>NC_138988.1:34272404-35472404 GCF_964341445.2 Mesoplodon mirus | reverse complement strand
TGCATCTTTTGAGATGATCATATGATTTTTATCCTGATTTCTTATGTGGTGTATCACATTGATTTGCAGATGTTTGAGCCATCCTTGCATCCCTTAAATCGCACTTAATTATGGTGTATGATGCTTTTAATGTATCATTGGATTCAGTTTCCTAGTTTTCTTGAGGATTTTTGCTGCTGAATTCATCAGCGATATTGGCTTGTAATTTTCTTTTTTTTGTACTTTTTTGTTTTGGTATTATGGTTATGCTGGTCTTGTTAAAATGAGTTTGGAATCATACCTTCCTCTTCAGTTATTTGGAATAGTTTTAGAAAGGTAGGTATTAACTCTGTTTTAAATGTTTGGAAGAATTCACCTGTGAAGCCATCTAGTCCTGGATTTAGTTTGGGAGTTTTTTGATTACTGATTAATTTCATTGTTAGTAATTGATTTCTTCATGATTTAGTTTTGGAAGATTGTATATTTCTAGGAATTTATCCATTTCTTCTATGTTGTCCAGTTTGTTGGTGTATTATTTTTCATAGTATTCTCTCATGATCCTTTCTTTGTATTTTGTGGTATTAGTTGTAACTTCTCTTCTGTCATTTCTGATGTTATTTATTTGGGCCCTTGCTCTTTTTTTTTTTTTTCTTGATTAATCTGGCCGAAGGTTTATCAATTTTGTTTGTCTTAAAGAATCAACCAACTCTTAATTTTATTGATATTCCCTATTTTTTTTAGTCTCTATTTTATTCTCTCTGTGATTTTTATTATTTCCTTCCTTCTCCTAACTTTGGGCTTTGTGTTTTTCTTTTTCTAGTTTCTTAAGTTGTAAAGTTAGTTTATTTGAGATTTTCCTTGTTTCTTGAGATAGACTTGTATAGCCACAAACTTTCATCTTAGAACTGCTTTTCCTGTGTCCTGTGGATTTTGGAACATTGTGTTTTTATTTTCATTTGTTTCAAGACTTCCTCTTTGATTTCTTTATTTACCCATTGGTTGTTTAATAACATGTTGTTTAGTCTCCACATGTTTGTGTGTCTTCCTCTTGTAATTGATATCTAGTTTCATACTGTTGTTGTAAAAGACATTTGATATGATTTTAGTCTTAAATTTATTGAGACTTGCTTTCTGGCCTAACATGTGATCTGTCCTGGAGAATGTTCCATGTGCACTTCAAAACAAAGTGTATTCTGCTGTTTTTGGTTGAAATGTCCTGTGTCTATCTACTAAGGTCAATCTAGTCAAATGAGTTATTTAAGGCTAATGTTTCCTTATTGATTTTCTGTCTGGATGGTCTATCAATTAATGTAAGTAGGGTATTAAAGTTCCCTACTATTATTGTATTGCTGTCAATTTCTTTCTTTAAGTCTGTTAATATCTGTTTTATGTGTTTAGGTGCTCCTGGGTAGGTGCATATGTATTTACAAATGTTATGTCCTGTTGTTGGAGTTGAACATTATGTAATGCCCTACTTTGTCTTTTGTTACAGTCTTTGTTTTAAAGTGTATTTTGTCTGATTATAAGTATTGCTACCCCAGCTTTCTTTTTATGTCCAGTTGAGTGGAATATCTTTTTCCCTTTCTTCACTTTCAGTCTGTGTGTGTGTGTTTAGCTCTGAAGTGGGTATATAGGCCGTATATAGTGAGTCTCTTTTTTTTTTTAATCCATTCAGCTACTCTGTCTTTTGATTGGAGAATTTAGTCTATTCATTTACATTTATAGTAATTATTGATAGGCATGACTTATTGCCATTTTGTTAATTTTTTTCTGGTTGTTTTTATAGTTCTTCTTTGTTCCTTTTTTCTTGTTCTTTTCCTTTGCGGTTTGATGACTTTTATTAGTTTTATGTTTGGATTCCTTTCCCTTTTTCATGTATGTATCTATTATAAGTTTTTAGTTTTTGGTTATATGTTTGTTATATATAACAACATATATATATGGCGGTTTATCTTAAGTTGATGGTTGCCTAACTTCACAAGTATTTTACAAACTCTATCCCTCTCTCCATGTTTCATAATTAACATTAAAAATTTTTTTTTATCACTCAACTAAATATTATAGTTATGGTTGATTTTATGACTTTTGTTTAACTTTCATACAAGCTTTTAAAGTAGCTGGTCCACTACCTTTACTACATATTTGCCATTACCAGTGAGATTTTTTTCTTTTATATATTTTCTTATTTTTAGTTATGGCTTTTTGTCTTCAGCTTAAAGAAGTTCCTTTAACATTTTTTTGTAAGGCTGGTTTAGTGGTGATGAATTCCTTTATCTCTTGCTCGTCTGGGAAACTCTTTATCGCTCCTTAAATTCTGTAGGATAACCTTGCTAGGTAGAGTATTCTTGGTTGTAAGTCTTTTCCTTTCAGCCCTTTGAATGTATCATGCCACTCCTTTCTGGCCTAGTAAGTTTATACTGAATAATCTAATAGTTTTTTTGGGTTTCCCTTGTATATAATAAATTGTTTTTCTCTTGCTGCTTTTAAGAGTCTCTCTTTATCCTTAACTTTTATCATTTTAATTATAATGTGTCTTGGTGTGGTTCTTTTTAGGTTCATCTTATTTGGAACTTTTTGGGCTTTCTGGAGCTGTATATTTGTTTCCTTTCCCAGGTTAGGAAAGTTTTCTGCCATAATATCTTCAAATAATTTTTCTGGCCCTTTCTCTCTCTCTCTTCTCCTTCTGGAACCCCTGTAATGTGAATGTTATTCTGCTTGATGTTGTCCCAGAGGTCCCTTAAGGTATCCTCCCTTTTAAAAATTCTTTTTCCATTTTGCTGCTCTGTCTGGGTGATTTCCATTGCTTTGTCTTTTAGCTCACTGATTTGTGCTTTTACTTCATCCAGTCTTCTGTTAAGCCCGTCAAGTGTATTTTTCAGTTCAGTTATAATCTCTGTTTGGTACTTTCTTACATTTTGTATATCTTTGAAGCTACCACTGTGTCCATCCATTCTTCTCCTGAGATCAGTGAGCACCTTTATGACCATTAATTTGAATCCTTTATAAGGTAGGTTTCTCATCTGCATTTTGTTAGGGTCTTTTTCTGAGGATTTGTCTTGTTCTTTGGTTTGGAACATCTTCCTCTGTCTCTTCATTTTGCCTGACTCTTTGTGTTTGTTTGTATGTATTAGGTGAAAGGGCTACCTCTCCCAGTCGTGAAGGTGTGGTCTTGTGTAAGAGATGATCTGTGAGGCCCACAAGTGCAATCTCCCCTGGCCTTCTGAGCCCAGAGCTCAGGGGGCATCCCTCATGCCGCTTGTGTGCCCTTGCAGCTATGGTGGGGCTGCGCTGCTGCGCTGAGAGCGTGGGGTGTGGAGCATCCCCTCCGGTGCTGGCCGGCTAGAGGGAGAGCACCAGAAGTGGTGCCCACCAGTTCTGTCACCAGCAAGTTAGAATGAGATTACAAAAATGACACCCAACAGTGTTTCCATCCCCAGAGAAAGTCCCTGCAGGTTCCTGCCTTTACAGCAGCCACTTTGGGCTTAGTTAGTGGTTCTCCCTCACTTACAGTCCTGGCACTTTCCACACTGTTGCTTTTGTGCTGGATCTCAGGTGAGTGGTCTACATGCCTTTAGGAGCAGGTTTTCAGTTCCCTACAGTTCTGTGGTTCCCCTGGACTTAATCCCTGTTGATTTTCAAAACCAAACATTTTGGGGCCTTTTTTTTATGGTGCCAGACCCAGGGGCCTGATGTGTGGCAAGTCCCATCCCTCCTCAAGGGGAAATTTCATGTTTTTGGGGTCCCTTCCCAACTGTGGGACACCATGCCCAGGGTGGAATCCTGGGCAAGACTGAGTCTCTGCCTGTTACTAGTCTCAGTGCATCTCTTTATCTTTTGTTATGGAGCCGCTGTTCATGTAGTCCTTCAGTCCTTTTCCGAGGATAGTTATTCCTTATATAGCTGTCAATTTGTTGTGTCCGTGGAAGGAAGGAAGTTTGGGGTCTTTCTGTGCTGCCATCTTGAACTCCTGATTTCCATGATACACTTTAAAAAAGATTTAGTATTCCTGTGAATTTTCTTCCTTTCTAAACTATAAGCTTTGGACCAGGAACTACATTGCATTCTTCTGTGTGTCCCCCTTGTATCTCTACCTGCTGGGTGCTTAGTAAACACAGGACAGAATGATTCAGTGCTGATCTGGTATAAGAGAGCAGTTACTTCCAAGTTATGTTAAAAGCTCTCAGGCTCACTAAAAAATTACTCGCGGACACAAATCAAGCTGCCTGCACATACATTAAAGCAGGGACACTAAGAACCACCATGAGGCAACACCATCTTAGCTAAGAAAACAAAGTTTACAGTAGTGCTGTTTTATTTATTGGGTTGGCCAAAAAGTTCATTCGGCCTTTTGTATAAGATGTTCTGGGAAAAACCCGAACGAACTTTTTGGCCAACCCAATATGTGAATGTATTCTAGTTGACACAGTCATTCAGAATGGACTTGCTACCAATTAGTGGAGCATTTCAGTGCAGTTTTGAATAAATTCCTGATTTCTGTGACTTGTCTAATTAGGCTAGGCTGTGTTGAACACAATCCCTGTTCCTTAGTTATCAAGTTATAAAAAAAATGCATTTATGCTGTCTGTCTGCATCACCACCTGGCTGCAGAGTCTCCAGGAGCACCTCTGCTCTCTTCCTGTTCACTCTTATTTTAAGAACAAATCCCTCCCATTCATCAAAGATACATCATGCTGGTGGGGGTAGGGGAAATATTACTAGCCCTGCTGCTGTAACCACTCCTCACCCCACCCCATGCTAATGGGAGCTAGTGTTTGACGAGCACGCTTATGTTGTACTGTATTCTGAGCAACGTATGTGTGCTGTTCCACTTAATCCGATGAGACAGGTGCCATTATTACCCCTAGTTTTGGGGAGAGGAGTTCAGAGAGGTTAACTGTCATGCTAAGATCACACAGCTTGGAAGAGTTGGGAGTGGGGAATGGGCTTTTTTCCCTTAAGGCTACATTCAGTGGACTGAAAAGTAATCAGAGCCTACTGATATGAGAAAGACATTCCCCCAGAATGAGACCACAGGCTAAACATTACCATCTTGTTTGTGAATAAGAGCTAGAGGATGGTGGTTGGGGGTGGGGGAAGGAGTCCGGAATGATCATCAGCTGAGAGTTACCTGTGGTTCAGGTAGAAAGTAGTGCAGGTGCCAAAATTATGATCAAAAGTCATCACTGTGTGGTCACATTACTGAAATGTGACCACACAGTAATGACAAGGCACGTATATATACTGGAGAGGAGGAAATAATGGCAAAGTTAAAAATTCTCCTAGGTAGATAGAGCTTCCCTGTTTATATGTCTGTATGAGCATCTTTAGACCACTCACAATATAGGGACTCCACGCAGTTGCCCATGTGTCTCTTTAGAACATAGTAAGGGTGTGTGTGTGTGTGTGTGTGTGTGTGTTTATGATTTCGAAAATTTCTACAAATACCTTCTGATAAGAAAAAAGAGAGTTGTTACGTTAAAAATTTGTAAGGAGAACCATTTTATTCTCAAAGCAGTTGAAGCAGTGTAACTCTAAATAGGGTCTTTTCCCAGCTATTTTGCAAGTCACGGGTACACACACCACACATAGGCTAGGCTTCCAGGCTGTGTAGTATTTAGCCCTATTCAGTCAACATATTTGATTCCCTGGCAGCCAGTATCTGATTGGAAGAGAAGGTACAAATAGGACTGTTAAGATTAAGTTCAAAGATTCTTCTAGGGACTACGATAAGCCTTTGTGATAGGAGCTTTCCATACTCATACAAGTTTCTGTTACTTAGAAACTTGTGTTAACCTAGAAAATTATGCTACAAAACACAGCTGTGTAAATATCAATACTTTTTGAAAGTGTCTTAAGTTGTGTGTGTGCATGTGTGTTTTAAAACTGGAATTTTCAGTATCACACCACAGGAAAAAGGTATGTAAGCTAGATAATAAAAATTATTTACAAAAGTAGAAGAAATTGTGGGCCAGTGAACTGGTTTTACAAAAACTAGATTCACTGCAGTTCCTATAAACCATGCTGCATCTAACCTTGCATCATCCTAACAGATGGGGGGGATTGTTTCTTCTCTCCAGGCACAATATTATGAATGGATCTTTTCCCCCAGACTTCACTTCTCTGTGAACTTGCCCTGATGAACTCAAGAGACTCCTTTCCTTGTGCCCCCTTCTTTCAGCCCAACAGAATGGCTGTGAGATTGAATGTGCACTTCGAGCTCCTTACTACTTCCTAGGTCTTCTTCAAATGCATTCATCATCCCTCCTTGCTTACAGTTTAGTCTCCTCAAGGGTAAGGATTAGGTGGTTCTTTGTTCCTTCTCCCACAGCACAGTGTATGTGGCTTTCACTGCATGAGGTTAATACACCTTGGCAGCTGACATTTTATCCCTTTGTCACCACTCAGGAACCAGCACATGGTCTTGTACTCAGTAGGAAATCAATAAATACTTCGTTGATTAATAATTGCTAAAGCTGATCCCTGCATCTGTTGAATTCAGTGACCGTTTCTGATTATGAATGGGAAAGGGTTCTGTTGGGGGTGGAGTGATAGCAAAGTCCCCCTTGATGCTCTCGCATCCATTTAATCACAAATAACACCCCTCTCCGTTTAAATTTGCGTTCTGTTGACATTATTGGCAAGTATGTAGGCTTATATAAAAATTTAAAGAACATATACTGAAATAAAGGTGAAAAATTATAATGACTTTGGAGCAAAATCATGTTTCCTGTAGCCTCTATCCCACTATTTCTGGGGTCTGGGTAGTGTGTCTAGCAGTGTCTCATGAGGGGGCTGTACCCAGATGATTGAATTAGAAACTGAAAAAAAGACTTATCAAGCATTTCGTGTCACACACTGTGAGATGTATCAATTCTGGAATTTCCAGCTATGTTTTTTTATGGCACCATATTTTATAAAACCGTGGAAAATATTGAACCTTTGAACAAGGATCTCAGTCACAGTGATAGAACACGATGTAGGATAGGGCTGTGCTGACAGAGTTCAGTTTGGAGGGTGGATCTCCTGCCCTTTCTCCCCTGTTTACTTCTGGCTGCTTTTTCTATTTTCCTGTGAGGTTCTTCCCAGGGAATAGAGAAATAAGTCAACAAAAAGCAAGTATAAAAGGGAGATTTATGACTTTCTGTACCTAAAGCTCATAGCTTTTTCCTTTAATGCTGTATTGACTCATCTTTTTTTTCCTCTTTAAGTCATTCTCAGTGATGCTCCATTTCTCACTTAGCCTCTCTTATCAGTTGCAGATGACCTGTGGGGAAGGAAGACTCTTTAGACCTTGTTTACCTCTCAACAGAGAACCTACCTGCATCTCACTGAGGGCTCCTTTCTCTACCCTTAGTTTTTCTGTCTTACGTGGATAGACCCTGCCCAGACTACTCTTTTATTTATTTTAAAAAAATTAACATACAGTAAACCTTTTTTTTTTGTTTTGTTTTTGTTGTACAGTTACGTGAGCTTTAACACATACATAAATTTTTATATCCACCACCACAATCAGGACACAGAACAGTTCCATCACCCCCGAAACTTATTCATTTGGCTTTTTTGTAGTCACACTCTCCCTTCACCCCAACCCTGGGCAGCCTCTGATCTGTTCTCCATCACTGTAGTTTTGTCTTTTCTAGAAATGTCATGTAAATACAGTCACTCAGTATAATGCCTTTGAGGTTTATCCATGTTCAATAGTGTGTATCAGTAGTTCCTTTTCATTGGTGAGTAGTATTACATTTATGGATATACCACAGTTTACTTATCCATTCACCTGTTGAAGGAAATTTCATTTATTTCCAGTTTTTGGTGATTTTTCAATAGAGCTGCTATAAACATACATGTTTTTGTGTGAATATGTGTTGAATTCTCTAGTGTAAACCCCTAGGAGTAGAATTGTTGGATCATGTAGTAATTGTATGTTTAATATTATAAGAAACTGCCATACTGTTCTCCAGAGTGGCATGGTGGTGCTATTTTGCATTCCCATCAGAAACATACGAAAGTTCCAATTACTTTGCATCCTTGTCTACGCTTAATAGTGTCAGTACCTTTTATTTTAGTCTTTCTAATAGGTGTTTAGTGGTATCTCATTTTGGTTTTAATTTTCAGTTCCCTAGTGGATAATGATGCTAAACATCACTTCATCTGCTTATTTGCCATCTGTGTATCCTTTTTGGTGAAGTGTCTATTTCCATCTTTTGCCCATTTAAAAAGTTGGATTGTTTGTTTGGTTTCTTACTGTTGAGTTTTGAGAGTTTCTCATATATTCTGGGTCCAGGTCTTTTATCAGATATGTAATTTCCAGATATTTTCTCCTACTCTGTGGCTGGTCTTTTCTTTGTCTTAAGTGTTTTACAGAGCAACAGTTTTCATTTTGGTGACATCAACTTTTCAAGTTTTTTCTTTGATGGATTATACTTTCTCCCAGGTCATATACATTTCCTCTAGTGTTATTTCTAAAAGTTTTATAGTTTTACATTTAAATCTGTTTTGTGATCTGTTTTGAGTTACTTTTTGAATAAAGTATGAGGCTTAGGTTGAGGATCTTTTTTTGCACATGGGTGTCCAGTTGTTCCAACACCGTTTGTTGAAAAGCCTATCCTTTCTCAATTGAATTGTCTTTATACATTTGTCAAAAATCAACTGGCCATACTTGAGACTTTTTCTGGACTTGCTATTCTGTTCCATGAATTTATTCCTTTACCAGTACCACACTGTTTTGATTACTGTAACTTTAATGTCAGTCTTAAATTGAGTGGTTTGAGTTTTCCAGCTTTATTCTTATTTTTCAGAATTGTTTTTGTCTATTCTAGTTCCTTTGCCTTTTCACATAAATTTTTAGATTCAGCTTACTGGTTTCAACAAAAAAGCTTACAGTGATTTTGATTGCATTGAATCTATAGATTTAGGTAGAATGGACACTTCAACTACAGTTGACCCTTGAACAATGTAGGGGCTAAGGGTGCTGACCCTCTGTGCCGTCAAAAATCTGCTTATAACTTTATAGTTGGCTCTCTATATCTGTAGTTCCACATCTGTGGATTCAACCATCCATGGATCATATAGAACTGCATATGTATTTATTGAGAGAAATCCACGTATAAGTGGACCTGCACAGTTCAAACCCATGTTGTTCAAGGGTCAGCTATATACTGAATTTTCCAATTCATAAACATGGTGTATTTCTCTGTTTATTTAGGTCATCTTTGATTTATTTCATTAAGGACAGTCTCTGTATTTTCATTAGTGTTTTTATATCATCTACACTCAAAATTACTATCAATATGTTTATATTTAGGCCCACCATTTTATTATTCTGTTGTCTCTTTTTCATTCTTCTTTTGCCCCTTTCCTGCCTCCTTTTGGATTATTTGAATATTTGTTAGCATTTCATTTAAATGTATCCATTGTTCCTGATCTTAGGGGGAAAGCCCTCAGTCTTTCACCATTAAGTATGATGTTAGCTATGGTTCTTTCATAATGACCTTTTGTTGGATTGAAGAAGTTTCCTTCTATTCCTAGTTTGTTGAGTGTGTTTTTAATTAGAGGTTGTTGGATTTTATGTATAGTGTTTTTTTCTTGTGATGTCTTTATCTGGTTTTGATATCAAGGTAAGGCTTCTGATTTTTGTGGAAGTGTTCTGAAGGATTGGTGTTAATTCTTTAAACATTTGGTAGAATTCACTAGTTAAGCCATATGGGCCTGGGCAGTTCTTTGTGGGAAGTTTTTGGTTACTATTTCAATCTCCTTACTTATCATAGACCTGTTCAGATTTTCTATTTTATCTTGAATCAGTATTAGTAGTTTCTTGCTAAGAACTTGTCCATTTCACATAGGTTATCTAATTTGCTGGCAGCATTAAAGTTTTTTTACTTTTTTAAAAAGAAATTTATTGGGGTATAGTTGATTTACAATGTTGTGTTAGTTTCTGCTGTACAGCAAAGTGAATCAGTTATGCATATATCTACTCTTTTAGATTCTTTTCCCATATAGGTCATTACAGAGTATTGGGTAGAGTTCCCTGTGCTATACAGTAGGTCCTTATTAGTTATCTATTTTATATATAGTAGTGTATATGTAAATCCCAATCTCCAATTTATCTCCTCCCTCTCCCCTGCAGAGCATTTCTTTTATAGTAGGTCTCCTGGAAATGAATTCTCTTAGTTTTCACCCTCTGAAAATGTCATTCACCTTCATTTCCAAAGGATGTTTATAGAATTCTGGGTTGACAGTTCTTTTCTTTCAGCACTTTATAAATACTCGTTCTCCACTTTCTGACCTCCATGGTTTTTTCTGAGAAGTCATTTAAATCATTGTTCCCTATATATTTTATTTTTTTTTATTATTATTTTTTTTTTTGCTGTACGCGGGCCTCTCACTGTTGTGGCCTCTCCTGTTGCGGAGCACAGGCTCCGGACGCACAGGCTTAGTGGCCATGGCTCACGGGCCCAGCCACTCCGCGGCATATGGGATCCTCCCAGACCGGGGCATGAACCCGTATCCCCTGCATCGGCAGGCGGACTCTCAACCACTGCGCCACCAGGGAGGCCCAGTTCCCTATATATATATATATATTTTTTTTTCCCGTACGCGGGCCTCTCACTGTTGTGGCCTCTCCCGTTGCGGAGCACAGGCTCCGGATGCGCAGGCTCAGCGGCCATGGCTCACGGGCCCAGCCGCTCCGCGGCATATGGGATCCTCCCAGACCGGGGCACGAACCCGTATCCCCTGCATCGGCAGGCGGACTCTCAACCACTGCGCCACCAGGGAGGCCCTCCCTATATATTTTTAAAAAATATTTATTTATTTATTTGGATGTGTCGGCTCTTAGTTGCGGCATGCGGGATCTTCCTTGCAGCACGTGGGATCCTTCGTTGCAGCACACAGGCTCCTTGTTGCAGCGCACGGGCTTCTCTCTAGCTGTGGTACACGGGCTGCAGAGTGCACAGGCTCAGCAGGTGTGGCTCACGGGCTCTCTAGTTGTGGCATGCGGGCTTCAGAGTGCATGAGCTCAGTAGTTGCAGCATGTGGGCTTAGTGCCCCATGGCATGTGAGATCTTAGTTCCCCAACCAGGGGTTGAACCCACATCCCCTGCATTGGAAGGCGGATTCTTAACCACTGGACCATCAGGGAAGTCCTCTGTGGCCTATATGTTACATGCTGTTTTCCTCTGGCTTTTTTCAAGATGTTTTTCTTTGTCTTTAGTTTTTAGCAGTTATGATATGTCTGGGTATGGATTTCTTTGAGATTATCCTGTTTGGGGTTTGCAGAGATTTTTTAAACCGTCGGTTTAGGCCTTTTGACAAATACAGGAAGTTTTCAGCCAGTGTTTCTTCAAATATTTTTCCCACATAACACTCTTTCTTCTCTTCTTCTGAGGCTCTGCCGACATGAATGTTAGACCTTTTGGTATTATTCTGCATGCCCCTGGGCTTCTGTCTATCTTTGTAATTCTTTGTTCATCCAGTGACATTTAAAATGTAGTATTGTATTTTTCAGTTCTAAAATTTCCATTTGGTTCTCCTTCATGTCTTTTTTGAGGCAGGGCTAAAATTTTCTATCATTCCATTAGTTTCAGCAGTGTTCAGCCTTACTTCCTGGAACATGGTTATAAAAGCTACTTTAAATTATTTGTTAGGTAATTCCAATACCTATGTTATCTTGAAGTTGATGTCTTTTAATTGTCCTTTTCTTGCAAGTTGAGAGTTAGCTGGTTTTTCATATGCTGAGTAATTTCAAATTATCTTCTAGACATTTGGATATTATGTTGTGCTTTTCTGGGTCTTGTTTATATCTTATGGAGACTGTTTATTTTTTCTTTTGTAAGCAGACGATTGATCTGGTTGGAAGTTTTGATTTGCATTCCATGCGCTGTGTTTCTAACATCAGTTCAGTTTTCAAAACCTTTTCAGTGTCATTTGAATCTGTCCCATGTGTGTGTATTCCATTGTCCAGTCTGGGACCTGAGCAATCGTCTCTTCCAAAGTGCAAATCTCAAAGCTGTTGGCATGCTGTTTAGGATCAGATACATGGTTAACAGCTCAGAGGTGAGACCATATATTAATATACCACTTTGTGATAAACTCCCTTAGCTCCCTTCTCTCTGCAATCTCTGTGACAATTTCTGATTCCCTGAGGCCCTCTTTTGCTGTCCTCCAGCCAGAAATACAGGACTGCGTTTCTCTTGCTCTGCTGTGTACTTTCTGTGACTGTGCAGATCCAAGCAGCAGAAGGCCAGTGAGAAAAAGAAGCAGTGGGGATTTATCCTCTTCTTTGTGGGACTATAGTTCCTCGTAGAGAAAATCATTCCCCTTTCTCTGAGTTAGGTGCCTGCTCACCTCTGCTGTTGTTCTGTGGCTCTGTGGGATTGTCTGGCGCTGAGGTAGGAGAGATCAGAAAAAAGCAAAACCAATACAGGGGATTTCTCTGAACATTAGGAGATTAGGAGTTACTACTTTTTTGCTCCTTGGGCTGGAATGTGAGGGTTTCTCTTCCAAGTTCATTCTTTCCTTACCTAGTGAGCACTTCTGGGTGCTGGGCCTTTGAATTCAGCCTGGGTGATACCAGAGAGAACAAAAACAGCAACGGAAAATTCACCACTGGTTTGGTGGTCCTCTGTGTTCTAGTCTTCTTCCTCAGTCTGCCAGCTACCATTGACTTTTCAGAGTCCTCAGGTGCTCCATGTTTTCCAACCAGCTTTTATATTTACATATAGTTAAAGAGGTAAGATGGGTGTTCTTAATCCATCTTGCCTGGAACTGGAGTGTCCATATTAGTCTTAACATCATCTTTTATAAAACAAACCCTGGCTATGATGGGGTTTACCAAGTCTGATTTTCTGAGATCCTAGGATGTGTTCATAACATGTATCATGGTATTCTCACATAATACTTATCAGTTAATAAGCTTACTTTTCTTTAATTTAAAGGAGGGATTAGCATACTGTTTCTGTAATGGGCCAAATGGTAAATCTTTTTAGTTCTGTGACTATACGATCTCTGACACAACTTCTTAACTTGGCTGTTGTTGTGTAAGAGCAGTCACAAACAATACAGAAACTAATGAAGATGGCTGTGTTCCAGTACAACTTTATTGACACTGACATTTGAATTTCTTATTCTTTTCATGTGTCACGAAGTATTATTCTTTTTATTTTTACTACCATTTCATAGGTGGTTGGCCAGATTTAACCCATGGACCAAAGTTTGCTGACACCTGGCTCTTATCATGGATGGCTGTCTGACCCTAATGAAAAACCATTCTTGATCATAAGGGGTTATTTTTAACTCGTTATGGAGAAACATAGGTAGGAAAGCAACAGAAGTTCCAGAAATCTTATGGAGTGTTCATAGATGAAATATGTAAACCAAAGTAGCATTTCAATCCTTTTCTGTGTTTCTTAGGTTGTGTAGAGAGTGAGGGCCTTTTACATTTTGTGTCAGTGTACCCCCATATTACTTAAAGCAAATGCTTTCATCCTCATTTTATGGATGAAAGAACTGAGGTGTGGAGAGGATTACACGGTCCAAGTCATGACTAGACTGGGGTTTGTATCCAAGCCAGTCCAGTACCGGAGCTGTTGCTTTTAACTCTAGGGCAGTGAAGATCTCCTTTCTCCATTTTGACTTGTGTCCTTACAAAGAGGCCTTGTTGATAGCTGTGTAGGTCATTAAAAGACCTGGTACTTAAGACTTCTGTGTTCTGGTCTGGACTAGTTCATGTATCATTTGTTTCTCTGGGTCCTAGTTTCTCTGCCTATAAAATAGGGAACTGGGCCAGCCAGTGTCTGTCTGTCATTGTGGGTTTCGTGGGTTTTGTTTTGTGGATTTTTGGCAGCGAGCATCATAACCATGGACAGGGACCCTGGGAAGAGGTGGTGCCTGTAGGGCTGGTGAGAGCCATAAGGAGCAAGCCTGGCCCTGGACCACACTGTGATGGCTGTTGACTTAGAGCTCTGTAGCTATAAAGAAAAAGAGAATAAACACAGTACTTCTTTTTTATCTTCAGTTTTTCACAGTATACTCCTAGATTGAACTTTGCTTGATTTAGTGTTCGCCACATAAGTTAGTGCCATTTTCTTTCAACTCTAATCAGTGGAAGTTAGCAATAAATGCTTAAGAATCTGTGGGTCTTGATGAAGTACCGGTATACCTTGTTTGAAGCCTGTTCTGCAAATAGTAAAGCATTTCTTAAAGACTTGATGGGGTAACATGAAAATGTTCATTGCTTTCTTTGTTCACTCTTAACATTTTAAAAAGTTATTCACATCACATGACTTAATTATGTCATTGATTTAATGTTCTTTCAAATGTGATGAAAATGGAAAACGTTAAACAGTCATAAAAAATCAAAAAGAGGAGAAATGAAGTCACATTTGAGTGCTGCTTTGTGCTAGCGATTTTCGTACATGCTCTTGTAGAAAGTAGTCTCATTTTACCATGATGAGCAAGACTTGGTTTCTACCATTAAGAAATTTAGAGTTTAACAGGCTTAATGGTCCTCAACTGGCATTACTCTTCTTCAGTACTTAGAAATGTGCGGTTGTAATTGTCACAAGTACTGAGAGCACTATTGGGCTGCAGTGTGTGGGATTACATTACAGTGAAGAATTGCCCCACCCCAAATTCTCGTAGAGCCCCTCTTGAGAAACACTGGGCTGAATGAAATAATAGTATTGATAATAATACACATTTGCATGTTGAGCACATCCTATCTGTTCTGAGAGCTCTACAAATACATATTTTCTGATCTGCAGCTCTAAATTTAAAGATCTGTAAAACTGAATTGGATTTTTTTTAATGAACCCATTTGGTGATAAAACATGACCTGAATTGATTCCTGCTTTAAGAGTACAATTCAGTGATTTTTCAGTAAACTTACAGAGTTGTATTACTATTACCACAATTCAGTCTTACAGCATTTTCTTTATCCTCTCAAATTCTCTTGAGCCCGTGTGAGACTATAATATAGTTTTTGTCCCTTTTGGTGTCAATTTTCAGATGTTCCACTGAAGAAACACGAAAAGTATTTGGTTATAGGGTGTTTTTCCAGATCCTTCTGGGATGTTAGGTATTCATTTTCTGCAATGTGAAAAATTCTGAATTCTAAAACCCATCCAGACCCAGAAGTTCCTGGTAAGGGACTGTGGACCATAGGAATGCATCCCATCCTCAGAATAACCATGTGACATAGATACCATTATTGTTCCTTATTAGTAGTTGTGGAAGCTGAGGCACAAAGAGGGTAAGCAGTCTGCCTAAGATAATGCAGTTGTGTGAGTGGTAAAGCCACAGTTAGAACCTAGGTATGATCTTACCACTTTGCTTTACCATTGCTTTGCTTATCCAAGGCTGAACGGAATGCCAGTGGGAGTCCAGAAGAGAAAACCAAGAAAAGAGCATGACAGCTGGGCCTGTGATAGAATTTGCCTGTGTTTAGAGATGAAGGAAATCATGTTCTTCTTTTTTTATTTGCGTTGATACTAAAGAATATTTATAAAATACTTTAAAATTCAACTCACGGTACTGTGAAAATCAGCAGACTTACAGTCCCCATTAAATAAATCACCATTACCTTCTCTCCTCTGTATACCCCTACTCTTCCCTTTCTCTCCCCACACAGAGGGGACCACTATCCAGAATTTTATGCTTATCCTTCTTTACTTTTCTTGATAGTTAAACCACATTTGTTTTAATCCCTCAGCAACCTATTTTTAGTTGTGCACGTTTTTGAAGTTTATATAAATGGAATTAGATTGAATACATTCTTTCTAACTTGTAGTTTTCTCTCAATTATATTTCTGAAATTTGTCTGCAGTTCATTTGTTTTCATTGCTGTGTATTAGAATATACCATGATATATTTATACATTTACTGGTGGTGGACATTTGTGATGTTTCCTTTTTTTCCTAGTTCAAATGGTGCTATAGTGCACAGTCTTCTGAATTTCTCTTGGTACACATGTGCAAAGGGTTATCTAGGGGTGGAGTGGCAAGGTGTGTTCTTATCTTCAGCTTTACTGGATGATAGCAACTTGTTTTCCAGAGAGTCATAGAAATTGATGTTCTCCTCTACTAATGTATAAGTGTTGGATTTGCTTTCATATTCTTGTTAACACTTGATGTCACACTTTCTAATTTTTCTAATCTAATGGTTCCAAAATGGTTTCTCATTGAGGTTTTAATATTTATTTCTCTGACTACTGAGATTGAGCATCTTTTTATATAGCCATTTAGTTTTCCCCTTTTGTGAAGTGTCTGTCTAGTCTTATACCCATTTTCCTGCTGGATTGCCTTTGTTTTATTCATTCACTGACATTCTTTATATGTCTGGCTACTAATCCTTCGTCAATTATATTCTATACAAATATTTTTCCCAGTTTGTGGCTTGTCCTTTTGTTCTTTGTGGTGTCTTTTTTTTTTTTTTTCTTTTTGCGGTATGCGGGCCTCTCACTGTTGTGGCCTCTCCCGTTGCGGAGCACAGGCTCCGGATGCGCAGGCCCAGCGGCCATGGCTCACGGGCCCAGCCGCTCCGCGGCATATGGGATCCTCCCAGACCGGGGCACGAACCCGTATCCCCTGCATCGGCAGGCGGACTCTCAACCACTGCGCCACCAGGGAGGCCCTGTGGTGTCTTTTGATGAACAGAGTTCTTAATTTTAATGTAGCTAATTTATTCATCTTTTCCTTCATGGATTTTTTTTCTCTTTAGTTTATTTAACAAGTGCTTATGGAGCACTTTCTATGTGCTAGACACTTTTCTAAGCACTTCCCATAAGTTGAAAAACAAGGTATTGCATCTTATGAATTAAGTTGCCTCATTCACCAAGTAAGAGGTAACAGCACCCAGTTGGTCTTAAATGGCTGATATACAGTTTGGTACTTAGGTTATTTTGATTCTATCAAAGAAATTGAACTAGAAGACCTCCACTGGGAATACTGTCACTCCCCAGATGTTCTATCAGAGGAGTATCAAATGCAATGTGTATGATACGTGTTCAGGCACACGCTGCTTTCCTGTAACCCTTTTGTCTGTAGAAAGTATCATTTATGCTGCAAATAGCAGTCAACTTTCAAATAATACCAGTGCTCTAAGTCATAGCCTTTCCCAACTTAGTTGGCCAACGTGAAGCATGATAAGGCTTTGTGAAAATTATCATTTCTATTTCTTTTTGACTGAGGGGCAGAGAATTCCTGGACAATGGGAAGCCATTTCCCTACGTAAAACTTGACAGTCTGAAGTCTTTCCAGCCTGCAGACCATAGCAGGGTCTAACCATGGACCAAAGAAATATGTCATCTGCCAGGGCTGGTCCCCCTTCATCTCTTACTGAGGTCCCCTTTTCAGTCTGCTCCAGCCACGATGGCTTCCTCATTAGTCTTCAGAATGCTCCTCTTCGCCTGGAATGTGCTTCCCCAAATATTTTGATTCACTCCTAATCACCCAGGTCTCTGTTCTTAGGTCATCTTCCCAGAGAGGTCTTCCCTGATCAACCTCTAAAATAATAGCTTTCACACTGCGTCTTGCTTGCCTCTCTGATGGAAACTTGCACTGTCTAGGTAGCTCTTTCCATGGATATTTCTTTCATTCACATTAAGCTCTTTGAGGCAAGGATCTGGGTTAAATTTCTTCCTCTCTCATCCCTGCCATCTTCCTTCAAGGCCTAGGACTGCACCTTGCATGCTGCTTTGCTCACGGTAGACTCTTCAGCGATCTGTTCACAGAAGATGCAGGTAGCAGTTGTCTTCCTCAAGGGGTAGAGCAGTAAATTAGGCATGCAAACTTCTGGCTAAAGTAACATTTCCACTCTGAATTCCACTATGTACTTTTCTTGAGTTTTGTGTAAGAGACGTGTTCACTACAGAATATCCAGGGCCTAGCACAGTGCCCGACTCATGGTACCCACTCAGTGAATGTTTACCAATCACACATGGCTGAAGTTAACTTTGGCTTACGTGAAATCTATTATTATTATTATTAGTGTCAAAAAATTACACTTTAAACTTACAAGAATTACTTATACCATCCATACAGGATGTGTAGGGAACAAGTTTCTCATTGTGAAAGAGCCTTTGTTGTTCACCTGACCTCCTGTGATGCTGGACACAAAGGGATTAGAGAGACGTGTACCCCGTTCTGTAGTTGGTATATTCACAGATGTTCAGACCTCAGAGTCTCTTCTGAGTAAATACTTAACTGCTTTTACTTCATTCAGTGGTGCCCTTGTGACCTTAAAGAATTCATACACATTCCAAAATACTTATGTTCCTACTCTCTCCTCATCAGAGAGTTTAAGCCTCAGGTGTTTGTCAACTTTAATAATAGTGTAGCTAGTTATTTTACCAGCAAAAGCAAGCGTATTCAGGAACAGCCAGAGGACTAGAGATACAGGATATGCAAACTATGGTGGACCATAGGCCAACCCAGAGAACAAAGAAGGGGAACTTGCTTTTGTAGGGATAAAGTGGGGAAGGGGGACTTGGGAGAGGCTGTAATAACCCAGGAGTTCATTGGAGGAAGCTGGGAGTCCAAAGTATGGAAGCTTCTCATTGGTTGGGCTGCTACAGTGTCTGGCTGGGCTCTTGTTGGGTGGAGAGTTTTTCTTGTGCTGGGTAGTAAGGTAGGCAACACCTTCCTGTTGGAATAACTGATGATGCATGGCAGGGCGTGAGAGCTCACCCTGTAGCCTGTCCTGACTTTAATTTAGGCTGAGGTTTCTTTAGTTAATTCCACAGATTACTGAAGAATGAGAACCTACAGTCTAGGATCAATGTAAGAGATCAAGGGAAGATAACACAGCCACTGATAGAAAGGTCTGTTTTCATAAAAAATAAGTGCAGCCAATTGTCTGTAGTTTAGAACATTCTCACTGATAAGCAGTTGATTGTGATGAAATGTAAACCACGTCTGGCATAGTTGCCTGGGGTGTGGCTGGATGGTACTTAGGCAGAAGCAAGGGCCAAAGCTTTTGCCAGTTTTTCCAGGCAAGCTTTTGCCAGTTTTTCTAGGCAAGCTTGTATCAGGAATTCCTAGAGAATGAGGACTTCTAGTTTATGGGTTTCTTTCTGACTGGAAGGAGTGTGGTCTGGGCAGAGCATTGGCCTAGGAGTCAGAAGACTTAGTCTTGTGACCCTAAGTAAGTCTTTAATTGAGGCTCAGTGTCCTTACTTAACACAGGGAGAGACATCATGGGGGGTGATATTTGGATCAAGTGAGAGAATGTGACTCTTTGTGGACAGTGAATTTCTGTGAAAATAAGATGGTGAGGTAGTATTGCATATGAGCTTGGCAAGACCCCAAACTTGAATAACTGCAACTGTTTATCCTCTTATATGCCTGCACCAAGGCAGCTAAGCATGGTTGCACGCATCATTTAGCTGCGTGGATTGGTAGTCTTTAAAATGATCACCAACCTCAAGTGAGAACTTCATGCCCCTGGCATTTATACTATCTTTAATCAAGTCCATTCTTTTTCTCATTCCTTGACACTGATTTCATATCTTCTCCTCTATCCGTAAAGCTCCAGTACCTCTTTCCCATCCTCGTTCTCTGCTGATGGCCTTACTTCCCTCTTGCCCGAGGAAGCTGAAGCCACCGGAAGAGAACTTCTGTGACTTCCCACAGCCATACCCACCCATCTGTCTGCCTTTCTGTCTGCAGGTGCCACTGCTGCTTCCCTGTTACCCATGCCCCTGGCCAAGGCCAGCCGCTTCACTTGATCTCCAGATTGCATCCCATCTTGCCCGTTCAAGTACATGGCATTGCAGTTCTTCTGCTCTGTTGGTTTTATTCTCTATACTGGATCTTTCCCATCAATGCATAAACATGCTGTCATTATTTCCCCCATTTAGGTACAAACTCTCTCTTGATCCCTTTTCAGCCATCAGCTGTGAACCCATATTTCTCTTCCTCTCTAGGTAAACTTTTCAAGTTATTTTCTGTATTCCCTGTAGTATTGTTCTCATCTCACATTCCTCTTTGAACTCATCTAATCATGCTTTTGCTGTACCATTACTCTCAAAACTGCTCTCATGAAGATGACTACTGATCTTCCTGTTGCTAAGTCCAGTGGTTCATGTGCAACCCTCTCTGTATATGATGCACCTGAAGTACTTTCCACATCCAACCTCCTTCTTCCTTGATACGCTGTCCTCTCACTTGCCACACTCTCTGGGTTTTCCTCCGCCTCCCCTGCTGCTCCCTGTCAGCCTCCTTTCCTGGTGCTCCTGGACCTCTTCCTGCTGGCGTGCTCTGGGACGCAGGCAGCGGACCTCCTCTTCCTTCCACCTGCATTCCCATCATCAGTGATCTTACCCAGTCTGCAGTTTAAAATGTATGCAGAGGCTGATCTCCCCTGGCCCTCCAGCTCAGCTTCACTCCTGCACTCCAGGCTTGTATATCCACATGTCTCTGAAGAGGCATGTCCTGTCCTGCTTGCCCTGCATGTTCTCCAGAGCACTTGTTGCCACCGACAGGCTGTTGCTGTGCTTGCTGGTTGGTGGTTGTCATCTCTGTGCCCTCCGCTAGAATGGAAGTTCCACAAGGGAGGTCTTTTGTTCACTGCTATAGCTGCTGCACCTGGGAGAGTGGATGTGTTAGGTTGTATTATTCAGTGAAGACTAATAATTCACTGTTACCACACCCTGTCTCAGCTCTCTCTCCATCTGATGGTGCTCCAGCCCTACATCAATGGTCCTGGTCTTGGAAATCTCTAAATAAATCCATTTGGCAAAATGATATCACTATTTCTGTATAACACTGTTTAGTATCAGACATTTTTAGTATGTAGTGTTAAGTATATTCTTCATGATTGATGTAGGGAGGCTATTTGGAGTAGTAGAAAGATCTTAACTTTGGAGCCAGATTCTTCTGAGTTTAAATTCTTGCTCTGCCACTAAATAGCTACAGAGCTTTAGTCAAAACATAGCAACCCTAGGCTTTAGTTTTCTCTCGTTGGTGAAATGAAAAGATATTTGTTTCATAGGGCTGTTGGGAGAAATTAAATGCTGAAGATATGGACTGCATCTAGCATAATTCTTGGCACATAATAGGTGTTCAGAAATGATGACTGTCAGGACTCCTGTCCCTGGTTGGATAGATGATCTGTAAGATTGCTTGCAATTCTAAAATTTTTGGAATAAAAAGTTTGGTAATTTTTCCTTTTAGACGTTGGCAGTTCGTCTTTGGTTGAAAACATGATTGTTTAATACAACATTGTTTCTGTGGTAAAAATTAGATTTGATTTACATTGTTTCAACTTACAGAGTCTTTTTCAGGAATTTATTCTGCTACAAAGTTCAAGGACCTCCTTTCAGTAAAATTTACTTAGAGTGCTTAGGAATGGAATGTTCTGGAGGAATTGAATCTACTAATTAATGAGAAAGGAACTCATTTTGTGAGGGAGGCCTTTCTCAAATGCCTTTATATGTACGCCCGAGTGTAACTCCCAAGTGTACAGCTAGGGCTCCATCACTACTTGGTTACTTGTCTTTGACCTAGAGATACTTACCTGAACTTCTTTATTGATTGCCCTGAGCTGTAAGCTGTAGGAAGTGTAGGTGATGCAAATGCAGTATAGGCTTAAAGATATCTTATAGGAGTTTTTTGGCTTCGAACCCTAAATGTCAACAGCAGCCATGTTCATGATAATTATTTATTGATTGTACCTACTTAGAGGAGAAGAGTTGGTTGCAAATGACCGCAGTTCGAAGGAGTCTGAGCAAGGAAGTTGAGACACTGCATGCAAACACACATATCCGTGTGTGGCCAAGCATCCACATGGATTCACACACATATACTGTTCAGTGATAATGCAAGAACAAAACCTTGAGTGGGAAATACAGCCCAATATATATCACTGGACGATAGGAGGTAAGTGCCAAATGAAAAGGATACATTTAAGTACCGTGATTTCAAAGAAGGTGTAATTAGCAGAGGCTAAAAATGGGCAGAGAAAGCTTCCTGGAAAAAGTGAGACTGGAGCTGGATTAGGGTGAGTCAGAGTGTGTTTCCGTGTGATGCAGTTGATGAGGCTGGTCCAGCCAGGAACGAGAGGATGGTTCTCTGGCCACTCCATACCCACCTCTGGGAGGATCGGGCTGGCGATCGCCTCACAGCTTCCCTGTGAACATAGCTCACCATTCCTAAGTCATGTCCTTGTTTGCCACTTGTGATTTTGGGTGTTTTGTGACTTTGGGAGGCGGGGTTCTTAAGCTGGAAGGGCAGGAGAGAGAGTTTAGGACCAAGTTTGTTGTGGGGAGATGTTTGAAGAGTTAGTTTCCTGTGCGTGTTTGACTCATTCTTTGGAGATGGGTCCACGAGGACAACATTTGGCTGTGTGTTTTTCTCTGGTGATGTGGTGGGTGATTCTGGGGGAGAAGAAAAAGGAGATTCAGGCTTTAGACAGAAAGAAACATGGAAGCATTCATAACTACTTTTCCCCCAGCCACTCAAAGCCAAACGTAGATTATGCCATGTAGTAGGGATGGGATGGGAGCAGTGGGGTAGCCAGAGAGTGGTTTTATATTGATTCACTCGCTCAACTCTCTGGACTGTTTACTGGGAAACCATGGCTGTCAGTAGTTGGTTGTACTAGCTGGAGGGTGTGACCAAGAGCCCGCAGTCTCACACAGGCCTTTATGTGAGTCACGAGGGGCTCTCTGTCGGTGGAGAGGCTGAGATGGAGTCGGGGGCTGGACAAGGAGGGGCCATGAATGTCACAGGGTGACAGCCACATTTCTCCAGAGGAACCACAGCTGCAGATGCATGCTTAGGTTAAACGTGAACCCTAAGTAGGAAAATAACCTTGTCTTTTTAGGACCTCCCCAATTTAAGTGCCTCTCTGTGTAAGACAGTGAGCTTTACTGCAAAGGCTTATTTAAGAAAAAGCATGACCCATGTGACAGTGATCATGAATCCCAAGCTGTTCGGTTCTCACGGGTACTCCAGACCATAGCTGGACCCTGGCCTGCTCAGCGCATACTCTCTAAATAATAGGTGGTGGGGAACTTCTGACCCTGAGTGATTGGGACTTATCAAATTCCCTGGAAGTGCCTTAGATATTACCCTGGTTTTACAGTTGAGAAAACTGCTCCTCAGCCTGTGGACTGATTTGTTTGAGGTCACCAAGATCTTTTTGTCTGTCTGTTGGTTTTTCCCTCTTCATATGCCATCTATTTGCTGTTGAGTCCTAAATTTATATACCTCTCTGTGACCTATCAGTCATCTCGACTTGTATGTTTCAAAGGCATCTCAAACACGCCATATCCAATAAGGAGCCCAGATCCCCCCCAAGCCTGGCCACCCCTAGCCTTTCCTGTCCTTAACAGATGGCATCCCACCCACCTAGGTGCTGACACTCCAAGTCCGAGGACTTCCTGGATCCCTTCTTATCCCTGAGCCTACCATCAGGATCACCAGCCAGTCCTATTCTCTCTGCCTCTGGGTTTATTTTGACTCTCTCCACATCTCGTCATCTCTACAGCCTCCCCATCTAAACCTCCATCTTTTTCTGCGCCTCCAGTCTCTTCTCCACATGGTGGCCAGATGGCCTCGTAAACACAAATCCGAGCATGATACTCATCCATCTACATACCCTTTCCTAGATCGTTCTTATGTGAATTGAACTTGGCTTTCCCTTTGAGGTCTCTGAGGCTCTGTGTGATCCCTGCCTTCTCCCCTACACCCCTGTCTGCATTCTCCTTCGCCTGTGATGCTTCGGCCACATCCATGTCATTTTAGTTTCTTTAAAATAATAAGCTCTCATGGCCACAGGGCTTTCAAACACCTTCCTTCCACCTGGAAACTCCTTTTTATCCATCAGTTCCTAGTTTAAGTGTCACTTCCTTTAGGACTTAGATAATTCTTCTACCTAAAAAGTTCTCCCATATTTTTCTCTCTCATTGTACCCAGCTTATTTTCTTGATAGTGTTATCTATAATTGTTTATTTGTTAATCTGGTTATTTCCTGTACTGATTGCTGTTGGGGAAAGGCATATGTTGGTTTTGCTCACCCATGGGAATCCCCCTTTGTCTCCAAATCATCTCCTGTGACTCTGCCTTTCCTCATTCCACTCCAGCCATACTTACTTCCTGGCTGTTTTTCAGAAGTGCCACTCTTGCTTCTGCCCCAGGCCCTTTGCACTTGCTGAGCTGTTTGTCTTGAACGTGGATTTTTGTCCCCCTTGCCCCCCCCACCCCAGATAGCTGCATGGCTGACTCATTTTTAGATTTTTACTCAAAGTCACCCTTTTTGGTGAAGACTTTTCTGGCCCCTGTATCTAAAATTGCACCTGCCCTGACACTTCCATGCCGCCCTTCTCTGCTTTAATTTTCTTCCTTGTACTCATCACTATCTACCATATGGCACATTTTACTTATCTTACTTATTCTCTGTTTTCCCCATGACAGTGAAAACTCTGTGAGTTTCTGTTCTTTTACTGCTATGTACCCAGTATCTTGAACAGTTCTGGGCACATGGGCACTCTATAAATGTTTGTTGAATGAATGAATAATTGCATGAATAATGTATGCTCAGCGAATGGCACATAGTGGGCACTCTATACACTTTTTTTAAAATCATGAAATGTACATAAAATGTAACTTGTTAACTATTTTTAAGTGTACAGTTCAGGGGCATTAAATACATTCTCACTGTTGTGCAACCATCACCGCCATCTGCTCTGTATTCTTTTCTGAAATGAAAGGATCCAAGAATAAGCGAGGAACTGAGTGAATGGAAAGCAGGTTTACAATAACAGTCCCTTGACTTGGGGCCCAGTGTTCTTTGCCTGGCCTTGTGCAGTGCAGGAAGGCAGGAGGGTGAGAGGAGGAGTCTGAGTATCATCACAGGATGCCTGGTGGCTACTGCAAAGATGCTAAAAAATGTGGCACGTGTACTACGTTGTCTGTGTTGTAAATGACGAGGGCCCTGCTCTGTTTCCCCTTTTCCATGCGATGCACACCCACGCTCACACATACACCATGCACACACACGTGCCTTCTGCGGATGTGACTTTGTAATGTTTTGAGCTCATGGGACGTTGTGAAAGGGAAATACTCATTCTCCTTTGAACCTTTCTTACTGGATCCACATCAGGAGAGGAACCTTTATGCCTCTGTTGGAGCTCTTGGCCCCTTAGATTATTCCATTGATGGCAGGGCAGTGTTATTTTTAATTCTAAAGTAAACCAGATTGCATGGAACACAAAATGTTAAGTGTGGGTCAGAATCATTGACTATGAAATTCTCCCAGGTGAATGGAAAGGAAGGGTTCCTTTGAGCCCTTAAAAGTTTTTTCTCACAAGCTTGTTGAATTCTGTAG
Source organism: Mesoplodon mirus (assembly GCF_964341445.2). Lineage (NCBI taxonomy): Eukaryota > Metazoa > Chordata > Mammalia > Artiodactyla > Ziphiidae > Mesoplodon > Mesoplodon mirus. The sequence continues at coordinate 35,447,099 of NC_138988.1, read as the reverse complement.
AAATCCACATTTTCATCCATATCACCACTTCAGACCCTGCTCTGCTGAAACCCACATGGCAGGTTCTCCACTGCATGCCCTGCTCTGGATTCCTCAGTGACATTGCAGTGGTGTCTTTTCTTCATGACCCCACTGAAGTCTTACGGCGGAAGCACAGGGCAGACACATCTAAGTGTTCGGGGGTCTTCTCTATTGAATTCCCGTCTTATGTATGCCACCGTGATGGGCCTGACGCTGTTTTGGTGTGGGGTGTTCAGAGAGAATTCGAGCATAGCTGGGCCCTGGGGGAGCCTGTAGAACAGTACTGCAGATAGAGCCGTCTCTACCTGACTGCTTCTCGATGCTATGAATGCGGCCTGTTGTGTGCACAGAAGGCTGTGGGAGTGTCGAGGAGGGAGAGGAACCTGCTGTGTGGGGTGGGGGTGTGGGAAAGGTTAGGGCAGAGTTCACAAAGGTACCTGTCAAGGCTAGAGGTCCGTTGGTGTGGCCAGAGGCCGTGCGGGAGGCAGCAGCGAGGCAGAAAGTCGGCGCAGGGCAGGATTGTGGTTGGGGCCAGCTTCCTGTCTGGTCTTATCAGGGATAGATAGGAAGTGGATTTAATTGGGATTATGTTCATTTCTGTTGTCAGCGCTAATCATTTGTTGTTTGAGTTGACTTCACTAGAGGTACGAGTATCTGTCAGGGAATTACTGAATTCCCACAAATGCGGCTGTGGTGCACAGTTGTCTTGCGGGGTCCAAGGTCAGTGGGCATTTTGCTGGTACAGCCAGCATTCAGTGTTACCTAAACTCATAGGATTACCCAGCCAAGTAGAAAATAGCAGTGTCCCTTCAGGTTATTAAGTGTTATTTCATGAGAGTAAAGACACACACTAATTGGTTTAATCTATTTTGATAGTTTGGGGTTTTTTTTCTACTTACATCTACTTAAAAAAATCACCAGTCCATTCTTTTTGTTTATGTTAAAAGGTGCTAGACACTTAGAGTCACTGACGTGATAAGACTTGGTTCTAGATTGTTAATTGCAGTATTGACAATACTTATACCCACAGCAGAGTGTACACCTTTACCTTTGGGTCAGCAGAGCTCATTAAGAAAAAGCTTCCATTGTCTTGTTGGAAAGGGGAAAAATACCCATTAATCGGCATAGTTTTTTTTTTTTCTTTCTGTTCTTAAGCTTAAAAATTAAATTAAGCTTACAAATGGCCAAACAGATGAAAAGATTATTACAATTATTTTCCTGATGCTTTATTTATTAGTTCGGAGGAAATGTTTGTGTTTCATGGGCACCTTCCCTCTCACCACTGAGACTGGACAAAGCTGATGGTCCTTGTTGCATCTTTGCTTTATTTGTTCTCCCGGATGGGTTGGTTTCAGGCCATGTGTATGACCTATAGTGGGATATGCAACTGTCTTTCCCCTGGGACATGTTACTATTTGTTTCCATCACAGTGGCCCGTGAAGAAGTTGGAAGGTGCCGCTGATGTTGGTTACATTTGTTACATATTACACAAAAATAACAAGATAGCTTTCAAGTTTGACTTATAGGACAGTTTGCTTTCTTAAAACAAAATGGCGACCAATGCACATTTTTCTGGTGAGTAACTCCTCTTAAATTTTAAATAGATTTAAATAAAATTTGGTCTGTGGATGTGATAATTCTCAGTGAACTCTTCAGTGTGCAGAAATACTAAAAGCCATTGTACTGAGAGAATCATTGCTTTCTGTAATGATTTCCTGGAAGAACATAAGCATCTACATCCTCCATCAGACTAATGGTTTTTCCAGTCCAGCCTTCTGACGCTGAGAGTGGAATTAAGAGAGTCACCGTGGGAGGACCTGTTGATCCTTCTTGCCTCACCTTTAAAAATTTAGGGGAGTGGTTCAAACATGGGTAACTTCCCTTAATAAGCTATTATGGAGCCAGTACTCATACTATTCTCAAATTTGTCTAAATTGCTTTTGCAGAAGTTTTTATTTCTGGCCTTTACCATCTGGTGGAACGGGGTGGCCAGTCTGAGTAGCAGCCAATCAGAATTTACCCATGTCACCAGTGAAGGGTTGAAGTCCTTATTCCCATTGAATTTTCACACTCATTCATTTGATTCACTACATGGAATTGACAAATGCTTACATCGTTCACCTGTGTTTATCTTACATCTTTGTGTTATTTTGCTTTATGTCACCAGTACAGTTTCTAAGGACATTTTCTTCACTTCTTTTTTTTTTAAAGATTTAATTTTGTTTATTTTTGGCTGCGTTGGGTCTTCGTTGCTGTGCGTGGTCTTTCTCTAGTTGCAACGAGGGGGGGCTACTCTTGGTTGCAGTGCACGGGCTTCTCATTGTAGTGGCTTCTCTCGTTGTGGAGCACAGGCTCTAGGCACGTGGGCTTCAGTAGTTGCGGCACATGGGCTCAGTAGTTGTGGCGCATGGACTGAGTTGCTCTGTGGCATGTGGGATCTTCCCAGACCAGGGCTTGAACCCATGTCCCCTGCGTTGGCAGGAAGATTCTTAACTACTGCGCCTCTAGGGAAGTCCCTCTCCACTTCTGCTTGCTGTAGGGGCTCTCAGAGTTGTTGAGCCTCTGGCCGATAAGCCCCATCTTAAAATAGTGAGACATGGGCATCAGAGAGTCCTGAGTTCAACTTCTATCCCCACTGTGTCCTGGCTGTGTGGCCTGTGTGCTTCACCAAGTCCCTAAGGCTCAGAATCCTCATCTGTAAGGTCGGGGTGCTGTGTACCTTCTCGTAGAATTGTACTCACTCAGATCCTAAGTTACAAGTGGCAGAAGCCCAATTCAAACTGACTTTTGCAGAATGAAGGGGTGGTGGTGGTTATTAGCTCATGCACACAAGCAGAAAGCCAGGGGTGCCGCTTACTTGGGTGTTACCGGATCCTAGCCCTCATGGTGTGGTGAGGGGCTGTCTCTCTATGCCTCAGCAGTGTTTTTCTCTGCTTGACTGTCTCCTTGGATGTGGTGGCTCAATGGCCACTGGCAGCTTCAAATTCATACCTACCTTATCAGCTTGGCAACCCAGCCCAAAGAGACTGCCTTTTTCCAATAGAAAAATGAGAGAAATCCCATGCAGTTTAGCCCTTGGCTTGGAGCACAGCCCGTTCTTGTCCTTTTCACCACGGCCAGGGGAAGAGGGATTTTGGCCCTGCAGTGGCCAGAGGATGGAGTCACCTCTGCCCCAACCACATGAGGAAAAAGTTCCCACAGGGGAGGAGGCTCTCGCTGGGAGAGTGGGATTGGGGCGTCCACGACTGCGTCAGGTGGCAACAGTGGCTCCCCTGGCAAAAGTGGGAGGACTGAGGTGATGCAGGCAGAACCTCATGCTGTGCCTGGCAGACAGACGTCCCTGGATGGAGCCCTTCCTCTATTACTCTTCATTTTACTACCCAGGGAACGAAGCTTCTTTACATTGGTTCTAAAGCCACTTCTTTAACGTGATTCTACTCTTCATACTTCCATAACCTTTTAATTTTACTTACCTGCAGCATTGAAGTGTTTTGAAAAGATCTACATTAAGGGGGGATGCCCGCAGGGGGAAATGTCACTGAATCTCTTTTTGTTATTTAGTCAAAAATTACTGCCACATTCTGACTTACTTCACTCTGTATGACAGACTCTAGGTCCATCCACCTCACTACAAATAACTAAATTTTGTTTCTTTATGTGGCTGAGTAATATTCCATTGTATATATGTGCCACATCTTTATCCATTCATCTGTTGATGGACACTTAGCTTGCTTCCATGTCCCGGCTATTGTAAATAGAGCTGCAATGAACATTTTGGTACATGAGTCTTTTTGAAATATGGTTTTCTCAGGGTATATGCCCAGTAGTGGGATTGCTGGGTCATATGGTAGTTCTATTTGTAGTTTTTTTTTTTTGCGGTATGCGGGCCTCTCACTGTTGTGGCCTCTCCCGTTGCGGAGCACAGGCTCTGGACGCGCAGGCTCAGCGGCCATGGCTCACGGGCCCAGCCGCTCCGCGGCATATGGGATCTTCCCGGACCGGGGCACGAACCCATGTCCCCTGCATCGGCAGGCGGACTCTCAACCACTGCACCACCAGGGAAGCCCCTATTTGTAGTTTTTTAAGGAACCTCCATACTGTTCTCCGTAGTGGCTGTATCAAATACCGTATGCTAACACATATATATGGAATCTAAGAAAAAAAAAAAGGTCATGAAGAAGCTAGGGGTAAGACGGGAATAAAGATGCAGACCTACTAGAGAATGGACTTGAGGACATGGGGAGGGGGAAGGGTAAGCTGTGACAAAATGAGAGAGTGGCATGGACATATATACACTACCAAACGTATAATAGATAGCTAGTGGGAAGCAGCCGCATAGCACAGGGAGATCAGCTCGGTGCTTTGTGACCACCTAGAGGGGTGGGATAGGGAGGGTGGGAGGGAGGGAGACGGAAGAGGGAAGAGATATGGGGATATATGTATATGTATAACTGATTCACTTTGTTATAAAGCAGAAACTAACACACCATGGCAAAGCAATTATACTCCAATAAAGATGTTAAAAAAAAAATTACTGCCACAGACAACACCCTCAGGCGTTCTGAGAGGATGGAAAAGAACAGGGAAAAGCCCCTTTCTTGGGGTGTCTGCAGGCCAGTTGGTGTGGGTAGTGGGTCAAGTGTGTAGATACTGTGGTGGGAAGTAGAGTATGGGAAAGTGCTGCAGGGGAGGAGGGAGGCTGTGCAGGGCACGGGGTAGAGCAGGACCCTATCCCGGAGGGAGGGTGCGGGAGAGTCTGATGGGGGAGCTAGCTCAGGCGTCAGCTGTGGGAGCAAGATGGGGTGTCAGGAAGGAGAGGTGGGAGAAGGGAGCTGGTTCATCCTTGGGTTCTGAGAGAAGTAAGAGTTCCGCAGCGTGGTAGAGGAAGAACGGCACAGTCCCAGGCACCTGGACAGAAGTCCGTATGGGTCTGGTGAGGGCTGGAGAAAGGGGGTCGTCAACTCTCGCTCCCAATGGTGAAGGGTGCGAGCCAAGGCAGAGATGGGAGGGTGCAAGATGACCGGGGGGCAGGGGGCGCGTGATGAGCAGTTTTGTTTCTGGAGTGCGAGGCTTACGAGGAGGAGGTGAGAGGCAGTAGAGGACCTTGGATGTCAGGTTCACACGTTCGCTGTGATTCTCTGGGCGGTAGTTCTCCAGGGAAGGCTTCCTGGGCGTGTGACCTCTGCAGCTGCCCAGGGCCCCACGCTCAGCTTAATGCTCTGCGTTTGTCGTCTGGAAGTTCTTAGTACCTTTTTTTTCCTTTAACATCTTTATCGGAGTATAATTGCTTTACAATGGTGTGTTAGTTTCTGCTGTATAACAAAGTGAATCAGCTATACATATATCCCCATATCTCCTCCCTCTTGTGTCTCCCTCCCACCGCCCCCATCCCACCCCTCTAGGTGGTCACAAAGCACCGAGCTTAGTACCATTTAAACAAAGGGCCCTGTGTTTTCATTCTGTGCTGGGCTCTGAGAATGATGTAGCCTGCAGTGGGGTCATGTGGTAGTGGTCTGAGCTGGGCTTCAGAACATGTCCCACTGGAGTGAAGACGAGAGGGAGGGTAGAGGTGGGACAGTAATTGGGAAGGTTCACATAGTTTTGCAGAAGAGAGATTAGGGGCCTCGATGAGGATGGAGAGGGAGGGGACGCATCTGACACCTGTGGCTGAGCCTGAGCCGCAGACTGAACAAGATGGGCTGGGGGAGGGAGCGGCCAGAGCTGGCTTCAGCTCTTGACTTGGGGGCTTCTCATGCTCACTGGTACCCTCTGAGCCAGGGGACTTCCAGTGGATAAGGCTGGTTTTCCAAGCCAAAATTTAGAAGACTGTCTTAATATTCTTACTCTCAATAGTAAGCTGAAGCTGACACTGGCAGGCTCATTCAACGAATGTAAAATAACCAGAAAAGACATTCTGGAATCAAACAGATGGACCAAGCAATCATGTTAAAAACAGTAAATCACAACTTGAACTTCAGTTAATCATAATCACATTTCTCTTTATTGAATTTTGAAACATCTCCTAAGTAGTTTCCTATTTTGGTTTCTTTTATTTAAAAGACCTTGTTGTTATTATAGGGCACCCCAGTTAAAGATGCCTGATACATGATATCTGACCCCCCCCACCAAAACCTTACCATTTAGGAAATGATATCCTTTCTGAGGTTTCAAAAGGTTATTTCATCTCCTACAAAGATTCATGAGGGAGTTTATTTCCCTTTGTTCAGTTAACATAGAAATTAACATGACTGCCTATTTACCCAGTGATTTTTTCAAAAACACCCTTCAAGTAAGTCAAGGTTGCCCTGAATTTAGGGTCCCAACCATCTGTAAGCAGTGTTTTGAGAAGTGGGGCTGAGAAGGGCATCTGGTTTTGACCTTCAGGTCTGACCTTTAAATACTGTCCTATTTCCTGTCTGGTGCAGACATGGACAAAGGACTTTTGGTGCAAGGACACGAGGTCAAGACAGTACTGTCTAGGTCCCAGATGCTGTGCTGGGGCATCTTGAAATTGGGGAAGCAGCTCAGGGCCAGAGGGGACCAGGGTGTGAGTCTTGGGAAAAGATTAAAGGGCTTCAACTAAGTCCCATGGACAGATTGGTATACCTTTTCAAAGTTTTATAGAAAACAGGCTCCAGGGAGGTACGAAGACCCCTGTAGCTCTTTCTGCCCTCGTGATGTTGCCCACACCTGATCATCAAAAATAGCTTTCTCTGACTTGTGCATCCTTTTTACGAAAGGAGTAATTTGGTACCATCCAGATGTGCCACACGCTAAACATGGAGATTATACCTGCTTTTTTAAGGGAGTGTGGAGGAATACATGATGTCATAAATGGGGGGCCCACAAAGTTAGGTGAGAAAGGAAGAGTTCCCTTCCTGTGCTCTTTGGCCCTTGATGATTGCCATGTGTTTGGTTTTATCTCGATGCTCCTGCTGCACTGACGGTGAGCAGTGCTCTGTGGACGCTGGTCAGTGAAGGGCCTCTCTCACGATGCCTGGCACTGCGAATAGGGAACGTAGTGTAGACACCTGGCCAGTTCCTTGGTGTCTCCCACGCCACCAAGTATCTTGCTGTTTGCACAGTAAGCACTTGTTGTTGGGTGAATGAATAAATGTGCAGTTGAATGAATCCTGTTTGACCTGTCTGGAGAAGGATACCTTCGCCATCTGTAGATCGTGAATTGTGACTTCTAGGTGCAGGGACAGCTTGGTGCTCAAGCATCTGCATAACCTCACGTGGCCCTTTTTGGCACCAAGAGCTGTGAAGGCAGAGACCATTTCTATTTTGCTCAGCGTTTATTCCCCAGTGCCTAGCGCAGGACTTGGTATGTTAGCAGGTAATAAATATTTGTTGAGTGAATGAACAAATGAGTGAGATACACCTGTCTTTCTTATATTCTAGAAGAAGTTCATTTCTAAAAGAGTTGTATGTCTCCAAGTTCCTTTAGTCCTCAGGATCTTCTCCTTCACGTCCTCCTCCTCTTCCCCCTTCACCACCTCCTCTTTCTGCCTCTCCAATGCTCAGCACAGTGATTGACACATAGCGGTCATTTGGTATTTGTTCAGGAAATGAAGTAAATGGCAGTAGGTGAAGGAAAGTGCCATGAGCAGGAGTTAGAAGGTCTGGAGTTTGGCCAGTAGCCAATCTGGAGACCTTGGTTAAGTAAGCCAGGTGTCCTGTCTGCACCCAGCAGTCTCCTGCTTTGTAGAATGGGGTTACCAGTCGCTGCCCTGGTAACCTTGGGCGTTGTTTATGCAGCTCAGAGGTAAAAAGGGGTAGGAAATGCTTGGGAAGAGCCAAGTCTTGTACCCATTGGAGGACTGGTTCTTGTTACCAAAACAGGATGGAATCCAGTTATATTGTGTGGCTACTGTGTATTTTCCTCCTTCCCAGTCTGCCCTGAGGACTGGTGGCTTTATTTTTCCTAGATAACTAGATAAATCAGATACACTTCAGTGTAGAAAATTAGGATATCACAGAAAAGTATAAATATGAAAACAATAATCACCCATACGCAGTAGTCCAGAGATAATCACCATTAACCTTGTGGAATAATTTAAAACATTTCCTAGGCAGGTGTATACACACACACACACACACACGCACGCACATGTGCCATATGATTTCAGTCATCTGACAGTTATTTTATTTTATTTTTTTTTGACAGTTATTTTTTTTTGTGTGTAATTTTCTGAAGTAAATTGCTGTCTTAGCTTGGGCTGCTGTAACAAATACTATAGACTGGGTGGTTTAAACAACATTTATTTCTCACCGTTCTGGATGCTGAGAAGTCCAAGATCAAGGTGGCAGCAGATGTGGTGTCTGGTGAGAGCCCACTTCCTGGCTTGCAGACGGCTGCCTTCTTGCTGTGTCCTCACATGGTGGAAGGGGCGAGGGAGCTCTCTGGGTTCTCTTTTTTAAGGGCACCAATCCCATTCATGGGGGCTCCACTCTTACGACCTAATCACCTCCCAAAGGCCCCACTTCCAGTCACCATCACAATGGGGATTGGGGCTTCATCGTATGAATTTGGGGAGGACACAACCGTTCAGTCCACAGCAATGGCCTATTCCAGGAGAAGAAAGAGTGTTGTCTTAACATTTCTTCTGTGACTTCCCTAGTCGGGTGTGAGACAGAGCAGATATTTGCTAAATAGTTAATAGATTTCTGGAACCTCAGGGCTGGAAAGATTCTGAGTTACAATGTTCTCATTTTAAATACAGGAAAACTAAGGCCTAGGGTGAAAAGCAGACCCCGGGCCCCAGGGCTGGATGATAGCAGAGCTGAAACCCAAAACCTCACCTGTTGTCTTCTTGCCCACTTGTGCTCCCTGCTGATGAGTGCAGGTGCCGGGAGGTCCATGGGGTTAGCACTTTGAGCACATAAACCAGTGCTTGGTTTAGTCTGCCTTTATCTCTAGGTTTGGAGGTACTGCTGTGTCTCAGGATAGCGCCTGGATATCTCAAAGTAGCTGTTTCCAGTGGCGCTTTCGGACTGTTCTCTCAGCATTATGCTGACTTCTGTATTGGTCTACATCTGGGGCCTCCCTCCTGGCTACCATCATTTGTATGTAGGCACAGACTCTGTGCTTGATTTAACGTTCTCGTCTTGGTGGGAATATATTCTCCTGTGTTTATTATTTAGATGTCCTAACATTTCTCTTTCCTTGCCTTTAAAGCACAGTGGAAAGGGCTCCTCCTTTCTATGGGTGGTCCTTGCCTCCCTCTCTCGCAAGTGTGTAAATCCACTCCCTCCCTCTCCGTGGCTGTCTCACTGAGCACTCTCTCATTTACCAGTAAGCATATCACGTGCAAGGTCCCCAGTATGGCTCTCCTGTGGGGGATTCTGCATCTGTGAACACCCTGCCTTTAACTGAAGGATCTGAGTCTGAAGAGTGGTGACATGTATATAGGAAAGTTATGGTTCAGTTTATACTGTGGCTGGGGACCCAAGAAAGGGGCAGAGAAAGTACTCTGGATACTCAGGGCAAGAGGGTAGGGAGATGGGCAGGCAAGGCTTTGAAAGGAGGGACATTTGAGCTCAACTTGGAAAGGATGATTAGGGTTTGAATACTTGGAGGTTGCAGGGGAAAGCATTCCAGGTGGAGAAAGAGCATGAGATGAGAAGGGTCGGGGGTGGATCCCTAGCTGGGAGCAGCCAGGAAGGACCTTCCGGAATCCTGGGGTCTGGGACTCAGCAGAAGCAGGCTGAGTCTTCCCCTTTGCAGGCCGGGCCTCGGGGACCACGTCCCTCATCTTCTGTGTTGCTCCTTCTTTAGTGCTTCTGGTGCCAATAGCCTGGCCAGTTGATGCCACTAGCTTTCCTTTAGGACGAGGCTCTTGACCAGGGGCCCATGGACCTCTAGGTGCCTTCCAGTGGATTTCAGGTCATCTGGGAACTACCTGAAATTGTGTGCATGATTTTGTATCTGTGTGCATTTATTCCCCTCCAAGTTTCAGAGGTCTCTGTTACCCTTGAAAATTTATGCACCTTAACAGTCTAGAAGGAAGAAGGTTGGCATGTGGATTAATTTTAACAAATCATTTAAAAAATTCTCGGGGGCTTCCCTGGTGGCACAGTGGTTGAGAGTCCGCCTGCCGATGCAGGGGACACGGGTTCGTGCCCCGGTCCGGGAAGATCCCACATGCCGCGGAGCAGCTGGGCCCATGAGCCATGACCGCTGAGCCTGTGCTCCGCAACAGGAGAGGCCACAACGGTGAGAGGCCCGCATACCGAAAAAAAAAAAAAATTCTCGGATCATATAAAGTTTTTGGGGCAAGTTTCATTCAGTTGGAAAGCCATCACTTTTCTCAGGCACATTCACTGATCTTAAACCCTACCCCTGGGGAGTGGGACTGTGCCTCGTTCTTTTCTCTGTCATCCCCGAGCCCCACTACTTGGCGTCAAATGCGTGCCATTTGTGATGTTTGTTCAGGGGATAAAACAGCTTTGCTCTGGATCTCAGTCCACATGTATGCGACCTGCGATAGAATGGACTTTGTAGACCATTTGGCCGCCTCTAGGATCTTGGGGCTGGCTCTGTGGGAGGCAGACATTTCCAGTGCCAGCCTCCCTGCCTGATCCCTCCCTGCTCAGCATGGGGACCAGCTGAGGAATGTCTGCCCCTCACCTGCTGAATGCAGTCTGAGCTCTCTTCTCTCAAAAGAACACTTAGGCCTCGTGATCCCAGGTAGAGGGCTGGACCCAAATGTGTCTGTCCGCCTGTTACGGGGCAGGGTGCGGGGGACATGCTCGTCAACCTCAGCTCGCCCCTCCTTGACTTGAGCGTGGTTTGTGCCAGCAGCAGCCCGTGCTGGGGTTAGACAGTGTAAGGCTTCCCGTGGCTGCAAAATCACCAGTTGGGACGCTCCTCTGGGGCTTTCTGCTTGGCGAGTCTGCACTTTGACAATCGGGAGCTCTGCGAGGCGGCCGTGAGGTGCCCAGCAGAGGGCAGGGCCCTGGCAGCCGCCTCGGGGTTCTGTTAAGCAGGCATGCGAGTTGTGGCCCATCGGGGAGCAGCTTGGAGCTGTGGTGGCAGCGTCGTGTTCCCACTCGACGTAGACTGCTTTATAGCACCGTGGGGGAAATCACGGGAGAGGAGTGGGCCCCTTCGTGGTTGTTCAAAGTCATTTTTTTCCTTTTTGGGGAAGCACAAAGACAGCATTTGGTTTTCACTGTTAAGGGCTTTGGTCTCTCTGAGAGAGACAACAACTGTGGCGTGTAGTACCCTAGGGTGACAAGCCAAGCCGGGCAAGTCCTAATCCAGGTGGGCCTGGGACCCCATGTTATCACTCCCATGAACCCTGTCCTCTGTCTCTTTCTCATTCATTCAGTAGCTCATTGACTTGTAGCTCACTGATCGTCTAACATGTGCCGAGAAGGAGACAGTGAACAGATACCCACAGATCCTACGTTGAGGGAGCCTTCTGGAAGGCTATAGCACCTAAGTGTTGTCAAGTATTTTGAGACCTGTGCTGGTGGGTGGGGGGGAGAGGTGCGTGGAGTCGATGCTCCTCCTTCGGAGATGCCCCCATTTTTTTTTTCTGACCTCCTAAACCTGCAGAATCTTTACCGCTTGTTTCCGTCTTTAACCCCATTGCATTTATAGCCGCTTCCATCATCTGCTTGTTTGTCCATCCATCCATCCCTTCACCATCCAACATTTAAAAGCCTTAAGACAGGAATGCAGAAAAAAGACTTAGTCCCAGCTCTCTGGGAGCTCATCTTTGATGTGCTTTTTCATTGTCCAAATTGCTCTGGGAGTTTTGTTCCCTAGCTTAACTGTAAGCTCCTTGAAGGTCAAAGACGAGCTCTTCTCTGATATTCATGGAAGACCGAAAGATTTGTTGTTCAGTGGATTGCTGGAACTGTAGTCCTGGTGTCTTTGCTTAATGATAGGCTGTAAGCTCCTTGAAGGTCAAAGACGAGCTCTTCTCTGATATTCATGGAAGACCGAAAGATTTGTTGTTCAGTGGATTGCTGGAACTGTAGTCCTGGTGTCTTTGCTTAATGATAGGCTTAAAAAAATGTGTGTCTGCAAAGCACACCTGCCTTCCTGCTTGCCACGTTGCGTAGACGTCTCTATGAGAGGCTCTCAGTTTTGGTTTATAAATCCAGAGTGCTGGGAGGGACTTGGGGAAAAAACATAATGTCTTAATAGCAGAGATCCCCAAAGTATACCTGTACTTGAGGCTTTCCTGAGGAATGAGAAAGCTTACGTCTTTATGCTTCTACCACATTTTCTGTTTTTTAAAGAAAGGGATGTGTCAGTTGAAGCTGCCTAATTCGTTTTTAATGTGGGTCAGAGCTGCTGCCTTCACGTGCCTTTGTCTAATCGCACCTAGACTTCTGCTGAAATGCTTGCTTCATAAATTAAGTTTAATGAGTAGAAATAGGAAGGTGAAACACAGGGCTGATGACTCTGGTGAGCGTAGCTTCCTGCCTGCCCCAGGGGGCCTTGCTCTTGGAGCTGGATTTGCACTTGGGAAGCCAGGATTCTGGGAGTCAGGCTGGGACATTCATCAACAGTGTGTAGCATAGATCTGCTTCTTAGCAGATGCAGCTGGCCCACTTACAGTCCTGATGCCAAAAGAATTGTCATTGTCTTTAAAAATTTTTTTGACTTAAAAAAAAAAAATCAGACTCAGGGTTGAGTCCAGGTTTGAATCTTAAAACAGGTTGACCTATTTTCATCACAGCGCTATCAAAGCCTGCTTTGTGATTCTACCTCCCTGACATGCTTTCATTGGTGTCATGTGAATTGAACACCTGATCTGAGCAGGGCAGAGAGTGAAGACCTTGTCTGGGGGAGCGCGATTTCCCGCTGGGCCTGGGGGCTGAGTGAGCCTTGGGGTAATGCCTCCCAGAGCCACCCCACAAATGCTTGCTCCCTGCCTGGGAGAGCACGTCCTAGGAGAGGGCAGCAGCTGTGTAGCCCAAGCATGGGGCTTTACCTTTTACAGAGTGCTTTCACGTCTCCCCATTTGACCTTGACAGCGGCCTGGGGAGGGAAGCCCGGTGGGCCGTGTCGTCCTTGCTCCACAGAGGAGGAAAGGGAAGCTGGCACAGGTGGGTAGTGGGTGCCTAGATTAGAGCCTGTGGTGCTGGCTCTCCCCAGGGACCTGTTGGAGCCCCTGACCCAGAGCCCCTGCCTTGGGAAGCTTCTCCCTTCCAGATCCTTTGTTCTCTTCCTTGCTTGGTTTAAGCAGTTCCAGCCATGGTTGAGGTTCAGGAGCAAAGTAGCCCCCACCCTGTGTAGGATCCTCATGTGACAGGCTGGCCATTGAAGTCTCTTGAGCATCCTCATCCCGTGGCTCCTGGTCAAGACAAGGGGAAGGGCTCTGGTTCCCCGTGGGCAGCGACAACCCCAAGGCAAGTGCCTCAGGCAGAGGAATTCACGCAGAGAGGGATTTGCCCACTGATTTTTCCTTGCCTCTATTCTGGTTTTGCCCTTTGGAAGACCAATAGCTCCTATTTGCAAGGGCCTCTCCTGCTTATTTATCAGTAGCCTTCTGGTCTACTTCTTTAATTGTCTTGATTCTCTCTGAGAATCAGAGAGTCTCTTGATTCTTTACCCTACAGTGTCTCCAGTGATAAGAATGGGCATCATAAAAGGTAGCAAAGCAAAAGTAACTCTCTTCACTTTTTAAAATTCACCATAGTCCACGAAAAATATTTACAAGAACTGGAGACTGATGTAGTATTATATCAATAAAAACAACAGTAATAATATATATTATATATAATAGTATGTAATATATATTATTATAATCCTTTACATTCCTGTAGAGATCTTCAAAAACTTTAGACCGTCTTCACTTCTGTTGTCTTACTTGTCATTTTCAGAAACCTTCTGGATTAGATAAGATGGAAATATTTAATATCCATTTACAGATGGGGAAATTAAGACCTAGAGAAGACAAGGTCCTTGCCCAAGGTTACTTGCCAGCTAGTGAGCAGCTGAACTAAACCCGGATCCTTTAATTCAAAACCAGACAGGCACTGTCTTTAACTTCATGAAGCTTATAATCTAATTGGGAAGAAAGATATTGAAAAAATACCAGGACACATGTAAGACACTGAGGGATATAAGAAGACGGACCTGAACTGGTCTGGGAGTTGGGGTGGGCTGCCCAGAGGCAGTGGTGGGTAAATGAGACCTTGCTGCTTGTTGGCTTGCTAAGTAAGAAGAGGGATGACAATGATTCAGGGCATGGCACGTTCAGGGAACTAGATGGAGCTTCACATGGCTGGACAAGCATGAGCCAGGGTTGAGGACCACGGGGTCACCTTACAGGGGGGCCTTACTAGCTTTGATTTGGTCTAAGGGCTGTGAGAAGCCTCTGAAGGGTTTTAGGCAGGGGGTTGACGTGTGTTTTAGAAAGGCAGCTTTGACAGCAGAGTGGATATCTGTTGGGGGAAGGGCAAGAATGAAACTAGGGAGCCTGGTCATGCAGTTGCTGGGGTTGTTCAGGGGGAAAATAACGGTGACATAGATGATGCTAGTGACAGTGGGGAGGGACAGAAGTGGAAGAGTGAAGAACCATTGAGCAGTAGAGTGAGGAGGAGTTTGGGATTGTCTGGTCGTGGTAGATGGAGGAGAAGTAAGCCTCGCAGGATTTTGGCTTGGATGGATGACAGGGCTATTTGCTGAGTTAGGAAACCTTGGGCAAAGGCTGGTGTTGGGAAGGAGGGCAGAATCATGGACTCAGTCTGGGATGTGCTGAGTTTGAGATGCCTGTAAAACACCAGTCGAGTGATCGGGTAAGAACTTAGACAAGCTGTCTGGGGCTGGAGGCGTGAATTTTGGATTCCCTGACACAAAGTGAATCACTGAAATAGTGGGTATGGATTAGGTCACCAGATTCTGTTGTTTCTTTACCACACTTCTTGGGGGGTTGTTTTCTCAAGGCTTTATTAGGAACCAGAGCTTTGAGGGAGTTCTTACCACATCTGGAGACAGTGTAATAAAGGCTATTCATCAGGCCTCAGCAAAGCCCTTATAATGTGAAAGGAAAATCCAGTAGGTCAGTGGAACCCACAAAAGAACTTAGTGTTGCTAATTTAAGAACTAATGGTTGGTTGAAGGAATGCTGGCACGTGGTCTCTGAGGTGACACTTTTTTATGGCTTGTTTTACCCAAGTTCACTTCATTAGATCCTTGTGGCATGTGGCACACTTAGAGATAATTCTGAAATACTTTCATCCTGTTTTTAAATTTTGGATTAACTCTTTGGACAGATATGCAGAGGCTGCCCTCTGTGGCTCTAGAGTACATATATCTGTTGTGACTACTGTTACGGAGGTGACCAGTTGTTTGTATCAGTGAGAGCCCTGGACTGGCTGGGCTACATGTCTCTCCCACTGAAACCCTCCAAGGGTTGCCCACCTGGGTTTGAAAGGATCCCCTCCATGAGGCACTTGGAGGGCTCGGGGAGCAAGCACCCACTCACTGGTGCTGGCTGAGCACCTCTGTTGCCACGAGGAACAGAAATGTGACTCAGGCCCAGCCCTCCTGGGAGCCTGGGGCTGGAGCCTCATAGCTGGGTAGATATGACATAGGTAATTGTCAGCAACGGTGAGCTCTGCTTTATGTGAGTTCTACGTGAGGTGGGGGGAGTTTGGAGAAGGGGATGCTCCTTCTGGTTGGGGAGCAGAGAAGTGCTTCACAGAGTTCACGACCATAAAGTGAACGGGTGGAGGTGACTCATGGCTCTGTGCCCCTCGTTCGGCATCCACCTGTCTCTGGCAGAGTCAGAGAGCCCTAGCTGAGGGGGGACACAGGGTCAGCCGGTGGAACCTCAGTTCACCCAGAGCAGGCGGAGGCCCATGTGAGGACCAGCAGCACATGCCCAGCCAGCTCTTTTTTACCTTCTAGTTTTTGAGGTATGACTTTTTAAGTAGGCATTTTTCTGACCTTAAAGTTATTTAATGCCCCTGAGAAATCATTCTAAAAATTGGAAATTTTAAGTTACTTATGATTTATTGAGTGGTTCCGTCTAACTACTCATAGTTAGAGGTACGTGATGTATATGTAAAACTATAACAGATTCTGACCTCCTTTGTGGGGGAAAAAGAAGTAAAGATCTCTTCTGGAAGAAAATGAGAGAAAAGGTCTCGATTAATATTTTGTCACGCTCACATGTTTTGGAGAGCACCTTTCATTTCTTAGGAAAGGTTCCCCCATGTACTCTTCCATTTTGCACAGTGCCACTGTTCTAATTAGTAAAGCTTCAGAATGGTGACAGATGTGAGATTCTTTAATTCTTCAAATCTGTAGGGTTTTCCCTAGTGCAAACATCAGTGTCTTTTTTTCAATTTAATTAAATCTTTAATGAATATTTTATCAAATGAGCTCCATGTCTTATATTTCATTATTAATGTTGTTTATGAGGCCCTCTCATCAGCATAATTTATAAACTAAGAGATTAGTGAAGGAGGGAGGATATTTCAGAGACAATGAATGGGGGGTTGGGGAGAGCACAGCCGCACGTCCTTCTACGTGTGTGCAGAAATGACCATTTAGAGATGCTGTGGGAGAAAGTGGGCTGCTGGAGCGCACATTTCACCGGGGGTGAAAGCACTTGTCCTAAGTGCGTGGCTGTCCCTGCAGCATTTTGGACGGAATGCAGCTGGGAGGGAGCATAGAGCAGGAACCTGGAGGCAGAGGGGCTGAGTGTGGGTCAAGGTTGGTCTCGTCCTCACTGTGTCGCTTTAGCCAAGCCCCTGCCCCCATTCAGGGTCATTTGGATCTGCCCACGGGCCAGAGAGTGCCCCTGGTTCACTGATGACCCTGGCAACCAGCTTGTAATCCTCCTCTGGGCCTGTTTTGGCTCAGCCATATGGCTGATGTCTCATGCGATACTCTGGCCTCTCATTTCAGGGGACTTGATCCTTCTCCCTCCCGTGCCTGGGACCTCATCGTCCTGGGTAGTGTTCTAGCTCCTGAGCCTCTGCCTCAGCACCCCCTCCCTGCTTGGTGCTGCCTGGGACCTGTTCTCCTTCCTCTGTAATCCCTGCAGACCTTTGCTTTCCTCCTTGTCCACCCTACATTCCAGACCTTTCAAGTCACTTCCAGAAACCGTCTTCCCATTTGTCCTTTCCACTGCATCTTCCAGGAAATCCCCAGCCCTGGCTGAATGGAGCCAGCTCTTCTGCCCCCGCCCACCTGTCCCCTGGGGCATGGCCACAGTCGCCTTTTCTGTTCCTGTGGGTCAAGCTCCTTCCCACCTCAGAGACTCTTTAGAGACTGTTCTGTCTCCCTGGGGTGCTCCTCCCTCACTTCGTCTGCTGCTGCTGCTTCATGTCTGAAACCCTCATTTGCTTCATAGGGGGGGCCTTCTCTGACTGCTTGGTTGAGGTCGGGGTCTCTCTCTGTCCTGGTCTTTTGTCTCCCTGTGATGTCCCTCATTGGGTGGTGCTTCTCTGTTCCAGACCTGGTCCAGGCTCCCCAGGGCAGCCCTGACTTCAGACCTGCTGTTCCTTCGTGTCCAGGAAATGCCCCAGAAATCCTATTACTATGGCATCCAATGGTCACCTTCCAGACCGTCTCTCCTACTCAGAAGTGGCTCAAAAATCTTTTGTCAGCATGTGTCCTGGTTCTTGGTTCCCAAAGCACTGTGGTCCTCGTTGTTATAATTCCTGACAAAAGGGATTATAACAGGAGGTGCGGTGGCATATTAGTCAAGGGCATGGGCTTTGGACCAAGATGCTGATTGAAATCATGACCTCACTTCTTACAGCTGGATGGCCTTGGGTCTGGTAACCTCTCAGAACCTCAGCGTCCTCATCTAGAGACTGACAATAGTGCCCACCTCCTGGTATTGTTGAGGGGATTAAATGAGCAGATGCAGGCATGGAGCGCACAGAGGGTTCAGGGTGCGGGGAGCATCCAGGAGGTGTTGGCTGCTGCCGTTGTGAGTTGTTCTACACCACTGTGGGGACGGACATAAAGCCCTACCACCTGTGCTTCATGCTGTTCCCTTACCTATGGGCTTTCAGTAAACATTTGGAGATTGAAAAGAAAATTTTAGAAGGCACTGAACCCTCTCGAGCCTGCGATGCAAAACCCTGTCCACCTTTACAATAGCATCTCGTTCCCCCGTACCCTATGTCTGGCCCTCCTGGCATCACCGCCTTCTCTCCACCTTTCCATCACAAGTGGCTCTTTATGTCTTCTTCCTCTTGTTCTGTCTGGGATACCCTCTGTCTTTGCCTGGATGCAGCATTGTGTCCACCCCCCCTAATACGAGCTTCACAAAGTCTCAGTGTGTGTCCACTGACTCTGTTGACCCTGTACATGTGGCCGTCTGTCCACTCAATGCCGTGTTGATTCGCCCTCGTTTGTTGCTTTCTGATTCTGAAATGATAAACTACTGAAGGTGGGAGTGACGTTTCCTCTTTCCTGGGAACTGCACAAAGGATTAAAGAACTCAGTCCCTCCTAGGCATTCAGGAAAAGCTCGTTGACTGAAGGAAATAACCAGTCGACCTAGTTCTGGTGTTAATTAATTAATACCTGGGTATCAGGTGTACCCTGGGATGCTTGTTAAATACATGTCACTCAGCGTATTTTGTCACCAACTTTTGGCAAAACCAGGTGACAGGACCTCGTCCCTCCTGCCCCTTTCTGTTCTTTCCCTGCCTTTCCAGGAACAGCTGAGCCTTCTCTGCACTAAGGCAGCATTGCTTGCGTCCATTCAGCAGTTGAACAGGAGTTACTGGACACCTCCCTGCTGTGTCACAGGCAGGCCCTTGTCTGGGCACCAAGGAGCAGCGGCGAACCAGACAGGGTTCCCGCAGAGCTGCACGCTGGTCCTGGTCCGGGAGAGACGCACGTAGCAGGGATGGAGCTTCCCTTTTACATTCTGGCTGGGGAGACGGACAGCGCGAGGGAGGGAGAAGAGGAGAAGAGGGGTAGGGCGGTGCTGTTGCACGTTTTGGGGAGCCAGGAAGGGCTTCTTCGCTGAGGCAGTAGGTCAGCAGGGACCTGAATGACGTGAGGGAGCAAAAGCCTTGTGCACATCCGGGGAAACAGTATTTGAGGCAGAAGGGACAGCGAGTGCCGAGGCCCCAAGGAGCTGGGAGAGTGTGTGTTGTCTTGGGAAGATGGCCAGGAGGTGTGTTTGATGGGAGTGGAGTGAGGGCGGGGGCGGGAGGAGGTGGGACAGGGAATTTTAGGAGACCAGGTTGCACAGGGCCTTCGCAGCTCCTGTAAGGGTCTAGGATTTTATTCCGAATTAGATGGGGAGCCATTTGAGCGCTTTGAGGAACAGAGGGGCACAATCTCATTTATGTAATGTCACCCCACATCTGTCACGAGCTGAAGGAAATTGAACACACTCAGTTGTAGGAGGAGGGAAGTTACTCGTATTTTAGCAGAAGGGCACCTGTCCAATTACTTTGTGGGTGAGGCCCGCCAGCAAAAGGAGAGGAGCCTGCGTGGAATGAAGTGGCTCCACGTGCCTCCTGCTCCTCCCTCTCCCGGCACATGTGTAAGCGGTAAACACTTCGGAAGAGATACACACTGAACCCAGCAGTTTTGTTTTTTATTTTTTTGTCACTGCGAAACTGTCTCTTACTAACTAAAGCAAAGAACCCCAAACACTTTTTGTGGACATCACGTTTTTCTTTTAGATTTTAAAATGGTATTGTGCATATGCCTATTTAAAAAATTTAGGCACCTTTTGGAGGACACAAACAAATCCAAGAAATCAGTGTGAGGTGTTCTGAGGTCTGAATTCAAAGCCTTGGAGCTATTCGACAGACTTCCGTAAAACCCCACAGGCACTTGGTGCCTTTGATGAGAATGTTGTTGATCGTAGCTCTGTACAAGAGGGTCTGTTCCCCTCTGCCTGAGGATGTAAAATTATCAGGAACATCCTGTTGGTGTTGAGGTCATGAGCCAGCGAGAGAAAAGAGGGAGGAAAGGCGTGGCCACTTTTCACCCTTGAAGTATGAGAAGGGCTGTGCTCCAAGGCCACCCAAGCAGCTGGACTGTTTTCCTTCTCGGCCTGATCTCCGCCACCCCCACCCCCAGCCAGCAGGTGAGCAGAACACGCTGCCTCACCCGCCTGGCTGAGAGGTGGCCTTGTGTCCTGCCTGCATACCTGGGTCACTGACACAGGAGACTGCAACCCCAGCCAGCTTTGCAAGAGCTTTGGTCAGAAATGATGATGTTAGACTCCATTTTTCAGGGAGCTGCTGCTTTTCTTAGAAGGTGTAAAAAAAGAAAGATGTGCGTAAGGCAGAATCTTAGAAGAAGGAAGAACAGAAATTAAGTTCAGCGACAGAACCCACCGGGCCTGGCAAAGTCTGTCTAACTAGGAGTGGGGAGGGAGGGAGTGTGTGTGTGTGTGCAGGTGTGTGTGTGTGTGAAAAAGGTAAAAGAAGTGGGAGACTCCCTGGCCAGAAAGACCCTCACCCATAGGTGTGAAGTCTGGTTAATAGGAGTAACTTAGACAACAGCTTTAAGGTGCGTTATTGTTTTCCTTTAAGGCATTTGAAATAACTCATCTAAAAGATGGTTGTCAAAGCCTTACTTGAGGGTGGAGACAAAGTCCCTCAAGGGCTCTGGGCTTACTGAGACGCAAGTCACATGAGAACTTAGACCCAGTTTCTCCGGCCATGTTTTTTTCCATTAGTTCAGTCACTTCAACAAACAGTTATCGCTTACTAGGTGTCAGGCACCGTGCCTGGTACTGGGGCTGTTTGGTGAACAGGCTCCACGTGGAGTTTATGTTCTCCTGTGGGGGACAGGCAGTAAACAGGTAAACCAGAGAAGGTGAATTCGGGGAGCACCTGCCTTACAGAGGAAATGAAGTGAGCTGATGTGGTACCTGGTAGGTGGCCGGGAAGGCCGCGTGGGGCTCTGGGACAGAGTTTTCAAAGCAGAAGGAAGATACAAAGGCTTTGATGCAGAAAGAAGTGGGGATTTTTCGGCGCACAAAGAAGGGCAGTGGATACCATGTTCTGCATGCAGAGAGAACAGCAGTGTCCTCGAGTCCTCTTCCCTTGCTCCCATTGTACTGGAGTCCCACAGACTTGTGTGTGTGCAGCAGATCCGCTCTTGGGCACCGGGGCGCCTCTTTTTCTAGGCTCTTTATCTTCCCCCGGGCCAAGATGTAGAGAGTTCTGATCAGAGCACGGAGCCTCTTGAGGCTTGGAGAATGTTCTCCTGTCAGTTTCCCCCCAGTCACCCAAGTGTGAAAACCCGACTTCCCTTATTGATCTGGAGTCGTGCGCTGGCAGGGATTTTGTCCCTCGCAGCTCTCATGTCCTGTTGCTGCTTTCCTATTGCTTCTTTCCTCAGGTTTCAATTTGTATTTTCTCCGTGTTGTCCGTGCACTGGTTGTCCCTTTTCGTGGAGCTAACTGTTTAGCCATTAGAATGGTTCATTAGTTCAGCTCAGCGAGCATACACAGCTGTTTGACAGGGAGTTTCACCTTTGTGGTTTCAGCCCGTCTTCGGGTTAGTAGTCAGGTTGTGATGACCATTTCCTCCCCAGACAGTGTTTTTCCCTCTGGAGGTGGCAAAGGGCACATCCACGAGAGGACGCTGGTAGGGACATTTGGATGGAGGGGCAGATGCTAACAATACTTCCACGTGGAAGGAAAGATGAACCCCAGAGGTTAAACCAAGGAGTGGAGGAAATGCCACTCCCTACCCCCAGAACCGTTACCCACCCATGGCCATCTCCGAAGCCCCAGATCACTGTGGAGGCCCCGAGACCCAGGAAGGACCATGTGTTGGTTCTCAGTCTCCAGCTGGCCCCAGGAGCTGCTTGGCACCTGCAGTTGCTTCCCTGGTGCCCCCTGACCAGCTCACCAGAGTCCACTGACTCAGGCCAGACCCATGGCTATCCTGGGCCCTTCCCTGCCCATTCCCCACACCAGTGACCCCAGCTCCTAGTGACACCTGACCAGCCTCAGTTTGTCTAGAATGCAGTGGAACTTGTTGCCAGGGAGATGCCAGGTAAGAATTCATGAAAAAAAGTTTTAAAAGTGTTTTCATGGTTCTTACCTTCAAGGACTTTACAATCTAGTGCTCATGAGGACATGAATGATAAAGGCATTTTATGACATGCACCCAGCGGGTGGTTCAGACAGACTGGCTGAGCAGGAGGGGGATGTAGGGTGTGTACGGTAAAATGTATTACTAGATGGTGGCATCTGTTGTCGACAAACAGCCCAGGCTGGTGTAGGATAGACTTTCTTGATCTCCTGGGGTTTTTTCAGTTGTAGAATTGTGTCATCACTAAAGAAACAAGGCTTAGCCACTTACTGCTTTAATATCAGAAAGAAACAGAGAATGAGGTCAAGATCCATGGGGCATTGAGAGCCTCATAACACATCTACTGCAGGAACGCTCCTTCTGGCTGATGTTCGAGCCAACCACGTGGCGCTGGTGGGGGAGGGCTGGGACAGAGAACCTGGGTAACCTCGGGCTTCCTGTATGACCTTCAGCCTGGTCCTCTGCCCTTTGGGGACCCCTGCTTTCTCACAGTTGTATCCTCTACCGTGTGTGTGTGTATGGGTGTGCACACGCACACATACACATGAGCCCATGAGTTTGTAGAGAGGTGACTCCATTGTTGGAAGAGATTCTGTTAGGAGTCAGGAACCCTGGATGGCGGTCCTCCCTTTTTCATTTACTGTGCCATTTTGGGGAAAATCGAGCAGAGTAACAGCTCTCCAAAAATGTCCACATCCTTATCCCTGGAACCTTGTGAATATGTTACCTTACGTGGCAAAAGGAACTTTGCAGATGTCATTAGGTCAAGGATCTTGAGCTAGAGAGATTTTTGTGGATTTTTCAGGTGGGCTCACCCAGTCCTTATAAGAGGGTCAGAGACAGAAGATGTGATGATGGAAGCAGAGGTCAGAGTGGTACGGCCACAAGCTAAGGAAGGTGGGCAGCCTCTAGAGGCTGGGAAAGGCAAGGAAACAAATTCTCCTCTAGAGCCTCGAGAAGGAATGCAGTCATGCCAACACCTTAATTTCAGTCCTATGAGACCCATTCTGACATCTGACCTCCAGAACCTATAAGATAATAATTTTGTGTTTTAAGCTACTACATTTATGGCAGTTTTTTCCAGTAGGATTAGGAGACTAATATATCACTTATTCCTGTAGCATTTAGTTGCCTTAATTCTAAAATGGGGGCCAGAAATGTTATCTGCCTGAAGGCTGAGAACTAGACCATATGGTTTTTTCCCCAAGTTTCTTCTGTTCCTAGATCTGTGAGATAACAAGATAAGCCTAACAGTGCTTTGAAAAGTTTAAAAGGAGAGGATTTAAATGGACCATTAATCTATGTGTGCCAGGTGTTTTCCACTGTTTTGTCATTTAATTCACATCACCATCTAAGAAACATTTTAGAATTCTCATTTTTTAAAAACTTACTCAACAGGTATTTGAGATGCTGTTCTGGGTGCTGGGGATATAGCAGTGAGTAGGCTTGACAAAAATCTCTTCCCTGTTGAAGGCTCTGTTCTTTAGGGAGACGGATGATAAACTGTGAACACAATAGCTAAGTAAATTATAAATGATGTTGGAGGCCGATAATTGGTCTGGAAAATAAATAGAGCAGGTTGGGGGACTAGTCATACCCACGTTAGAGGTGCGAGAAGGAAGCTTAGAGGGCTGAGGATTTGCTCAAAATTGCAGCACCAGGAGGTGAGGGGGCTGGGCTTAAACCCAGGTCTTTTGGGATCCAGAGGCCTGATAGGATC
Organism: Mesoplodon mirus; assembly: GCF_964341445.2. Classification (NCBI taxonomy): domain Eukaryota; kingdom Metazoa; phylum Chordata; class Mammalia; order Artiodactyla; family Ziphiidae; genus Mesoplodon; species Mesoplodon mirus. The sequence goes on along the minus strand of NC_138988.1, from coordinate 35,423,345 downwards.
TTTCTCTCAGACGGGTAGAAAGCTCTGCTCTACTCGGCTTATTTGGGTTTTTTCTAAGGGAGAGGAGTCCCCATTGCCAGCTGTTGCTTTAAAAAAAAAAAAATTGCTCCCATTCTGGATTCCATATTTTTAACTCCTTCCCATCTCTGCAATAAAAATTCCAGAAAGCTTGGCCAGTTCTGGTGCTGGTGACGAGCCAAGGAATGCAGGCAGCGGGCTGGGACAGCACGCACACGGGCCCCTGTTCCGTTCCCTGCGAACGCCAGCATCCCATCTCAGCGGAGGCCTGAGAGCAAAGCCACAGCCCGCGGAAAATGGGGTCAATAATCATTTCATCTTTAGCATGGCCTTTCTCTGGCAGTTCAGTGTTTATCATTTCCTGTCATTTAGAAATATGTTTTTCTAGGGAACTGTCATGTCTTTAGAGGGAAACTCTAAAATTGTTCCTTAGAGCCCCTCTCTCCATTCACTTCACTTCTCAATCACAGTCTGATTTGACAATGAAAGGTGCTTGGCAGTAAGACCAATGGAGGTACATTGTTTCAGTATTAAATATTAACAAGTCATAATTAATAAGTAATCAATAAGTTTTGTTAATAATCTTCACAGGCTCAAACGGTAGATTTTAGAGATTGGTTTTGCAGTGCCTTCTGTTGCAGGAAGGGAGTTTGCAGAAAAGCTTTGTTGCCCTGCTTTTATTTCTTCCTACTGCTACTTCTACACAAAGCCGAAAGAAAGGCTTACTTCAGAAGAATTAACCCCTGGGGCTAGCTGCAGTGAAAGGAATTGAACTTCTGGTTAATCAGTGAAGGCTGGGGCACAGCTGGTGGAAAGGGATGTGCCAGGCCTGGGCACTGAGAGATCGGGTCTTGGTGTAGCTCTGCAGTTGATATCCTTGTCATCTTGGAAGACATTTCTGGGCCCTGGGACAGCTGAGAAACTTGATTCCATTTGAAAATGTTCTTCAGAGCACTAGCAGATTAGCCAATCCTGGCAGTAAATAAGTTTTAAGTGGCCAAATTTGGATATGTTATCAGTGTGCCTCCTTTTTTTAAACAAAATACCACAGGTATGTTCCTGGTAAAAAGCTGCACGTAAATTGAATTTTAAGTAGTTTTCCAGTTGAAGGAATCCTTTTCTTTTTAAGATATTAGTTTCTCCTGTAGCGGGGGCTCTGCCTGCATTTCCTTTTTCACATCAGCTTAGAAAAGTTTTAAGGTAAAACATGTTCATTTCAGAACATGTAGGAAACATAAAAAAAAAATATATATATATATACATTTTAAGAATGGAATCATTTGAAATATACTCTTTTGAAACTGAACAATGTGTTGTGAATGTCTTTGATATCTTTTGTGATCTCCTGTAGCTGTCCTTGCTGACTGCATACTATTTCATTAAAATGGTTGTTCCATTTAACTCATGGTCTGTTGGAAATATAGAGTTTTTTTTTTTTTCACCACTATAAATCATGTTGCATTAGATATCTTGGTGGCAAAATTTCCATGTATGTCCATGATTATTTCCTTAGAATAAATTTTTAGACCTGTAATTGCACAACAAAGAGTATCCAGAATACAGAATTGTGCAATTTTTTTTTAAGGAAAGCCTTGTGTATTTTATTTAGAGAAGTACTCTTTTTAAAACTAATTAATTTATTTTTGGCTGTGCTGTGTCTTCGTTGCTGTGCGCGGGCTTTCTGCAGCTGTGGCGAGCAGGCCTCCCACTGCAGTGGCCTTTCCCGTTGTGGAGCACAGGCTCCAGGCATGCGGGCTTCAGCAGTTGTGGCTCGTGGGCTCTAGAGCATAGGCTCAGCAGCTGTGGTGCACGGGCTCAGCCGCTCCGTGGCATGGGGGATCCTCCCGGACCAGAGCTTGAACCCATGTCCCTTGCATTGGCAGGCGGACTCCCAACCACTGTGCCACCAGGGAAGTCCCAGAATTCTGTGCTTTTGATGTGAGTTACAAAGTATTTCTTTGTTGTTGACTTTTAAAAGGGTGTAAAACTGATAATTTTTGATGTTAAAATAATTGAATATTCAAGAACCCAGACTTTCAAGGTATTTCACATCTCTGAGGCTCAGTTTCCTCCTTTATAAAGTGGGTATAATAATATCCTTAAATGAAATGTGAGCATTAATGGAATCATGTAGTATAACTCAAATCCTAGGCTGCATGTGAACTCTTGCTATGGAAGTCTGTTAATTTGCACGGGAACCTCTCCTCATTTGCCAGAAACGCATGGGGCCTGGCACGGTCCCCTCTCCACTGCTCCCTCTTCCTGGGCCGCTGCCGTGGGCTCGAGCAAGCCTTCCTCCATCTTGGTGCGCTGTGCCCAGGGTTGAGATGTCGGTCCTAGTTCTGAAAGCCTGCCTTCAGACATTTATACTTTCAGACAGACTAATCAGGCTGAAATATCTCATGCTTATTTGCAACTAGATGAAGCAATCCATTTAGTTTCTTTGGAATTACCCAGGCGTGGAAGAAATTGGTTTCTCAGCCTTTAGAAATTCTGCAGATAGCGAGGTATTGACAGGCACCAGGGTGAACTTGGAAACAAGGGCGCCTGGGTGTGGCCCTCGGTCAGGACCTCTGTCCATGGCTGAACTAGCGGTTCCCTAGGACCCCACCTCCGCTTCAGCTCTCCCTTTGGCCAGTGTATATCATGAAGTGATTCCTCATCTCCTCCTTTGAGGAGCTCTGAGCTTCTCACTGGCAAAGTAGGGCTCTGGTTTCCTTTTCCTTTTAGTTTCCTCGTTAGTTGATAGAGATAGACATTTGCTGATTCTCTTCCTCCTTTTCCTGAGGGAGAGACCCGGGGGCCCTTAAATACAGAGTTGCTTTCTGTTGAAACCCCAGCGATCTGGCCTTTGGGCTGTCACTAAGGGCTGTGGGGCAGGAGAACTTGGGCTGAGTTTGGGATTCCAGATTCCACAGTGTGTACTACCTCCTGTACTCAGTCTTCACTACCCAGGAGACAGGAACAGACCGGGAGACTGAGGGATGCAGAGGAACGAGCCCAGAGACATGCAGCTAGTAAATGGCAGAACTGGGATTCAGATCCTCACAGAGTACGCTTCCATTGTTGGTGCTTTTAACCACCACATGATACTGTCTTTCAACAAATACCTGCTTATCAGCATGTGTTTTGTACCTGTCTGCACTATGGGGCTTAACATTCATCTGCCAGTTATGCCATTATCACACAGGAGCTTGCAGAGACAAAATGATATGGTCCCTGTTCTCAGAGGAAATTTTCACATAATCGTATAAGCAACAAAATAACTCTGTTATTATATGAAAATAACTCACCTGCTTGATATATAGATCTAAACCCCAAAAATCTCTGAAGAATTTTGTTCTGAATGATCAAAATAGACGATCCTTACATAATATGCACATACAACCTTCATGCCGCATCTCCACCCCAGCTCTTACTTAGTCTTTGGGTTCTTTGCTTTACTGGCAATCCTGGTGGCTTGGGTTATGGGCTCTGTAACTCTGCAGTTCACTCGTTTGACATGAAGAGGGAAAACCATGTCAGGCACACACCACGTAGTGTTTTTCTGTCCCCCTTTTCGAGGTCATGCCCTTTCGTCATGAATATAAAAACTCCAGCCCCACTCCAGAGATTCTGATATGCTTTCCCGGGTTGTGTATTTGCTCACCATTCCCCACCCATCCTTAAATGTGCAAAGAGGGTTGTGTTTCTTCTCCCTACATCCCATCAGCAAAGGTTAGGTCAAGCTTTGCTTCCTGTCATAGGTATTGAGAGTTTTAATTTTAAACTATGAAATTACATTCTAATACTAAATATTCTCCTTTCATGTACACCCACCGCGGTGAGCCTATCCACTTTACCGAGATGTGTCCTCTCTGGGGTGCACCCCTTAGTTAAGAAACCACTGTTTCAGTAACAAGGGAGAAGGCAGGAGACTGATTAAAACAAACCCCAGGATCCTAAAAATCCTAGGATTTTAAAAATGCCAGGATTCTAAAAATAGAATGATTTGGGGTAGGGAAAGAGAGCCCTACAAACCTCAGTCGGCCCTGACAGTACTGTTCTCTTATAGCTTAACCTTTGATTTTCCTGACTCCATAGAGAAGCTGTTAAATGATTATGTTAGTAATAATGATGCTGATGGTAGTAGCTACCACTGAGTATGTGCTAAGCATTATGGGAGGCACTTTTCATATTTTTAATTCTTACAGTGACCCCCTGTTACAGGTATTTCACCCCCATTTTAGATATGAGGGGACTGGCTTATGGAGGTAAGCTTTTCCCATGTCTCACAACTAGCTAGTGAGGTGCTGGGGTTTTAGCCCATGTCATCTGAGACTGAAGGCCTGTGCTTCTAACCCTGACACCCTGCTGCAGCTTCACAGCACTTATATCAAGTCGTGCGTGCTATAGTCCCTTACTGCTGCTCCATCACAGAGGTTTTACTTGCTTGAATTGTCCTGTATTGTCTTTGCTATCACAGACCCTTTCTGGAATGAGAGCTGGGTGTATGTTAACGCATGTAGTCTCGTTCACTAGATGGTAAGGTGTTTTGGGGTCAGAGCTGATGACTTTTATCTTTGTAGTAGCAGTTCATAAAAGTTCATACCAGCTTAGAGTTCCTGCTTAGGTGGACAATGGCTGGACCTTGGCCAAGACTGAGTTCTGGGTCTTACCTGTCATTAAGTTGTTTTAGGACTTTAGGAAGCTCCCTTCCTGTCCACCACTAACTGGTTGTGGTTCCCTTCCCTTTCCTCCTTTCTTTCCCTTTTTTTTCTTTTTCTTTTTCCTTTTTGCTAAGCCTCACATCCTCTGCCAGTTGATCAGAGCTGGCATGTGAGACAGAACCTGCTTTCTGCTTCTTGACTTGGCCTCTACAAGTCCATTTCTAGAACTCTCATCTGATTATGTAGCCGGTGAAGTTTGATAAGCTCTTTCTTGCTAGCTGATCAGGTTGTCCCTCTTGGACAGTGAGTTACAGAATGTTGGGTCATGTGCTGTGCATGTGGCAAGGGTAGGATCCTGGAGGTGTGAAGTCGGGAGGGCTGGAGGGGAAGTGGAGCCTTTCACGTAACAAAACCCTGCTCTCGATTGTGCTTTTGCATCTGGGGTTTTCCGAGAGGCCTCAGCTGACACGTGGAACAGATGCACTCCCCTTGAGCAATTGTTCCAGATATTTCATTGAACTAGCACCTAAACGCTTTAAAGTAGGAATGATGCTCATGCTTTCTCTGAAAGGCAATAGAGCAGAGTGGTTCAGAGACTGCTGCGGCTTGAACCCCAGCTCTGACATGAACTGTAAGACCTTGAGCAGGTTCCTCAACCTCTCTTGTGCCTCCAGTTCCTGATCTGTAGAACCAGAGATGATAATAAACCTACCCGATGGGGTTGCTGTGAGGATTCAGTGACCTTCTACATTATAAGCACTCAGAATAGTTCCTGGGACATAGTATATGATGGATGATACCATATTGTTAGATCACTTGATTCTCTAAATCAAATGAGAATTCTTCATAAGTTGGAAAATACCATTCAAATACTCTTCATGGCAAAAAAATGAAGCAATGAAACATTGTAGTTTAAGCTATAGCTGATAATCCCAGTTCATTCAGCAGCAGTCAGATTGGCCAGTTGGAGATGATGGGGAGCTCACAGACATGACGGAGCTCCCTGGAGCAGTGATGCCTGGACTTAGCTGTGTATTAAAATCTCTGGGGAACTTCAAAATCCATAGTGCTTGATTCCTTTCCAGACCAGTAGAATCAGAATTTTGGAGGGCAGGGGGAAGGGTGGACCCAGGAAGTTGTAGTCATTGTTTTTGTTGTTATTATAATTTTACAAAAAGCTCTCCAGGTAATTCTGGTGCAGCTGGTCTGTAGACTGATGTTTGGGAACCTCTGACTGGCATGGTCTAACAGAGTTATATTGGTTATATTTGGTTGTATTTAATGGGGTGCAAGATAGTTTGGTAGAGGGTCTGATAGCAGGCATTACATTTAAATAAATGTTCAGTAGGTAATAAGGGAGAGGCTACACAGGCAGGCTTGTCTGAAAGAAATTCTAGACATCTAAAGACACCTGAAGTCTCGCTCTGTTTCTTATCGAGGTCAGTGTCCACTGGCTGACTGGTTCTCTTGCCATGGGGGTAAAGTGGTGATGGAGACTGTTACCTGCATGAGGAGTGGGAAGTGAGTGTAACTGCAAAGATTTGGGAGTGGGCAGTTTTTGGATCTTGGTTTGCGGAAGGCACACTGGTTCTCCACGTCTGAATGTGTAGACGAAACGGCTCTGTGGGTGTGGGATTTTGAAGAAGGGGAAGCTGCAGGCAGAGGGCATGGTGCAGAAGATGCAGTGAGCAGGCATTTGGGTGACTGGCCAGAAGATGGGGAGTTCGCCTAGTCATTCCAAACTCATTAGTCTGGGAGCAAAGAACAAGCTGGAGGCTGTGTGTTCAATTAAAAGAGGGGGCTGGCATATCCTTGAGAAGGAGGGTTAGAAATGGAGGGCTTTTTGAAGGCTCTTCCTCATCTCCCCACTCTCCTCTTCTTCCTGTAGCTAAAAAGTCTTTAAAAGCTTCTTAATGAGGAGATCATAAAAGCTAAATGAGATGCCAGGTTGGGTCAGTGATAGCCCTTGGACCAGCAGGTTTGCTTTTGCTGGCCCTGGCTATGAATGGGGATAAGCATCCTTACTTTGCTGAGCTGCCATAGAGTTGGAGGAAATAGTGGTTATCAGTGGTGGCTTTGTTGGCTGTAAGGTGCCATTCACACTGATGTGGACATGGCATCCCCCTTGGTGTTGGAAGAGAGAACAGTCTCTGCCCCTGGATGGAGGTGGGAGTACTTGCTAGTGAGGGTAGAGCCTCAGATCTAAGGATCTGGAAACATGTACCATCGCCCTCATTTCATGGTCTAAGATGCAGGAGTATCTCCCTCCTAAGGTGCATTGCAGGGCAGGGCACTGTGCTGACTCCTGTGATGCAGCTGTAATGGCCTGACTGTGATGGTTTCTCCCTGTGGCTGTTGCAGTTGGGTGGCTGGTTATGCCCAGTTCCCAGAGCTCTGCTGTGACTCCATTTCTTTCTCTTTTACTCTATTACTACATATGAGCAAGAGTGAGACCATTAGAGGTAACCTCGAACCCATCCAACTGATTTAAAAAAATCCAAAACAATAGATTATGCACAGATTTTGCTACTGTCCTGTTAGAAATACATGTGATACACCACATGGCAGTTGTCAAGATAAGAACCACCACCCCAGGTAGGGAGATCCTTCTGGACGTCAACTGTTTCCATGCACTTGAGACCACCATGGTGGGCTTCCCCATGTGTCTGGTGCTTTGGAAGTTCTTGGGGAGACAGATGGTCTCTTGTTTTTCTGGCCCCTTAAAGTACTTTAGTCCAAATGAATGGTAGGCTTTTAGGTTCTATAGGAGTTATTCAGAGAGAGAAGATATCTCAACATAATTGAAGTGGTGTAATTGATCAGCATGCTGGAGGACAGGCAGCCACGGATCACACGAATCAAGAGTAATAAATTCTGTGCAGAGCGTTTTACATTTTATATAGTTTTCTACAAGGATTGTGAATTCCGATGCCTTCAGGAGCCAGACAGGTAGCAAACATCAGAGAAGCAGTTAGGATGGCAGGGATTATGCTTTAAAAGACAGCAATCCAAAATTTAGAGCAGAAGCATAATACACTGTTTCTGATTTTCAAAGAACATTTATAAATATGATCTCATTTAATGTTCATAGCATCCTTATGAAGCAGGACTGTTCTCCTCTTCCAAGGATAATAAAGTGTCAAATACAGTCAAACCAAGGCAAAGATAGCTTGTGGCCTGGAACCTGCAGAACTTTGTGGTGCTTCCTGTAGAGGCCTGGGCCCTGTGGACCGAGCCACTTGGGAATAAGGTGTTGTGTCTTGTAGCGTCTGCCCTGTCCCCAGAGCTGCTTCCATCGTCCTCCGAGCATGGCTCTGGGGAGATGGGCCCCTGGGCCTCTTTGTGTCTACTCTCAGTCAGTTTTCTAAACGGACCCAGGAGTAAAAGGCCAGGAGATGCCAGCAAGGCTACACAGGAGTCGGAGAAAGCCATCAGCTGAGTCAGTACGCAGGTCCTTTTGGACATAATGACAGGCCCAAAGTGCTGAAGTCAGCTTTGCTACCACATCGAACTGGCTGACTTGAGCTTTCCCAACTGTCTCTTCCTTTTTTTTTTTTTTTTAGGTTAAAAGTTTTCTTTTTTTTTTTTACATCTTTATTGGAGTATAATTGCTTTACAATGGTGTGTTAGTTTCTGCTTTATAACAAAGTGAATCAGTTATACATATACATATGTTCCGATATCTCTTCCTTCTTGCATCTCCCTCCCTCCCACCCTCCCTATCCCACCCCTCTAGGTGGTCACAAAGCACCGAGCTGATCTCCCTGTGCTATGCGGCTGCTTCCCACTAGCTATCTATTTTATGTTTGGTAGTGTATATATGTCCATGCCACTCTCTCACTTTGTCACAGCTTACCCTTCCCCCTCCCCATATCCTCAAGTCCATTCTCAAGCAGGTCTGTGTCTTTATTCCTGTCTTACCCCTAGGTTCTTCATGACATTTTTTTTCTTAAATTCCATATATATGTGTTAGCATATGGTATTTGTCTTTCTCTTTCTGACTTACTTCACTCTGTATGACAGACTCTAAGTCCATCCACCTCATTACAAATAGCTCAATTTCATTTCTTTTTATGGCTGAGTAATATTCCATTATATATATGTGCCACATCTCCTTTATCCATTCATCCGATGATGAACACTTAGGTTGTTTCCATCTCCTGGCTATTGTAAATAGAGCTGCAATGAACATTTTGGTACATGACTCTTTTTGAATTATGGTTTTCTCAGGGTATATGCCCAGTAGTGGGATTGCTGGGTCATATGGTAGTTCTATTTGTAGTTTTTTAAGGAACCTCCATACTGTTCTCCATAGCGGCTGTACCAATTCACATTCCCACCAGCAGTGCAAGAGGGTTCCCTTTTGTCCACACCCTCTCCAGCATTTATTGTTTGTAGATTTTTTGATGATGGCCATTCTGACTGGTGTGAGATGATATCACATTGTAGTTTTGATTTGCATTTCTCTGATGATTAATGATGTTGAACATTCTTTCATGTGTTTTTTGGCAGTCTGTATATCTTCTTTGGAGAAATGTCTATTTAGGTTTTCTGCCCATTTTTGGATTGGGTTGTTTGTTTTTTTGTTACTGAGCTGCATGAGCTGCTTATAAATTTTGGAGATTAATCCTTTGTCAGTTTCTTCATTTGCAAATATTTTCTCCCATTCTGAGGGTTGTCTTTTCGTCTTGTTTATGGTTTCCTTTGCTGTGCAAAAGCTTTGATGTTTCATTAGGTCCCATTTGTTTATTTTTGTTTTTATTTCCATTTCTCTAGGAGGTGGGTCAAAGAAGATCTTGCTGTGATTTATGTTATAGAGTGTTCTGCCTATGTTTTCCTCTAAGAGTTTGATAGTGTCTGGCCTTACATTTAGGTCTTTAATCCATTTTGAGCTTACTTTTGTGTATGGTGTTAGGGAGTGATCTAATCTCATACTTTTACATGTACCTGTCCAGTTTTCCCAGCACCACTTATTGAAGAGGCTGTCCTTTCTCCACTGTACATTCCTGCCTCCTTTATCAAAGATAAGGTGACCATATGTGTGTGGGTTTATCTCTGGGCTTTCTATCCCATTCCATTGATATATATTTCTGTTTTTGTGCCAGTACCATACTGTCTTGATTACTGTAGCTTTGTAGTATAGTCTGAAGTCAGGGAGCCTGATTCCTCCAGCTCTGTTTTTCGTTCTCAAGATTGCTTTGGCTATTTGGGGTCTTTTGTGTTTCCATACAAATTGTGAAGTTTTTTGTTCTAGTTCTGTGAAAAATGCCAGTGGTAGTTTGATAGGGATTGCATTGAATCTGTAGATTGCTTTGTTTGTCTCTTCCTTTCTATCTTTCAACCATCTCAGTCATTTTTCACTGAAAGAAAAAGAGAGATTGAGAGATCCAGTTGGGGTTAGTTTAACCCAAAGCGAAGAAACCCCAGTACCGGGGTTGGAGTCCCCTGAAGGAGGGAAGAGGTGTCAGTTACAATTAATGTGAGCAGAATCTGTGGCTCCCAAGACCTCTGGTTACAGCAAATGTGACAGTATAGATTACCTTCAGTTACAGTGAACTACATTTAACTACATTATTACCAGTACACCTTGATGGGAGCTGGCTGCTTTAATATCCCTGACCCATGGAAGAAAAAGACAGGAGGGGAGACATGGAAATGGCAGATGCCTAGGATCTGGGCATGGGGCATAGTGACAGGCCAAGGAATGTAGACTTTCTGTACCATCCCAGAGGTTATGGATGGTGTGGATCTGGTTTCCACAGTGCTTGAGGAAGGAAATTACTCACTTTATTGAGGTATAATTTATATACAGTAAAATGTATACTTTACACTGTACAGACTGATGAGTTTAGATAAATGTATACACCTCTGTAATCACCACCCTAATGAAGATGCTGAACAGTTGCATCATACCATCAGGTTCCCTTGTGTCCTGTCTGGTCAGTCTCCACCCCAATTCTTTTTTTTTTTTTTTTTTTTGGCTTTTCATACATTTACTCCTTTAATCCTCAAAACAGCCCTTAGTAGGTGTGTCCTCATTTATTGCTGTCGGTTGGAGAGGCTGTAGGTGTGGTGGTTAGGGCCTGGACTCCAGTCTGCCTTAGAATCTTGGCTCTGCAGTTTACCAGCTGTGTGACCTTGGGGAAGTCACTCAACCTCTCTGTGCCTCAGTTGCTTCATCTATAGTTTCTTCCTCTAGGGGTTGTTGTAAGTATTAAGTGAAAAATGATGCAGGTAAACACTACAGATATGTTAGCTATGATTAGATGTTATTTTACAGAAGAGGAAACGAAGACAGAGAGATTGACTTGCTCTAGGCACACAGCTGCTAGAGGCCATCAGGATTCAAATCTGGGTCGGTTTTATGCCAACATCCACTACCAGCTACACTAACACGTCCATGGCGATTGTAGAGTGTCTCTCAAGTAGAGACATTTTCAGTGGTTCTGTGAGCTAAGGGAACAACAGAGGCAAAGAAGGGTTAGGAGTGACTTGGCCAGAGTCTAAGAAGGATTTTGATAAGTTAAAAAAAATTCCAAATTTCTCCCTGTTTTCTCTTCTTAAAGAGCCATATCAGTAATAATAGTGAAAAGGCAGTGTAGCAGTCCATTAGTAGAAGACATCCCAGGTACACAGTTGCTTTTAGGCTTGTATAGTTATTTTCTACATTTACTAACACACATGATGATAAAGGATCCTTTTCTAAAAGGCATTGCAGGGTTTAGATCAAGAGGACTTGTTCTACCTATTTATGAAACAGACAGAGAATATACTTGTGGTTGCCAAGGGGTATGGGGAGTGGGGGAGGGATGGTTTGGGAGACTGGGACTGGCAGATGCAAACTATCATATATAGAATGGATAAACAATAAGGTCCTACTGTATAGCACAGGGAATTATATTCAATATCCTGTGATAAACCATAATGGAAAAGAATATGAAAAAGAATGTATATATGTGTATAACTGAATCACCCTTCCACACAGCAGAAACCAACACAACATCGCAAATCAACCACACTTCAGTTCCACCCCAATTCTTGACCCAAGGCAAACACTGATCTGCTTTTTTTTTTTTTTTTTAATTATTATAGGTTAGATTTGTCTTTCCTTGAGTTTCATAGAAATGAAATGATTCAGAATGTACTCTTATGCGGGTTATCCAAAGTTTGTCCTTTTTGTTGCTGGATGACTTTCCATTGTATGGATACAGCACAATTTATCCACTTAACTCCTGTTGGACATTTGGGTCCAAACATTGGAAATGTCATTTTGGCTATTACAAATAAAGCTGCTTCATAGCTGCATAAAGCTGCATTTTTATACAGGTCTTTGTGTGGACATATGCTTTTATTACTCTTGGGAAAAAGAGCAGATTGGAATTGATGGATCATATGGTGTGGTGGGCAGAATTTTGGCCCCCATGATCTTTTCCCCCACTCCGGGTGATACACCTGTGAATATGTTATATTACAAAAGGGACCTTGTAAGGTTGCTAATCAACAGACTTTCAGATAGGGAGATTACCTGGGGTTAATGGGCCAGTGTAATTACATGGACCCTTAAAATCAGAAAAGGAGGGCAGAGGAACCAGTTATAGTGGTGTGGGAGAAGAGGTTAGATTAAAAGAGTGAGAAGGACTCAGTCCAGTGCTGTTGCTGACTTTGAATATGGACACACTTGAACTCCTATATAACAAGATGAGGACTGAGGACTTTCTACCTAAGGAGATACAGCTGACTTTGTTACACGCGACGTTCTCACCCTTAACCCCAATGAGGAGACACACAGCCTCAGGAGCCATTGTATTCCTGTCTGGCTTTATTAATTACTACTCACATTCAGTCACAATCCCATTGAATACTCTGTTACCTAAAGACTAAATTGTTAACTAAGTTAACTTCCAACAACTTGTACGTAAAATCAAAATGGGAAGGAGAGAGAAGAAAATAATTAACATGTAGAAATAAAAAATAAACCTATAGCAGGCAAGTAGAAAATATGCCAATCTGCTACAGTCCTAATTTCTGTAACTGATCCCATGACCACAGTTGCCATCAATGGCTTCCTTTTTCTGCTACCCATTCTGTATTTGCCCTGCACTCAGCCACAGTATCAGCCGGTCGGGATTCTTTACCTGGTGGAATGACCCACACCTTCCTTTCTGAAGGGTCCGAGTCTTCCGTTTCCTGCCTGGTTTGGTTTGCTGGAGTTTTCTATTAACCTTTATGATAGGGCATGGAAGTACTAAGGAGGTGCCCCAGAGAATCACCTGGTTTCTGGACTGCCTCCTGGCCTCCGTTGTGTAAAAGCAACCCAGTTCCCCCTTGCCAGTCAGAATCAGTCACTATAGTCAGTGGATTAACCCCCTTCTCCCTGCCCATTGGTTCAGTGGCATAAAGGGACCCAAATGTCCAGGTGGTATTCTCGTGTTCAAATTCATGCCCCCTTGGTGGAATTGTTCTTTCTTTGGGGATGGAGGTCTCCAAACCAGCAGATCAAAGCTGCTGAGATGGGAATCAGATATCCCGTGAGTTGATTGGTAGGTGTAATAGTGACAGGAGCCTCGCTCACTTCTACACCTTAAATTCTGGATCGTGTATTCTGGCTACGAAAGAGACCACACTATGTGTTGGTTTCCGATTCAAAGCATAGGCTGCTTCCTGGAAAACAGAATTCCATCCTTTCAGGGTATTCTGTTCCACCTGGTGCCATAATGGAGTCTTTAGAAGCCTTCCCACCTTCAGCTGGCCAGCCACTTCCAGGGACAGGGCACTGACAGTTCTTGACATTGTACTGATACCAGGTTTCCTGCAGTTTCTATATTCTTGTTATAGCTGGCTTGTTGATTCTCACGTTTCCTATCTCATCTGCCTTCTATCATGACTTGACGTGCAACCTTAGGGAAATCCTTTCCTCTCTCTGGATCTTCAACTTTCGATTCAAAGAGTGGGAGTTTTGGACTTGATCATCCATTGAAAACCTTCCACTTCTAGTGTGTTCTTACTTGAGTGACCTTGCAGGGTTGTCGTGAGATCACTTGGGACTGTGTGGGTAAAAGTTGATGCCAGGGGTTGTCACATAGTGGGAGGGTTGGGCTGTGATACATCCCCATCATCATCGTCATCAGTGTCCAGGATTTGACTTCCATTCTCTCTGGAGCTGAAGGAAGGGTACTGGCCCTCCAGTATCATATTACTGTGTCTCTGCCCCAGGGCTCTAAGATCGATGCTCCTTTCTGTGGGTGTGGATTGGGACCTGTTGGCAGGGATGGGAAAGGGCCTCATTGTGGAGAGATGGCCGGAACAGGAAGGTGGAGGAATTTGACATTTCCAGGCTGTGCCTCCTGCTTCCCTCTCCTCATCCCCCGACACAGAGGTGCACACGTGCACATTCTCTCTTTTCCAAACAGATACAGAGGCTTTGGAGTTAACCAGCCTTAATGAGGAGTTAGCCATTCCAGTTCCTTCCTCCTGCCTGCTGCTGGCCTGTGCTGTGCTTGGCAGTTGCAGCAGGCCTGTGAGGAAATACACCATTCTCTCCCTGGTGGTTGGGTTTTTTTTTTTTTTTTTTTTTTTTTGAGATGAAGACCTAAAAATATTCTACTCTATAATTGGTTATCCAATCAGCCATGCAAATAAGCACTATGCCAGAGCCTATAGGAAATGAGGCAGGAGGCCTGACACTTGGAATCATGCCAGATTTGCCTTTCATTTTTCTTTTTTTTTTTAATGTGCTTGGGATCTGAATTTGGGGGTCGAGGAGGAAGATGTACGGGGCAGGTTTCCCTGGAGGCAGGCACTGGACACTGATTTTGTGTCTACCTGGTGGGTTGAGGGCAAAGCGGGTAGGACTCGGTGTCATGGGGAGTTTTGGAGCTGGTGTTACTGAATATAGTTGGACAGTTTGACCTGCTGTGCCTTGAACATCTCTTCCAGCCTCTGGGCCTTTCTTTTTTTTTTTCTTTTTTTGTGGTACGTGGGCCTCTCACTGTTGTGGCCTCTCCTGTTTTGGAGCACAGGCTCTGGACGCGCAGGCTCAGCGGCCATGGCTCACGGGCCCAGCCGCTCTGCGGCACGTGGGATCTTCCCGGACTGGGGCACGAACCCGTGTCCCCTGCATCAGCAGGCGGACCCTCAACCACTGCGCCACCAGGGAAGGCCTGGGCCTTTCTTTTATACGATGCCTACCTCCCCCAACGCAGCTGCCTAGAACGCCCCCATCCTCTTTTCTGCTTCTTCAAATCCTGCACATCCCTCAAGGCCCAGCATGCACTTGACGCTGTCAGGACCAACCATGCATAGCGACTGCGACCTTCACTACTCTCTGTCTGCAGGAGAAACAGCCTCCTCCCCACAGCTCTGTGTGGCGCTCATGTGTGCACCGTTTACTGTGTGCCCCGTGTCTCCCCGGATTCTCCCAGAGGCTCTCTGACACTAGTGGGGGTGGGGCTGCGGGGAGGAATAGTTCAGTGTTTGGGCTCAAAGCACATGTTGGAGTTGCATCCTTGCTACTCACTGTGACCCTGGTTAAGTTACTTTGCTTTCTAAGCCTCACTTTCCTCCTTTGTAAATCACTGAGAGTGATACTTGCAATTTCATAGGGTGTAGGGTTATGACAGTTGAATGACACAATGGCTGTGAAGGACTCAGCGGAGCGGCTGGTTCGGAGGCAGAGCTTCTGAATGCTAGGTGGTGGAGGTATACTTCTGTAGTTGAGCGAAAGGAAGTGAGGGGAGTAGGCGACTTCGTCGGGTTGCATAGTCAGCCATGGCCACCTAGCACGGATGGTCACCTCACTGGATTCTTCAGTGCTGCCTCCCAGCCCAGCCCCTGGACGCTGTGCCGGACCGGTGGCTGGTAGTCGGGGGCGCAGTGGGGCGGAAGGCTATTGGCCGTGAGTACCCAGTATGTTGGGAGAGGTGGGTGGAGGCACCTGTGTGCAGAGGGGAGAGCGCCTGACCTGAGCACAGAACAGAAGCTCCGTGAGGAGAGCGCCCCCAGCACCAGGACAGGGCCAGCCTCATCATAGGTACTCAGTCCTCCTCTGGGAAGGAATGCCTAGGATCCCTGAGCTGCAGCGCTGGCTGTCTCCCTGACCTGGGTTACCCTGACAGCTCCCGTGGCCCCAGAGTCACGGGGACCCCCAGTGCAGAAGGGGCTGGGCTTTTAGGGATGCAGTTCTCTGAGGTCTCCTGGCAGCCGCCCTCCACCCAGCATGCGCCTTACCTCAGTTGTACTTTTGGAGAACTGGGTGGAGACCAGAGCACCAAGGTCCGACGGGGCTGACTGGCAGGGAGGGCGCCAGGTGCTGGCAGGGCTGCGGGCAGCGTGTGGCTGTCCTCAGATGGCCGGGCTGGCTGGCTTCACAGGAGTGCTCAGCGCGTGGACAGCTCTGCTTTGTGCTGACCCTGGGGGACTTCCCTGACAGCCAGATTTGCTGCTGTCGCTGCTGCCTCGTCAGAGTCAGGAGTGTTCTGACAGCGGGCCCTACTTCACTGTCTCCCTGGTGGTCACAAGGCTCCAGGGTCTGGTCGGCCACAGGATAAAACCTCTGAGCATGGCGTTCAAGGCCCTTGAGGCGTTCTGGCCCCACCGGCTTTTCCTATGTCGCTTCCTGCTCGCTCCCAGTTGGCAGGCCCCAAAACCCATGCTTTGGCCACCTCAACTGTTTGCTCGTCCCCAGATATACCCAGAGCCCTGTTTGTCCACATAGGCATTCATTGTGCCTGTCTCTGCCCTGCGCACACCACGCTTTTCCAGTTTCCCCTTCCCTGCTCAAATGTCGTCCGTCTCGAGGAGTCTCCTCCCCTTGGTTGGAGTGAATTCTTTCCTTCCAGTTTATAACCCTGTAGCCCCCGGACTGTCCTTGCCTCCGTCTGGCACTTTTCATCTGCACGTCAGTACACTCCAGCAGTGCAAACGTTGGCGTTGCTCTTGAACAGACTGGGATTCCAGTTCTGGTTCTGCCATTCTCTAGCCATGTGACCTGGGAAAATCATGCAACTTCTTGGGCCTTCACAGTATCGTTGGTGAAGTGGGGTTAACAGCCCTGATGTGACAGGGTTTGTGAGCTACTGTATTTGTAGCCCTTTGCAAGTGACAGCTAGTGGGCCCCAAGGGAGCTCCTACCAGCACCATCTCTCCTGTGTTGGTTCGAGCCTGTTTCTCTGGCCAACTCCACCTCCTTCCATGTGGAAACCATGCCTGTGAAGTGTTAGCCTGACAGCAGGTCCGGTCGGGATGCAGAAACCACACCAACACCAGGCACCGGGCCATGTGGCTCTAATTTCCACCCCCTTCCTGACCCCGTGGCCACCACACCTCGCATGGGGCTGCTCATGGACCCGGTCTTCGCAGAAAGAGGTGGGATTTGATTTTGAACTTGCTCATACCTTATCTCTTTGGGCCCTCAGAAAATTAATATTCAGAATTGGCATTCGTCATGGACATTTCTCCATTCTCTCCTCTTTCCTTTCTCTGTGAAGGTCATAGTTTCAGGTTATTTCCTCGAATTAATTAATTTTGGCAAACCTTTGTGAAGCATTGATAAGGTGCCTGGGTCCGTGAGGTGCTGGAGAGGATAACCAGCATTCTTAGATGCGTGTGTGTCTTCCAGGGACCTTCACCGCTGCTGCCTTGGTCCACGGCGCCAGAGGTGTCTGAGGGGCCGTTACTACTATTCCATCCTCATTGTGCAGGGAGCTGGGGATCAAGCCCTCATCTTCAGGCACTGAGTCAGGTGTCCTCTCCCTGCCCTGCCGTAGGAGCCTAGGCCCCAGAACATGGCGGAAGGAGCAGGAAGGGCACCTCTTAAATGAGGATGAGAATATACAGTTGCGCACAGAGCCTCTGATGCCAGGCTGAAAGTCCACTTCCTCTTCTGCATGGCACCCTTCCCCACCCTGATAGTTAAAAGCTTAGAGGATACCGTTTTATTACAAATGAAAACAAACGCACCTTCAACACTGGGATAGAGACCTGTGAATGCAAGTAAAGGAGAAAAACAGAATGAGCCACTGTTGGGAGTTCATGGAAAGCGACATGCGTGGGACTGGGGGTACTGCTCCCTCAGCTTCTCCCCCCATTTGAGGCTCAATCTAGGCGGCCCTGGGTCTTGACTAAGTGTCTCTGTCTTTTCAAAATTTCTGCCCTGGAACTAAGCCGGAGGGAGCTCCGGAGAGAGTGTGTCCAGAGCACGCTTTTCCGGCTCCTCCGCAAGCTGACTGTTGCGGTCTGGGGTGAGGACGGCGGTGAGGTGGGGGCGGGGATGGTGGTGAGGAGGAGAGCCAGGTGTGTGCTGCTCAGCAGTTGCCTTGGGAGAGGAGGGAGAGGAACGAATCAGTTAAATCCACTTGTGCCAAGTCCTTGATTTTCTTCACATAAGCAAAGGTTTCTAAGACAGGGCACAGAAAGCAATAACTAGAAGAAAACACTGATATGGTGACTTCATCGAAATGACAAACATGTGCTCATCAGAACATGCTGTAAGGAAAATGAATAAGCAAGCCCCCCATCGGGAGAAAACATTTGCAAAACATGACGGGTGAAGCACTTGTATTCAGGACATGTAAAGCATCCATACAACCCAATAATAAAAAGACAAACATTTGCATTTTAAAAATTGGCAAATGATTTAACAGATATTTTTAATAGAAGATATAAATGGCCAAAAGGCCCATGAAGAGATATTCAGCATTAGTGTCATCAGACAAATGCAGACGTACCATAATGATTTGCCATTCCATACCCCACAGAGTGTGCAAATGAAAAAGGTGATAACGCCAAATGTTGGTGAGGCTGTCAAACAACTAGGAACTCTCACACATTGTTATTGGGATTGAATGGTGGTACAAGTGCTTTGGAAGGACCTCAGGCAGTTTTTTTAAAGGCCTATGACACAGCAGTTTTATTCCTGGATGTTTACCCAAGAGAAATGAAAACATGTCCACAAAAAGATTTATATACGAATGATTATAGCATCTTTATTCATAATGGGAAAAAATTCTAGATACTCCGTAGGTGTCCATCAATAGGAGAATGGATAAACCGTGGCATATTCATACAGTGGAATACTACTCAGCAGGAAAAAGGCATGAATTACTGGTCCCTGTGGCATCATTATGCTGAATGAAAGAAACCTTTCATAAAAGTGTCACCACACTATGAGTCCATTTAAATGAGCTTTGCCTGTCCGGGAACTAATCTATGGTGGTAAGAGTCAACAGTGGTCACCCCTAGGGAATGTGGGGCGGGAAGTGGGAAGAGGCTCAGTGCAACTTTTCTGCAGAGGTCTGTACCTTATTTTAAAGTGTATCTAGGGCCTCCCTGGTGGCGCAGTGGTTGAGAGTCCGCCTGCCGATGCAGGGGATACGGGTTCGTGCCCCGGTCTGGGAGGATCCCATATGCCGCGGAGCGGCTGGGCCCGTGAGCCATGGCCGCTGAGCCTGTGCGTCCGGAGCCTGTGCTCCGCAACGGGAGAGGCCACAACAGTGAGAGGCCCGCGTACAGCAAAAAAATAAAAAATAAAAAATAAAAAATAATAAAATAAATAAAGTGTATCTAAAAATAAGATGCATTATTGGTGTGTAGAGTGGTGGCTTAGATATGTGAGAAAGCATGTACAGCAAAGTCCTACTTGCAGAATTTAGGTAGTGGTTGTAGGGGTGTTCACTGTAAAATGCTTTCAGCTTTTCTGTGTATTTGAAAATGTTTAGAAGAAATGTTAGAATAAATTTGCTCAAGTAGAGGATGCAATTTGCAGCAATATGAATGGAAAATAATTGTGATTTATTGCCCTTTGTTACGTGGGGCTATTTTGCTTATCTTCTTCAAAATTCCTTTAAAATCTGCCACAGGAGCCTCTGCAATAGAGCTGATTTATCAAATTCAGAAGAATTCTTCCATCCTTTCTGATTCATTTGTGTCACCTGGATACCTTTGGGTTAGTTTTCTCATCACATGATTCTCTCTCCCGCCTTGAATGTGAACTCCCGAAGGTGTGTTTCCCTCAGTACTAAGGGCTTGGAGTAGTTTCACAATTGTTTTCACTGTCTGTTTGGAGAACAAAAAACCAACGAGTAGAAGGAGATTGGGAAGTAGTGATGGGGGGAGACTCAGAGTTCACTAAGTAATTTGAAAGATACTCAGGGACCAAAACAAAGTTGTAGCTTTTCAGCAAAGATTTACATAAAAAGATGAACTGGGTCATTCTTTTCCCTCTGTCACCAGTGACCCACCTCCAGTGTCCTGGTGGATGTCGTGTGCAAGAGCTGAAATGGCCGTCTATTGGAACTCTCAGGGCCTGAGACAAAAAAATGCCTGAGACGCTGTTTAAGTTAGCGATACCAGGCCAGCCGTTGAGTGGGGACCGGAAGTTACAAACCACTGCAGATAATCATGGAGTGAGCTGAGGACATATTAGAGCCTCAGCTTTTCTGTTTTTCTGGAATGAAGTCAGAGCAATGTTGTTCTCATTTTCATTTGCAATGAACCCAGTTTTTGTACTGATCTGTGATATAATAAGTACATGAAAGGCAAACTAGAAGAAAGGAGCCAGCACGCCAGCTAGTTAGGTCTTGCACGATAATGAAAACAACATAGGAAAGTGAACCCAAGCCCTCTGGCCAGTCAGGTTCACTCTCCTTCTTTCCTGGCCCCTTCCCCTTCTGCCATGCTGAGCTCTTCCCACCCAGGTACGTTTTTGGCAGGGCTTTGCTCTCCCCCTTCCTGCCAGCTGGAGCCCAGCTGTAATCACCCATCTGCAAGGTGTGTTCTCCTGATGTTTGCCTCCCATTATATGGCGCTTCACCCGGGAAGGGCTCTGGTGAGGCGCTCTGCTGTCTCCCAACAGGCTTTCAGTTGGTATTAGTTCTTAATCCTTGAGCTGTGGCTTTCATGGGATCAGTCATCAGAAATGGAACCTCTGTGAGGTCCTCAGCTGATAGACCCAAGACTGGACTTGTCCAGGTGGTGCCAGTGGGATTGTGTAGGGGCATCTCAGAAATGTACACTCCATTGGTACATTGAGAAACTCTAAGAAACTCGAAGCATTCTGGTGACAGTGAAAATTGCATTGATAGAATAGGGGTGTAAGAAAGCTGATGAACTGATTTTTTTATAAAGCACTATTTTTATAAAGGGATAGAGAGGGAAGGGGAGAAAAGGGTGTGTGTCAGTGTGCAAAGGAGTGTCACAGTAGCCCGTGGGTTTCTTCCATTGTTCTCAGCCCTGAGGAAAGAGGGCTTAATTTGTCTCCAAATCATGGGCAGTGGACAGAACTCAGTACAGTGGACTCCGGGTACAGAGCGTGAAGAGGCAAAGACCACATTTCATTCATGTCTGGGTCTCCGTGTCCCAGCATTGAAAGAGTGGCTGGAGGGAGCCCCAAGGGCAGTGAGGGTGGCCGGATCTGAGCACTGGTGTGGATGCTGGCGAGATGGACCCTGCAGTCTACCCCTCCTACGTTTGACAGTGCCACATGGTTATAAATGTGTCCATGGCCATGTCTCCACTGTGTCTCCTGCACTTTCCTCTTGGAGGTTTAGAAGTGCTGCTTTGCTGTTTTCTTGCACCCTACATCCGTCTCTTGTCTCCAGCACTTTTTCAAAAATTTATTTTTATCTTTTTACTAATATGTAATTTATTTCCAATATGTTCTTTCTCCATTAGTAATATTTATTTTTTTATTTTTAAAATTTTATTGAAGTATAGTTGATTTACAATGTTGTGTTAATTTCTGCTGTACAGCAGAGTGACTCAGTTATAGATATATATATCTATTCTTTTTCATAATGTTTTCCATTATGGTTTATCACAGGAGATTGAATATAGTTCCCTGTGCTATACAGTAGGACCTTGTTGTTTATCCATCCTATATATAATAGTTTGCATCTACTAATCCCAAACTCCCAATCCTTCCCTCCCCCACTTCCCTCCCCCTTGGCAACCACAAGTCTGTTCTCTCTGTCTGTGAGTCTGTTTCTGTCTTGTAGATAGGTTCGTTTGTGTCGTATTTTAGATTCCATAAATAAGTGATATCAAATGTATTTGTCTTTCTCTTTCTGACTTACTTCGCTTAGTATGATAATCTCTGGGTCCACCCATGTTGCTGCAAATGGCATGATTTTATTCTTTTTTAGGGCTGAATAATATTCCATTGTGTATATGTACCACATCTTCTTTATCCATGCATCTGTCGATGGACATTTAGGTTGCTTCCAAGTCTTGGCTATTGTGAATGGTGCTGCTATGAACATAGGGATGCATGTATCTTTTCAAATTATAGTTTTGTCTAGTTATATGCCTAGGAGTGGGATTGCTGGATCATATGGTATATCTGTTTTTAGTTTTTTGAGGAACCTCCATACTGTTCTTCAGAATGGCTGCACCAATTTACATTCCTACCAAGAAGTGTAAGAGGGTTCCCTTTACTCCACACCCTCTCCAACTTTTATTATTTGTAGGCTTTTTAATGATGGCCATTCCGACCGGTGTGAGGTGATACCTCATTGTAGTTTTGATTTGCATTTCTCTGATAATTAGTGATGTGGAGCATCTTTTCATGTGCCTATTGGCCATCTGTATGTCTTCTTTGGAGAAATGTCTATTTAGGTCTTCTGCCCATTTTTGGATTGGGTAGTTTGTTTTTTTGTTATTGAGTTGTATGAATTGTTTGTATATTTTGGAAATTAAGCCCTTGTTGGTCGCATCATTTGCAAATATTTCCTCACGTTCTGTGGGTTGTCTTTATAATTTCCTTTGCTGTACAGAAGCTTGTAAGTTTGATTAGGTCCCATTTCCAGCACTCCTCTTGAAGACAGTTGTTTCATTCTTTAGCTGTGTGAGGGCCATGGTGGCACCATTCACGCTTCTAGGAAGGTTCACTGCTCTGGGATTCGGGGGTGTTCTCTGCATCATGCCTGTACCTCCCCCGACCCGAGCACTCCCATTTCTGCCAGGTTGGTGCCCTGATTTCTAATAATAAACAACTTTAAGAGGGTGGGCACATTGTTCATTTATTTGTTCATTAATTACTAAGTGCCCATTTTGTCTCAGGTATAGACAAAAGGAATTTGCTAAAACTACAGACAATTTGCGACCGCTGGATTTCTGTTTGACCTTCACATCTGTTTATAAGTTTGCAACAAATTAAGAAAATGAGTCCTACAGTAGGGTGACTGGTCCCCTGCTGACTTGTTGTGGGGGAGTGGCTGACTGGGTGTGCAGAGGTTCAGGATGCCCAGTGCAGAGAGAACTTGGGGACACATGGGGTCGCCTGGTCCAGCTCCCTGCCTTTGGGGCAGGAGGGGAGCCAAGTGAGAAAATTCACAAACTGTGGAGGGAAGGGAAGAGTTTTGTTTCTAGTGCTGCTGCTTTGGTTTTTTCTAGATGAGCTTAAATGCTGGAAATTGACCAATAAGATATACAGAATTAGTAGAATTCTAGAGCAGAAGGGTCTGAAGCTCACTGTACTCCCCCTAATTAAAAGCAGGGCTCATCAGAGGTGTATCCAAGTCTGGACTCTGGCTGGATTAGTGCAGTGGGCTTGGGTTGGTCTGTGCTGCCCTGGGCCTATACCCTCATGGTCAGAGGGGTGAAGAGGGCATGGTGGCTGATGGCCAGGTTCCAGAAGGGCCTGCTGCAGAGTCATGTCCTGGTAGCCCTGATCTAGAAATAGCCTGGAATAGTAATCGAGACCTGAGTATTTGGGGACAACCTGGCCGAAAGTAAGATCCTGATTGTCAAAACCAGTCAGATGGAGGGGAAAGTGGGGCAGGTATGGCAGCTGATAAAGGCCATCTGCATGGAAGATGGGAGAGAGACCAGAGAGGGAAAGGCTGAGTCGTGACATGGAGAGAGAGAAGGAGGCTCTTAGGAAAGTCCTCAAGGAGGGAAGAGCTGTAACCTGACCCAGGCCAAGAGCCAGTTCCTCTAATTTTTCTTTTTTTTAAGTCAAACCTGGAAAAAATCACACTCCAGTGTCATATTGCAGGGGAAAGTTTCAGTGTAGCTACTGTTGTGGTTTATTTTTATTTATTTTAAGAATTTTATTGTTATTTTTTAAACAGCAGTTTCTTATTAGTCATCAATTTTATACACATCAGTGTATACATGTCAATCCCAATCTCCCAATTCATCCCACCCCCACCCCCACCCCTGCCGCTTTCCCCCCTTGGTGTCCATACGTTTGTTCTCTACATCTGTGTCTCTATTTCTGCCCTGCAAACCAGTTCATCTGTACCATTTTTCTAGGTTCCACATATATGCGTTAATATACGATATTTATTCTTCTCTTTCTGACTCACTTCACTCTGTATGACAGTCTCTAGATCCATCCATGTCTCAACAAATGACCCAATTTCATTCCTTTTTATGGCTGAGTAATATTCCATTGTATATATGTACCACATCATCTTTATCCATTCGTCTGTCGATGGGCATTTAGGTTGCTTCCATGACTTGGCTGTTGTAAATCGTGCTGCAGTGAACACGGGGGTGCATGTGTCTTTTTGAATTATGGTTTTCTCTGGGTATATGCCCAGTAGTGGGATTGCTGGATCATATGGTAATTCTATTTTTAGTTTTTTTGGGAGTCCTAGCCACGGCAATCAGAGAAGAAAAGTTGCAGGATATAAAATTAATGCACAGAAATCTCTTGCATTCCTGTACACTAACGATGAAAAATGTGAAAGAGAAATTAAGGAAACACTCCCATTTACTGTTGTGCTTTATGACGTCAGATAAATTCTTTCTTCTCTTTCAGCCTCAGTTTACCCCTCTGTATTTCACAAGCTGAGGCATCTCACATTTGGACATGACGTGGTTTGATGTCTCTGGTCGCTGCTTTCACCTGGGCTGTGGGGGCTCCTTCGCCCCCCTTCTTCACAACATCCTGGGCTGATCCCATACCTTCCCAGTCACGTTCAGTTATTGAAACTTGAGTGTCAGAGCCTGAGTTAGGCTTCCCCCGGCCCCAGCCATTGTAGGAAGGGAGCAGGACTTAGTCTTCCCCTTTCTGTCCTCCATGCCCCCAGCCTGCACCCCTCAATATCGACTCCAACTGCTCCACTTTTGAGGAAGCAGTAAGAGGACAAATACCTTTTCACCTAACGGGGCTCGACTGAGGGTTTCTTCCTGGTTGGTTTGCAGCTTCTGTAGCTGAAACTGGCCGGGTGGCAGGCCCTCCATCTGGCAGGCATCCACACGCAGGGGTCTCCAGGGTTCTGTGGACGGCTTGCTGAGCCCTCCCCACCACAGAGGCCCTGACCTGGTACTCACGGCTCTGGCTCAGCCCCCTGATCCCTACTGCACTGCCTGTGTCGCTAGGCTGACCCACCTCCCTTGGTGACCAGTCCCTTCGGGTGAGGCCCCAGAGATAACTCAAGCCTGAGACTCCATGGAGAAGCTCGTGAGAAGCTCACAGGAAGCTCGCAGGTCCCTGCCGGGCAGGAAGGCAGCATGGTGACTGCCCTGCCTCTTTGCTTCTCCCTGTTCTGGGAAGGGGAGTGGCCGTTCAGGACTGTGGCTGACGCCGAGTCCCTGGGGGATAAGGAGCTAGTGTTTCCTTCGTTTGAGCATGACCATCTTCATGACTCTCTTGAATTTAGAAAGGGGCCCTCTAGCTTCTCCTCCCAGATACTGCGATTGGTTCTCTGTCTTCCCCTCAAACCTTATTAGACTATAGCCCTTGGGGTGGCAGAGGGCTGGCTTAGTAAGCCCTGGGTGGGGAGGTGTTGAATCCTATTTCTTGGTTACTTAGAAAATGAGATGCTTAGTATTTCTTGTTGTCAGCGGGGAGCCCTGTCCTCTAATACCTGGGTAACAGCACACATCTCAGCCAACTCCTTTTTAAGTACAAAGTTAAGACTTTCATCCTCATGCACACTGCCTGCCTCTCTGCACCCATGCATGAGTGTCAAATGCAGAACCTGCACCCTTTAGGTGAGGCTGTCTTTTCATGGTTCTGGTTTTCTCTCTGTGACGGTGGTGTTTGTCAAAGTCTGAGGACCATTTCTTGTAGAGGATGGATGTTAAGTCTTACTTAAGGCTGTTACAATGTCACCCCAGCCCCGCTCCCTAAACCTCAGAGAGTCAACACGCGCTGTTCTGGGTCTGCTGTACTCTGACATCAGTGCTGACAGACCAAATTATAGTACTCCCTAACCCAGGTCTAAAGGATGAATGCCATGGCACTTAAAGTATTTGGCAGAAACTATTATTTTAACTCATTTTCACAGTGGCTATGGGTTTTTTATAGTCTCGTAGGAACTTTGGTTAAATACAGAGTAAAAACTGAAAGCTCCTTGGGGAATAATGGGGAGTCAGGTCCTTCAACGTCTTTTAAAAAATATTCCCTAAGCAGCAGTTTCTTTCGTGCCTGCAATTCTGAATTGTAGTGTGTGCCTCCAGGTGAAGATAAGCACCATATGTCATGGTGCATGTGTGTGTTTCCAAAGCCTCGGTGGTCACTGTAATTTTAGTGCCTGTGTATTTTCACAGGAAACAGTAAGGAAGAACTGTCAGCACCTGTTTTTAAAAATGTTTGTGTTTGCAAAGATTTTTGCTAATATTTCACACGTATCTTAGCCATTAAGCAAAAATGTTACACCCTTCATCTTAGCAGAAGGATCAGGGCTAGATAATCACTAGCATTCTCCTTTGCTTTATCTCGCAGGGAAGTGAAACCTAAAGGCGTTCTATCTCATGGGCACTAAGGGTCCAGAGCATGGGTCAGCAAACTTTTTCTGTAAAGAACTAAATAGTAAATAATTTAGGCTTTGCAGGCCATGCAGTTTTGGTCACAGCTGCTCAACTTTACTGTTGTAGTGCAAAAGCAGCAATAGACAGTACAGAAATGAATGAGCCCTGCTGTGTTGCAGTGGAACTTTAGTTAGAAAAGTGTGGCTGGTGGACCAGACTTGGCCTGTGGGCTGTGACTTACCAGCCCCTGGTGTCGTGAGAAGTATGAGTTTTGAGTTGTCACTGAGAATCTAATCCAGCCCCAGAAGGTAGTACTCCTCGCTTGATGGCCTTTATATGAACACACGTCTCCTGCTGAAGGTTAATGAGGACGTAAGGCCAGGCTGGTCTTCAGTCTTCTCCTGAGGATGTGATCACACCTGCAGAGATTTATGTAGACTCCCGAGAGAATGCCTCATTTCCCCTCTTCACTCTACCTCAGGAGCTGTGCATCAAACACAGGGACATAGAGAGTGAAAGAATTCTTGACAACTTAAATGAAGTCATGGTTAAGGTGAGGGGTTAGCAGTCAGCACCTGGATGCTTTTCTGGGCAATTCTCACCAGTTGTGAATTTCTACCAGGGGCTGCCAACCTCCTTTCCCATGTGTGATGCTGTGCAGGTCTTTCCTGCTCAAATGCTTTCTCTCTTTCTCAGTCATGCTCACTCACATTGCCTCCCTCCTTTCCTTTTTCTTGCCCCAGCACATAATGCCACTACCAACACACACACACACACACACACACACACACACACACACACTTCCCATACTCTGGCACACAAGAGGACAGAGATAATGACATGGATTCAGCTTTGGAAAGTTTGCCGCCATCAAGCCCGAGTCCCTAGTGGGTGGAACGTGGTGCTGTCTCAGGGCATCACACAAGTGGTCAGGTCACCAGAGCAGTAAGATATTCATTTAAGTATATCCTCACCAGTGACCGACGATGCACTTGCACCCTATTATGCACTTTCTAGAGACAAACTCACGGTGAGCATAGTCAAATGCTAGACCTCAGATGGGAACTGAGGACAAGGTGAGCCCTGGTTAGTCTCTCCAGCCTCCTGCTGCTCCTGCCCTTTAATCTGACCTGTAAGTTGGTTATTCTAAAAAGTCAGTTATAGGGAGACTCATTTAAAAAGACAGAAACACTTCTTTTTTTTTTTTTTTTTTTTTTTTTTTGCAGTAAGCGGGCCTCTCACTGTTGTGGCCTCTCCCGTTGTGGAGCACAGGCTCCGGACGCGCAGGCTCAGCAGCCATGGCTCACGGGCCCAGCCACTCCGCAGCACGCGGGATCCCCCCGGACTGGGGCACGAACCCGTGTCCCCTGCATTGGCAGGCAGACTCTCTCCCGCTGCGCCACCAGGGAAGCCCAGAAACACTTCTTAAAGATAATTTTAACCTAGACTATATAACTGAACACTTATTTGCCGATATTTTGGAGTCGGGCCAAAGGCTTTTTTTTTTTTTAATATTTATTTCTTTATTTATTTTTGGCTGCGCTGGGTCTTAGTCGTGGCACATGGGATCTTTGTTGTGGCATGCATGAGGGATTTAGTTCCCTGACCAGGGGTTGAACCTGGGCCCCTTGCTTTGTGAGTGTGCAGTCTTACCCACTGGACCACCAGGGAAGTCCCCAAAGGCTCTTTTGAGTATCACGCATCTACTGGTCAGGGTGCCCATTTTCTTTCTTGCATAAGCGACACCTGTAATATACCTACAGTATCCGATTGTGTTTTATTTGAATCAGAGTAAGAACTTAAAGATATATGAGAAGAGAGCAGAGAGCGATTCTGAATGTGTATGGTTTTCCCTTTTCCCTTGCTGTCATCTGACTTGTATCCGACTCCACAACAAACCCTTCAGCAACAGTTCTTATCAAGTACTTCTGGGGGATTCAGCTGAGTTTTTGTGTAAGCAATGACTCTTTTTGCACTCATGTTTCATCATTTCAAGCACCATGCGATTAAGCTAGGTAGTTACAGTAACAAGCATACACCTCAAGCGTTGAGGACAAAAATGTATAATCTTTCTAGAAATTAACTTGGGAGCCACATGGGTTTGGTATGGCGTGGGCTTTGGTCATTATCTTTTACCCAGAAGAATGTCAGTTCATCTGACCAGATGGTTAAAAGCAAATCAATTTAGAGAGCTTCTGTCTATTAGAAAAGAGGTCAAGACCTGAACTTCTACCCTCAATTCCCAGTAAAATAATAACCGTTTATTGTTAACAAGTGCTGGGCATTGCACGTTAGTTCATTTATTCCTTTGACAGGACTGGCACTGATTAGGAAACCAAGGCTCAGAAGGGTGAAGTTCTTGTCCCAGGTTACACAGCTGGATAAAGTAGGAACTTTGAACTCAGGCTGTCTGACTCTAAAATTCACTGTGCTACCCAGCTTACAACTGGTAGTCAGAAGTCATCCAGCTAGATTTCAGTTTTCCTTATCCTGCCTTGAGGGGTGTCTGGTTGTTTAAAAAGTAGCAAACTGGTGGATTGTAGGCCCTACAGAGGTGATACAGGACCTATTTACCTTTTACTGGCTGTAATGAGGGAGTCGTCTTATCTCACATCTTTGCCTCTCTCTGTGCTGTCATACGTCTGGGCTGTGAAAAATATGCACAACTGGATGTTACAGTTGAACTTTTGTTCTGGATTTGGATTTTTTTTTAAGTTTGGCATTTGAGCAGAATCACAAGTTGTAGAAAGTGGTAATCTCTAGACATTTGAGGTCTGATTCACCAACACTATTGGAATTAAAGAAAAACCTGTATTTGTGTGCTCCATTTTATCCTAACTCACTAGGATGTTTTTATAAATAATGAACCTAGATATTTAGCAAATGGCATGTATTTAGCTGTTGAAGCTTTCATGGGATCTTCTGTTCATATGTTTCAAAGTTATCCTAAAGATAGGAGTTTGCCTGAACACTGAATTCACTGGGAAGTGACTATGGAAAGTGAACTATACTGGCATATAGAGGCAGCTTTAAAATACAGAGTATAGAAATTAAGCAGCTTGACAGTTCTCTTAGGAGGTACGCTTATGAAGTATTGAGAGCCTCAAGTGTGATGATTTCAGTTGGTCACAGAGTGTTAATGAATTTTGAATTGAGGCAGTTATGATTAAGCCTGTTGCCTTTTTCAACACTAATCATTATTAAAATGATGATTGATCTTAGTGATTATGAAACCATTAAAAAGGCATCTGCCTATGCCTGAATTAACAGGATGGATGTAGGTTTTGTAGTTGTAGCCAAACAGGACTTTGGTGATTGTGATTTCAAGGTGCTTTTTTGTTTAGGCTCCTTCCTGTGTTTTCGGAGCCTGCAGTACTGTTTCTTGTCACCGGGTACAAACAGTGGGGTTGAGGGGTAGTGCTTGGTGCGACCCTTTGGGCCTCACTGTGGCCTGTAAAGTGAGAGGAGTAGGGTGGTTTCTCAACGTTCCAGAACCCCACCCTTGACTGGGGAGATGCTTGTGGAGACCCTTCCGTGAACATTCAACAACACAGCCACATGATGACGGCAGCCACTTTATTGAGTGCAAGCCATGTGCCAGGCATTTGCGCCATCAGTATTAATCCTTAATTCCCCCAGGGTGGTGGTGGCCCCATTGAGAGGATGAGGAAACTGCTGCCTGAGAATTTCAGTGCTTTCCCTCGGGCCACACAGCTGGTCCAGCAGAACCGGGGTTTGAAACTATTCTTCATTATCTACAGTCTTGTGCTTCCTTAAAAGAGTGTTCTTTTGGGAGATTGCTGCAGTCTTAAGAAAGCTGGGGAAAGACTTCATCGCATCCAATGTATGAAGATACAAAAACATGATTCAGAAGAATAGCCTCAGGCTCTGTAGAGCCCACCCAGCTCAGAGGGCCT
This sequence comes from Mesoplodon mirus, assembly GCF_964341445.2. Lineage (NCBI taxonomy): Eukaryota > Metazoa > Chordata > Mammalia > Artiodactyla > Ziphiidae > Mesoplodon > Mesoplodon mirus. Next base: position 35,393,062 of record NC_138988.1, on the reverse strand, counting down.
TTTACCCTAGCCAACCACCTTTCCCATAAAGCAACTAGGGAAGAGGGACCCCATTTCTCCCTCGTGTCCCCCCTCCTGTGTGAATTATAGACGCCTCTGTCCTGATCACCCTGCTCCCACCTAGGAGGTGTGTGTGCCTGATGGCAAGCAGCCCCGGGCCTGCCAGGGGATACATGTGACTCTCGTTGCCCTACGAGCTCTGGTCTTGGGTGGGGACCATGGCCCAGGTCTTCACATGCCCCCATGCTCCCTACCCTGCTTCTGTGACCTGATGCCCCACTTAGGGCCCAGCGTGGGTGTCATTTCACTCCCTGTCCCGGTCTGGTTTTTATGAGCCATCCCTCATATGGACTCGAGGTGGATCAGGGAAGGTGGGCAGGCTGTGGGGTAGATCAAGTCTGCTAGAGCCTTCCCTCCTTTCTATGTCCAGCGCCCAGGTGTCCTCGGCTGCTTTTCCTGCCCCCAGTGCTTGGCGTGCCGGTGCTGCCCTTTCCCCCTCTGGGTTTCAGTTTCTCCATCTATTGGAGGACGGTGCTATTGGGGCTCTGGAGTGCCTTCTGGATCTGTGGTTCAAAGCCTTCCCCACCCCGTCCTCCCTTCAGTGCCCCACTGAGATGCCTGTATCTTCTTCCTTCTCATAAAAACTCCCATCTTGGTCTCAGCCACTCTCCTTTCCTTCCTCTCCAGGTGATCCTAGAGACAGCTGACTTCCAAGATGGCCCCACTTCTTCTCCTAGGACAGGCAGGGAGCTCACTGCCCAAGCTTGTCCTACATCTCTGGTTCCTTATGTGGAGATTCAGTTCTTCCTCCAGAAACATACCTAGGACGTGTGCCTCATCCCCATCACTTCCTGGGTTGACTCTTTTTGACTGTTTGGTTTGCTTCTTGGGTATTTGGCCTTGTACACAGTTAGGGATTCTTTAAATACCTTTTAACTTCAGGGGTTTTGTGGATAGATGTGTGTGTGGAAGGGGAGAGTGTGTGTAGCCAAGCATGAGGGTAAGAGAGTGGTTATTATTCCCCACTGGTGTCCAGTGGTGGGTCCAGATTATTGGCTTCCAGAGCTCTGTTGGTCAACATTTTTTTCTGTGGGGGGCGGGCAAAGGTAGTAGATACATTTTACATTGTAGCTCCCAAACATCTATGTATATATCATCTGAAAACATGACTTTGATGAAAATATACTTACACTCACTAAATTCTCATATTTGCCATGCTTTCCAATAGTTTCCGTTCTATTTTATTTCATTTTTCAAAATTTCTGGATGTAAACCACAAAATGAACTTCATATTCATTCCACTTTAAGCGTCTTCTCCATTACAGTGTACATTCCATGAAGACAGGCAAAAATTATTCTAATTCCTATAATTTGTGCTCAATTCATATTGTCAGCGGATTCTTCTAAGCAAATCCTCTGGAGAAATATTTTTGTTCTGAGAAACAATTTCATTCAAAAGATAAGGTGACTTGTGTCACTGGTCTGCTTTCCTTCCACATTAGCTGTTAGAAATCTCAGAGGCACGTTAATAAAAATGTGTTCATAGTACACATCTTGGTTATGATCTTATTCCTGTTTCATTTTCTTTTCTTTTCCTTGTTAATTTTAATTTCTCATCTTATGATTTGTCCTAAATATTTAGACTTCCAGCTGATTTTAAAGATGCTCAGTGAGAAAACCACAAATCAGACACACCTAAAAGTAGAGACAGAAAATCCCCCATGATCTTGCTTTCAGAGGAAAGCCTTTTCATTTTCAGGTGTCTGTGCTGCAGACTGGCTTATTAAGAGATCTCCTCAGACATCAAAGGGATCATGTTATTCGCATTATTCCTGTAGTAATGTATCATAGACATCCTTCCCTGCCCTTACATGTAGATCTCCTGCTTTCTTTTATTTTTATTTTATTTTATTTTTATTATTTTTTTTTTTGCGGTACGCGGGCCTCTCACTGTTGGGGCCCCTCCCGTTGCGGAGCACAGGCTCCGGACGCGCAGGCTCAGCTGCCATGGCTCACGGGCCCAGCCGCTCCGCGGCATGTGGGATCTTCCCAGACCGGGGCATGAACCCGTGTCCCCTGCATCGGCAGGCGGACTCCCAACCACTGCGCCACCAGGGAAGCCCCCGCTTTCTTTTAAACAGCCATCTAGGATTCCCTTACTTATTTACTTCAAATTTTTATATTCTTGCTGCCTAGAGTTCTTTTTTGGAGCGAGGCAGATACTAAATAACGAGTCACCTTAAAAAGAACAGTAGAGGTTAGGAACTAACCCTAGCCACTTGACAAACAGAATCCCCTCTAGTGACTGCTTCTGGAGCCACCAGTTTTCCTGAGAATGGAATTGCTTATAGAAAGCCTGTGCGGGTCTGAGCTTGGGGGATGGTGGCAGACACGCCTGCTGCACCCCCTTGCTGGCCACCCCAGCCCCGGCTTCTGGGAGCTGGTAAGTGACAGAAGAGGGAGAGGTTTGACTGGCAAGGCCAGATCAATGTGAGGGATGCTCCCCAGCTTGGAGTGGGTGTGCAAACACTCAATTCTGCTCAGTCATGGCCTTGGGTATTGATTTCTACTTCAGGACCACAATTAGGTGGTGCCTGGTTTTTAACCCACCCAATGTCTTTTAAATTAACTTCATTTTACTTTCTAATGCTAAAACAATGATGAATTATAGGCATGGAGTAATTAATCTTCTGAGTAAATGTATCACATATTTTATCTCAGTTATAGACTCCACACTTTATGTTTTTTTTTTTTTTTTTTTGCGGTATGCGGGCCTCTCACTGTTGTGGCCTCTCCCGTTGCGGAGCACAGGCTCCGGATGCGCAGGCCCAGCGGCCATGGCTCACGGGCCCAGCCGCTCCGCGGCATATGGGATCCTCCCAGACCGGGGCACGAACCCGTATCCCCTGCATCGGCAGGCGGACTCTCAACCACTGCGCCACCAGGGAGGCCCACTTTATGTATTTTTAAACACTGATTCATGACTTTATGAATTTATTCAGAAAGAAATGATCCATGTTCCTATGGTCTCGTTACATTTATTGGAAAAAAGCTGACCGTGAATGAGGGTTGTTCATCCCAAAGACTGGTTTTTATGGTGGAGAGACACACCTGGTGAGCGGAATGGTGGCTGCTCCCCCGGCCCACCTTTGCTGGCACGGTTGACACGCGGCCTGGGAGCTGGGCCCTGTTTCACCTCCTGAGTGTCCTGTTCTATGATGGGCCCTAGGCAGACTTTGCTGGACAGTCCAGGCGGTGTAGGAGCTGGGCTAGGTGGGCATCTGTCTCCCTCAGAGAGGAGCCGGTGCTGACCCTGGGCCGGCCCCCTCGAGGGGGAGATGCCTGCCCTGGGGGTGTGCAGACCTGCAGGGTGGGCAGCGACCTGGGCCCTGGACCCAGTGCCCATGTAGCGAGTAGTTAGCAGGTGCTCTGTGCCAGGCCCTGTGCTGTTCCTGGGGCGTGGCCAGGCCAGGGAAGCGTGTAACACAGACACACCAGTAAAGTGAGCCAGCATCCATGGGTGTGTGTACCCCACAGACCCTGGCTCACGTATTTTACGTGTGTTGCCTCATTCACATTCAACAGCAAACCTGGCCCACTTCTGCCCTTCTTATTCTCACTTTATGAAGAAACAGCAGCAAGGAGGGGTCAAGTCACTTGCTTGAGTCCACACAGCCAGTAAGGGGCAGATCTGGAAGCTGACCCCAGGCTCTTTGTCCTCTGGACAAGGTCAGAGTGCATCTGAACACGTGACTGCAAATGTTCTTAAATGGGGGCAGCACTGCCCACCAGGTGCCAACACTATTACAGTCGGCAGCTCCGCCCCCAAGGTGCATCCTCAGGCTGCTCCGTCCAAGTTGTCTGGATGACCCGCGGCTGAGGTCCTGGTGGAGCTCCATAAAAGCCCAGGCGAGACTTGGCAGCCATGGGACTGGCAAGGAAGTATGCTTCCCCGCCAGGTGGGTGCGGTAAGGCCTCTTCAAACCAGAGGGCATGGTTACTGCTCTTTGTTTTTCCTGTTGACTGTGACCCTCATACATGAATGGAAATAGTAATCCTGCCTTTGCCTGTCTTACTCCGTAGTTTGGAGAATCAGTTGAGATGAGAGATAGGAACATGTTTCTTTTCTTAGATACTGTGTGCAGGTGTGCACATGGTGTGTTTATAGGGGTACCAGTGAGCATCGGGGGCGTGAAATGAGATTACACTTAGAATTCAGATGTCAGGAAATGTAATCATAGACAGGTGTGAAAGCCTCTGTTAATGGAGAAAAGCAATGACTGCTTTCTTGTCAAAAGGAAGATGTTTGGTTTTAAACTTACTCAGTTCCTGCCATTTTGAAATGTTTGCCCATTTCTTTTCAGCCAAGGAAGTGGACACGTGGGAGCATGTGGTTCGTGTCAGGCAAATGAAGCAATACTAAGAAAAGACTTCTTTTATAAAATGATGGGGTTTGGCAGTTTTCACATGACCTGGGCCCATTAGATCCCAGGGAGGCAGTGAGCTACTTTGATCAGCCCCACGTAGGGCACATCATCTCACTGCCGTTTACCTTGACCTGAGCTGTCAGAAGAGGATGTAAAGGCCTGACACAGTTAAGAAAGAAAGACGAGCTCTGTACTTCCACATAGGAGAGGCGAATGGATCTGGGCCTGGGTGTCAGAACTGCTGGTGGGGCTCCCTGACAGTGAGACAAGGTCTCGGCCCAGGCGCTCAGAAATGCAGCATCGGGCTCTGCTTTTTTTCTCCTTTTTTTCGTGGATGATGCCATCTTGGTGTTTATTGAGACTAAGTGCTCATTTCTCTGCTCTGTACGGTGAGAGGGTCTGCAGAGGTAGATGCAATGGATCTTGCCCTCAAGGCAGTGACAATCTACAAATAATACAAGACGACACCCCATAGGTTCACCTGCCCAGCTTAGACCAAGAGCTCTGGAAAGCAGGGCAATGCCTTGCCTCTCTCTGCTTTCTTCCATGGCCTCATACGTAGTTGGTGCTCGAGCATTTGTTGTTATGATTTACTTTCATGATTAACTGCAGGTGATGCAACTTTTAACTCTGGGGTGGCAAACAGTTTTGACTCACATGCCCACTGCAGTCTGGGGGTGATGCCTGATCGGGCACCGTGTGAAGCTGCGTTAGGGTGCAGTCGGAGGAGTGCTGGCTGGAGACGGGCGAGGGGTGTCTGCTGCAGGGGTGCCTGGGGAGCAGAGGAAGTGAAATGCCCCCGTCTTCTCTGGAAGGGTGGAGCAGATCAATAGAAAAAACACGCTTTCAGTGACGGAGAAGAGCAGTGACAGAGACCAGAGGGTCCAATGGGTGTGACATATGCAGGGTGTTATGGGAGCTGACAGACCGGAGCAGAGGGGGTCGTGGAGGAGGAAAGGGAATTGGGTGGAACAGAGGCCCTGTGCCCGGCGGGGTAACATATCAGTTGTTTGTTGGTGCATAGAGCATAGACAGATTGTGTAGAGGTCCTTGGGGATGCCACATGGAGGAATTGAGACGTGATACTGTCCTCCGCTTTTCAAGAAGCTTTCCCAAATGCTCCACACCCAATTAGTTGCTCCATTCCACATCTCCCCACAGGAGATTCCCAGTACTCTGCTTTAGCTTTGATTGTCGTCTGCTCTGTCTAGAAATGTCGATGTATACATCTGCTGTCCTCCACCAGGACATGGACACTGTCTTAGCCGTCTTTTATCTCCATTGCTCAGGACTGCACCTGGTATGGAATAGATACCCAGTGAATATGGTTGAATTAAATTGAAATAGGGTGCCTGAAGTCCAAGCAAGGTGGGGTGGAGGTGGGCAGTGCCTTCGTGGTGAAGCTGGGTGAGGAAGTGTATGGCTGCCAACCATAGAATGTACCCACTACCAAGGGGTCCCAGGATGAGTGGGATGGGAAGCAAGCCAAGTCTGAGGCATCAAGTTTTCAGGAGTGTGTTGAGTCCCAGAAACCAGTTGGAATTGAAGACAGCAATAGAGAATGGATGAGATGGAAGGAGGAAATCTGGAAAACTGAGCCTAGATGAATTCCCAGGGGCAGTGACTTGCAGGGCTTATGGGTCCTGTGCACAGAGAACCATCCCTAAGCCTGTGGGTCAAAGGGAATCATCCAAGGAGTTGAATCTCTTGAGAAGTGAGGAGCTGCTGAAGATTCTCTTAGGTGCTTAACTTTCAGAGAAGCAGAGTGATCCTGTAGGCCCCCGGTATCTAGTTAGGACTTTTGTTTGCAATTGACCAAAAACCAAACCTAAACTGGCTCAGTTTATTGGCTTTTGTAACTGAAAAGCCCAAAAGTGGGGGGAGAATTTTGCCTTCAGGTTCAGCTTGATCCAGGGGCTCATACAGTAGCATCAGAGCTAGGTGCTTTCCTCTGTCTGAGCTTCTCTGTCTTTCTGTTTGGCCCTCTCTCTCCTCATCTTTTGGCTTGGCTTCCCTAGGTGTTGGCTTTTCATCTTTATGTCCCCTTGGTAACTCTAGGCTTATAGCCTCTGAGAGCTAAGTCGAGCCAATGACAGAACTTCTGGCCTAGTGGCTGAGTGAAACCCAGGATTAGCTTTAACTGAACCTGGTTGGTGGGCATTGGGACACATGCCTATCCCTGAACCAGTAACCTGGGTCACATACCGACCCTTGTGGTCCCTGGACTGAAAGTAGGAAAGGAGCAATTCTCAGAGGAAAGTCAGGGTGCTGTTACCCTGTGAGTTTTGCTGGGTGGCAAGAACCATAATGAGCCACCCACTGCCAGCTGCTTGCTTTACCCCTGCAGCCAAGCAGCAGCTGCCTCTGTGCTTCCAGTAAGTGAGGCCACATCCAGCGAGAGTGCCCTGTCAGCTTCCTCTGCCCTCTTCCCATGGACCAGATGCCTTTGAAGTTGGTCTCCATGGAGTGGTCAGCCAGGCCACTTGCTGGCCACCTTCGTTTGTCATCTCGGATACATTCTGGACGGCATCCGGGGCAGTGGCCCTGCTTGGCCTGGGTGGTCATGGGGTCACTGGGATGGCGACAGTCCTATGAGGTTCCTGTCCCATCTCCTGGTCCTCCTACTAGGACTCCACTTCCAGAGCCCGGGAGTGCGGCCTTGCCCCTTCCTGTCCCGGGTGGCCTTTGATGGCGAGTTTCTGATGGTTCACAGGGCTCTTTCCCGCTTCACTTAATCTGATTTTCACCATCACCTGAGTGGGCAAGGGTGAGTATCCTGGTTTTATGGATGAGGAAACTGAGAAGCAGAAGGGGCAAGTGACTTAGCCGAGTGCCACAAGAAATGGACTCACTTGCATGTGCTCTACAATTTGTACTTAGAAACCAAAGGTGAAGAAGAAGGAAGGCATGCTGACTATTCCAGCCAGTCTCTTCATGTGAATGTGTTGTCAGCTACCCATTGGCGGCCTTCTAAGTACATACTTCATTAATACCTGCAGAGGAAAGCATTACCTCTGTTTACATCCCAGCGCTCTGAGCCGAGGCCGCCTGCTGCTCTCCCTCCCGTGATCCCTGGCAGAGTTTACTGGAGGTTGAATCACACATCAGAACCCTGTAAGAGTGGCCACAGCTCCTGAGGGCACCTCCTGGAATGTGTGAGGCAGCAGGTGGGAGGGTCTCTTGGGCAACCTCGGGTGACCTGGTCACCTGACAAGGCAATGGCTGCTCTTGGATCTTGCTGCTCCTGGTTGGCTGTCCTCCCTGGGGTCCCTGGTCCCTCACATGGCTTCCCTCTGAAGCCTGAGTCTGGACATTGCTCATCAGGTCACAGAGAATTGTAATTTCACACTGGAAGACATCATCCATTCAGGCTTCTTGTCTTACAGGTGAGAAACAGAGACCCAGCCTTAGAACCTTACCTCCTCTCACTCCCACCCCCAAGTCCATGGTGTCCCTCAGTCCCTTCATCCTCCCCCTCCCCTCCCACCTGTGCTCCTGCAGCCCTGGACCTCTCATCACCCTTGATTGATTTGCCCTTGTGGGTGCTCCTCCCTCTGACTAGAGGTGGGGAAGCCGTGGGTGCAGAGCAGGAGCTGTGAGGCTCTTCCCAGGTATTTAGTCGTGGGCGTTTTCCTGGGACGGGGCCTGCAGTATTGTTATGGGTGGGATGTCTGTGTGCCGCCCCCCTCCCCTGCCTGTGTTCATGTGTTCAAAGCTCAACCCCAGTGGGATGTTGTATGGAGGTGGGGCCTTTGGGAAGTGTTTTGGGTTAGATTAGGTCTTGAGGGTGGGGCCCTCATGTTGGGATTAGTGCCCTGAGAAGAAGAGGAAGAGATCTCTCTCTCAATGTGTATATTTCCACCAAGGAAAGGCCAGATGAGGACATCATGAGAAGTCAGCCATCTGCAAGCCAGGTAAAAGGCTCTCACCAGACATCAGATCATCTGGCACCTTGATCTTCCCAGCCTCCAGACTGTGAGAAATAAGCCTCTGTTTGTTTCAGCCACCCAGTGTATGGTATTTTGTTATGGAAGCCTGAGCTGACTAAAACAATTATGGAACGTCTTATCAGGAAGGGCTATTGAATAACGTTTGGTCAAAACTTCTCATTTTGCTCATTTATTTCTTCATTTATAAATACCAAGTATCTATTTTTGTGAGACTTGGGAATACAGTGATATATGAAATAGAAATGGTCTCTGATTTTATAAGAAATTATCATTTATTGGGAGAGACAAGTATCAAAGAGGTAGTTTTTTTTTTTTAATTAAAATGTTCCATTGTGAATAGGGCTATGCAGAAATATGGTGAGCTTTGACAGTGGGCCCAAATTTTGTCTGGGAGGTCATCAAAACTTTTGCTGAGAAAGTGTCATTTAAGCTGAGCCTCAAAGGACAAGTAGAACTTAGCCTGATGAAAAGGCGGGAATTGGTGGGGGTCAGGGTGGAGGGAGGCATTCTACAGTGAGGGAACTGGATGTGGACCTGAGTCACTCAGGGGCTGAGCTGGGGCCAGCAGAACACAGATATAGCTCCAAGCCCTGCGTTCTCTCCACAGCCCTGTGCTGGGCTTGTGCTACTGCTGTATCAGGGTTGTGTGCTCACCGAAGAGGGGAGTGGACACACACGGGGGTAGGCACACCAGGTGGGTGAAGCAGCGTGGGCAGAGGCATGGAGAAGGGAAATCATGGACTTGGGAACACAGTGGGAGGGAGCAGCTCGGCCCGTGATTTGGAGTGGACACTCCTGCAGGAGAGAAGCAAGCAAGCCAGAAGGTACAGAAGGGTGGAAGGTGAGGGCATTCACCAGGGGCTCCAGCTGGGATTGAAAGGGAGGGCCTGTGAGACGTTGGGATCAGCTATTTATTGTCTCTACACTCTGACCATTGATTCCAGGTGTGTTATAGGAAGGGTTTTTGGTAACTTAGAAAGATTCCTACCCTGCTTGTTTTGCTTTTTGGTACATATGCTAGAATCCCAAGTTCTCATGTTTTTATAGTCCCCTTTCAGTCTGGCTTTGTTGCTTAATTCCTTCTCTTTTTCTTCTCTACCTCCTATTAGCACCTGTGTGTACTTTATGTGTGCCCTGTATGGTGCTGGATGCTGGGGTTACAAAGACAGTAAGAGACAATCTCTGCCAATGGGGAGCCCGGGACTGCAGGACACAGACGGGTTATGTGTGTGGAGGGGAGACTCTGTACCTTCTACTGCCAGGCTGTACGCCAGGAGACCACTGCAAAGACGGGCCCTGTGGGTGGATGAGCAAAGCAGAGAGGTGAACCTTACATGGCTCATCAAGCCTTGTTGATCTTTTGACAGCAGGCCGGGAGCTCTGTGAGGGTAGGGTTCAGGCTTTCTGAGGAGGACCCAGGTGCTCAGGGATAGATGGGTGGATGATGGATGGATGGATGGATGAATGGATGAATGGATGGATAGATTGATGGTGGATGCATGGATGGATGAATGGATGGATAGGTTGATGGATGGATGGATGTTAGTACCATAGCACTAGTAAAGGGATGCTTAAAAATAGGACAGCTGCCAACCAAGTACAGTTAAAGATCCTGGCATCTCCTATTCCCCGCCAGTTGACAGTTTCTGTTTCTCAAGGCTCTGTGAGGGGTTAACTGGTTTCGAGACTTGGTTTAGAGCCTCTCCTGTTTGGTGAAACTTTACTGTTTAAAGAAGATAAATCAGGTTGCAGAATTTGATTTTAAACCTTTATTTCTCTAGTGACTTGAGTCTCATGGGGGACTTTTCATCCACATAATAGGGTGGTCTCTGGTGAAGAATTGGTGCTTTCTTAAAAGATGGTTTGCTGGCCCTACCCACCCAGGATCCCTTGTTAGTGAGGCGGATCCCTGCTGGTGGCTGGTTGAGTGTGCCTGGCAAATGCAGGGAGACTGGAGTGCAGGAATCAAGTACTCTTTTTGTTTAGCCTGGGGTAGGGCTTTTAAGGTGCAGTCCCTGCCCAGGGGCCACCTCATTTCATGTTCAGTTCTTGAGGGCTCTTGCTCACCTCTTTTCAGCCATCCCATTCCTTCATCCGTTCTGTGGTTTCTTCCATCCCAGCTGCTGACTCCATATCTTTTCTGTGCGACGTCTCACGGCCCTTCAGCCAGTTGCACGTTCCCACCCCACCCTGCAAGGAACCTGACTTTTTTGGCGGCTTCCTTTCAGATCACTGACCCAACATTCTTTTCTCAAATGAACAATCCTCTTGTGAAGTAATTACCTCCCCTTCCCATGATTGTTGTTTTGCAAGATTTCTTTTTTAACACTACATTTGCTTAAATGTGGAGGTGTATTTGTTTTACTGGAGTCCTTTTAAATGGCAGGATTGGGGACCAGGATGACACTGGCTTCTGGGCAGACTGGTCTGTCGTGCTCTCCAGGCTGTGATTGTTCAGCTGGCACCATGGTAGAGTGTCTGTAAGAAAGAATCATGTTACAGCAAGGTTATATTTCTTATAATCAATTCCATCAAGTAATGCACTGAGGATTTTGGAAAGAGAAACCAAAGTCTTCAAAAAGGAGAGAGAGGAGGATGAGAGAAGGGGATAAAAGAACCCTAAACAATTCAGTTGCATGAATGGCCCTTGTATTATTGTGACAAAATTACTTGTAAGTAAACGCTAAAGAGGAAAAACAAGCTGTGTTTGGTAGGTGTACTCTCTGTTCCCTGTCTTGTTTGTCTGCTCTGCAGTATAGCGCTGTGTTGATATAGGGATATAACTGCTATGAATATTGATGGCAGCAAAAGCCTTTTTTTTCCCATCTGGCCCAGTAAATAAAGCAGAAAGGATAAAAAGGGAAGAGGAATTGTAAAATCCGCGTGCTGTTTCCAGCTTATCTTGTTCCCTTACAACTCTAACTCTCAAAAACATGTTGACGATCTACCTTTGGTGGTCAGGGTCTAATCTGAGTACAGTAGATTGGTTTATTCAGGGATTTTTTGCTTCTTGTTAAAGCAACAGGGTGGCTTTTCCTTTTAGCTCTCTAGGTTAGCGTCACTGCCTCATTGAAGCTTTCCTGGATCTCTCCTCTGTAGCTGGTAGCAGTCAGTCTCTATTCCTCACTATCCACAGTGGCCTGAGGGCACCTCTCGTGGGAACCCACCACCCAGGGATGTGGCAGTGAACGGGAAGACGAGCCCTTGCTCTCATAGGCTCCCAAGGACTGCAGAGAGTGAACAGAGGAGTCCTTGGAGGTCTGCGTGTGGCACGAGGGGGCATGCACGCTGCTACTCTGGGAGATTTCAGCTGCTCACCGCAGCCTGGAGGGTGTGGCTGGCTGTGTGGAGGGAGTAGGTCATGGTCCGAGAAGGCCTCGCAGCCTGCTGAGGGGTGCGGGGTGCATGGGATGGGATGAGCCAGGCTGAGAGCAGGACCTGCTGGCAGATCTGGAGGAAGCGTGAGTGTGGAGGTTGGGGATGAGCTAAGCTTTGAAAATTGAAAACACTTTGACTCTGGCTAACTGACCCCACAGAGGAATTTGTTAGACTGCTAGGATGGTGTTCTGAGGATCAAGGGGTGCTCTGGTGGCACATTAGGAATGACAGGGACCTTGGGGGGAAGAACCGATGAACTGGCTTTTCAGTGTGACCAGTGGGGAGTCGATAATGGGGGTAAAGCCTGGGGTACCGCCGGGGTTAGATGGTTTCCCTGCTGGTAAAGAGGAAGGATGCAGGGGCAAGGCTCGGTGAAGTCCCACCGGGGACTGGGACTCGTCTGCGATGGAGGGGTAGCACTCTGGAGGCGGATGGCTAGACCCCAGGGTGGCTTAGGCAAAAAAGTGCTCACATGGAACAAAGCAAGTCCTTGCAGGGGAGAAGTGGTCTAACCCTTTGGCCTTATCAGAGGGCAGAACTGCTTATGAAGGTTCAGAGTGCCCTTTGTCAGTTCCCTCTCCTGGGATGTCCTCTGTGTACCACAACTGAACCCCTACCTCTTGCACCAGACTAAACCTTTCGAAGATAGGACCACAGTGGAGACATTTTTCTTACCTTGGCTCCTGGTGTGGGGCCCATCGCCCAGAAGAGATGCTCACTAAGCATTTCCTGAGCCAAATTTATTCGCCCCCTTGCACCAGGCATCTTAATAAATGAATTCTATGACTTCCATTTTCCTGAGGCATTAGTAACTTCCCTCAGGTCTCACAGAGGAGAATTAATATTAGCAGAGGACTTTATGGCCTGTATGGGACAGTTTTAATTACTTACGAGTTTTCATTTACTTATTATTTCAGTAGCTTTTTGCCAGCAAATGCCTCTTGTAAAATTAATCGCACACATCTCAGCGGTCTATATTTCTATTGAAACCAAAGCTGTATAAAGAAAACCTTTGTAAAAGAGGAAAGAGCCAACATTTTTAGACCTGCTGATGGATGCATTTTCTACAGCTCATGGAATCGCATGAGTTGGAACTGAAAAGGTCCTAAGAGCCCTCTAGCCTGAGGGTGGCATCTCGGAGGTCTGTGGCAGTCAGATGGGAGTGGCTGCTGAGTCTGGAAGAAGAGGATTCAGGGGCTGAGTCCAGACTCCCTGGGAACGTGCGTGGTGACCCATCAGTAGTGTCAGCCGGGAGAGGCGGCACGCCAGTAAGGAGGCTGTAGGCTTGCCGTCCTGAATCCCCTCCCCTTACTGTTCAGGTGAGGAAACTTAGGTCCAAGGGATTGGAGGGACTTGCCGAGGTCACCTTGCTGCTCAGTGACAGAGATGATCCTGACTTAGAAGTCAGATGGAAACCCGAGAGGAAGAGAGGGTCAAAGCAGATGCAATTTGCTTTCTTCCAAAGGACATTCTGTTCAAAGCCCTGTGGGAATCTTTGTTGCATCCTTGTGCTTTTCTGGGCTTGATTTGGCAATCTTGGGAGGAAAACACGCTGCATTTTGCAAATGTGTGCAAATAACAAACGTGCGGTTATGTCCTAGGCAGAGTCACTGCACACACATCAAGGCAGGTTGCAAAGTGCAGTAATATAGCCACTGATGAAAAGTGTTTTACACTTAGTTGCTTATGAGAAATTCAGTGTTAGAATTAAAATGCCTTCTTGCTCCAGGTACAGTGTTAATTGTTCCATTTCTCATAATAAAACTTTGCTTGGAGAAAAATGCTTATACCTCTGAGATACTGATCCAATTAATCCCTGTTTCTTTTCTTCTTTTTCCCCATCCCCCCCTTTTTTAAATTTCTTTGTTTCTCTTCACAGGAAAAAGTAGAATATGCCTTCCTGATTATTTTTACAGTCGAAACATTTTTGAAGATTATAGCGTATGGATTATTGCTACATCCTAATGCTTATGTTAGAAATGGATGGAATTTACTGGATTTTGTTATAGTAATAGTAGGGTAAGTCCCTTTTATTTGAGGAATTTTTTTTTTTTTTTTTGGAAAATGGGAGGTGGGGAGTAACAGAAAACAGTATTTTAAAGGAACGGGGTTGTTCCTTCGTGCCAGTGATTGCTGCCAGAACCTGTCAGGAGTTCTTTGAAGCCTGCTGCTGCTGCTGTTGGTCTCTGGGCAGAAACCAATTTGAAATTCTCCTGTTGTTACTCCCTCTTTCAGTAACGTGTTAAGGAAGGAAGTTTAAGCTCAGCTTGTGATGTGAGAGGGTTCATCTTACAGGGCCTTGGGCCTCCACAAGTAGGCCAGCCCTGCTGGTGCTTTGAGTCCGACGTGTACAGCTCTTATGCTTAACACCCCATTAAGTTAAAAAACCAAAATAAAACAGTAAAAAAGTAATAAATCCTTCATAGCAGTGAGGTACTCTGCTATTTAACATCCCTTGAGGAAAGCTATTAATTTTTTCTGCTGAGTTGGGAGAAAAGATGTGGCAGCTACTATCCCATTTCACATAACAAAACAAGTGTTTGAAAAATATCAGATATCCGACATGAAATGAAATAAACCAGAAAATGCAAAGAATCAAGGCTTCTCCCTGAATCCTGCCACAGGAAGAAGACACCAACAGTTTCAGTTAAAGGAGAATGTTAAAATAAAAAACAGTGGCCTGTGTTATTCTGGCCCTTCAACACCTGGAAATGTTTCCAGCAAGAGAAAATGAATCAATGTCAGAGGAATGCTGGGTCTTTGGACCAAATACCCACATAGGAAAATAAGATCTATTCCTTCGCTGAGTCTTAGTTGCCTAGCTGTAAAATGGGTTGCTCCTAAAATTATATTTTCTCCTATAGAGAGAGAATGTTAAATGGCCTTTCTGTTTTTATCTCCATGACTTCATTCAAATGCCTTCTGCAGTTGAGCAAGGTGATTTTTCTTTTGGATTATTCTTTATCATGAATCCCTTAGCTTTTCATGGGAGACTAATACTGCTGGATATTGGGAGAGTGGGATAAATTTTGAGCCTGTTCTTTCAAACCTAGGAAGTTAAAGTGGGATCCAGAGTGGTAGCCCAAAAGGATGATTAGACTTATGAAGAAAAATGTTAACTTTTTGCAAAAACCACCCTAGTACATTGGACTCTAAGGTATTGTGGCAAAGGTAGTGCAGCATGAACTAAAATGAAGATATGTATCATGCCTTCCTGTATTTGATGAACTTTAACAAGGAGTGGCAAGCAGGAGCCTTACAGGTCTCTTGGTTCTGGAATAATCTTGCTGTGACTCTCCTGACTCTGGACTTCGTGTTCAGCTAGATTATGGAGCTGCTTAGCTCCATTTCTTTTGTCCCTACCCTACAATCAACTGTCTGGAGGCATTTTTCAGATTATCATACAGCACAAAGACAGGGAACCAAGAAGAGTGTGGTAGTCTCATTGAGTTGAAGAGACAGAGACAAGAGTTCAGGGAGGCTGAGGTGGCTGAAATTTGAGAGGCATGATATGGGAGCAGCGAGGGAGATATTGAGAGAAAGAGGTCTGTAAGTATGCCTTGGGGTCCTCTTGAGTTTCGGCTAAAGACTAAGCTACCCTACATGGGATGATAGTCCATAAGGTCAGGCAAAGATTATGACGAGGGAAAAAAGAAAATCTGGGGGGGCTATAGCTGACTAATAACTAGGACTCACATAGGTCTGGGAGTTGTTCAAGTTATGACCAACCAGAGTGGAAAGACCTCGTTGAACACCCTGGACTGTCAGTAGAGACCCCAGAAGGGCCATTAGTAGTACAGGCTAACTAACTCTAGAGCAGGGTTTGGCAAACTGTGGTCAGTGGGCCAAATTCAGCCTGCTACCAATTTTTGTAAAGTTTTATTGTAACACAGTCACAAGCATTTGTTTACATAGTTGAGTTGTGTGGTTTAGGTCCACAAAGCCTAAAATATTTACTGTCTGGCCCCTTACAAAACAATTTTGCCAACTCTTGTTCTAGAGTAAAAACCATCTGAAACCCTTAATAATAATATTTGAAAAGAAGCCTGAAAAGGAGCAAACTGACATGCAAGTAACTTAAGTGCCTGCCAAAGCAAAACTCAACACTCTTTAAAGGAAGACACAAAATCCAGATAATTAAAGTGTTCAGCATCCAGTCAGATATTACTAGACATGTGAAGAATTGTGACCCATAATCAGCAGTAAACTCCATCAATAGAAACAGGCCTAGAAATGACAGACATGGTGGGATTAGTGGAGAATTCCTTTACAGGACTTTTAAAACTGCTATTATAAATATGTTTATGGACCTAAAAGGAATATATGACTACAGTGAGAAAAGATGGGACAACGTAAAAAAAGAACCAAATGGAACTTTGAGAGCTGGCAAACATATCTGAAATGAAAAATTCCCTGGATTGGCCTAACAGCAGATTAGTCTCAATAGAAGAAAATAATCAAGGAATTTGAAGATATAGGAGTAACACAAAGAATAATGATGGAAAATAAATAAATACCACCTTGGTGACCTGTGGGGCAATATCAAGTAATCTAACATACATATATTTTGAGTCTCAGAAGATAGGAGATAGAAGGGAGACAGAAAAAAATATTTGAAGAAATAGTCCAAATTTTCTAAATGTGATGAAAAATATAAACTCACAAATCCAAGAAGCTCAACAAAGCCCAAGCAAAGTAAACGTGAAGAAAGCTACATCAAGGCACATCATGATCATAAATTGCTCAAAAGCAAAGATAAAGAGAGAATCTTAAAAGTAGAGAAAAAGCCATGCAACTATGCAAGCAACTGTGCAAGTCAGAAGACAATCGACATTTTTAAAGTGCTAGGGGAAGATGTCCAGGTAGAACTCTTATTCAATGAAGATATCTTTAAAAATTGAAGGAAGAAAGAAAATTTGCAAACAAACCACAGCTGAGAATTCATCAGGAGACCTGCACCTTAACAAATGTTAAAGGAATTTCTTCACACTGAAGGAAAATGACAACAGATAGAAGTATGGATCTATACAAAAGAAATGAAGAATGCCAGAAAGGATGAGTGCATGTGTAAATATAAAAACACTTTTCTCATTTAAAAATCTTTTAAAAGTAATTGATTATTTAAAGCAAAAATAACAACAGTGTATTGGGGGGGGGTTATAACATCTATAAAAGTAAAATATATGACAACAGTAGCACAAAGGACAGAAGCAAGGAAATAGCCACATACCATAGGAAGGTGCTTTGCAGTCGGCAGAGGTATTTGAAGGTAGACCATGAGAAGTTATATTGTAAACCCTAGAGCACAGGTCAACAAACTTCAGCCCATAGAACAAGAACGGTTTATTGCCTCCCCTGCCCCCCAACACGGACAAAGTATTTTACTGTCTGCTTTAGCAGATTTAGTTTTTTTGGAAGACAGGCACACTCACTAATGTTTATGGCTATTTGGTGTTAGGATGGAAAAGTTGACTACTTGTGACAGAGACCCTATGGCCTATAATTCCTAAAATAGTTACTATCTGACACTCTACAGAAAACTTTTGCTGACACTTGATCTAGAGGAGACACTAGAAAAATAAAGTGGTATAGTTAATAAGTCTGTTGGAGATTAAATGGAATTTTTTTAAATCTCAATTTTTTAAAAAAGCAGGGAAGACAGGAACAATGGACAGGGCAAATAGAAAACAAATAGCAAGATGGTAAATTTAAACTCACCCTTATTTAAAATCCACCCTTACTTAAAATCCAGAGGTTATCAGATTTTATATGTGTATAAAAACAATACTCTATAGTGTCTGTAAGAAACCTAATTTATAAAGACATAAATAATTTGAAAGTAAAAGGACAGAAAAATATATACCATGCAAAACTAATCAAAAGAAAGCTATATTAATAACCAACAAAGTAGACTTCAGAACAGGGAATATTATCAAGGATAAAGAAAGACACTTTATGATGATAAAGGTGTCATTTCACGAAGATGATGTAATAATCCTAAGTGTGTATATATACACACACGTGTGTGTGTGTGTGCCTGCATGTATGCATACATACATACAATAGCAGATCTTCAAAATATACGAAGCAGAACCTGATAGAACTGAAAGGGGGAATAGACAAATCTTCAGTTGTTGTACATCTTAATACCCCTCTCTTGAGGAGTGTTGATAGAACATCTAGTCAGAAAATCACTAAGGATATAGGGAGATTTGAACAGTTCCATCAACCAGTTTGACTTAATTGACTTTTTTAGAACACTGTACCCAACAAGAGCATAATACATTCTTTTCTCATGCATATGGAACATTCAGCAAGAAAGACATATTCTGGGCCATAAAACAAGTCTCAGTGAATTTAAGAAGATTAAAATAATATGAAATTATATGTTTTGAATGAATTTAGCAATGTTTCTGGATAAAAGGTCAGTATAAAAAAGCATGTGAATTTCTATATACTAGTCATGAACAATTTGAAAATAAAACGTTAATGACATTATTATTTACTATGGCATCAAAAACCATGAACTATTTAGGGATAAATAGTGACTGAAAATGACTAAACCTGCTGAGAGAAATTAAAGAAGACTTAAATACATGGAATGATGTACCATGTTCATGGACTGGAAGACTCAGTATTGTTGGAATATCATTTCTTCCCAAATTGAGGTATAGATTGAATCCTAATCTAAATCCCATTAAGACTGTTGTAGAGATGGACAGATTTATTCAAAAATTTATATAGAAATTGGGCTCTAGACTAGCCAAAGAAATCTGTAAGAACAAATCTGGAACCTGATTTTAAGACTTCCTGTAAAGCTACAGTAGTCAGGACAGTGTGATATTAGAGTAAGGAATAGACATAAAGATCAATGGGACAGAATAGGGAGTCTAGAAATAAACCCATATGGATGTGATCAATTATTTTTAGACAGAGGTGCCTTGATGACTCAATGGGTTGAGGAAACAGTTTTCAACAAATAGCACTGGAACAACTATTTATCCATATGAAAAAGAAGGCTCTCCATTCTTACCTCATACCGTATACAAATATTACCTTAAAATGAATCATAGCCCTATATTTAAAAGCTAAAACTATAACATTTCTAGGAGAAAATCTTTATGACTTTGGGGTAGGCAAAGATTTCTTAGGACCCAAAAAGCACTTGACATAAAAGAAATAATTGAAATTTTGAGCCTTATCAAAATTTAAAACTTTTCTTCAAAGGAGACACTGTGAAGAAAATGAAAAGATAAGGCACAGATTGGGAAATCATATTCCCAATACATATATTTGTATTCCCAATACATACCAAGGACTTGTATGCAGAATTTATAAAGAACTCTTATAACTCAAAGATAAGGAGATGACCCAGAACATAAATGGGAAAAAATTTGAATAGGTCTTCCCAAAGGAAGATATGTAAATGGTCAACAAGCACCTGAAAAGATGTTCAATGCCATTGGTAATTAGAGAAGTGCCAGTTAAAACAACAATGACATAGCACTACATACCCACTAGTATTAGTAAAAAGACTGACGATACCAGATTTTAACCAAAATATGGAGCAACTGGAACTCTTACACACTGCTTATAGAAATGGAAAATGATACTATCACTTTGGAAAAGTTTGCCAGTTTCTTACAATGTTAACCATACACTAACCACACGACCATATTACCAGGACTATCCTGGGTACTTACCCAAAATAAATGAGAATACATGTTCACAAAGAGACTTCATTCATAATAGAGAAAAACTGGTAACAACCCAAGTATTCCTCAACAGGTGAATGGATAAACTCATTGTGGTATGTTCATACAGTGGGATATCAGTCAACAATAAAAAGAAATGAACTGCTGATAGATGTAACAGCTTGGATGAATCTCAAAACCATAGAGAACAAAAAAAGATAAACAAAAAGGAGAACATGTTGTATGACTCCATTTATGTAAGATTCTAGAAAAGGAAAAAACAACCTAAAGTGATAAACCAGATAAAGTCAGTGGATACCTGAGGCTGAGCTGAGGATGACTGTAGGAGGCATGAGAGCACTGTTTGAGATATTGGGAAGGCTCTCTGTCTTGGTTGTGGTGTTTGTTACTGGGGCTTAGGCAGTCATCAAAACTCATCTCATTGTACACCTTAAATGGGTGTATTTTATTATATATAAATTATGCTGCAATAAAGTTGGTTTTAAAAGTAAAAAATCATCTAGGAAACTAAAGTCGAACTGGACTTGGTCTTTTTTTCTCATTAAGTATGAAAAACTTTAGAACATCAGATTACCCTTTATCTAAAATATGTACTAAATTGTAGTCAAAGAGCAGAAGAAAAGTTCAAAAAGAAAAATGAAATTATTTTGTCTTCCCTTGAATCAAACTCCTGCTCACTGAAGTTGCCAACTGCCAACTCTTATCTTCATCCAATGGATTTTCCGTTCCAAGTCAACCATGACCTATTGCTTTTGTCAAGATTCCCAATAACAGAGATGTCAAGAAAGTAATTGATATTTCTAAAATGTTAACTGTTAATAATGTGACCACAGGAAGGTTCAGCGTGCCTACCGGCGCAGATATAATTCTCTTATAGAAGAGTTTGATCTGAGTCAACTTTTATCCCACTCCTCTAAATTTCTCAACATACATGTATTTCAAGCATTCAAGCTCATCACTTAAGCTTTTGTGAACATGGGGGGCTCATTCTGGTGCTTCTAATTTGTGTCAGTTTGGGTAGCTCCTTGCCTTCCTGTCTTGGGGTAAACTTTTAATAACAGTCTAGGATCAAATACTTTCTCCTCTTGTCCTCATCTCTTCAGGCACATGGTACTTATTTTGTTTGGGTGGGGGCAGTGAAAGGAGTAGAATCACAGAACATTAGAATGGGAAGGGCAGGGCTCTGGATCATTTAATCAGTTTTCAGAGTAGGAAACTTAGGCCCAGAGAAGGGGAGGGACTTTCCTAATGCCTCCTAGCTCAGGAATGGAAGCATGCCCTGACCCCTTGAGCCCTCCAGCTGTCTGGAAACAGCAGCCGGCTTCCCTCTCTGAGTCAGGCTCCTCTGTGATGGGAGAGACATTGTTCACCTGTTTTCAAGGGCATCACCGAAGAACAGGGGATAAAAGGGCCATAAAGTGTACATTGCAAAGGTACACTGATACTTGAAAGCAATCTTAAGTTACCACCTGCATAAATTATTTTCCTAACCCTTTGGGATGAAAATTCCTGTGGCTGCTGCATTTCAGAAGAGTTTGAGGTTTTCTTTCTTCCTTTTGCTTTGTTTTTATGACACTGTGAACTTGTTTTGGAGGGGAGACGTTTAACTTTATTTAGCCTTGCTGCAGGGGTTTATAGTAATTACAAAACTATGCTAATGAGAGAGACCTATCATAAATCTGATATATTTCCCCAGTCATAACCAGAAAGAGCCCACCTTCTGTAGCTTTGAAAAGGTAAAGACCTGACTTATTCCCTCCCTGTTCCCCACCCCCGCCAGGTTCATTGCTAATTGCGGTACTGTTATTAAAACAAATGACCGGTCTTTAAACACCCCAGAATGACGTGACTGTGCCCCATCAGGACTGTAATCAGACCACCCTGTGTTTTATGGACTTAGTGTCTTGGCCATCCAGAGGCACGCCAGTGGGTGCAGAGTTTCTGCTTTAGCTGCTAATTAAACTTTGGAAACCTTTTCTTTGTTGCTGGGCCAATCATTTCCACAATCTGATTGGCCAGAGTTGATTCTATTTGAAATGGGCAAATTTCTATTTATTCTGAAAAACAAGCAACAAGTCCAAAGAACAAATGTTATTTGAAAGAGCAAAAGTAACTGTCAAATGAGCGGATTGCCTGAAAATAGCTTTATCCGAAAAGCCTTCTGAGAGTAGGGAAAAATTTGTCGTGGCTGCCAGATACAATATTATTCACATTTCAAAAGAGAAAATGACGATATTAATACCTTCTCTTAGGTTTCTGCTTTTGGCCTTTGCACAGCTCCTTAGCATCTGTGATTTACATCATTCCCTGAACAGCCCTTTGGAGGTGGAGCTGGGGGTGTGTATGTGTCAGTGACTGTATTGGAAGTGGCATAACATATCGTTTAAGATTTGGGACTTTGGAGTCATTCATTCATTCATTGTTTATTCATCAGATATTTTTTGAGTGCCTCCTGTGTGTCAGGAACTGTTCTAGGCACTAGGCTGGAACAGACTAAATGAACAAATGAACACACAGACTACAGTTCCCTGCCCTTACGGAATCTAAGGGCGTCGAACATACCTGGATTCAGGTTTTAGTTCTGCCACTCGTTTGTGGCCTTGGGCAAGTTACTTGTTCTCGCCAAGTTTGTTTTTTCATGTGTAAAATGATGTTCATGATAACTCCCACTGCCTAACATTTTTGAGGATTAAGGAGATAATTTGAAGTGTTTAGCACATGGTGAGTGCTCATAAATGGCAGCTGCTGGGGCAATTCCACTGTCATCATTGGAAGAGGGGATTCACCAGGGATCCAGGGCGCTGACATGCTAGAATGCTCCATTGGCAAGAAAACAGGTGAGATCAGTCCCCATCCCTAGTCCTTCTAGATGTAGGGGTCACGGCCAGGAGTCACAGCCTGGTTCCTACCTCTGCTTTGCCTTCCCTTTACTTAAGCAGCAGCCTTACAGAATTGGCCCTTGTTCAGAAATAACTACTCTCACCATCCTGTTTTGCTTCCCTGGGTGACAGACTCTAACATTTCTTCCTCTCTTCTTCTTTCAGATTGTTTAGTGTAATTCTGGAACAATTAACCAAAGAAACAGAAGGCGGTAACCACTCCAGTGGCAAATCGGGAGGCTTTGATGTCAAAGCCCTCCGCGCCTTTCGAGTGTTACGACCACTTCGACTAGTATCAGGAGTGCCCAGTAAGCACGTTTCGTTTCCTAAAGCCAGAAGTTTGCTGATATTTTTTCCTTCTGGGTAGGTCTTGGGATTATGAAACAGGGTGCGATGAGGTGAGTTGCTGTGCACCAGCCAAGGGCTCAGCAGGTGACCATGGAGGCCTTGGCCATTTACAAAGCACTTTTGCTTGTATTGTCACTTTGGGTCCCCGTGACAGCCCCGACCTGGGGTGGAGGGGGGTGGAGGGGGGCAGTAGTGATGGTTGTCTTCCTGATTTTATATAAGAGAGAATCTTCTCTCGTGCAGAGACCAAGTGGGTGGTGGCAGGAGACCTTGAGTTCAGGCCTCCTGATTGCAGTCTGGTCTTCGTCCTCTGACATGTGCTGCCATCAACTCCTCCCACTCTCAGGCCTGTCCCTTTGAACGTGGTGGGTTATGGGGATGAGGGTGTTGGAGGCCTCAACTGACTGCCTTTTTTCAAAGTGAGAGCAGCAGGGGGCTGGAATCCTGAAAGTCTATTAAACTCTCCCACAGAGGGACTGTGCCCATCTCACTCAGGGGTGAAGAGGTGAATGCTTCTGTGTCCTCCCTGTATGTAGGGCACAGTAGCACCTGCCTGAAGGTGGTTGTGAGGTCTGAATGCAGTAATGCAGGGAGAGCCTTCAGCGCAAGGTCTGGAGCACAGAGAGGGCCCTCAGTGTGAGAGATGCTGTATCACCCACTAGCCTACTCTATACCTGTCCGTGCCAGGCCCTAGTTTGCTTCTTGCTCCAGATCTCCAGGCCAGGTTCAGTGCCACCTGAGTTGGAACAGATGCCCCGTCTGTGCCCTGGCCAGGAACTTCCATAAGGAGCATGGCATATGCTTCCCTGGGCTCTACTCATGATAGGACATCCCTACTGGGAACTTGAGAGGGTGGAAGTTTTAGTGCCTCTCCAAGGACTGTGGCTGTGAGTTGGCTGCCTGCTTCCAGCTGCAGGACAGATATGGGATTGCAGGCTGTGCCTTTTTTTCACAGCTCATAAAGCCATCAAAAGAGCACAGATCATGTTTTTGCCTCTCCAGAAGTTCTTCATGAAATTTTATTAAACCTGTTGGCACTCAGAACGCACCAAAAAATCTCTGGGAAAAAAATTCAAATTTAACATTTTAAAATGTAGGAAGTGGTGTTTTATGTGTACTTGTTTTTCCATATTGTTCCTTTATTTTCATTGAAAAAGATCAGCACAAGTCAAAACCACAGAACCGTCTGGAAGCAATTGAGAAAAATAGAAATACCTTGGAAATGACTGGCCCTATTACATGTAACATGATTAAATGAGAAGTTCAGTGAGCAAACATGAGGTTTCAGATTCACTTGTTACAGCTTAATCTAATTTCAAAGTAACCACGGCAACTTTTTTCCCCCAAGGAGCAAATGACAGGCCAGCCTGCCTGCAGTATGTGCTGTGAGCAGACATGCGGGTGCAGTGGCTTTGTGGATCTGAGTCATATGTGAGGACTTTCTCAGGTCATGTTCATTAACTGCCCTGGAGCATCCAAGTCTCTCATCAGAGCCAGCTGGGCTTTGGGGAGATGGGTCAGGGGCTGTGGGTCATGCTCTTTCCCATGCAGTTGGCAGCTGTGGACTAGTGATTTCTTATATTCTTGAAGTTGTTAAAAATGCCTGGGAAGGTGTGACTGTTTATACTTATCTGGGAGTTGTCTAATCCCTTCTAAAGAGAACTCAGACTGTCCTACAAGACATGATTTTGTGTGTGTATGTGAATATACGTTCATTCATTGGAAAGTAAACATGTGTTTCAGATAGAGTCCTTCAGATGTTTGTGAAGCTCTTAACTAGCTCCACACAGGTAACTGATAAATATGTATCAGAATCCTAGACCATCAAATGGGAAAGAACCCTCAAGGTCATCTGGTCCACGATCACCATCTTTTAGATGAGGAAGGTCATCGTAACTTTGGGCAGCTTCTCATGGCTAGTGGGTGGCCAAACAGGACCAGATCGGTGGCCTCCTAGTTCCTGGCCCAGTGTTCTTTCTGCTCCATTTCACTGCCTCCTTGGTTAGAGTCCTGTGAGATCTGTTGTACACATTGGTTATATACAAAGGAGCCTAATGTCATGAAAGTGTACACGTTCACAATAAGATACAATGTCATTATTTCATAAATTTGGCCAATCTGAAATATAATAGTTACAATAAACATAGACACACTTATGAAACATAGGGCTCACTGCCATACAGCTGAGAAGAGCTGACTGCTGGATGATGATTTTGGATGGCCCATCCATGTCTTAAAAAAAGAAACACAAACAAACCCAAATGAAAAAACAAACAAAAAACCCCTTGCCCAAGTAGATTAGAGCATATGTTTCTTTTCCCCTCCATCTATTCCTTATAGAAGACAGAAACATTAAAAGTCATCCTATTGATCATTTTTTCTCTAGAAGAAACCATTTGAACATTTAAGTATCCGAAGACAGTATGTAGGAGTTTTGTCTTAATGAAAGTCTGGAAAGAGGCCCTTTGCGAGTCTGAAACCCTCTTATCGCCCTTCCCTCCCCATCCCATCCCCCATCTCTTCCCATGTGCTTCTTATCAAGGTGAACTTTTGCTGTTATCGCTGATAAGTATTTTTGCTTGGTGTGTTCTGACTTCTAACGTATTTAATTCTAGCATCTCAGCCTCTTCTGTTCTTTCATTGTTTGAATATGTATTGGGAAAGTGAGAAGATACTAGAAAAGGGCAGTTTGGAGGAGGGAGAGACAGCAGGGAGAGGAAGGGGAAGAGAAAGAAAAAAGGGGGAAAAGAGTGAGCTAGTCGAGTGGAAGCTGAGGTAGGTCGTGGTGGTGGGAGGAGCGCAGGGCACATGCAGGGGCGTCAGGTGGCCTGGATCTAGTCTGGCTCTGGTTCCTGCCGACCGCTCTCCCTGCGGCTCCTGCTTCCCTCCACCCCGTCCAGAGTGTTGCCCCGCTGTCCCTGCTCCCATGGTCTTTTCTCTTCCTGTACCATGGCTCTCAGTGTTGCTCCGTGGGTAGCTCCCAGGTTTCCACGTCCCTCCCTCATCTCTCAGGTCCACGTTTCAGCCTCAGGGCACTGCCCCCTTCATGTTAAGTGATCAGACTCACCAGGTGGACAGTCGCTCTTACCCTCTCCTTCCCGGGCCCCTCGTCTCCCTCTGCCACTCCAGGGGAGCCTCCTTTGACAGGCTTGTCTTCGTTCAGGCACTAGGATTAGCCTCTTGACCTTGCCCTGCCTCCCTGGGCACCTTCCTCTAACTCAGACCCACTTGCTGAGTTCTGGTCTCATCCAGCTCCTCACCCTGTCCTCCCTGGAGAGCCCAGCTCCCTCCAGCTGCCTCTCTGCCTGTCTTGCCTATTGCTGCCCCACTTGCCTTTCTAAAAAGGCTGCCTTTTGAGTTTTCCTGGGTCTCTCCCATGTATACATGTTATTAAACTTCTGTTTGATTTTCTTCTGTTTAAAATAAATAAAGAGGCTGCCTTTTACCGATGGACTAAACTCTGGCCCTGTGATCTGAATTCAAAACCCAGATCTACCCAGCTGCAGTCTGCTTGTCTTTATTGTTACCCTTTTCCACTTCATGACCGCCAACCGAGACTCGCCACCCCCAGCCCACGTGGCGCTAGCTCCCTTCCGTGCTTTTGGTACTTTCTTCCGCTGCCTAGAGTAACCTCTCTCCTCTTGCCTGTGGAAATCCATCCTCCTCATGCTTCAGGCCCTCCTGAGAGGGAGGCTACTGCCCAGGCCTCTTTCTTCTCCCCCACTCAGAAGCAATGTCTTTCATCCCTCTTTAATTTTAACTGTGTGATATTACTTATTCAGCATCTGTGTGCTACCTTAGAGTAATTTGTGTTTAATTCTTATGTCCCCTTCTGCAGCGTAACCTCTTTGAGAGAAGGACATCATTTAGTACATCTTCATATCCCCCAAAGCACTAAACCTTATGTTTGCTGCACGGTAGATGTTCAGGGAATTTTGTTGAATGGAGGAACAAATGCATAAATGAATGACTTTCATATCTGGCAGTGCCCTCTCTAGGCCTTAGTTTTTCCATCTTTCAAGTTGAGGGAGTTGGATTAGATGGTCTTTAAGGTTCCTCTTTGACTTACCTCACATCCAGGTTTAACGTTAATTAAAAGCTATGAAATACCTCTGAGTTTTATTACTGCGTGTCCTATACAGAGCAAGCATCATTAGGAATCATATCTGTGCATCACTGCAATATCTTCCTGGCTCACAAACTTATTTTTCTCTTTCCTAGGTTTACAAGTTGTCCTGAACTCCATCATAAAAGCCATGGTTCCCCTCCTTCACATAGCCCTTTTGGTGTTATTTGTAATCATAATCTATGCTATTATAGGATTGGAACTTTTTATTGGAAAAATGCACAAAACATGTTTTTTTGCTGACTCAGGTGAGTAATAAAAAATGGCAGCTAACCTAACTATTTAAAAATTTGGCTTTCCCGAAAACAACTTTTGTGGTTTGGGGAAAATCTAAAACAAAATGAGAGAGAGAGAGATGGGGAAAAAAAAAAAAGATAGCCAAATACACTGGTGAATCTAAGACAGTTCTTAGTGTGAATTATATTCAGAACAAATGAGAATTTAGTTCCCTTTTCTATCTCGATTTCCTATGTAATGTGCTCTGGTAAACAAGATGGGGGGGACCCCCTGAAACTGGACCGTGAGGTGAATCAATAGTGTTGCTCTGTATAGGCTGAGGAAAGGTGCTGTTAGAGTGGGGACAGAGGAGAGAGGGGTGGATTCTGAGTAGAGGAAATGGCAAATTCCATGGAGGAGGGAAAGTTTGAAGTGAACCTTGAAGGACAATAGGAATCCAAGATAGCATAGCTGGGAAGTAGAGTGTTCCAGGCTCTGGGCAGGGTACTTGGCTTCTGCAGCTTGGTTTCCTGATGTTCATTCCTCCCTTGAGTGGTCAAGCCTTCCTCTACTGTTTGCAGATATCGTAGCTGAGGAGGACCCAGCACCGTGTGCGTTCTCAGGGAATGGACGCCAGTGTACCGCCAATGGCACAGAGTGTAGGAGTGGCTGGGTTGGCCCCAATGGCGGCATCACCAACTTTGATAACTTTGCCTTTGCCATGCTCACCGTGTTTCAGTGCATCACCATGGAGGGCTGGACGGACGTGCTCTACTGGGTAAGCAGCTTGAGGAGAGAGTTGATGGAGTATGCTTTCCTCAGATAAAAGTGTTTCATTAGCTAGAGCCATTGGGGAGCTGGCTGAAAAAGACCCCCTGGAAGTGAGTTCTTTGGGAAGGGAAGCAGGCCCTCTCGTCACTCAGACCTATCATCTCTCCACGTTGGGGCCTTGGTTTCAGCTCTAGAAAGCTGCTATAGGATGTGGACTCCCTCGCATCCCCAGTGCCGCCTGGGGACTTACTGCTGAGCGTGCCCAGTAGTCCCCTTTGTTGGAGGAACTCCAGAGGGCCAGGGCTGTCCTCATTAAACTCTTAAAGAGCCAGAGGTCATTCCCCAGGTTAAGGGGCTCCCGGACTTCCATGGACTAAAACTGACCTTTTATACCTAAAGGCAGGTTGCTCTACCAGATCCTAAATGGAAGATAGGGAACATTAATTGAATTCTTTTCATGCTTTCCATAGCTTAGTAGAGCCTTAAAGCCCAAATGGGTTTTTTCCCCTATTATAGTATTTCCCTTTTGCATCTTCAGTATTACTACTAATCAGCCCAGCATAAACCCTTAGCTCTCTCTTCCTTTTTCTTTGGCGCTATAGAACTCTGGCAGAGAGGGTAGAAATGGCATATAAGCCTTCCAGGGCTGGTGGACCTGTCCATGAAGACAGTTGGACGCTCTTTGTATGGCTCAGGGCTGGCTCTCCTTGTTCCTGACAGAGCCAGAAAGGTTTGCTGTAAATGAAGAGCCGTCATATTTTAACAGCCATTTCTCAGAGCTGGGCTTGTTGGTTTACTTCTGTGTTTGATAGAATTTGAAAAAGCTCACAGAAGTTTAGAAATTATTTTCCATGACACAGAGTTGCTGGGAAGAACAGCTGACTCGCAGATTTTGAGCCTAAATCCAAGTCCAAATGGGATTAACCAGGATTCCAATAATGATTTGTTAAAAGACAATGGGTAATAACATACTTCTTGAGTGGTCAGTCTCTAGAAGGCCTGCAAGCTGAGAAGTAGCTTCCGACAAGATCTAAATTTCAGACACTTTATAGGATTTCCCATTACTCTGTAACTTCAGAGGACATAGCATATAACGGTTGTAAATAGGTTTTTGCTTCCCTTTACAAGTGAACTCCATGCATGCAAGATTGTAGAAGTCCCTATATATGTTCAGTGTTAGGCAAAGAAGACATGTTTTTATTTTCATCCCCAAAGTGTGAGTCTACTTTGGTAATAAGGTTTTTAAAACATCACCAACATGTTATATCTTGTTTCTCTCTCTCTCCTTTTTCTGTTGTCATAGGGGAGTGTGTGTGTGTGTCTGTGTGGGTATGCACATCTGTTATTTATATCCATAACACAATGCCTTTTGTGAAGAGGAAGAAGGAGGGAGATTATATTGGATGAGCCAAGGCCATGGCCATGCAAGGGGACCCTCTAATTAGGTAAAGGGTTTGTTTTCAGTATTATCTTCTAAGCTGTAACTCCTAGTTAGATTAGCAGAGGGCTCAATCCCAGTCTTCCCTTGAAGTTTCTGATAAATAGAAAAAGCGTCATGCAGATAGCCCACACTCTGATCCTTCCCCGCAAAACAATACAGAAGACAACATTTTGATTGAAAACAAATAAATGAAAAACCTGTGACTCCTCTCAGCTCTGTTCTCCCCGGTTTCACGGTGAATTGCCATTGCCAATCCAACATGCCCTGACTAATGGACAATTTTATACTTTATGTTACGTTTCTGCACACTGATTGTCTCATGACAGTTTTCCTATCGCCAAGCTAGTGAAAACTCTGGGAGCGTGTGATTAAAGGAGAGAAAACTCCACGTACCCAGAAACAAAAGTTTCCACTTGCTTTCCTGAGAACCTCTAAGTATCACCTAGGATGATATAATTATTACCTCTCTTTTTCATATGACAATCACAGAGCTAATAATTTGACAACATAATAATTACATTGTCTATAAATTACATGGCATCTTTATTCTGATGGAGGAACTCCAGTAATTTATCAACATTATTCCAGTCTATATCCCATTATAGAAGGTCTGGGAAACAGTGGAATATAGACTCCTGAACATGCCCGAGGTCCTACCGCTAGAGCAAGTGGTACTTGATTTAGAACAGGGGTCTACAGACTTTTTGATAAGGGGCCAGATAGTAAATATATTTGGCCTTGCAGATTGTAATGTCTCTGTCACAACCACTCAGTTCTGCCCATGTCGCTTGGAAGCAGCCGTAGACAACATGTAAACAAACATGTGGCTTCGTTCCAATATTTATTTATGGACGCTGAAGTGTGAATTTTGTATAACATTCCTGTGTCATGAGATACTCCAGATTTTTTTCCATACCATTTAAAAATGTAAAAACCATGTTTAGCTCACGGGCTGTACAGAAGCAGGTGGTGGGCTGGTTTGGCCTGCAGGTCACAGTTTGGTGACCCCTGGTCTAGACTAGAACCCGGCACTCTTTCCTTGGCATTTTTCCACTGTCAGAGGTTTTCGAGCCCATCAGAACACTAGGGGGCAGCTCAGTGATGTCTTCCAGAGTGTTCACTAAGACCTTAGTCTCTGAAGCACATCAGGTTGCTTTTAATTACTTGTTTATTACACTTACTATCTCAGCACAGAGATAGGCAGGAGCCAGGGCCCCACCTTCTTCATACTTTATGGGCCACAGTCAACGGGAAGCCACACAGCTGTGCACAGAACAGAATATCCCTGCCCAGCACAGTGCCCGGCCCAGAGCAAGCGATCAGCAAACACCAGTTACTGTTACTCTTTAAGTGCATGATCCCATTGCCTCACTATAGATGGGCCATGTTTCAGTGCCTCTTTTTATCCGCAGCTGGAGTGTAAAGGGAAT
Source organism: Mesoplodon mirus (assembly GCF_964341445.2). Classification (NCBI taxonomy): domain Eukaryota; kingdom Metazoa; phylum Chordata; class Mammalia; order Artiodactyla; family Ziphiidae; genus Mesoplodon; species Mesoplodon mirus. The sequence continues at coordinate 35,362,381 of NC_138988.1, read as the reverse complement.
ATCTTGAGAGAGACCTGAGATTTTATTTTAAATATTGATGGCAAGCAAATTTTTCAATCCTTTAGGCGTTTGTATATGGTGGACAAAGTCTTTGCCAGGGATGAGTTTGCATCTGGTCAGGTTTAAATTCAGTCAGTGTTCTCAAGTTCAGGGATGCCTCAGTTCCCAAGAGTGCCTGGCAAGTGGTGGCAGGGTCTTGAAAAGGGACGTGCGGGTGGGCCCGATATGCAGAAAGGCATGCATAGAATAGGACCATTTGGATGTGTGGGGAATGGGATTATTAGTTTCTGGTGAAAAATGACTTTTTTTAGTGCTCTTTTATGAAGTGAATTCCATAAACATAATTAAGGTGGCATCTGACCCACATGCATCTGTTGTCCACAGAGGCAGAAAGGTGTAGTGCAAGGAAAGAGCCTTAAGGCTGGAAAGGGCTGGGCGTGTGACCTTGGGTAGGTCACCCAGACTCTCGGGGCTTTCATTTTGTCCACAAGATGCAGAGTAACCCTACATGATCCTATTGTTTTTTTCTTCAGCTCAGAGGAAGTGTTTTTAGATGTAGGAAATTAATGAAAAGAGTATTGATTTCAGAAGAGAGCTCTCCATATAAATCATTTGTGGCCTTTTGCGTTAGTGCCAAGCTCTTTTCTCAGTGAGCATACCTATGGCAGTGCTGGCTGTATGACTCAAATGGGAAGTTCCCTTGGCCAAGCTGACCGTCCTCTTCATTCAAGGTACCTGGGAAATCCCTCTCTAGTTAGCCAGCAGCTCGCCTTTCTGCCCCTTTCTCTGATTCCATGCTCAGGGGAGTGACAACCAATATACCAAGTTTCTAGTCGTAGTTGCAACAGTTAGAAAAAAACAAAAAGCCTAGGTTAGCCTTTCCTTGGAGACATGGATGTGCGTCTCAGCCTTTGAAGTGAGGGGAAACTGAAACTAGGTTGTTTCCTGAGTACCAGATGACACCACATGATGACTTTGACATAAATATTTTAAAAATCTAAATTGAAATGCTTGAGCTCCTTCCGATTTTCCCATTGCTGACAAAGACCAGTCAGACAAAATCCCAAGCAGAGTCTCTATTTTCCTATGGGTATTTCGGTGACCAGCTTGCCAGTTCTCACTTGTCCCACGTGTATGGTAAGCCTCTGAAAAGAGACCTGGGTTGAGGAGATCTCTTTGGGAGAAAGACTGGCCCTTAAAGCTTAATTTTTGTTGCTCTTTCTCACCCTCTGGAGATTTATAGAGTCTCCTGTGGCCTTTGTTTTCCCCTTGGCCCCTAGCTGTTATTCCAGGGGTTATTTCTGATTTGAGCAAATGGGAGTCTGTTGCACACTTACTTCTAAGAAATTAAAAGTTTCTTTACTTAAAAAAAATGTTCCCTCCCAAGTTGGAGCAGTCAGCTGTTCCTGGAGCCATTCTCTGGAACATGGGACTGAGGCCTCAAAGAGGATGGGTGGGGCAGGTGCTCGGCTGACAGCTGGCCCACTTTGCCAGAGCTGTGGGAGAGCGGGGTCTCCGGTGGGAGTCCTGGACGTGCACATCCTTACTCCCTGTGAGCGGGCCCACTCTCCCCTGTTACGTGCACTCCTCTTGCTTCAACAGAGGGGAAGCAGGCCCAGAGAGGTCTCTGTGGAAGGCCCTGACTCCAGGCTGGGCTCTGGTCCCTCCACCAGGCAGCCTGTTTCTTCTCCTCCACGTCTGGATTATTAAATAAGTTTAGCGGTGTAGCTGCTTTGGAAGAATTACCCTTGGCCTTCCTGCTGAAATTAGTTTATCCAACTTAATGAGATCAACAATTGCAGCCACGGCCCTGCCTCATTCATTACTCTAATTGCCGATGTAAGATGTGCAGACTGATAGCAGTTCTATTAAGCACATCCATTTTCATGTGGCCAAACAGGTGTTTCATAAGGGATTTAATGCCCTCTCCCTAGACTTCAGCAGCAGATGTTAGGTAATTTTTTTTTTTAATGTTCTCTTTTTCCGTTTGGTTTCTGCATGAGGCAGACAGTGAAATGCTTGAGCTTCGCTCTGTAAAGCTAAAAATCTAGCGCCAGATAATGTAAAGGAAAGCGCATGCTTAAAGGCCTAAGGGCCTGACCCTGCAAGGCAAGAGCGATGGATCAGCCCAGACTATATACTGTTCTATTAGCCGAAGATCCTGGCTGTTCCAACGAAGTCAGGCCCGGGGTCATTCATTCTATCCCCTCACCAGTCCTTAACACTTCCTTCCTGGGAGAAGTGTTTGCCCAATTTAACGTGATCTGTGCTGCCGGAAAGTTCCATCCAGCCGTGAACCTGAAAGCACTTGTTTGCTCCATCATGAAAGCTGCTCATGATCAGACCTCTCGTGGGAAGGTGTATCCGGGAGGCCATGTCTGACTGTGCTGCTTCAGCTTGTCCTAGAAGTAGGGACACCAGGTTCCTCTGGAACAGCTCACAGCTGGAGCCAGCTCCCCCAGGGTGGGTCATGTAGGTTCCAGCCAGGTGTGGAGGATAAGGGCTTCTTTCCTTCTCCTGGGTCCTTCGTATGGGTGCAGATACGGAAAAAAATGTCATTCCCCAAAGCACCCCTGAATGTGTCAGCTAGTTGACTTTTGAATACTTTCCTTCTTTGCATTAATTTAGCTGTGCTTGCACTCACTGATAGCAGATAATCCAGATTTAAAGTGGGTTAGGTTTCCTTGGATTGGTTGGCTTCCAGTGGAAAGTTATTATTTTAGGGTTTTTTTTTAAAGAAAAGAATTTATAGAGTCAAATGTTGCAAATTTGTCTCTATAACTAAGACTTTTCCACCATCACAAATTTTGAAAGCAAAAATAGTACTGACAACTTGGGCAGGGTAGAAAATAGTTTCCAGCTAAGCACTAGTTTTGTCTCTGTCAAGATCTTTTCTGAAAATCCCTTACCAAGGCAGTTTCCTGTGAGAAAGAGCCAAATCCCAGCTGATTGCCCTAGCAGTGGCCAAAGTTTGCTGTTATTTACCCCGAGAGCTTTGATGACTCTGTGTGCGTGTGTGTGTCTGTGTGTGTGTGTGTGTGTGTGTGTGTTTTGGGAATATATAATGAATGTGCATTGGCTACTGTTGTCTGATTTGAAGCTAAGTAAATGTTTAATTAAATGTTTAGAATGCTGTCTCTAATGTAACCTTCTCTCCTTATTAGATTCTCTTATTAACCCACTCCTATGAGACCATCTTATTTCTTACAGATGAATGATGCTATGGGATTTGAATTGCCCTGGGTGTATTTTGTCAGTCTCGTCATCTTTGGGTCATTTTTCGTACTAAATCTTGTACTTGGTGTATTGAGCGGGTAAGCTACACCTCTTTCATCTTGAAAGCAGAGTCCCGAGGACAGTTGCCAAGACCACACAGGCTTTGCTAGATGGGGGCCGCCGGGTGGGTGCCAAGCATTTTATGTGTCCTCCAAGATGCTTTCTTTTCTGCTGAGGCTTCCCAAATCAAGATATTTCCTGGAACCTTACCAGCCTTCATGAAAGAAAGCTATAGGATAATTATTGACCAGAAATTAATCAGTGTTGTCACTTGGGATTTAAATTGTTGGCATTGCTTGCCCATTTGTCTGTCCTAAAAGGAGATACATCTATAATTGTGTTATTGGCCTGGATCCAGATATAATGCAGATTAATTGGTACAAAACAGTAGCTAAATGACTTTTGGTAGGCCACATTTGTAGGCTTCAGCAGCAGAACCTGTCCTTATTGAAAGAACAAAAACGGAAGGCCCTTGGCGGCGTCCCCTTCTAGGAGCACCAGTCTTTAATCAAAGCCCTAGTGGTCCAGCAGCTGTTCTTGGGGCTCTGCTCTTTAGCAAATGGATAACTGATAACTAATCTCCTTACATTTTACAGGTAAATGATGCGATAGGATGGGAATGGCCATGGGTGTATTTTGTTAGTCTGATCATCCTTGGCTCATTTTTCGTCCTTAACCTGGTTCTTGGTGTCCTTAGTGGGTAAGCAGTTGGATCTGTGTTCCACATTCTGCTGCTGCCATGTGTCAGGCAGCTCTGCGTGTCCCTGCGGCTTTCTCTGCATGCATGTGGACTCTGATGTCCCCTCTGTGTGTTGCTTTTGGACTAAACTGTGATTCTTTCTGCTTGTATCTGTCTGTGAGATTCTGTGTTTCTGATGCTTGCCAAACACTATTAATTTAATGGAACCATTTCCCCGAGGCCAGTCACGTTAATACGCCAGTGTGTACAAGTAGATTAAAGGTGAGTAGAAGGATTCCCAGCCTTGGTCTCCCCCAGGAAAGGGCCTTTGTCTTTTGTGGTTTTCTTCCCATTAGTACATAACCTGGCCCTTTTTACCTGCAGTGTATCATGATGATTTCCAGTAATGTTTCAGATTTCATGGTAAAAGAGAAATAAGCCTAGATTAGCACATAAATACTGAATAGTTTCAAACTCTCACATCCTTCAGATCGGGATCGTTTCTTAGCTTGGTTTTCCGCTGCTGTCACTGTGAGAATGCTCCCTTCCATTCATTTTTAATCTTAACTTGTAGAATCTGTCTTTAATGAGGGTAATAATCAGCTTTTGCACCTAAATTGCCTGTGGCCTTATCATCGTCCATGTCACTCAGTCACCATTTTTGAAATTTCATTTTGTTGACCCCCTTGGCTCGGTGGATTGACAGGGGATTCGCTGGAGACTGGGTTAGGAGGGGGGCTTCGCCCTGCCTGTAGTTGCCATCCCAGAGCCCTTCTGGGCAGCTCTGCATCCTCCCCATCCCACAGACACCCCAGACAGGGCAGTACCCCAGAGAAGGGAACCAGGGCTCTCCAGACTCTCAGAAGCAGAGCCAGTATATAGCCATTGTCGGGGCGGGGGCGGGGCTGGGAGTGCGACCGAGGCCCAGGAGGTGCCCATCTCCCCAGAGGAGCCTCTGTCGCTCCCTGAGCTCAGACATCCTCAGGAGATACTGTTGATAGGCTTGATTCCCAGTGAGTTTATCTACTCCTCACTCACTCTATCTGTGCCTTTCCAAGCTTGTATCTTGGGGGAAGGGATGTCTTCGTGTAATGCTGAGTCAGTGGAGAGACCTTTATCGCATTTTTCTCAACACTGCCTCTTCCAGAGCAGAAAGCAGAGCTAGTGATCCATCTCTGCTTCCTTTCCTCATCTTCCCTCTAACCTATCCTGCCTGTTTTCAGGGATAACACGTTTAGAATTCTCCTTGACCGAGCGTGGTCACTTTTACACCATGGATGTACACTGTCCTGTGAAGCCCTGTCTAGAAATGGCCCTGGAGCCTGTGCCCCACAGTGAGGGGAGTAGGGACTGAGCTGGGGGTGTGACAGCTTACCCCCTGTCCCCCACCTCAACCAAAGCTTCCTTCTATAGATAAATGACTCTTCGAGCCTCATGTTCTTTCACTTAAAACTTTAAAAGTGCCTTCCTCCTAGTGACCCGCCATGGCCTTAGGTTAGTGTCGGGATGGTAAGGGTGGAATGTATCCCTGGAGAAACAGCATCGTGTTGACTTTACCACAGAAACGGCCAGTACAAGGGTAACAGCAATTCTGTTGTGAATTCCTGGCACCCCGTGCCTCCTAAACCCAACTAAACTGAGGCCGTGGAAGCGGTTGATTTTAACAGTGCCAGTGACATGCCTTATCTCTGCGGTCCCAGAGCAGGAACATCACCCCTGCGTGATGAGGCAGCTTAAAAAGGAAAACAGGGGCAAATGGGAGGGAGAGACTCCGTGTTACAATGGTGGGTGTTAAATACGCACTCTGAGCGGGGTGGTGCCCAAAGCTGGATGATAAAAACAGGCACACACCATGGTGGAACAACCAGTGTACTAAAATATATTTTGGGGAAAATAGTAAGTAATTTAAAAACAGTTTTGAATCAGAACAAAACTAGATCCCTTATGAAGGAGAGCGCAAATGACACATGAATTTTTACAATAAAATCCGAGATTTCGCAGCAGTTTTCAGTCCGTTCCATGATGTGGGGCTGCAACTGACTCTCTGCCACCTGTAAGGCCACTTGGGTAGGAAATGCTAAGCCATGCTCTGTATAAAGGAAGAGCCACGTCTGCAGAGCAGAGTCGTGCATCCGCATTCGCTAATTTGGTCAGTTTTTCCTGAGTTCCTGTTGAGTGCCTGGCTCTGGGCCAGAAGCCAGGGTGCCAAGATGTCGAAGACTCAGATGGGGGCCTTGTGCTCAGACAGTCATTGTCTCGAGTGGGGGGGAAACTGTTGTTAGGCCGTGCAGGATGGCCAAGCTAGAGTACAGGCGGAGATGGAGGGGCTGGGAAAGCTGCATGTCTGTGAGCTGGATCTTGAAAGATGATAAGGTGTCTCTGGGAGTGGGGGTGGAGAAACCAGAGAAGGGGCTGCTCCCACCTCCCCTAACAATTAGTTACCCAGGCTTCTCTGCCTAGGTACTCCTCCTCGACTTTCCCCCAAAGCAACACAAAATCAAAATGGGTCATTTGTATTCATTTTCTTGTTAAAGAAATGTAATTTTTTTTTAAAGTTTAGTTTTAGTCTTAGGGTTCTTCCCAACTTTTTTTAGGGAATATAAAAAATGTTTTAAATAAATGTTAAAAGGAAGACAACTTATGTCGCATAGCCCCTTAGGGACCATCAGACCAACACAAATGTAATTCCGAAAGGCCCAAATTAAAATGTTCTCCTGTTTTAGACACTTAAGACCGTTTTGCTGCTTTCTAATGAAGAATCATTATAAGGTGCTGTGTGTCTTTAAGTCTGTTAACCATTTGGAAATATTTGTTGCTATTTTTTTTTTTTTTTTTGCACACTTGTTTTGGTGTTGGTACGTTTTTAAAGCATTAAGACTGATGCTTCGGAAAAATCTTTGCTTTTACCGCAGACCGTTCTTCTCAAGGTGAGTGCGAGGTTCATGAATTTTACGCCCGGCATAGCCAAACGTGATCCTGGATGAAGACGTTTTTCTCTGGTGCTCGTGCTCTGTGGGAGGAGTCGAGAATATCTGTAACTAGAGTTGCGATTTCACATTAAGTCGTCATTAAGGAGATGGTCCCATTTTGACCAGGCATTGGAAAGACTGTCTCGATTAAGTCTACAATTCAGACTATGTCTGTTCTCATGGTGGCTTTGATGGTTTTTCACTTTTAAAATTGTTCACTTAACCCTTGTCCCCGTTGAGGTTTTGTCCGTAGATAGGTAAAATAAGAGAACACAGTGGTGTTTCCGCGCTTTGTTTCTTTAGAATCACTGCCAGGTTCCTGGGGGGAAATGGTGGTCATGGACAGTGGGCTTGTGTCTTCACCTGCAGGACCCACCTGATGCCAGGCACACCTGCAGTAAGGTAGAGGGCCCTCTGAGCCCCTGTGGTGTGGGTCAAACCCCCAAGAAGGGACTGATAGATGAGAAGGGAACTGGAAGACCTTGGTTCTGGTCCTGCCAGTGTCACCCGCTAACTCTGGGACTTCACTTAGGAGCCCTGAGCCTCTGTCTCTTGACCCCTCAAATGGGGAAGATGCTGCCGCGCTGCCCCTCCTGCCGTGGGGTAGCTGGCTTTAGGTCAGCTCATGAATGTAGAAGTGCTGTGAAAAATATGTACTATAAAGAATTTTACTCATTGAATCTATCTTTCTCTTAAATCCACGGACCTCCTCCCAGTCCCCTCCCTGGGTGAGGTGGGAACAGCTGAGGGGCTGTTTGGAAACTATCTGAAGTGTCCCATTTTCTGGATTTCCCAGGAAGTGACCAAGAGAAACGAGCTATGTATGCACAGTAATACTATACTCGGTGCCCCCCCAAGAGGAGGCCGTGGAGGTTCTTTGTCAGCTATAAAGTATGATGCAGCTGTAAATCATGACTGAGGTTATGTCTGACAGTGATTTCTTTGCACAAATAGAGGGGCATGGCATTTCTGTAACATATGGTTAAACACTGGCTTTAGAGTTGGATAATCAATACTTGACTCTTTGCTCTACCTTTTACCAACTGTGAGATTTGGTGAAATGACCTACCTCTTAGAGCTTCACTTTCCTTGTCTGTGAAATGATGTAAATAATATTCACCGTGTGGAGTTGCGTGAGGATTCAATGAGCTGAAGAGTGTAGAGAGCTTGGTTATCGTTATGATGATAGCTTGAATAAGAGTATATAAAATGGGATTTGATGCAAGAAAAATCTAATCAAGTCAGTTCTTTTAAGCTAATTTTTTTCCCCTGTGACCAGGCCTATAGATTGGGTTTAATTTGCATGACTGTTTTACTCAGGAGTTAATGAACGAAGTATTCTCTACTGCTCTTTACTTTCAGAGGATCTAATGTTCAAAAATGCTATCAGAGGTGCAGGAAGGTACAATGAAGATGAAAATATTTAGAAGCTGGTAAATTATAGGTCCTTGTTGAGGAAGGATTTGATTTGCCTTTGTCTTTGTTTCTGCCAAAGAAAGACTAAGGACCCACAATGCCTAGACAGGTTTTGATGTCTGTTAGATGGATTTCTCCTAAGAAGTTTAGATAATCTCTGATATTTATTATAGTGGCAGTCATATTCCTGGCACTTAGCAATGGCCAGAAAGAGATTAGAAGACCCTTAAGAGATTAGTGTAATATAACCCAGACTTTGATGCATCTGTTCTCTGTCGGCCTTTGAAGTCAGGCCCCACATGCCATTTTTCATAGTAAATCCAAAGGGCAATTTTAGGATCCTATGCTATGAATATTCTTTCTGTTCAGTTGTTTTTAATACTGCTGTTTTGGTGCCTGGATGTTCCTTGCCAAAAAACGTTTAAAAACTCTATTTTCTTTTATAAATTCAGTATCATACTATGAAGGCTCTTGAATTATTTACCAAACTATGACCAATATTGAGATGGACCTCTATCCTAATCACTTTTTTAAAGGAAAAAAGTGATTAATTTCATCTCCTAATCCTTAGACTCGATTCACATTTGTCCAGAACATTCCATTTCTCTTCAACCCATTTGGTTTGTCTTTAATTCACAGTAATTGGGGGGAAAGGATGCTTGGTGATTGGTTGAAAGTGTTGGGATAAAAAACCTAGACAAAGATTCAGGCATGGCTACTCTACCTACCTGTGTTACTGTTGGTATAGAGGAAGTGGAGAGGGGTGGTGTTGGGGGGGGCACTGTACTGAATAGGTTCAGGTTTGGGAAGGCATCATAATTTACACCCTGGTCCATTAAATTCACACCATTATGAGCCATGGTCAATCGGAGATTGCCTCTAATTTCCTCCCCTTGAATGTTGGCTCAGCGGGCAAAACATACCAGGTAGATGGTGGTTGTTTGCTTGAGGAGACGTACCTTCTCGGAATAGGCATTCATATAATTATTCATGACTGGGATTAGAATTAGCTCTCATTAAATATTTGACCAGCATCTGCTGACAAAAAATAAACAACAGAATTTCTTCCTGTACATAAACATATCTACATCTTAGAAGAGTAGTTGAATTGCTTGCAACGTTGAAAGGGGTATAGTTAGGTAATGTGATAACCAGGCTCTCAGCATGGTTGGTTACCACTGTTTTACAGAATAAAATTATATTGAGTTAATGAGTTAATTCCATATCTTGACCAACAGACTAAGAAAGCACACTGAGATCTAGTCCAAAAACAAAGGGACAGTGCTTGACCAACACACTAAGAAAGCACACCGAGATCTAGTCCAAAAACAAAGGGACAGTGGAGGGTATTTGTAGATAGTTCTTAAAATTAAAAAAAAAAAAAAAAAAAGATTTTCCTGTGCGTGATTAGTGATGATCAGGCTACCAGAATTCTAGACACATTTAGCTGGATTTGTCTTTGGTTTTGACTAGACTCATAGGTGAAAGAGTTGTCCATACAGTTGGAGGTCTCTTTTCTTGAACTTGGAAGTAATGTTGGGAGTGGGGTTGAAAGCTGAGGGAGAGATCTGTGGTCCTTTAGTAACTTCACATGGTTTGGTTTTGGTAGAACAAGAAATTAAGCCCCACTTCAGCTTTAAGTAGAAGAATGCTAAATTTCCTTTTTCTGATAAAGAACCGTGTTAAACATTTATATATACTTTTAAGCACTGAACTTTTCTGTTGCAGAGTTAAGATGCTGTCGGGGGTGGCTGACAGGTGGATGCGGGTGCTGTAGGTACGGTGGTACCTGAAGCGCATAGGCTGGTAGCCACACCTGACATTAACAAGTGAGTGGTAACCTCTCCGCCGCTGGCTCGAAGCGACGGTTTCCATAGAAATGGCTGTTGGGATCAGTGGAAATGAGGTAAGTGAAAGTTTTCGCTGATCCTTGTTTCCATCAAGCTGACGCCTGTTTCCCTGGCAACAGCAGTGGACAGCAGCCAGGCACTAGCAACAGATTCAGGAGAGCTCTCTCACTTGTCAGCTGTGGCTATCATCTATTCCTAACCGAATCCTTTTTTATAACACTTGGCAAAACCCTCTGAGGACCCAGGAGGCATCTCTGGCCACGTGTGCCCTCCTGAGCACCCATTTTGCCGATGGAGAGCTCTGTACTAAGCGAATTCATCCTAGTGCTCTCATGCAGAGCTCAGCTCTTCATTAAGCCTCTGGTACCTTAATGGTTGAAATTAAAGCCATAATTTTCCTGTGTTCCCTATTCCGTTGGCGGCATTAACAATCACTGTTACTTCTGCAGTGAAGGGTTGTTTATGAATTTAATAATTTGACTTCTGTGATTGCCCTAAGGCGTACTGTCAACCTTATGCCAGTCTTTTTTTCCTTCTGTGTAATACCTCTTATGAGCTGGTAAAATTGCTTACAGAAATCAAATATTGGCATAGCAGGACAGCTCAGTATAGCAAGACCTGTATGTCTGGGATATAGGGAGCTCTTCTTTATTAAAGTTCAGCAGTTGTTCCTTTCCTGGAACATTTTAATATTTAAGCAAATTATGCACCCAAGGCGAAAGTATCCTTCTCCCGTATGAGACAGTGTTCGCAGGTTCCACAAAGCAAAGGAGAGCTGTCATTATTGCCCTGGTGTGTAAGGTAAGCGTGTGTGCGGAGAGGCACAGAATGAGGCGTTGGGCGCTGTCTGGTGTTAAACCCTTAAAGATACTATTTTAAAAATATTTTGTCTGCAACAAAATGAAACTCTGAGACTCAGAGCTATATCTCTGAGAATCAAATGAAGATATGGATCCACAGCGTTACGAGAATTTAGATTGGCTGTGTAAAAGAGCACTGAAAAAATTGTGAATTTCGTGTCTTGGAGGGCTTTCTGAATGACTTTGTTCCCAAGAATCTGGATGAGGGCAACTATAATAATTGGCTTGGAGGCGATATTTAGGACTAACCCTGTACCACTGGATCGGGTTCAGTGCAACAGACTAATAAACAGAAAATCTTGCTCGATATTTTTCTCTCTCTCTTAGACTTCTTAAGAAAAAAGGACTTATTCATTCAATGAATATTTTTTGTGTGCCTACACAGTGGTTTCAATGGTGAGACAAAGCAGAGTCTTGTCTTCATGAAGCTTGTATCTCATGAGGGAGACAAAAATTATAAACTTTTATAAGTTCTTTGAAGGAAAGGTGCATGGTGCTGTGAGAGTGTTTAACAGGGAGAACAAATGTCTAGGGGAAGCATCCTGGAGGAAGAGAAGGACGAACGAATAGCCATCATATCCAGGCAAGATGGGAGAAGACGCTCGGGGAGGGTATTACAGTCAAGGAGAAACCCATGCAAAGGCCCGACAGTGGGAAGGAACAGAGGGCATTGGAGAAACTGAAGAAAGCCAGGGTGGCAGGCACTCAGGGGGCTGGGAAAGGAGGGTGAAGAAAAGAAGACAGACTGGTCAGCAGAGCCCAGATCACAAAGGTCCTTCAAGATCACATCACAGATTCTGGACATTAGCTGAAGGGTAAAGGAACCCACTGATAAATTTCAAGCCCAAAGTGATGTGATTTACATTTGTGTTTTATAAAAATTACTCTGCTTTCTGATGTCTTCAACTTACCTTAAAATACTTCAAAAAATATAACTGGATGGATAGAGGGATGGATAGATAGGAGCTAAAGAAAATGTAGCAAATGTTAATTGTGGAAACTAGGTGGTAGGCATTATGGCTGTTCACTGTGTAAGTCTTCCTACTTTTATGAACATTTGAACTTTTTTCTTAATGTTGGAAAAATTCAGCATATAAAAATCACTCTGGCTGCAGTAGTATGAATGGATTGGATGGATGCAAGACCGGATGTGGGGAGACCAATTTAAGGCTATTGTAATCCTCTTCCAGCCACAATATAGTAACAGTGCCAGAATGGACCTTCTACTATAAACAACTATAAAACTGGCGAAAATATACGAAGCAGTGTTTTTTTGTTTTTTGTTTTTCAGAAGATGGAAATAGGCAACACAGGATTGGGTTCCTTAGGAGAAGGGAAACACATGCAGTAAGTGCCACAATTGTCCTGGCTGTCTGCCCGGAGATGCTTTTAGAGTTGTGGCACAGGAGGCAGAGCCCAGAGGAGGACAGTGGTCTATTTGCTCGAGAGGCAAAGAGCAGAGTTTGAGAGGCTGAGACAGCTGGGATTTTCAGGGCAGGGTACTGGAGAGAGAGAGGTATGCAGAGAAGGGGCCCCAGAAAGCTGAACAGGGAGTCTCTGAAATCTTTGACTATATACTAAGCTGCTATGTGCTAGTTGAATTTATTGGTAGAGAACAGCTACTATAAAGCTGTGAGCTGCTGGAAATCTCACTGTTGGGAAACAGAGGGATTCTGACCAGCTGGAATAGATTGACATTGATGATACATTGGACATTCAAGTGAGACCTCGGAAAGGCCAGGCATTACGGGTAGGGTTACCTTAGCCCTGGAGTAAGAGCCACTCTAGATCTACCCCAGTCTAGACCTGCAAATCTTATAAACAAGCTTCAAAAGGATCAAGACAAGTGGCTAACTTAACACCTGCCAAAACAAGTCAACACCCATTAAAGGAAGACACCAAAAACCCAGACGTTCCCCAAATGTTTCCCCACATCATTAAAAGTTACAGGACATGAAAAGAAGCAGGAAAACGTGATCCATAATGAAGATGGGGTGGGGGCGTCAATAGAAACAAATTGAAAGATGACAGATAAGGCAGGAAAGGAACAAAGAACATATGGGATGAACAAAAAACCAATAGCAGGATGGTGGACATAAACCCAACTGTATCAGTACTTGGATTGAATGAAATGGGCACAGTGTTTTAATTAAAAGACAAAAATTGTCAGAGTGAATAAAAATGCAAGATACTATAAGACACAGATTAAAAATAAAGGGATAACTATATTAATACAAAATATATAAAATAGACTTCTATACAAGGAGTATTTGCAGAGAGATATTTCAGAGATAAAGACACTTCATATTCCTGGAAGGGTCAATTCATCAAGAAGACAATGATTCTACATGAGTTTGTACCTAATAAATTTTGAAATACATGAAGGGAAAGCTGTCAAAATTAAGTGGAGAAATCAATAAATCCACAAACATAGATGAAAATTTTATAGTTCTTTCAATAACTGAAGAGCAAGGGGATGAAAAAACTAAATATAGATAACATCTGAACACTACCAACCAGAATGACCTAACTAGTACTTAAAGAACACTATATCCGATAACTGCACAATACTCATTCTGTTCAGGAGCACCAAGATAGACCACGTGTGGACTGTATTAAAAAAAAAAAGTCTCACTAAGTATCAAAAGATTTAAATCTTGCAGAGTACATTTTTTCTAATAGCAATTGATTTGAAATAGAAACCAGCAACAATACGCTGTCTAGAAAGTCATTCAAATACTGAAAAGTAAATGATACATCTCTAAATAACTTATAATTCAAAAAAACATTACAATAAAAGTGAGAAGTTTTTTAAGTGGAAAGATGATAAAAATACAACATCTCAATTTGCATTATCCATCTAAAGCAGTGCTTAGAAATTTGTAGCTTTAAATGCCTATGTTAATAAAGAAGAAAGGTTTACATTCAGTGGTCTGTATTCCCATCTAAGAATCTAGAAAAGAAAAGCAAATTAAATCCAAGGAGAGTAGAAAAAAGAAATAAGAACATAAGTCAGTAGAAGAGAAAATGCAAGAAATAGGTAAAGTTAACAAAGACAAGAGTGGACTCTTTGAAAATCTTAATAAAGTTAATCTTTAGCAAGACTAATCAAAAAAGAAAAATCGATCAGTATTAGAAACGATGGAGGGTATGTCAACCCAAATATTACAGACATTAAAATGATAACAAGAGACTAGGACAATAAATTCAGTAACTTAGGAGAAATGGACAAATGCCTTGAAGAACACAGCTTATTAGAACTGACTCAAAAAGAAAGAAAAGACTGAAGAGCCCTATATTCGCTTTTCAAATGGAATTCAGAATCATAAACCTTCTCTCAAAGAAAACTGGGGGCCTCAATGATGTCAAAAGTCAATTCTGTCAAACAATTTAGAAAGAATATCATTTCTAGAAAAAAATCTCAGATAACAGAGGAGGAAGGGGACATTCCCTAACATATTTTTATGAGGCCAGAATAACCTCAGTACCAAATCCAACAGACAAAAGAACAGTAGTTTTCATTAATATAGATGTAAAAATTCTCAAACACTAGCAAATTAAATCTAGCAATTATTAAAAGAACAATACCTCATGACCAGGTGGGGTTTATCTAGGAAACACAAGGTTAGTTCACCTTTGGAAAATCAAACAATGTAATTTACCATATTAACAGAATGAAGGAGAAAAATCATATGATCATCTCAGAAAATGCAGAAAATGCCACCAACAGTATTCTGTAATATTCATGATAAAAAGCTCTTAGCAAACTAGGAATATATGGGAACTTCCTCAACCTGTAAAAGGTTATCTACAAAAAAACACAAAACTGTAACTGACAACATACTTAATGGTGAAAGGCTGGATTTTTTTTTTTTTCTTTCTTGTACGCGGGCCTCTCACTGTTGTGGCCTCTCCCATTGCAGAGCACAGGCTCTGGACGCGCAGGCTCAGTGGCCATGGCTCACGGGCCCAGCCGCTCCACAGCGTGTGGGATCTTCCCAGACCGGGGCACGAACCCATGTCCCCTGCATTGGCAGGTGGACTCTCAACCACTGCGCCACCAGGGAAGCCCACTGGATGCTTTTTTTTCCTGAGATTAAGAATAAAGTAATCATTCCTCTCTCACCCCTTTTGTTCAACATTATACTGGAAGTACTGGCCAGTACATTAAGGCAAGTAAAGGATATAAAAGGCAGAAAGATTAGAAAGAAAGCAAAAGCTATTTCTGTTCACAGAAAACATGATTGTCTACTTAGAAGGTCCTAACAAATTCCCAGAAAACCTACTAGAATTAATAAGTGAATATAGCAAGGTCTCAGGATACAAAAATCAATTTTATTCCTGTACATAAGCTGCAAGAATGTGGAAAATGAAATTTGAGAAAATATGATTTACGATAACATTAACAAATTAAAATCCTTAGGAATAAAGATAAGAAAAGATACAGAAGACCTCTGCACTGAAAACTACTGGTTAGTAAAATTAAAGACGATCTAGGTAAATGATGATGGCCCATGATCATTTGGTCTGGATTGGAAGATTCAATATTTTTAAGATGTTGAATTTATCTGCGTTCCTCAAATTTATCTATTAAGTGCTGTCCCATTCATAAATGCTAATGGCTTTTTTAAAAAAAACTGACAAGATGATTTCAGTATTTATATAAATTGCAAAGGACCTATAATAACTAAAACAATCTTGACAAAGAACAAAGTTGGATGACTTACATATATCTGACAAAGGGTTTGTATGGAGGATATACAAGAACTCTTAAATAATAAGATAAACAGTAAACAATACAATAAACAAAAAATAAAATTGGCAAAAGCCTTGAACAGATACTTTGCAAAAGAATATATACAAATAGCCAGTGTACATGTAAAGATGTTTAATATTATTAATCATCTGGGACATGCAAGCTAAAATTGCAGTGAAATTCTACTACATATGTAGAATAGTAGAGTAGCTAAAATCAAAAAGACAGTATCAAGTGTTGACAAGAGTATAGAGCAACTGATAATGCTCAAATGTTGCTCATAGAAACAAAATGGTACAACCACTTTGGAAAAGCTTGTCAAGTTCTCATAAAGTTAAACATATATTTACCATATGGCTCCGCAGTTCCATTCCTAGTTGTTTACTGAAGAGAAATGAAAGCCTTCTGTCCACAAAATGACTTGTATGTCAGCATTCATAGAGCATTGTTCATAGTAGCTTCAAATTGGAAAACCCCAAAGGTCTATCAGCAGGTAAAATAGATAATCAAATTGTGGTATCCAAGTCAAACTTTGGAATACCATTCAGCAGTAAAAGTAGAATGAAGTACTAGGACAACATTATCAATGATGCTTAGAAACATTTTGCTGAGGGAAAGAAGCTAGGTACAAAGCAGAACACATGGTGAAGTTCTGGAAGAGGCAAAGTTAGTCTATAATGTAGAAATCAGGTCACTGATTCTCTAGGGTGGGAAGAGGAAGAGTTTACTGAGAGACCTTTCTGGGAGGTGTTATAAATGTTCTTTATCTTAATTGGGGTGTTTTTTACATGGTGTCAACCTTAGCCAAACCATCAACTTAAATCGTGTGCATTTTATTGTTCGTGACTTGTGTCATGATAAAATTGATTTTAAAATACCATTAAAATAGATTTAAAAGAGTTTTCTGCTTCTGGTTGAGGTGGAGTAACAAATACCAGATTTACCCTACCCTCGCATGTGAAACAACAACAAAACCCAAAACACAATATATGTAAAACAACGGTTTTCAGTACACTGGACGTCAGGCAGTGAAGGGCAGTGATCCCTAAGAACCAGGAAATAAACTAAATAAGCTCCATAATTGTTCCAGTTTACTGGCTTAAGAGAATTCTTGGGCCACGGCACAAGGAGGGGGAACCCAGGCAGAGCCCTGTCGTCCCCCTGGGTTTAGAAGATGAAGCTAAGAGTCTGCAAAAACGAAGGTGGCTAAAGTATGCAGGACAGAGTACTGGAGAGGAGAAAATTTCATAGAAAGAGAACTCCAGAAGTTCCCCCTTAAGTATTCAGCAGAGTACTTTTCAGCACATGTGTGTGAGGAAGCTGGGGAAAGAATATTTGAATGGATTAGAAAGGATGGTGTTCAGTGCTGGCATAGGGCCAGGAATATTGCCTGTTCCCACCAGCCGGACTGGAAAAACTCACAATTCACAGGACGTTGGGTAGAGTACTCAGAAAAGATTTGCCTCAGTAGTGGAATTACTAGTCCTAGACTAAGTAGTGTTCCAGATTGACCTAACAGATTATTAAAGCAAGACCTGAAATGATCAATCAGTTTAGTCCAAGTTCCTTAACTGCATCCCAGAGCAAAGCAACTGGCATATTTGTAGGAATACAAAAATATCTACAATCCAACAAGATAAAACTTTAGATGTCTGGGATTCAGAAGTCAGTAGGCTTGCAAAGAAGCAGATAAACATGACCCATAATTAGAAGATTTAATCAATCAGTTGAAACCAACCCAGAACTCATTCAGATGTTAGAATTAGAAGAAAAGGACATGAAAGAGTCATTATAACTATATTCCATGTGTTCAAAATGTTAAGCAGAGACATGGAAGATGCAAAAAAGAAAAAAAAAAAAAACAAACTAAAAACGTCAAGATCCCAGGAATAAATCTAACGAAAGATGTACAAGATCGTGTCTACACAAAACTTTGCTGAAGGGAATTAAAGAAGACCTCAAAAAATGGAAGGATTGGAACACTCAATTTATTAGGATGTCAGAAGACAGGTAGTATTAAGAAAAGGAGGTTTTTTTTGTCATGAGAAGAAAGGAAGAGAATATGGGGCAGATACAAGTTTGGTTTGATCGTAGGAAGCTAGGAGTGTTCCTGCCTGATTCCTAGCTTCTCTGAAGCAGGGGGCAGGGTTAACTGCTGGCGGCAAGGGGGTGGGTGGCAGAGTCCTGTCTGGAGAGTCAGGGAGGTTCAAGATGGTGGTTACAGGGAGTTGGGGAGTGAGTGGACCAGAGAACTGACGTAGATGATAGGTAGCATGGAGGTCCTTTTTGAAGTTGGCGATGACGAATCCATATTGATGTCAGTCTATCGCATCGTATGACTTTTCTGTAGCCACGTTTGACTGCTCTTACCCAGGTATGGAGAAAGGGAGTATCTGAGGTCATCTGGGGTGAGGGTTTTGCTCTCTCTGTATAGTAAAAGGATGCAAGAGAGTTTAGGGTAGCAGCAAGAACATCACTAAATGGTTTACTGATGGATCATGAAATCTAAGGTAGATTAGGAGGGAAGGGGAAGCCTAACAGACTGAGAGAAAATGGGGGCGGTCAGTGGACTGGATGTTCCGAAGAGGTTAGTATTGTTTATAGTGGGAGGAGTGAGACAAGTCAACTGATCTGAGAGGAGGTTGTGGTCAGAGAGCAGAAAGCTTGAATTCATGATTAGGGGTGGTAAAATTTGGGGATCAATAGTCATGGAGATTAATATGTCAAGGGATTGAAAAGCCAGGTGTTGGCAGGGTCAACCAAGGGCTACTGGAGTCCCCCAGGAAGATGGTAGGACTTGGGATGGGGAGGAAGGCTGGGAGCTGGGAGCCTAAGACTTCAGTCTAGGGGGCAAGTAGGAGACAACACGGAGGAAGGGGAGAAGGTCACATAGCCTACTGGCACTTCCTGAAAGGAGTAGGGTTTTTTGTTTATTTGATTTTTATAGCAGGATGAGGGAGTATTGGTCTAGATGTGAAGAGGAACAGAAAAGCAAGGAGGCTGTCAATCCGAGGTAGGTGGGGTCTGGAAGGGCTACAAGGGAAGCAAAGCAGTAAGCTTGAGGATGACCCAGGTTTCCATCAAAGCAAGGAGAAGGGGGGGGGTCCCTTTGAAAAGGTTGAGGATACAGGAGATTGTACCCTCTGGAGCAGCAATTCCAGAGTGAAGAGTGAGAGGAGACTGAGTCCGTGATGGGGAAGTTCAGAGGACCTGAGGATGACGACGCACTGGGCGATGGGGACTGGGCCTTGGACATGTGCCTTGCGCTTTGCTCAGTGACTGCCGGCATCAGTGAAGAGAGCTGAGGCTTAGTGGTGGTGAGGTCTAACGATGGGGCAGGGTCCTCAGCTAACGGAGACCCTGCTCACTTGGTCTGGGGCGATGTTGTCCAGCCCCTGTGGTCTGGGCTTACCTGGCCTGAGATATGTGCCAGAAGCTTCAGTCTCTGCAGACAGAGCCTGGGGGTGCTGGTAACTCCAGCGGGTGTATCCACAGCCGAGGGTTGTGGCAGTGCTGTGGCTGGGATCCCTGAGTGCTGCCCCGCCTGAGGTGGCTCCTTTGGCCCAGGGGATTCCTAGTTGCTGTGGTTATTGGTTTCCACATGTCGTAGTGGGAAGAGCTCAAGTTCAGAGGTCAGAGTCCTGGCACCACATTTCCTGACGACGTGACTTTCATCAGTATACTTCACTTCTCCAAGTCAGGGTCTTCTCGCTCCTAAAGTTGACGGCCCCATTGCCATGTAGTTTTTCTTTTCTTTTTTTAAATGTTTATTTATTTATTTATTTTTGGCTGTGTTGGGTCTGCGGGCTCTAGAGCACAGGCTCAGTAGCTGTGGTGCACGGGCTTAGTTGCTCCGCGGCATGTTGGATCTTCCCAGACCAGGGCTCAAACCCGTGTCCCCTGCATTGGCAGGCAGATTCTTAGCCACTGTGCCACCAGGGAAATCCCCATGTGGTTTCTCTTACAAGGCTGTCCTGAGAACCACGGAGAGAAATGGATGGGAAGGGACCTTGTAAACTGTAAAGACTTTTGCAGATGTGAGGTGTGGTCAGCATTGGCTGTTCCTGTGAATAAGGAACAAGGCTGTTCCTGTGAATTTGAAAAGCCTTCTTGTTTGCAGTCTGAATATTCACGTGCCAGCTGTTGTCTCCAGGACCCCGCCTCTTTCCAGGACCTGGAGTGGCACTTGAAGACCTAACCTAATTTCTCTAAGTCTGATTGTCATAAGAGTTTGTTTTGGATTCAGGGATAAAATATTAATCCACTCAGAACTAGATCATTCCCTTGAAATTCTGCTTAAAATAAATCTTGGTTTAAGTTTTCTGCCAGCACCTTCAGAGCCTCCAAGCATTTGGGGCTTTTCAGCTTCTGAGTCTGGGAGGCTTTCTAATCCAGTGGGTGATGGCACACCGCCTGCCCAGAGGTGTGCTCTTCCCAGAGGCCTACCTGTCCTTGAATCATATGCCGGTACTTACAGATAGGCTTACGGAGACATATGGAGGAGCTCCAGGGCACTCCCTGTGTGCACGCCAGCACCTGCACCCTCTCCCCTCCGGCTCTCAGTCAAGTGTACTTGAGCACAATCTGTACCGACCCCTGTGCCCTGGGAGAGCAGTGGAGGGCTGGCAGGTCAGAGAGGGCTCTCCTGAGGAAGCCGGACTCAGGTGGGGTGTTGAAGGAAGGGCGTTTGTAAGGATGTCAAGATAGGAGGATGCATCCCAGACCCCAGAAGCAGCGAGGGGAGCAGGGCCTGGTGGGGCCCACACTTCAGGAGCCAGTGAGTTGGCCAGTGGGGCCGACGAGGTGCTGTGTGCTGTCTGGGAGTCGTGGGGCAGAAGGAAGTGCCTGGTGACGGAGGCGGGGTTTTGTCTTTAGTTCATGGGAGCTGTGGAGGCGTTTGAGCGGCAAGGTGATGGAGGCGGGCCGGGCCTGGAAGGTAAAGCTGTGCCTCTCTGGGCCGAGCAGAGTGAGGAGAGCTCTGGGGCTGGGGGCTGTGGCAGAGGGAGCGGGGTGTGAGGAGGTGGGAGTTCCGGCTGGGGTGGGAATGAAGGAGAACTCGTGGAAGATGGTTGAGGGTCAGCATCTCTCAGATGAGGAGAGAGCTGCGGATTTGTCAGCTCTGGGGTATGGATCACGTGAGGGAATTTTTCTTTATTACTTATTGTTGTTAATATGTCAGTTATATACAGATCTATGCCCGGCGCTGAGCTAGGTGCCTATATAAAGTTTATTTCATTCAATCTTCTCAGCTACTTTAGTTGCTGTGTCTTTTGCCTCAGTTTTACAGATGAGGGAAGCAATGCTCAGAGAGGGTTTGTTTTTCTCAAAGTCACACAGCTAGTAAGGAAGGAATTCCGGGTAAGCTAGGGATGAAATCTGGATCTGCTCAACTCCAGAGCCCAGGCTGCTTTCTCATCAGTTGGAAGCTCTTTCTGTGTGTGATGAGGGGGTGCCCCTGGGGGATCCCATCTATCAGACTGGCTCTGTGCTGATACATCCTGAGCTGTTCCATTCTTCATGCTCTGCCAGTTTCTTTCTCTTCCTCCAAATTAATTACTCAAAGTAAAGGGGAATTGTGGAATATGGAGACTTCAGAGAAATTGGGGGTTTTTACCTCTTAAAACTCCTGTGAACAAGTCCCAGTCTATCTCAAGAGGCCCTTTGGGATTCTGTTACTGGGGCGGGGGGGCGGGAATCTCTCTGAGTCCCTGAGTCTCCCCTATAATAGGATGCTCTTCCCTTGTTCTCAAGTAAGTCTGATGGTTCAGAAAGGGCACTTCACCCATCCTGTCCTTCAAGGAGAAGCTCCTCAGAGGGAGGACCCCATCTCCCTTAGGGCCTCTCTCCAGGTGGTCTGCCTTTGACATGACCAGTGAGAGGGATTTGGGCTGGAATTCCTACAGGGATTGCTTTGAGGACTTCCCAGCTGGTGGGCTCTGTTCCAGCTTTTTCCATGGGCTAGTGTGGCTCATCTGTGGTCAGATCCCCCAGCTGCCCTTTGAATAGGTGGTGCAGCCCTCTGTCCATCTCAGGCTCTTTAACCAGGCCCTTAGCAGCGAACTGTTTTGGTGCAGAAGCAGGACAGGGCCTGGGCTCGCTGGTCTCTTCCCACATGTTAACTTTGAATGGTTCTGCCACCCTCCCAAATCAGACTTCAGATACACAATTTTCTAATTTTTCTTTAAAAACCAGAATCTGACAAGTCTAGTGGGGTGTGGTTCTCAGACGACTTCTTAAGGAGCAGTATTTGAAGCCGTCATGAGAAGATGTGATATAGTTGGCAGGGCTCACTTGATTGATACACTTCACTTGGAGAAAGTGATGTGAGGCAAGAGGCCCATGTTTTTGAAGAACACGTCTTAAAACATGTTTTTTAGAAAACAGGTTGAAACAAGAAGTCTGTAACTTTTAGCATACAACCCGGATTCTTATCATTTGGGGAAATGTCTTTGGTAGCCATGGAAACTAACTCTTCAAAGAAAGAACAGCTCTTCTGTCCTCAGACAAGGGGATGTGGTGAAAGGAAAGTGTATTTCATTCTAAGAGGCTTTTTCTCCATGGATGACTTCTTAGACTTGTCCAGGACTCTGACTGGCTTCGTTTTTGTTTTTTGCTTGTGACAATGACGGGTGCAGTTTTAGGTGATAGAAAGTTACAGGTACGTCCCATGCAGAGCCCACAATCATGTCTTTGACATGATCATCATTAGCGTAAGACCTGAGCCTATGAAACTATATATTTAATTCAGCCTAATCTTATCGAGCAAATACTAATGACCAGGATTTGTGATAAGGAACCAACATCCAAAGATAAGACAGACACAGCCCCTCTGTCACAGAGCTTACAGTCTGGCGTGTAAGAGGGAATATTAAATAACAAATTGCAGGGCAAATTGGAGAACTGTTTTTTTAGGCTGACCCAGCTGAGTGGGGTGGTATTTGGAAGAGTAGTGAGTTGAGCCTCACTTCGGGAACAGCCTGGAGCTGAAAGAGTTCTCCGTGCCTTGGAGAAAATGAGGGAACTTGAGGATGGCCGGAGCACAGGGTTCAAGCCAGGGAGTGGTCAGAAAGGACTGGGAGAGAGAAAAGAAGACTGGACAGATCAGGCATTTGTTCTCTCCGTCCATACCCCCCTTCCTCGTGGGCAGCATAAGTGCCACCCTGTCCCTGAGCTTTGGTGTGTTCAGGCTGCCCTGCTGTCGTTCACAGAAGATAACTCACCCTAGTTATTAAAAGCTAGGAAAACACCTACTTTGAAAATGGTTCATCTTCCCAAAAGACGGCAACTCTTTTCTGTATAAAGCATCTTCACAGACGTTGATGTCAATAAAAGAAGCGAAGGACATGAAAAGGGGAGGATTGCTTTGAGAAAATCTCTTAATATTCCCCAACCGTCACAAACAGAAAAATTAGAAGGCACAGGATCCCTTCGCACAAGGATTCCCCATGGAGTTTGTTTCAGGAATGAGCTCCCAAAGCATAGTCATAATGTAGTTGGGTGATTGGAAGTGCGATTGTTAAACATTTTTCTCGACCTGCTTGCTGTGTAAACAAGGGTCCTCCATTTGCTCTTGTCTCTTTGGCTCGCCGGTGGTTCTCCTTCACTTCTTGGTGGCCAGTGCCTAACTTCCGTTAAAGAGTGCTGTCATCCATTAGCCCTCTTCCCCTCCGTGGGAGTTACCTGCAAGGGAGCAGATCCTATCGATGGGGTGCTGCAGCCCAAAGCCCTCCCCCCCATTCTGGCCTATTTATTTCATGCAGAGAGAACACATTTGGGCTGCTCCTGGCTTTTTGGGGTTGAGGGAAAACTGGAACAAAGCCAATGATTTTGATGAACTTTGAACTAAACCAGTACCAACAAATTAAAATTTTTTTGTGTGTGAAGCATCACACAGTATTGTTGACTTTTTTTAAATAAAACACCCAATTTCCTCAAACTCAAACTGAACTTATGTGCTTTTCAAAAAATTAAATTTAAGCAAAAATGTTTTTGAACCAAACTGCTCTTTCATCCTGTTTTATTTCCTTTATGTCTGTGTAGGGGAAATAATTTAGGTCTAAAGAAGACTGGCCTCTGCTGATAAAAATCAGTGGCTTATTTCTTCAACTTCCCCCTCCTCTTAGCCTGTTGGTGGGGGGTTTGTTTTCTTTTTTGATGAATTTCTGAGTCTTTTCTATAGAAGTCTGAGTCCTAGTGATTCCGTTGGCCTTGCTCACTGGAGGTTTTTGTGCTTGTTTGTGTTTGTTTTCTCTGTGCGTGTGTGTATAAATTTCAAAGCATTTAGCTTGTCTAAATTTCATTTGTGTGGGTTTGGTTAAAATAAACAGTACTACAACCCAAGAAAAAGCTCCATCTCTAAATCAACATGATTTCCAGTGGCCCATTTATTTTATGGGGCATTTGAGAAATAACAGATTCCAGAGCAGACCGTGCGTCGTCCTTCTGCATCGGTGGCAGTCACGTTTGACCTGCGCTGCCATTTCAGGGCGATGGTTTGCTTCAGGCTAAGTGCTCTCTCTCCAGGAGTGTTGATTGAGCCAGGGCTCCCAGAGCTGGGGATGGCAGGGCCTGTAAACCCTGGTCAGTGTCAGGCTTCGGGGAGCTCTCTGCAGAGCGTGAGGCACATGCCTGGCTCCTGGGTGAGGGGGGAGGTTATGTAGGGGCTCCCGGGAGGGAGGCTGGCTGGTTTTGGGGAGTGAAGGTCAGCATGTGGGGAGATGAGCAGAAAGGGTGCTATCACGTTTCTCTAAGCCCGAGCTGGGGCTCTGGAAGAAAATCAGGATGCAAGGGTAAATGGTGCTTTCTGCCCTGCCCCTCCCTTCCTGGTCCTGACTAGTAAGTGTCCAGCCTACCGTCTTCTGAGCCAGGAGGCGGAGGGATCGGGAATCCTTTGAAAAGAGCCCTGGGTTTGGAGCCTGGTTCAGAGCCCTTTGTCCTGTTTACCCGGCAGGTGACGTGGGAGCAGTAATGTCACCTTGTTGAAGCTGGGTTTGGGCCTTTGTGAGACGGGAGTGAAAATCCTGGTCCTGCCTGTGCCGTAGGAGGCAGTGAGACCTGTGGGCAGCAAATGTAAAGACACTCCGAGGGCTCCAAACACACATCCTGATACCAAAGGGGTTCGCTCCGTTCCTGCCGGGGAAGAGGGCCATGGCCTGATGCGCTCCCCCGCGGGAAACCAAGTCAGCCCCCAGCCGTGCAGATGCAGACCCTCTGGAGCTGCTGGAGGTTGGCTGGGGCCCAGGGCCAACGTGCTCGTGGGTGAGGGGCTGCTCAGGGCGGTGAGGGCTCAGGCTGCGCCTGTCTCGGAGCTTCCACTTGTCCTCTTCTTTGTGTCGCTCCATCTGTGTGAGCCCCGTGGAGGCAGGGAGGGAGCCGGGGGCAGCACCCCTTGTGACCCTTTCTTCTGAATGCTCTCAGCCCTTCTGCTTCTCGGCTGCCAGCACTAAGAGAGGGTTCCAGGCTGCTGCCCAGGGAGAGGAACAGGAAATGAGGAAGGGACCACTTCACAGCAGTTGGGTGTCCTGCATCCCTCTGAGCCATTGAGCCTGGGGAGACTCAAGTTACCGCTATGGTCAGACTCAGCGCAGGGCAAGTGCTGTCTTGAGGGAGGACAGGGTGATGAGGTGGGGCCTGGGGAAGACAGACGGCAAGGTCTTCACCACATCCTGTGCGCCAGTTTCTCCGCCAAGGGCTTAGTCCTTCTACCAAAGGTCCCTGTTGTACCCCTCGAGGGAGTTGCTGCTTCCAAGGCTCCCAGTTCCCATTTCTGGTGGACTTGGACTATTAGAAAAATTTTCCTTCTGTTGTGCTGAAAGCAATCTTCTGAAACGTCCATCCATTCCCTGGGGCACACAGCGGGTCTGCTTCCTCTTTTCCATGGCAGCCCTTCCAGAGGTTGAGGACCAGGGACGTGGCTCTTCTGTGGCATCTCTTTTCCATCTGACCTCCTGTTTGCCCTTCCTCTGCCCTCTGCCCACCCTGCCTTTCTTTCCTGAACACTTAGGCAGGTAATGTTCACCTGGTAGGTGGTGTATCACCTGGCCCTGCAGGAAGGTCCATATTAGCTGAGAAGACAATGGTGGATGTGCCAGACCTAGGGGACCACGTGGAAAGGGTGGAGGTGGAAATGACCAGACTGTAAAATGGAGGGTGGTTGGAGGGGCAACAGTGTCAGGCTTCATAGTTGCTTTTCCAAATGGTATAAGAAAGTTGGGCATTGTATCAGGACCCTGTTATTTTTTTACTCGCATTTTTATTGATGTTAAATCTAGTCCATCACCCAGGGTTTACTGAATACCTTCTGACCTCCTCACCAGATTTCCTCTTTATATGATCTCATCTTCACACAGCACTCCTAGAAAACAAAGGTGATGGTGACTCTCTCTTATCAAACTTCTGTTGGTTCCCCATTGCCCACAGGGAAGCACGTCCCTTAGTTTGGGATTTAAGGCCTTCCTGGACTGACTATAAGCTGATTTCTTTTTTATCCTTATCCATCCCTATGTTTACTCTCTTCCTCCTCGGCCTCCTGTGTGCCCATGTGGAGGTCCTTAGGAGGGTGGATTTAGGAGCTGGAGGGGCTTGTGTGACCAACTTCTCTGACCTCAGTTTCTGTATAATGAGGGTGATGCCATCCTTGCCTCGCCGTTCACACTCTCCAGTGAGGATGACGTGTAAGGAATTGTGCTGGGCTCTGTTAAGGACACCGCTGAGGAGGCTGCAGGGAGAAGGCACGCATGCAGATCCATGGCTGGTGTCAATGAGGAGAGTGCTCTGGTGAGCACAAGGAGGGCAGAGCTCTTTGGCTGGGGTAGCCAGGGAAAGCTGGGTCTCGACAGGTGAGCTGGAATTGAAAGGCGGGAGAAGGCTGCTCAGGTGGACAGAGTTCTGTGGACAAAGGCTCACAGGGTTGGGGAAGCAAAGAGGAGTGTAGCCAAAGTGCAAGGGGTGCATTTATGAGAAGGGGAGATAAAGCTGGAATAGCAGGTCGGGGAAGGCTGGAAGGCCTTGAGTGCCGGGCCAGGGTGTTTGACCTTGATTCCTGAGGGCAGCAGTGAGGAACCCTGAGGCATTCTGAGCAGGACGACACCATGGTGGAGTCCAGGTGTGCAGTGCTGGTGACCAGCCAAGAGGGAGGCAGGCCCTGAGGAAATGCTCCAGCTACAGCCCCTCCAGCTGCCTCGATGGGTGAGGTGTGTGCAGACTGGCCAGTGTGAGACCCTGAGGAGTTGTCAGGTCCAGCTGGCAGGAAGATTCCTCCCTGAGAAATCGCTCCTTACAGGACATAGACCTGGAGGGAATCTAACAAGCTGAGACAGAAACTCTAACCCATAAGCCTGGAAGTGATTAGGGAAAATGGCAGGCTGGTGGTAGAGCCTGTTCCTGATGCTATCCACAGGCTCAGACGCATTCGTTTCAGGCTTCTGGCCAATCCCAGGAACTGTGGGCTTTCTGTCCTGGTGCTTTCTGGCCTCTTTAAGGAGTAGGGCTCGTTTTGTTGTGTGTTACGTCTTTTTGTACCTCATCTCCTGTGTGCCTGCTCGAAGAGGGGCTCTCTTGGAGGAGAGAGATGTGGAAAGAAAGAAATGGACAGCATTGTCCATTCCCACAAGGAGCCTGCAGTCTACCTGGTAAGCGGAAATGAATGTAAAACAACATAAATTTGCATTTGATTAGAGCGGTTACGTTTTCCAAACATTTTAACAAATTTTTTATTTGGAAGTAATTTCAAATATACAGAAAAGTTGCAAGAATAAGAATATCTTAGTAAGCAATCCAGGTACCCTTTACTCCAATTCACTTAATATTCTATTAATATTTTATCTTGCTTGCTTTTTAATTTGTCTATAAGGGGTGTGGACTGGTTTTTTAAACTATTTTTAAATTCCTTACTGTTTTTAGTTATTCGGGGGCTCACATCATCCCAGATTTGGCCCATGAGGTGCTTCTCATGCCCCCGTCATGTTTTGTTTTGTTTTTTAAGCACTTTCTTACTCTCTTAGTCCTGTGTCTACCCTGCCCCAGCCCTGGAATCAGCCATTTCTCCAAAGACTACTGGTCCTTTTAATGGGAAATGGTAATAGAGACCGAGATCTGGGTGCCAGGTATGCTCATAACTACTGGGTGTGGGGGCATCTTTGTTTCTAGATCTTTCCAACGGAGCTAGGAGGTATATGCATTTACATACACATACCTACCTTTATACGTGTAGTCATATGCATACATCTTTAGAAATCATGAGTTCACATCAGTATCCCCCTTGCAGTCCATCCCCAGAGGGCTCTTTCTAATGGTCCCCTTCCCATCTTTCTATATCCGTCCTTCCACAGGGAGAACACTGGCTCCCAAATGCATTTACGCATTAACTCATTGGTGAAATCCTGTAATACGTCTAAAATAGTTTCAGCGTGGTTTCGTCCCTATCACTACACAAAACCAACGTGACTAAAAGGAGTTGAGCATTTGTCTGTGGCTCTGCCCTTACCCCAGTCCTGTCCAGGAGGGAGAGGATGCAGTCAAGTGTTCATAAACTACTTGAGCTAGTTTTGTCTTTCTCCTTCAGGGTGGTTATGGTATTCATGTGAAGTACAGTCAGATTCATTTGTTTCAGTTCACTTCCACTTTAGGGGTATTTTCCCTCCTTCCCGTCCCTGTTGATTTAATTAAAAATTTAGTGTGTAAGCCGTTAACATGATTCTAAAAGTCAAAATTATAGAAAAAGTGTCACTCCTACTTCATCCCCTCAGCTCCCTTTGTCCTCATCCCTTATTTTGTGCTTTATCTTTCAGATACATCCTACAGTAGTGTTTGTTTCCTTATTTCCTCTTCTTTTGCATCCAAAGGGTAGCACAATATATGTGCTTTTTTGTCCAAGCACTTCTTAAAATCCTTTTTCTTTTTTTTTCCCCCTTCTGATCTGGAACAGGTAGGCTTCTATCACATGTGAGTTGTCAGATTTCTAGTCACTTGTGAAAGTCTGACGGTTTCTACCAATAGCTTTGTTAAATTAACTTTTATAATAGTGACTGTTACTTAATCCCTTAGTAATAGGCTTCTAGAATGATAAATTCTTAAGTGAAATGGAAAACTTTTTTTCATCGTCCACTGAGGTTGATAAAGATTCAGTGGACTCAGGTGAGATTTCCTGGGATGCAAGGTTTGTTGTGATGGGAATGAGTTATTTTTCACTGAGCAGATAGTGGTGCAGGGTTGATGGGGCACTTGCTGGCTTATCAGGGTCACTCTGAGCCCACTTTGATCCCATGTGTCCTTTTGTGCTTCCCTCTATTCCGCTGGCATCATGCAGCTTAGAGCCCATTCATAGCGGTTTGCAATTTTTCTCCTTTTGGTACTTGAGAAACCTCCTCCAATTGCCTTTTATTATTCCCAGATTCAACAACTAAATGTTATACATTTGAACTTCACAATTGTACAGTGCTTTGTGATGTTCACAATAGCATCTTATTGAATGTCTGACTTAATCCCTGTGAGACAGGAGAACAGGTAGCATGTCTGTTTTGCAGGTGAAGAAACTGAAGCTCAGAAAAGGCAAGTGACAGAGTGGGGACTAGGGTCCAGGTCTTCTGACTTAGAGCCCAGAGTGGTCTGGGAGGACTGATGGGACAGCTGAGTTTATCACAAAGAGCCCACCTCCCTTCACCTCCGCCCTGTCTCAGAGCCAGCAGACGGAGATTTATGCCTTGTCGATCTCAGTTCTGTCCAAATCAGTAAATGTTACGCACCTGCTAAGTATTAGGCCATTCAGAACTGTCTAAAATCAGTTCAGAGCGTTTATATGAACAGTTTTGTTACATGAACAGTTATAATAGTGATTACTATTTAAAATAAATGGGCTACAAGCCAGGACTTAACAGTGTTTTTTTGTTTTAAACATTTAAATATATATATATATATATTTATTTGTTTGGCTGCATCGAGTCTTAGTTGTGACACGTGGGTTCTTTCGTTGTGGTGTGTGGGATCTTTCGTTGTGGCGTGTGGGCTCTTCGTTGCAGCGTGTGGGCTCCAGAGCATGCGGGCTCAGTAGTTGCAGCGTGCAGGCTCTCTAGTTGTTCACTTTGGCTCTAGAGTGCGTGGGCTTAGTTGCCCTGCGGCATGTGGGATCTTAGTTCCCCGACCAGGGATCGAACCCACATGCGCTGCACTGGAAGGCAGATTCTTAACCACTGAACCATCAGGGAAGTCCCATCGGCAGCGTTTTTTATTCTCAGAAACCTTAGTCACAGTAGGATTTTACCTATGCGCGCTTTGCTGTGTCCCAACAACCAAGAATGTGCAACAGTGATGCAGCTTGTTAGAGAGAGGGGTTTTGTATTTCTAATGTAAAAAAACTTAATGAAATATGATATTAAAGCAAAATCCCCTGTGAAACTTAAGGGTGACTCTTTTGCTATCATAGTAATTTTCTTTTTCAAGAACTCAGATGATATATGTAACCAAAATAAGAATACCCTGTCTGTATATAATCATGTGAATTGAATACTCTCAGTTCAGAGTCAAAATATGCAGAAAGATTTGTGCTGGGATACTTTTGGTAAGCAATAGAATTGAAGGCCCACAGACTTGGTCTTTATAGTGTATTTAAGAGAATAGATTACATGATGCATTTTCATATTGACATGTGACACTCCAAGGCCTCCACTTGTTCAAGAATGAGATTCTGGTTCAGGTGTGACATTTTCAAAGTTCAGATTCATTTGGTGGACCTACCCTGGACTGAGTTATGCATGGCCGGTATCTCAGGAAGCCAAGGCTGAGAAGCCCCACATCATTCTCAGGGTATGGTGAGCAGCAAGATACTGCCTGCAAAGCCCTTTCTATTTTGAGAGGGAAGGTGTTCTCCCCAGGAGGAAAGGTCCTGGGCTGAGAGTGCAGAAAGCTTCTCTGGTCCTTGATAGGCTTCGGCTCCCCACGCAAACCCCCTGGAGTCAGCTCCCCCGCGAGCCGGGCTCGGGATGCCCCACAGCCTTGCCGCCTCGTCACTTGCCAGTGGGTGAAGTGGGACAGACCAGCCCTAACAGAGCCAAGGACAGATCCCAGGGCATCTGAAACCTGGGTGATATGGTTGAAGGACGATGAGGTTGTCCTTTCTCACAGGGCGGGGGGAGAGGGTGGCAGCTTGGTGAGGATTCCGGCTTCTTACCTGAAGCATCAGTGTCACTGGGTGTTCAAGTGTCTATTCAGCCCATCAACAGTCCGGAGTTGGGGGGTGGGGAGAGATAGTAGAGGTTAGCTTTTTAGGTAAGCAGGTCACCTCCCCTTCGTCGCTTGGCTTGGGCTGGGTTGGGTTAATGAGGTCCCTGCAAGGGAGATGTGCTGGCTTTGGGCTGGAAGGAAGGCAGACGTAGAGTCCGTCAGCATTCAGGGGTCTGTGTGTAGACACTGCACTGCCTGTCATCTCATCTGCTTTCTTAGCTGCTTTTTAATCATACTTCCTAAATCCATAACACACACAACTTGGCTCCTGTAACAGTTCACGGTTGGAAACGCAGATGGTTCCTTGTATATGAGAATTGGGTAATCATCCACCTGACCTCCTGACTTGCCTGAGCAAATGTGGGATTCTGTATATACGCAGAGATCCAGGCTTGCAGACGGGAAAGGTAGAGTAAACAATGAACAGTTGGGAACATTTCCATGTCTGCCAGAGCCTTTCCAGGGCAGGTGTTCCCATAAATGGGCAACAAATCATACTACCTTTTCCCCTTCTATAGGGAGGACTTCTGGGGAAAAGATCATGGCAAGAAGCGAGGGTTAAGAAAGATAGCAGTGCTTCATGGGTGCTCCGTTTCCTGTCTGGGAAGGGGGAACGGGGCTGTGAGGTGGGTCTGCTCTGACCCTGTCCACTGCTCTGGCCAGAACTGCAGTGGGTGGGGAGCTGGGGTCTCAGGACTCTTGGTTTGGACAAAGGGACCAATACCCATTAGGAACACTGAGTGTTCCCTCAACGTATGGAAGAAGCCCTCTGTGACCACAGCTTGGCCCTCGTGAATCCTTTCTCTCTCAAGCGTGATGCCAGCTATCTGAGGAGACTCTGGGGAGGTGGGACATCTCTGAGTCCAGGCCCCTGGTGGGGGGTCACGGGCCTGCCGTGACGGGCAGCTCGTGGTGTTTGGGGACTCGGCTTGTTGGGAGCACAGAGCTCCTGAAGGGAGTTCGTTTTCTGAGGGATGGTGCATGTGCATTGGTGTGGTCTCTGCAACTCTGATCCCCCACAGTCTTGCTTGGGAAGGCACTGTCGTGTGTCCTGTCCACGTGTGTGGCCCCTGTTGCTGTGCTCATGTGGCTGTACTCGGTGCCGTGTGTCCTGCTGCAACACTGTTGTGCAGCAGGGTAGACGGCTCTCGGCGTGGGTACCCGGCGACGTCCTGACCTGTGCCTGTTCTCTTTGCCTCCCCCAGAGAATTCTCAAAGGAAAGGGAGAAGGCGAAAGCACGGGGAGACTTCCAGAAGCTGCGGGAGAAGCAGCAGCTGGAAGAGGATCTCAAGGGCTACTTGGATTGGATCACCCAAGCAGAAGATATTGATCCCGAGAACGAAGAAGAAGGAGGAGAGGAAAGCAAACGAAATAGTAGGTGGCGCCCCTCCTGCTCGGGACCAGACAGAGCCTGTGTGCCCTTCAGATGCCTGCCCACGCAGGTGTCTCTCCCTCTCACCCGGTCTGAGACTGAGGCCTCCTCCCAGCCCTCCGGTTCCCTGGCCTGCACATCAGCGAGAGCCGTGCATTTACACCGACTCTGGATTTCTGCCTGGGGTGTGGGCTTTAGATACGTATCTCGTCTTGTGGCTTTATGGTCGGGGGGTGGTCAGCCGGTTGTGCCGTTTGCCCCTCTGGAATGGAGTAAGCCCCTTCTCTGCAGCAGGGGTGCAGTAAGACACCCTTGCACCAGAGGAGACGAAGTTGTGCTTCCTCCAGTTCAGAGCGAGTTGTTGGAAGGGGCCTTGAGAAGCAGGGCACCTTCGTCCCTTCTGCTCCTTGAAGCGGCTGCCACCTGCACCAGCCAGGGGACACCACATGCTTAGCCCATCACCAGCCAGGAAGACAGCAATTCACTGTTTAGGGCGGCGTTAGGAGGCATGTGAGTCAGCGGGGCCGCTCCGGAGCCCACCCAGCCGGTACCCCACACGGGGACACCAGGCATTGCTTGGTCCACCACTGGAATTCATTGTCATTGTCAACCAAAGCATCTCTTTCATCATATGCCTTTCTTGCTCTTCCTCTTCCTGAGGCCATCTGTGCCTCCGGTAAAAGTGGAAATTGAAGTTCGGCAGCGGAGTTGACTAAGGTGTTTGTGATGTGTTTCAAATCTAGACTAGTTGATAGTAAAGACCGAGGGCGCTGGTCCATTGAGAGGCCTGGGGACGCAGGTTAGGCCCCGCCCCGTGGAAGATGGCTGGGTAGGCCCCCGCGGAGTGGAGCCCCTCCAACTTCATGCAGTCAGCCCTTCGTTCAGCAAAGCTGGGTGCGGGATGCCGGGCGGACTCGTGCCGGGGGAGGACGTGGTTTGCTCCTTCTGGGGAGGGCGGGCCCGCACACAGGTGAATGCGGCACGAGGGCACGGAGATGCGGGTCGGGCGAGGGGGCAGGCAGTGTGTCCAGAGGAGGAAGGGATGGCCTAGGGGTCTAGGGCATAGCTGTGGGCTCGTGGGACCTGGGCCTTGAAGGACAAATGGACCTGAGATATGTCAGGAAAAGCAATCTGAGTCGAGGCAGTGGTGTGAGAAGGACGTGGAGGTGGGCAGGCAAAGGCTCGGGGAGGCTGTGATGGGCTCTTCCTTCAGCCAGAGCCCCGAGGGTGTGCAGGTGAGGGTGGGACGAAGCAGGGAGGGTGGCCGAGTGGAAGCAGAGGCTGAGACCCAGGGTGGAGGGGATTCTTGACCAAGACGGCCTTCGCGATTCTCCAAGCCTGGGACTCGGTGAGTCTGTGTTTCCATGGAGAGTATTTCCTGTCATCGGGGATGCGCACTTGACTCAGTCCTGTGTGCTAATGTTGGGGGAGGCCGGTGCATGCAGGCCCCCTGCCTCCCAGGCTGCACGACTGCCTCCTCAAGGAAAGCCTGGGGGTCGCCCCCCGAGGCCGAGGGAACTGGGGAGATCTCTAGACTAGGTTTGTCAACTATGGGATGAGAGTTTCTAAGTGGACGTTCGTGTGAGTTCCACACCCGTGACGTGACCGCTTTGTGATGAGGTGTTAGGAGTGTCCGCATGTCTTCGGCGCAGCGCTGTCTGGGGCGTTCGCACCAGAATCCCATGGCCTTCTCGGCTTCTGCCCCTGCAGCATGGCCAGCACAAGCCCGCAGCTCAGGGCTGCCTGCCCCCCTCTTTCCCTCTTCGTTCCCAAGCTGCGGTGTTGACGCTGCCCCGCAGAGGACCCCCAGCCCCCGGCCCTGCTCTCCTAAGCCCAGCCCGTCACCTGTTCTGTGTAAACGGGCAAAGGTCTCGTCCTTTCTCTGGAGCAGAGCACGTTGCCCTGCCAGCGTGGGTGTGTCCTGTAGGGGCTGAGCAGGGCCCTCTTCTGTGGGTGGATGTCCTTTCGTCTCCTCATTGCTCCCCCTCTAGAAACAGACGGGGGCTACCTTAGCGGAGCCAACATCAGTTGTGCTAGAACTGTTTCTGTGGCCCATGATTTGAGGAGTAGGGATTTTTGCTGGACTTGAGCCATTGTCTCCCAGTCATCCTGAGGGTCCACTCTTGTGTCCTAGCCCATTTCCTGTGTCCTGCCCCTGCCTGTAAGGGAACGTCTAATGGCAAAATCAGTGCCTCTACCTTTGGAGACCTTGCTGTGGTACCTTAGTGTGAGACAGAGTGGAGAAACTGGCATCTTAACCCAGGGCCTGCTGTCCACTGTGGGAGCCCAGAAGGGCTCGGGGGTGCGGGCTGTGGGGGAAGCAGGGAAGGCCCCGCGGAGAGACCGTGTCCCTCTTGCGCTCTGAGGGATGAGCAGCCTTTGGCTGTGGAAGGTTGGCGGCGGGGGAGTGCTTTTCAGGCTGAGGAAATGGCATAAACAAGGTGCAGAGGTGCACATGTTCAAAAGCCTTAAGTGCATTACTTAGTGAAGTAATCAAGGAAAGAAATAAAGCCCCCTTCAAAGTTGCAGAGCCTCAGAATTTACTGTGCAACTGGTGCTCCAGTGCCCAGAAAGCTGCGCCGTGTCTCAGGGACGTCAGCATCATGGCTTCTGCTCTGCGCAGTGATGTACAAGTGAACATGCAGGACCAGCTCGGTGCTTGGTCCAGAATGGCACCTCCTTCCAGTGTCCCCTGGCTTTTCATCGGCTCCTTTGCCAGGTGCTGGGGTGTCCTGTGGAGCGAGGCTTACAGTATTTCCCCAGTTGTCAGAGTCCCAGAGCCTTGACGGATGACGGTTGGAAATGAAGATGTATATCCCAGGCTGTGGGAACCATGTTGAGGTTTAACTGATTTGAGAAGAGACCCCAAGCCTCCTCCCAAGGAGCACATTCCCCGCAGCTCAGACCTTCTGGAGGAGCAGTGCTGCCAGGGTTTCCCTGGGGCCTCCCGTGGCTGCCAACCGTTTCCTCCTTGCCACAGCCAGAAACACAGGGGAGACTGGCTCACCTCGGCCCACGTGGTCCTCCTCACCAGCGAACAGTGGCTGACTTACCACCTGCACACACCAGGCCTGGTCTCTGTCACCTGTTGGCAGGCAGTGAAGCGTGGGCATCACCACTGTCCTCCCCGAGTGTGTGAGACTCACCCCCGACCCCAGCCCTGCCCTGCATTCTCTCTGGAGAACAGGTGGGGTACTCCTTCGGGCTCCTGACTGTGTCCACACTGCCTCAGGATGCTAACTCCATCCACTGTCCTTTTCAGTTGGGTCATGGATGCATTGGGACAGTTTCCTCCCAGACATGGAGGAATTAAGTGACAGTGTGAGAAGAAGCCTCCCTGATGGCTGAGGCTCAGCCTAGACAAAGGGGACTCTTGGGAGCCATTAATAACAGCAGGTGTCATAAGCCCAACAAAGGCAGCGGTGGGGCCAGGAGGCACGTTGATGTCCCTTCTCTGGAGTTGGCTGCAATTGAGTTTGGTGACTTGGAATTTGGACTGGAGTATTAGGCACATCACCCAACATCTCTGAGCCCCAGTTTCCTTGCCTGCAGGAAGGGGCAAAAGCTATTTGCCCACAGAGTTGTCATGAGGGTTAAATGTTCGATAACTGGTGAGAGTCGTCATAGCTGTCACAGTACTTGCTGCTGCTGCTGTTGTCATTAAACTCCAAGAAAACTTGACCTAAACAGAATTCTTTTTGGAGAAGTACGAGATCTCTACGCAACCTCAGGGTGAGGACCCCTTTTCGGATCATCCCTGTACTTTCGTGTTGAAGAACTATAAGGTTCTCAAGTATTGATGGAAAACAAATCTGTCGACTCGGTCACTTTTGAGATATGGTAGCACAGCCTTCTGGCCCTTGAAGTCCATTTCTAGTTTGGTGATGCTTGGTGTCAGAGAACAGATGTCAAATCAGGTGCTTGGAGATGCACTCACATTATCTTTTCTCTCTGATCTACTGTCTGCATCTGCGATACCCAACTCTGGCTGCATTGGGTTGGCCAAAAGGTTTGTTTGTTTTTTTCTGTAAGATGGCTCTGGTAGCACTTAGTTGCCTTCAACTTCATTCAAAACAATTTTGTTAGATTGTATGTGACAGCTGTCATATCAGTGTGCATTTAAAAAAAGACATCAAAATTGGTGAATTTTTGTGTAGCCATTTTAATATTGAAGATGGAAGAGAAAAGCAACATTTTCGGCATATTATGCTTTATTATTTCAAGAAAGGTAAAAATGCAACCGAAATGCAAAAAAAAAGATTTGTGCAGTGTATGGAGAAGGTGCTGTGACCGATCGAATGTGTCAAAAGTGGTTTGTGAAGTTTCACGCTGGAGATTTCCTGCTGGACGATGCTCCACGGTCAGGTAGACCATGAAGTTGAAGTTGGTAGTGATCAAATTGAGACATTAATTGAGAACAATCAACGTTATACCACGCTGGAGATAGCCAACATACTCAAAATATCCAAATCAAACATTGAAAATCATTTGCACCAGCTTGGTATGTTAATTGCTCTGATGTTTGGGTTCCACATAAGCGAAAAAAACCTTCTTGACCGTATTTCCACATGAGATTCTCTACTTAAACGTAATGAAAACGTTCTGTTTTTAAAACAAATTGTGATGGGCGATGAAAAGTGGATACTGTACAATAATGTGGAACAGAAGAGATCGTGGGGCAAGGGAAATGAACCACCACCAACCACACCAAAGGCCGGTCTTCATCCAAAGAAGGTGATGTTGTGTATATGGTGGGATTGGAAGGGAATCCTCTGTTATGAGCTCCTTCTGGAAAACCAAATGGTTAATTCCAACAAGTACTGCTCCGAATTAGACCAACTGAAAGCAGCACTTGATGAAAAGCGTCCAGAATTAATCAACAGGAAACGCATAATCTTCCATCAGGATAATGCAAGACCGCATGTTTCTTTGATGACCAGGCAAAAACTGTTACAGCTTGGCTGGGAAGTTCTGATTCACCCACTGTATTCAGCAGACATTGCACCTTCGGATTTCCGTTCATTTAGGTCTTTACAAAATTCTCTTAATGGTAAAAATTTCAATTCCCTGGAAGACTGTTAAAAGGCACCTGGAACAGTTCTTTGCTCAAAAAGATAAAAAGTTTTGGGAAGATGGAATTATGAAGTTGCCTGAAAAATGGCAGAAGGTAGTGGAACAAAAGGCTGAATACATTGTTCAATAAAGTTCTTGGTGAAAATGAAAAATGTGTCTTTTATTTTTACTTAAAAACCAAAGGCACTTTTTGGCCAACCCAATACGTGACAGTCACCTGGGGAGTGAGGATGCATCCTGGTGCCATGCCCCACCCCACACTGATT
The DNA here is from genome assembly GCF_964341445.2 of Mesoplodon mirus. Classification (NCBI taxonomy): domain Eukaryota; kingdom Metazoa; phylum Chordata; class Mammalia; order Artiodactyla; family Ziphiidae; genus Mesoplodon; species Mesoplodon mirus. The sequence goes on along the minus strand of NC_138988.1, from coordinate 35,324,647 downwards.
GACTGGTCTGTGATGGCACCCACGCATGGCTCCCTGGAGGTTCCAGTGTGACACCAGGGTTGGGGACTCCTGAATGCCAGCACGCTGAATATCACACTTGGAGGAAGACAGAAGGAGAGACATTCCTTCCTTTATGCCTATCTGGTAGCTACGGTGACAGGTACCTCTGGCTTTGTGTGTCCACAGATTATGTACAACGCCATTTTCCTAAATTTCCTGATAGAAAGGTGGTGTTACACAATTAACTGAATGGACAAGATTCCCTTGGAAGTTAGTTCCTCAGCGTTTGGGAAATCTTCAAGGATAATTTATTTAACTTTTTGCTGAGCTTCAAGTTTCTTAAGAAACTCTGCCAAATCTCAAAGTGATTTTTTTAGACGTATGCAGCTGTTTCTGAGTTAACAATGGAGTTTTGCTGGGGCCATTAAAATCTGAAAGCCTAAAATTCTATTTTAAACACTTCTCATTGTCAGCGATTAGTTTTTAAAAAAAAAATAGCATTAAAAATAATGAAATCCTTTTCAAGGAAGCTCATTCTAAAATTCTGGCCAGAAAAGCAAGGCATTTTACTGTGGGAACTATGAATGATCAATAATCCCTGTAAGGGGGAGTATTTGATGCCCAAAGAAAGAGAGGGGAGGATACCTGAAACTCCAACTCTGACCACTGGGGAGAGCCTCTGTCTTCACTTCATCAGATCAGCTGTCCTGGAGGCTGTGAGCGCTGTTCCTGCCCGCCTCGCACTGGGAAGCTGCCCCCTCAGTGTACAAGGTTCTCATAGCTGGCACCTCCCTTCTGCACATGCCACCTTGATGCCTTTTACTGCAGTGTTTGATTTGCGGGGTGGGCAGAAAACCAGAGATGCCATAGCTGTTTGCAAGCACAAAGCATGGGAATTTGTTGGTCCTGTTTAAAAGGTTGTGTCTTCAAATTTTGATTTATAAAACTGCTTTCATCACAGTCAAACCACCTCAGGGCGCAAGTTCAAAATGGAAAACATTCAAGTAAAAGCCGGAAAGCAAACAGCAGCAGTTAGAGCTGCATATGGTAAACATGCATCCAGGACACCTGCCCTCTCTGGAGAGGGCCCAGGGCTGGAGTTACGGGAGACACCCGCTTCCCTGGGTGGTACTGGGAGCCGTCGTCTGCCCGGGGCTGGCCTCACAGGAGCTGGTGAGAGACGGACTTGGGGATGGTTGCCCCACCATGATGAGGAAGGCGGGCACTCCAGCCAGGTTTGTGGAGTCCCGACTCAGGGTGGTGTTTGTTTTTAATATACTTGGATTACATAAGCAATGTTTGCCCACTGTAAGGAATTCATATAATATCAAAGTTTAGAAAATAAGACCATTCTCTCATCCCTCTTCTTAGAGGGAAGCAGGTGTGGCAGTGGGGGCCTGTTCTTTCCGGCCTCATCTGTGCACATGAGAACCTGCATTTGCACAGACAGCACGCTCACTGGTCCCCACCGTTAGGTCGCCCAGCACGGATGGTCCTGTAACTTGCCTCTTTCACTGAAGCGTGTGCCGTAGACGTCTCCCTGTGTTTTTTTAAACAACGTTTTGGCTATCTTCAATAAGTGGCCAGTTTAAACCTGCAGTGGACTGGATTATCTGTAGAGCACATGGAGTCTACAGAAGTTGTCAGAGTTGCAGTTTTACGCTTGTTTGTGTGATTGTCTGGTTGCTGTCTTCCTCTGCCACGAGACTGGGAGCTCCGTGGGGGCAGGAATGGGGTCTGCTTCTATTCTGCACGGGGTGGCTGGCCCCTGGCACAGTCTTTGTCACACGTACAAGCTCACGGTGGTTACTTGTTGAATGAAATAGCACCAGATAATCTCTATCACATGCTTCCTTTGTGCCAGACACTGTTCTAAAGGCAGTGGGTACGTGAGTCTGTTATTCCTCACACAGCTCTGAGGCCAGAACTTGACAGAGGGGGAAGACGAAGCACAAGAGAGTAAGCAGCCTCTCAGGGCCGCATGCCTGCTAAGTGGCAGAGCTGGGATTCCAGCCAAGGTTTTGCCACAGTCTGCATGTTCGCCGCCACTTATTCCCCCAAACGCAGCAGTTGTGTGACCACCGATGCCCTTCGTCCCATGGGAGCGATTACTAGAAAGGGTTTTGCTGGGTCCCAGAGGAGGCCCATTTCAGAAATGTATGTGTTATGCCGAGTGGCACCACTTCCCATTCCCACCAGTCGTGCGTGCAAGTTTCCCCCGTGCCCTTGCCCACCCGCCATTCCTTCCGCTGCCCTTGCACTGCCCAGGGGCGTGTGGCCTCTGCTCCAGAGTGGCCATCGTATCACAGAGCTGGATGGGGCTGGAGACCCTAGAATCATTTTCTTGTGACCCAGTGGCCACAGGGGAGTTGTCATGGTTGACTACGCCTCGCCACTGCTTGTATCACTATATTTCACCCTATTTACAATTCACCTCTTAGAACGACTCTGTGATGTGCAGGTCCAACTGTTATTAACATCTTACAAGTGAAGAAACTAAGGTTGAACACCATCAGGTACCACGTCCACAGTCATTCAGCCAGTAAGTGGCAGGGCTGGGGTTAGACCTGGTCTGTCCAGGTCCAGAGGCCACCACTTGAACCCCTAGTGTCCTGCTTTATATAGTGATGCTGGCTGGACCCACAGAGCCGGTCAGCACCCAAGACTCCTGCTGAAGTGCCCTCTCCCTAACACCTTTCCTACCGGGGAAGCCAGACCTTGGGAACCTTTGTCCAGAGTGGGTTAGTTGGTTGTTCATTTAGGACAGGTTTTTGCAGGCAGGCGTTCTGTATACTAGCTACAGAAGGTGCACGTCCGCTCTCCCCGTCAGATCCTGAACTGTAGGTTCCTCCGTGCACGGAGGGTAGTTCTGGGGTTTGTGTATCAGAGCCTGTGGATGGGGCCGCCTCTGGCATCCTCGGGCCTGCTGGCATTGCTGTTGCTGCTCTCTACTGAAGCATAATGGAATTGCCTGTGTTCCACCCAAGGGGTCACATTGGCCGACTTACTAAAAGAGGATAAGAAGAAAAGGAGGTTTCGCTGCTTTCGCCAACGCAGGGCTAAAGATCACGGTAAAATGCTGAGATTGAACTTTCTCTTTGGGAGACTCTTCTCCCCAGACTTCTGGCGCCTTTTCCTTACACATGGGCATGGTGTGAGGTGCATGTGCTGTGTGCTGTGTTTGTAAGATGCTTATGTTTTCATTTGATTTCTTTGAAACTTGGCCGTGTTGTTTTCCTCTTGTCTTTCCCCCAGATGTGTGTCTTAGCCAACATAGCATTGCAGTTTCCTCTGTTTGAACTGTACCTTTTAAAGAAGCAGCTGAACCAACTCAGAAAATTTATTTAATTCCGCACGAATATTCTTAGACTGGAAGACAGACTTTTTAAACACTTTCCCCCAAATGATGGTTTTTAATCTAAACTGTTTGGAAATTCCAATGATGTTATTTGATTGATTTTTTTCTTTTCCAGGTTACATGTTTCACATGGCCTCTGGGTCTTCCAATCTCTGGCTGGTTTGCCCAGGACCAGGCTAAAGCTAGTAGTGTCAGTTTCGAGAATGAAGTTAAAAGCAGACTTCTAGGATGCTACGATTTGGGGGCCCTTGCTTTTACAAGTGGGAATGGGGAAAGGGCTTATGTAGGAAACAGTTGAGTATCTGTCTGTGCTCTAGACTAATGCTTATCATAGTCCCTCATCAGAAGCCCTGGGGTTGGCATCAGGACCATCCCCATGCAGGGCAGTTATGCAAACAACTGGTGTCCTGCCCTGCCTGCCCGAACCACCCCTGTGGTCCCACGGCAGCACAAGGCTTTGCCTGTGCACACCTGGTTAGTGTCACCGAGGTCGGCCCTGGCCAGTCAACTTTGGAGGAGTCTGTGTGAGAAGATTCAGACTTAGGGACACAAAGCCAGCCGCCAGGAGAGCAGAGGGTTTACGTTGCCCTGTTTGCTGAAGAGTGGTCTCAGCCATTCATGGGAATGCCGAGCGCAGCGGTGATGGGGACTGGACTTGAGCAAGTCCTGGATGGTCCAAATGAAGGTTGTATTAGATTCCTACTCTCTTCAGAAGGCCCGAAAGTGGAAAGGGACACCGAGTATGAGATATGAGCCCTTCGTCACTCTGAGAGCATGTGGTGGCCCCGAGAGGAGGAACTTGCCTGAGATTGGGAGCAGGTCTGGGGGCAGAGACAGAGCTGACTCTCGCAGCTTTAGTGCCTGCAGAGGTTTGTGAAGAAGCTTGGTGCGGCTCTGAAGGCCCCCGCAGGAAAAGTGGGCTTCAGCTAAGCAGCAGGAAATATTGTGATGGCCATGAGAAATACGTTTTCAAAGACTGACGCCTACAAGCTCTGGTGGGTTGTCACGAGCAGATGAGTGGTTCCCATCCTAGGGGAGCAGAGACCCCTCCTTGGGCACATAGGTGCCCACCCTCCTTAGCGGGGGCTTGGGCCTCGTGGCTTTTCAAGGATTCTTGAGGCTTCTGGGTGAGCCTTGAGATCTGCAGGAAGAGGAAGCCGCCTACTGTTTTCAGGAAACTTTGTGCATTTTGTTGGGGTCGGGGGGCCTTTTATTTACTGAGCTGCCTGGGAAGCCTAAAGGAGGCCCCTGACATTACTGGTGGTGCTACTGGGGTTGAGGCCCTTGTCGGGATGCTGTGCTCCCCATGTCACTGGTCATACAGAAATAGTTACTGATCAGGGCGTGATTCTTGCTTTAGACACAGAAACCTTGGTCTGGCCTTGACCCACATTCTCCAACACGAGTCTGGCTTCTTTGCAGCAACAAGACTCCGTTACCCTGTGACGGCTGAGCGTGTCACCACTAGCAAAAGCACAGGCAGATTCCTCCAGGGGATGTCATGGCACTGCTCGTGCTTGTCATGAAAATAAGATAAAAACACAAGATCTTGGCTTTGGAGCCCCTGTCCCCAAGGAAGGCAGCCATGACCCTGCCACTGCTCAGTTGTCTAACCTCACCACCACCCCCGCCTTTGAAAGGAAAGAGTGAGAAGCTTTAGGCTGCTGGGGCGTGGAGGAAAGCGCTGGAAGAGGCCCGTGAGAGTGCAAGAAAGCCTGTCCCGTGGAGAACAGGGGAGCGAGGGTCCTAGAGGCCCAGGACACGTGTGAGCGAGACTGTCCCAAGAGGAGGCTGGCGCGCTCCAGGCTCACTTGGCAAGGGTCCCCGTGGTTCCTGGCCCCGTGGCTGGCAGAGGTCTCTCGGGGTCTGCTCCCTCCTCTGCTGCCCCACTCTCCAGGGCACTCTGCCAGGAGGTGACTTGGACCCAGTTCTCATGGGCCAACTGCTGGCCTCCTGGCCACCCTCCTGAGGGGTGGGCAGCAGCTTCCCAGTACTGCTCGTGTCTTGCTTTCCTTGCCGGGCTGTGGGGGAATGCAAGGGAAACCCCCTTGGTGCTGGGAGTAAAAACAGCCTGTGGGTGTTTCCCCTTTACAGCAGTTCTGTCAGGTTACAGGTAAATTGGTCTTAGAGGTGCAGTTGCCCAACAGCTCATTTATAGATTCGGTAACTAAGCCCTGAGAGGAAAGGGGACTTGTCCCCGTACCACCGATGACAGAGACCAAGCTTCTCTGACATCTGTCCTAGAGGCTTTGGGCTCAGTAGCCTCCATCACTGAAGGAAGTTAGTCTGAGATGTTGCTGTGCCTGTTAGTGGTGAACATAATTTGGGGGCTGCCTATTTGGACCCACACAGAGGCTCATTCAGACCCCTGGGTGCGCGTACCCATGCACGTGTGCGTGCGTGTATTTGTGTGTTGATTTCCCTCTGAATTCACAAGCCAGGCAGATACAGTGGAGAATTAACGTCGTCCTTCAGAGAGAAGGTAGATAGAGGAATGTTTACACGTTGGTGAAGATGGTGTTGTGCTAGCCTGAGAAACAGCGTGTTTCCCTGGTTTATTTTGTGTGGCATTACCCATGATAGCGTCCAGGCCCTACAATTAGATCCTAAAGAGAAATAGTGTGACCCGCTATCCACAGAGAGTGCTCCTAGCGGGGGCCGAGCCCAGGCTGCCTGGGTGGCCCTGGCAACTCTCACTTGCAGTCCAGGGTGTGCTGGGCTCCTGGCTGGCTGGCACCATCCCCTCGCCGACAGCAGCAACTCTGGACCCCTTCTCAGGCACACACACTCGAAGCCTGAGGGTCTGCCCTGGAGCTCTCCCCAGAGATCCCAGTACCTGGAATCAACTACAAAGCATAGGCCCTGAGCTACCCTAGATTTTCCGCAGGCAGATTGCAGGGCAAGTCAGCATCCTGTCACAGGCAACAGGCTTGTTCTAGTGCCTGGTTTCAGCTGGAGTCATTGAAAAGTGTTTTCAAATTCATATTTTAAAAATGAAAACTTCCTCAACAAAGCTCTAAATTTTCCTGAAACGTGTAAAGGAAAAGGACTAATAACCTCTCTGCATGCAGATGGCCCCGGCTTCTTCTGCAGGAGGGTCTGGTGCCTGTAGGTCTGAGGGGGTCTCTCTGTTGCAGCCCTAATTAGGCCTAGCCACTCGTCAGCAGTGAATGCTGAATCCCTGCTCAAGGGGTCAGAGAGGTCACCCTGAATGGGGCAGTTCTGATGCTGCGGCAGCTGGTTAGGGAGAAGGGCACATGTTCTGATAATTCGTCCTTGGGTTTACTTACTTGGGCTTTTATAATTCTTTCTGTTTGCATTTTTATGAAGTCCCAGTAGTCCCCATCCCACCTGGATTTTTGAACTCCCCACATTTGCTGGGCTGATCTCCTGGAAGTGGTCTGGCTAATTAGGACCAGACACCAAGGCTGGTGGGTAACAGGCTTGCTTGGTTTTTGGAACTTTTTGATTTATGGAGTTTTAAGTATATACCCATACACATACCAACATGTACCAATACTGAAACATACACCAGTATATTTAAGGATGTACCAAAGCCACACGGGTGGTGTTGCACAGTGGCAGGGACTCAGGAGAGCTTTCTCCTCACACGTCTGAGCTGCGTGTCCCAAGGCAAGTGGGTCAGTTCTCTCATCTGTGAAATCACAGCGTTTGTTCATGTCATCTCAGAAGCCCCTTCCAGTTCTAACAGTCTGTGATTCTCCTGTCTTGATTTTTTTAAATGTAGATGGGATCCTACTGGGGCTAAGTGAAGTGAAATCCATATCAATTTATGAACATTAAAAAAATGAATGCCTGGTGCAAGTGAAGGGTGAAATGTTTTAATGTACAAACAAGCTCCTTGGTTATGCCCACTGGGCCCTGTGTCTTCTATACGTCTGGAAAAGGAAACACTCCTTTGGCTGCAGGGAGAGGCTGGAGTGGATGGGAAGGGTGCCAGGGCCCCGGCCAGAGCCTGGCTCCTCGGCTTGTGGGGAGGGACTGGATCCAGATCCATTTCCAGGACCAGATGAGGTCACGACGTTCTAGCATGGTCACTGCTCCTTTCCCCCACCTGGCCCTACTTCTCCTCCTCCTGAGCCCTATGGACGTGATTCTGGAACAGATTTATTTATTAGGGACCTATGGCTCTGTAGGTGTCAAACAGTGATGCCAGAAAAGTTGCTTTCCATACAACAGGCTAAATTAGAAATAACTCAGTTTAAGACAGAAAAGATACAAACCAGGGGTGTTGGCCGAGGCTGGTTCAGAAGTGCAGAAGGCTGTTCAAAAGAGGATCCTCTGTGCAGTAGTAGAAGTGGGCAGGGCGAAGTGACACTGGATTTGGACCATCTAGGGAGTGTCGCCTTGCTTCCAGGGAGCTCCAGGAAAGCTTTTCTGAGATGATGGATTCATCACTTATGGGCCTCACTGATGGCCTGACACTGCAGACCCACTCTGTATCTCACCTCTTACAGTTCTGCCAACAGCCCTATGAGGTTAAGTACTCTCCAGTTTACGGATGAGAAAATGAAGCCTTGGAGATGTTCGGTCACAAGTGTGGGGTTAAACTTAGACCTGGCCAACCTGACAGCCTGCCTTAACCACTGTCCCATCCCACCTGAAGGATGGAGCCCACTTGGCGAGCAGGAGGATTCTCTCCACCAGTGCAGCCTCAGTTTCTGCTTGGGGAGTTCAGTCTTATTTCTTATCTCCCCACCCCCACCCTTAGTCCAGGGAGCAGCTTGTACATTTCATTCACTAGTAGTTGGCATAGAGCCAGAAATGCAAAATGATGTCCGTCCCCCCCCCCGCCCCCCTTCCCATAGGCAGGGTGGTGTAATTTATCTGTTTGGATCAGATCATTTGAGAAACAAGCTTTAGGAATGAAATGCAGCAACTCTGTTGATGTCATCATGGGACATGGCCCCAGAGAGTAAAAAGCCACAAAGCTTTAGCCCGTTCAGAAGAAGTTTGCCCTTTCAGAAATAGTGACTGAAGTTACAGTATGATTAATAGTGGTTAATATTAGAACCATTGAAGTGGTAAACTGTTAGAGGTGGAAGTGACCCTCAGGAGTCTAGCGATAGTGTCCCCACTTTACAGGCAGGACACTGAAGCCTGAAGAGAGGTGGGACTGCCCAGGGCAGAGCCAGGACTGAACTGAGGCCAAGGGCCCTCACCCACCCACCCCACCCCCGCCCCATGCTGCTCTCAACTTCTGTCCTCTTAGTGGTGGCACAAAGCACCAAGAAAAACATTCCACATAGACGACTCATGCTCATATTTGTAAGGGCCTCCCACCATGATTTTCTTTTTGCTGTTCCTGAAGATAAGGGTGACCCTATAGGAGGAACCTCTAACAATGAACTTGGCTGACTCACGATTTTTCAGTCTTTCTGCTGAAGTCAGAGCATGGAACAGTCATGGAGAAGTGAATTGCATGAGCAGCCTCCAGTGTCTGTGTGTTTCTATCTCTTGATGGAGCTTTTTGTTAAAGGTTTTCCTGTGATTGGATTGTGGGCTTTTTTTTTTTTTTTTTTTTTCTCGGGCGGGCGGTGTTTTTGTCTGTTTTTTGCATGGAATGGTGAAAGAGTGAGTCAAAGTTTGTAGCTGGTTTCTTTCGACTTAATTAAGGAAGAAAAAGGTTATTCTGTGAGAATACCAGATGTATTATATGGTTCTGTAATGATCATTTTGTCTTCACTTTTGAAACCTTTGCCTAAATGTGCCTGGAGGTAGCTATTGAGCCCCACCCCTCGCAAGCAGGCTCAGTTCCCTGGGTGCTCACAGAAGGGAAGGGGTCTTCTTCGGTGCCTCAGAAAAGATGTTTCTCGGCTCTCTGGGCCCTTCAAGTCAGGTCTGTGTCCATCCTTGCCATTCACACCCTGTCTCTCCCCTGAGCAAGGTCCGCAGGCGTGCACTGTACAGACAGAGCTCGCTGGTCCCGCACCTTCGCCCTGCATGCCTGAACTGGTCTCAGACTCCGCCCCACAGCACTCCAGGCACCACTGCCGGGTTTTACAGCTGAAACCAAGGCGTCCTTCCTAAGAGGAACCATATGGGCAGAGCTTGCAGGGGGAAAGGCTTTCCTGTTGGCACCGTTAGGTCTATAAAAACCATAAGGTCACTGCAGTTCAAAGTTATGCATCAAGGAATAGAAGTGCATGGGTTCGGGTGATTCTCCTGTGTTTCAACCTTTGACCACCTCTTGTAACCCCAGAGCAGAATTAGTCATTACCGCACTTGCTCAGACCCCTGCGGTAGCTCTTGTCACAGTAGATTGAAGTCCACCGGGGGACTACCTCTCCCATGGGCCCTCCAGGGCAGGTGCAGCGCCCAGTCCCTCTCTGCGTCCTGCATCTGCTTTGCTGCCTGGTCTCCAGCACACGTCCGTGATGTTTCTAGGGTTGAATCAAGTGGAGGAGAAAAAACACCCGTGTGCCAGATGGTGGCTCTGGGTGGGTCCCAGGGCCTCCTGACACTAGCAGGTGCATTTCGACATTTCTTCCACTTCTGCTCATGATCCTGCTATGGGGAGGGAGATGTGCCCAGAGACCCTGGTAGCACTGGGACCACAGGCAGCTTTGCCTTCTGGTCGCTGGCTGGGAGAAAACCTTCTTCTCCCCATAAGACTACTTCTTGGTGCTCTAGTGCCGGTGTCTTTGGTCGGCACCTTCTGCATCTTGGCTTCACAAGCTGGGCAGAAGAACATCCGATAGATTAATGGAAAATGAGTCAAATTCTTAAATTTTTAAAGAGATTTTATGCTTGGTACCTTCATGCACTCCTCCCTCTAGAATACTTCCTCTCCTTCAGTATATTTAAAATAAGAATTTGTTTGTGAAATATTAGGTTTGTTCACAGATTTTCTAGAGTACTTGTTGGGACAAGAAAAGATGTAGCTGTAACTGAGATGTCTTGATGGCCTCTCAGCGCAAATCTGGAAATCAGAAGAATAAGCTGGCGCCAGGCACAGCGGCAGGATTCAGTTTGGTCCCCAGGCTTCTTTTCTTGGGAAGTTGGATGGACAGGATCTCTTCCTGTCGGGGGACTTTGTGGGCTTCCTCAGCAGATCACAGAACTGAGGGCTCCCCGCTGTGGAGGCGCCTGGCTTCTTGGCATTTCCTTTTGCCAGTCAAGCCCCTGAGGACCCTTCATCACCCTCCTCGCCCTCTTGCCACATTCCCCAAGGGTCAGCCTGGAGGCAGAGATCACATCTGTTTCATCCCCGGGCGCACAGTGCATCCGTGGCACCACTTAAAGCATTTCTTCTCCCCACAGCCAGCATGCCCACCAGTGAGACGGAGTCTGTGAACACGGAGAACGTGAGTGGGGAAGGCGAGAACCAAGGCTGCTGTGGGAGCCTCTGGTGAGTGGGGGGGAAGGGGGGTGCCCTGAACTCTCAGCTCCTCCCGGCTTCTTAGAGAAGCAGATATGAGGAAGACACCCAGATTTCAGGGGAGCCCTGGAGCCATGGCCTCAGGTGCAAGAGGGGTGGGCGGGCTCACCCTGGACCCCTTGGTCCTCCCCCTAGCCCAGATCCCCCAGACCCCCAGCATTTCACCTGCCTCTTCTCTCAGAGCGGTCTGTCCCGCTGAGGTGGAGCCTGCTGCGGGCTGAGCCAGGTAACCCGGCAATTCCCCTGTGTCCACTAGGTGCTGGTGGAGAAGAAGAGGCGCCACCAAGGCCGGGCCCTCTGGGTGTCGGCGGTGGGGGTAAAAGGCCCGATTCTCTGAGCCTGGTGCTGGCGTCAGTGCTTTGAAGGGCTTGTATGGCAGAATTGCTGATAGAATGTGCTACATATTTAAGTTTCCTTCACTCACGGGGTCTCCCAACCTCATGTATAGTGGCTGGATAACGAGACCCTGCCCTCCTCGGCTCACGTACTTTGTCTGGAGCCCTTCACCACCCTCTCCTAACTGTGGAGGATGCCATCACCTTAACACCCACTGGCTTTTTTCTAGACGAGCTGGGCTGCAGCAGCGGGTGCACCAGCAGCGTGCAGCGTGCAGAGCATCGCCTGCTTTTGGGGGAGGCCCATGCGGTTTTGTTTGCTTTCTGCTGCTGTCCTTTGGGTCTTATGTCTGTTGAGTACAGGTGTCGTTTTTAAGAGAATCTGATCTCCTTGGCAGAGGTTCATAAAAATGATGTGTTAGGAGCAGGAAACTCAACAGTTCATGAGGTAGATTTGCCTCCTCTCTCTTGCTCTGCCCTCCTACGATAGCATGAAGTAGGCAGGGAATGGGTTTGTCTTGCCATTTTACAGATGAGCACACTGAAGCTCCAAAAGGTGCGCTGCTTGCCCAAGCTCTCGCAGTGAGTGAAGAGCAGAGCTAGGACTCCGAGCCCAGGGCTCCTTTTGCTGTAGTAGCAGCAGCATGTGCTGCTGTTGAGATGTGAGGCTGAGCGGTGGGCAGGAGAGGGCCTGCTGGCTGCAGTGTGAGGAAGTTGGGTGAGGGGGGAAGAACCCCTGGCATCACCACCTGTGCCAGGGCTGCTCAGGCAGCTAAGAGTCTTCTCTTGCTTGGCCCCCTGCTCGGCACTCACCCCAGCTGGCCCGCTGTGGGAGCCGGGGGTGCTGGGTCCAGGCTTCCATGCATGGCTTTTATGATATCTCTGCTGAAATGTGGGGGGAGTGTATCCTCAAGACTTCCTAACAGGAATCATATTCTTTTTGTCTTTCTTTCAGTCAAGCCATCTCAAAATCCAAGCTCAGGTCAGTATCTTCTTTCTGTACTTTTTCTTAAGCCTGTGTGGGTTTTTTATGTTCAAACTTCTGAATTTTACACAGAGTTGCTCTAGACTTGGTTTTTCACTCTGTGGGCACTAACATTCATGTAGAAGATGAATTTGCCCAGTAAACAGTAAGTACCTGCCTTGGAGAACAGTGTAGTAGGTGCCAAAGATTCCCCCCCTCCAAAACAGACAGACCAATAAGATGCAGCAATGAGCAACGTTGTGCCTACTAATCAACCTTTTACATCCCCTCCCAGAGTCCTTTCTCTAAGAGAGATACTTCCTGTCACTTCTCTGCTTAAAGCTTTTCCATGGAAGGAAGTTCAAGAGGTCTTCTGAGTTGCTCGTAATGTTCTCTTTCGTGCTCTGGGTGCAGGTTACACAGTCTGTTGGTAAAAACTCATTGAACTGTATACCAATGGTTTGATACTTTTCCATATAAGTATTATTTTTCAGTTAGAAATAGGGTTTTACCACTATATACAAAACTTAACTTGAAATGGAATAGAACTGCATGTAAAACTTAAAACTGTAAATATTCTAGAAGAAAACATAGGAGAAAATCTTAGTGACCCTGGCTTAGGCAAAAGTTTCTTGGGTACAACACCCAAAGCACTGGCCGTAACAGGAAAAACTGATAAATTGGACTTCATCAAAATTAAAACTACTGCTCTTTGAAAGAAAAAGATCAGCTGCTAGCTGGAAGATAAAATATTTGCAAAACATAATTGATAAAGGACTAGTACCCAGTATATATAAAGAATAATGTCAGTAATAGGAAAACAACCCAATAAAAAGTAGACAATAGATTTTTAATAGGCATGTAGCCAAAGAAGAGATACAGGTGGCAAATAAGCACATGAAATGACCATTGGTCATTAGGAAAATGAGAATTAAAAATCACAGTGAGATACCATGACACATCTATAGAATGAATCAAATTTAAAAATCTGGCAATCCCACGTTTGACAAGGATGCAGATCAATGAAAATTCTTATACATTGCTGCTACATGTCAAATGACATAGCCATTTTAAAAGCAAGTTGACAGTTTCTTATAAAGTCAAACATATATTTACCATATGACCCAGCAATCCCACTTCTAAGGTATTTATATAAGAGAAATGAAGATAGGTATCTACACAGAAAAATTTTTTCATGAATGTTTATATTCATAAGCATTATATATGTATAATTTATAAATATAACATTTACATGTTTATTTAAAATTGCCAAAAGCTGTAAATAACTCAAATGCCCATCAAATGGTAAAGGGTAGACAAATTATAATTCATCCATATGATGGACTAAAACTCAGCAACAAGAAAGGAAAAAACTACTGAGAGATCAACAACACAAATGAATCACAAATGAATTTTTACTAAGTGAAGGAAGCCAGTCTTAAAAAGCTATATATTGTATGATTCTGTTCATAGGATTCCAGATGAAGCAAAATAATAGAGAAAGAGAACGAATCAGTAGTTTCTGGGGCTGAGGTGAGCAGAGTGGATTAACTACAAAGTGCCATGAAGGAACTTTATTGAGTGATGGAAATACTCTACATCTAGATTGTGGTTACAAACTGTAGAACTAAATAGAGTAAATTTTACCATATGTAAATTAGATCTCAGTAAACCTGACTTAAAAAAAAGGGACTTCCCTGGCGGTCCAGCGGTTAAGACTCCGCACTCCCAATGCAGGGGACACAGGTTCAATCCCTGGTCAGGGAACTAAAGCCCTTTCATGGACTTCTTGTTGCCAGAGGGCATTTAAATTCCTTCATAATTTGGCCCCCAGCTCACCAAAACATGGTCTCATGTTTTGACACCCTTCCCAGACTCTGCACTTTGTTATTCTGGACTGCTTTCAAGCCATCAAATGTACCACACACTCAGGTTCTTCCCATCCAAGTCTCTTTGGGGGAGCTGAGTGGAGTGCCCTGCCCTCTCCCCCCGGCTAACTCTTACTCAGCTATCGAGAGCCAGCCCAGACCTCAGCTTTTTGAAGAAGCCTTCCCCAGCTCTTCCAAAGATCCCTTGCAGCTCCCTTCTCTTTGCTCCTGTACCCAGTACCCTGGGTGTAACACTTGGTGTGGATTTATAATTACCTGCCACAGCCCGGTATACTATTCAAGGACAGGGGCCATGGACCATGCCTTCATCTCCACGTGCCTAGTGCAGGGTTTGTGGGGATGAGACAGTCCCCTAGATTTGGGAGACACCTGTGACTTGTCACCGCAGCGTGAATAGACCCACCAAGGCTGGATCTTGTTCAGGCCACCTTGCTTATGTGTACTGAATTATGCATCACAGGAGAAACCCAGTCTTGTGGGGACAGTTTTTAGTGTCCTCAGTGGACTTCTTCTATGCTGGTTATCATGTTTCCAGCTGCCATTACCATCAGAAACCACATAGCAAGAGCAGTAACCAAATGCACCTTGCTTGTTCCAGGTCTTGCCAAAGAGCTGGCACAACTCTTTCTTTGGCCCCTGGGTTACAGTGTTCTTAGCAGATCGGTGCAGCTGAGTTGGCCAGGGCTACAGCCCTGGACACAGCCTGGAGATTCTTCTGACTCAAGCACCTAAAGGAAGCACCCACCACCCCCCGTCACTGAGCACAGGCTGGACAGAGCTGACACTGCCACTCGGCCAGCCCTTCCCTGGGACCCCCTTCACCAAGCCATCCTGTGGCAGGGAACGTTTCCTATAGGGAGACGGGCTAAGGGAAAGAATACTTTCTCTAATTACGTACTGCAACTGCGAATTGGTAGAGGACATGCTACTTGTCTGTTTGGCTCAGCTCATTGTATTTGTATGGAAACATGATTCAATATTAGCTTTTCTCCTGAAGATATATTTTGAGCATCCCTAGTTAGAAAGGGCACCTGATGACTCAGGAGTACTCAACGTCAACAGCTCTCTCTGGCTCCAGAGGAACCTCCAGATTTAAGAAAGGACTGAAAGTTTTCCTAAAAGGAAAACTTGGGTTTGGGAGCACTTCGCTGCGTGGTAAATTCCGCATGATGATTAAGAGATGTGTATGATAAGCTGGTCTCTCTGCCCTGAGAGCTCGGACTGATCCATGTGCCTCGAGGTGGGCACGTGAACTGCATATGTGTACGAACTCATGATTCTGTGAATATCTAGATTTCCTAACTGGTTTGAGGACTGCATATGACAGATTATGGGGCTATCTAAAGCCATAGGAAGGAAACTGATAGCATGATCAAGTCAAGACTGTGCTTTTAAAAGTTGTATTTTAATTTTTTTTTTTTTTTTTTTTTTTTTTTTTTTTTGTGGTACGCGGGCCTCTCACTGCTGGGGCCTCTCCCGTTGCGGAGCACAGGCTCCGGACGCGCAGGCTCAGCGGCCATGGCTTACGGGCCCAGCCGCTCCGCGGCATGTGGGATCTTCCCCAACCGGGGCACGAACCCGTGTCCTCTGCGTCGGCAGGCGGACTCTCAACCATTGCACCACCAGGGAAGCCCTAAAAGTTGTATTTTAAAACCAAAGTAATTTGTCTTACGAGGTCTGGTCATTTCTATGCCATTTGTTCTCATCTTTCCTCCCTGCACCCGGACCCCAGCTGGGAGCTCCAGAGTGCAGCTACTCTTCAGTGTGGTGTTCATCAGGTGCTGCATCTGTCTTCCATGGAGTAACGTTTGCTTCTCTTTCAGCCGACGCTGGCGCCGCTGGAACCGCTTCAGTCGCAGGAGGTGTAGGGCTGCCGTGAAGTCTGTCACGTTTTACTGGCTGGTTATTGTCCTGGTGTTTCTCAACACCTTAACCATTTCCTCTGAGCACTACGACCAGCCTGACTGGTTGACACAGATTCAAGGTATAAGCAGAAGCCGTTCTCTTTTTGTTCCGAATAGGGGATCCCTGAGGCTGTCTGACTGCAGTCTAGTCTTTTCTGATGGACATAGGGTAGCATCCAGGACCATTTCCAGTGAGCAGTAGCTTGGAAGGTGGCAGAACCAAGCACAGGGCGCACCTGGAGAGGGGGTGTGGTCTGTGAGCACCTTGAAGCTGATAACTCCAGAGCAGCTCATTGTCTTCACCCTGTGACAACCTGGGATCAAGGAATCAGGCAGCTGGAAGGGACCTCATAATCCCTTCTCCCCGTCTCCACTGGAAGCTTTGCAAGCGGTGGCTGTTCACCTACCTCGAATGCCCCAGCAGGGTGGTATGGGAGCTCATCCCATTCTGAGTTCAGCAGTTTTGAGCCATTGTGAAGCCCTGCCTGACATCAAGTCAAATCTGTTTCTGTCTGATTCTCCAGCCTGCTGGGTGGCATTTTCTGAAGTGATCTTGATAGGCAACTGCTTCTTAGATCATGGTGCTTTAAGGAAGATCCAACAGATTTTTTTTTGTTACTGATTGAAACAAACAAACTAAAACCACGTGATGACCTAAATGCAGAATTGTAGGCTTTCAGGGCTCAAAAGTATCAGATATTATGTGGTAAGCTGCCCCTCCCCATTTTACAGTCAGTGAAACTGAGGCCCAGAGAAACCAAGGAACTTCTCCAAGGGGCACATGTCTGGGTAGTAGCCAGAAGCAGAACTAGAGCCTGACAGACAAGCAGACCATAAGCGTTCATGCCGCATTTCTGTAATTGGGGCAAGAGCAAAGACGAGGGCAGAGGTTCTTGGGGCACTTCTGGCTGGTGAGAGGGAGGTGGCGAGGGAGAGGTCAGAGCCACTCCCGTGACGAGATCCCGAGGACATGTGCCCCTTTGTCTTTCTAGATATCGCTAACAAAGTCCTCTTGGCTCTGTTCACCTGCGAGATGCTTGTGAAGATGTACAGCTTGGGTCTCCAGGCATATTTTGTCTCTCTTTTCAATCGGTTTGATTGCTTCGTGGTGTGTGGAGGAATTACTGAAACGATCTTGGTGGAACTGGAAATCATGTCTCCTCTGGGCATCTCTGTGTTTCGCTGTGTTCGGCTCTTGAGAATTTTCAAAGTGACCAGGTGAGGACGTGCGCATCTCACTGCAGGTATTTTCTGAACGTGGGTGGTGGTCAGCCCTGTCCCCGCCTGGGGGACCTTCTGCTCCATCCCCGGTGGCGCTCTGGGCTCACCCCCTTGTCTTGACTTGCAGGCACTGGACCTCCCTGAGCAACTTGGTGGCATCCTTGTTAAACTCCATGAAGTCCATCGCTTCGCTGCTGCTTCTGCTTTTTCTCTTCATCATCATCTTTTCCTTGCTGGGGAT
Source organism: Mesoplodon mirus (assembly GCF_964341445.2). Taxonomy (NCBI): domain Eukaryota; kingdom Metazoa; phylum Chordata; class Mammalia; order Artiodactyla; family Ziphiidae; genus Mesoplodon; species Mesoplodon mirus. Next base: position 35,307,333 of record NC_138988.1, on the reverse strand, counting down.
GCAGCTGTTCGGCGGCAAGTTTAATTTTGACGAAACGCAAACCAAGCGGAGCACCTTTGATAATTTCCCTCAAGCGCTTCTAACGGTGTTCCAGGTGGGTCCCCCGCCATCCTTGGCCTGGGCTGCACCTTAGGGGATGCCTTCTCATCTGTCCACGAATCAATAAGACAAAACACTCCATTGTTTTGTATTAGTAACCTCTGCCCTAATAACACTCTGATTAATTTTGTGCCATTTAAGTCATTTGTTTTGCATCTCACTCCAGATCTGTGTGCTGTGATTTCACGTTTTTGTGAGACCACTAGTTGTATTACGAAATAATCAACCCCAAATTTGTGTTTGATTGTATGAGGCTTCTGAGGTTCCTGTGACATAGGCTCTAAAATCCTCTTCTTGTCCTTTGCTAATTTTTGACAGCAGGCAAGTTTTGTAATCCTGGTTATAATGGATTTATGCAGAGAACTGACTTCTAAAGCCCTAATGCCTTGGTGTATAGTCAGAGGAATCAGGGTGATTAAAGAGTTGTGACAGCTTTCTGGCCCTTTGTTGTCCTCCCTCGTGTGATGTAATGGGGACACACAGACTCTGAGGATGTCTCTGCTGTTGGGGCCTTTGCGGGCATCGGGCTGAGAAGGGAGCAGCAGTGTCAGAGGTTCACAGGTGGCCCTGCACTCAGAGGCCCAGCCTCTCCACCCCACCTGGCTGTAAGCTGAGGTGTCCCAAACCCCCGCCTTGTGTATTGTGAGCTGAAGCCCTTCCTTAGAGCCTGGCAGGTAGATTTAAAAGACCCATCTGCCTGGGAATTCCCTGGCGGTCCAGTGGTTAGGACTCCATGCTTCCACTGCAGGGGGCGTGGGTTCCATCCCTGGTCGGGAAACTAAGATCCCACAAGCCACGCAGCGCCCTTGTTGCCCTCATCTGCCCTTGTTGCTTTTCACATGCGATGCCAGCAGCGAGTCCTGTGGGAGAGGGGGGAAGGCCTGTTGGGAGGGGCAGTGGACATGGACATCCCACGGTGGCTCCTCCAGTGCCCAGCTCTGTGACTTTGGAAAGTCACTATTTTCTGAAAAATGAGAGCCTAGGGAATGATCTCTAAGGTTCTTTCCTACTTGGACATTTCGAAGTGAATGGAATTACTGTCACTGCTCTCAACCTGGCCTATAGCAATAAAGTGTAATATAACTCAGTTTTAATTTTTGGCCACTGATGAGTCTTTTTTTTTTTTTTTTTTTTTTGGTACTTTCAGAGAAACCTGCATGGTGGCGGTGGTTTTTGTAGTACGTGTGCACGGCACAAAATTCTAATGTTAAAAAAGCATATAAAGTGACAAGTCTCCCTCCCACCCAGCCACCAATTTCCCGTTGTCGGAGGCAACCACCATTAAGCAGATTCTTTGGTATTCTCCCAGTATATTCGCTCAGATGTAAATAAACATACCTACCTGCCTGTCGACCTACAGATGAATTTACACGGATGGTGGCTCATCCTACATGCTTTTTTTCGTCTTTCCTTTTAACACCTCACATGTCCTTAAGAACCTTGTTTATTGGTCCGTAAAACGCTTCTGCCTCCTTTTCAATGCTGCCGTGTTGTGTGGTGTGGGTGGGCCAGAATTCATGGGTCCAGTCCCCTGCTGATGAATATTCCACTGTGTCTCGTCTTGGCTGAGTGGATGACCTTGAAGATACACCATGGGGCACGTGTGTGACAGTAGGTCTGTAGGATAAACTCCCCAAGTGGCATTGCTGGTTTAAAGGGTGTGTGTCCATTTTTAACTTTGATGCTCTCGCCCAGGTGTTCTCTTCAAGGCTGTGGTAGTTCATCCTCCAGTGATGGGGTGTGGGGACTGCCCCTTGCCTAACTCCCTTTCACCATAGTGAGTGTTCAGACGTTTGGATTACTGCCAGTCTGGTAGATGGAAATGGTATCTCATTGTAGTTTTAACTGATATTACTGTTGTCAGGAGTGATGTTGAATGTCTTCTCATGTGAGCAAGAGCCATTTATAGTTCCTTTTCTGTGAATTGCTTTACCTTTTCAAACCATTTGCCAAATTTCTATTTGGTTGTACGGCCTGTTTTCTCTGGGTATGTATATACGTGTTTAAATGCACAAAGGTCCTGGAGAGACACACCAACAACATGCTCCTGGGGAGGGGACCAAATGGGCTGGGGTGTAGTCAAAGGGTACACAAGTCTTACGTGGAATGCTATTTTACTTTCACCAGAAGAGTTAACTCATGTATTTATGTGATTAAGCATAACATTTTAAAAACTATAGGATAACGGATGCATTTGTTCAGTGCAAACTGAACTGTGAAAGGCAGGTTACACCAGACACGGGCAGCCCCCAGGAGCTCTGGGAGAACCGTGGGAACTGTGAGTCCACCTGCCCGCTGATCCCAGTTTTGGCTTCTTAGATTCTGACAGGTGAAGACTGGAATGCTGTGATGTATGATGGCATTATGGCGTACGGGGGCCCGTCGTCTTCGGGAATGATCGTCTGCATCTACTTCATCATCCTCTTCATTTGCGGTAACTGTATCCTTCAGCCTTCGGGCTGACCCGGGCCGCCTTGTTGTCCCTGTCGTGTTTGCTATCTTCCTCTCTGAGTTTCCCCATGGCAATGGTGGTAGCCGTTGTGGTGGGGAGGTGAGTGCCCTCACCTCACTCTTATGCCCTCCTTCGCTGTTGCTAGGGCAGCACAGGAGAAGCAGAGTCTCAGTCAGGCTTTGAGGAATGAGAGCAGCCACGGGAGGGAGCCTGAGACGGCACGTGGGCTGCACCCGTGGTCACCCACTCGGCATGACGTCCCATCTCCTGTACAGGTCCCAAGGGATGGCTTAGGGCAAAGCCCTGTTGTTCTCCATGCCATCACCCTTGCGGGTGTAGGGAGGAAAAATGTCCCTCTAGCTTCCAGGTACTTTTGGCTGGCTAGTAATCAAATTGAGGTAAGACAGATTAAGAGGAGGAAAACAAATTTAATTTCATACAACATCCCTTGAGCTGTTTTCCCCTTCATCTTCTCTGGCTTGTTAGTGAATTTTCTTCAGGGTGGAAACCCCAGTGCAAACCTATGGGGACAATGCTTTGTTCTTCAGTCTATTATATGGAAGTCCGTCTCTCAACACATAGAAATCCTAGGAGTCTCTCATGCAGCTCCAACAGCCCTGCTGCAGGGAACTACCCTGCTCCCCCTGCCCGGAGGGCAGCTCTCCTGCCCGGCTCTCTGCATATGCCTCTTACTGCCTGTGGGTCCTGCTGGAGTTGGGGGTGGCATTTCTCCATCTTCCCAACTAAATGAGAAGCTTCTTGAGTCACCGATCTCTTTTTGTATTCGCACATCTCGTGGCTTACACCACAGGGTCATGCACAGACAGCCCTTGGTCAGTGTTTGTTAAATGAATGATCAGTGTTTTCTTTTTCCACTCTCCTCGTGATTCATTCTTTAGACCACAGCCATATACTGGCCCTAATCTGCAGAGAAGTATTCCCTGGCCACTTTCCAGTTAGATATTGTTTTCTTTGTAGTGCATGTATTACTCTCTGAAATCCTTAAGTAGTTTATGTTCTGTCCCCCACAGCTAGAATAGATGCTCCTCAGGAGCTTGGACTCCAGTCTGTCCTGTTTCCTCCCATGTCCCCAGCACCCAGAACAGTGCCTGGTACATCAGAGGTGCTTGACAGATGTTTTCAAATAGATTCCACAGCACACCACTGTTTAGGAGGGCCTGGTGGGTAATGCTTCTGAAAACAGATAATGGGTATTTGCTCTTGGAAACCGCCTGTTACAAACGTGTAAGATTTTCCTGTGGTTTATTACCCAGCATTTTCTTTCTACTACCTAAAAGAATCTCGTGTCATTGTAAGACTAGAGATACGGTATTTCTTCGTTGCGATCATTAGCAGGGATTCCCAGTGCAGTGATTCCAGCACGAATCGTTTTCTGAGCCGTGATTGCACCACGTCTGTCAGAGGAGAGCTCGTGTTGCGAAGCCGTTGCCAAGCCCAGGACAGACTGCTTCCCCAGGCTCATGGCCGCTCTGTTAAAAAATAATCCTACTGTACCAAAGGTGTTTTGAAAGTCTTCATAGAATCCACTCACATTTCTATCCTCTTTAAAGACTTGAATAGGCCAAGCATGACTTCCCCTGGAAGCCTGCTCATCATCAGCGCCTTGTTAGGTTATGTTTGTTGACATGTTCAGCAACCTGCCTGAGAGTTCAGATTGCGGAGGGCGTGTGGGACCGTGCTGTGCCTCTCCTGTCTTGGGGTCCCTGGGCTCCCATTGTCTTGCATGCAGGAGGCGGTACGTCAGCTAGAGGGAAGCATCAGTCAGAGAAGGGAGTCGTTTTGACCTATTTATTGCCCTCTGATCCCTGTGCTTCTCCAAAATGTACTTAACTGCTAACAAGTAAGAAACAGGCATCGTCTGATTTGGGAACCTTATTCAGGATATTTTTTTCAGTCATTCAAGGAAACCACACATAGAACATTATAGTAAGAGCCAAAAACCTGATAACTTGTTCAGTCACCTAACTTTTTACTATTTGCAAAAATGAAATTCAACCACAATAGACTAAGATACAGCCACCGGGGGACAATGCAGAGGAGTAGTCCAGCGCCATCAGGCAATAAGGCAGGTGTGCTGGAGTCAGTCAGTGTTTGTGGAATTAATGAATGAACAAGGTATTCACAGACTCGGAAGGTCATTTCAAATAAGAAAGGCTCAGGCTGCCTTGTGTGATGGGATCATCATTTGAATAATGTGTAGCCTTTACAGGGTCTTATTTGGAAAGGACACCCCAGATAGATATGTTGTGGGTGTGAGTGTTTTAAAAGAAAGAAAACAAAATGCATAAAGCAAAATGCAAAATGCATAAAAACAACACGCTCGTGTTATAGATTGTTTTATGCAATGTGTGTCGTAGACACCTAGATGTATAGACACATGTGCACAAGCACATACATGCACACGCATGAAGGGGGATGTTGGCGTTTGTAGGTTTTCATGGGTTTTGGTGAGTCTTAATTTTGTGTTTGGCCAGCTTATCTTCTACAGGTTCTAGTTCGTTTTTTTAAAAAGTGGGACTCGGGTCTCCTAGCTTTACCAAGTGAACATAGCACTAGGGGACAGTTACCTGTCACCAGCCTCCTGAACACGGGGGTGTTTCATTACCATTATTGACCGTGTGTAGCTGCATTTAGAACCGCGTTGCATCCTTAACATTTTCAAATTAGATATTCTACTGAATGTCTTCTTGGCCATCGCTGTAGACAATTTGGCTGATGCTGAAAGTTTGAATACTGCTCAGAAAGAGGAAGCTGAAGAAAAGGAAAGGAAGAAGATTGCCAGGTAACCCCATTTTCACCTGGGCGGTTTGCTGAAGGGTTTGACCCGGGGAGCCATTCGCAGGTGGGGCCTGCCAGGGCACCGGACTCCACAGCAGCTGCAGCTCCTGCGCTGCTGCTTTGTGGGGATCCTGGCTGGTCCTGTGAGGCCGACCAAAGAGGATGGACTCTTGGGCAGAACCCAGGCCCTTGGCTCTCATCCCCTCGGAGCTGAGAGTAGGAGTCACACGTCCCCATGCTTAACGAATCACTGCAGTTAACTTTGGCATCATAAAATAAATGATGCATTCAATGCTGATTAGCTCTTGGATGAGAATTTTAATAAGATGATCTGTGTAATGAATCCAGTGCAGTGAGGTGAACAGGAAGCTCTGGGTGTGGGTTGTGCTATGTTCTTGCGATTAGGGTTGTTGCCAATTAAATTCTGTCCTTCACTGGGCCACTGTTGATTCAGAATCCTGATTAGCTTTTTTATACAAAGCAATATGGTTACTTGGGGTTTTTTTGTTCTCTTCTCTCCTCTTCTCTGTAGAAAAGAAAGCCTGGAAAATAAAAAGAACAACAAACCAGAAGTCAACCAGATAGCTAACAGTGACAACAAGGTAGATGTTACATTCTCCACTTGGTTTCAAAATGATTCTGTTGATATCACCATAAATGTACCCTTTACACCATGACATTGTTGTGTGTGATATTTTGGAGTAGTGAAAGTGTGGCACCCCGTCATAGACACTGGCTTTCCAGGGGTGTCTGAGTGAATTAAGGCACTTAGCTCATGGTTAACAGTATTTCACCAGAGAGCTGGTATGATGCATCCTGAACTGGTCTGACCGCTTATTTTTTCTTGATCGGAATGATGTGGTCAGGCCTGACCTGTGTCAGTATCTTCTCAGTGGGGATTAAAATCAAGGATTGCTGAAAGATGTCTGTCCCCAGAGCGTGGGTGTCTCAGGATCAGAGGGTCTGGGTGCTCAGGGCCCTACTGTGAAACTTCGTGCACCGTGTCAGCTCTGGATTTTTCATTAATTTGTTCATTTATTCAGTGAGTCAGTAAATACTTTGTGAGTGGTGACTGTGTGTCAGATACTGGGGATCGGGAACGGCCAAGACCAGCGAGGTCCCTGCGTGCGTGGGGCTCCCAGTCTGGCGGGGCGGCAGGAATCTGTAAGGCAGTTCTCATGTAGCGTGGGTGCCAGTGTTGGGAGAGGAAGAGGCATGGGTGGGGCTGGCTGTCCATGGCTGGGCAGGGGTTACACCAGTTTACTCCTCATCTGCCCTCAGACCTTCTGTTTTCAGCAGAGTCACCATCTGGGGGCACCTGCTGTCTCGACACACTTACATACAGCGCACACTCTGGAGACAATTCCTCTGCCCCTTGCTGAATGGCAGGGTTGAGCCTTTACTTGCCCCTCTCAAGTACATTTAAGTCAGTCTCCGTTCCTCCCAAGACTTCTCTGTCTTCCCAGGTCACCATCGATGACTACCGAGAAGAGGATGAGGACAAGGACCCCTACCCGCCTTGTGATGTGCCAGGTATGTGGTGGAGGCCAGAGACAGGCTCTCAGCGCATGAGCCATATGTCTTTTCTCTCACTCTGATCAGCGGCTGAGTCTGCGGCTGGCTGGACCAGCTGGGCACACGCGGGGCTGCCGAGGCTGCCGAGGCCACGGGTGCAGGCCCCTCGTGGGCCGGTTAGCTCTGCTTTTTCTCGTGGTTGTGGGCGGCTCATGTAACCTAGGCTCCAGGGGGTGGGGAGAGAATGTGTAGGTGGAGCAAGGCAAGCCCACACTGGGCTGGGACGTCTCTCTAGGAGATGGCCAGTTATCAACACTCACCTGATACTTTCACCTCGACTGAGGCCTTTACTGGCTGACATAGGAGGGACCGTGGAGTCAGGGAGCCTGGGGGCCTGTGGGTGACTTGAAACCCCACACGGTTTTTCAGGCTGGAGCTGAGCACAGAGGTTGCTGGGGACGCAGCAAGGTGCTGGGGGGATGGGCAGTGAGAATCCCACAGCTGCCACCTTCACCTTCGCTCAGATCTTAAACTGCTGGGGCCTCATGCCCACAGCTATGCATGCTCACCAGATGGGCCGCTTCTCAGCCCCTCCCCACCCCCACATACTCTCCGTTCAGATTTGGAAGGGTTTTGATTAATGTAAGCTGATAGATGATGTTAACGTTTAAGCCAAATATTCATATGAAATTGAGGACGACCACTGAAACCCAAATGCAGTCTTTGTTTATTTCATGCCTAAAAAAAAGTGTCTCCTTTAAAGTAGGTGAAGAGGAAGAGGAGGAGGAAGAGGATGAACCCGAGGTTCCTGCTGGCCCCCGTCCTCGAAGAATCTCTGAGTTGAACATGAAAGAGAAAATCACCCCCATCCCCGAAGGGAGCGCTTTCTTCATTCTTAGCAAGACCAACCCGTAAATATCCCCTTTCTAGTTGCACAGCTGCCCCGTCTCCCCCAGGAACCTACAGGTTGCTTGAGGGTGGCTGGGGATGGGGTGAGGGAAGATGGTTCTCAGCCCCTTTCTGCGCCTGAGCGTCAGGGCCCCCAAGCCCCCTCGGACCCCTGTCCTGCTCCAGCCTTGCCTTTGCCCTCTGTTCATCTCTTCCTAGCCTTCCTGTGCCTGGACCAGGGGCTTAGGGGTGTGACCAGGTCCTGGGAGAAGTGCTGTTCCAGATTCTCCTCCCCCCAACCCCTGCACTGGGGCAGCAGTGGTGCAATACTGTGGCTTGGTCAGAGCCCACAGCTCTGGTGTGCCGTGAGTCGTCACCTGTGAAGTGTTTTCCATCCAAAGGACCCTTTCTTCACGAGGGGGCCTTCTGTTAAGATGCTGTGGGGGATGAGGATTTTGACCAACTTCTGCAGAGTATCTTCACCCAGAGATCCAGTTTAGTTTATTACTTTTCCCTACTGGGTTTGACGGTGATAAAGTAATAATCGCTCAGTGATATTGTATAGATGGTGGCTATTCAGTTCAACTCCCTGATATCCTGCTTAAAATGCATTTCTCTTGTTAAAATGATCAGGTGCTCACCAGGAGCATGGTCATTACTCACAAGTACTGTGAGAGGAAGATGTGTATTTACTAGCTCGTTTCTAGCTTTCAAATGATCTGGGAAGGAGTGAAGTGCCAGGGGGAATCGATGGCTCCTGGAAAGGTTTCTAGAATTGCAGAAGCAGTTCTGGGCTGTCAGCGAAGAACTCCATAAATTCACAGGCTCCAGGGAGACATAGGTGGGAAGCAAGGGGGGCTGCAGTCTTACCGACTTGAAGCCTGGATGGTAGTCTTTATCGCTCATTACCGTTGACAGTTTGGGTATCTCTTTTAAAAAGTTATTCAGCTGACTCCCTGACATCTACAGCTCATTACCTCTGCCTGTATTGGAGGAATGGATTGATTTTCCCCCAAAGCTTCGAGCACTCCTGCCCTCACAGCACTGGAAGGCCTTCCCTTGCTGCTGATGGCTTGCAGGCCCTCCAGAGACCACATCCCAGCATTAAGCAGCCCCAAAAGGGAAGATTTGAAGCAAGGGGTCACCTTCCTATAAAGTGGACTCCAGTTTTTAAAGTGAACAAAACGTTTCAAAGGAAAACCTACATGTATTCTATAGACAAAAAAAAAAAAAAAAAAAAAAATCTTTAAATTCTCAAGTCAAATATTGAGGCTAAGGGAAGTCAGGCACTAACTTCACTAACTGGCCCATGGGACATCAGGGGCATCAGGAAAGGCTCTGATGGCCTGTGGAGCCGTTGTGAGAGCCAGGGCTGGGGGTGCTGAGCACGTGCAGTAGCATCCTTCTAAGATTCTTGCATGATGGTGTAACTTTCACTTGACTTTCTCAGAAGTACTTGTTGTGGGTCGACTCCCCCTCCTCCCCACAAAAAATAGCACTTATGACGGAATCTCCACATAACAGGAGATTCCACCAAGCCTCACTCACCGTGGTCATGTTTTGATACAGCCCAACTGCTGGGATAGCTCCTATTCTTTGTGAGCTGTTGGCATGAGCTCTGACCTCGGTCTCTGTTCCAAGGCAGGGAAAGGGAGCAGCTGGGCTTCATGTTATGGTGGGGTTATGTCACCCTCAGACCTGGACTGGAAATCTGCCCCTGGTCCCTACTATCTGGGTCACCTTTTTTTTTTTTTTTTTTTTTTTGGCCACACACCACTCGGCTTGTGGGATTTTAGTTCCCTGACCAGGGATCACACCTGGGCCCTCGGCAGTGAAAGCATAGAGTCCTAACCACTGGACCGCCGGGGATTCCCATAGCTGGGTCGCCTTAAGAAAGTTCTTTCACAGGCTGAAGCCTCAGTTTCTTCACCTTTAGATGGACGGTGTCCACACTTTTAAGGTCTCAGTGAATGGTCTCTGTGGCGTGTCCATACAGAACACTTGGGGTCTGCCTTCCTGGGGTTTCCAGGGGCTGATGGTCCGGTGGGTCCGTTTGCTGGGTCGGGGCTTGGGCGGCACAGGGACAGCTGTCCTCCACCTGGTTCGTCACCGCGGAGTGGCCCTAGTGTGCTGAGGGCCTGGGCCCTTCTGGGGCTGCGTCCATGCGGCGGCTTTCCCCGCAGGATCCGCGTGGGCTGCCACAAGCTCATCAACCACCACATCTTCACCAACCTTATCCTCGTCTTCATCATGCTGAGCAGCGCTGCCCTCGCCGCCGAGGACCCCATCCGCAGCCACTCCTTCCGGAACACTGTAAGCCCCCAGCGAGGACGGCAGGGCGGGGCTCCCCGGGTCGGCGCTGAGCTCTCGGGCAGAGGCTGCGTCCGCGCAGGGCCTTCAGGGGCCATGAGGACAAAAGCTCAAGTGGGCCTCTTGTTCACCTGTAGGCATTTTGTTTCAGGTTTGTCAGTGCCAGAGAGGTTTTGTTTTATGGGCACAAACTTTTATTGAATCATATGTTTTACCCCTCGTTTCAAATATTCTGCAATAACTGAGTATTTTCAGGGGCTCCGCTTCTCTACCTCTCCGTTCCTCGCTGCCAACATCTTGGTCCCTCTTTCCCCTTCCCTGGTCCAATTCACATGCACACCTATTTTGAGATTCCCGCCTGGTGGCAGCATCCAGCAGGAGAGAAAGTAAAATTGAAACCAGGTGTGTCACACGCCCGGGAGCTCTTATGTAGGGTTGGCAGGAAGACTTAAATGCACAAAGCTACTTGGTTCTGTTACTGACAAGAAATACAAGTTAGGGAAATGACAGATGTGGACCTGAAGGGTTCAGTGGAGAAGAACTACGTTTTGGTTAGTTTGGGGCAGGAGGTGGCTTTACAAAGAAAACAAGCAGAGGGTTTAGTCTTGTATTTGTAATCAGTTTCATAATTTAGGGCTGGCTCCCTTTCCCAGCATCGATGTTGGGCAGAGACTGATACCTAAATCAGATCTTGCCTGAGCAGTTCAGTCTCAGCAGGTCAGCTGTCAGCACTGAGAACAGTCCAGAGGCGAGACAGCTTCAGAGGACTGTAGCCTGTTGACTGCCCGGCCTCAATACCGTAGCGCAGTTTCAGATGATCGCCCAGAAAGCTGCCCGGGGAGGGAGGCCCGCAAGTGTGCGAGGCCGTCAGGGGTCGCTGCCTTGCCTGGTTGGTACCTCTTTTGGTACAAGAGATTTTTAGAGATTTGTGGATTTAGACAAATCACCAGATCAGTGTCCCACGATTTCAGTTGTGACAACCAAGCCCTGTGCTGTCTTTTCATTTCCAGTGCTCTTGGTTTGAAGCCTGGCAAACCCAATCTATCAGATTGCTGAAATTCAGGCACCCTGATACGAAGATTAAAAGATCTTCCCCTCAGAGCATGTGTGGGTGATGTAAAGATGAAGGCCCTGAGCCTGTCTCAATCTGTACTCAGAGGTTAGGGCTTTTGTTAAGATTCTCGAGACTGTCTAAACACTCAGATGGAACAAGGCCCTCAGTGTCACTGGTTCCATCCGAAAGATGAGACACAAGGGGGAAAAGCTGTTTGGGAAAAAAAATACCATTATGTGATGGACTAGATCAGAAGCTAGTCCTAGAACACAGATTGACAAAGAGTTAATTTACATGCGGGCCTCATGTTCTAATTTTTTATTGTAATTGCTTCCCCATGGGTTTATTTCCCTGCCACTTTTCCCAAGAATGTTATTGTTCTTTTTTAATAGATGTACATATGTATGTGTGTCTTGCTTTTAAAATGCCACAGTGTTTTTATTTGACTGTAGTCAGAACACTTAACATGAGATTTTCCTTGACAAAGTTTTAAGGATACAAGACCGTATCCTTAACCCTGGGCACCATGTTGGATGGCAGATCTCTGGAACTCACTCACCTTGTATGACAGGAACTTTACCCACGTCCACCTCCCGCAGCCCCTGACAACCGCCATTCTGCTTTCTCCCTGCGAGTTTCACTACTTTAGATACGTCATATAACTAATATCATGCAGTGCTTTTTTTTTTTTTTTTTTAATCCTTAGCTGATTCATTAGTGAAAAAGAGAAAGGAGGCAGAGTGAGGAAAGAACAACCTGCGTCCAAGAGCTTTGACCCCGGGTACCAGGCCGAGTTGTTGGCTTGTCGGCAGCTGTGTCATTCTTGGCTACCCATGTGCTTTCAGCAGGCACAGCCCTGCTGCGACCTCGGAGGGGCTAAGGAGGAGGGGCAGGGTTCCCCGTGGGCAGCCTTGGTAGTGTACTGGGAAAGACCTTTTATTGCCTGGCCAGAAACACAGATACACAGAAGGGTTCCAGCAAAATGTATAAATCCCCAAATGGAAACAGTTTGGAAAATGAATAATACTGTCTGAAGAGAGAGAACTTCAGCGAGGAGGGCTGCCTTTGAAACAGAGGTCCTCGCCTTAGTGTAACAGTAGTAAGGACTCCCCTGGGGTGGGTCCCACACGGACACAGCACGGCCCGTGGCTCTTGACTGGCATATCGGAGGCCTGGCTTCCCTCTCAGCGATGCAGAGACTGGCCGCGTGGCCTGAGCAGCTGCCCCCGTTCTCAGCATCCACATCTGTGAAATGAACGGAGTTGGCCTGGGTGGGCTCCATGGGTTATCTTCCAGGGCCGCTCTCTTCAGTTCCCCCAAACCACAGAGCCCAGTTGTCATGCAGATAAGCAGCCAAGATGGCCTCTTCCAGTGGCAGAGTCTCGGCTGCTGTGTTTGTGGCTGAGGATTCCCTGTGGGCAGCCTTAGGCCCACTGCTGCCCACCTGCCCGCCCTTCAGCCCGCATGGCTCTGAGGAGAAGCAGGGACCCCAGAAGGGGTTAGCAGGACTCCACTGGTTGGAAAGGAGACGGTATTCTCAGAAATGCTGATAAAGTGGCCTGGACCATCATTCAGAGGCCAAGTCAGTCCGTTCTTTGAATGGGCCCAGCAAGGAAAAAACCTGCCTTAAGAGAGAGAGCAGTGTTAGATGCAGAGCAGCGGGCAGGAGGAAGATGATAAGTGAAACTCTTCCTTGCAGATTTCTCCAGCCGGGCACATCGGTGGGGGAAGGGTGTTTGCTCCCTGATTGAATGGCCTGGAACTGGAAGGGACACGTGGCCCCATTTGGTGCCACTAATACCTTTGTTTACATTTTCCCTCCAATCCAAAGTTCAGCTGAATCACAGCATATTTCATTCTACCAAAAAGGCAGTTAAAAATCTAAAATGTATGTGAGACTAATTTATCTGGTGCCACAAGTTACCTATCAGCATAGTGCTTTCATAAGTGAGCCTCTGTCTGCCCAGAACATGAGGCTGGGCCGGGGGCAGAGGGGGGCAGTCACCAGGAGTGGTTACAGGAGGTAAGTATCCCCAAAGCTCTTGGTTGGACCAAAGTGGGGCCCTTTGAGCATCTCTGCACTTTCCTCCAGGGTGGCAGGCGTATCCCGGGAGAACGGGTCTCTGACCGCTTGTGGGCCTGTAGCTGTTGGGGTTTGTCCGGATGCCTTTTTCTCATCTCCACGTGTTGTGCCTTGCAGATACTGGGTTACTTTGACTATGCTTTCACAGCCATCTTTACTGTTGAAATCCTGTTAAAGGTAATGGCTTTTTCATTGATCCTCGCATACTCTAAAGCAGCGGTAGCAATAACGGTGGCAATTCTTTGTTTACCTTCCAGATGCTAGGTTATGCAGATTATGTCTTCACTGGTACTTTTGCATTTGAGATCGTTTTGAAGGTAACAGGTGCCACAGGAGTGTGTTTCAGGGGCCTGCTCCTGTGTGTGACACACGGCCAAGACGCGTGATGTGCTTCTGGCTATTTTCAGTTTTTGTCCTCTGTGATCAAGCTCCGCTTTTTTTTTTTTTAACCAAAGGATTTTTTTCCTGTAACCATTCAACTTGTTTTTGCTGTTTCTTTTTAACCTTTGAATGCATGTAGGAGCTACTTTGGCTTCCTAATAGTGATTGGAAATTATATTTTGCTCCTTTTTTAATGTCCTCTGAAATGTGTCAACTGATAACAGATACAACACTATGTGTGAACTTTCTTCCACCCTTCTTGACATCAAAGTCAGAGGAAAAGCATTTCTTCTGTGAAGGGAATGTCTCTCTTCTCATTTCTTTGACTGCATTATGTTTTCAGTGCCCTAAAAGAGTAACACACTATTTTCTTGCAACAGGATTTGCAAGATAATGTGGGTCTCTTTGTGTTAAGATATATCTGTTTTAATGGATGGGCTTACATTTATACAAACGAAAAGAGCACCCTCTGGACAGGGGGCCCGGAATGTACTGCCCATGCATGAGTTGCCAGTTGCCATTGCTGCATGTGGTTTGTGTACTGGTTGTGAAGGCCACCCTGGGGAGAGCTCGTTCCTATGTACTCAGAGGTCTGGAGACCCACAGCAGAGAGCCCAGAACCCCTGACTTGCTGAGGGGCATGCTTCCTCGCAGTACTGGGACAACGTGGCCCGGGACAGCTGTCAGGGCAGTCATCTCCTAGTGGAGAGACAAGCTGGGAAATGAGGTCTTGGAACCACAGTTTCTTTAAACCATGTTGGGGTTTTTGTGTGTGCATCTCAGGATAAAAAAAAGAAAAAAAATGTATTTTAATGTACCGTGGAACTTGGGCTCTTTACAAAATCTTCTGTAAAATGAAACCTCAGTTAACATTCCAAGCAATAGGGTATTTAGTTATCTTCTCTCTCTCTTTTTTTTTTTTTTGGTTAATGAAAATACTAGCACAAAACCAACGAACCAACCTCTGTTTAAACCCTTGTTAAAAATCTTCTAGGCATTTGAGTTCATTTTCCTGCCTTTAGGCCAGTAAATTTGCTTAACGGTTGTCCTAAGTGAGATGCTGCCTGGGTCAGTGAACAGATTCTACCTCTATCTCCACGGTGATGGGCATTGGAGCAGAAGGCACAGGGCGTGGGGTGCAAGGACGCTCACCTGGCCTCTGCTTCATCCTGAGCTGCTTTTTTTCTTGGCAATTTGCCTTCTCCTCAAACTGAACAGGAAATGTTGTCTTTAGCCTGTTAGCCTGGTTAATTGAGGTTTTACTTTCCACATTTTTAAGTTGTCCAATGCATTTAGTTCCTCTTGGGCTTCAGGGCAAAGAGATACAGGTTTATTTAAAAGAAAACAACCCACAATTATTGCTTTTCAATTTTTATATATTTGCCTCAGTGACTTAAATCTTCCAAATCAATTCTCATTTTGAAAGTATCTCATAGAGTGGAAAATGAGCTAAAACAAGAAGGATTCAGAAAATGCAGAATCTCTGAGAAGCAGCTGACATCGAAAGAGTGGTTCCTGGTGGCCTGGGGAAGATTTGGAAGGCTGTTTGGATACTAGGTTAAACCATTTGAAGTGGCCTTTTTTTTGCAGGTTAAATAGGGTTAATTATTGGCAGTTCCATATGGGCCAGTGTAATTAGCTCCCACCTCTGCCTCTCCTCTCCTGTACTTATCTGAAACTTCTCCCATCTGTTTTTCTAAAGAAGCAGTAACTCCATGTATTTTGCAGTTTTTATTCTGGAGCACTTCCTCACTAAGCTCCTTATTCAAGAAGCTCAGTAGGGAACCTGCGGTGTGGGCTCCGGGTACTTGGGGCCGTGACTTAGCAGGTGATGGCTTCTGAGCTACACCTGGCACATGCTAGAGTAGCTGGGCTTGGAGGAGCCTTTAAAATGGGTGTATCAGTAAGGGCCGTTAGGAGCAATACGGGGCCTGGGAAAACCATGCAAGTTTCTATATCAACGGAGCATGTGAGCCCGGGGCTCGGGCACTTCTAGCCCCACTTGGGAAGTCTGGGTTGGAGCAATGTGGGCTCGGCTGGGGTCTCAGAAGGGCCGGAACTGGCGTTTTGTGGGGAAGCCAGGTTGTCTGGGCAGTGATTACATCCTGACAAACCTGGTCAAGTGGACTCTCTGCCGAGACAGAGCCTTTGGACGTGCCAACGATATATTCATAATTGAAATTTGTTTTCACTGTAATAAGGCCCAGTGAAATAATTGCTCTCTTCTTTTAAAATGTATAGGAAATCAGCTGCCCCTTTTCCATTTTTGAACAAAGCATTCAGTTGCTCTGCCCTGTTGGTTTACATTTCTGGCTTCCTAATGCACACTTGTTCATAAGGTCATACTTTGCTCAAGCTTTTGTAAAGAGCCCAGGTTTCTTTTCCTTTGCAGAGAGAAAAGAAAAACAAAACTCTAACTCACTCATGATTCTGCTTATAGATGACGACTTTTGGAGCTTTCCTCCACAAAGGGGCTTTCTGCAGGAACTACTTCAACTTATTGGATATGCTGGTCGTTGGGGTGTCTCTGGTGTCATTTGGGATCCAGTAAGTATTCTGGGGCGTGCGTGAACGTGTGTGTACAGGACTGTTGGGCGGGAAGGTCTATGTGAGGAATCTTAACATAATTCATAAAGCCTAGGCATCATTTTAATTATGGCATTCGGTTATCTGGGAAAGCTTAATTTGTGCCCATGCCAGAAAGCAATTGGGACAACTCATCCTTTCTTGTGTTTCTGTTTTTCTTTTTATGTCCTCTGCTGGGTTGTGCTCATTATTCTCTGTGATATTTTTTTCAAAAGAGGGTGAAAGAAGTCTAGACTAGGAGGGAGGGCAGCTGGACTCTAGTCTGGGTTCTCCAGAGGCTGGTCCAGGGCCCGGGGCCGGTGGGGGCTCCTCTCCCAGGATCTCAGTTCCCCATCTATACAGGAGGGGTTGGACGAGGTGACCTCTCAGCCCTTTCCAGCTTGGATATTGAAGGCTTCCCTTCCTCTCCAGGATAAATCAGCTGCTATGACCCTTTTGCCATCTAAAATTTTTAGCTATGAGGGGCCAAAGCTGCAAGTCAGAGCCCCAGGACCTTTCCATGGCATTGAGGGATTTCTGGTGGGGTACAGCCCCGGCTGTACACTGCCTGCCTGCCGTACCTGGGGGTTTGGGGCAGAGGCTCCAGTGGGAGCGTCCAGGGGTGGCCTTGCTTTCCTGCTGACTTTGAAGCACCTCTGCTCAGGTGCTGACCATCAGTGCCCCCCATATGAGAGCACATGTGTGCACATGGCCTCTGAACTAAAGGGAAATGAGAGGCTCTATCCCCCTCAGAAAGGGGAGGACCCCTGCCTGAAACTGCCCTGTGTGAAAATCCTCTTCCTCACCTCCCATCAGTACCCAGTGAGAGGGAGCCATGTAGTCACAACTCGGAAAGGCATTTTCACAAGTATCTTTGTAATGCCTGTAAGCTCACAGCTGTGCCTGCGCCCTTCAGCTGCCCCCCCCCACATGCTAACCCCATACCCACTTGGGACTCACCTGCTATCACCTCTATGGGGCCTTCCCAGACTCCCCAAGGTGTGTTCCCCTGGCTGCCTTCCCTCTGTTGTCACACCTACATGCTGGCTTGCAGTTGCCCATCTCTCCTGCCCAACAGCAGACTCCTTGAAGGCCAGAGAAGCCCAGCACCAGGGCACTGCAGCAGGCCTCCAAGCTTAGAAAACCAACCAAACCAACGCAACTCAGCCAAGTACTGCCTAGCGTTTACATCAGGGGGAAAGAATAAAGCAAGCTCCTAAATTGTGTCTCTGCTGCATTAGTTGTGTGCCTGTCAGGGTCTCTGAGAGTGCGGGGGGCCTGGCTTAGGACGTGCCATGGAGCATGGGCCGGAAGGAGGAGACCCACCCTCGTGTGTGGGCCATGGGGGGAGATTAGCTCTGCTCGACGTGGCCCCACCATAGTTGTACTAAATGAAATCATCTCACAGCATTTTACCCACCGTAATACACTCTGCTTGCTTGCTTTCCTCTGCTTTTTCCCTTAGATCCAGTGCCATCTCTGTTGTGAAGATCCTGAGAGTCTTAAGGGTCCTGAGACCGCTCAGGGCAATCAACAGAGCAAAAGGACTTAAGGTTTGGATTCCTCTCCAGGCTGGGCTGGTTTGGGTTGGGGTTAGCTGTCATCACTGATTTTTCTGGGCCGGGACTGGGTTGAGGCCTGATGGATTTTCCAGTGAGCTTTGCCTTTGAGAAGAACATTTATAACCAATGAAGCTGCCTCTGCTAAGTGCTGGTAGTGTTTTTCAAGTTATTATTTTACTCACAGACTTAGAGAATGATCTTATGGTTACCAGGGCGGGAAGGGTAGGGGGAGGGATAGATTGGGAGTTTGGGATTGACATGTACACACTGCTATATTTAAAATAAAATGGCTTTCCATGAAAAAAGTTATTATTTTTTAAATTTTTTGTTAATTTAAGATGTTTTTCTTTATTTGATTACTGGTCACACTTCATTACTTTTTTCATTATTAATAGTATTCCTTTGGGTTTCTTTTAGTCTTTAAATCTATTCTTGTGCAGTTTGTACAAAAGCCCAGAGGGTTTACATTTTCCTAAGTTGTCTTATGGGGTACAGGGCCCTGTGGGCCTGTGTGCCAGGCAGTGCTGTACCCCACGGCATTTCTTCTGACTGAGCTCACTGCTTTGGAGGAAGCCAAGGAGGGACCTGCTTACAGGGCGTTCCTCCCAGGTGGCCATAATGCACTGGGGGTAACTCCATAGATAACTACCTGAAAAACGAAGCCTAAGGGACTGTCAGGTAGGAAAATAATATAAAAATGCGTATAATCATAGAAAATCTTGGCTGGTATTAGTTCATCCCGTGGCTAAAGTAACACAGGGAAGTAACGCTCCCCTGTCCCCTCCCCACCCCCTCTCCCTAGCACGTGGTCCAGTGCGTCTTTGTGGCCATCCGGACAATTGGCAACATCATGATCGTCACCACCCTCCTCCAGTTCATGTTTGCCTGCATCGGGGTGCAGCTCTTCAAGGTACAGGGAAGGGCCTTCAAGCATGGAGCCCAGCCCGTCTTCTTCAGGCAAAGCCCACATTTGACTGTCTGTCTGTTTTGTATCCAGGGAAAGTTTTATCGATGCACAGATGAAGCCAAAAGTAACCCTGAAGAATGCAGGTGAGTGTCCTGAACGTGGGAGTGGGGAATTTGGAAGAACAGATAAAAAGCTTCGAGAATCCGCTCGTGCTAGCATTTCAGAAGTTTTTGTTGTGGAGGACAAGAGGCCTGAGAGCTCAGCTCATGGCTGGAGACATGGAAGGGTTTTGTTTTGAGGTGAAATTCACATAACGTAAAATCAACCATTTCAAACTGTACAGTTCAGTGACGTTTCATACAATCACATTGTGGAGGGAGCACCACTTCTGTCTAGTTCCAAAGCTTTTCCTCACCCTTAAGGCATGGACGGATGACTTCTGACGTTTGGTACAGAATCAGTAAACTGGGGGAGAGAGTGGGCACTAAAATGTAAAATAACAATTATGAAATGCTCCCCAAAACCTCCCCCTACAGCCACGTATCCAGTTTTTTCCTCAAACCAGAACTTGAAGCTTAACTTCCTGGAGTTCAGGATCTGGCCACCCTCTTCTGACAGGTCCCAGGATGCTTCTTTCTCCTTGCTCCCGTCATCCATATCTTGGCCATATGTTCGTTCACAGTAATGGGCAGAGGAGAGAGCAGGTGGCATATACTCATTCCTCTTATCCCAATGCATCCAGAAGACTGTGAAGGTAGACACGGAGACCATTGCCTGAAGTTCTGAGACCTTAGAAGCATAGACGTCCCTGTGTCCCTGTCCTTTTGAGATGTCACCAGGCAAGGCTGGCCTGCTTGCACTGTGTTCATTGAGGGTTTCTTTTCGGCAGAAGGTGCAGTCAGCACCAAAGGCCATGTGACTGTGGCAGTGCACCTCAGGGGCCCCGTTCACGCTCTGGGGTGGGGGGCACCCACGGAGGTGACGGCACAGCAGCCGCGTGAAGACGCTTTCCCTTCCCTCGCTGAGTCGGCCTTCTCATCTGTGAAACAGAGACATTCTCGGAGAAATACTGTGTGCCAGCGATTATAGCATTGTTTTGGAAAGAAAACTGGGAATATTGTTAGTATAAGAGAAGGAATTTGATTAACACTAAAATGTAGATGAGAGGATGCCTGGGCTTGTTTCCCAGAGCTTGTGGAATTCTGCATGGCCAAAACATTGCACACTTTGAGGCCATTGTATGAAGGATGGTTCTTGTTCGGTAGTTTTCATTTGTGATCAGGCTGGGTGTCTGCCTGGTTACTCTGGAGAATACTCATTTAGTCATGGCTGCACGGTTATTTGAACCGTAGAGTAGGCTAAATGCAGGGCAAGATACGGAGAAACGCAGGCTGTGCCATGCTCAGAACAGTGGCCTGGCCGGGGGAGGGATCGGGCAGTGTGACAGATTCCACATCCTGCCAGGGTGACCGCCCACTTCCTTTCCTCTCTAGGGGGCTCTTCATCCTCTACAAGGATGGGGATGTCGATAGCCCTGTGGTCCGTGAGAGGATCTGGCAAAACAGCGATTTCAACTTTGACAACGTCCTCTCAGCTATGATGGCTCTGTTCACTGTCTCCACGTTTGAGGGCTGGCCCGCGTGAGTACCGAGATCGTGTGTCTCCCAGGGATGCTCCTGCTGCTTGGCGGGCACTCTGGGCTGAGCCGTCTCTCCTGGAGAGCGAGTCCTGCTGCTTTTCTCCAGTTTTGTAGGCCTTTTCTATGACTTTTTAACTTTGGACCACTTATCACTCACTTCCTGGCCCACAGGGCTCCTCTGTCTGATTAGGCAAAGGATTAACCCCTGTGGGCAGCCAGGACTCTCGGATTTGGGCAGCTGGGGTGGTGGAAGGGGGGTATCTCTCAGCGGGCTCCTTGGGGGGCATCACTGGATGTGGATGGGGAGTCCCCAGAGGCATTTTTCAGGCCAGCTCCCGTGTCACCTCATCAGTAAAGCTGCCACTACACTGTTCCTAGAGAGGCCCTTGATAGCGTCCCAGACCGTTGATTCATTTGTTCATTCACTCCTAGTAATGTACGAATACGTGCCATTGTGCCACATCTTTCACTGCCGCGCCCGCTGGCTCATTCATAAAGTGTGCTCTGGATACCAACTCCATGTAACATGCTGTACTAAGCCCTGTGGAAGAAACAGAGCTGTCTGGATGTGGTTTCCCCTTTCAAAGCCCACGTTCAGTCAGTGTCCTCAGCCAAGCCAAGCGGGAGGGTCCTGGTGTGTCAGAGACGCAGCATAAGGTCCTGAGGAATGGCTAGGATTTTGATGGGTAAGGGAAGAAAAGTGGAAAGAAGGTAGAATACAAAAGGGGAGCTCTTGTGCCTTTGTTGTTCTCTGCTCTCTGATGGCCCCCCAGCTCCTGCCACCACAACATATATACGTTGATAGAGTTCTGAGTGTCAAGTTCTCATGCCCAGAGGAGGGTGGACAGGCTGGCAGGACTCTCTGGATGTGTGGGGTGTCTGTGAAGTAGAGGACAGTTGGGTGGGGCTTGTTCATTGGTGCATTGGTCCCGCGAGAAGAGGAGCATGGAGTGAGAGCCTGCACTCTACAGAGGCGCTAGCTGTGGTCGCAGGTTTTAAACACTGCACTTTAGTAAATCTGGGTGGCAGCTGCTACCAGGGATGGCAGGGAAATGAACAAACTTGGGGCTTGGGGCTCAGGGGAGGTGGGCTCAACTCCTGTTCTGCCCCCAGGACTGTGACCTTGGCACTTAAATCCCTCTCTGAGCTTCCGTAAGACAGGGACGACCGTATGTCCACCTTTCCAGATGGATGTGAAAGCACCTAGCACAGTGCATGCCTCGGGTGGGTGCCTGGAAGGGCTGAATCTGCATCAGAATGAGCGTACATTGCATTGGAGGCTGTTGCAGTAATTGCCCCTCTTTCTGCTCAGAGTTCTGCCTGGCACATATTTAATTTTAGTGCTTGTTTCAGTTTGGGGGAAGCTCTCTTAGTTCTTTGGAAATGCCCTGGCTGCTCGCTCGTTGTCTTGTGTTTACAGCTTTCAGTTCCACCAGTGTCTTCCATGTGATGTCCTTCCTCTCTTCTGTCTGTGACTAGAAAGGAGCATTATTGGATATTTGTAAAAATCTTTTCCAGTCTTCAAAGCAGTCAGTCCACAAATATATCCCAGGTGTTCCCTCTGCCAGGTGCCGGGCTGATTGGCCTAATGCTCAAGAGGCTTCCTGAGGGACCTCCACGTGTCCCGGGGCCTTGGGGTGGGCTCCCAGTGAGGGGTCCGACCGTCAGTGCCCGCAGAGGTGGTCAGAAGCCAGCGGGGCTGGGCTGCTGGCCGAGCGGCGCTGGTGCTCACTGGATCCTCCGCTCTCCAGGTTGCTGTACAAAGCCATTGACTCGAACGGAGAGAACGTCGGCCCCATCTACAACTACCGCGTGGAGATCTCCATCTTCTTCATCATCTACATCATCATCGTAGCATTCTTCATGATGAACATCTTTGTGGGCTTCGTCATCGTCACATTTCAGGAGCAGGGGGAGAAAGAGTATAAGAACTGTGAGCTGGACAAAAATCAGGTTAAAGTCACACGCTGTTTGGGCTTCTGTCCCTTGAGCCAAAGAGGACTGATTTCTCTTTTGACAGCTTCCCGCATGTACAGAGAAGGGTACCCACCTGCTCTCTCTCCCTGGGGCTTGGGCCCTGCTCAGAGCACACTCTCAGCCATTGTGAGTCATCAGTGTGGAGGGTTAGTTTCCCAGATGCAGATTAGGCTGTAATTTTGAAATTTACCCCCAGACATGTGAGTGAGAAGTCAGGATACCTAGGCCACCTTCTGTGGTCATGACCCACTAGTGACAGCTCAGAGTCATGTAGGATGGTGTGGCCTGGGGCCAGGAAGCACCCAGTGACACTCGCACAATCCCTCCCAAGGAATAGCCTTTTATCTCCTCAACCTCGGGACTATTGACATTTGAGGCTGGATAATTCTTTGTCATGCTTGCTGTACGTGGTTGAGAAGCCTCCCTGGCCTCTACCCACTAGATTCCAGTAGCCCCTTCTGCCCACCACCCTCATTCCCGCTCCATTTTTGGTGACAACCAAAAATGTCTCCAGACATTGTCAAATGTGCCCTGGTTGAGAACTATTGACTTAGGAGGAAGTACCCTATCACACCACCGGGAAAGTCGCTAACTTTAAACTTGGGACTAAGATGGCACTGGCATCACTCTCTTGATCTAGCACCTTGTTTTAACCAGTCTGTTAGGTGCAGGGGCCTTTGGCTCTGATCGTGTGATGATGCGAGGGGGCCAGGAGACCTGTCTGGTCCTGTTCTACCTGCACCTGCTCTGTGACTGTGGGTGCGCCTCCACCTCCTGTCTGGGCTGTCTCCCTTCTCTCTAAATTGAGGGCATTAAGGAGTTACTTTTAAAGGTCTTTTTCAGCCCTAAAAGATAGTCTGTGAGATCGAGATTCTGTTCTGGGAGTTTCCCCCAGGCCCTCTATCAGTAGCCATCTCTGTTTGGTGATTACATAGAGAGCAAGAATCATCTGCCAGCCTGGGCTTCCTGGCGGGAAGTCGCTGTGCATGGTGAGGCTGTCTGTCTCAGGCTGGAGCATTGCCACTGGGGGAAACAGGAGGACAGCTTGGTTTACAGGAAGACGTTGCTGTGAGTTGTCAGGGCGTCCCTGCAGATTTCATCAGGGACGGTCTGAGGGAG
This sequence comes from Mesoplodon mirus, assembly GCF_964341445.2. Lineage (NCBI taxonomy): Eukaryota > Metazoa > Chordata > Mammalia > Artiodactyla > Ziphiidae > Mesoplodon > Mesoplodon mirus. The sequence goes on along the minus strand of NC_138988.1, from coordinate 35,283,983 downwards.
GCCTGGCCCAGCTCTTCACCCCTCCCAACCCCCACCAAGGAAGAAGAGTGTCAGGGCAAGACCCAAGCAGAACCAGAGCTGAAACTAGGTCACCACGAGGTCCTGGATAGGCTCCAGTCAGGGGTCCCAAGAGTCAGCATGTGAGGTCACAGCAGGGCCAGGTCCTGGACAGAGAGAGCCTGTGGTTAGTCTGGGCCTAGGAGCAAGGAGGGTATGATGCTGAAAAGGCTTTCGGGGCTGGAGACTCCCTCTGGGCTTGCTGCAAAGGGTGGACTGGTCTCGGCCCCAGGATCAGTGGGCGGGGCAGTGCTCTGGCCATCATCACGAACCATGTCCTGGGGGTTCTAAGATGAACACGACAAGCTCCTGAGCCTCAGAAGCTCTCAGACAGACACAGAGCTCACTCACCATTAGACACTTAGGGTTAACATGCCCGTTCTGGCTTCTGGTAGGCGTCTTGTGTGGGTCCATCCTGGAGCAGCCATGGGACCTCCAACCTCAGGGAGTCAGCCCAGCCCCTCTGGTTCTGGAAGATTTCCTTGCCTCTCGTTACTTGGCTTCCTTCCCTGGGCAGGAGAACTACAGATGTACTCCACCAGCATCAGGAAGGGCAGGGATAAGACGTGGGTCAAGGCTTTGCATCTCTGCTTAATGCACCGCCGGACCTCAGTCTTTTAATAAGTGAAATGGAAGGAAACTGGGTGCACTGCTTACCCTCAAAGGCTGCTGCGAGGACCAGATGAGGTGATGGAGCTGGGGGCCCTTTGTCAGTGATGCTGAGTGGTACCTGTGCAGGGTGCGTTGGTGGTTTCCCCTCGTTCTCGCTCCCTCCCAGTAGGTGTGCACCAGCTTTTCAGGGCAGACAAAAACTGTGTCCTTCTTCCATAGACATGCTCAGGATCCCCGTTGCTCTTTTCTGCCATTGCAGCGTCAGTGTGTTGAATACGCCTTGAAAGCACGTCCCTTGCGGAGATACATCCCCAAAAACCCCTACCAGTACAAGTTCTGGTACGTGGTGAACTCCTCGCCTTTCGAATACATGATGTTTGTCCTCATCATGCTCAACACCCTCTGCTTGGCCATGCAGGTAAAAATGGAGACAGCCGCGTGGATCACGTCGGGCCTTCGGTGCAGCCCCATGCCCCAAATTCTGAGGGTGGAATGCCGCCCCCTCACAGGAGGAAGGGTTTGATTATCTGATGAGTCTGGGCTGTAGTTTGGCCAGACTCCCATTCTGGCTAACAGTTGCCATGGCAGGAGTTTACAATCACTCTTCTGCGTAAGAGACTGTACAGCGTGACCATAAGTGACATTTCTGTGGAGCCCTAGCATGGCTTGCAGGCCTGTAAACCTTTACTGTGGGCTTCTGTGGCCAGGGAGTGGTTGTGGACTAAAGCTCTGTCTGTGTGGAAATGAACAGGCAGGGTCTTCAGTCCTGACTTGACTCCTTAGCAGCTGGGTGACCCGGAGAAAGTTATTTAAATCCCCCGAGCCTGGCTTTGTCAATTGGTAAAGTGGGAATCAAAGTTTATGCTGGATAATTTGTGTCAGGCACTTTGCTCTGGGCCTGTCACAGAGTGTCATTCCTGTCCTCAAGTCACTCTCAGCGTGGCAGTGGGGAGTCTTCTGGTCCGTGGAGTACTGAGTTTGACCTGCCTGACAGCGACTCTTTGCTCACTCTGGGGGCAAGGAAGGCAGCTCACTTCAATTGGCCACGTTGGATTACAGAGCGGTATTGATAGTGAACATTTCCAGCACTTGCGTTGTCCAGTGGATATTGCACTAGGACAAGAGTGGCCAAGGTCTAGATTCAGTTTCCCACTGGCTCTAAGAACTTGAGCAAATCAAACCAACTCCCAGTGCTGTCTGGAAGATGAGTGTAAAGACAGCCAAGTGTATGTTTTCTGGCCCTTTCCTTAAATTTAAGAATTCCTTATGAATGAGGACCCTCTGCTGATGTAGGGAAAAGCATGGAGGCAAGATAACAGTGCCTTTGATTGAATATAGGCCTAAATGGCATATAATGTATCCTAACCGAATCCTACCTTTGTCCATAGACCTGTGGGTGTGTTCTGCATCGTGCCTGGGTCAAGGCCCTGAGTAGAAACCCTGCTGGGAGAAAGGGTGGATTCCCTTTATTCCGAGCAGAGGAAGTGGATGTCTTTCCCCTTCATCGTTTGGTCACCCTCATCTTGTCAGGGGCCCCTGTGCTTTGTGGGGGGCCAACCATGTGCCCTCGCAGGGTCAGTGGAATCACTGGGAGAGGGTGCTGGACAAGGGAGGTTGCCTCGCTGTCCACGTGGCAGGCGGACGGACGCCTGCAGGGGGTGGCAGGCTGGGGAGCCTCCTTTTGCGAGTCTGGAGCCGACCCCTGAGAACTGTGCCTCTGCTTCCATCCACAGCACTATGAGCAGTCCAAGATGTTTAATGATGCCATGGACGTCCTGAACATGGTCTTCACGGGGGTGTTCACTGTCGAGATGGTTTTGAAAGTCATTGCATTTAAACCTAAGGTGAGTTGCCGAACCCACTTGTCAAAGGCTGTAGCTGAATCACTCCAAAGAATCACCCACTTCCTGTTAGTCTTGTGTTATTGGATTATGCTGAATTGTTCTGGCCGTTAACTAGCTTATCCCCTGAGAACGTTAAAATCTGACTAGGGCATCTGTGTACATACGGGAAAATGAATCTGCGAAAACAAAACCTCACAAAAAACAATTCTGAGAAAAAGAAGAAGAGAGCATTAGGAATTTGCAGAATGGAGATTGTTTTGAAACCTGATTTTCTGTTTCTAGAAGAGCGTGTGTCAGACTGTCTCAAGGAAACTCGCCTCATTACTTGAGCATTGGAGACATTGTTTTCACATAACCCATCAGAAATAATTCGGCCCTGATTTTACTTTTACATTTCCAGCACAAAGACTTTGGTTTTCTTTGTTCTTGGTCTACAGCATCTTTTTCACCTTTTATGGAAAATTCTACCAGCTGCAGACCTCTCACAGCCATACCATCTTTCGTTTGTTTAATTTAGAAAAATTTCACTTGACTTTAAGACAAAACAAGACATGAGCCTTTTAAACTGTGTTGGACTGCTCTGCGTATTATGTCTCCTTTAGGACAGAGTGACTCCAGTCCACAGTTGTCAACGTCTGTAGCATAAGAGACAGATAGTATAGTGTCGAAGAGCACGCACCATTCTGGGACCAGACTGGATTCAAATCCCCAAGCAAGTTGTCGATACTTCACTGCTCTGTGCCTCCATTTCCTCACCCATGAAATGAGGACGCTAGTAGTCCTACTTCATAGGGCAGTTTGGAGGAGTAAGAGTCACCCTGTGTGCCACGCTTACAAGAGTGCTCGGCATGTAGCCCCATGCTGTAGATGTGTCAGGACTGTTACTATGACGACCACCATCCCCAGCATCAAGTGATGATGTTCCCTCGTCCTAAAACCCTAGATGGAGGAGCAGATCCTGGCCGAGCTGTGAGACGTTTGACCCTCAGTTTCTTTTCTAGCAAAGCCTCCGCCCATCAGAGTTAGAGACTGAGTTCAGTGACCCCAGTGTCTGTTCATCAGGGTGAAAGGTATCTGACAACACTAATTTAAGTAAGACTCAGATTATGAAATGACGGTTTCACATACTCCATCCGTAAGTGGAATTCTAATTCAGAACTGTTCCTTCCTTTAATTTGAATTAATTCCTATGCAATCTTTATCAGATCTTTGTGGACCAAAAAGAAAAGACGCTTGTAAGTGATCGATCGGGGTGATTGCAGTGGGGTCAAACTTGGCATTTTTGCATGGCCAGATGCTAATTACTGTGACTTGTCCATATCTCCACATATGCACATTCTTCCCTGCCCCCACCAAACTCTTCTGAATATCCTTTGAGATTTTTGGTTTGCTTCCCTTTCCCCTTTCCGTCTTTGATCAACATTTGTCTGGACTGATGGAAAGGTTGCAGAGTAAGAACTCCAGAAGCACTTGATCAAGGCAACATGGCACATTTATTTATCTATGCAGCATTTCCTAGATCCCCTCGCCATGTCTCGCCCTGCCTGGTGATTAAGCTCTGAGAAGGCACATTTGTCCATGGCATGTGTGAGTCCGTGTGTGTCTGCGTGTGCACTGTCAGCGGCTGTGTCCGGTGAACCACTGATACCAAACCTGGGAGGAGAGTTCAGTGGCGTGTGAACAGGCTGGTGAGGCCGAGGGGAAATGAGTAGCTAATTTATAATCAGTACTGATCGATCAGAGTTTTTAAATGAGTGATTTCCACTAGAAATTGTGCCGCTTCGTAGTTTTCCTCCACAAGGTATTTTCACAGCAGAAGACAACCTCAGATTACAAGCGAGAAAAATTTTAAAACAGCCACAGCAGCACCTCTACGCTTGAGGGACACTGTCACTGCATTTGCGAAGCAGATGGATTTGGTGTTGTGACGGTGTGTCTGGAGGAGCCGGAGAGAGTCATTTCACCAAGAAGCAAAACTCTTCTTAAAACGCTTCCTGACTCTCCTGTCTCCTCTTTGGTGTTAGCAAAGCAAGGCCAGGCGAGTAGTCTTCCACAAAGAAGTCAGCGAGGCCCTCCTACCCATCAGAGGGTCAGCGGGGCTGAGGAGGCGCGTTGCAAAGGTGGCAGGAGGAAGCCTCTCTGTGAGGAGATGGCCAGAGGGGCAGAGGGCTGGGAACCTGGCCCATAAGCTTCATCTCAGAAAGTCTTCGTCTCTCCTGGGGAGCTTTGTCGCAGGGTCCTTTGGGGCTGTGTTCTCCACAGTGAGAGGCGCATGTTCTGGGAGAACTTGTCAGCATCTGTCAGGAGAGACAGGGTTGCAGCTGTTTTGTAATAGAAATACAGAGGGTGAAGTTAGAATCCTTCCTGGGAGGTGAGAAGCCATCATAGGAGGAAGGGTTCAAACAAGTGGAGGATCCTGACTCCTTTTATACTCAAGGGCCTGACTGGTAAAGGGGGCCTCCTGAGTGAGAGCCCATTTAGAGGGATGTGGTCCGAGCTGGGAGCTTCCCTGGTGGGGAGGTGGGATAACTCCAGGGGAAAAGTTGTTCTGAGTGTGGGTTAGGCAAGCATGGAAGGTGGGGAGACGCCAAAGAGCCAAGGAAGGAGGGCCGAGCAAGCAGGCTGCTCAGGGGGTTGTGTCGGCTCCCCAGGGAAGACCCACCCATCGGGCATCGACCTCGTGTGCTTGGAGCGACTGAGCCGCCCTAGGGTTTTGAGAGGTGGGCCATGATGTAGATAAGAGCCAAGTCCTGTTCCCCTGGCCTTCCCCTCCAGTACTCCCAAGGGGCAGCTGCTGGACTTCTCAAGTGAATCCTCTTGCTGCAAGGAAGGAGATTGAAGAAGAAGGGCTTTGTCCAAAGTACTGGCTCCCGTAGGTCTAAGGAGCACTTCTGATTTGTCTGAGGTTCCTTCTTTGTGCTTCTGGAAGCCGCCCATCTGGTGTTTTGTCCAGCACCTGTTCAAGTACGTTACCTGCCTCCATGTGGGCTTTTCCTCAGGGAGCCACGCTTTGTTCCCAAGTCTTAGACCTCGAAGCATTTGGATCTTGGTTCTACACTTGACCCTTGAACAACATGTGGGTTAATCTGAGTATTACTTAGAGCCACCGCTCCCTATCCCAGGTTCCTCTGCACCCATTGATTCATCCAACCACAAACCACACAGGGCTGTGGTATTTACTCTTGAAAAACATCCATGTGTATGTGGACACGCACAGTTCAAAGCCACATTGTTCAAGCGTCAACTGTACCTTGAAAATGTCTAATTGACCTGCCTAGCCACTTGAGCTTGGAAAACGTTGAGAGTTACTGGGTTTGGGGAAAGAAGAAAGTGCTTTAGTGCTGTCCTCGTGCTTTTGTGCAGAGCGGATGTGTCTTGGACACTGGGTCACCTGGCCCCATATGCCTCCCAGGACAGCACTCCCTCCCCCAGGGTCCCTGGCAGGAATAAAGCTGCTTAATCAGCCCCAGCAATTTTCCTGGAGCACATTCTGCACCTCCTGGGAAGAAACCCTGACACTATCTTTTCAGTTCTTCAGTGATCACATTCTGTGTCTGGAAGCCCTTTTCCCACCTTGTTATCTTTTAAGGCCTGTCTGGAATGTGGGCTCCTCCGTCAGAGTGTCCCCCCAGCCCAGCCAGGGTCGGCTCTCCCCTCCACATGTGCTTCTGTTAGATGCTCACTGTGCACTGTCAACATCAATACCCCCCATGTCTCCCTCTCCACTAGCTGATGAGCAGCTGCTCAAGGCTGGGTTGTGTTTGTCTCACGCGACACCTGCTACATGCTGGTTACTCCGTGGGAAGTGGTGGAAGGAAGAAAGGAATGGATGGATGAGCCTGTGGGTGCAGCCTCTTGGCATCAGGCACTACCGGCTTTTCTATCACAGGAGATGTGGGCAGAGCAGAGTGGCCAGAAGTGAACGTATTTTTCTTTAAGCCTCCACTTGACCTTTGGAAAGACTTATGCTGGTTAGAAAGCTGTCAGTTACAGTTTCCACCAGAAGTTGGCACTGTGGGTCATCCCTTGGGTCGAATGCTTCCCAGACAATCCCTGGCAGAAATTGGTACGTGATCCGGCTGCCTCAGTAAACCCCAAAAGGCCGGGCAGCGAAAAGATCCTGGACTTGGGCTGCTTCTCTTGTTTCCATTGCATAGACCTTGCCGCCCGCCGTGTGCCAAGCCCATGCTCTATCCTGGCTGGGGGTCCAGCTCTCCTTCCAGGAGCCTATAGTCTAGCCGGAGATTATGTTAATGGACCATCAAGATAGAGTTCTTAGAAACAAGGGAGCTTCCTGGCCCTAAGCCCACGTTAGTCTGGGTTATGATTTTAAATTCCCGGAGTCAGAAGTGTTTCCGAGTAATAAATGTTATTGCGTGTGGCTGACTTGCTTGATCCTTTCAAATGGGTGAGGCTGGACAAAAAATAATAAGGGCCAACTGTGGCCAGACTGGTAGGGACTGCTGGTTCCACCTGAGGGGCCCTGGCCTCCACATTCAGTTGTAGGAGACCCTCTTGTGACTGGCCAAGAGGAGAGAGTATGCAGGTGGGCGTCGTGCTAGAAGCCCTAACCTTCTGCTTACCCAGACGCTGCGGTGGCTTTGATGGGAAAGGGGTGGGGCTGAGTCATACTCACTTGACCGTGATTTTATTACCTAGGAGGCTACTAAACAGGGAAACAGGATGTGGGAAGAAGGGGCGGGGGCTGGCATTTTCTGCCTCCCCGGGACCCCTAGCAAGCCATCTGGCCAGAGCCTGTGATTCCGGCCACTTGCCTGCAGCAACTCAAGCCTCCTGTCGCCTAGATGAGGATGTCAGTCCAGGAACCCTCTAGAATTTGGGCACAACTCTGTGAGTGCGGTGGACCCTCCAGAGAGGGTGTTGATGAGATTACCAAAGAGTTCCAGGACCCCAAACATCAAGCCCCTCTCGTGTTGATTTAAAGTGACTTTATACACCACAGGGGGCCAGGATGGGCCAGTTGGAGAATAGTTTGCAGGCTGATAGGAATGATCCGAAGGTGAATACTGATCATTCTGGAGAGACAGAGACACAGAGACATACAGAGAGAGAGGAGCTATTCAGGAATAAAGTCTCAAGTAGGTAAGAGGGGCATTCAGTGCCCTGAATGCTAGTGGGCTTGGCCTCCGGTAAAGGATGTACTGTAGCAAGAGGGGGGCAGGGCCCGTGGTGTGGGACAGGACAGGAGGGACAGTGGGTCTTCACTGCTCTCTGTGCCCTAGAGCCCCAGTTGTTCCTGATGACCACACGTTTCTAAGGCATCAGTTCCTCTCTAGAGGAGAGGGAAAGGCTCACCGTGCTCTCTGCAGTTCTGAGTTGCTGTTAAATCCATGAAGAAGAGGACAGGCTCTGCACCTCAGAGCGTGCTCTGTGGCCAGGCCGCCAGTCAGCCCACTGTGTGTTACCGTTCGCAGTGATGCAAATAATTTAAGAGCAAACGCTGTGTTCTCACAACCCGGGTACAACGGCGGCACTCAGCGCGCCACGTGATCCAGCTGACTTTTTGGGTTGGCGTCGTCCTCAGGGAGGGAAGCAGAATGTGCCTTTACGTCCCGGTGCACGCTCTGGGTCTCCTCTCTGACCAGCACAGCCAGCTTCCTGAGGGGCACCAGTCGTGTCCTCACCATGGCCCGCCTCTCCTGTTTCGCCAGCCAAGAGTCCCACATCTTGAGAAGAGAAGCTGTAAGGAGTGAGACGTTGTCTTTATTAAGCAGATGCTCCCCTTAGACGTTTATCACAGGTCATCAGAGCTGGTGCAGGCGAGCTTTTGTTTACTTGTTAGAGCGCTGACAGAGGGGTCTGGGAGGGTGGCAGTCACCTTACTTACCGTGAGGGTAAGTAACTATGAGAGAGGTGCTGGGATTGTGGGAGAGGAGGAGAGAGGAGATGGCGGGGTGGGGGGGTGGGGGCGGGGTCAGAAGTTATGGCAGTTCGTTGGGAAAATCTTACATTATTTAAGATGAGATTTTTTAAAAATCTCAAACCCTAAGTCAGCGTTACAGGTCCCCCATAAATGCAGCTGGGGTGATTAACAGTGATTAGAACAAACATCACTCCTCCGGTTGTTAGAACAGCCAGCGTGTCCACATTCTCCATAGTGTCATAAAAGGCTGGGGCTCCGCAGTGGCTTCCTCTGGGCCTGCACTTGATCACCAATTCATGGGACCTGACACTTCAAAGTACCTTCTGTTCCGGTGTTCTTGATCCAGCACTAAGTGTACCCCGTTGTAAGCACACTGGCTCCTTTTTATATGATTCAGACCTGAATTTTTATTTCCACAACACATCCTGGCTTGTTGAAAAGATGCAGTTGATTTGCAGACAGTCGTTGACCTTGCAACCAGAAGCCTCCGTGCACTGTTCTCCCCACCACCCCCTCCGACTGAGGGCCTCCTGGGGGGTATCAGGAGACAACAGGCAGTAATTTAGCACCTACTGTGCTGAGCCCAGAAGAGGATGCAAACTGTATGCCATGTACGTACAGATTTGTAAGTCACAGTCGTTGGGATGTTGTACCTTCAACAAGATACAAGGACCTGAAGTAACAAGAATAGGGTAGAGCTGCATGACCAGGAGGGTGCAAGTTGGTGGAAGGAGGAGGCCTTGCCACGTGTCAAGCACTATATGGGCTTACGGCTCTGGGCTGGGTGGTGGGATTAGTGGAGGAGGGGACAGGGCTGTCAGCACAGTCCTCATCCTCAGAGGGTTTTCCGTGAGGTAGACCTGCGGGCAGAGGCCCCAGATTCAGTGATCAAGACCTGAGAGACATTCGGAGCCCCCAGGATGGGAGGTATAAGTCAGGAGGATCTGAAAACATGCCATCAGGGCATTGGCATTTGAGCTGAGTGTGAAGGAGGAAGTGGACGTGGGCAGGTAGAGGTGGGGTGGGGAGGCCGGGATCCCAGAGGCCTCAGGAGGTGGGCAAGAACCTGGTGGTGGTTTGAGGGATGGAAAGGAGTCCGCTCAGCCTGGAGGATGCAGAGGGAGGGGAGGGAGGCCAGAGCTGGAGAGGAAGAAGGAGCCTGTCAGGAGATAGGGGCCGCTCTGGGGGACAGTGGGAGCCCTCGAGCATCAGCACCATCCCTCAGCGCTCCTTCCCCTGTGAGACCTTCTGTGCACTGATCCCGCAGCCCTACAAGCCACACCTCTGCCTTAGACGGCGTGCATCGCTGGCCTGTCTCCCTGTAAGCCTTCGTGTCCCTTTAGACCGAGAGCTCTGTGAGGACATCCTGCCGTGGGGCACACCCTTTGCAGTACTTGGACTGTCGAGGAGGGGCAGGGACACTGGTTTGTTTCAAGGGCACAGCAGTGAGAAGGTGTGAAACGCTGGTCATAGTGGTCTTGACATGGAAGAAGAGAAGGAGGTGATTGGGAACCCCATGCAAGGAGTAGGAGGGCCTTCTCCTCCCTCAGCTAGTGAGGGGTTGGGGTTGTGACCTTGGGTGCCAGGGCAGGGTCGCCAAGTGCCTTGCTCTGTCCTGCAGGTACTTGGCTTGGTTCAGTGCTGCCCAGGGCCGCGGTCTGCATAGTGTGTGTGTGTGTATGTGTGTGTGTGTGTGTGTGTGGTGTGTGTGTGTGTGTCTGTGGTGTGTGGGTGTGGTGTGTGTGTCTGTGTGTGTGTGTGTGTGTCGGCCCATGCACCCGTGGCCTCTCTCACACATGCAGGTGCCCCCCGCCCTGTGTCCCTCTGCACCGGTGGACGGTATGGTCGCTTCCCTTTGGCCGTCCCACCCCCCCTGGTTGCCGTGGTTGCTGCGGGGCCCGGGTGTGTCCCCACGTGGTCGGCGTGGCTTCTCCTTCCTACGTGCTCATAAACATCTGCCCCCGCCCGCTCTGTCCAGGGGTACTTTAGTGATGCCTGGAACACGTTTGACTCCCTCATCGTAATCGGCAGCATTATAGACGTGGCGCTCAGCGAAGCCGACGTGAGTATGTGCCCGCCCAGGGCCACCTCCCATCCTGTCTCTGTCTGCACACCCGCCCGGCCCTGCACTGCATCACCTGGACAAGTCACAGAGCCCAGTCGTACTTGATCGAAAATCAGGAGTTTTCTAACGAGAGCTGCAGAAAAGAGGCCTTTTAGCGTAGAACTTGGTCCCCAGGCCTTTAGACACACATCGCCTTTTGGAGGACTGACTGTTTTGCAACGTTAAGCCGAGTCAGCGGTAGGCAGGGCAAGATAGGCATCTCTAACTGTTTTTATTTGCTGTATCAGAAGCAATACCCGAAGTGATGTACCTATAACATGTTTGTTTTAGGGTGATTTTTCAAGTAGCCAGGTGGCTTGATGCTAGAATGCTCCCCTTTTATAACACTGTCCTTTTCTTCTTTTTTCCTGTCGTGCTTCCCTCTTCTGTGGCTTCTGAACGCTTCCTCTAACAGCACTATTTCACTGATGCATGGAACACTTTTGATGCCTTAATTGTTGTTGGTAGCGTCGTTGATATTGCTATAACTGAAGTGAATGTAAGTAGCAAAGTTTGTGTCCTATAACCTCGTTAAGTCTAACACGGAGGGGACCGGAAACCCTCCCCACGGATCTCTGTACACTTTAGAAATTCAAGCACACATCTGCTTCAAAGACTAAGAACATTTTGTCCTCTTCCCTCCCTCCCCCGGCCCCCCATCCCCCCATCCCCTTCCCCCGAACGAGAGTGGGGAAGTAAATGTAGAATTGCCATTTTGGAAGGAAAACATTACTTTTAAAGAAAACCCTATTAAAATGTTAAGGGCTAGGAGTTAATTGTGTGGATGTGTGAACATTATCATTGCTCAGTAGCTGGGTGACCTCGGCAGGGCCCCTGGCTGCTTCGTGCCTCAGTTTTTTGAGCTGGAAAGCAGAGTTCATAACGTGTGCCCTGGTACCCACTGTGGGTCTGTGAAGGCACAGGAGGGAAGCCCCACAGCCGTGCCCTGAGCACGTGGCCACCGCTGCGGGTGTCCTCACCTGTACCCTGTGTCTGCTGAGCCCTACTGGTGATGCTGGGGAACATGCCTATTCTAGCTCCCCAAATAGTGACGCAGATTGAAGGCTGCCCTGGGCCAGGGGACAGAGGGCCTCGTGTATATTAGGAGAGGGTGTCAGCGCTCCTTTGTTGCACCCAGTTGAATCCTTTGTTGAGGAGCAGTGGTAGGTGGAGTGAACACCCCGCCCAACCTTTAGGAAGCATCCTGAGAAGCTTCCTCAAAATTCAGAGGCTGCAGAAAGGGGAGCACCGCCTCCCACTGGCCCCTCTCAGATCTGACCCACGCCCAGACCGGGAGGGCCTGATGCGGGCAGAACTGGCCCTGCCCACCTGGTCTGTCCCCAGTTCATCAGAAGGCCTCTGTGGGTGCCCAGGTTGTGTGGAGCCCTTCGCAGGGACAGCTGGAGCATGGGGTGGGCTGCCGTGCTGTGCTGGCTTCCTGCTGCCCGGTGCCAACCTGGCCCTCCTCCCCCCATGCCTGGCTGGGAAGGGGTTGCCACGCTCTGCCTGGCTGACACCTGCGGGCTTATATGGTCCATCCTGGTGCCCAGACAGCCTGTACCAAATAAGAATGATGAGATCTCTGTATGCCACCACTTTGGGGGCCAGGCTGACCGTGGAGTGTAGAGTAGCAGGACAGCGCTAGCCTGGAGCTGGGCCTCACTTCCCTCGTGGACCAGTGGGATGAATGATGTCTGCCCTCCCTGCTTCTTAGGTACGTTGCAATGATAAAATGATAGGCATATTTGTGAAAATACTTGCTTAAACTCCCAAAGTGTTAGGGAGATACAATGGTATTATTTTAAATATAGATTTTCCTTATAATAATAAGCGAATTGAACTGGAAGACATTACCATGTCCATGAGGGTGTGAGTTAAGCCTCATGACACTCAAATTCATGCCAAGACCAGGTACTGAAATGGTATTTTACTAGATTTAGGTACATAAATCTGCCAACCTCCATAAGCCCAGACTTATATAAATTCCACGTTATGTGAAATATTCCACAAGTCAGGTATAAAATTGCCATTCATAATGTGTGAATTATGCTTGGTTATAAAATAATCTGATGCTAATGGGAGAACATAGGACCCTCCCTGGGCTGCCCGGGGCTCTCTCCTGAGTTTATGAGCAGACATCTGCCTGCTTAATCATCTCACCACATAAAGCACTTACAGCCTCCATCAAAGTACACTTACGTGAACATTCTGGAACCAGACCCTCATGTAAGTCAGAGGTGGTCTACAGTGGAACTGAAAATATCATAAGTGACAATTGGAGCCGGTCTCCCTGGAGCGCTCCGTGCTTCACGTGGTGTGTAGGTGGTGGGGTCCATGCTTAGCTTCTGGGCACCAGGATGTGGCCAGGGTTTGTTCACCAAGCGGACAGCCCAGCTCTCTAATGCCTGACCCCCCACGCTGGCGCACCACCGACAGTATGCGCGGCTTCCTGGCTGCCTCGCCGCGCGCTGGGGCTGAGCCCGCTGTGCCTTCCCTCTGGTTCAGCCCTGCCCGGCAGTGTCTCAGGCATGTCCGCCGTCACCTTCCATCAGTCAGGAAAGCCACAGGTCTGTAAAAGCCCACACGAAATTTTTTAGTTAGCATTTGACTTCGGGGTTTCTGTATAACACAGGCTTTCACTGGCATTCGGTCAGACTGAAAAATCCCACCAGTCAACCTCCTCGTACTGTTTTTCAGTACGTGACCTTTCCCCTGGTCAGATGGAGCCTGAGACCAAACCTTCCTGAGCCAGGAGCAATGCGAGTTCAAGGCCCTGGCCCAGTAGAAAACCACCTTAGGGGACCTCAGCATTTCTGTGCTGGGCCTCAGTGAAGAGGGGATGCTCAAGGCCACCTTCTCATTTATTCAGTCCTTCATCACATCTGTATTGGGCATCTACGACCCTCAGGCCACGGCACAAAGACAGGAGAGACTGGATGTCCTTAACCTCTGGTGACATAACTCTCTGAGTGTAGCCGGTGGTTCCTCTACACGCCCCCATGCCGAGTTCCCCGGGAAGCAGCACACATCATTTCCCTTGGTGGCCCTGTCCCCCGCACTCCTGACTCAGCTGAGCATGAATACTCTTGGTCCATTGTTGGCTGTTTTTAGCTGCCATAAGTCATCATTTTTTGCAATGTTTAACTTGCTGTGCTGTCTCTCCCAACCTCTGTTGCTCTTCCTTTTCTGTTGCCTAATTGATTTTCATGTTGGTTTTGTTTTTAGAAAATTGTAGCGGCAAGTATATATAAACATATATACGGTGAAGTCGTTGTTAAAGCAAAAGCACTCGAAAGACTGTATACTTGTCTTTGGCTTCTGCACCTTTGGTTTTCGCTGAGTTTCACAGGAGTGCTGTGGATCGTGGTCATCTAAATTGTTTGCTGTGCCCTATTTTGTTGTCTCCAGCCTGGGGCCTGAGCTGGGACCATCTTGGTCAGTCACGCTTGGCTCTGTGACATGGCCGCATAGTCTTCAAGAATGAACGATGCGGCCTGGAAATGAGAAATCGAGCTTGCGTTTGTATTCTTTGCAAAAACATTTTGGATGGCCCTTTCTGTTGTCCGGCTTGCATGCTCACCTGGCCCTCTCCCTCCTGCCACCCCCTCCCATGACCCCTACCCTGCCACGGTCATGGTTTGATAGCTCTCATGGACTTGCCTTCATCACAGTTGGTCATAATGTCATCAAGCTGCTAAAATGTCAGATGAGGACTGGCAGGCTCGGTTTTGCTCCTTCTTCAATGCCTGTTTGTTCCTTGAACGGAGAAATGATCCAGCATCATATTCTCTCTAACCTGGGGAATGGCTGTTGCTGACATTTAGTCTTTCCGATTATCGTTATTGGCGGGGAGGCAAAACACTTGTTTAGCAGCAATGTCTGCACTGTTATTCCTTAAGAGTATGTACAAAGTCAGTAGGGAGGTCACTCCCAGGGACCTAAGAATTGTCCCTGACTTGTCGTGTACCTGGGGTGGACCAAGTGGCCCACAGCTACACTCAGCCTCTTGTTCTAAATCCATGGTCAGGTTGTTCAGCCCTCCATCCTGTATGCTAACCCTTTTCTAGGGACCAGGTCGCTGGTTTCTGGAGACAAACTCAGCAATCCCCAGTACAGAAGCCTTCCATCCCAGAGGTGTTACATGCCAGGTCAGAAGTAGTCAGAGAGAGGCTCCCCAACAAGAACTCTTCAGGATGCCTCAGGGTAACTGGTCTGCTTCCTGTCTGAATTGGAAAACTGCATCCTTTCAGCTTTTCTAGGAAGAGATGGGGATTAATGCATAAATGCAGACTGATCCCTTTGCACTTGGGAAACTCAGGGCTCATTTGCCTTCCGTAGTTGCAGGGAGTTGGCCCAGAGCCTACATTGCAAGAGCCTGCTTGGGAGCCCTGTGGGAAGGAGCTTTCCAGACTCTGGCATATAATTTGGCTTCCTGAGGCTGAGGGTCCATTTCCCTGTAGGGTTTCCAGATGAAGACTGGGGCATCTCGGGAAGGAGTTACCGAGGTCCTCTAGTCCAGGCCCTGGGATGACACTGGAATTCCATCTATTGAAACATCATTCAGCCCCTAGTGCTGTCAATGGAAAACTCCCTGGGGAGTGAGACCTTCCCTAGTCTCACAGCCTCTGGGGGTGTCCTGCGGTTGATCCCAGGAGTGGCAGCTTGCTCATGGTCCATTTCCACCCTTCACCAGCTCCCTGTGTTTCTGAGCCTTCTCTACCCATCCCTTGTAAGGAAGATGGGGATGGCAGCTACTCGCTTTGCATCCATCTTGAGTACTGAAACCTCATCAACTCCAGGAGAACCCATTGCTTAGCTGTAACAGCCTGCATGGGCTTTTCTGGTGGTCGCATTCTGTGTGGCCCCTCCAGACCTAAAGGGAATGAGCTGGTGTGGGTGACCAGCTGAAGACATGGCCCAGCTTTACTCTGGCCTTGGGCTGCTGCTCTTGGCTCTGGCTGTATGTTGGAACCACCTGGGAAAGCTTGGGGCCAGATCAATTAAGTAAGAAGCTTTGGGGTGAGAACCAGGCATCAGAGTTCTTAAAGATCCCCAGGCAGTTCCAGTGGGTAGCCCAGGGTGAGAGCTGGCCTGCCCTTTTCATCAGGCTGGCGTTTGTAGTTTAGGCAAAGCCATCCTCAGGGTCCCTCCATTTGTAAGATATTTTGGCAACTTGTACTTTCCCCCGGTGCTACCAGTGACACCCTCCCCTGCCCAGTCCTCCTTGCCCAGTGAGGCATGTGGGGGGGTGTCACAGGCTGCACTGGGGGTGCACGCAGCCTGGTGTGCCATTTGCTCTGTCCTTACTTTCTTGCATGTTGTGCTGCTTTGTCCCTCCACAAATGCTGTCTTTTCCTCTTCTTTGTTTTTTTGAGCAAAAGACTACCCATGGTTTCCAGTTCATAGGCCAAGATTTGTCATACTTCAAAGGTAGCAGTTGAAAAAGAGATGTGCCCTTCAAAAGTCAGTTTGGCTGCTAACTTTCTCATGTCATAAGGGGAGTGTAAAAGGTCTGTCAGACTTGACGTGGGCTAGGGAAGGGCCAGCAGAAGAGGCTTGGGCCAGGTCATGGCCAGAAAGAGTGTCTTCCTCGACCACCCAGCCTCCTTATTCTCCTGTAAGTCCAACACACAAGTTATGGACGTTGCAGAAATATACTAGAGTGTTCTGTCTTATGCACACTCTGGTCCCCTTGAGCATAGGCAAGTGCACACACACACACAGACACCCCCTCACACTCCAGCTGTAAGGGTGAGACTGGAGCCTCCTGCACACAAGCCCTTAGGGAGTTGGTGTGGGCAAGCGTGAGAACTTGGGAAAACAAATACCTTCATTTGCTAAAGTCATGAGTTAAAAACCATCATCTGTCCTTTTAAGGAGATGTGATCCCTTTTGAGATGAGATGATAGAAGGAATGTAAAAAGAGTGACCAGGCTTTGACCAACCCATTGCAGGGGTCACGTTCCGAGCATCCCAGGCGAAGCAGGGACCCCTTTTTAACCCCATCAGAACCTGTTAGTCCTGGCTTAGTAATCTCGTTGAATTTCAGTTGTGATGTGATGTGCCCAAACTCCTTCTATTTTATGAATTTTATAGAGTTTTAGGTTTGATCTCAGGGGGCAGCCATTGACGAGAATGAGACTCCAGGATGGAGTTTTTCCTTTCCCTGTATCTCCTGGGAGGAGAACCCATCAGATTAGGGTGTGCATCCATGCGTGCACACACAACCCTTAGCTGTACAGACCCACCGTGCAGAGAGGCTCCCTAGACCCCTGGAGAGCACCCAGGAGTGCTGGGCCCCCAGTCAGAAGAGCCTCCTTCCTTTGTTGGCTTCTGGGTCGACCAGCTGCTTCAGCAGAGGTGACCCCACTGAAGGGGAAAGAAAAGGGCCATCATTTCCTGACTCTTGTTCAGCCTTTACTGTTTAATTTAAAGATGGCTCCTGATATTTGTGAGTTGGCTTACAACCTCTTTGCATTCTCATAAACACTTATTGGACCTCTAATAAGTGCCAGACACCATGCTGGGCACTGAGTGGAGTGAGGCAAGGTCCCTGCCCCCTGGGGGCTCACAGACTGAGTGGGGAGGCTGGTGACCACAGGGCGATGAGGGCTGGGATTCTGCACCCTGGGGCCCAAGTGACAGGAGTCCAGCCAGACCTCGGGTGAGACAGCACTGCGGAAGCTCAGGGAACGCTGGTGCTAAGCTGCTTCTTCCCAAGAGTCACCCAGAGCTGAGCCTTCTTGGTGGGGCAGTGAAGGCTTCTGGAGGGAAACCAGCCCCTCTCCTGCTTGCCCTGGCTCAGTCTGCCCAGCTCCTCGGCAGCCACGCCAGTGAGGGCCCATTGGGCGCACGCCACCCAGCTGTGCGGCCCCAGGAGTAGAGTGGGACAGGGGAGGTCTGTGGAGCGCAGGCAGCTGCCACTCTGCCCTGTTTGGTGGAGTCACCCTGTTCCTCAGGGTTAGGAACGGCCTGCCTCAGAGCAGTTAGGTCCTCAGACCCACAACCCTGACTACAACAAGAGAACCAGTCTTCCCATGAGAAGCAGAGTCCCACTCTGCATTTCTGTGCTTGGGGACAACTGAGGTCTTGCAGTGTTGTCTTTTACTGGATGTCTTTCCGTCTTGAAACATCATGTCCTGGGGTGTGAATTAGAAAGTGATAGTGTCTGAGCCTGCATCAGTGGCTGCCCACCCTCAAGTCCAGTTCCAAGCAGTTCCTGTGGCATTTCCTCAGGGAGGGAGCAGATGTGTTATCCTCAGACATGAACCACAGATTTTTTTTTAAAAAAGGGGGGGACACCCTCCTGAACCCTTGCTTCCTTCCCAGTTCATTAATACATTTTCAATCTTTGATTTCTTAAAGCCAACTGAAAGTGAAAATGTCCCTGTCCCAACTGCTACACCTGGGGTAAGATCAGTGACTAGTCTCCAGGGGCTGGGCCTTTTCCTTGAGTTTATTTGGCCATGTCGAGTTTTCCACTAGCTGTTCTGTATTCTCCATGATTGTCCTTCCAGAACAGTGTCTGCAGTGGTTTGCATTCATCATCAGTGTCCAGTACTCTTGACCAGACCAGTGTCCTCCTCTTAACACACTAGACCACGTGGACATGCATGTGCTGTGTGGACACAGGGTTTCCCAAGCCCTGTGTTGTTAGCATGTAACTTTTCCTTTCATATCATGCTTTGTAAGGTGAAAAGGCCCCAGAAACACATCTTTAATTCTTACCTCTGCCACCTCTGTTTGCATCTGTTGCTGTTTTTCTGAAAGTGTTGCATGTTCTACTTTCCATTGGGTTTGACCTCTCCATGATAACCCTTCAGAACTCTGAAGAGAGCAATAGAATCTCCATCACCTTTTTCCGTCTTTTCCGAGTGATGCGATTGGTGAAGCTTCTCAGCAGGGGGGAAGGCATCCGGACACTGCTGTGGACTTTTATTAAGTCCTTCCAGGTAAGAGCCATGCCAAGGGCTTCTTTGTCTTTGAAGATCATGTGTAAGTCAGTGGTTGTGCCCTGTTGTGGAGGATCCAGACTCCTTTCTGCAGGACCACTGTGACCACCTAGGTCCAGAGAGGACCTGGAATGCTGAGGAGACGGGCCCAGCATTGCTTGGATAAATCAAATAGGATTACTTGCTTAAGGAAGCAGAAGAGAAAGCAGTAAGGCCTGCAGCTGAGAAATCTGCAGCATTTCTGAGATGGATAGATATACGGGGCTCCCCGCACCTCAGTCCTCCCCAGGATGCCCGGGATGAATGGTGATGTCTGAGAGAGGAAGGGTCCCAGCCAACCCCTGGAAGCCTCATAAGGCTGCGGCAGTCCTGTCCGTTGGCTAATCTAGATACAAATCAGAGACTACTTGGCCTTGGCCAGCACACCATCCCCCGTCCTGGGGTATCCAGTGCCTGGGAGGATTACAGAGTGAAGGGCACCCTGGTATAAGCCAGGTCCCCTTTGTCATCTATGGCTTTCCAGCCTGGTGCAGCCTGGTTCTTGGCTGTTCCAAACAGAACCCAGCTTCTCATGTACCTTCCAGCACCCCACCCTAGATGTTCTGGTCTTCTGGACTTACTCCGTTGGGGAGGGGGGCACAGATTCTTATTAAGAGGTGCACCACATGGGGGAGTTTGTAGATGTGCACGAACTTTAGAAAATGAGTCATGGATCTTCGTTTCTTTATCTTTTGACTTTTTAATTCAAAAGTAGTAAATGCTCACATTAACAAATTAAGTTATTCGAAGATACACAAAGAACAACCCCATCGGCTCTGAGGAAACTGGTGTTAATATCCCAGGAAACGTTTTTCCACAGTGGGCAGAATTTTAACAGGTAAAGAGGAGAAGGGTTGGCATCTGGGGAAGGAGGTAGATCCAGAAACTCAAAGAAGGAAAATCGCAAGTCCTGTTGGGGAAAATGAGACTGTAGGAGGAGGCGGGATGCAGCTCTGAGAGAGGCAGGGCAGGTGGGGGGCCTCGAGCAGGTGAGCCTCGGTCCCGGAAAGGGATTAAATCCTAGACGGTTGTTAGTAATACAAAGTACCAACATTTGTGAATGAACTGCTATAAAAATAGAATGACTCATGCAATAATGTCATTGTTACATTAAACTTTTTTTTAAAAGTTTTGGTCACTATAAGATGCATTCATGTCACAGAGACATGACCATACATGACCATTCATGTCCATAAAAATTGAGAAACTATGCCAACAGAATTCTTAAACATTTGCTCATCTAGGGAGAAAACGCATACTGCTATGGCAAGGACAGCCTGAAACTAACCCTGTGGGACTCTGTTAACCAGTCCAGTTGTCAGGATGGTGCTACTGCACTGGGCCAAGCTGGCAGTCACAGATCCAGAGCTGGCACAAGTTGGAAGCTTTTTTAGCCACTGGCTTTCTGATGACCTTTCTCAGATAGGAGAGCAAATGGAGGCTTTATGCATGTGAGCTTGGCCTTAAGTTTAACAATCTGGGCACTCCCTGGAGGCATGCCAAGCACACAGACATCTTCTGTCACTTGAGATGAGGGAGACAAGCAGCTGAGGAGCCTTGGATTAAAAGACCAGTGGTGGGCTTCCCTGGTGGCGCAGTGGTTGGAATCCGCCTGCCATTGCAGGGGATGCGGGTTCGAGTCCTGGTCTGGGAAGACCCCGCATGCCATGAAGCAACTAGGCCCTTGCGCCACAGCTGCTGTGCCTGAGTTCTAGAGCCACTGAGGCCCGCGCACTTAGAGCCCGTGCTCCGCAACAAGAGAAGCCACCGCAATGAGAAGCCAGTGCCCCGCAACGAAGAGGAGCCCCCACTCGCCGCAACTAGAGAAAGCCCACGCGCAGCAACGAAGACCCAACGCAGCCAAAAATTGAATAAATTAAAAAAAAAAACCGGTGGTCTGACCCAACACATGCTTATATTTGATGTTCCTAAGGAGAGCCCAGGCTTGGTGACCACACAGCTAGCTCGTTTTCTTCCCTGGCCCAGCCCCCAGCTCCGTGGTTCTTTCAGAAAGAGTGCATTTTAAGAAAGGTGTCTTGCTTTCTACAGCCACAGCCAGAAAGCGGTTCTTCCCCTCTGACCCAATAATTCTACTCCTAAAGCTTCACCCTAAGGAAGTACTTAAGCAGATGCAAGGTGATTTTGCATAAAGATGTTCCTTTGCGAAAGAGCCCCTTGCCCCCATCCCCAAACACGCCCACAAAAGAAAGCGGAAGCGATCTAATTGTCTAGCATGTTGGAATTGTTTCATCAATTACAGTAGCTTCTGAGAGCGACACTGTTTAGGATTAGGACACACTGTTAACAACTGTGGAAAGCATGTCGTGCCTGCAGCTTCGTAATCCGAGGTGTGCATGGGCTGCTGTCCTCAGGGCTGAAGCCGGGCTGCTGGGCTGGGGTTTAAAAAGCTCTTCCTCACTCTTGATGTCCTTACAGTATAACATGGAAAAGAATAGAGCGTGTGCCCCATGCGGGCCTTCCGTCTGCCCCCAAGCCATGCGGGGGGACAGGGTGCTCACGCTGAGCCAAGTGCTGCTTCTCTTCCAGGCGCTGCCGTATGTCGCGCTTCTCATCGCCATGCTGTTCTTCATCTACGCGGTTATTGGCATGCAGGTACGCTCCAGCACCTCTCCCCCGGGTCTCCTTTGCTACGTCACCCCAGATCTGTGGCAGGCTGTACCTTGGCCAGGGGGACTGGAAGGACAGGTCATGAGTTTTCAGCCGGACGCCTGGGCTGCTGAAGAGCTATAAAGATGAAAAAGACGTGGCCCTGCATGAGAGAGCCTGTGCCAGCGAGAGCCGGGCTCAGAAGGGCATGGGGAGGTTGGAATATGTCAGAGGAGGCTGGGTTTAGGGCACTCCCCACCCCCAGTCTGGGTCTGAGGGGAGCCAACTGATTGAGAAAACCCATCGTTGATTGTAGCAACAGCAAATGCTGTACTGAAAAAAGCCATAATTGTCCTATTTTCTGCATCAAAGTTGCTAAGAAGATACTGAGTGATACAGAAGTCTGTTTATCATCTGAAAGCATTACAAACTATCTAGATGCTGGGGCTGAACTGGAACCATTATCTTGCCTCAGAAGCGCCCCCCTAAAAAGAAGCGTGAAACCAGGCTCTTCTGTGGCCTGGTCCTGGCTGAGGGGCTGTGGGATGCTCCCCAGCTCCTCCTGAGGTGGGGAAGGGGGCATAGGAGCTTCCCTTAACAGCTGAGCCCTAATGCAAAGTGGGCGGGTAGGGGGCAGAGCCCCCTGGAGGAGAGGGAGGTGGAGGACCCTGTGGCCCTGGACCTCCCCAGGGTCCCTCTGCCACGCTCTCTGCTGGTTCAGGTGCAGCCTTTCAGGTAAGGGAGGGCTGTGAGTGAAAAAGAGGTGAAGTATTCCCGCAGCAGAGAAATGGTGGTACGTGCTTTTTTATTCTGACGGCAGAGAAGCATTTGCAAGTGCCTAGGACTTTTACCAGGGGTTTTGAACGAAGAGGCAGTGTGCTTGAGCCCCTGTAATTTAGCAGCTTGTGACGCCATGGGCCCCAAAGGGTCTTTTATGCCATAACGTCCTCATATAAAACTTAAGTGGTCACAGAGAACTGGAAACTGCATCTTGCACACCACCCCCGTGTTCACTCAAGAGTCTTTGCCGGCCGTCAGGGTCTTCGAAAATGTCAGTCTGCTTCTGTAATCCCCACAAGTGAAGAATTTGCTGACTTCTCCTGGCCCTTAAGGCAAAGCCCACCCTCCTTCCCATGGTCCACCGGCCCCCCATGCTTGTCTGCAGCCTGGTCCTTGGGTTGTTCGTCACACTCACGTTCTTTTCATTTCCTGGAGCACCCGGGCCATGTCGCCTCTGCACGTCGTGCTCCCTCTGCCTGGAGCATTCTTCACCCTCCTTGTCACCTGACTGGCTTCTCCTTCCCCTTCAGTTCTGGGCCTTAACCTCACTCTTCCTGGGGGCCTACCCTGACCCCAGCCCCAGCCTCAGGGATCCTGTGAGCCTATTCTGTGCTTCCCCATCGGGCTGGACCAGCCCAGCTCCCATCTGGAGAGGCTGCCGGTCTGGTTACTTTTTGCATCCCTTCCCCAGGCTAGGAACTCCTTGAGCTGAGAATGTGCCCAGCGGTTAGCACCAAGCCCAGCATATCTTAGTGGGATGAATAAAGTGCCGGGCACTCTGGGTATTGACCAAACTTGAGTTCTAAATTCACATATGGAGGGGTGGATTTTTTTTTCTTTTTTTTTTTTTTTTTCTGGTATGACAAAATCTTTTCTTTCTTTCCCCTAATAATTTCTCTCTCTAGATGTTTGGGAAAGTTGCCATGAGAGATAACAACCAGATCAACAGGAACAACAATTTCCAGACCTTTCCTCAGGCAGTGCTGCTGCTCTTCAGGTGACTGAGTCCAGCCCGGAGCAAGTCTCTCTGGTTCTGGGCTCCAGAGCAGCAGAGGACCCGTGTTCTTAAAGCAGTTGGTCATGGTGGCCTTTTGTATTTGTTGGTTTTGTACTATTAAACAGACATGGTGGCATTTTAGTCACAGAGGAATTTTGCAGGCTTTTGGTCATTCCCATTGTGATTGGCTTAAGGTTTTCCACTTGGGAGGGAGCAGGTCTACTGAGCCGCCAAGAAGGTATGGGGTGTATGCTTACACATGGGCGCGTGTGCTTAAACAACCGGGAAAATGAAAATTTAGCAGGAATGTAGAGGCCTTTTGCACAGTCAGTGGGGAGCATCCTGAGATGTGCAATTTCAAACTTTATGGGATTGTTTTTAACTCCATTTAATAGCTTTGTAAACAAAGCGCCTTAAAGTGAGAGAACTTTCTAGAAACCATACAGGCAAGTCCTAATGTCTGGAGAGCAAGTTCTTTGTAAGTTAGACAGTTTCCAGTTCTTTGCTTTCAACAGAATCAAATGGGGATCTAATCAAGTTGTCAGATGTTAGGTCATTAAAAATAATAATCGTTTAAAAATTGTAACATAAGTATTTAAAGGAGAGAAGACAACAAAACAAACATCCCTTTATACAAAAAGAATTGATGTGCTTGTATCAAGTGACTGATATAAATCAAAGGGAGTTGCAACAGGGCCTTCCTTACTGATGTAAGTTGTATTTGAAAATAAGTAGGAATTTCAGTGTAGGAATTTTCACTAAATCAAGCTGGCTTTCCCCACAAAGTACTTAGGTTTTGGTCTAATTAAAAAAAATTTTTTTTTCTTAAAATTTCTTAAAGATCTAAGCCTCAAATGCCGTCTTTGTTTCTTTGCTTGATCTAAAAAAGGTGTGCGACGGGGGAGGCCTGGCAGGAAATCATGCTGGCCTGCCTCCCGGGAAAGCTCTGTGACCCCGAGTCCGATTACAACCCCGGGGAGGAGTACACCTGTGGGAGCAACTTTGCCATTGTTTATTTCATCACTTTTTACATGCTCTGCGCATTTCTGGTAAGTGATCAGAATAGCCACCCCACCACCAATGGACACATATTCATGTAGCATTTGGGATTCAGACCAATGACGTTGCCCCGTCAAATAGCTGTGGGGTATTTTATGCTGACGAGCAGTCTAGACTCCACTGGGCCGTCGAGGTTTTGTTGAGCGAGGCCTGTGTTACTAGCAGCTTTGGTGTGAGCAGGGGTTGGGTGCTCACTAACTGGCTTCACCACCCCAGCTTTTTAGGGCTGCTGGTTCCTTTATAAAAATCTCAAAGCCACTGCACATAGTAGTGACTTACAAGAATGAGTTATGTGGTGGCAAATTATAACACTGCAGTGTGTTTCAAAAGGTCAGACAGGACATTCCCCCCTGCCCTCCCCTGGGCCTATACCCAGACCATTTTGGAAAGCTAGAAGTCTGCCTTTTTCTTAAAACGGTCTCCAGAATGCAAGATTTTCAGCCTCTGTAGGAGAAATGGGTCCAAATGTCTTGTGACCCTTATAATTAGGAAGCACTCACTAGGGTTGAACCCAGCTCATCGCACTACAGCTGAAACTCCCTCTTGATTGGCTTTTACAGATCATCAACCTGTTTGTGGCTGTCATCATGGACAATTTCGATTATCTGACCCGGGACTGGTCTATTCTGGGGCCTCACCATTTAGACGAATTCAAAAGAATATGGTCCGAATATGACCCCGAGGCAAAGTAGGTTGAAAAGAATTCCATTTGGCTTGTGTGGGCTGTTTCTGGACGCTGGGTGTGCTTTTCTGTGGAAGGTGGCTGGGATGGACCGAAAGCCCAGGCCTGCTGGTGCTGCCCTGCACCTCATGCCGTACTTTGTCTCTAGGGGAAGGATCAAGCACCTGGACGTGGTCACTCTGCTCCGCCGCATCCAGCCCCCCCTGGGGTTTGGGAAATTGTGTCCACACAGGGTAGCCTGCAAGGTAAGTGTCCTGTTGGCATCCCTGACGGCCTCTCTTGCAGGGACTCCCTGCTTTAGTCAACAAACCCTTACTAAGTGATGTTCTGTGGAGCCTGCTGTCAGGCGCTGGAGCTGCCGAGATGAATGACATGTGGCTGCTGTCCTTGAGGCGTTCTCAGCTGTGTAACTCTCAGGTCACCCTGTCAGCCAACAATAAGAATAGGAAGGGAATTGTGTAATTTGTCACTGGGTAGAAGGAGGGGATGGTGACATTTGCATCAGGTCCAGCAGGAGAGAAGTAGGAGTTTGTCAGAGGGGGAAGGGCATTGCAGAAAGGGAGCCCAGGGAGCCCAGACGTGGAGGCAAGAGACTGGGGAGTCGGTGTGGCTGGAACGCAAGAGGAGGTGGCAGAAGGCCTCAGGCCCAGGCTGAGTGTAGCTGCGAGGAGCCTTCTGTGCTACGCTGAGTCCCATGGAAGAAACAGGAGGAGACGTCCGTTCTAGAAGGTTGACTCTTGGTAATGGAGAAGTGAACTAGGGACAGGAGAACACCCAGGAGAGCTGTTGCATTATCTCACTGTGAAGTACCGAGAGCCAGAGGGAAGTGGGCGTGGAGAGGAGGGGATGGCTTAGGGATCTACTTAGGGAGTAGAATGGAGAGGACTTGGTGGCCTGGACATTTCCTAGCTTGTGTGATGGTGCACACAGTGATGTGCCCCTCGTGTGCATCCGGCGGTGGCGTCTCGGGGATGGATTCAGATCTCCTGCTGAAACCGCACTCCTCCTCGGACGGGACTCGAACCCGTCCGCACCTCAGATTGAGACTTGAACTCACAACTCCTGACTTAGGAGGGGACTTGAACCCACTGTCCCTTAGTTAAAACCACTCACCTGGTGTCAGGGCTTACTGAAACTCAGGTTCTTTTGCCTCGATGCAGAAAGAATTCAGCGTGAGGCAAAGTGGCCGGCAAAGAGTGAGTTTCTTAGCATAGGATGCTTGTGAGAGATACAAGCGGGCAGGCAAGGGAGCGCAACCCTGAGAACAAAGAGGGCTACATTTTTATAATCAAAGAAAAATGGGGTAGGGGAGAAGATCGCCTTCTTCCTCATCTTTAGCTAGATGTCAAGGCTTGTATCCTTAATTCCTCTTTTAACCCTTGATGGTCTAACCAGGACTGTGATGACGCTCTTTTCATGATATGTATATTAGCAAAAGGGTGGTAACATATACTAAAACATGGTAGTTCATCTCAGGTTTTGGTATAATGTCCCCTTTCACCTAGTTTCTTTCCCCTTTCATCTATATTCCTGTCTTGGCTACACACAGGAATGCAGCTCTTCAAGGACCATTAATTCCCTGACTTCATATAACAAGATCCAGATCTCATATCTGTTGTCTTGTACTTTAACTACATATGTAGATTGTTGCTTGGTTACTGGATTCTTTTCTTGAGTTGTCTCCCACTGCTTAAACAGTCTCCCAAAGTCCCTTAGAATTCCCTTTCTGACTTTAATCCCCTAGTGGGATTTTTTTTTGGATTAATTTATTTGGTTGCGTCGGGTCTTCATTGTGGCATGCGGGATCTTTCGTTGCGGTGTGTGGGCTCTCCGTTGCAGCGTGTGGTCTTCTCTAGTTGTGGCGCGTGGGCTCAGTAGTTGCAGTGCACAGGCTCCGGAACGCACGGGCTCAGAAGTTGCAGTGCACGGGCTTAGTTGGCCTGTTGCATGTGGGATCTTGGTTCCCCGACCAGGGATCAAACCCACGTCCCCTGCATTGGAAAGCAGGTTCTTAACCACCGGACCACCAGGGAAGTCCCCCCGTAGTGGGATTTTTAAGCTATATCTATTTAATTATCCTACTCTATCCCTGTCACCATCTCACCCCATTCCTGAAGTTTTCACATCAGACCATGCTCTCTGCGAGCTCTCATCGAGATTTGTTTTCCTTTCGTAGAACTCACATCGAACCACCTTGAGTCAGCTGTAGCAATAGAAAAGGATCCCCCTTTTTAAAGGAGAGATGCAAGATTTGCCTGTTGAAACTCTACCCTATAGAAATCCAGCCAGTCTGTGCAACAACTGGTCCCCTCTTCCCACAGATATGAGGGGATTCGGGGTCAGGGGTTCACCCTACCCCCAAAGGGATGCTGGGCTGGCTCTAGACAGAACCCACAGTGAAGAGTGGAGTCTACAATGTATTTCAGGCTTTCAGAGAAATCTGAGCCAAAACTCATTGTTCCCTGGGCTGGAAGTCCAGTTGGCAAGTCCTTGGGGTCCTTGCCCGAGTCTTTGCTTCTCCTCATCCTGGACTCTGGATGTAGGCAGAGAATAAGCCACAGACGTTGATTTTTTTCCCATAAATTTCCCAGTATCAGCCTCTTTTCTGTTTCCAAGAACAAGATGGGTTCTGGCTCATGGCTGTCATTTTGTGTTTGCATTTCCAGACCCTTTTATGTAAAGGATCTACGTGTCCTTCAGACACAAAGTAGTCCATTTTGCTGATTCAGGAACTTGCCAGGAAAAGCAAGTGACTGTGCAGGCTCTCCTAGGACTAGGAATTTAGGTGGGATGAATCATGTGTACACAAGACTCCAGTCCATTAATAGGGAGGAGGAAAAGTGTTTTAAAATCTTTCTCTTGGGACACCTTGTCAGCCAAAAGTAAGAAATTTGAAACTATTAGAAGTTCTAAGTACCACTTATTTAGCACTTACCATGTGCCAGGCACCTGGCTGGAGTCTTAAGTGCCTGTGAGCTCCTTTAACCCTTGCACAGCCCTTTGCTGTGGGCATGGCATCTGCAGTAACTGGGGCCACAGAGAGTTTCACTCACCCAGGTCCTCTCCAACTCTCAGTGGTGGTGTTACAGAGGCGAAGAGAGAGAAAAGAGAAGCAGGATGTGGGGATCCAGCTCTGAAAGACCGAACACTGGACTCGTAGAACCACGTGGACTTGTACAAAACACTCCACAGTGGTCTCACCAGGGCAGGGTCCTTGAAGGACACTCCCTGCGTTAGGAAAAGTAATCGACCCTGTTGGTTGAGGACCTTGGTCCCAGGCTCTGTGCCTGGCTCATCATACCTGGTACATCACTTTACCCCCAAACAGCCTTAAGGATGTGCCCAGAATGGAGGCCTGACCCCAAGACACAGGGAGAGCCAGTTAATGAGAAAGGGAGAGGAATGCATGAACAGTAATGAGTCTAAAAAACAAACAAAATGCATCTTCTGAGTGCCCGCGTTTGCGCTTCATGACTCAAGCTTTGATCTTTGTCAGCTCAGAGCTCCTCAGATAGTAGATGCCCCCCCACATGGCTGTTGAGTTGAATCGAGGGTTGATTAGAAAGGAGATGAGGGATAAACAGAGAACAAATGAGGGAAAGGGCTGCAGCTGTCATCATTCGTTTGCGTTCTATTAAGGGACTTTTCTTTCTGTTTACAGAGACTAGTTGCCATGAACATGCCGCTCAACAGTGATGGGACAGTCATGTTTAATGCAACTCTGTTTGCTTTGGTCCGAACAGCTCTTAAAATCAAGACGGAAGGTGAGCCCTCCCTGGAAGCAGGACAGGTGGGAGAAGAGGAAGGGGAGGCCGTATCCCACCTTGATTCCCCTCTGGGCCTCTTCTTGTCAAAGGCAGGGCAGGGAGGGGACACCCCGCTGCCCAGGGGATGGGGCGGTATGTGAAATGTGAACATCTGTGCTGGCCCCACTGGCTGGACCTGCTTCCCTCAACCCTTCTCCCCTCCCTCCGTGCTTCACCTTATCCGGGAAGGTTGAGAGGTGACTCGGGCCACCAGCAGCCCCGGTGAGAACAGAGAGGCATCACTGGGCAAAAGAAACAAGGCTTGTTCCCCGCCTCTTGCTTTTTGAATTCAGGGAACCTAGAACAAGCTAATGAGGAGCTCCGAGCTGTGATCAAGAAAATCTGGAAGAAAACCAGCATGAAACTACTTGACCAAGTTGTCCCTCCAGCTGGTGGTCAGTGCAATTTATTTCCTAAGTAGTTCTTGACCAGCACATTGGTTTCAATGCTAGTCTCTAGGAAGCCCAGCGTGTTTGCAGAATGCTTAAGGTACCAGCCAGAACATTGAGGCCAACAGCTAAAGGCCCTTCAGCCATTGGTGTAATGATTTGGGGGTAACATGAAGACCATTGCAGGCAAAGGAGAGGCTTCAGTGAGCAGGAAATCAAGACCCACATGGTTGAAGCCGGGGTTCTCTTGTGGGTAGAGGAATTAATGTTAGGAGAACAAGCTTGCTGCCTCAAAACCAAAAGCCTATTTTTGTCTGGGGGTTTTTTTTTGCCCAAAATGAAGTGTTTAAAACTAGTTTTCCTATGTCCTTCAACATACTGTTGAAAACTTCTCACACACAAAAAAAAGCTTTCAGAAAATGGTGTTTTTGAAATGTTCTTAAGACTGGATCTGCTACCATAATTACCAAAAACATCCCTTTGTTTAGAATTTAGAGACGGAACTAACAGGCATGCTTATTTCCTTTTGTTATCATAAAATAACTGACTAAACTTTTCTCAGATTTATATATATATATATAATACATATATATATATATAATACAGATACTGTATTTCCATTTTTTTCTAAGTTTACATGGACTTACAAGTGGAGGTGATTGTGTTTTGACTTTTATTTTCCAGTTTTAAAGGTGCAGGATCCGTTTGCTCGGTGCCAACATGCCCGCACTTTACCCCCTAGCCCTGGGCACGTTAGAAGTGTTTGCTGTGTTTTGTAACCAACTGAAATTTTATAGTGTCACTGCTCCTGCAGCCTCCAGATTGGGCTGGCTCAGGTCCAGAAGCTGAGCCAGGACGGTGGCCTCTCCTTCTGAGAAGGTGACAACCTCTGGCTCTCGGGGGCAGAGAGAGCAGCATGCTGGCCAGCTCCGCTCTCCGGCATGAATCCAGAAGCAGGATGAGCTTTTTCGTGGCTGGAGGGAGCCACCCAGAGCTGGCAGGGCCACCGGCTCAAAGCTGGGAAAGATGGCCCACAAAGAAATGATAAAGGGATAGTGTGCAAAACAAAACACTGAAAGAACAAAACCCAAATGAAAACTCCCGCCTAGAGAGAGAACCCTGGCTCTCCACAGGAGAACGGATACTGCACGCTTAAAACGAACCTTTGGTTTTCGTTCTTTTCTTTTTAGCTGCACACCCAGGTGCTCGCATGGCTGAGACGAATTGCTTTTTCCAATCGTTGTAACAATGTGCTTGAGCTTTTTCTACAGCCTCCATTCCTTTCAAGTCTCAGTCTTTCAGAATATTCTGAAGCAATTCTGTTTTAGGGTGGTGGCATGGAATCGGAGTTATCTCTTGCCAGTTGTATTCCCCTACACGTTTCTCACGATGCAGACGCATGCTTCAGAGTAGCGGGCTCCACCTGTCCAGGGGGACCTGCCTTAATGGCACCCGCAACTCCCGTCTCTCTTGAAACGCCAGCCTCATTACAGCCCAGTCTCTCTCACATCAGCGCCCATCCTGGCAAGGCTCGCCTGGAGAGAGTCATTCGCATTACTGTGAAACTTCCTTTCTTTTCATTTCACCAGAAAAAAAGTCCAGAATTTGGCTCCCTTCCTTGGAAAAACTGATCAGCTTTTAGCCCTACTGGCCTTCTCACGAAGGCTACATAGTCTTCCGCTTTCTTGGTCCAATAGCGGGCCCTGGTTTTCTCTCTGTTATTTCTTAGCATGGATTGGGGAGTTAGGATGACAAGGGTTAATCTCTTCCAAAATGACAGTAAGACCACTGAGAAACCTGGAACAAAAACAGTGCCTCAATAAGGCATGGAACACTCCAGAAGTTCCATGGCATGGGTTGTGGATGTGCTGGAGCTTATCCAGGTTGAATCTCAAATAAGTGCTCTCGTCACTGAACTTCCATAGGTGGTAACTTCAGGCTTCGGTGGACAGACTCTGGTTGAGTTCCTGCACAGGGTTGTAGCATCTGCATTCACCCCTTGCCTCTTTGTTTTTCCTCTTTTACCACTGGGTCCCAGCCTTTCCCACACCGTGGGGCACTTAGAAAAGGAGAGCATATTTACGACCCTCTGGGCCAGCGGACGGGTAGCTCCCACGGCTGAGGGGCTCAGCGTCCCGCCCACTGTAACTTGGTCAGAGGGCAGAAAACTGAGCCAGGCCAGCCCTGCACCTGTGACTGGTTGATGTGGGTCACTCGGGGGCCCCTTACAGCCCTGGTGACAGAGCAGAGTAGGTGCCCACCTTAGAAGGCTTTGCCAGCACAGGGGTGATGTGAGCCCCACTCCCCGCCGAGGTCATCACGAGCTTGATGAGGCGATACTCAGGAACGAGCCTGGAACCCAGGCCAGAATTCCGGGCTCTCGCGGCGCCTTTGGCCACGGTGACAGCCTCTCTGCTGAGCTGTCTCATTTCCCACCTGGCTCTTGCTCGTGTTCTCACCTCTACTCTAGAGTCTCCTGCCATTTTGTGGATCTTCCCCCCTCCTTTAGAAGTCCCTCCTCCTCCCAGGGGCTCTTCTTTGTCTTTGGGCCTTTGCCCCGGACCTGGATCTTTGGCTCTTTTGCCCTGAGAAGCACTTGGGGCCGACCCCGTCGCTCTCTGCCGTCCTGAGCCCAGACGGCCTCACTGCACTTACTCCTCTTCCTTCCTTTTCTGACCTGCTGTAGCTTTGACTTTCCCTGTTCTTAAGACTCTTCCTGGGCCCAGTTTCAATAGCTCAGCATCTCAGTGCAAAAGGCCAAGTGACCCTTGGGAGGCCTGCCCTGTAGAGCCCTAGGTGGGCACCTCTGCCCTGGAGCTGCCCCTTGGGCAGAAACCTGATCTGCTCTCTTCACTGAGTACACCGCCCCCCAGGTTCTGGGCCAGGGAGAGCCAAGACCCTCCCACAGGAGCCCCCTTGGCCCCTCTAGGTTAGCACCATCCAGGTGGAAGGGAGAGAAAGGTTAGGCCTGCTTTTGCTGGAAGCATCCCAGCATGGGATGAGGTGGGCCTTCTGTGAGTGCAGCCAGTGTTTTTCGTGGGAGCCCACAGAGAAGACTGGAAACCCTGGCTGGCAGAGGCTGGCTGCCCCTGGGATTCTCAGGCCGCAGTCGGTCCACCTCCTGCATGTAGCCTGGTGGGGAGGTAGACTTGTACTCTAGGAGAGGCGGCCCCAAAGGAGTAGGTGGCCCTTGTGGTGGAGCAGGGAGGTGGTGGGGTAAAGAAGGAGAGCCCAGGCCCAGGGGTCCCACATCCCAACTCACCTGGCCTGGGGCAAGTCATGGAACCTCTGTCCACTCCCCTGTCACCTTCCTGCCTCTGGACAGTACGTTGTTAGACCATTTGGACTGGCCCGAGACTGATGAGGGACCTGGTTTCACATCTACCCAAAGCCCTAGGTTCACTTTGGTGGCCCCTATACCGTTCCCAGACTTGCCGGGCTTGGGTTTAGAAGGAATGCAACACACTCCTCAAGGCTGACCACCGCCAGGCGTCTTCTCACACAGTAACACTGAGTAGCTTCTGACAAGGAAGTTGGGGGCCGCGGGAAGCCCAGGATGGCCCAGCAGTGTCCAGACGGGGATACCCCCCTCACGGCCACAGAATACACCCCACCCAGGAGGGTCCCAGTGTCCCCCACCCCGTCATGCTCTATGATCCATTTCAACGGATGCCACTGTTGGCGGGTTGTAAAATAATGGTGACTCTGATGGCTCACCATCCCCCGCCCCCTGGCACTTAGGACCACCCAGAGTGTTCTACTGGCCTCTTCTCCCATAATCCTCACAGCTTCTCCTCAGAGAGGCTTAGGCCTGTTTACGGGTGAGAACGCAAGCCCAGAGAGTCCGAGCCCCTTACCCAAGATGGCACGTAAGTTGCGAGAGAAGCCTGGCCACAAGTGGAACTGTGCTAAAGCCTGAGGGCAGCAGCCGTTCCTATCTCCCAGCCTCTGCGAACCGTGGTCAGTAACCCCCGGGGGCCCTGGACAGATGTGGGGGTGAGCAGGCCTTGTGGAGACTCCTGGGCACGCGGGCACTGCCAGGATGGTTTCCCAGGAGACAGCCAGAGCCCCTATTTTGCCTCATGCATCACCTTTAATCACGCTCGGCAGAGTTCCAGCTCCCCAGCCACACACGATGGGGTTGTTTCTGAACAAAGCAGAAATAAGTCAGCTCAACTTTGAGGTTAGTTGGAGCTGTCACTTGCAGTATCGAAAACAAGCAGTTCTGAATTACAAACCAAGAAATGACATGTGGAGGCTATTGGCAGAGAATTAAGGGGGCACATGAAAATCTGGGTCTGCAGCCACTTTTCAGAAATGTCCTCTCCTTCCAAGCCTGTCTGTCACCTTTCTGAGGTCTCTATCTTTATCTCCAGGCATTGGGATTTGGATGGTTAATTGTCCTGGGCATTCGTGGTAATTACACATGCAAATCCCTATGCGCAGGGGTGAAAATATGACCCATGAAGGCTTTTTTTGTTTTGTAGTTTTTATTTTGAATCAGTAACCAAGACGGCACTTCATAGTGTTACTAATATGCTGCTCTATTAAACTCATGACAAGTGTATTATTTTCTGCAATTTTGAGCATCAGTTTATTTAACTGACTCTAATTTTGAGCCTTAACTGCTTTGTACAACCTTGCTTTTCGCTAGATTTAGTCTCCCGTGTCCTAAGCGAGAGCTCAGTGCCTCGTGCCCCGTCTTGCCCTGCCCCTAGCCCCCAGCCCCAGCCAGAAGTGAGTGTTTAGGCTCTTGCTGCAAATATGCTGATTCGGGAGAGCTCTGTCTGGTCTCTCCGTTTAGATGATGAGGTAACCGTGGGGAAGTTCTATGCCACTTTCCTGATACAGGACTACTTTAGGAAATTCAAGAAACGGAAAGAACAAGGACTGGTGGGAAAATACCCCGCGAAGAACAGCACAATTGCCCTACAGGTGAATTGTTGTTTTGTCTTTTTCTCTTTTTCACTAACGATTTTACGAGCTTATTTGAAATACTAGAGAGCTGACTATTCATGGTTGAGCAGTACCACCAGGATTTTGTTTAAACTGAGATACTGCACACTCCCCCAAATGTGGACTAGCCATTTCTGGGCCACCAGGTAAGTGCCTCCCCCTCCCTGCTTTCTCTGGCGTGCCCCTGCATCCGCGTCCACTGTGGCCTGGCCCGTGGGGCAGGGCCCCCAGGACAGTGGCCGAGGCACATCCCTTGCGGGAGGGGAGCCAGAGCTGCCCTCATGCCTTGTCTCCCCCAGGCTTCTCCAAAGGCAGCGTCCTCCAAGCAGGCACCCACCTTCCCCCAGCCTCGGGCTCGGGCCCTAGCCGCCCACGAAACAGCTTTCCATCTGAACGCAAGTGCTTTGTTTTGTTTCTGTTTGTTTCTTACCCCACTGCTTGTTGGTTTTTGGTCCATCTCAGTAACATCCATCACCTCCTAGTGCGTGTGTGAGTGTGTGTGTGTGTGTGTGTGCGCGCGCGCGCGCGCGCGTGCGGTGTGTCTGTCTCTGCGTGTTGTCTCCTGATGGCCGTGAGGCTTGCTGTGCAAATGCTGTTCTCTCTCGACCCAGCCAGCCTCTGGTCCTGTCACCCGCCCGGGCCCCGCCCGGGCCCCTCCCGGGCACCTGGAGGGGGGATGTGGTTTCAGGAACCTCTGGTTCTAACTAGGGTCCATGCATTCAAGGGTGTAGAATCCTAGGTAAGCCCAAAGCCCTGGTGGGAAGCAGGTGTGTGGGGAAAGGGAGTCCCAGTGGAGACATGCATGAAGAGGGGCTAGGAAGGGAAGCCTGTGAGTGCTGTGACTGAGAAAGCAGAGTGGAGAAGGAATGAGGAAAAGATGCTAAGGACTACAAGAATGGAACTACAGAGGTTGGCAAGCTGTCAGAAACAACTGTCCAAATTAATCAAAAGCCCTGTCATCTCTGCTGTCCGGAGCACGTTGAGTCCATTATGCATAAGATAAAGAACTTTTGCCTTTTATGTCCCTGTTATCACCATTTGTCTTAAACTGGGCCTTGTTGGTACGGGTAAGGTTCAACATGGAATAGTCTTTTGCTTTTTTTCTGGGGGAAAATGCCCTGCATTGTCTTGTGTTCTTAGTGATGGTAATTACCAAAGTGAAGGCTTGTCTGTGATCTCCCTGAGAGAGAATGAACATGAATGACAATGAATGCGTGGAGGAAGTGGGGTGGGGTGTGTGCATATGGCGGGTTAGGAGATGACCTTGTGTGACAGTGACCTGTTGATTCATGATGCAACCTGGGCTCTGCCCAGACGGCGCTGGGGGGTGGGGTGGGGAAGGATGGATGCTGAATCTGACCAAAGACAATTTCTGATCTTTCTTCCTCTGATCACATCTCCTAGAGGGAGTTCAGTGAATCACAGGCTTGAATAGCTGATTGCCATCTCAGCCTGCAGAATTTGAATAAAGCTTTCACCTCTGACCCATCCAGTTTACAAGTGACAGCCTTTCTCCTGATCACAGCTCACAAGTAGACTTAGAGAGAAGCAAACTGAAAAGATGTGTTTGCAAACTTTGAACAGGTCTGGTCCATACGTTCTAGAGGGCGGCGTGACCAAACTGGGTGCAAGGGCAGGGAGTGATAATCATGCTTCTGCAGGCTCTTCCCTAAAGCAGCGCTGGGCCTGGAGGACTAGGGGGCCAAATTCCAGAGTGTCGTGATCCCCTCCTTGTAGGGAACTGCTTGCTGTTCTCAGATTCTAGTTCTTGCGGCTTGATGACTTTTCTGGAGGGGGAAACATACTCTTTCATGGATGGCTGTGTCGTAATTTACAGTAACCAAGGTAGCGTTGTGCTGAGACCCTTCTGTTTTCTGTGGAAGGCATATATGATGACCATCTGGATACAGGGTTATACCTTTACTGAGTCCCCAAGGCTTCCCAATTAGATGGCTTCGGTGCTTGCTCTGGTGGCTGGATATAGTGTTTGGATGTTTTAAAAACCTGAACAACAACACATGGCTACGTAATTAATAATCACATTTCATGGGTGGGTTTCACTGAGAGTTTAAGTTGAAAGTTCAAATGATGCTGAAGCTACACGTATACATCGTGGGTTAAAAAGACTCTGTTACATTGTGTCACAATAATGTTTTTCCCCTGGACATTCTTTCATTTCGTTGTTTATAGAATTTTCCTTTCCTTGGTGAAATTAAAATATCTCCAGTTAGATGCCAATATCAACACATTTCCACACAGTTCCATTGGGAGTTGAGGCTGTGACTATAATTTATGTTGAGTACCCAGCCTAGTAAATTAAGTTGTGTTCATAATCTTGACAGATACATTCTGAAAATGCATTTGATTCTGCAGCAAACATTAAAAACAGAAAATTTTTGTTTCCGTGAAGGATAGTTCTCATTACATTTTTGGCTTCCTGTGCTCTAGAAAGGGCTTCAAATGTGATTTGTCACTCTACATTTAATTAGCACGACGAGGCACTTCCTTTCTGCATTGAGGAAATATTACATGACGATGCGGCAGTTAGGGAAGCGGGGTCAGATGGCGGTGGGAGGAGAAATGGATCAACCGTGGCGCTAGGATAAGTACACAGATCCTCAGGAAAGCTCCCCAAGGTGGGCACGGCCTGTCCAGAAGTGGGATGAGTTGCATCTCCCTGTGCCAGGGGTGCCGGGAGGCTGAAAGCCCAATTACTAATGAAAAATGGAGTGTGGGTGTCAGGTGAGCACAGGAGTCAAGACCTAGGCCAGTGCGTGCTTGTGCTGCATAGGGTGCAGTCTGTCTGAGCAGGATCAGAGCTGGTCCACGTTCTCTGTCCCCCCGCCGCCCGCATTGGAATGGTTTCAGAGGGCACACAGATGCACTCTGGTTATCAACTCTGTGGGCTCCATCTGGTCTCCCTCTGTTCAGACCAACTGCAGGGCCCCTTCTACATGAAGCGGGGTGGCTTGAGGAGCTCCTGGATCCACGTGTGGGTAGGAGCTTGGCACCTGGTGTCCTCTGGCCTCTGTGGTCTGAATGAGTGTGCAGTTTCCATCCGTCCATCCGTCTTCATCATTAAAGCCAGCCTTCTCTCCAGCCCCTCTCCAGAGGGAATCAGAGAGAAGCTGCATCAGGCTTTTTTTTTTTTTTTTTTCTCTCACTCATCCCCTACATGCCATATTCACTTTAGTTTGACTCAGCCTTTGCTCTTCATCCATTGTTGCTGCATCCCAGTGACCTGCAAATTTCCCCAAGGAGCAGGTAATTAAAGGAACACAGCTCTGCAGCCACGAAAACGCTGTCCCCTTCCCAGCAAATAGTAATGCCTCATCAGATCTTCCAGATGAGGACTGCAATATACAGACACTAATTAGTCCAGCATTTCACGGATTAGAAAAAGAAAAAAGATCCCAGAGTGGGGAAAGTTTTGTTCATTTCTTTTTCTTTCAACGTTCGAGGATTTCCTTTTTGCAAAAGACACGCTGGTGGACTGAGGGGAGACTGTTCCCCACTCATCCCAGATGGGAGTCTGCCCATCTTCAGGACAGGAGGACTTGAGAGGAATAGATTTTTCTTTTCTTTTTTTTTTTTTTTTTTTTTTTCCCTTACCTGTTTGGAAGTTGGGTTTAAGGAGGAGACCGTCATTTCCGGCTTGCAAAGAATTAGGTGGTTAGGTTTTATAATGTGGAAGCCTGAGCCCCAGCTGGCAGGTGATGGTGTAGGTGGCCCAGTAGAAATGTGGGTGGTGGACCGGAATCAAATGACTCTCAGTCCTTGATGTGGCCCCCTCGGAGAGGCTCGGGCATAAAGATAAAGGAAAATGGGATATTCCACAAACATTGAACCTGTAGAATATCCCACACCTGTTATCTAGCCACCTCAGTCTAAAAATGAGCAAGATTTTTTGTCTTTTTTTTAAAAGCATGGTTCCGTCTAAAGCCATAAAAAGGCTTTTTTTTTTTTCTTTTTTAATCTAAGAGAAGAACAGATGCTAACAGATGAGATTTCACTGGCTGATTCATTTGTTTCAGATGCTTGAACGGATGCTTTAGAATTTTCTGCCTGAGCTACAGCACCAAGCTCGTTAGTCGGAAGGCGTTTGTGGCTAAGGCCTTGAAAGGGAAAAGTCTCAAGTGGGCTTATTTCTACTGAAACAGCATTTCGGGAGAAATGCAGGAAAAAGCAAACCCAAGGCCCCAGAGAGA
Source organism: Mesoplodon mirus (assembly GCF_964341445.2). Classification (NCBI taxonomy): domain Eukaryota; kingdom Metazoa; phylum Chordata; class Mammalia; order Artiodactyla; family Ziphiidae; genus Mesoplodon; species Mesoplodon mirus. Next base: position 35,246,007 of record NC_138988.1, on the reverse strand, counting down.
CCCCTTCCAAGCAAAGCACTCCTCCGGAAGGTGGAAGCAGGGCCGTGGCTCAACTGCGGAGCCGTGGTCTCCTGTCGTGGACGCTGCTCGTGGTGGCTCCTTTTCATGAAAGGGAACGAGCAAGGCTTAACAGTTTTCCCTTCCAAGCAGAGACTCAGAGAAAGGGAAAGAGTGAGAGAGAGCAAAGGAGGGGGGCAGCCGCTCCACAGAGAAATGAAATGAACACAACTTCCTGATGCTGGCCAGTAAAAAAAAAAAAAAAAAAAAAAAAAATTAATAAAAAGATTAAACAGACCTGCGTAAGGTGGGCAGCTGACTCCATTCCAAAGTCCTGCATCCCTAGTTTACCTGAACTACCAAAGACTGGCAGGCCCCTTGGCACTGGGCTGACAAAGTTCCTTTTATATATGCCAGTCCATCATGACCTCCTGACCATCCAGCTCCGCTCTCTGCAGTGACCAGTGCAGGATGCAGGGAGATGTGGACAGGACAGGAAGCTCAGACACCCCCATTTAAACTAACACATACACCTGCATGCCCAAACCAACCCAGGCGACACCTCAGGTTCCATCTTAACGCGTCCGCGGGAAATACCACCACACCCAAACCTCATCCGACATTGTCCGTCTTTAATTCAAAGCCAGTCTGGGGATGCCTCTTTGGAAGCAGTGTGGTCCAGTTTCAAGGACACTGGGAGTCAGGGAACCTGGGTTCTAGTCCCAGTTCCAGCGTTCACTTGCTGTGTGACCTTGGGCAAGACACTTAACCTCTCTGTGCCTCAGTTTCCCCATCTGTAAAATGGGGGTAATAATGTCGACCTACCTCACAGGGCTGTTGTGAGGAATAGCTAAGTGATTGTAAAGCACTTTGAACGTATAATTGCTTATTATTAAGACTACAACAATAATAATATCATATGCCTGTTTACTACCAAAACTTTAAGAAATTCTTGTTTTTCTTTGACCTCTTCTCTGTTCTGTAGTGATCCATCGAGAAAGAGAATTCTCCCCTTCTTGAGATATCTAGGAAATGCATAAAGATGTAAACAGAAGTAACTCTTCAGGTTGTTTTCTCACATCTTACAAAAAGTAGATTTTTTTGCACAAGAAGTTGCTTCGGGTGGGGGGGGGGGCGCCTCTGAAATTCTCAGCTGATTCCAAGCAGTAGTTGAGGAGTCAGTACACCTGATGCTGAGCCCAAGATACCCAGAGGTATTCAAAAGTAACCTTAGTGCAAAACCTTGAAGTTCCTGAAATGTCTAGAGAAGAGAAGGGTTACAAGCCCTGGTCTGTGCAGACTGGAGGCTGCGTGCATGTGTGCGTGTGTGCAGGGCGTGGAGAGGCCCAGGATGTGGGGAAGCCCGGCTCCTGGCTGTGCTCATCCACAGCCAGGCAGGGTGGGGGAGCCGTGTAGCCAGTGGGAAGAGTGGTGCTAGCAGAAGTCCCCCAGGCCCGTCCTATGCATGACTGAGAGGGTCCCTCCCAGCCTGGAGGTCTGCTCCAGTGATGTCTTCTGTGCTGTGACCTTTGTTCCACTTGGGAAACAGGCCTGGCGCCCGATTCTGTTCCCATGTGTGCAGACTGTCTTAAGTCTAGGAGCTCGTGGTGGGTTTTCTGGATTCTCACAGCAGAGTCCGTGGGGCCAGAGAACAGGGTTGACCTCTTCACACAGCACCATGGGTGGTGACGTGGGCATGGGGGTGACCCCTGTGAAAATGTTGAAGCACAGCTGTACCTGCTAGTTGACAGCTGTGGCCCCCAGCACTTTGAGTGTCCTCACCCCCTGCTAACATCCCAGCCCTGCACCAAACCCCTCTGTGATTCAGTAACTAAAGGGCGAATGCCTGGTGTAGCAGGGACCTCTGGGAGCCTATTCTGGTCCGAAGGCCCACCTCTGCTCTGACCGGGTAGTGCCCGGGATAAACCAGTTATTAGGTATGTGGTGTATCATCCCTGAAAAAGAAGCTGGTCAGCTCTATGGGCACAGGTAAGGTGTTTATCCACTGTCACAAACGATCCCTCTGTCCCTGACCAACCCTGATGTCGTTTATTAAATACTAAAGGGAGCGTATGTGCTCACCCCCGCCCCCTGTCTGTGTCACCCCATCTCAGAGGCCCACAGTGACCATCTGTCTTCTAGATCTAAGTCTCTATACACCAGAGCCTCAGCAGAACAGCTCTAAGCAATCCATGTGGCTGGTGTCTCCACATGCCTTTCTGCACAGTCCTTCCAAATTAGAAACTGGAAAACAGTAACTGTCTAGGTAGGATTTATGGAACGGTCTAAATGGAACGTGAGAATCTTGCCCAACGTGGGCCTGGCTGTGTGCTGAGTGACGGCCCTGGTGGTGGCTGGTGGCTGAGACCAATTGGTAAAGGACAGCCAGAAGTTGTCGGGGCTACCTCCCGCCTCGCTCGAAAGGGAAACAAGGCTTCCCTGGAACCTGGTTCACAGTCAAACTGCAGATACCTCTGTCCTTTTCCCTAGGACCTTAAAAGAAGAGTAGCTTTAAACGTAGAAAAGTTGTAAGAGACAAGTCAAGTTTAATATGTCAGATTGACAGACTCAGCAAACTCGGTGCCCAACACCAGAATCCATGGTGCTAAACTCTTAAGCTCCTGGATGGAAGACACAATGCAGGCCAGAATCCATCATAGGGACACAGATGTAGGATCGGGCCTCAGGCTCTTCTTCAATAGCTTATTCTATGGTGTGACCTAATTAAAACTTCAGTTGATCCACAGGATTATTGGGTACTGGATTCTCTAAAAGGCAGGCGATCGTTCCTCTCTAAGAATAGTAATTATTATTTTCAAAAGTCTTTGAGACGATAGAATTACTGAAAATAAGGAAAGTTACATGATGTCATCGCAGAAGGTCTTAATTACTGTGGCGTGTAATTGACTAACACCCACCTAGTAGCCCTCTTTAGCCCAAACGTATCACTTGGTTATCCACAGGCAGGAGCTTGCGAACACTCATGGTTCCTTGGTTGGGTAGCTACCTGTACAAATTAGTTCTCCCTGGCACACTGTAGCCCTGAGAGAGGTGGCTGTTTGGGGTGATGGGAGGGCACATCATTCTAAGGCACAGTGAAGGCAACCCGTGCTAAAGGCTAACTCAGAGAAGCCATGAGAAGGATGTTTCTTCCCAAAGTAGAGAAAGGTCGGGGGAAATCACAGGAATCCGGGATGGGGGAAGAGCCCAGCTCCAGGAAAAGATGGTGTTGCCTGTCTGAGGGCGGGTTATCATCAAGTTCTACAACTTTTTGGTCTCAGGAACCTTTTATGCTCTTAAGAATTATTGAGGACCCTTATGTATCAATATTTACTACATTAGGAATTAAAGCAGAGATTTTTAAAATGCAGAATATGCAAGCACAAAGATGCCGGAGAGATGAGATCCCCAAGGTTCATGCAGCCTTTGAAAACCCCCACTGTGCTCTCCGGAGAGGATGAGAGCGTACAAGGCCGAGAGCATCCTTGTCTTATTATGCAAAACACAATGACCTCTTGGACCCCTTAAGGTGTCTCAGGGGGCCCCAGAGTCCTAGGGCCACACTTTGAGAACTGCTGCTCTGGGGGATTGATCCCATATCCCCCCCCCCAAAGGAAAAGGGTGCTGGAGCCTTTTTCTAATCTCCCGCCCCTACCTTGAACTGTCCCCTAACTCCCAGGCCCGTCCCCAATCCCAGCCCACTCACCTATACACGGAGGTGCCTGAGCCCCCAGCGTTCAGGCTGAGAGTTGTACTGCACAAGCCATGTCTCACTGCCGGTGCTGATCTGGAGGAATGGTGGTATGAATTCGTGTGTGAGAGAGAAGTGTCTGTAAGGATCTCAGCTCCTGAGAGTGGCACGGTGGAGACAAGGATATGTGCTGAGTGTAGGACCAGTTTTCGTGATACCTGGTGATTTCTGTCATTGCCGTGATACAAGAGTGCTGCTGAGTTAGTTGTAAGAAGTTTCACCTTGATTGAGTGGCAGCCACAGTCACGTGGGGTTGCAGTCGTGAGTGAGCGCATGGTGGGAACTGGATCCTGGCACTCTTCCCCGTAGACCCAAAAAGGTGGGGCGGCATGGTGTCACTGGAACAGCAGAACTGGGCATCGCGATCCCTAGCTGAGCCTTCACTAGTGTGGGCAGGTCACTTAGCCAAATGGGAGTAATCTTGGCTCTCCCCTCCCCAGCCCTCCCTCCCAAGATGTAGTGGGATAAAGTATGTTACACTGCAGTGACAAAGATGCTAGCAGAATAGGTCCCGATTTGTGACTTCTGCTAAGCCCACATTTTAAGTAAAACTCTCTCTGTTATCAGGAAACTGGCAAGCATTTCTCCAATGCTGGTGTTAAAACTACAACCAAGAATTAAGGTGGAACTAAAACAGATAGCTCTGTCAGATCAGAGGAAATGTTACAGATTGCTTTAGATAATTTTTTTTAAGTTGCAGGGAAATGTCATAGATCACTTTAGGTAATTTTTTTAAACTTCCCTTAATCTTTCAAAATGAAGGTAACAAACGCCATGTACACAGCTGAGTGCCACCCCCAGGGTAACTTACATGGTAATGTTACAGCTGACTTTGCAGCCAGGGTCGGAATCACTGTGCATGACTCACGGGCATGCCTTCCTGGTAATTCTAGCCCTTTATGTTTATATATAACTCGAGGACTGTTCATAATGGACGCAAAGGCCACACCATCACGTTTTCCCTGGTGGAGAGCAATGACAAAAGAAGGGGTGTGCCTGTGTGTGATGTGTGTGCATGTGGGGATGCAGGGGAGGTGGGATGGCTTATAGATGAGCAGGTGTATGCTATGAGAATTTAATCTCCAGTTCTTTCTGCCGAGGGAGCTAGTCTAAAATGATCCCTTCTAATTGGGTAGGGGCGGAAGCCTGCTAAAGGGTTAACCAGAACTCGCTTTTAACGAGATGACCGAGCAGGGCCGGCCTTGGCTGCGGGAGGCCTGCCTGTGATAGAGACCGGGCTCTGCTCTTCGGCTGGAGCCTGAAAGCCTGGCACTCATACCCGAAGATGGATGGCCTGGCCCAGTCCCGACTGGAGACTCACACCTCTTATCTGCACTGTTACAGTGTAGGTTCAGGAGGGGTTCCTGGGCGTTTCTACGTGCTGAGAGCTGGCAGGCGACCGGTGTGAGTGATGGCGCTAGCTTAGGGAGACAGGCAGTGAAAGCATTTCAGATGCACCAGGTAGGAAAAACTTAACCCTGAAAGTGGGCAAGAGAAAGGAAGGTAAATGAATGGTCCTACTTGAGGTTAAAATATCATACATTTATGCTATTGCTTCAGAAATATTTAGAGGTTTTATAGTTTGGGGTTTTTTTTTTTTTGGTGACTTAATCATTCACTAGAGTAAATATCTATAAAATTCCAATTAAATGGTGTCTAAAATTTAGAGCAACAGTCTACAGGCAAAGCGCCAACATTTCTTTTTTTAACAAAAATATTTATGAGAACATCTAGCATTTAAAAATCAACCAGAAACTAGGCTTGATTCTGTTTAATATTTTATATGATTGGACATCTTAAAACAAATCAATAATGTTTATATTTTATAGAAATTCTGTGTTTATTCAAAACCATAATTCTACTGTGATGTTAATGGAATGACTTTATATGGCTTTAATTGCGTTGGTTTAAATGCTAATGACCACATTTCAATTTAAAATAGTATTTTGCTGATAGAGGTAGACACAGATATGACATATGAAAGAATAGATAATTTTACTGATTGTAAAGTGTTTATTTCAAGAAAAAAAATGTTCTCTTTTTTTTTAAGGGCTGTGAAAAACAAATTTTTCAAGGGTTTAAGATAGATTTCTGCACTTTGGGAATTGGAACTTGTGCCTATGGAATTTTTGGAGCAGCCTAAGCTACCTTTTAGCTTGATGTGTGTGCTAGAAAACTTTTCATTATCATGTTTTGTGATATGTAATAAATTCAGGGTGCTGTGCTTAAGCTTCGTTTCAATTCAACTTTGGGAACATCTGTCTCCCTCATTCCCAACCCTGGCAGATGCCCCTACTCTCCATAGTACCTCCCCCCTCCCACCCTGTCTGTCTTTCCTCAGATCCCCTGTGAAAGAGTAAAGTCAGTCTCTGACTCTTAGAAGGTGTGTTCCTTCCTGCGTGGAGCAAGCAAAATATAATCATGATTTCTGAGCCTCTGCTTTCCTGTCTGGGAAGAGTGATGCTTTCTCTCCTCCTTTGATGTCTCTTTAATAAATATGTTGTCCTTATTTGTCTTTGGACGTGGCCTCTTGGGCCACCTCTCAATTTCCTCCATGATTTATGTTGCAAACAAATTCTCTGTCCTGTGTTTGTTCACTGCTCTCTCCTAATCTTGTGTATCATTGAAGACATGCTGGAGACAGTTTTTGTTTTTATTATGCAATTATGTCATATGTGTATTTCAGTGAAATGTCAACCCGTCAACAGAGGATGATGTTAAAAATTATCCAAATAAATAGTTTTCTATTTCTTCTAATCAGACCTAGTCCAGTCAGTTGAATGACAGTGAATAGGATTATCTGCTGTTATTTAAACAGAGTTTTCCTGGCCCACACTGCCTTGGGACATGGATGAAGGTACATAATTTACCTGGGGATGTTGACTCGGTGCATTGTCACCTGTGTGTGTTTTGTGGCAACGGAAGCGGGTGTCGCAAACCTGGTCTCTTGTTTGGGAGCCTCAGATATGTAACAGCTCTTTCTTTGCAGTGATCCAAAATCAGATGGTGAAACTCTGGCTTCGTTTATCTTCCCTTGATAATTGTGCCCTACGGAACACTGCCTGGATGAATTGCAGGCTGTTCAGTAGTACTGGGCTCAACCTTGCTGCCCAGGCCTGCGGCTCTGCTGTACAAGAGTTTTCATCCACTTGGCATTAGAGTTGCCTTCTTGATGTTTCCCTGAGAATGGTGTGGGTCTGCCTCTAAGACAGATGATTTCCCAGGCTCAGATGTGCTGGAAGCGGGGTCCTGAGAGAGGAAAAGAGTGAACGTGTGTGTGTGTGCATGTACATGTGTGTGCTTGTAGGTGTACGTGTGTGCACGTCTGAGTGCGTGTGTCTGGTGCCTGTGATCAGAGGGACAGGTGAGCGAGAGGCAGCCTCACTGACCACACCACAAGCTGTTCTGGGTTTGGCCCTGGGACACGTGTGTCCTTCCCCTGCGAGACCATAGCCTTCTTAGCCGGGAACCTTAAGGCTTTGACTCCAGGCAGCTCGTTCACCCCCACAGTTCATAAAATGGAAAGGTCTGGGGCTCCTGTATGCAAAGAATGGTTCAAACCAGACGCAGCCTGGTGTGCCATCTTTAAAAGGATCCTCTCGTAGGCTGAGGGCTATTACAAACGAAGCCATTTTCACGAGAGCCTCTTGGGCGGTTCCATATGACTGCAGAAGACCGGTCTGAGCGTTCCCACACTCGTGGGCTCGGTCCTGCCGGATCTGGCAAGATGGGGGCCACCCTCCCCTCCTCCCCTCCCCCCCCACCCCCTCCACTGCCGGGCGTGTCTCAAATGTGGTCACCATGCTTTGTCTGTGCTCTGTACCACCCGCTGCCGGGGCTTGTGGAGGAAGGACAGGGAAGTGGTCCCCCCCTCACACTGGGGGGTGTTAGCTGCAGATGGAGACCTGCATAGCCAGGGCCTCAGATGTTCTCCACACCTTTAGTGGCTACTGAGGTGTAGACAGATGGCCGGCAGGTGAGGGGGTACCACCCGGGTACAGGACGGGTGACCTTAGACCGGGGACAGGGAGGGAATGCCTCTTTCCGATGCCAGTCTTTTTGTGTCCAAGGATAGAGTAACTGTACTCTCCCTATTAGCATGCCATTTTCCTTCAAATTGTTGGTCAAAACATCATAATTTTCTCAGAGCCAGCAACCACCCCTCCCCCATAGGTAGTCCATAAGCATCTCGAATATTTCCCTAGAGAAATTAAGTACAATGGGAGGGCTTCTCCCAGGCCCTGTCCCACTGGAACCAGGGGCCCAGGGTGAGGAATGCCGGCTGTGAGGGCCTCAGGGAAATGCAGAATGTCCGCGAGGGGCCTGAAGGGGTCACCTGGCAGGTCTGGCACCGCCTCCAGAGGCTGGGGCCCCTTTCAGTGTGTTGTGGTCTTTAAGAGGATGACCCAACCATTGGCGAGTTCTCCGCCTGAGCACAGGCTGCAGGCCCAGGTGCCAACAGATGGCCATGGAGCCTGGCCCTGCACAGCAGCCCAGGTCTGTGCGTGTCTGTCCATCGCGTTCTGGTCCTGAGTGTGCTGGTGGCTGCAGTGTGTTGTGTCCCTCCCTCGTTCCCATGGCTTTGAAGCAGAACCAGTGGCCCGGTTGGCTGCTTGGTCTGCTTGCCCTCTGGCACCTGCACTAGGCTTCTCATCCTGGGCACAGCCAGCGAGCGCTTGCCACCCTCCCTGTAAAACAGCCGCGCCGTGCTCCTCGTCCTTTCCGAGGCTCCGGGAGATGGCGCTCTGCAGGCCATCCTTCTGTAGACAGTCATTTAGACATGGGCCTGGGCTCTTGGCCATGGCAGACCCTAGTACTAGTAAGCGAGCACTGTTCCCTGCGAGTGGGGGTATTTGAAAAGGCGGTCACTGGCCTCAAGCATCCCAGCCCAGGACCATCTTGAACTCCTGACCACACCCTACATCCCTGAGGCTGCAGGGACACCATCAGTTACATTCAAACAAGTGGTCAGTTCCCTGGACTGTCCTTTGGAGAAACCTTCCCCTCCCACAACTGAATCAGGCAGGAGCAAAGCCAGGACCCAGGCTGGGCCCAGGCCACCCGTGTTGTCTAACCTGTTTTGCCATTTTCATTGATCTAGGCGGGATTAAGGACACTGCACGACATTGGGCCAGAAATCCGGCGTGCTATATCATGTGATTTGCAAGATGATGAGCCGGAGGAAACAAAAGGCGAAGAAGAAGAAGATGTGTTCAAAGTAATTATTCCACGCCTAGCTACACACTGGCCACTTGGAAATAGCGGGGCAGGAGTCCAGTTGGGGCAGTTAACGATCTGCCAAAGAGCCTGGAGAATGCACACCAGCCCCAGGGCCTAGAGGGGCTTGTGGACCATGCCCTCCCCCCTGCAGGCCCTCCCCGTTCAGCAGCCCCCTTCTAGGGCCGGGCCTGCTCCCTCCCTGAGCTTGCCCCTCTGCCCCACACTGGCCACTTCGGAGGAGCTTGGTCACAACCACTGGCCGGCGTGGATGAGCATCCTGGGTCCTTCTAGCAGCTGCTGGCCCTCCCTATCCCTTCTTCCCCGGGCCGGCTCTTTGATCTGCCAGCGGGCCCTCCACTTCCCAGCCCCCGGCCCAGAGACCTGCCTGCCGCCCAACCTCAGCCATTGGGGCTGCCGACAGCCCTGCTGGGCGAAAGTCAGCTCACCTTGGAGCAACCGGAAGAGTGCACTTGAATGACAGCCGAGCGCTGGCTCCCCAGCTCAGGAATCGGTAACCTTCCTCATTTCAGGGGGACCAGCTGACACACACAGTCACCCTGGTCACTGAGACACTCAGATTGTTTTACAGGGATTCTATGGAGCTTACCTAGAATTTGTTTTTCATGTAGAAAAGAAATTACCTAACATAGCTAGCCTGCATCAAATATTTGTTAAATTACCTGGTGTTGTCTCCCATTATTTTGCAGAGAAATGGTGCCCTGCTTGGAAACCATGTCAATCATGTTAATAGTGATAGGAGAGATTCCCTTCAGCAGACCAATACCACCCACCGTCCCCTGCATGTCCAAAGGCCTTCAATTCCACCTGCAAGTGATACTGAGAAACCGCTGTTTCCTCCAGCAGGAAATTCGGTGTGTCATAACCATCATAACCATAATTCCATAGGAAAGCAAGTTCCCAGCTCAACAAATGCCAATCTCAATAATGCCAATATGTCCAAAGCTGCCCCTGGAAAACAGCCCAGCATTGGGAACCTTGAGCATGTGTCTGAAAATGGGCATCATTCCTTCCACAAGCATGGCCGTGAGCCTCAAAGAAGGTCCAGTATTAAAAGGTAACGTTTAAGATGTGTTTGCTCTTGGTAATGTAGTGTCAGCCCAAGGCAGGTCTTTCTCCCGTCTCTGGCACAGGTGGGAGGCTCCCTGCGGGCACTGGTGTTAGGACCTGTGAGTGCCTCCAGGTCACAGCTTCTTCAGGCACTGGCCATGTGATGAACCCAAAGGATAAAGGGCCACCTGCCACCCTGCATCCTGCTCTACGCGATGCCCCTTAACACAGGAGCAGCTGCAAACTCTACCTTCCCCGACTGTACCACATACTTAGGGACTGGCAGACTTTTCCTGTAAAGGGCCAGAGAGTAAATATTTTAGGGTTGGAGCCTCATAGAGTCTCTATTGTAGCTAGTCACCTCTGTTATCGTAGCAAGAAGCCAGCCATAAATCATATGTAAGCGCACGGCTGCAGCTGTGTCCCGGTAAACCTTTATTTGTGGACACTGAAATGTGAACTTCATGCACTCACGTGTGATGAAATATTTTTCTTCCTTTGATTTTGCTTCAGTCCTTTAAAAGAATAAAAACTGTTTGTAGCTTATGGGCCATGCAAAAACAGGTGACGGCCTGTATTCAGCCCATGAACCCTAGTTTGCCGACCCCTGCTCTAGGGAGTAGCTTGATATATTTGCTTTTTAAATTTTGCTAGAAATATTTAACTTTTATCTTCTCCCTCCCTCCCATGTTATGCCTTTCCTGGATAGAACCCGCTATTATGAAACTTATATTAGGTATGTGCTCATTGCCTGTATTTATGTGTTAAATACTGTGTGTCCTAAGTGGGACCAGATGGCCTCTCTGAGTGCTGAGAGATGAGAAAGCCCTGGGAGCCAGCTAGCCTAGTGCAGGGTGTTACAGCCCAGGGCTGTGGGCGCAGAGCTTTCAGATCCATATCTGCACAGACTGTGTTACCATCCAAGGACCTAAGTTCACATGCAGCGTGCCCACAGCTATAGCCCCGCAGGCCTCAGTGCGGTGCTGGGAGAGCCCCTGGCCTGTGGAGCTGGGTAGTCGTGCTGCTGTCTGGGGTCAGGCCTCTTGTGGAGGCTTTGTAAAAGCATGACCCCCCACCTCCTGAAGTCCAGGAGCCAGGCCTTCTCCTTTGTGTCCTGAGCAGCCCCCTACCCACGGGTAGTATACCCTGCTCCCTGTTTGTTGAACCCAGTTGGACTGTGGGTGGGATGGTCATGGTGTTGGGGACAGGGAGGACAGATGTCCTGGTTTAATGATCTCAAGTTAGAAGTTACTTGAGCTGGAGGAGGGTGGGAGAGAGTGAAGAGCTTGGAGGAAGCACAGTCCTCTGTTTGGAGAGCAGTGATGCCACAGAGCCTGGCCGGCTTCCCTGAGGGCCGAGGCCAGGACATCTGGGTTTCAGGGAGACATCACGACAGTCCTGGGGCAGGGCTGTCTTTGAAAACGTGGTGGACATTGTCCGGGAGAGTCTCCCTCCCCTGGGACCCTGTACTCAAAACTCCTGTCCCCTTTCCTGGGTCAGATGCAGTGTGAAGTTGGGACCCTCTTTGCTTCAGGCTCTGAAGGCACCTTGGGCCGGGGTAAGGAGGCACAGGGATCCGAGCAGGTGGCCTGGGAGCCCATCACTGCAGGTCTCTAGGTCCATTTTCTTGCTCTATTTCCAAACTACATCTACTCTTTTGGTTCTCAGGCCTCTGGGGGTAGTGGTATGGCACTAGCATCATCAAGGCACTGAGAGAGAAACCCCTTCCTGGTACGTGCGTGCGCACACTCAAGACACACACACACAGCACCACTGCCAGAGGCATTAACAACCCAGCCCCACTCGAGGCAGGAGCACCCAGGGAGATGCCAGAGCGCCTTGGGCAGGGCCGCTGTGGCCACCGCCGAGGCACAGCCGGAGGAGCTGTCTGCCGCCCGCCCAGCTGCTCAGGCCCTCTCTCCCAACTGCAGGTCTGACTCAGGAGACGAGCAGTTCCCAACTATTTGCCGGGAAGACCCAGAGATACACAGCTACTTCAGGGACCCCTGCTGCTTGGGGGAACAGGAGTACTTCAGCAGTGAGGAGTGCTACGAGGACGACAGCTCGCCCACCGGGAGCAGGTGAGGGCTCTGTGGCTCGGAATGACCTTAGGAGGCCTTGCTGTCTCCTGGCCCTGGGGCTGCGTCTGCTCATGAAGCCACGGGCCACCTGCTGCTGCCCTTGGGACTGTCCTGGGAAGCAAAGCAGGAGCACAGCCTCCAGGCCACGGGAGAAGTCAGGGCAGGAGAAATAGGACTGGGGAGAGGCAGAGTGGAGGCCTGTGTTTTCAGGCCTGTTGACTTATTTCCACCAGGGGCCCACCCATGAGGCTTTAGTGTAGGCTCTAGAAATGAGAGCCTTTGCTAAACGCTGAGCGCTCTGGGCTGGGGGCTCTCGCTGTGTAGCGGCTCGTCAGCCCACAGCTTGGTCGGTCTTAATGGACAGCTCCTGCTTCCCGCTCCCATCAGGTGGTCTCTCCTAGAGGTGAGGGGACAAGAGGTCAGAGTGGCCCCACTCAGCAGATGTGCCTCTCTAGGCTCCTGTCCTGAAGAAGGCAGGTATGAGGTTAAAGCGGATACTTTGCTTTAGGACAGGTAGCAGGCAGTGCAGGGGGATAAAGGCCACCTACCACCCTCTTCTCTGTAAACTGCATCCTACTGTGACCGGTGGCCCATTGAAGTGGACGTGGTTCTGTGGTGAGGTCACTTCTGGTGTCTGAGATGTTGTTAAACGTCAGCCTCGTCTTTCAGGCCAGCCACAGCTGAGCCTCCCTCACCCTGCTCTGCGCCACGGCCTTCCGCAGGCCTCCCTGGATGCCTGACTTGCAGAGCCACTGGTCCTGAGCCAGCTGCATTCTGAGTTTCCGTCTTCAGGGCCTTTGCTCAAACCATGACCACCCCCTTGGATGCCCTTTCCCCACCTGTGCTCACCTAATCCCACCTTCCCTTCAAGGGCCTGCTCCTCCCTCCTCTGACTGGAATTGAAATGCCACCCCCCCACCCCACCCCGAGAACCCACGGAGCCCCACCCTGAGCCCCTCTCTTCCAGTGCCCACCTTCGCCAGCCTGCGTTAGAATTCCATGTGCATGAGGTATTTGCTAAGCTCCTTGACCGCGCTTCATGCATCTTCGTGGCCCAGGCGCCCCGCTCAGCACCTGGCCGAGGGCAGACCCTCGGGAGGAAGCGAGCGGGTGATAGTCAAGCTTGCAGGGCATCTGCAGTCCACATCTGACCGGGGTCTGAGGCTGCCCCAGGGAGGGAAAACATCAGCACCTCACTCATCGCAGGTCTGCCATCCTGAACCTTCCTGTAGCAGCCCTTGCCCTCCATCTAGAATTTTCCATGGAGCTGAGGGCTGCCTTGTTCTACTGTGTCCAAGGCGGTGGGGAGAGGACTGTGATGTGGGCTTGTTAATTAGGCTCTCATGTGTTCCTTGCTCTCTCTTCTGGCCTTTTCAATCACCAGGCAAAGCTACAGCTGTGGCTACTATAACCGATACCCAGGCAGCAGCTTGGACTTCGAGCGGCCTCGAGGCTACCATCACCCGCAAAGCTTCTCGGAGGATGATGACTCACCTGTTTGCTATGATTCCCGGAGGTCTCCAAGGAGACGCCTGCTCCCTCCCACCCCAACATGTGAGGCCAGATTTTTTGTTTGGGAGCAAGGCTCACAGAGCGCAGCGTGCCTCTCCCCCTGCCCCAGCCTGGGGGTGGTGACGGACGTGGTCCTGCCACGTTGGGGGCCTCCAGTCCTCGAGACCAGCCCCCTAGTTGGAGATGCTGTTGGCTTTCTTTCTCATCTGTGTGCCACGTGGTAGGGCTTAAAGCGCTTCCTGCTGAGAACAGAGGGAGACAGTGTGAGGCCCCACAGCTGCACGGTATGTAGCACCTGATGAGGGGTTTTCAGTGCGCCTCATCACTGCCTTTGAGCTTGGGATCTTCCCTGACAGGTAGGCAAGACATGCACCATGGTGTTGATAGTCCCACTCCCTAGATGGGGCGGTGACCCCTTAGAGGGCGGAGGATGGGCCCAGGCACAGAGTGGACTTGAGCCCAGGCCTCTTACCAAGGCCCATGAGGAGTACCTGGGGGTTCTTGGTATCCATCCTTCCTCCTCTCTCCCACCTTTACCTTGGTCTGCCAGTGCTCTCTGCTCATGGTAGGTTGTGGCCTTGGTGGTGACCTCTAGGGTAGGCGCTCCCATCCTGGGGCCAAGGAATCCCCTCCCGCAGAGAAGGGGCAGGGGCTGGCTGCTCCCTGACCTGGTTTTCGTGTGCATCTGGCATCAATGGTGCCACCAGGAGATCTGGGTCACCCACAGTGAGGAACTTGAGCCAGGGAAGGAAACACAGCAGTGGCCCCTGCCAGTTCCTGGCTGGGTAGTTTGATTTTGGACACGTGCACATTTTGATGCTGGTTAAAGAATATCTACTTCTGGCGTTTCTGAAGAATGAGGCATATTTTGGGGTAGGACTCTAATCAGTAACCAAAAATAACCAAGACACAGCGGCTCTGAGTCTGCCATCTAGTGCACAGTAACAAGTGCAGTTGGGTGGTGCCCAGGTCCTATCTCTCTCTAGCTGTCATAGCCCTGCTGGGAAGTGTAATCAGACCCATTTCCATGGTTAATATTTAATTTCACAGCCCCAAACAGAAGCTGCTAAACAGAGCAGTTCTGGGGTCCATCAGTACCAGGTGACGCACACGCAGGCGAGGCTGGACAGAGGCCCCTGGCCCTGTGAGTTCCACTGCCCTCCTGTGACCTCCCTGTCTCCCTTTGGTGGCCACGATAATCACCATTCGCAGGTGCCGCCTCTGTGAATCAAGGACCCTGAGCGGGCAAGAGTGGCTGCCCTCCTTATTTTTAAGGGTGAATAAATTAAATGCATCTTATTTGCTTTGCTGCCCATCCAGTCAGACCTCAGGCAGGGAGACCACAGAGCCCCTGTGTTCTCAGCCACAGCGGGATTACTTCCCCCATTAGAGACGGTGGTGCAGAGAAAAGAGAGGATCCACTTTCAAAGCTGAAAGGTGCTGCCTGAATGACAGCGGTGGTGGTTCTCCTTTCCTGGCTCCATCCTCTGGCCCCACCATCTGACCCTAGGAGGGTCCGAGAGGTGGTGCTGACCAGGGAGCCCGTCCTCTTCTTAGAACACTTAAGTTCGGTCCCGCGTGGCGCGTGGAGGGAAGGCTGTCTGATGCGGATGACAGGTGTCCGTGTCCCATGTCGGCAACTGGAGGAGGAGGCCCAGCAGGCCCCACGGTGTGCGTTGGGCCCACGAAACAGGGTTCGTTGTCTGTCTGGTCCCTCCGTGTCGGGCAGTGGCCGGCAAGGGCTCGGTCTGGTCTCCGTGCACTTTTGGAGCCTGGCCCCCAGAGAACGGGCTCTGCAGCATCGTGTGCAGTCCCGGGGTGCCGGGGGCCTCCCCAGGCTGGTCCCTGCAGTTTTCCAGTGCAGGAATTAGGGGTGTGTGGAGTGTTGCCGGGGCATGAGAAATGCCCCGTGAGCTTAGAAAGCAGAGTTCAAGAAAGGACTGTTGAGGCGACTCAGCGCTGCCTTGCAGGCCACCAGTAAGGCTGCCGAGGCAGCTCCACGGCGGCAGCGCCTGAGGGGAGGTGTCCTGGGGAGGCCTCTGGCCTGTGTTCAGGGCCCAGAATTCAGACTCATCTCCCAGGCCTGGTGCCCTGTGAAGCCACGAGTGTTGGTTCATCTTGTCATCACTCGACCTGTTTATAAGCCTCTATTCAAAGTGGCTGTTAACAGGGCAGCCAACCGCATTTTTTAAAGTTCAAGGTATCCTTTCTTGTTTGTTCTGTCTTCAGGGCTAGGGAAGCTGAGTCTTTCCCCACAAAAGGATCTGCTTATTACCTGGTTGAGCTATTAGGGCAGGTAGCAAACAGAAGTGTAAACATAACACAGGAGCACCAGCATGATGCTCCAGCCCCCAGTGACACTCAGGATGTCTGGAAGGTGAGAACGGGGCGGTCAGCAAGCATCTCTGGGATTCTAGAACGACGTCGTGTACTTGACCCGGAATGCTGTGTCCACACCAGGTGCAGGGACAGGGGCCTAGGGTCAGAACAGCCACCCTTTGGCTGCTTCTAGCTCCTCCCCCTGAGAACAGGCGTGGCAGGGAGGAGAAATTGACTTGCTCTTTTGAAAACATCCCTTAGTTGGGCTGCTTCTTCCTCCCTCCCAAAGTTCTGAGACACCGCCCCCGCCCCCACCGCCCCGTGCCCAATGCTTTTTCTTGGATGCCTTGCTTGCTTCCTCCTGGGTCCCCTGCTGAATGTCCAGGGGGCTGCCCTGACCCCAGAGCCCCGGGGCCCTGATGGCCAGATTCACAGCTGCACGGTGTGATTTAACTTCTCAGCCCCCCGGAGATCCTCCTTCAACTTCGAGTGCCTGCGCCGGCACAGCAGCCAGGAGGAGGTCCCGCCATCCCCCGCCTTCCTTCACCGCACGGCCCTGCCTCTGCACCTGATGCAGCAACAGGTGAGCCGGCACACCCGGCCCTGCCCCCAGGGCCGATGGGCACCCCGTCCCCATCGGCTGCCAGCACTGGAGGGAAGGGGGACCCTTCACAAACACTGGTTCAGTCCTGTGACAACCTCGCCAAACAGAAACTATCATGAACCCTGTTCTAGGGATGAGCAAGCATCACAGAGGGAAGGTGACATCCCTGAGCTCACACAGGAGGTGAGTGGCCGAGCTGGCATTTGAGTCCCAGGCTGCCAGCTTCCAGAGCCGGGCTCTCAGCCTAGCTGCACACACCCTTCCTCGGCACTGAAGGCAGGGCCTGGGACAAGCCACACTGCAGGGAGTGGCTGCCGCTTGACTGACCCTGAACAATCGGTGCTGCCCTTGGCTCTGAGAGGTTGTCCCGTCATTTACGAAGCCCTCTGGGGGCTGGGCCCTGGGGTCATGAGAGTGTGTGAGCCTCCGACCTGCCTGCAACGGGAGTGTAGTCCAGGGAGACCGGCCTGTCAGGGCGGCCGGACAGGAGGGAGCCCAGGGCCTGGAGGGCCTGCGGGGCTTTGCCTCCAGGACAAGGGTATGGTACTTTGTCTTCCTGAAAAGAGCACATCAGGGATGCTGTCCTCTTGTGTCTGTGTGTGTCTGGGTCAGGTGGGAGCACACATGGTATGGTATGCTTCTTACCCTGAGCGTCCATTTCAGAGTTTCTGTTCAGGTCTGCCAACCTTTTGCCTTTCTGCCTTCCTTTTTTTTAAAAAAATTGTTTATTTATTTGGCTGTGCCGGGTCATAGTTGCAGCATGCTGGATCTTAGTTGCGGCGGGCGGGATCTAGTTCCCTGACCAGGGATCGAACCTGGGCCCCCCTGCGTTTGTAACGCACAGTCTTAACCACTGGACCACCAACGAAGTCCACTGCCTTCCATTTTTTATGTTAAGTTTTCTGTGCTGCTTTGTTGTGGATGGAGGCCCTGGAAGGCCCTGGCCATCGCATGCCACACACCAAGTAGGCATGGAGGTCTTTGTGGGCTTGTGCGTGACAGTGCCCTGTCCCCTGCTGCCCTGCCCTGCCTCCCCCAGGCGGTCCTGGCTTCCGATTTGGCCACAGGCCTGTGCTGTTCATAAACCCGGCCTCACCGTCCCCCTCTGCAGAGTGGGATGCCAGGGCAGACCTGCCATGGCATCTCTGGAGGTGGAAGAAGCAGGCTTGTACCTGGTGCTTCCTGAGCAGAGTGCTGGCCGCGGGATGAGTTGCCCTAAAGAGAACCAGCCTGTTTCCCTACGAGCGCTGGGTGCCGTCAGCTTGCTCTGAACGCACTTCCCTATTCAAACCCGGAGTGAACCGGGTGGCGTGTTCATACCCCACAGCTTGTGTGTCTTCTCTGTTTCTTCATGCTTCTAAGCAATTTCACCAACAACTGATTCCTACCTGGGAAGAGTCACAGGAAATATATTATGCATTTGGGGGAAAAGAAAACACGGTCTGCTAGAAAGCCAAGTTTTTACGGCCAATTCATTGAATTACTCAGTGTGCTGTGTCCTTCTGAAGCCCCTGTAAAACAGCGCCTCCAGGCTGGTCTGTTTTTTTTTTGTTTTGGGGTTTTTTTTTTTGCAGTATGCGGGCCTCTCACTGCTGTGGCCTCTCCCTGCTGTGTCCCGTTGCGGAGCACAGGCTCTGGACGCGCAGGCTCAGCGGCCGTGGCTCACGGGCCCAGCTGCTCTGCAGCATGTGGGATCCTTCTGGACCGGGGCACGAACCCGTGTCCCCTGCATCGGCAGGCGGACTCTCAACCACTGCACCACCCGGGAAGCCCCAGCCTGGTCTGTTGTGAGGGGGCCCGAGGCCGGGACCTCTGAGGACCTCTGGTCTCCCCACTTCCTCTTTCTCCTCAGATCATGGCAGTCGCCGGTCTAGATTCCAGTAAAGCCCAGAAGTACTCGCCGAGCCACTCCACCCGGTCGTGGGCCACCCCGCCAGCGACCCCGTCGTACAGGGACTGGACGCCGTGCTACACCCCGCTGATCCAGGTTGAGCGGTCGGAGGCCTCAGACCAGGTCAACGGCAGCCTACCGTCCCTGCACCGCAGCTCGTGGTACACGGATGAGCCCGGCGTCTCCTATCGGACGTTCACACCAGCCAGCCTGACCGTCCCCAGCAGCTTCCACAACAAAAACAGCGACAAGCAGAGGAGCGCAGACAGCTTGGTGGAGGCAGTGAGTGTGGCCACGGAGTCTGCACGGGAGGGCGGAACTGGGGAGAACCGCGTGCAGCAGGAACGGGTGGTGGTTCTGAGGGCAGGCAGGCTCCGGAGCCCGGATGCCTGGCTTCTGAACCTGGACACCGCCCACTTCTTAGCAGCAAGGATGGTACTTAAAGCATGAATATAAAAACAGCACCCCGGCCGGGTTTCATCAGGTAGCTGTACCTAGGATTGTGTGTGTTGTTCCTGCAAATATGACTAGCTTATACTGAAACATCTGTCCCCAGTGGGTTGCACTCTTATTGGGCCACATGCTGTGTTTGAGGTCCTTCAGATTTTCAAAGCCATTCACCTTCCCTCTTAGTTACCACGTATGGGGTCTAGCAGACATGATTGGCCGAGTCCCAAGAGCACATCATACAGTCACTGCTTGAGGTGCTTTTTCTGTCCTTTTGCATTCATGCCACAGATCCTCTTTCCTGTACAGGTTCTGATATCTGAAGGCTTAGGACGGTATGCAAGGGACCCAAAATTCGTGTCAGCGACAAAACACGAAATCGCCGATGCCTGTGACCTAACCATCGACGAGATGGAGAGTGCAGCCAGCAACCTGCTGAACGGGAACGTGCATCCCCGGGCCAATGGGGACGTGGGGCCCGTCTCACACCGGCAGGACTACGAGCTCCAGGACTTCGGGCCCGGCTACAGCGACGAGGAGCCAGACCCCGGGAGGGATGAGGAGGACCTGGCAGATGAAATGATTTGCATCACCACCCTGTAGCCCCCAGGGAGTGGCCGACTGGCTCTGGCCTCAGGTGGGGCGCCGGAGGGCCAGGGGAAAAGTGCCTCGTAGTTAGGAAAATTTAGGCACTAGTGTGGAGTCCCTATTCAATTTAGACTTTTGTACAAGTGACGTCATGCCTCAAGGAAGCCATAAATCTGGTAGGGGACAGCTGCGCCCACATGCTCAGCCCCAGCTGTGGGCAAGAGCAGGTCCAGCCCTCCTGGAGAGGACCAGCGAGGAGGTCGGACAAGCCCTGCCCGCTTGTCCAGAGTGCTGGCCCGCCACCCGCGGGCATGGGGGGGAAGGTTTCAAGGTGATGACGATCACCATACCTATGTCATTACCTCAGCCATCGGTCTAGCATATCAGACGTTCACTGGGCCCAGCGTATCCATTTTTAAACCCTTTTCCCCCCAAAAACACACTGCTTCCTGATTCCTGTTCGGCTCTTCTGAAATACAGTGTGTAAGTCAGGACCTACCTACCAGCCGTCATCCTGAGAGGGGAGCGGGACCCTGTAAACGGGGTTTTCTGTGACGTGACGCCAGTTTACAGGAGAGAGCATCACTCCGACGGTCGGTTTCTGACTGTCAGGCAAAGGGCAACTGTAAACTGGAATAATAATGCACTCGCAACCAGGTAAACTTAGATACGCTAGTTTGTTTAAAAATTCTAGATTTACTGTATATGACTTGTAATATACTATAATTTGTATTTGTAAAGAGATGGTCTATATTTTGTAATTACTGTACCGTATTTGAAATGCAGCAATATCCATGGGTCCTAATAATTGTAGTTCCCCACTCAAATCTAGAAACTATTAGTATTTTTACTCGGGCTATACAGAAGTAGAAGAAATAGAGCCAATTCTCATCTATCCAGTGGAAATCTTTTGGGGGTAAAATTTTAAGTTCAAAAGAACTTGGCACTACAGAGATTTTTCTAAACTATTTTGAGTCACTATAAATCTGTCTTTACACAAGAGATACCAGATGACTATTTGCAGTCTTTTTTTGGGCAGGGGTTCTGTGATTTGATGTTGCACCTCCTGATCCACCATGGGTTGCAGCTGTCTTTTGTTTTGCTTTAGTAACTCTCCGATGAGCACACTGCAGCCTAGGTCGAGCTGGTTACTCTGACCCGGTGGCATTCATAGTTGTCGTTTTCTCAGCTGCCCCCACAGGACATTTCCGGCGCAGAAATAATCGCACAGGTGAATGAAGTCCTTCTGCTGTTGTCCCCTGGGGACTGGTAAGGCTGCTTGTCTTAGGAAAGAAATAAGGAGTGCTGGGGACAGAGGGGGCAAAGGATGATCGATAGGACTAGACGTCGGGCTCTGTACAAATCGTATTGCCTTTTTACAAAACATTGCTGTACTGTGTGTTCTCTTTGAGGGCTTTTATATGCAACTGAATGAGGGCTGAAGTTTTCATTAGAATGCACTCACACTCCAATTGTACTTCTCAATGAAAACCCACTTTTGGATCATTAGACCCATCAAGGCTTCCTTTTCTGTTCACAGAATTATGCCGACTTTGTCAAGTTACCTTGGCAGGGATTCCCTGCAGTCAAAAAGACTGGTAGCGATTTTTGGTTCAAAGTTTTTAAATATTACATAACCTGTTAATGTTTTGGTTTTTTTTTTTTGTAAATAACACTTTGTTATGAAGACCTTACAAACCTCTTCTTAAGACATTCTTACTCCAGATCCAGGCAAAAACACTTCAAGGTTTGTAAATGACTATTTCCTGACGTAAATTCTTTTTTATTAAAATGCAAAATGATCTTCAGAATAAAACTGTGTAATAATTTTATTGTACTTGGGAGCTCTCGCAAAGAGCTGGCGTTCGCCAGTGCGAGCTTCGGGAGGGGCAGGTACTCTGTGAGGGCACTTCTGTAATTATGTAGATTTTTTTCTTAGCCTCTTGGCGCCTTCTTTTTTCTTATCCTCAGGCCGACGGTAAATTAAGGCCAGCTGCAGAGAGCCCTGTTTCTCCTAAAGGGCTAACCCACTGTCACCGTCATCTCAGACTCTGTGTCTCTCCACCGAGCATCGGTCTTTCTTACTGTGTGGCTTGGCTTACCATCATCAGTCCAAAACTGCTGTAACAGGACTCAGTTTTCTGGTATAGTCGGTGATCTTTTCTAGTCAGCACTTAACCGGCATTTTTACAGGCTGCACCACTCCTAATATCTGTCTGCATTAAGCCTGCTTCGACTGCTCATCTAACATTAAATTTTTCTTTGGAAGAAAAATTTGAAGTTGTAGAGCATGGTTTTTTTCTTTCAGGAATCTTTTAAGATTAAATGTCTCTCCTTTTTAGTTCCCCTCCCACTCCCTAAAAAAAAGTCATTTTGTTGTGTCCCCAGGAATAGTACATTTAGTTTCTTTCATCTTGTGTTTTCCATAATATCACAAAACAGAAATGGCAGCAAGAACCTCGTTAAAATGGTCTCTGTGATTTCCATCCAGACGGCTGGGCCACGCAGCACCTCCCAGCCTGATTCTGAGATGTTTCAGAATCAGCCAGTGGCTGGGAAGGGTGGGTTGCAAAGGCCCCAGAAGCTTCTCCAGTGCAGGATGGGCTTAACCTGCCTGATGAACCCACTTTACGGCTGATGCCACGCTTGTGAGAGAAACCAGAGCAGTTTATTCTGTGTTGTTTATGTTTTGCAGTCCTAAGTGTCTTTGCCCATTGCCTGTTTTCCTGCAAAGGTTTTTACTGTTATGCTGGGTGGTCAGTTTGTCCTGAAAACTGGTTAACATCACACACAGAGTTCCAACTCCTTTACTAGCCTCCCCGACTCAAAAACAGACTCTAGCTATGGCCTTCATTTGTTCAAAAAAAGTTTTTACTTCTCTAAAATGATATTCCTTCCCTACTGGGGACCTAGGAAGGCAGGCGAGGAAGAGGAGCAGGCCTGGGGCCCTTGCTTCTAACCAGAGAACGAGAGCCAGAATGGCTGTGAGGGCGCCCTGTGGGGACAGTGGCAAGAGATGCGATGGGAGGCTGAGTCTCAAGACGGGGCCAGCGGAGAAGGGTATGTGTTTTTTCTGGTTTTTAAGAGAAAGGCACCTAGGTATTTGATCTGATGGTAAGTCGTGCAGTGGAAATCTGAAATGACCTTTGGGAGGAGGAAAACGGTTTGGCTGGAGAGAAGACTCTATTTGAATTTGTGGAAATGGCTCCTGCAGCCTGCACGAGGGCCGCACAAGGCCGTACGTTAAGGCGCCAGAGTCCCACCTCCGGGACCTGCCCTTTCCTGGTCACCTGCGGGCAGGCTGCTCCTCTAGCTGTATGTTCTGGCTCTTATTCTACCAGGAAGAACCCTCTGCTGATGCAGCAGCTTAAACACTGGCTTCTTCAGAGGGGTCAGTGTTCTGACCACTAGGCACATTTGCAGCTTTCTGTTATGCTTTTTCAACCAGTTTTGGAAATGTATGTTTTTCCTTTTGGGGAGTACTGCAGGCTTTTTGCTAAGGGACTTAAACGACGTCTTCCTGGTTCTTCAAGAGGCTGAGCACCGGCTGGTCTCCATGCCCCTCGGGCTGCCAGACTATGGCTCATCCTCCCCAATTCCAGTTTGCACTTTCCTCCCCTCTCTGGCTTCCCTCTCTTTCTGAGGTCGGAGCTTCCTTCGTGGTGGTGGACCCTTCAGAGCCTTCAGGTTAGGACACGGGCCAGTGGCTCCACCCTGCCCACGTGGCCATGGCACTCAGCTGTCAGGGCTCGAGGGAGGAACCGCCTCAGATCAGAATATTCTGTCCTGGGTCTGAACTCCAATCGCAGTTTTCTGTTGGGTCCTGGATATACGTGACACTCATGCTCTTCTCCTTTGAAACGTGTGTGTGTGTGTGTGTGTGTGTGTGTGTGTGTGTGTGTGTGTGTGTGGCAGTGTCATGTGATCGCATGGAACGAGGCCCCGTAGCAAGGGCGGGAGAGGGGCCTGGGTGCCATCCACCGTACAGGCTCCCCTTACACACTTTGCTTTGCCCATCGACACACGCACACTAGCGCGTCAGCCACCGTCTCAGAGGCCGAGCGCACCACAGTATGCAGAGGTGACCGAACTGAATGGCCATGTCACCTGCCATACCGGTGCCAGAGGAGGTCAGCGCAGTCACACTCAGGCCTGGGACCCCCCCCCCCGCACACCTGCTGTGTCACTTCGTGGCCCTCAGAGCAGGGGGTTGGCACCTGCACTCCTACTGTTCCTTCGCCCCCGCAGGCAGCTCCTAGACCCAGAGGAGGCCTGTGGGCAGGTGGGGACCTCTCTAGGAGAAAGACATCTGTTGGCAGATGTAGAATTTTCTTTCTTGACCCTCCGTTGGAACCAAAAATAAAGCAAGATACAGGTAAGATGAAACAAGATTTGCTTAAAGATTTTTAAAGGAAGGATGGTGTGATGGCTTTCTGCTTTCCACCCTCCTGGAAATCTTTCTCAGGAATGTTAAGTTGCAGCTGTTGGGCCTCCAAGGCACCTCAATCCACTGTGATCCAGGGTGAAGCCAGGAATGTTCCATTTTCCTCCCCTCCTGATTCTGGGTCCAGCACGACAGGTTTCCATATAGCACTTCCATTCTTTCTCGCCGTAGACAGTGGCTTTTGGATATCATCAGAAAAATCAATCCAAAATGCATTCAAGTTTTCATTACCTTGTAGAGACAGTCTGGATAATGACAGTCTCAGTTCAAAGATTAAGTTACGGGATTGCATTATTGAATTATAAGAAGTTTAAAGATCAGAGAGCTGTCTTAAAAATGTTACTTTGTATCTGTTTCCCCCCACCAAACTCAAATCTTTGCCAATTTATTTTTCTTTCACTCAACTGCATTTTTTTACAGGATCAGGATCACAGTTTTACTTGACTGCTTTTTCCGTCAGTCTGGCTCCCGCCTGGTCTGTTGCTGTGGACGTCTGGAGAATGCGAATTAGCCAGCCGTGGCCACTGCTGAGCCCTCCATCTCCCCAGGCTGAGAGGGAGGCTTTGCATGGAACGGGCCAGGGATGCAGGTCTGCTCTGGGTTTCTAGGTTTCCTGGCAACAGGAAAATCTTTAAAAATGCTGAACCCTGAAACCCATGGTAGTGAAAAGACCCTGCAGACTTCTGAGTCCTGGAAAAAGTCCCAGAATTCCTCTCATCGGGCTGATGGTGTTAATAAGAACCAGAGCATCAGAGAGGTGGGCTGCAAGCCCCTCAGAGGGACCCAACTGAGCACCAGTTCCTGCCTACTCTGGGAGTGAAATCAGGAAGCGGCAGAGAAAGGAGAAGCCTGTTTCTTCCAGCAGGCAGCTTTCCCTCTGGACACTGGAGGCTTGTGCACACATCCCAGCTGAGCTCCACGCTCCCTAACTCCTGTGGGACTCTCGGCCTCCGCTGCAGCTTTCAGCCTGAGGGGGAGGATGCCCCGGCCTCTGTGCAAGCACCCTGCTCTTGGACGGGCTTGCCTCCAGAGGGAGCCTGGGAGAGAACCACTTTCCTCAAGTCCTATCAGGGCCCAGGAACACAGCAGGACCCTGCGTTGGAGAGCGCCACAGAACACAAGACAAGGATCTGGCCAGAGTTACCCATTCTCCACCGGCCTCCCATCCCCTCTGCTGTCCTACCAGGAGGCAGGGAGGAGGGGCCCCAGCCAGAATGCCGGCCTTCCCCAGAGGGCCCCCAGGGACATGCTGGGAAGAAAGAACCCGATTCACTGACCAATACTGGTTTCATTTCTTAAATTATCCAATTCTTGGCCATCAAACTGTAACATTCTAGAGAGATCCAAGAAAGCACATTTGGCGCCAAGGGCTGTGCTGAGCCTTCTTACTCAGGGACAGCCTCAGCGCTGGGTGGCCAGGGTCCTGGGCTTGTAGACAGGGACAGCCTCATCCCAGAGAGCTGGCCGCCCCTTGATGATGTCGGCTGCCTTCTCTGCGATCATGATGGTGGGGGCGTTTAGGTTGCCGCTGACCACACTGGGCATGATGGAAGCGTCGACCACCCTGAGGTTTTCCACCCCGAGGACCCTGGTCTGCGGGTCCACCACTGCCATGGGGTCGGAGGGCTGGCCCATCTTGCAGGTGCACGATGGGTGGTAGGCGCTGTCTGCCTTTGCCCGCACAAAGGCGTCTATCTCCTTATCCGACTGGACGTGGCTTCCTGGCTGGAGCTCCTTCCCCCGGAACGGTGCCAGAGCTTTCTGTGCAAAAATTTCTCTGGTCAGCCTCACACACCGACGGAAGTCATCGATGTCAGTTTCTGTCAAGGAGAAGAAACAGGTTAGATGCCTCCTCTTACCATGCTGGCCTCGCTGGAAGATTCTCCACTGGGAGAGGCTCAAGAAGCTGCCCAAGGGGACATGGTTCAGGGACATGGAGGTCCAAGCCACCAGGTTGCCTGTCACCTACCCATCAGCAGTTACAGTGCAACCAAGCAGAGTCCCATGAAGCCCAGACAGACAGCATCCTAGACGGACACAGCTTGCCCCAGAGGCCCTACGTTTAAATCGGGGATCTGCATTTTCTTATCTATAAAATAGAGATAAGACTACACGTCCTGCCTCTGCCACAGCGTGAGTATTATTGGGCAAAACCTGCCCAGTGGGGACTGTGCAGTTTTGCTGTGCATATAGAGGCAGGCCCAGGAGTGTAATTTGCTTTTAGAAGATACTCACAGGAACAGTTAGAAAAATGTTCTGTGAGCTACCTATACACAGCCAGATCTCCTTGCGTCTCTTGGTAGATTGTTCTGGAAGCTGCAAATCCTGCCTACTGTGTAAAATGGTGTGTCAGAGTTAGTTCAAGTGACCGAGGGCACTACATAGCAACACGTGCACGTTTACAGCCCAGGATAATGGGGCGGAGGGAGGACAGAATGTGACTTGTGTCTCAAAAATGGGGTCCAGGGGTGAGATTCAGGGACACATATGAACCCCATAAAGGCATTCATTCATTCAGTCAATCCGTCAACGACCAAACAAGCCCAGGTCTGGGAGAGACAAAGGTGGCTGAATTACCTGTTGACAAGTAGTTGGGTTGGATCACAGGGTGGTCATGGGGGTTGGCACTTCTCAGTTTGAGCCAGCCCACGCTCGTGCCCCTCATGGTCCCCACATGCACCTGGAAGAGCCCAGAGAGGTGGTGACCCCTGTTAACCCCCCAGCTTAGTCATTTAGAGAGGCCCTGGGTTTCCTGTGGTCCCTGGGACTCAACACCCAGAGTCAATTAAGAGCAGATACATTTAAAAATCTACCTGCATCTTACCAACCCCACCCCCAACACACACAAAAGGCATCAAAACCACCTCAGTCCCTCTCTCCTGCTTCCTGGCTTTATTACCTGATGGCTCATGTTCAGGGGCTGGCGGTCCCTGGGCAGAGCCAGCTTCATTGTCCATTTCTAGTACTCAGGACCCGGTGCAGCTGCCCCGAGCTGGGTGCAGGTGTGGCCTTGCTGTGCACCACGCAGTCTGCTTCACTCTGCCTCTCGCTCCCCACCCCCCTTCCCTCCTCTCAGACACTCTGGGCAGCTGGAGAGCAGGGCATCGCCTTCTGGGCCGCCCACCCTGGAGGCCCTGCTGTAGTGGGGAGACGACCTGCTCACCTGGTAAGCCTCCTGCTGTGGGGGGACCCGCCCATGGTCGATCACCTGGGAAGGGAGGAAGTGGAACTGGATGTCCGGGTGGGGGACCCCAGGCTGGCTCCGGATGAACCCACCTGTTTCCAGATGGGCTGTGGCTCCATCCCCTGAAGATCAGAAGACGATTAAGGCAGAAGAGCAAGTCCAGGCGTGGCAGGTGGGCCAGCCTCCTCTCTCCTGGGCACGTCCTCCTCCTCTTCCTGCCTGTATTCTAGTGCCTGGACCCAAGTCCTCGGCTCGGTCCTCCTTCCCCTAGGTGGGCTCACCCAACACCATGGCTTTCGATATCAGCTCCATGCCAAGGGGCTTCAGCTTTGCCCCTTCCCCTGACTCCACCACTGCCAACTGGACTGTGGGACCTGATGTCCTATGGGCATCCCAAACCTATGGCAGCCCACCCTTCACACACAGGCCGTGATCAAGGTCAAGGCCCTCTTCCACCCAACCTCCCACTGTTGCAGGAAGGGGAACCCCTTCCAGGGCCCGAGAGTGGGCTCTTCTCTAACACTCGGAAATGAATTGTCCGAGGAGGCACATGTGCTGACACAGTGAAAGACTTTATTGGGAAGGGGGCGCCCGGGCAGAGAGCAGGAGGGTCAGGGAACCCAGGAGAACTGCTCTGCCACATGGCTCACAGTCTCAGGTTTTATGGTGATGGCGTTAGTTTCCAGGTTGTCTCTGGCCAAGCATCTTGCTTGGCCCATCATCTGACTCGGGGTCCTTCCTGGTGGCGCGCGCATCTCTCAGCCAAGATGGACCCCAGCGCAAAGGATTCTGGGAGGCTGGTTGTCTCTGCCCTCTTTTGGCCCCTCCCAAATCCTCCCGGTTAGTTTTCACCAGCAGCACCCTGTTCTTTTTCAGGACCTCCTGTTGTGAGACACCTCAGGCAAGAGGCTATCATCGTGCCTGGCCAAGGCGGGTGGTTTTGGTTAATGGTT
This sequence comes from Mesoplodon mirus, assembly GCF_964341445.2. Classification (NCBI taxonomy): domain Eukaryota; kingdom Metazoa; phylum Chordata; class Mammalia; order Artiodactyla; family Ziphiidae; genus Mesoplodon; species Mesoplodon mirus. The sequence continues at coordinate 35,217,948 of NC_138988.1, read as the reverse complement.
CCCTAACAACTCGAGAGCCCACTCTCGGGCCCTGGAAGGGGTCTCCCTTCCTGCAACAGCTGGCGACTCTGGTGGAATCTCTTCTTCACCACGACTGACATCCTGACTGCTCAGGCACCAGCTCACCTACTGACGGACCAGACCCAGAGGCCACCACTGGGACCCTCTTGTCCCTGATCTCCTCCTGACACAGATGACTGGCCAGAGTGCCCCGCCCAGGTAAGGAACAAGAGACGTTGCTGACCTCTTTGCCTTTCCCTCTCCCCTTCCTCTTCTCACCCCCTCCTATCCTACCCTCCTTTCTTCTGGATGCAGGAGTCTGGCTGAAGGGCTTCAGTTGTCTGAGCGCCAGGGCCTGATCACCTCTGGTGGGCAGAGAACTTGAATTATCTGGTATCTGGTTTCTGGTGGGGCTGAGTTCCTGTCCTCCCTTCCTGGAAGCCCAGAGAAAAGTCCCGTAACGCCTGGGCGTCTGCAGGTGGAGAAGATGTCCGTAAGGCCACCCCTTTTGTCCCCCCAGCCCTTCCCCTCTTCTTTCAAACTGCCCTCCTTTCCTCCCTTTGAAATCTCTGAAGACCTGAGATATTTCCATTTACTCTGTTCGTCAGTACTCGGATCTGAAGTTCTCTGTCTCTGTAGGAGGTTTTCTGAGAGACTGCAATCTTGCATTTAAGGGAGTGTCTGATTAGGACAGCCGTGCCTATGTGTGTTTTGTACTCTGTGTTCTGTGTTGCGATTTGTGATGGCCATTCTGCCTTATGAAATGGGAAATTCTGGTTCTGTTCCACTGCAGAGCCCTCTTGGGAGAATTCTGTCTGACTGGAAAGATTTTAGCTATGAGCCTATGACTAAGAAAAAGATGATATTCTATTATAACACTGTGTGGCCAGAATATTCTTTAGACTCCAGAGAAAACTGGTTTAGGTGAAACTCTTGAAAATTCCAAAACTGGTTCTTTTTGCATATACAGTTAGAAAAGGGAAGCTTAGTAAAACGTCTTTTCAGAATTCTGACCCTGAAGGAACAACTCCTTCTGGGAGAACTTGCTTTTTTGCTCTCAGGATCACTTGTCTTATCTAGATCATCTCTAATTCCTGAGATTGAAGGGAAAAAAAAACAATGTGGAAGGAAAGCTTTCTAAATTTTACTTATTCCAACCATTATTTATAAACTAGTGAGTTTTATAATACCTGATTCATAACTAAGTTTAGAAAATGAAGCTTTGAGATCTCTGGTTGTGTTTGTCTATATATCTGTGTGCGTTATATATATGTCCTTACCTTTGGATGTTACTACCAAAACTAATTTTTTAATGAGCTCTATTTAATTGGCTTAAAGGAAATTTAGCGCTTATATAAATTTTCAAAAATACAGAAGGTAACTGGCCAGAATTAATTTCAGGTTCATGTAAACTGGGAAATATTCAGTATTAAATTAATATCTGGTATTAAACTTAGTTTAAGTTTGTTAATTTAAATAGACATGTCTTTGTCATCAACATTAAGTATAATACCTTTATTGTACCTAGGTTTAATAGAAGTCAAATAAGATCTTATTATATCTGTTGTAAATTTGTCAACAAGGAAAATAACTTGGTGTGATGAAATTTTTTAAGGGAATTAAATACAAGTGAGATCAGAGCTTCTGGGTGAACTTTTTAGGAATAATTATATTTTAGGAATGTCTACTTGAGAATAATCTCTCCAGATACTTGGAAATATACTTGAAATTTAGAGTTGTTCTAAATTAAGTGATGGAAGTTTATTGAATAGCTAGGTGGTTCCCAAATAAAATAAGATACTGAGACATCAATTACTAAACAGAGAAACTAAATGTATTTAGGACTATTAATGAATATGTTTGGTGCCACCCTGAGATGTTCTCTATAAGAAAGCAAATGTTTTTAGAAATTATCACTAGTATTTATGTTTACGAATCTACAGAATGCTAATGTAAAAGTTCATAATTGCTGGGACTTCCCTGGTGGTGCAGTGGTTAGGATGCCACGTTCCCAATGCAGGGGGCCCAGGTTCGATCCCTGATCAGGGAACTAGATCCCACATGCATGCCGCAACTAAGAGTTCACATGCCACAACTAAGGAGCCAGCATGCCACAACTAAGGAGCCCGCCTGCTGCAACTAAGACCCAGTGCAACCAAAAAAAAAAAAAGTTCATAATTGCTTACCTCTTAGTTTTCACTAGAAATTAAGGTTTTTAAGAGTTGAGGGCTCTAATTTAACCATGTAATTAAAGCTAATAGAAATAATAAAGGAAGCATTTCAGTGTACAGCAGGAAAGTAGGATGTGTGTTTGCCTTGAAGAAGGTATGAGAATGGAATTGCACTTTATTAAAGGAAAAGAAAGTGAGTCTGTCTTAGAGCTGATTGTTTCTCAGTGGAGAAGAGAATGGGGGGGCAGACTAATATGGATACAGAAAGTGATGGAGGGTTTGTGGATGGTCAGGATTGGCTAGGTGTAGAGTACAGTCAATTAAGTGAATTTTGTTATTAAAAGCAGGCTGGTACAAGACTGGATCTGGTTTTCTCTCTTTAGTAAGAGGACAAAGTTTCCTTGGAATGCTGCTTTTGATAACAGATTGTGTGAGTTTCCGTGCCTTTAAGTGATCTGTATTTGCTTTTGAGATCTCTTGTAACTTTGGTTAAGGAGTAAGCATTATCTCACAATGACCTATGATCTTATTTGACTAAGTGTTTTGAGACCTTTTGACAAACTTCCCAAATACCAAATTTTAATTAAAGTTCTTTTGACCTCCAGCTAACTTTGGGACACTTTAGAGGGTCTCTGAGGCATTTCAGAGAGAAATATTTAACTAGTATTATTTGGTATGTTAAATTACATGGAGAGCATTATCACACTAGTGATAAACCTACTTAGAATATACTGTATGGATAAATATTATTAATATACACATTCTAGAAATTATATAAAGTTTCTGAAATTTGGATATGTCCTGGTATTGTTATAATATTAGTTATCTTAAAATGTTGTATGTGACAGAAACTTGGTTAAGCGTCTTTGTCAAAAACATTGTAATTAGATCTTTAACCTTGCCTTTTTAAGACTTTTTGTCATTCACAGACAGTTAAACTGATGCTTTGCAAAACTGCTTCATCTTCAAGAAGATTCCCAGAAAGGGCTTTAGACAAGTACAGGTTTCTGATAACTTTTAAATCATACTACTAAACTAGGTAAGACTTCTTTTTTTTTGAGTAGCTATTTTATTTATGTCTTTGTTTTATTTATTTATTTATTTATTTACTTACTTACTTACTTACTTACTTATTTAATTTTTGGCTGCACCGTGAGGCATGTGGGATCTTAGTTCCCCGACCAGGGATGGAACCCTTGGCGTCTTAACCACTGGACCGCAGGGGAAATCCCAGGTAAGATATTTTTAACAGTCTAATGGAAACTGTTAACAAAAAGGATTAGTTACATAGGATTGAGTAAACTGATGAACGTGGTTATAATTTTTATGGTTTCTGTCTGAAACATTACTAGCTTTTAATCTGTGTTTTCCAGATATAGAGAAACCCCCTCAAACTAATTATGACTTGTAGCAATTTGGTAAATTGTACCTTTGTAAGCAGAATTGAAACACTTCTCTTTTCTTTCTACCTGATCCCTCCAGAGATTGCAAACTCTTAGGTTCCCAGCAGCTGTCTAAGATAAATTAGTAAAGCCACCTCCTAACAGGTGCAGGAATCTCAAGTTATTTTGCGGACCTCAAAAAGGGAGGGACTCACCTAAATCTATAAGGCAAAATCTGTGACAGGCCCTGGCATAGCTTTCCTGGCCTTGGGAGGCCTTTTATCAAACTTAATTTGCAGACAAATTAATCTTGATTTGGATATATCTGATAAAAATGAGGGTAATTTTGGGGAGAAAGAGACATTTCAGTGGATATCAAATTCTAATTCTGTTTATTGAGGTCTGTATTCACTAAGACTCACTTCTCAGATAGTTCCTTGCTGTTATATTGTTGCAAAGTTTAATTGAATTATTAAAAGGACACTCTAAATTTGTTTCTGAAGCTTAACTCAGTAATCTATCCTTGGATGAAGATCAGATGCTCCATGATCTGCAACCGGAAGGTTAACACCAGGCTATGGTCATTTAAATTTAAAGGCTCTCTTATGTTGGGGAAATTAAACTGAACTAGGGATAACCAGCCTAGTAACACTAGGAAATTGGGCTGGGTGCCTTATGGACAATGCCAATATATACTGTCCCTTCAAGATAAGAATTGGTACACAACAGACTAAGTCAGATGAACTGGGATATACTGGGCTGCACCTAATGGAAGTTCTTGACTTAAATTTTTATGTATGACCTTACTAATACTGCTAGCTATGTTATTTTTTATATTGCCTGTTTTACAAAATTGTTGTTTCTTGCATTACCAAATGTGTGACTGAGCCTCTGATAAAATGATGATATATAGTTACATATGAGATCAATGATTGTTATAGTGTAACTCTAGATATGGGAAGAAGCATATCAGCATCATCCCTCCTAGATTTAATCTAACTAGAATGTATTTTACCAAAAACTACCTCCCTCATTCAAATAAAATTTTCTACACTAGTATCAGACCAAAAAGGCCTAATCAAACTATATTTTCTCTCATTCCTCTTTACCCTCACCCTAAGCATAGTTCTATTTAATTACCATGAGTAACCTCTATAATAACTAAAACACCAATAGGCAATGACCAACCAGTGACAGTTACTAATCAAGCACAATAACTATACAACGCCACAATTCCTATAGCTTCTTCACTAAAAAATCCAGAAGCACCTGTATTATAAATCACTCAATCCTCTAGCCTGTTAAACTTGAAATACAATCTCCACTTCCTCATCTTTTAAAACATAAAATACCATTGAAAATTATATTATCAACCCTGAAAGAAATATACCTAAAACAGTCTTCTTAGAAACTCAAACCTCAGGATACTGCTCAGTAGCTATAGCTGTTGTATAACCAAACACTACCAACATCCCCCCTAAATAAATCAAAAATACTATTAAACCCAAAAACGAGCCACCAAAATTCAACACAGCCCCACAACCAACAAACACCACCACCCACAATCAACCCAAGTCCACCATAAATAGGCAAAGGTTTTTTTTGTTTGTTTGTTTTTTTGTTTTGCTGTACGCGGGCCTCTCACTGTTGTGGCCTCTCCCGTTGCAGAGCACAGGCTCTGGACGCGCAGGCTCAGCGGCCATGGCTCACGGGCCCAGCCGCTCCGCGGCACGTGGGATCTTCCCGGACCGGGGCACGAACCCGTGTCCCCTGCATTGGCAGGTGGACTCTCAACCACCGTGCCACCAGGGAAGCCCTGCCCACTTTTTAAAAACCATTTACTGGATTTATTATTTATTTATTTATTTTTAATAGATCTTTTTTTTGTTGTTTTTTGTTTTTTGTTGCGGTACACGGGCCTCTCACTGTTTTGGCCTCTCCCGTTGCGGAGCACAGGCTCCGGACACGCAGGCCCAGCGGCCATGGCTCATGGGCCCAGCCGCTCCGTGGCATGTGGGATCTTCCTGGACCGGGGCACGAACCCGTGTCCCCTGCATCGGCAGGCGGATTCTCAACAACTGCGCCACCAGGGAAGCCCTAGGCAAAGGTTTTGAAGAAAACCCCACCAAACTAATTACAAAAATAGTACTTAAAATAAATACAGTGTATGTTATTATTATTCTTACATGGCCAATGACGTGAAAAATCACCGTTGTTATTCAACTATAAGAACACTAATGACCAACATCCGAAAATCACACCCATTAATAAAAATTATTAACAGTGCATTTATTGATCTTCCAGCCCCATCTAACATTTCACCATGATGAGATCTCGGTTCCATTTGTTTAGTATTACAAATCTTAACAGGCTTATTCCTAGCAATACATTACACATCAGACATAATAACCGCTTTCTCATCGGTAACACGTATCTGCCGAGATGTAAACTATGGGTGAGTTATCCGATACCTACATGCAAATGGAGCATCCATATTTTTTATTTGCCTATTTATTCACATAGGATGAGGCTTCTATTATGGATCCTATACTTTTTTAGAAACATGAAACACTGGAATCATCTTATTATTTACAGTCATAGCCACAGTATTTATAGGCTATGTCTTACCTTGAGAACAAATATTCTGAGGGGCAACAGTTATTACTAATCTCCTCTCAGCAATTCCATATATCGGCACAAGCCTTGTCAAATGAATCTGAGGTGGCTTTTCAGTAGATAAAGCAACTCTTACATGCTTCTTTGCTTTCCATTTTATTCCCCCATTCATTACTGCAGCACTAACAGCTGTCCCCTTACTATTCCTTCACGAAACAGGATCTAAAACCCCACGGGAATTTCATCTGACGTAACAAACTTCCATTTCACCCCTACGATACAACCAGAGACGTCGAGGTGCCTTATTACTAGTTCTAGTACTAATAATGTTAGTGGTATTTTCACCCGATTTATTAAGAGACCCTGATAACTACACCCCAGCAAACCCTCTGAAAACACCACCCATATCAAGCCAGACTGGTACTTCCTATTTGCATATGCAGTCCTGCAATCAATCCCCAATAAACTAGGAGGAGTACTGGCCCTAATCTTTTCAGTCTTAGTTCTAGCACTCATCCCAATGCTCCATATATCTAGACAACAGAGCATGACATTTTGACCTCTAAAGCATAATATTTCGATCTCTCAGCCAATACCTATTTTGAGGACTAGTAGCAGACCTGTTAACACTAACATGAATTGGAATACCCCTTCAGTACTACTGGACAGCTAGCATCTAGTTTATATTTCTTTTTAATTTGGGTACTAATGTCAGTAACCAGCATCGCTGAAAATAATCTGAGTGTTTGTAGTATATCTATTACCCTGGTCTTGTAAACCAGAAAAGGAGAATCACATTCTCTCCCTAAGACTCAAGGAAGAAGCTCCAGATCTACCATCAGCCTCCAAAACTGAATTTCTACTTAAACCATTCCCTGAAACTTTGTTATGGGACATTTACAAGATTATGAAGTACCATGTCAGTATTAAAATAACCCCTTTTTATCATAAACTACTATGTATTTTGTGCATATATGCACTACCACATTAATATGTACCTAATACCATATCGTACATAATGCATTATATGTATAATGTGCATTATTTACCCCATGCTTACAAGCACGGACATTATCTTACTGACAGTACACAGTACATTATATGTACAATCGTACATTATTTACCCCATGCTTATAAGCATGTACATTATCTTATTGACAGTACATAGCACATTAAGTCAAATCAATTCTAGTCAACATGTGTACCATATCCAATAGATCACAAGTGTAACCAGCAGGATGTGTGAAACCATCAACCCGCTTGGGGTGTCCCTCTTCTCGCTCCGGGTCCATAACTTGTGGCGGTTTCTACTAATGAACTTTATCAGACAAGTGGTTCTCACTTCAGGGCCATCTCACCTGAAAGAGCCCACTCTTTCCTCTTAAATAAGACATTTCGTCAGACCAACAACTAATCAGCCCATGCTTACACATAACTGTGATTTCATGCATTTGCTAATTTTTAATTTTTAAAGGGATGCTGTGACTCAGCTATGGCCATCTGAGGCCTTAACACAGTCAAATAAATTGTAGCTGGACTTTAATTGAATATTACTTACCAACAGCATCAACCATAAGGTGTTATTCAATCAATGGTTACAGGCCATAAGGAAATTACGGACACACATACACACACGTACATGGACGTACACACACACATGCAGTAAACGATGAATAACTTGTTTAACAAACCGTCTTTACCCCCCCACTCTACATCCCATGCTCTACATGCCTATAATGCCTTGCCAAACCCCCAAAACAAGGCAAAAACATATAAATACATAGAACTTAGCCATCTACTCAATAAACATGAACTGAATGCTCAGAATTAGATAGACCTAGAAAATAAACCCCAATCATACCAATCAACTACTTAGATATTTACCATTTATATAGACCACTTTTATCAAAATTTTAACACTAAATCCAACATAAACCAACCATATACATATTACTTCACTATGTAAAAACAGCTTGTTAGTGTAGCTTAAAATCTAAAGCAAGGCACTGAAAATGCCCAGATGAGTTTACCAAGTCCATAAACACATAGGTGTGGTCCCAGCCTTTCTATTAATTTTTAATAAAATTCACATGTAAGCATCTGTGCCCCAGTGAGAATGCCCTCTAAATCATTAAGATTAAAAGGAGCAGGCATCAAGCACGCTAATATGAGTAGCTCATAACGCCTTGCTTAACCACACCCCATGGGAAACAGCAGTGATAAAAATTAAGCCATAAACGAAAGTTCGGCTAAGTTATGTTAACTAGGGTTGGTAAATTTTCTGCCAGCCACCGTGGTCATATAATTAACCCAAATTAATAGAAACTCGGTGTAAAGTGTGTTAAAGAGTGATATAAAATGAAGTTAAATTTTGACTAAGCCATCAAAAGCCATAACTAAAATAGACTACGAAGGTGACTTTAGTATTTCCTGACTACAGGACAGCTAAGACCCAAACTGGGATTAGATACCCCACTATGCTTAGCCCTAAACCCAAATAACTACAAGAACAAAATTATTTGCCAGAGTTCTACTAGCAACAGCTTAAAACTCAGAGGACTGGGCTGTGCTTCCCACCCTTCCAGAGGAGCCTGTTTTATAATCGATAAACGCCGATAAACCTCACCAACCCTTGCTAATTCAGTCTATATTACCACCATCTTTAACAAACTCTAAAAAAGAATAAAAGTAAGCATAATTATCATACATAAAAATGTTAGGTCAAGGTGTAACCTATAGGATGGGAAGAAATGGGCTACATTTTTGTTTCAAGGATATATTTCTCACACACGAATTATGAAAACTAAAAACCAAAGGAGGATTTAGTAGTAAATTAAGAATAGAGTGCTTAATTGAATAAGGCCATGAAGCATGCACACACTGCCCATCACCCTCGTCAAGTATTATAATAATTTCCTATAATCTATTAGCAAATACTAATCATACAAGAGGAGACAAGTCCTAACAAGCATACTGGAAAGTGAGCTTGGATAAATCAAAGCGTAGCTTAAATAAAGCACCTAGTTTACACCTAGATTTCATAATTTATGAATACTCTGAATGAAATCTAGCCCAACACCTCTCCCCATATCTACTAATATAAGCAGACTAAATAAAACATTCACTCAACATTTAAAGTATAGGGGATAGAAATTTAAAGTATCCTCTGGCGCTATACAGAAGGTATTGGAATGATGAAAAAAGCATTAAAAGTAACAAAAAGCAAAGTTTACCCCTTGTAACTTTCGCATAACGATTTAACTAGGGAACATCTAACAAAGAACTTAAGTTAAATATTGGTGAAACCAGACGAGCTACTTATGAACAGTTTATTAGAACAAACTCATCTATGTAGCAAAATAAAAGATTTATAAGTAGAGGTGACAAACCTAACGAGCCTGGTGATAGCTGGTTGTCCAGGAAAAGAATTTCAGTTCAACTTTAAAAATTACCAAAATAATTACAAATTTTAATGTATTTTACAATGTTATCTAAATAGGTACAGCTTTTTAGAAATGGATACAATCTTATCTAGAGAGTAAAGACAACAACCATAGTTGGCTTAAAAGCAGCCACCAATTAAGAAAGTGTTCAAGCTCAACAATAACTTTAATACCAATAACAAGCAAACCAACTCCTAGATTTGTACTAGACTAATCTATTGACCGACAGAGGTAATAATGTTATTATGAGCCACAAGAAGTATTTCTCCTTGCATAAGTTTACATCAGTAACTAATAATATACTGATAATTAACAGTAAATAAATACAACTCAACATTAAATTATTTATTAAACACTGTTAATCCAACACAGGCAGGTACTCAAGGAAAGATTAAAAAAAGTAAAAAGAACTTGGCAAACGCAAACCCTGTCTGTTTGCCAAAAACATCACCTCTAGCATAACTAGTATTAAGAGGCACTGCCTGGCCAGTGACAACTGTTAAATGGCCGCAGTATCCTGACCATGCAAAGGTAGCATAATCATTTGTTCTCTAAATAAGGACTTGTACTTGTTAAGGGAGAGGATTTGAACTTATGGCCACACGAGGGTTTTACTGTCTCTTACTTTCAATCAGTGAAGTTGACCTTACCATGAAGAGGTGGGAATAACAAGATAAGACCAGAAGGCCCTATGGAGCTTTAATTAATTGAGCAAAAAAACCCTAACTAAACCACCAAGGGATAACAAAATTTTATGTGGGTTGACAATTTTGGTTGGGGTGACCTTGGAACACAAAAAAGGCTCTGAGTGATTAAAGTCTAGACTTACCAGTCAAAACATATCATCACTAATTGATCCAAAAAATTGATCAACAAGTTACCCTAGGGATAAGAGCTCAATCCTATTCTAGAGTTCATATCAACAATAGGGTTCATGACCTCGATGTTGGATCAGGACACCCCAGTGCTGTAACCGCTATTAAAGGTTTGTTTGTTCAATGATTAAAGTCCTACATGATCTGAGTTCAGACCGGTTTCTATCTATTATATAGTTCTCCCAGTATGAAAGGACAAGAGAAATAAGGCCCACTTTAAAAAGTGCCTTAAAACCAATTAATATATAATCTTAATTTAATTAATACATATAATATATTACTCAAGACCAGGGTTTGTTAAGGTGGCAGAGCCCGGTAATTGCGTAAAACTTAAACCTTTATAACCAGAGGTTCAAATCCTGTCCCTTAACAAAATGTTTATAATTAATATCTTAATACTTGTTATCCCCATTCTTCTAGCCGTAGCATTCCTAACATTAATTGAACGAAAAATTTTAGGCTGTATGCAACTTCAAAAAGGGCCAAATATCGTAGGACCATGTGGCCTATTACAGCCCATTGCTGATGCAGTCTAATTATTCACTAAAGAACCACTACAACCAGCTACATCCTCCATTTCCATATTTATCATTGCACCAACCTTAGCCCTAACCCTAAACATATGAATTCCCCTACCCACTTATTAATATAAATCTAGGAGTATTATTTATGCTAGCTATATCAAGCCTAGCTGTATACTCCATTTTATGATCCAGATGGGCTTCCAACTCAAAATACTCATTAATTGAAGCCCTACAAGCAGTAGCACGAACAATTTCATATGAAGTAACACTAGCAATTATTCTTATATCAGTCCTCTTAAGAAACAGGTCTTTTACCCTCTCAGCCTCCATCACAACACAAGAGCATTTATGAAAAATTTTCCCATCATGACCCTTAGCTATAATATGATTTATTTCCACTCGAGCAGAAACTAACCAAGCTCCCTTTGACCTAACAGAAGGAGAATCTGAACCTGTATCTGGCTTCAACATAGAATATGCAGCAGGCCCACTTGTCATATTTTTCTTAGCAGAATACGCCAACATTATCATAATAAACATTTTCCCAACAATCCTATTTCTAAGAGCGTTCCATAACCCCTACATACCAGAACTATACAAAATCAACCTTATCATCAAAACACTATTACTAACAATTTCTTTCCTATGAATTCAAGCATCCTACTCTCGACTCTGATACGATCAACTAATACATTTACTTTGAAAAAACTTGTGACTACTAATGCTAGCCATATGCATATGACATGTCTCACTACCTATTATAACATCAAGCATTCCTCCACAAACATAAGAAATATGTCTGATAAAAGAGTTACTGTGATAGAGTGACCTATAGAGGTTTAAACGCTCTTATTTCTAGAATCATAGGAACTGAACCTATGCTTAAGAATTCAAAATTCTTCGTGCTACCACATTACACCATAATATATAGTAAGGTCAGTTAAATAAGTTATTGGGCCCATGCCCCGAAAATGTTGGTTTATATCCTTCTCGTACTATTAAACTCCATCACCTTTATCATCATCCTAACAACCATTATCTCAGGGACCATAATTGTAATAACCAGCTCCCACTGACTACTTATTTGAATCAGTTTTGAAATAAATATACTAGCCATTATTCCCATTACAATAAAAAAGTTTACCACATGAGCTATAGAAGCATCCACTAAATATTTTCTAACACAAGCTACCGAGTCCATATTACTTATAATAGCCATTATCATTAACCTATTATACTCCAGCCAATGAACTATTACAAAAATCTTTAATCCAACAGCATCTATAGTAATAGCAATAGCCCTAACCATAAAACTAGAACTATCTCCATTCCACTTCTGAGTACCTGAAGTTACACAAGGCATCTCATTGACAGCATGCTTAGTCTTATTAACATGACAAAAACTTGCACCCTTGTCAGTATTATACCAAATCTCACCATCCATCAGCCTAAACCTAATATTATCCATACCATCTATTATAATCGGAGGATGAGGTGAACTAAACCAAACCCAACAATGAAAAATTATAGCTTATTCATCAATTGCTCACATAGGGTGAATAACAGCCATTATATTGTAAAACCCAACTATAACAATCCTAAACCTACTAATATATATCATAATAACACTTACCATATTCATACTATTCATTTACAGCTCAGTCACCACCACACTACCACACACAAAATAAAATACCCATTATTACAACCCTCATTCTCATCACCCTGTTATCAATAGGAGGTCTTCCTCCACTATCAGGATTTATGTCAAAATGAATACTCATTTAAGAAAAGACAAAAAATAACAATATTATTTTACTCACACTAATAGCTATCACAGTGTTACTCAATCTATACTTCTACATATGACTCACGTATTCTACAGCACTAACTATATTTCCCTCTATAAATAATATAAAAGTAAAATGACAATTTGATTTGACAAAACAACTCTCCTAACAACAGTAATTGTAATATCCGCAATACTCTTATCCCTTACACCAATCCTTTCAGTATTGGACTAGGAATTTAGGTTACACAGACCAAGAGCCTTCAAAGCACTAAGCAAGTATAAGTTACTTAATTCCTGCTCAATAAGGATTGCAAGACTATATCCTACATCAGTTGAATGCAAATCAAACACTTTAATTTAAGCTAAATCCTCACTAGATTGGTGGGATTACATTTCCCACGAAACTTTTACTTAACACCTAAATACCATAGTCAACTGGCTTCAATCGACTTCTGCTGCAAGAAAAAAAAAAAGAAAAGAAAAAAGCGGAAGAAGCCCCAGCAGAATTGAAGCTGCTTCTCTGAATTTGCAATTCAATATGTAAAATTCACCACAGCACTTGGCAAAAAGAGGACTCAACCCCTGTCTTTAGATTTACAGTCTAATGCTTACTCAGCCATTTTACCTACATTCATAAACAGCTGACTGTTCTTAACTAACCATAAAGATATCAGTACCTTATATTTACTGTTTGGTGCTTGGGCTGGAACAGTAGACACTGCCTTAAGCCTGTTAATTCATGCTGAATTAGGCTAACCTGGAACACTGCTAGGAGATGATCAGATTTACAATGTACTTGTAACAGCCCATGCATTTGTAATAATTTTTTTTTATAGTTATGGCCTATCACAGTTGGAGGCTTCAGAAACTGACTAGTCCCACTAATGCTGGGGCACCCGATATAGCCTTTCTCCATATAAATCATACAAGCTTCTGATTACTTCCACCCTCCTTCCTACTACTACTTGCATCATCAATAGTTGAAGCCAGTGCCGGTACAGGCTGAACTGTATATCCACCCTTAGCTGGAACCTAGCCCATGCTGGAGCTTCAGTAGACCTTACTATCTTTTCCCTACATCTAGCAGGTGTCTCCTCAATTTTAGGTGCTCTTAATTTTATTACTACAATTATTAATATAAAGCCACCCACTATACCCCAACATCAAACACCATTATTTGTAATGATCAGTTTTAATTACAGCTGTATTGCTGCTGTTATCATTACCTGTATTAGCAGCCAGGATTACTATGCTATTAACAGACCGAAACCTAAACACAACCTTTTTTGACCCCGTGGGAGGGGGTGATCCAATCTCATATCAACACCTATTCTGATTCTTCGGACAACTTGAAGTCTATATTCTGATTTTACCTGGATTTGGAATAATCTCACATATTGTAAATTATTATTCAGGAAAAAAAAGCCTTTTGGATATATAGGTAAGTATGAGCCATAATATCAACCGAATTTTTAGGATTCATCGTATGAGCTCACCATATGTTTACAGTAGGTACAGATGTTGACACATGAGCATATTTTACATCAGCCATTACAATTATTGCTATTTCCACAGGAGTAAAAGTATTTAGTTGACTAGCAACCCTTCATGGAGGTAATATCAAATGATCTCCCACCATAATATGAGCCCTAGGCTTCATTTTCCTTTTTGCAGTAAGTGAATTAACAGGAATTGTCCTAGCTAACTCATCACTAGACATTGTCCTTCACGATACGTATTATGTAGTTGCACACTTCCACTACATATTATCAACAGGAGAAGTATTCACTATTATGGGAGGCTTTGTACATTGATTCCCACTCTTCTCTCAGGTTATACACTCAACTTGAGTAAAAACTCACCTTGTAATTATATTTGTAGCTGTAAATATAACCTTCTTCCCACAACATTTCCTAGGTCTACCTGGAATACCATGACAATATTCCGACTACCCAGATGCATACACAACATGAAATACTGTCACATCCATAGGCTCATTTACTTCACTAATGGCAGTAATATTAATAATTTTCATAATTTGAGAGGCATTAGCATCAAAACGAGAAGTCTCAACAGTAAAGCTAACATATCTCCCAGGAGAATTCGGGAGTGGCAAAAGAGGGAGGAGAAGACCAATCTCCCAGAGTCCTTCTTGCTGGAATCCATCTTGGCTGAGAGACGCACGCACCACCAGGAAGGACCCTGAGTCAGACTATGGGCCAAGCGAGATGACTGGCCAGAGACAAGCCAGAAACTAACCCATTACCATAAAACCTGAGCCTGCAAGGCATGTGGCACAGCAGTTCTCCTGGGTTCCCCCAGGCTCTCTGCCTTGGGGTTCCTTCCCAATAAAGTCTTTTGCTTTGTCAGTACGTGTGTCTCATCGGACAGTTCCTTTCTGAGTGTTTGTTAGACAAGAGCTTACTCTCCGGCCCTGGAAGGCCCTGCAACACCTGCACCGCCTCCTCCTCAAGGTGCTGCAGTCTCCCTGGCCCAACAAATTCGTTCTTCAAGCACACCCAGTGCCTAGCCCCGGGACCTTTGCACGTATTCTTCCTGCCTAACAGACCCCCTGCCACCATTCTCTAGTTTAACATCCTAATTATTCCTTCACTGTACTTAAAACTTAGCATGTTTACTTAGTTTCCTTCCATTGTCTCCACTAGAGCGTAAACTCCCTAAGAAAACCTGCCTTATTAGCACTTCTCACCATGTAGCACAGCACACGGTAGGTGTGCGAGAAATGCATGCTGAGTGAATAAGATTTTGAAGCACTACTTCCTGGCCAAACTCAGTACTCTGAGACCCAGCTAGAAACCGCATGGAAAATGCTGAGAAATAAGAGGCTGTAGTCCAGCATCAAGTGCCCTTTCTCTGCATTTTCTCCTGGCCCCTTGGGCCCCAGGCAGTGTCCAGGATGAGGCCATCCCTATCCATCCATCAGGAAGGGCAGCACCCAGCCCCTGCAGAGTCTCACCCCGGGTAAGCCCTGTGTATCACGTCTGGTCCTCACACCAACCTGCCACACAGGAACTGCATATCCCCATTTTGCAGATGGGGAAACTGAGGCTCAGAGAGCTGAAATAAATGGCATAGCTCAGCTCTGAACCAGCAATCTAGAGCCACAGCCTGGGCTAAGCACCTCAGGAGGGAGGCTGTGCTGCCCACAGAACATCTCTCCCAAGGTCATGGATGAGCACACCCACCTGTGAACTTCCAGAGCCACTCCAGGCCAATCCGGACCTTCCTCAAGGGCTTCTGTGCTGAGTGGAGGGTGATGGGGGAGGTGCACGCCTGCTGGATGTATATCTCCAGGTGGTCTTGGAGGTTCTGGCCAACTCCTGAAACCAGAAGGGGTGGTTAGGAAAATGTCTCCCAAAGGGGCTTAGCTGGCCTCTCAACATCCCCTGGTTTTGAAAACTTTTCCTCCACCCACTTATCTGCCAGGCCAGCTCCTGCTCATTCCCAGGGACACCATTCCCTCACTCCCAGCCATGTCTGGCCCTCTCAGATGCTGCCAAAGCTGCCTGCCCTTGACACTCGCTCCCAGAGCAGCACCTGTAACCATCCAGGTGCCTTCCTGCTAAGCAGCACCCTCCACCAGGGCAGTGCCCACGCCTCCAGCTGGCACCACTCAGTGAGCTGTCCCGGAACAGCTGACCCTGCACCCTCACCCCTGGCCTGGGGAAGGAGGGAAGCAGGCCCGTCATGCTGTGCAGACCCAGCATGAGCCCATCCAAGCTCAAGGGCACACTGGGCAGGTCACTGTCATGGACCAGCACTTTCAAAGACCTCTTATGATAAAGCTTCAAGCTCTGGGAGCTTGAGTTATAAGAGAGGGCAAGAAGGCCAGGCTCCAAAGGGCATCAGAAACAATCTATGAAATAAATATTAGGCCTGGGAGAACCATCTGAACATGAACAGCATGTCAGGGTAGCTGGTGTGTCCTGAGGATGGAAGACACAAAGGCCCGGACCCCTCTTGCCACAGGGCTGCCCTGTTGACCTGCCTGAGCCTGGCCCAGTGGGCTTTACGGGCAGATGCTCCCTGCTAGAGGTGCCTCACTGCTGAGAGGGATGGGATGTCTGGGGAAGGGAGGAAAACAACACAAAAGCTTGGGGTTTCGCTGGGGGTAGGAGTCCAGCGAGGCATGGGGGAACTTCAGGCTTGCGGGAACAGTGTGACAGTTCTGAGGAGCCCTGACTCCTGTCCCCTCCCCACTCCATGCTAATAAAGTATAATAAACTTTTATTTAACAGGGACACCTTTGGGGCACGGTGGGGAAGGGAGCTCACCAGGCAGGTGGCACACCACCGGGATGCCCAGTTGCTTGAGGTCGTCTGCATTGCCCACGCCTGACAACATGAGCAGCTGTGGAGAGTTGATGGCACCTCCACTCAGAATCACCTCCTTGCTGGCGTAAGCCTGGAAGAGGCGAGGAGCCATGCAGGTCACACTTTCACAGAAAAGCCAGTCAGAACCCCAAGAATATGGCCTTGGCATGACGTACCCACATGGTGGGTGGGGATCCTGCTTACAGTCTCCAGAGCAAGGAAGAGGATGCTCAGGGCGCCACTAGGTGAAAGTAGCCCACACGTGCAGCTGTGGGTGTGTGTGATCATAAATCAAGCATGGTTCATACTCTGATATATTCTGCAACAGCCTGACAGTAACGATGGTCTTAATTAAAAACAGGACTGTAGAGCTTAAATGAGATAAATGAAAGCAGGCACTCAAACAAGCAGTTTAAATAAAGCACATGGTGAGCAAGATCTTCACGTGGGATGCAGAACAATCCCCACGTGCTCCTAAGTGGAAAACAGCAACAGTGCAGAAATAGGGAGTGTGATCACAGGTATGGTTTTTAAAGCCTCTAATATAAACCTATCAATTTCTGGACAAGTGTGGAAGGCAATAGCAGAAAGAGGTTCATGGGGGCACTCATGCCCAGGCACCATGGGCCCTTTGCAGGTGGCTAGACTGGGGCTTCCTCACCTCTGCCAGGCCACCACCTCCTGGGGACAGTCTTTCAGGCTGTTGCCACCAGCCGCTCACTCCTTATCATCATGTTGATGGAGACAAGGACATGACTCCTGGCCACCCACACTGACTGAGTGTGACCACGGGGTCACTGCCGATTCCCTCCCTGCCATGTGAGCTGCCCATGTGGTGGTAATTCACTCACCCTGTGGCTCTGGCCGTTCTTGATGTACTCCACACCCACCGCACGGGTACCTTCAAACAGCACCCTTCTCACAAATGTCTGGGTCTCAGCCGTGAGGGTGGGGCGGCTCAGTGCCGGATGCAGGTACGCGCAGGCCGTGCTCCAGCGCTTGCCTGCAGGACAGAGCAAGGAGATGAGTCACAGCCCCAGCCTGTTCCCTAGGCACCTATCGTGGAGGGGGAGGTGGGGAAGGACTGCAGAAAGAGGGAATTTCCCTTCCCCTGACTGCAAGCTCTGCCTTCAAAGGCAGGCTGAGACCAAACTACCCTGTCCAATTGACATCCTGGGGCCCCTGGATGCAGGTGGGAAAACATCCCTCACCCTTGACAGGACGACAGAGACCAGGAGTGGCTGATAATGAGAGCCCTGGGTCCACCCGGGCCTTGCCTCTGCCCTGCTGCAAGGCCCGTCACTGCTCTGTGCCTCAGTACGCCCATCTGTAAGGCTTTAAAACTTGAGGCTGTGTGGCCGAGAGCTGCCTCTTCATTCCACACCAACAGGGACCAGAGGATGCCCAAGGGGTCACCATCTCCGAGTCACTTCTCATTGGCTTTGAATGGTATTCTGTGGCCTGTCGCCAGTGTAATCTGTCACATCCCCTCCACCTCAAACCAGCCCCAGTCTGTCCACACTTACTGACCATGACAGGTGGGGGCAGGAGGGTCGGGACTCTGATAGAGCAACGTTTCGTTTTTAGAGGAGGAACCCGGGAGATGGGGAATCGGAGGCCTCACGCTACCTTCGTGGATGGTCATATCCATCCAGCCGAAGCCCTCTTGCTGGAAGCCGTTCATGTCCTCAGTGAGCGGGTAGCCGGCCTCCTGCGCCGCCTCCAGGAATGCGCGGTGCAGCGGGTGGCCGCTCTTGCCCCGGGACACCCGCAGGGGACCGTCGCCGCCGCGGTACCTCCCGGCGCCCAGCTCGTGCGCCTGCGCCTTGCGGAAGTAGGGCAGGCAGTGCGCGTAGTCCCAGCCCGCCGCGCCCTCCCGCTGCCAGCGCTCGTAGTCCTCAGCGTGCCCGCGGACGTAGACCATGGCATTGAGCGACGACGAGCCGCCCCAGACCCGGCCGCGTGGCCAGTACAGCACGCGGCCGTCCAGGCCCGGCTGCGGCTCCGTGTGGTAGCACCAGTTGTACCTGTCATCGCACAGGTTGGCCACGAGGGCTGCGGGCATGTGGATCTTCCACAGGAGCCGCTTGCTCCCCGCGTACACATCCCTGGGCCCGGCCTCCAGCAGCAGCACTCGCTTGTCGGGGTCCTCCGTGAGCCGGCTGGCCAGCACGCAGCCAGCGGAGCCCGCACCCACCACCACGTGGCTGTACTCACCCCCAATCCGGGGGCGCTCGCTGGCCAGAGCACGGATGCCCCGGGGCCAGTGCTGCCCCAGGGCTCCCCATGGGCCGAGGCTCCCTTGCCTCCAGCCTCGAAGGATGCACCACATGCTTCCAGCCCAAGTCCTCTTACTTCCACGGAGGGGAATGTGACGATTCACTTTCCCTAAAACAGAAAAAGAGGTTTTGAAAAGTTTAACTCAGCATGCACTACAGAATCAGCCCAAAGCTAGGGCAGCAAAGGTCCCCTGCAGGCCCGCCAGGTGCCTGCCAGGCGCTGGGTGGGGCAGGCCTGGCTGGCACATCACTGCCCTGGGGAACCAGGAGGAACAAACGGAAGCACAAGCAGGGATATCAGCCCTGTGGGGTCTGCGCATATGGACCGACAGGCTCAGGGCTGGGGGCACTGGAGTGGGGAGGTCCCCAGAAAGGCTTCCCTGTGACATCTGTGCATGAACCTGGAGGCCGGGCAGGAGTCTACCTGCTGGAAAGCAGGGGCTTTCCAGGTTTACCCTCACTCCTCATCTGTTCAAGACAGTAGACAGTTGCTGAGTCCCTACCACGTGCCAGGCACCATTTCCTCTCTAGCAATACTCCGAAAACAAGACATCTGCTCTCAAAACTGATGGTCTGGGACTAGGGAGACAGACAAGACTTACATAAATAACCAAAGGAAGGTCAGGGTGAGAGGCTGGAGACTAAAGAGCTCAAAGCCTTTGACCTAAGGGCCCCAGAGTGCACGAGAGGGCTTTTCAGCAGGGGATGGGGTCAGAGCTACAATCTTTCAAGATCGCTCTGTTGAGTGCTGGAGTTTTAACAAACACCAATAACTTGTGGAGGATCCTTTCCCAACAATGTTCATATTAATCCCAACATGCTCAGTGCACAGAGGTGGAGAAGAGCCGAGATATCCCATCAAGACCTCCACTGACACAGGAACCTCTGAGAAAGCCCCACCCATGAGGCTCAGGCACACAAGGCCCACCCAAGACTGAGGCTGCAACAGGAGAACTGGAAAACCTCAGGAAAACCCTGATAAATCCCTCGACCCCTTCCACGAGCCTATATCAAGTAACAGAAGCAGCCTATCACTGGAGGCAGACTAAGAGGTGAGAGTGGAGAGAAAGGTTCCACCCCCCCACCCCCACCCCAATTCCTGCAGGCACAGGAGAAAGAGGCAGCAAGGCCTCCTAAAAGCTAAATCTGAAGCAGGAATTCTGAGAACCTTCCAGCGCTCCAGGCCTCATGCTAGCGCAAGGCAGCAGCAGCCCACAGCACAACTCCCGACTGGGAGTGACTCAACACTCCACACTAACGACCTGATAGAATAAAAGGCACGCCCTTTTCTAGGCATAAACGCTACTTACCTCAGTCCCTACTATCCTGGTACACACAAGGTCAGGCATTCAATAAAAAAATTAATAGACACAGAAATAAGAAAAAGAAATGACTCATTATAAAGAGAAAAGTAGTTAACAGAACCAGACCAAGGGGACCCATCCAGATGTTAGAACTATCAAACAAAGACTTTAAAATAACCAAGTTTAACATCTTAAAAGATTTAGTTCAAAAGGTGGACATGTTGAACAGATAGGCAATTTCAGCAAAAAAGTTGGCAACTATTAAAAAAGGCACAAACAGAACTGCTAAAAATAAAAAAAAAAAATTTAATTACCAGAAATGGATAATTTGACTGGACATAGCAGAGAAAAGAATAAGTGAAACCGAACATTAGGTTAATAAAAATTATCCAAAGGGAAATAAAAAGAGAAGAAGGAGTGAAAGAGGGAGAGAGAGAGAAAAGAGCAACTGAGAGTATGGGATGATATCAAACTGTCTAAAGTATAGATAACTGGAGACCCAGAAGTAGGAAAGGGATAAAGGGAAAAAAGAAGAGGGGGAGAGAGGAGGAGCAGAGGGAGAAGGGGAGAGAGAGGCAGAGAAGGACAGAGAAAGAACAGGGGAGAAAAGCTATCTGAAGAGATAAGTGCTAAGACTTTCCCAATATTAATGCAAGACAAAAACACCATAGATTCAAGAAGCTTAGAGCATCCCCAGCAAGATCAATACAAAGAGAAACACATCTAGGTACATCACAGTCAAACTGTGGAAACCCCAGAAAAAAATCATCAAAGCAGCTGCCCGCCCCCCAAAAAAACATATGTACAGAGGAATAAATTTAAGAGTGGCTGCAAACTTCTCATCAGAAAATTTACAATACAGGATCGGATCTAGATGGTGGGGGAGTAGGACAGGAAGCTCACCTTCTCCCGCAAATACATCAAAAATACATCTACATGTGGAACGATTCTCACAGAATACCTATTGAATGCTTGCAAAAGACCTCAGGCTTCCAAAAGAGCAAGAAAATCTCCACATCAGTGAGTAGGACAAAAGAAAAAAGAGAGAGAGAGACAGAGAAAGGAATTGGGGGCAGGACCTGTGCCCCCAGGAGGGAGCTGTGAAAAAGGAAATGTTTCTGCACACTGCTAAGTCCCCTCACTGGCGGCAGGGACTGAGGGCTGAGGCTTGGGCTTCGGGGGTCAGACCAGGGAGAGGACTGGGATTGGCTGTGTCAAGACAGCCTGAGGGGGCCAGGGTGTGCTCACCACAACTGAGGGAGTATGGGAAGAAGCCTGGGCCCGCCAGAGAGGCAAGGCACCACCGTTGGGTGGCATGCAAAGAGAGGGGCAGGGCCGCCATAGGAGCTTCTTTCTCCATGTAGGGCACCGCCTACTGGAACTCTGAGGGCAGGTGTGAGCCACCGTTGCCACCTTGGACTCCAGAGGCGGGCATGGACCGTTGCTGCCACTGAGGGTCCCTTGACTGGGCACCAAACACTGCCCCTGCCTTCCCGGGAGCCGGCGTGGGCCACACACCTGCACACCCCCTGTCAAGGGGATAACGGCTAGCACACACTGAGGAAACAGACAGCAAGCATCCAAACCAAAAACAGCCCTCACACCAAAAAAATATTAAACCCACAAATGCTACATAGGGATGCTCCCGCATATAAATAGCCCTCCAAGACCACAGTAGATAACTGTTTCTCCTAAAATCACAGAGTAAGAGAAATATAAGCAAAATGAAGAAGCAGAGGAACCACTCCCAGTTAAAAGACCAAGAGAATTCCCCTGAAGGAACAAACAATGAAACAGACCTCTTCAGTCTATTCAAATTCAAAAAAGAGGTGAACTAACACAACATTGTAAAGCAATTATACTCCAATAAAGATGTTAAAAAAAAGGAGGTGAAAATGAAAATACTGAAGAAATTAAGAAAGGCTATCAAGAGAAATGCAGATTACTGTAAAAAAGGAACTAGAAACTATAAGGAGAAGCCAAGAATAATTAGAAAATTCATTTGCTAAGATGAAAGCTGAGCTAAAGGCAATGAATAGCAGAATGCATAATGCAGAAGAAAGAATAAATGATCTGGAAGACAGAATAGTGGAAATTATCCAATCAAAACAGCAAACAGAAAGCCAAATGAAAAAAAAAATGAAAACAATATAAGATAACATAAAGCATGCCAATCTACACATAATAGGGATTGAAGAAGGAGAAGACAGAGAAAAGGGGATTGAAAATGTATATGAAAAAATTATGGCTGAAAACTTCCCAAACCTAAAGAAGGAAACAGATATCCAGATACAGGAAGCACAGAGGGTCCCAAACAAGATGAACCCAAACAGACCTCCACCAAGACATATGATAATAAAAATGGCAAAAGTTAAAGATAAAGAGAGGATTCTAAAGGCAGCAAGAGAAAAACAAAGAGTTAATTACAAGGGAAACCCCATAAGGCTATCAGCTGATTTCTCTACAGAAACACTGCAGGCCAGAGGGAGTGGCAAAATATTTTCAAAGCCTTAGAAGAGAAAAATCTGCAATCTAGAATACTCTACCCAGCAAGATTATCATTTAGAATAGGAGAAGAAATAAAGAATTTTTCAGACAAGCAAAAACTAAAAGAATACAGCAATACTAAACCTAACCTAAAAGAAATATTGAAAGGTCTTCTTTAGATAGAAAAGAAGCAAGAAGATATATAAAGGAGGAAATCACAATTGGAAAGTAAATCACTTAAATTAGCCAGTATACAGATCAAAAAGAAAAAAAACAAAAACCTATTTGTGAAAGCGATGATAAAGAACAGCAAAAGGATAAACATGAAAATGTAAAAAAGGACATCAAAGTCATAAAATGTGGGGAAGGAGAGTAAGAAAATGCAGTTTTGTTTTTTTTTAAAGAATGTGTTTGAACCTATATGACTATAAGTCTAAAGCAAGAAGATATAGGGAGGGGTTAACATACTTGAAAAACAGGGCAACCACAAATCAAAAACATACAATAGATTCACAAAAAACAAAAAGAAGAGAACACAAGTATAAAATAAAAGGCAATCATCAAACCACAAAAAGAAAAAGGAACAAAAAAGAAACAGAGTCAACTGGAAAACAAGATTTAAAATGGCAATAAATACATACATATCAATAATTACCTTAAATGTCAATGGACTGAACCCTCCAATCAAAAGACGTGAGTGGCAGACTGGATTAAAAAAACAAGAGCCTACAATATGCTGCCTGCAAGAGACCCACCTTACGGCAAAGGACACACATAGATTCAAAGTGAGGGGATGGAAAATGATATTTCATGCAAACGGAAATGACAAGAAAGCGAGAGTTGCGATACTCATATCAGACAAAATAGATTTTAAAACAAAGGCCATAGAGAAAGATAAAGAAGGACACTATATAATGGTAAAAGGATCAATACAAGAAGAGGATTTTACACTTGTCAACATATATGCACCCAATATAGGAGCACCCAAATACATAAAACAAATACTAACAGACATAAAGGGAGAAACGTAATGAAATAAGAGACTTTAACACCCCACTCACATCAGTGGACAGATCTCCTAGACAGAAAATCAATAAGGCAACAGAGATCCTAAATGATACAATAGAACAGATTTAATTGATATTTTCAGGATATTACATCAAAAAAAACCCCACATATTTTTCAACTGCACATGGGACAGTCTCTAGGATTGACCACTTACTAGGGCACACAACTAATCTCAGCAAATTAAGGAGTATAGAAATTATTTCAAGCATCTTCTCTGACCACAACAGCATGAAACTAGAAATCAACCACAGGAAAAGAAATGAGAAAAAAATAATTTCATGGAGACCAAACACCATGTTACTAAAACCAATGGGTCAACAAGGAAATCAAAAAGGAAATTTAAAAATACCTTGAGACAAATGACAATGAAAAGACAATCATACAAAATTTATGGGAGGCAGCAAAAGCAGTTCTTAGTTCATAGTGATACAGACCTTCCTTAAAAAATAAGAAAAATCTCAAATAAACAACCTAACATACCACCTAAAAGAATTAGAAAAAGAACAAACAAAACCAAAAGTCAGCAAAAGGAAGGAAATAATAAAGATGCAGAAGGAAATAAATAAAATAGAGATTTAAAAAAAAGAAAAAAATCAATAAAATCAAGAGCTGGTTCTTTGAAAGGGTAAACAAAATTGACAAACCTCTGGTCAGGCTCACCAGAAGAAAAGAGAGAGAACCCAAATAAACAAAATAAGAAATGAAAAAGGAGAAATCTCAACTGATACAGCAGAAATACAAGAAAAAAAAAAAAACCCATAAGAGAGGGAATTCCCTGGCAGTCCAGTGATTAGGACTTCGCACTTTCACTGCTGTGGGTCCAAGTTTGATCCCTGGTTGGGGAATTAAGATCCTGCAAGATGCATGGTGTGGCCAAAAAAAATTTTTTTAATTAAAAAAAAAAACCCATGAGAATACTATGAACAATTATATGACAACACATTTGACAACCAAGAAGAAATGGACAACTTTCTAGAAACATACAGCCCACCAAAATTAAATCAAGAAAAAATAGTTAATTTGAACAGACTGATCACTAGAAATGAAATAGAATCTGTAAAAACAAACAAACAAACAAAAAACAAAACAACTTCCTATGAGCAAAAGTCCAGGCCGAGATGGCTTCACAGGCAAATTCTACCAAACATACAAAGAAGAACTTATAGTGATCCTTCTCAAACTCTTCCAAAAGATTCAACAGCAGGGTATACTCCCAAAGACATTCTATTAAGCCACCATCACCCTGATACCAAGACCAGAGACAGATACCACCAAAAAAGAAAATTACAGATCAATATCTTTGATGAATATAGATGTAAAAATCCTCAACAAAATATTAGCAAACCAAATCCAACAACACATAAGAAAGGTCATACACCACAATGAAGTGGGATTCATCCCAAGTTCAAAAGAGTGGTTCAACATATGCAAATCAATCAATGTAATACACCACATAAACAAAAGAAAATTCAAAAACCACATGACCATCTCAATAAATGCAGAAAAGCATTTGACAAGATTCAACAACCAGTCATGATAAAAACTGTTACCAAAGTAGGTACAGAGAGAACATATTTCAACTTAATAAAAGCCATTTCTGACAAACCCACAGCCAATATAATACTCAATGGTGAAAAGCTGAAACCCTTCCTGCTAAAATCTGGAACAAGACAAGGATGCCCACTCTCACCACTTCTATTCAACATAGTATTGGAAGTCCTAGCCACAGCAATCAGAAAAGAAAAAAGTAAATAAAACGTATTCAAATTGGAGAGGAAGAGGTAAAACTGACACTATATGCAGATGACATGATACTAGATATAGAAAACCCTAAGAACTTCAACAAAAACTACTAGATCTAATACATGAATTCAGCAAAGTAGAAGGATACAAGATTAATATTCAGAAATTGTTTGCATTTTTTAAAATAGTAGATCCTTGTTGGTTATCTATTTTAAATATAGCAGTGTGTAAATGTCAATCCCACACTCCCAAACTATCCCTCCCCTCCCCACATTTCTTTACACTAACAATGAAATATCAGAAAGGGAATGTAAAAAAAAAAACTTTTAGGACCTAGAAGAACTAAAGAGCAAACAAACAATGATGAACAACACAATAAATGAAATTTAAAATTCTCTAGAAGGAATCAATAGCAGAATAACTGAGGCAAAAGAATGGATAACTGACGTGGAAGATAAAATAGTGGAAATAATTACCACAGAACAGAGCAAAGAAAAAAGAATGAAAAGAATTGAGAACAGTCTCAGAGACATCTGGGACAATATTAAATGCACCAACATTCAAATAATAGGGGTCCCAGAAGAAGAGAAAAAGAAAGGGACTGAGAAAATATTTGAAGAGATTATAATAGAAAACTTCCCTAATATGGGGAAGGAAATAGTCAATCAAGTCCAGGAAGTGCAGAGAGTCCCATATAGGATAAATCCAAAGAGAAACATGCCAAGACAAATATTAATCAAACTATCAAAAATTAAATACAAAAAATATAGTAAAATCAGGAAGGGAAAAACAACAAATAACATACAAGGGAATCCCCATAAGGTTACCAGCTGATCTTTCAGCAGAAACTCTGCAAGCCAGAAGGGAGTGGCAGGATATGTTTAAAGTGATGAAAGGGAAAAAACTAAAACCAATATTACTCTACACAGCAAGGATTTCATTCAGATTCGACGGAGAAATTAAAACCTTTACAGACAAGCAAAAACTAAGAGAAATCAGCACCAACAAACCAGCTCTACAACAAATGCTAAAGGAGCTTCTCTAGGCAGGAAACAGAAGAGAAGGAAAAGACCTACAATAACAAACCCGAAACAATTAACAAAATGGTAATAGGAACGTACATATTGATAACTACCTTAAAGGTAAATGGATTAAATGCTCCAACCAAAAGACATAGACTGGCTGAATGGATACAAAAATGAGACCCATATATATGCTGTCTACAGGAAACCCACTTCAAACTTAGGGAAACATACAGATTGAAAGTGAGGGGATGAAAAAAGATATTCCATGCAAATGGAAATCAGAAGAAATCTGGAGTAGCAATTCTCATATCAGAAAAAATAGACTTTAAAATAAAGACTATTACAAGAGACAAAGAAGGACACTACATAATGATCAAGGGATCAATCCAAGAAGATATAACAATTGTAAAAATTTATGCACCCAACATAGGAGCACCTCAATACATTAGGCAAATGGTAACAGCCATGAAAGGGGAAATCGACAGTAACACAATCATAGTAGGAGACTTTAACACCCCACTGTCACCAATGGACAGATCATCCAAAATGTAAATAAATAAGGAAACAGAGGCTTTAAATGATACATTAAACAAGATGCACTTAATTGATATTTATAGGACATTCCATCCAAAAAAACAGCAGATTACACTTTCTTCACAAGTGCCCATGGAACATTCTGCAGAATAGATCATATCTTGGGTCATAAAGCAAGCCTTGGTATATTTAAGAAAATTGAAATCATATCAGGCATCTTTTCCTACCACAATGCTATGAGACTAGATACCAATTACAGGAAAAAAACTGTAAAAAATACAAACACATGAAAACTAAACAATACACTACTATATAACCAAGAGATCACTGAAGAAATCAAAGAGGAAATCAAAAAACAGCTAGAAACAAATGACAATGAAAACATGATGACCCAAAACCTATGGGATGCACCAAAAGCAGTTCTAAGAGGGAAGTTTATAGCAAAATACAAATCTACCTCAGGAAACAAGAAACATCTCAAATAAACAACCTAACCTTACACCGAAAGCAATTAGAGAAAGAAGAACAAAAAACCCCTAAAGTTAGAGGAAGGAAAGAAATCATAAAGATCAGAGCAGAAATAAATGAAAAACAAATGAAGGAAACAATAGCAAATATCAATAAAACTAAAAGTTGGTTCTTTGAGGAAGATAAACAAAATTGATAAACCATTAGCCAGACTCATAAAGAAAAAAAGGGACAAGACTCAAATCAATAGAATTAGAAAAGAAAAAGGAGAAGTAACAACTGACACTTCAGAAATAAAAAGGATCATGAGACATTACTACAAGCAACTATATACCAATAAAATGGACAACCTAGAAGAAATGGACAAATTCTTAGAAAAGCACAAGCTTCCGAGACTGAACCAGGAATAAATAGAAAATATCAACAGACAAGTCACAAGCATTGAAATTGAAACTGTGATTAAAAATCTTCCAACAAACAAAAGCCCAGGACCAGATGGCTTCACAGGCAAATTCTATCAAACATTTAGAGAAGAGTTAACACCCATCCTTCTCAAACTCTTCCAAAATATAGCAGAGGTAGGAACACTCTCAAACTCATTCTACGAGGTCACCATCACCCTGATACCAAAACCAGACAAAGATGTCACAAAGAAAGAAAACTGCAGGCCAATATCACTGATGAACATAGATGCAAATATCCTCAACAAAATAATAGCAAACAGAATCCAACAACACATTAAAAGGATCATACACCATGATCAAGTGGGGTTTATCCCAGGAATGCAAGGATTCTTCAATATATGCAAATCAATCAATGTGATACACCATATTAACAAACTGAAGGAGAAAAACCATATGATCATCTCAACAGATGAAGGAAATCTTTTGACAAACTTCAACACCCATTTATGATAAAAACCCTCCAGAAAAGAGGCATAGAGTGAACTTATGTCAACATAATAAAGGCCATATATGACAAACCCACAGCCAACATCATTCTCAAGGGTGAAAAATTGAAACCATTTCCTCTACGATGAGGAACAAGACAAGATTGTCCACTCTCACCACTATTATTCAACATAGTTTTGGAAGTTTTAGCCACAGCAATCAGAGGAGGAAAAGATATAAAAGGAATCCAAATCAGAAAAGAAGAAGTAAAACTGTCACTGTTTGCAGATGACATGACACTATAAATAGAGAAACCTAAAGATGCTACCAGAAAACTACTAGAGCTAATCAATGAATTCAGTAAAGTAGCAGGATACAAAATCAATGCACAGAAATCTCTTGCATTCCTATACACTAATGGTGAAAAATCTGAAAGAGAAATTAAGGAAACACTCCCATTTACCACTGCAACAAAAAGAATAAAATACCTAGGAATAAACCTACCCACGCACATATGGTCACCTTATTTTCAATAAAGGAGGCAAGAATATACAATGGAGAAAAGACAGCCTCTTCGATAAGTTGTGCTGGGACAACTGGACAGCTACATGTAAAAGACTGAAATTAGAACACTCCCTAACACCATACACAAAATAAATTCAAAATGGATTAAAGACCTAAATGTAAGGCCAGACAGTATAAAACTCTTAGAGGAAAACACAGGAAGAACACTCTATGACATAAATCACAGCAAGATCTTTTTGACTCACCTCCTAGGGAAATGGAAAAAAAAAAACAAAAATAAACAAATGGGACCTAATGAAACTTAAGAGCTTTTGCACAGCAAAGGAAACCATAATCAAGATGAAAAGACAACCCTCAGAATGGGAGAAAATATTTGCAAATGAAGCAACTGACAAAGGATTAATCTCCAAAATTTACAAGCAGCTCATGCAGCTCAATATCAAAAACAAACAAAATACAAAAATAGGCAGAAGACCTAAATAGACATTTCTTCAAAGAAGATATACAGATTATCAACAAACACATGAAAGGATGCTCAACATCACTAATCATTAGAGAAATGCAAATGAAAACTAAAATTAGGTATCACCTCACACCAGTCAGAATGGCCATCATCAAAAAATCTACAAACAATAAATGCTGGAGAGGGTGTGGAGAAAAGGGAACCCTCTTGCTCTGTTGGTGGGAATGTAAATTGATACAGCCACTATGGAGAACAGTATGGAGTTTCCTTAGAAAACTAAAATAGAAAATACCATATGACCCAGCAATCCCACTACTGGGCATATACCCTGAGAAAACCATAATTCAAAAAGAGTCATGCATCACAATGTTCATTGCAGCTCTATTTACAATAACCAGGACATGGAATCCACCTAAGTGTCCAGCAACAGATGAATGGATAAAGAAGATGTGGCATATATATACAATGGAATATTACTCAGCCATAAAAAGAAATGAAAGTGAGTTATTTGTAGTGAGGTGGATGGACCCTGAGACTGTCATACAGAGTGAAGTAAGTCAGAAAGAGAAAAACAAATACCGTATGCTAACACATATATATGGAATCTAAAAAAAAAAAAAAAAAAAAGGTTCTGAAGAACCTAGGGGCAGGACAGCAATAAAGACACAGGCATAGAGAATGGACTTGAGGACATGGGGAGGGGGAAGAGTAAGCTGGGACAAAGTGAGAGAGTGGCATGGACATATATACACTACCAAACGTAAAATAGATAGCTAGTGGGAAGCAGCAGCATAGCACAGGGAGATCAGCTCGGTGCTTTGTGATCACCTAGAGGGGTGGGATAGGGAGGGTGGGAGGGAGACACAAAAGGGAGGAGATATGGGGATATATGTATATGTATAGCTGATTCACTGTTATAAAGCATAAACTAACACACCGTTGTAAAGCAATTACACTCCAATAAAGATGTCAAGAAAAATAAATAAAAGAATATAGGAATTAAAAAATAAATAAATAAAGGAATAGAATAGGAAACAAAAATAACTTTTAGAATAGCACCAAAAAACACAACAAAAAACTAACAAAAAAAAAAGCCCTAGGAATAAACCTGACCAAGGAGGTGAAAGACTTACATGCTGAGAATTATAAAACATTAATAAAGGAAATAAAAGAGGATTCAAAGAAATGGAATGATATCCCATGCTCTGAGAGTGGAAGAGTATTTTTTAAATGGCAATACTACCCAAAGCAATCTACAGATTTAATGCAATCCCTATCAAATTACCCATGACATTTTTCATAGAACTAGAACAAATCATCCAAACATTTATATGGAACAATAAAAGACCCCAAATTGCCAAAGCAATCCTGAGGAAAGAAAACAAAGCAGGAGGCATAACTCTCCCAGAACTCAGACAATATTATAAAGCTACAGTAATCAAAACAGTATAGTATTGGTACAAAAACAGACATACAGATCAATGGAACAGAAAAGAGAGCCCAGCAATAAACCCACACATCTATGGTCAATTAATTTTCAACAAAGGAGGCAAGAATATAAAATAGGAAAAAGGCAGTCTCTTCAGCAAGTGGTGCTGGGAAAGTTGAACAGCTCCATGTGTATCAATGGAGTTAGTACACACCCTCACACCATGCACAAAAATAAACTCAAATGGCTTAAAGACTTAAACATAAGACATAACACCATAAAACTCCTAGAAGAGAGTATACACAAAACATTCTCTGACATAAATCATACCAATGTTTTCTTAGGTCAGTCTCCCAAGGCAAAATAATAATAATAATAATAATAATAATAATAAAATAAAATAAAACAAATGGGACCTAATCAAACATAGAAGCTTTTGCACAGCAAATGAAACCATAAACAAAACAAAGACAACCTACAGAATGGGAGAAAGTATTTGCTAATGATGCAACAGACAAGGGCTTAATCTCCAAAATATACAAAGAGCTCATACAACTCAATAACAAAAAACCAAACAACCCAATCAAAAAATGGGCAGAAGCCAAAGCAATCTATAGAAAGAAAAACGGAGTTGGACGAATCAGGCTCCCCAACTTCAAACTATGCCACAAAGCTACAGTAATCAAGTCAGTATTGTACTGGCACAAAAACAGAAATATAGATCAATTGTACAGGATAGAATGCCCAGAGAGAAAACCACGCACATATGAGCACCTAATTTACAACAAAGGAGGCAAGAACATACAATGGAGAAAAGACTGCCTCTTCAATAAGTGGTGCTGGGAAAACTGGACAGCTCCATGTAAAAGAATGAAATTAGAACACTCTCTAACACCATACACAAAAATAAACTCAAAATGGATTAAAGACCTAAATGTAAGGCCAGACACTATAAAACTCTTAGAGGAAAATATAGGCAGAACACTCTATGACATACATCACAGCAAGATCCTTTTTGACCTACCTCCTATATAAATGGAAATAAAAACAAAAATAAACAAATGGGACTTAATTAAACTTCAAAGCTTTTGCACAGCAAAGGAAACCATAAACAAGACAAAAAGACAACCCTCAGAATGGGAGAAAATGTTTGAAAATGAAACAACAGACAAAGGATTAATCTCCAAAATATACAAACAGCTCATGGAGCTCAATATCAAAAAAACAAACAATCCAGTTAAAAAAAAGGGCAGAAGACGTAAATGGACATTTCACTAAGGAAGACATACAGATGGCCAAGAGGCACATGAAAAGATGCTCAACAACACTAATTATTAGAGAAACGCAAATCAAAACTACAATAAGGTATCACCTCACACTGGTCAGAATGGCCATTATCAAAAAAGTTAGAAACAATAAATGCTGGAAAGCGTGAGGTGAAAAGGGAAACCTCCTACACTGTTGGTGGGAATGTAAATTGATACAACCACTATGGAAAACAGCATGGAGGTTCCTTAAAAAACTAAAAATAGAACTACCATATGACCCAGAAATCCCACTGCTGGGTATATACCCTGAGAAAACCGTAATTCACAATGAGACATGCACCACAATGTTCACTGCCCCACTCTTTACAATAGCCAGGACATGGCACCAACCTAGATGTCCATCGATAGATGAATGGATGAAGAAGATGTGGCACATATATACAATGGGATATTACTCAACCATAAAAAGAAACAAAACTGAGTTATTTGTAGTGAGGTGGATGGACCTAGAGTCTGTCATACAGAGTGAAGTAAGTCAGAAAGAGAAAAAGAAATACTGTATGCTAATGCATATATATGGAATCTTAAAAAAAAAAAAAAGGATCTGAAGAACATAGTTGCAGGGCAGGAATAAAGAGGTAGACATAGAGAATGGACTTGATGACATGGGGTGGAAGGGCAAAGCTGGGGCAATGTGAGAGTAGCATCGACATGTATACACTACTGAATGTAAAATAGCTGGCTGGTGGGAAGTAGCAGCATAGCACAGAGAGATCAGCTCGGTGCTTTGCGATGACCAAGAGGGGTGGGATAGGGAGGATGGGAGGGAGGCTCAAGAGGGAGTGTATGTGGGGACTTGTGTATGCATATGGCTGATTTGCTTTGTTGTGCAACAGAAACTAACACGGTATTGTGAAGCAATTATACTCCAATAAAGATCTATTAAAGGGGCTTCCGTGGTGGCGCAGTGGTTGAGAGTCCGCCTGCCGATGCAGGGGACACGGGTTCGTGCCCCGGTCCAGGAAGATCCCACATGCCACGGAGCGGCTGGGCCCATGAGCCATGGCCGCTGGGCCTGCGTGTCCGGAGCCTGTGCTCCGCAACGGGAGAGGCCAAAACAGTGAGAGGCCCGTGTACCGCAACAAAAAACAAAAAACAACAAAAAAAAGATCTATTAAAAATAAATAAATAAATAATAAATCCAGTAAATGGTTTTTAAAAAGTGGGCAGGGCTTCCCTGGTGGCACGGTGGTTGAGAGTCCACCTGCCAATGCAGGGGACACGGGTTCGTGCCCCAGTCCGGGAAGATCCCACATGCCGTGGAGCGGTTGGGCCCGTGAGCCATGGCCGCTGAGCCTGCGCGTCCGGAGCCTGTGCTTCTCAACAGGAGAGGCCACAACAGTGAGAGGCCCACGTACCACACACACACACACACAAAGTGGGCAGAACACCCTAATAGACATTTCTCCAAAGAAGACATACAGATGGCCAATAGGCACATGAAAAGATGCTCAACATCGCTAATTATTAGAGAAATGCAAATCAAAACTACAATGAGGTAACACCTCACACCAGTTAGAATGGCCATCATCAAAAAGTCTACAAATAATAAATGCTGGAGAGGGTGTGGAGAAAAGGGAACAGTCCTACACTGCTGGTGGGAATGTAAATTGGTGCAGCCACTATGGAAAACAGTATGGGGGTTCCTCAGAGGACTGAAAATAGAGTTACCATATGATCCAGCAATCCCACTCCTTGGCATATACTCAGACAAAACTATAATTCCAAAAGATACATGCACCCCTATGTTCACAGCAGCACTATTCACAATAGCCTAGACATGGAAACAACCTAAATGTTCATTGACAGATGAATGGACAAAGAAGATGTAGTAAATATATACAATGGAATACTATTCATCCATAAAAATGAACGAAATAATGCCATTTGCAGCAACATGGATGCAACTAGAGATTATTGTCCTAAGTGAAGTAAGTCAGAAAGAGAAAAATACCATATGATATCACTTATAAGTGGAATCTAAACTATAGCACAAACGAACCTATCTACAAAACAGAAACAGACTCACAGGCATAGAGAACAGACTTGTGGTTGCCAAGGGGGAGGGAGGAGGGGGAAAGGGAGAGGGATGGACTGGGAGTTTGGAGTTAGTAGATACAAACTATTACATTTAAAATGGATAAACAACAAAGTCCTACTGTATTGCACAGGGAACTATAGCCAATTTCCTGGGATAAAGTATAATGGAAAATAATATTAAAAAATAATGTATACATGTGTTTAACTATCACTGCTGTACAGCACAAATTAGCACAACATTGTAAATCAACTATACTTCCATACAAATTTTTTATTAAAAAAATAAAGGAAACAGACAATCCAGAAGATAATGGAGTGACAAATTTAAAGTACTGAAAGGGGAGGAAAAAACCCAACCAACCAGTAAACAGAATTCTCTCTACCCAGTAAAGATATTTCAAATATGAAGGAGAAATAAAGACATCTTCAGAGAAACAGAAGCTGAGAGAATTTATTACCACTTGGATGTGCACTGCAAGAAGTTCCTCAGGCAAAAGGAGTATGATACCAGATAAAAATTTCAATCTATTCATACAAAAAAATGGGGAGCAATAGGAAACGGTAAAAATTGTGGGTATATTAGTTTCTTATGGCTGCTCTAACAAATTACCATAAACTTGGTGGCTCAAAACAACACACATTTATTCTCTTACAGTTCTGGAAACCAGAATATGAAATCAGTTCCACTGGGCTAAATTCAAGGTGCTGGCTGGGCTGGTTGCTTCTAGAAGCTCACTAGAGGAGAATCTGTTTCCTTGCCTTTTCTAGATTCTAGGGGCCACCTGCATTTCCTTACTTGCAAGAAAGTAACCCCTTTCTTGCATCAGTGCAGCCTCTTGTTTCTGTCATCACATCTCCTATTTCTGTAGTAGTATCTACCTCTCATTAGGATACTTGTGATTACATCATTGGGGCCACCTGGATAATCCAGGGTAATTTCTCCACCTCAAGATTCTGAATCTCATCTGCAAAGTCCCTTTTGCCATATAAGGTAACATATTCACAGACCCTAGGGTTAGGACATGGATATCATGCGGGGCCATTGTTTAAGTCTACCACAGTGGGTAAATACAATACACTTCTCCCTGTATTTTTAATCTCTTTAGAATATAATTGACTATCTAGGGTTCATAATATATGTAACACTAAAATATATATAACAACAGTAGCACAAAGAATGGGAGAGGGGAGAAATAGAAGTATACTGTTATAAGGTTATTATACCAGAAGTGAGGTGGTATAATATTATTTGAAGGTATGCTAAGTTAAAGTTATATATTGCTAAGTTATATATTGTAAAACCTTACACAATCACTAAAAACTTAAATAAAAAAAGAATTGTAGCTAATAAGTAAATAGTGGTAATAAATAAAATAAAATATTCAAAAGAGGTAGAAGAAACTAGGAAGAGATGGGACAAATAAAGAGCAAACAGCAAAATAGTAGATTAAAATCCAACCATATCAATATTTGTATGAAGTGTAAATAGTCTAAATACTTCAATTAAAATGCACAGATTGCCAAATGGGATTTTAAAAAAATAAAGCAAGACTCAAATATATGCTGTCTGCAAAAAAAGAAAACCCACTTTATTTTATTTGTTTTTGCTTTAGACCATCAATTTACCTAAATATTATTTTATTCTTTATTTATGAGCATTTATTTTTGCATTTTAACTTAAAATTCTCAAATTAAATTTGCAATCATATATGTCCCCTATAAATTAAAAAGTATAAGGAAAAGATGAATTTGAAGATGATTATTTCTTTTAACTATTGGATTTTTTTACTTTATTTTTTTTTACAGCAGGTTTATTATTTATCTATTTTATGCATATTAGTGTATACATGTCAATCCCAATCTCCCAATTCATCCCACCACCACACCCCACCCCTGCTTTCCCCCTTGGTGTCCATATGTATGTTCTCTACATCTGTGTCTCTATTTCTGCCTTGCAAACCGGTTCATTGGTACAAGTTTTCTAGATTCCACATATATGCGTTAATATATGATATTTGTTTCTCTTTCTATTTTTTAATTTTTCTTTTATAATTTTTTAACATCTTTATTGGGGTATAATTGCTTTACAATGGTGTCTTGGTTTCTGCTGTATAACAAAGTGAATCAGCTATACATATACATATATACCCATATCCCCTCCCTCTTGAGTCTCCCTCCCACCCTCCCTATCCCACCTCTATAGATGGTCACAAATCACAGAGCTGATCTCCCTGTGCTATGCAGCTGCTTCCCACTAGCTCTCTATTTTACATTTGGTAGTGTATATATGTCCATGCCACTCTCTTACTTTGTCCCAGTTTACCCTTCCCCCTCCCCATGTCCTCAAGTCCATTCTCTATGTCTGCGTCTTTATTCCTGTCCTGACCCTAGGTTATTCAGAACCTCTTTTTTTTTTTAGATTCCATATATATGTGTTAACATACGGTATTTGTTTTTCTCTTTCTGACTTACTTCACTCTGTATGACAGTCTCAGGGTCCATCCACCACACTACAAATAACTCACTTTCATTCCTTTTTATGGCTGAGTAATATTCTATTGTATATATGTGCCACATCTTCTTTATCCATTCATCTGTTGAAGGACACTTAGGTGGCTTCCATGTCCTGGCTATTGTAAATAGAGCTGCAATGAACATTGTGGTACATGGCTCTTGTTTCTTTTTTTTTTTTTGAATTTTATTTTATTTTTTAATACAGCAGGTTCTTATTAGTTATCCATTTTATACATATTAGTGTATATATGTCAATCCCAATCTCCCAATTCATCACACCACCACCCTCCCCCCACCACTATCCCCCCTTCGTGTCCATATGTTTGTTCTCTACATCTGTGTCTCAATTTATGCCCTGCAAACCAGTTCATCTGTACCATTTTTCTAGGTTCCACAGATATGTGTTAATATACGATATTTGTTTTTCTCTTTCTGACTTCCTTCACTCTGTATGACAGTCTCTAGATCCATCCACGTCTCTACAAATGACTCAATTTCATTCCTTTTTATGGCTGGGTAATATTCCATTGTATATATGTACCACATCTTTTTTATCCATTCGTCTGTTGATGGGCATTTAGGCTGCTTCCATGTCCTGGCTATTGTAAATAGTGCTGCAATGAACACTGGGGTGCATGTGTCTTTTTGAATTATGGTTTTCTCTGGGTATATGCCCAGTAGTGGGATTGCTGGGTCATATGGTAATTCTATTTTTAGTTTTTTAAGGAACCTCCATACTGTTCTCCATAGTGACTGTAGCCATTTACATTCCCACCAGCAGTGCAAGAGGGTTCCCTTTTCTCCATACCAGCATCTGTTGTTTGTAGATTTTCTGATGATGACCATTCTAACTGGTGTGAGGTGATACCTCATTGTAGTCTTGATTTGCATTTCTCTAATAATTAGGGATGTTGAGCAGCTTTTCATGAGCTTCTTGGTCATCTGTATGTCTTCTTTGGAGAAATGTCTATTTAGGTCTTCTGCCCATTTTTGGATTGGGTTGTTTGTTTTTTAAATATTGAGCTGCATGAACTGTTTATATATTTTGGAGATTAATCCTTTGTCCGTTGATTCATTTGCAAATATTTTCTCCCATTCTGAGGGATGTCTTTTTGTCTTGTTTGTAGTTTCCTTTGTTGTGCCAAAGCTTTTAAGTTTCATTAGGTCCCATTTGTTTATTTTTGTTTTTATTTCTATTACTCTAGGAGGTGGATCAAAAAAGACCTTGCTGTGATGTATGTCAAGGAGTGTTCTTCCTACGTTTTCCTCTAAGAGTTTTATAGTGTCTTACATTTAGGTCTCTAATCCATTTTGAGTTTATTTTTGTGTATGGCTTAGGGAGTGTTCTAATTTCATTCTCTTACATGTAGCTGTCCAGTTTTCCCATCACCACTTATTGAAGACACTGTCTTCTCTCCATTGTATATCCTTGCCTCCTTTGTCATAGATTAGTTGACCATAGGTGCGTAGGTTTATCTCTGGGCTTTCTATCCTGTTCCATTGATCTATATTTCTGTTTTTGTGCCAGACCATATTGTCTTGATTACTGTAGCTTTGTAGTATAGTGTGAAGTCAGGGAGTCTGATTCCTCCAGCTCCGTTTTTTTCCCCTCAAGATTGCTTTGGGGGCTTCCCTGGTGGCACAGTGGTTAAGAATCCACCTGCCAATTCAGGGGACATGGGTTCAAGCCCTGGTCTGGGAAGATCCCACATGCCACGGAGCAACTAAGCCTGTGCGCCACAACTACTGAGCCTGCACTCTAAAGCTTGCGAGCCACAACTACTGAGCCCATGCACTGCCTCTACTGAAGCCCACACACTCTAGAGCCCATGCTCCTCAACAACAGAAGCCACCGCAATGAGAAGCCTGTGCACCACAACAAAGAGTAGCCCACGCTCAGTGCAACTAGAGAAAGCCCACATGCAGCAACGAACACCCAATGCAGCCAAAAATAAATATAATTAATTAATTAATTTAAAAAGATTGCTTTGGCTATTCGGGGTCTTTTGTGTCTCCATACAAATTTTAAGATTTTTTGTTCTAGTTCTGTAAAAAATGCCATTGGTAATTTGATAGGGATTGCATTGAATCTGTAGATTGCTTTGGGTAGTATAGTCATTTTCACAATATTGATTCTTCCAATCCACGAACATGGTATATCTCTCCATCTGTTTGTTTCAATTTGATTTCTTCTTTCATCAGTGTCTTACAGTTTTCTGAGTACAGGTCTTTTACCTCCTTAGGTAGCTTTATTCGTAGGTATTTTATTCTTTTTGTTGCAGTGGTGAATGGGATTTTTTCCTTAATTTCTCTTTCTGATCTTTCATTATTAGTGTATAGGAATGGAAGAGATTTCTGTGCATTAATTCTGTATCCTGCAACTTTACCAAATTCATTGATGAGCTCTAGTAGTTTTCCGGTGTCATCTTTAGGATTATGTATAGAATCATGTTATCTGAAAACAGTGACAGTTTTACTTCTTCTTTTCCAATTTGGATTCCTTTTATTTCTTGTTCTTCTCTGATTGCCATGGCTAGGACTTCCAAAACTATGTTGAATAATAGTGGCGAGAGTGGACATCCTTGTCTCGTTCCTGATCTTAGAGGAAATGCTTTCAGTTTTTCACCACTGAGAATGATGTTTGCTGTGGGTTTGTCATATATGGCCTTTATTATGTTGATGTAGTTTCCCTCTATGCCCACTAGGAAAACTCACTTTAAATATAAAGACATAAGTAACACATAAGAAAATGGAAAAAAATATGTACTACACAAACACTAAATAAAAAAGCGAGTGACTACATTAATACCAGACAATGTAGACTTTGGTATAAAGAATTTTAACCAAGGTTTAGAAGACATTTCAAAATGATAAAGAGGTCAATATATCATAAAGAAAAAACAACTGTGTGTGTATATGTGTCTAGTAGAGCTTTCACAGCATGAAGCATAAATTGATAAAACTGAAATGAAAAATGAATAAATACACAATTACTCTTGGAGATTTTAATACTCCCCTCTCCATAATAGATAAAACTACTAGATAAAAAGTCAGTAAGAATATACAAGACTTAAACAACATTATGAACTAAGTTGACCTAATTAACACTTAGTATGAACACCCAAACACCAGCAGAATACATGTCCTTCACAAGTGTATACTGCCAAGACAGACAGTATTCTGGATCATTATAAAAATCTCAACAGGGGCTTCCCTGGTGGCACAGTGGTTAAGACTCCGCCTGCCAATGCAGGGGATACGGGTTCAAGCCCTGGCCCGGGAAGATCCCACATGCCATGGAGCAACTAAGCCTGTGCACCACAACTAATGAGCCTGTGCTCTAGAGCTCACGTGCCACAAGTACTGAGCCTGTGTGCTACAACTACTGAAGCCCGTGTGCCTAGAGCCCGTGCTCCACAACAAGAGAAGCCACTGCAATGTGAAACCCGTGAACCGCAATGAAGAGTAGTCCCTGCTCACCATAACCAGAGAAAGCCCGTGCACAGCAACAAAGACCCAGCACAGCCAAAAATACAAATAAAAAATAAATTAATTAAAAAAAAACTCAACAAATTTAAGAGGACTGAAATGCTACAAAGTATGTTCTCTATCCACAAAAGAATTGGCTTAGAAATAAATAATAAAAGTATATCTGAGGGCTTCCCTGGTGGTGCAGTGGTTGAGAGTCCGCCTGCCGATGCAGGGGACACGGGTTTGTGCCCCGGAACAGAGGGATCCCACGTGCCGCGGAGCGGCTGGGCCCGTGAGCCATGGCCGCTGGGCCTGCGCATCTGGAGCCTGTGCTCCACAACGGGAGAGGCCACAACAGTGAGAGGCCCGCGTACCGCAAAAAAAAAAAAAAAAAAAAAAAAGTATATCTGAAAAAATCCCTAAATACTAAGAAATTAAACAACACACTTTTAAATAACCCATGAGTCAAAGAAGAAATCACAGGAGAAATTAGCAAATGTTTGAAATGAATAAAAATGAAAACACAACAGACAGAAATGTGTGGGATGTAGGAAAGCAGTGCTTTGAATGAAAAATACATCATTAAAATGCTTACACTAGAAAAGTCAGATCTCAAATTGAGGATTTATACTTTCACCTTTAAAAAGTCAGAAAAAAAGAAAATTGGTCCCATGGTGATCAGAAGAAAGTAATAAACATAACAGCACAAATCAATAAAACTGAAAACAAATTTAAAAATGGAAAAAATTAATAAAACCAAAATGAAGTTCTTAAAAACAATTAATAAAATTAATAGGACTTCTCTGGTGGTGCAGTGGTTAGGAATCCACCTGCCAATGCAGGGGACATGGGTTCAATCCCTGGTCCAGGGAGATCCCACATGCTGCAGAGCAACTAAGCCCGTGTGCCACAGCTACCCTCTAGAGCCCACGAGCCATAACTACTGAGCCCACGTGCCACAACTACTGAAGCCCGCATGCCTAGAGCCTGTGCTCCACAACAAGAGAGACCACCACAGTGAGAAGCCCGCGCGCTGCAGCAAAAAGTGGCCCCTGCTCACCACAACTAGAGAGCAGGCCTGCGCGCAGCAACAAAGACCCAACGCAGTCAAAAATAAATAAATAAATAAATAAATAATTTTTAAAAATTAATAAATCTCTACCCAGGCAAAGAAAAGAGGAAGGATAACACAAATTACCAACATTGGCAATGACAGAGGGAACATCCTTACATATTCTACAAATATAAGACTATTATGACAACTTTACAGCAATACATTTGATAATTAAGATGATATGGATACATTTTTTGAAAGATTATCAAAGTCCACTCAAGAAGAACTATATAACCTAAATAGCTGTACATATTTATTTTAAAAATTAAATTCATTAATTTAAATTTTTCCCACAAAGAAAACTCTAGACTACATTGGTAAAAGCCAAGAAACATTCAAGATGGAATAATACCAATTCTATAAAAAACATGAGAACACTTCCCAACTCACTTTATAAAGCCAGCAGTATTCTGTTACCAAAACCAAAGATATCACAAGAAAACTATAGACCAATATCCACCATGAACAAGGAGGCAAAAATCTTAAACAAAATTTTAGCAAATCAAATCCAGCAAGAGACAAAAAACATACATCATAACCAACTAGAGTTTTATTCCAGGAATGTAAAATTGGTTCAACATTTGAAAATCAGTCAGTGGTTTAACACACCAAAAAAGAAAAAACATACAATCATCATAGTTAATGCAGAAAGCATTTGGATATATACAACATCCATAAAATCTCTGTGTACCTAAAGAATGGAAGAGAACTTCCTGATAAAGGGAATCTATGAAATACCCGCAGCTGACTTTGTACTCAATGGTGAAAGACTAAAGCTTTCCTCCTGAGATCAGAAACAAGGCAAGGATGTTCACTCTAATCACTTTTATTCAACACTGTTTAAAGGTTCTAACCAGGGATTTAAGGTTAATTAATTAATTAAAAATAAAAGGCATACAGATTGGAAAGAAAGAATCATGTGGCCTTATTTGCAGACAAGATGATCATCTACATAGATTCTCAAGTAATTTACAAAGAAAGCTACTGGAATTAATAAGTGAATTTAGTAATATCACAGGATACAAGGTCAAAAAACAAAACTCAATTGTCTTTTTATATACTATTAATGACCAACTGAAAATTTAAATGTAATAAAGAGTTTGAGTCCATTTTTTATGTTTGGTCATTGACAGCTTTCAAGCTCCACCCCTCCCTCTTGCCCTACATCTGAGAAAGTCAGTAAGAAGGCTCTGAATTTCTGCCTTAGGTGTCAGTGGGTAAGCTCAAATCATGCAAATCCAACCCATATGTAGGAATCCTCACCTTGGTCCCACTCCCCAGGGCCACTCCCCCTTTCTGTCACTCAAGCTATCCCAGACTGGCTTGGGTGCCTGTCCTGCTCTACCCAGAAAGCCCCATTATGTGAGTAATAAACTTTTTCATAGCCTCTTGGTACATGTGTGGTACCATCAGTCCCAACATTCAAACAAATTATGTGTGGGAGGGGGTAGATCCCACTCTCTGTGAGGCAACCACAAGTCAAAACAATACCACTTACAAGAGCATCAGGAAATTTGAAATAATTAGTATTAGATTTAACAAAATATGTGCAAAACCTATACACTGAAAATGACAAAACATTACTGATAGAAGTTAAAGATGATCCAAATGTAGAGAGAGAGATACCACAAGTAGGAAGACCTAATGTTGTTATGTCAGTACTCCCCAAATTGATTTATAGATTTTCATGCAATGCCAATCAAATCTCAGCAGGATTTATTTTTTAGAAATTGACATGCTGACTTCAAAATGTATACGGAAATACAAATGACACAGAAAAAGTTACAGTACAGACAAAAAGAAACCCCACGTGGCAGTGAAAATAAAGGAAGCACAGCACCTCATATTAGTATGGTTGAATACTAAAAATAGATTCAAAATATACAAAGCAAATAAGATGGTATGACCTGAATGAGACCTTTATATAAATAAAGTTTTAAAACATGTAATTCATTTATGTACCCAACATCAGAGTCCCAAAATACATAAAGCAAACATTGACAGATTTGAAGGGAGAAATAGATAGTTCTATAGTAATAAATGGAGACTTCTATACTCAGATTTCAATAATAGAAGAACCAGACAGAAAACCAGTAAGGAAATAAAGAACTTGAATAACATTACAAACCAAATGGATCTAACAGGCATTTACAAAATAACCCACCCAACAACAGCAGAATACATTTTTCTTAAGTGCACATGGAACATTCTCTAGGACAGCCCATGTGTTAGGCCACAAAACAAATCTTAATAAATTTTAAAAGAGTGAAATAATACAAAGTATCTTTTCTGATCATAATAGAATAAAACTAGAAATCA
Source organism: Mesoplodon mirus (assembly GCF_964341445.2). Taxonomy (NCBI): domain Eukaryota; kingdom Metazoa; phylum Chordata; class Mammalia; order Artiodactyla; family Ziphiidae; genus Mesoplodon; species Mesoplodon mirus. The sequence goes on along the minus strand of NC_138988.1, from coordinate 35,173,810 downwards.
CTATCAGAAGGAAAACTGGAAAATTCACAAATATGTGGTCATTAAACAACACACTCTTAAACAATCAATGTGTCAAAGGAGAAATCACAAGGGAAATTAGAAAATACTTTAAGACAAATGAAAATAAAATCACAGCATGCCAAAACATATGAAATGAAGCAAAAGCAGTGCTAAGAGGGGAAATTTATAGTTGTAAACGCTTACATTAAAAAGGGAGAAAGATTTCAATAAACAACCAAACTTTACATCTTAAGGAACTAGAAAAAGAAGAGCAAACTAAACCCAAAGTTATCAGAAGGAAGGAAATAATAAAGATTAGAGCAGAGATAAATGAAATAAAGAACAGGAAAACAACAGAGACAGTCAATCCAAAAGTTGTTTTAAAAAAAATTTTTTAATCAAAAGTTTAGGTAGGTTAACTAAGAAAAAAAGAGTGAAGACTCAAATTAGTAAAATCAGAAATTTAAGGGGGGCCATCACTGCTGATTTTACAGATATAAAAAAGACGATAATAAAGTACTGTGAACAACTGTATACCAACAAATTGGATAACCTAGATGAAATAGACAAATTCCCAGAAATATACCATCTACCAAAACTGAATCATGAAAAAACAGAAAATATGAATAAACCTATAATTAGTAAGGAGATAGAATCAATAATCAAAAACCTCCCCAAAAAGGAAAACCCTGGAGAAAATGGCTTCACTTGTGAATTCTACCAAACATGTACAAAATGAACATCAATCCTTCTCAAATTCTTCCAAAAAATTAAAGAGGAGGGTAAGTTCCCTAACTCATGTGAGCCAGGCATTAACCAGATAGCAAAGCCAAAGACACTATCAAGAAAACTACAGACCAATATCTCTTATGAGTAGTGATGTAAAAATTCTCAACAAAATACAAGCAAACTGAATTCATCAGCATATTAAAAAGGATTGTTTACCATGACCAGGTGGGATTTATCCCAGGAGTGCAAATATGGTTCAACATATGAAAATCAATCAATATAATACACCACATTAATAGAATGAAGGAATAAAAACCACATAATCATCTCAGCTGATGCAGAAAAAGCATCTGACATAATTCAACACCCTTTCATGATAAAAACACTCAGTAAACAAGGAATAGAATGAAACTTCCTCAAAATGGTAAAGGTCATATATGAAAACCTTGGGGTAACATCATACTCGGTGGTGAAAGAAGTCTTTCCCCTAAAATCAGGAACAAGACAAGGATACTCACTTTTGCCACCTTTACTCAACACAGTATTGGAAGTTCTAGCCAAAGAAATTAGGCAAGAAATAAAAGGTATCAAAATTTTAAACAAAGAAGTTATCTCTGTTTGTAGATGACATGATCTAACATGTAGAAAATCCTAAAGATTACAAAGAGATGCACACAATAACTATTAGAGCTAGTAAGTAAATTCAGCAAAGTTGCAGGATCCAAAATCACACACAGAAAAATCACTTGCATTTCTAGACACTAACAGTGAACAATCTAAAAAGGAAATTAAGGCAACAATTCCACTTATAACAGTAGCAAAAAGAATAAAATATTTAGAAATAAATTTAACCAATGAGTTGAAAGACTTAACACTGAAAACTACAAAATATTGCTGAAAGAAATTAAATAAGGTATAAAGAGATGGAAAGACATCCTGTGTTCTGGATTGGAAGACTCAATATTGTTAAGATGGCAATACTACCTATGGCACTTTACAGATTCAATGTAATCCCTATCAAAATCCCAACAGTGCTTTTTCAGAAATAGAGAAACCCATCTTAAAATTCATATGCAATCTCAAGGGACCCCAAATAGCCAAAACAGTCTTGGAACATAACAGGTTGGAAGACTGACACTTTCTGATTTCAAAGCTTACTACAAAGCTCCAGTAATCAAAACAACATGGTGGTGGCATAAGGACAGACATATAGAACAACAGAAAAGAGAGTGCAGAAATAAACCCTCACATAGATGGGTAGTTGATATTTTACTAGGGTGACAAGACACATTCGATGGAGAAATGATCATTTTTTAAGCAAATTGTGTTGGGGAAACTGGATATCCATATGCAAAAGCATGGAGTTTGACCCTTACTTAATACCATATACAACAATTAAAACAGACCAAAGACCCCAATGTAAGAACTAAAATTATGAAACCCTTAGATAAAAACATAGGGAAAAATCTTCATGACACTGGATTTGGCAATGATTTCTTGCTTGATGATGATGCTTCACCAAAAGCACAGGCAACAAGGGAAAGAACAGATAAATTGGATTTCATCAAAATTAAAAACTTTTGTGCAACAAAGGACCCCATCAAGAGAGTGAAATAACCCACAAAATGGAACAAAATATTTGCAAATCATAGCTCTGTAACGGATTAATGTCCAGAATATATAAATAACTCCTACTACTCAATTACAACAAAAAGCACACAACTCAACACACACACACACAAAAGGGTAAAGAACTGGAATAGATATTTCTCCAAAGATATACAAATGGCCAATAAACATGTGAAAAGATGCTCAACATCACTAATTCAAATTAAAACCACAATGAAATACCACCTCACACCCATTAGAATGGCTATTATCCCCAAAATGGAAAAAAACAAACGTTGACAGGAATGTGGAGAAGTTGGAACCCTTGTACACTGTTGGTGGGAATGCAAAATGGTACAGCCACCGTGGAAAACAGTTTGGTGATTCTTCAAAAAGTTAAATATAGAATTACCATATGATCTAGCAATTCCACTCCTAAGTATGTACCCAAAATAATTGAAAGCAAGGACTCAAACAGATACTTGTATGACAATATTTTTAAGCAGCATTATTCACAATAGCAAAAAGGTGGAAACAACACAAATGTCCATCAACAGATGACTGGATAAGCGAAATGTGGTATATACATACAATGCAACATTATTCAGCCTTAAAAAGGAATGAAATTTGGGACATAGCAGTGAGTGCCAATCGCTGTCCCTCCTATTCCAGGTCACCGCTGCTGCTGGGAGACCCACAAGCAGGTGCCAAACGCTGCCCCCGCCATGCAGAGAGCACTCACGGGACACGAGCAGGTCCCAATCACTGTCCCCGCTGTCCCTGGAGTGCACGGGCTGTCACCACCACTAGGAAACCCAGGAGCAGGTGTCAGTCACTGCTCCCACCATCCAGGGAGCATGCATGGGCAGGGAGCAGGGATCAATCGCTGCCCAGGGGTGCATGGGCTGCCAACCTCAGCTAGGGGACATGCGAGCAGGTGCCAAGTGCAGCCCCTGCTGTTCTGGGGATGCACAGTCCACCGCCTGTGGGTAACCCACAGGGTGGGCACCAATCACTGCCCACACCGTACAGGGAGTGCTCACAGGCCAACACATCTACACACCCCTTATCAAGGGGATAATGGCTAGCACACACTAAGGAAAGAGGCAGTAAACATCCAAACTAAAAGCAGCCCCTCAATTCTGGACAAGATGGAAGAATAGAAGGACTTGAGCTCACCTCCTCTCATGAAAACACCAAAATCACAACAAACTGCTGAACAACCATGGATAAGAAAGAGTGGAACCTACCAAAAAAGATATTTTACATCCAAAGACAAAGAGGAAGCCACCATGAGATGGTAGGAGGAACACTTTCGCAATATAATCAAATCCCATACCCACCAGGTGGGCGACCCACAAACTGGAAAATAATTATATCATAAAGGTTCTCCCACAGGAGTGAGTTCTGAGCCCCACATCAAGCTCCCCAGTGTGAGGGTCCGACAACAGAAGGAGGAGCCCCCAGAGCATTTGGCTTTGAAGGCCAGTGGGGCTTGAGTGAAAGAGCTCCACAGGACGGAGGGAAACAGAAACTCCATTCTTGGTGGGCGCACACAAGATTTCACATGCACTGGGACCCAGCACAAAGCAGTCACTCCATAGGAGCCTGGGCTACACCTGCCTGCTGGTCTCAGAGGGTCTCCTGGGGAGGCGGGGGTTGGCTGTGGCTCACTGTGGGGGCAAGGACACCGGTGGCAGAGGTCTCAGGAAATACTGATTGGCATGAGCTCTCCTGGAGGTCACCATTTTGGCACTGGAACTTGGCCCCACCCAGCAGCCTGTAGGCTCCAGTGCTTGGATGCCTCAGGCCAAACAACCAGCAGGTGGGGGAACACAGACCCACCCATCAGCAGACAAGCTGTCTAAAGTTGTACTGAGCTCACAGCCACCTCTAAACGCACCCCTAGACATGGCTCTGCCCACCAGAGGGACAAGACCCAGCTCCACTTACCAGTGGGTAGGAACCAGTCCCTCCCACCAGGAAGCCTGCACAAGCCCCTGGACCAACCTCACCCACCAGGGCGTAGGCACCAGAAGCAAGAAGAACTACGATCCTACAGCCTGTGGAAAGGAGACCACAAAACCAGAAAGTAAGACAAAATGAGACAGCAGAGAAATATGTTTCAGACAAAGAAACAAGATAAAAACCCAGAACAACTAAGTGAAGTGGAGACAGGCAATCTACCTGAAAAAGAATTCAAAGTAATGATAGTAAAGATGATCAAAGATCTCAGAAAAAGAATGGAGGCACAGACCGAGAAGATACAAGAAATGTGTGACAAATACCTAGAAGATTTCAAGAACAAACAGAGGTGAACAATATAATAACTGAAATGAAAAATACACTAGAAGGAATCAATAGCAGAATAAATGAGGCAGAAGAATGAATAAGTGAGCTAGAAGACAGAGTGGTGGAAATCACTGCTGTGGAACAAAATAAAGAAAAAAAGAATGAAACAAAATGAGGACAGTCTCAGAGACCTCTGGGACAACATTAAACACACCAATGTTTACATTAGAGGGGTCCCAGAAGAATAGAGAAAGGGCCTGAGAAAATATGTGAAGAGATTATAGTTGAAAAATTCCCTAACATGAAAAAGAAAACACTCAAGTCCGGGAAGCACAGAGAGGTCCATACAAGATAAACCCAAGGAGGAACACAGTGAGACACATTAATCAAACTGACAAAAATTAAAGACAAAGAAAAAATATTAAAAGCAACAAGGGAAAAGCAACAAATAATATACACGGGAATCCTCATAAGGTTATCAGCTGATTTTTCAGCAGAAATTCTGCAGGTCAGAAGAGAATGGCATGATATATTTAAAACGATGAAAGGGGAAAACCTACAACCAACAATACTCTACCCAGCAAGGCTCTCATTCAGATTCGATGGAGAAATCAAAAGCTGTACAGACAAGCAAAAGCGAAGAGAATTCAGCACCACCAAACCAGTTTTACAACAAATCCTAAAGGAACTTCTCTTACAGAAAAGAAAAAGCCACAACTAGAAACAAGAAAATTACGAATGGGAAAGCTAACCAATAAAGGCAAACATAAAGTAAAGGTAGGAAATCATCCATACACAAATATGATATCAAAACTAGCAAGTGTGGACTTCCCTGGTGGCGCAGTGGTTGAGAGTCCACCTGCCAATGCAGGGGACAGGGGTTCGTGCCCCGGTACGGGAAGATCCCACATGCCGTGGAGCGGCTATGCCCGGGAGACATGGCCACTGAGCCTGCGCATCCGGAGCCTGTGCTCCACAACGGGAGAGGCCGCAACAGTGAGAGGCCCATGTACCACAAAAAAAAAAAAAAAAAAAAAAAAAACCACTATTAAGTGTGAGAAGAGGAGAGTACAGATGCAGGATATTGGAAACCCATTGGAATTAAGAGACCAGCAACTTAAAAGAATCTTGTATACGTATAGACTGCTGTATCAAAACCTCATGGGAACCGCAAACCAAAAATCTACAATAGATACACATACAAAAAAGAAAAAGCAATCCAAACACAACACTAAAGATAGTCATCAAATCACAGGAAAGGAGAACAAGAGGAAGGAAGAAAAAAGACCTACAAAAACAAATTTAAAGCAATTAATAAAATGGCAATAAGAACACACATATCAATAATTACCTTAAATGTAAACGATTAAATGCTCCATCCAAAACACATAGACTGGCTGAATGGACACAAAAACAAGACCTGTATATATGTTGTTTACAAGAGACCCACTTCAGATCTAGGGACAAATACAGACTGAAAGTGAGGCGACGGAAAAAGGTCTTCCATGCAAATGGAAATCAAAAGAAAGCTGGAGTAGGAATACTCATATCAAACAAAATAGACCTTAAAAAAAAAGACTGTTACCAGAGACAAAGAAGGATACTACATAATGGTCAAGGGATCAATCCAAGAAGAAGATATAACAATTGTAAATATACATATGCACCCAAAATTGGAGCACCTCAATGTATAAGGCAAATGCTAACCGCCATAAAAGAAGAAATCGACAGTAACACAGTAATAGTGGGGAATTTTAACAGCCCACATTCATTAATAGATCATCTAGACTACAAAAGCAGTTCTAAGAGGGAATTTTATAGCAATATAATCTTACCTCAGGGAACAGGAAAAATCTCAAACTACCTAAACTTACACCTAAAGCAACTAAAGAAGAACAAACAAAACCCAAAGTGAGTAGAAGAAAAGAAATCATAAAGATCAGAGCAGAAATAAATGAAATAGAGAGAAAGAAAACAAAAGAAAACATCAATGAAACTAAAAGCTGGTTCTATGAAAAGATAAACAAAATTGATAAACATTTAGCCAGACTTATCAAGAAAAAAGGGAGAGGGCTCAAATCAATAAAATTAGAAATGAAAAAGGAGAAGATACAACAGACACCACAGAAATACAAAGGATAATAAGAGACTACTATAAGCAACCTAAAAGAAAAGGACAAATTCTTAGAAAGATACAACCTTTCAAGACTGAAGCAGGAAGAAATAGAAAATATGAACAGACCAATCACAAGTACTGAAATTGAAACTGTGATTTAAAAACTCCCAACAAACAAAAGTCCAGGACCAGATGGCTTCACAGGTGAATTCTATCAAACATTTAGCAAAAAGTTAACACCTCTCCTTATAAAACTCTTCCAAAAAGTTGCAGAGGAAAGAACACTTGCAAACTCATTCTATGAGGCCACCATCACGCTGATAACAAAACCAGATAAAGATACCACAAAAAAAAGAAAATTACAGGGCAATATCACTGATGAACATAGACACAAAAAAATCCTCAACAAAATACTAGCAAACTGAACCCAACAATACATTAAAAAGTTCATACACCATGGTCAAGTGGGATTTATCCCAGGGATGCAAGGATTCAATATACGCAAATCAATCAGTGTGATACACCACATTAAAAAAGAGAAGAATAAAAACTATACGATCATCTCTATAGATGCAGAAAAAGCTTTAGACAAAATTCAACACTCAGTTATGATAAAAACTCTCCAGAAAGTGGGCATAGAGGGAACCTACATCAACATAATAAAGGCTATATATGACAAACCCACAGCTAACATCATTCTCAATGGAGGAAAGCTGAAAGCATTTCCTCTAAGATCAGGAATGAGACACGGATGTCCACTCTCGCCATTTTTATTCAACATAGTTTTGGAAGTCCTAGCCATGGCAATCAGAGAAGACAAAGAAATAAAAGGAATACAAACTGGAAAAGAAGAAGTAAAACTGTCACTGTTTGCAGATCACCTGATATTATACATAGGAAATCCTAAAGATGCTACCAGAAAATTACTAGAGCTCATCAATGAATTCAGTAAAGTTGCAGGATACAAAACTAATACACAGAAATCTCTTGCATTCCTATACACTAACAAGGAAAGATCAGAAAGAGAAATTAAGGAAACAATTCCATTTAGCATTGCAAAAAAAGAATAAAATACCTAGGAATAAACTTACCTAAGGAGGCAAAAGACCTGTACTCTGAAAACTATAAGACACTGATGAAAGAAATCAAAGATGACACAAACAGATGGAAAGATATACCATGTTCCTGCATTGGAAGAATCCATATTGTCAAAATGACTATACTACCCAAGGCAATCTACAGATTCAGTGCAATCCCTATCAAATTACAAATAGCAGTTTTCACAGAACTAGAACAGAAAATTTTAAGATTTGTATGGGAACACAAGAGACCCCAAACAGCCAAAGCAATCCTGAGAAAGAAAAATGGAGCTGGAGGAATCAGATTCCCTGACTTCAGACTATACTACAAAGCTACAGTAATCAGAACAGTATGGTACTGGTACAAAAAAAACCAGAAATATAGATCAATGGAACAGGATAGAAAGCTCAGAAATAATTAATCTAATTAATTAATAATTAATTAATCTATAACAAAGGAGGCAAGAATATACAATGGAAAAAAGACAGCCTCTTCAATAAGTGATGCTGGGAAAACTGGATAGCTACATGTAAAAGGATGAAATTAGAACATTCTCTAACACCATATACAAAAATAAACTCAAAATGGATTAAAGACCTAAATGTAAGGCCAGATACTATAAAACTCTTAGAGGAAAACAGGCAGAACACTCTGACATAAATCACAGCAATATCTTTTTTGATCCACCTCCTAGAATAATGAAAATATAAACAAAAATAAACAAATGGGACCTAATTAAACTTAAAAGCTTTTGCACAGCAAAGGAAACCATAAACAAAATGAAAAGACAACCCACAGAATGGGAGAAAATGTTTGCAAATGAAGCAAACGACAAGGGATTAATCTCCAAAATATACAAACAGCTCGTGCAGCTCTATATCAAAAACAAATCAAAACAACCCAGTCAAAAAATGGCAGAAGATCTAAATAGACATTTCTCCAAAGAAGACATACAGATGGCCAAAAAGCACATGAAAAGATACTTAACATTGCTAATTATTGGATAAATGCAAATCAAAACTACAATGAGGTATCACCTCACACCAGTCAGAATGGGCATCATCAAAAAGTCTACAAACAATAAATGTTGGAGAGGGTGTGGAGAAAAGGGAACCCTACTACATTGTTGGTGGGAATGTAAGTTGGTAGCAACCACTATGGAGAACAGTATGGAGGTTCCTCAAAAAACTAAAAATAGAATTACCATATGATCCAGCAATCCCACTCCTGGGCATATACCTGGACAAAACTATAATTCCAAAACATACATGCACCCCTATGTTCATAGCACAATAGCCAACACATGGAAGCAACCTAAATGTCTACTGACAGAAGAATGGATAAAGAAGATGTGGTGCATATATACAATGGAATATCACTCAGCCATTAAAAAAAATGAAATAATGCCATTTGCAGCAACATGGATGGACCTAGAGATGATCATACTAAGTGAAGTAAGTCAGACAGAGAAAGACAAATATCATATGATATCACTTATATGTGGACTCTAAAAAAAATGATACAACTTAACTTATTTGCAAAACAGAAACAGACTCACAGACTTCAAAAGCAGACTTGTGGTTTCAGGGGTGGGGGTGGGGGAAGGTAGAGGCGATAAATTAGGAGTTTGGGATTAGCATATGCACACTACTATATATAATATAGATATTTAACAGGGACCTACTAATGTGTAGCACAGGGAACTCTACTCAATATTCTGTAATAACCTATATGGGAAATAATCTGAAAAAGAATGGACATATGTACATGTAACTGAATCACTTAGCTGTATGCCTTAAACTAACACAACACTGTAAATCAACTATACTCCAATATAAATTTAAAATTAACATAAATAAATAAAAATGAATACCAACCAAAAAAAAAAAAACATGCTACAACATGGGTGAACCTTGAAAATATTATTCTAAGTAAAATAAACCAGTCATGAAACAACAATTATTGTATGACTCCGCTTATATGAGGTAAATCCATAGAAAAAGAAAGCAGAGAAGAAGTTACCAGGGGCTGGGGAGAGAGGGAATGGGGAGTTACTGTTCAATGGGTATGGAACTTCTATTTCGGGTGATGAAAAGTTTTAGGAATGGATAGTGGCTATGATTGCACGACCCTGTGAATGTACTTGATGCCACTGAACTGTACACTTTTTAAAACAATGGTTAAAATATTAATTTTTATATGATGTATTTTTACCAGACCCCTTCCTCATGGAGTGGCAGGTCATTTACTCTCCTTGGCCTCAGTCATCCCCAGACCCCACCTCCTATCACAGTTCTTCTCCAACACCCCCCTCCGGCGTGCCCCAATGTGCAGGGCACATTTCATTGTTCTCAAAGGTCTGGGTCTGGTCTTGAGCTAGGCACAGATCTCTCTGGTTCCTGGGCAGGGGTGGGGCTGGGCATGGGGGGACCAAACTGGACGTTTCGGTCTGGCCCCACCTCTGCCGAGAAGAAACGCCCTCACGCGCCTCTGCCCCCAACCCACATTCCCCAAAGAATCCCCAGCTTAGGATTTGCTGAATAATGAAGACAGGAGAGCCCAGGGCACTTGCCCAGTCTCACTTCCCCTTCCTGGGGGTGCATGTGGCCAGCTCTCCACCCCATGCCATGGCCAGGAGTGGGCTGGCCTTTCCTCTTCTCCCCTGGCAATCCTGGTGCCCAGGCCTGGAGGGAGGCTCTCACCTTGGAGCAACATGTCCCTGTTCCTGAGAGCCGTCCAAGGGGGCTGCCTCCCCCTACCCCTCAGAAGCCAGGCCTTGAGCTGGGGAGAGGAGTCACTCAGGTTCCTGGCTCTCGGTGGCCTCACAGTGTTGGGAGGTGGCAGCACCTACACGCGCTCACAGGGCAGTGAGAATGGGGGTGGCAGGGGAGCGCTGGAGAGGGAGGGGCCTGCTACCCAAAGGGGACTCCTTGGGGGCAGGGACACCCCAACCCCTAGCAGTGCCCTCTCAGGCTGCCAGCCTGGGAGGGTGGACAGACTGACCAACAGGGGGCAGGAGTCACAGGGAAGCAGCCCCTTCTACTGCCCGGGGCTGCCGGTCATCGGCAGTTATGGAGCACGAGGGGTGGGGGCGGGCTGGGAGCCATGGGACCGGAGAAAGGCAGGATAGCATGTGTGTTCATTTGAGTGAGTGAGTGAGTGTGTGTGTGTGTGTGTGTGTGTGTGTGTGTGTGTGTGTGTGTGTGTGCTGGGGGCGGGGAGTGGGGCAGGGGTCACAACGTGGGTGTGGGTTAAGGTGGGTGGGGGGCATCCAAGGCTTCCTTCTGACTCTGGGTGCCTGTACCCCTGACCCATCCTGTTTCCTGGGACCAGCCTTGGCTCTGTGTCTAGGGCTGTCTGTCCACTCTTGTGGCTCTGAGTGGAAGAGGAAGGGTCAGCCAATCACTGTGCATGGGGAACAGGACACTTCCACCCTCTCCACCTCCCAGTCAAGGGGAGAAGACCCTCATCTTCATCCTCACTCATCTTCCTGGGGCGCAGGGCAGCCCACCAAGCCACACATGGCATCTGGCCGGTCAGGTTGGAGCTGGACACCGGGACCCTATGGTACTTCCGGCTGGGAAGCAAGGCTTTGGTCAATTCCGGCCCCCACCCTGAACACCAGTGATGGACACAGCGTATGTGGAGAGACAACGTCAAGTGGAGAGGTGACGTTAAGTGAGGGGGAACAAACGTAGGGCCACCATGTCCTTCTGAGTACTGCAGCTTTCATCACCATAGTCCTCTGTAGCAACTAACAATTCTCATTGAGTTCTGAAATCAGTAAGCAAAGACTGGTATGGAAAAATTTGCCAAATTTTGTGGTCAGAACACTGATTGCCTTGTATGACAAGACAGATTTCCATGTAATTTTGAGCTTGTGACCAATTGCACAACAAACTTGATAATTCTGGCAAAGTCAAATTGCAAAAGAACTGTGCCTAGAATAAAATGCTTACCCACCACATCTGGAGTCCCCATGCTTGGGACAGAGTCTGTCTCCAGAGTTGCACAGCTGGAGGGCTGACAAAAATTCTCGAAACGACCCTTTGAACAGGGTTCTTCAGAATTTCTTGGCATGCACGTGTGTGTGTGTGTGTGTGTGTGTGTGTGTGTGTGTGTGTGTGTGTGTGTGTGTGTGTGTGTGTGTGTGTATTCCCTTTCTAGCTCGGAGCCATCACAGTGTACCAGACTAGGATCAGATCCTTGGGGCCGCTGAGGTCCTGGCTTTTGTCAGTTACCCAAGAAGAGATGACAGAACTCTGGAGAGGGGCCAGCAGTCTCAGCCAGGCCTGCACATGAAATAGGGCACAAGACCTGCTTCAACCTTTGAGCAGCTCTGCCAGGCAGGGCCAATGGCAAATAATGACTCTGCTTTGGGCACAGCTGGGGAACGTGTAGACCTTTTCTGAAGGTGAGGGATGCATCAGGGTTCTAAAGGTGCAGCCCTCTGTCTCAGCAATCCCACTTCTTCTAACAATTTATCTGAAAGAGGGACTTCCCTGGTGGTCCAGTGGTTAAGACTCCACGCTTCCCAACCTAAATGTCCATCAACAGAGGAATGGATAAAGAAGATGTGGTACATATATACAATGGAATATTACTCAACCATAAAAAGGAACAAAATTGGGTCATTTGTAGAGACACGGATGTACCTAGAGACTGTCATACAGAGTGAAGTAAATCAGAAAGAGAAAAACAAATATCGTATATTAACGCATATATGTGGAATCTGAAAAAACTGGTATAGACAATCTTATTTACAAAGCAGAAATGGAGACACAGACGTAGAGAACAAACATATGGATACCAAGGGGGAAAGGGGTGGGGGTGGGATGAATTGGGAGATTGGGGTTGACATGTATACACTATTGATACTATGTAGAAAGTAAATAACTAATGAGAACCTACTGTATAGCACAGGGAACTCTACTCAATGCTCTGTGGGGACCTAAATGAGAAGGAAATCCAAAAAAGAGGGGATATAGGTATACATATAGCTGATTCACTTTGCTGTACAATATAAACTAACACAATATTGCAAAGCAACTATACTCCAATAAAAAACAATTTTTTAATTTAAAAAAAAGACATGATGCAATAGGAAAACTATTGACTTGGGAGTCAGAATAAAAGAACAGCAAAGCCACCTGGGGAAAAAAAAAAAAAGACTCCGCACTTCCAATGCAGGGCACATGGGTTCGATCCCTGGTTGGGGAACTAAAATCCCACATGCTGCATGGCACAAGCCAAAAAAAAAAGAATTTAACCAAAAGAGAACTCTGCACAACTGTGAAAAAACAAGCCTAGAGGTCTGTCCCGAGTTGTTCATGCTGGCAAACAATGGTGAAAACCTTACTGTCCACCCATGGGGGACAGAGCCATAAAAAGGGCCCAGTCACAAAAAAGGATGATGTTAACCATTTACGTAGTGGCTGGGTAGCCCTGTCACTACCGACACGGCTTGAGCAGACCGAGGCACAAAGCTCAGCTGCTCGTGGGCACTAAGCCCCTTGGTGCCCCAAGGTTGGCACTGTCTCTGAGCCCATGGGCCAGGGTGGTGCCGACAATCCTGAGAGAGAACTGCAGAAAGTGTGTGTGGGTGGGGGGGAGGGCGCCGCCATCCTCACCTTTCTGGGGGTCTCTGAGGGGTTGTTCTCCAATGGAGGATTCAGAGCAGGCCACCTGCCTTTGATTTGGCCTTCTAGTCCCAGCTTTGACCTGCTCTCCTGAGAGACCTCTGACAAAGTTCTCAACCTTCTAGGCTGGGCTTTGTGTGGGTCAAATGAATAATGCTCCGTAGCTGCCACTGTCTGTTCACGGAGCTCCATTAGGCCACGAAACCAAACAGAGTTATAAGTAAAGTAGTCATAATAGGGGCAGCCACCCATCCTGAGCACTTCCACGTGGGTTATCACACACTGAATCTCCCACAGACACTGGAAGAGCGGGCTTCATCATCATCATCATCATCATCATCATCATCATCACCATCACCATCAGTCCCACATCACAGAGGACAAGACTGAGAGGGGAGCCCCTGTCCCTTTTCAAGTCACAGGCAGGACCCGCCCCACACAGCCACATTCTGGGAGCTAAAAAGTCACCTGAGTCAGCACATGGAAAGGGCACAAGGCACCACCCAAGGCTGTGGAGGCCAAGAAGTGGTAAAGTTCGGCTGCTTCCCTGCAGCCTGGCAAAGCCTTCTCAATGGCATAGCCATCTGATCGCCCAGCCCTGGGGTGGGAGGAGGGGAGTTCGGGGTGGTGGCCCAGGTGGGAAGGGTCTGGTCAGAGAGGTAGCCGGGCTGGGGAGTAATGGTCCAGAGAAGAACCCTGGGCAGCTGCCCCCTCCCCCCATAGGAAGCTCACTGCCCACCTCCAGCCCAGGCCAGCCATCCTCCCAAGATGGTGGAGCAAGCTTCCTCACAGCCCCAGGAGCCCTGCCTCCTGCCCCCGCCTCACCCATCACCCCTCACCCAACCATGAGCCTCACTCTCTGGGTTCCAGGCACCCAGACCACCTACCCTCCCACCCACCCTGGGCTTTTGCACGTGTGCTCCTTCTTCCAGGTATGGGGTCCCCACCTCCTTTGCACCTGGGTCACTTCTCACCTTCCCTCAGACCCTGCTCAGCCAATGCTCCCTCTGAGAAGCCTTCCTCGGCCACTGGCCACATCCATCCTGGGACTTCTCTTTGTACCACTTACTGAGACCTCAACCCTAAGAGTGAAATGAGCTGTCAAAGGCCCATCGCCCCAGCCAAAGGCTCTGTGGCCTTGCCCCCAACGCGGAGCGTGGCACTCTGTAATGCTAGCTGAGTAGACACATGATGGGGACAGGCCGGCATGCACCCTACAGCTCCCAGACCTGGGCAGTCTGAGATGTGGACAATGAACTGAGACATCTGTGCCGGGGCAGAGAGAGGTACCCCGTGGTCGGGGAACTAAGATCCTGCATGCCACAGCAAATAAATAAATTAAATAAGGGGCACAAGGAACATTCTGGATCCTGACCTGGTGATGATCACCTGGGTGCATATACAGATAAAAATTCACCATCAGTACACTTTACTGTATGTTGTAGCTTAATTTTTTTTAATTTAAAAAAAACTCATTTTCTTCAAAAGTCAAGTTTCTCTTCCTAAAACTCTCATCTCCCGCATTTTGGTGCAAAACAAATGAATCAGAAACTCTCCCCTCTTCTCTTGAATTAGCTAATCATTTGCTGCCTCGGAGATAACTCCGACTGCTTGGGCAGGGCCCACTTGTCCTTGCGCCCTCCTGGTACCAAGGGTGGGACGCAGGACAGGGCAGAGACTGCTCAGAATGCCAAGAAAACCCCAGAGAGGAGCCCCAAGTATGATGCCAACCACAGGCCAGGCTTTTGTGCCCAGCTCTGCCAGGACTTCTGTGTGACCTGGGCCGGGGGTTTCCTGTTGGCAACAGTGGGCGCCAGCCTCTGCGGGGGCCTCTGATGTTTGCAGCTCCTCCCTTCTCGCCTCTGCATATGTCTGAATGAGATATGCGTGAATGAGAGAACACAATGAAATATCCTCACCAAAACTCCAGACCTGAATCTGCTCACACTTCTAAATCCCCCGATTTGGAGGAAATTCGAAGATCAGAGGAACATGGGATCCCACACACAGAATCCAGGCCAAGGGAAAGCCCGACATTTCTTCAACAAGTTCAAGTGAAAAAGAAACAAGGCAGAGAGAGATGGAGGGAAATCCACAGATCATGAGAGAATGACATGTGGATCTCACTCAGGTCCTAGGAATTTGAACAGTGACTGGATATTTGAGGATATTAAGAAGGTATTGTTTGTCAGATGTGACACTGGTTCTGTGGTATTGTTGTTTAAAATGACTGTTTCAGAAATACCTACTGAAAGATTGAAAGAAAAAAATAAGCAATATTTGGGATTTGGTTTAAAAAAGCCCAGGGATTTGGGGGGCAGACAAAACAGGACCACCCATGAGGGGATGGGATATGGGATTCAATACTCTCTCCTGGCTAATTTTGTGTGTGTTCCAAATTTTCTACAACAAAAAGGGCTTTTGTTGTTGCTATCTGTTTTAAATCTCAAATTTCCCTGCTAAAGGAGTGAGGGAACGAAGGCAGAGTGGGAGAAACTCAGAGGCCGGGAGCCTGATCTAGGCTGATGGACTCCACCCTGTTCCACAGAAGTCGGGGCGTTCAACAAAGGTTTGCTATCCGCTTCCTCCTTCAAGCACATTTTCAACCAGTTTTTAAAACCTCGATTAAAAAACACCACCTCTCTGTCATACAGAGTTAAGTAAGTCAGAAAGAGAAAGACAAATACCGTATGCTAACACATACATATGGAATTTAAGGAAAAAAAATTATCATGAAGAACCTAGGGGTAAAACAGGAATAAAGACACAGACCTACTTGAGAATGGACTTGAGGATATGGGGAGGGGGAAGGGTAAGCTGTGACAAAGCGAGAGAGAGAGACATGGGCATATATACACTACCAAACGTAAGGTAGATAGCTAGTGGGAAGCAGCCGCATAGTACAGGGAGATCAGATGGGTGCTTTGTGACCGGCTGGAGGGGTGGGATAGGGAGGGTGGGAGGGAGGGAGACGCAAGAGGGAAGGGATATGGGAACAGATGTATATGTATAACTATATAAAAGCAGAAACTAACACACCATTGTGAAGCAACTATACTCCAATAAGGAAAAAAACAAAAAACAAAAAAACCCCATCACCTCACACCCAGATGTGAAGGATTCAGGCTCTGTGGCCAGGTCCAACCCACATGCTATTTTCTACTGTCTGCGAAAGATAAGCACAGAATCAAAAGGCAGGGTTTAGAAACGTTTCCAGCAATCTGACACAGTGACTTGATATCTGCTGCATCTCCTAATAAGATAATGAGCTTAAATGCAATGTATCTTTGTTTTTATTGTAACAACTTTTATTACATTTTTTTAATCAACCCATGTGAGATTAAAATTTAAAAACCAAATATGGTCCTGCACCACAGGGAGTTTGAGATGCACTATTATGGACTGGACATCAATCCCCTAGAGGCCCAGACCCGTGCGCTGAGGTGACATATCCAAGGTACCAGGACAAAGCGTCCCTTCCCACCATCCGAGGCACCGACTCTGGCATCTGCTGCAAACACAGGGCTAAGCAGAGGGCAGAGAGCAGCAGTTGCCAGGACTGCTTGATCTTTTTTTTTATTTTACTTTTTATTTTTTTTAACACCTTTACTGGAGTATAATTGCTTTACAATGGTGTGTTAGTTTCTGCTGTATAACAAAGCGAATCAACTATACATATACATATCTCCCCATATCCTCTCCCTCTTGCGTCTCCCTCCCACCCTCCCTATCCCACCCCTCTAGGTGGTCACAAAGCACTGAGCTGATCTCCCTGTGCTATGTGGCTGCTTCCCACTAGCTATCTATTTTACATTTGATAGTGTATATATGTCCATGCCACTCTCTCACTTCGTCCCAGCTTACCCTTCCCCCTCCCCATATCATCAAGTCCATTCTCTACGTCTGCATCTTTATTCCTGTCCTGCCCCTAGGTTCTTCAGAACCTTTTCTTTTTATTAGAGTCCATATAATATGTCTTAGCATATGGTATTTATTTTTCTCTTTCTGACTTACTTCACTCTGTATGACAGACTCTAGGTCCATCCACCTCACTACAAATAACTCAATTTCGTTTCTTGTTATGGCTGAGTAATATTCCATTGTATATATGTGCCACATCTTCTTTATCCACCCATCTATTGATGGACACTTAGGTTGCTTCCATGTCCTGGCTATTGTAAATAGAGCTGCAATGAACATTGTGGTACATGACTCTTTTTGAATTATGGTTTTCTAAGGGTATATGCCCAGTAGTGGGATTGCTGGGTCATATGCTAGTTCTATTTTTAGTTTTTTAAGGAACCTCCATACTGTTCTCCATAGTGTCTGTATCAATTTACATTCCCACCAGCAGTGCAAGAGGGTTCCCTTTTCTCCACACCCTCTCCAGCATTTATTGTTTGTAGATTTTTTGATGATGGTCATTCTGACTGGTGTGAGGTGATACCTTGTGAAAGGATGCTCAACATCACTAATCATTAGAGAAATGCAAGGCCTGCTTGATCTTTAATCCGTGTTCACTCAGGCACTACCACAGGCTCGGAGACACACTCCTCCGAAGGCCAGCAAGGCCCTGGAGGTGCTAAGCGACCCCCTGTCGAGGCGCCATCCAGCCACGGCGGCGTGGCAGGGACAGGGACGCCAGATTACACCTGGGAGCAGCCCTGCAGGTAGCCAGCTCACTTTCTTTTATAAACCAGCGGCGAGATATGAGTCAGCCAACTTTCCCACACATGCCCACTACTGTGTCCCTTTCAAGCTTCTGGAGGGTCTTAGCGGCAGAGGGCCCTATGAACTGCCAGGTGAGCTGCTTAAAAACGCCCACTGCTTCCTTGTGTCAACTAGGAACAGCGCTATCACTGAACGAAAGTGCAGGAATCAATCAGGCACCAAGGCTAGTGTAGGACATCAACCAGCATCCACGGAGCCTGGTTTCAAGTATCACTGATGGAGAGATAGGTGGCTGCCCCTTTGCTATGAGTCCCACACGTGCCCACTGCTCTACCCCCTGACACCTCCAGTAATCCTCCCTCAAGCTCTGGGAGGCCGACTCTGTCACCCACGCACAGATGGGGCTTTGAGAGAAAAACAATACCAGCCTCCTCTGCATTCTGGACCTTCTTCCAGGCGCCAGTGTGACAGCGCGTGTGAAGATCGGTGCAAGTACACACGGGCTGTGGCCTCACGGGGTTTCGCCCTAGGAACTGGCAGGGGTAGTGTTAACACGGACTTAACAACGTGGCCCGCGTCTGTGGGCCTTCCTGGGCCAGCCCTCCTCACTGGAGCAGAGAAACCGTTTGCGGCTCCATGGCCCCACTGTGAACAGGGGGCAAGCTCTCAGTGTGGCCTCAGGGTCCCTGGCTCAAAGCAGGCATGGCCACGGACTCTGCAAAACTCAACCAGCTGAAGCAGAACACTGGGTGGCGGGCGGGGGGGGCGGGTACCGAGGGCGGGGTGCTCCCAACAGCACCCGTCCCAGCTCGGGAGAGCTGCCGGGGCCCTGGGAGGTGGCCAGTGTTCGCCAGAAACAGCTTGCTCTTCATGAGACAATGGGTCCACTGTTGGCTGGCTGGGGCCTTGATTAATATTTGAAAAAACAAAAGAAGTGGAAAATTCCACCTGTGTGGGTGGAGACTGGGCCTGGGACATGTCAACAACCCTGATGGTCTTGTTCCCTTGCTGATGCATAGGACAGAGAAACAAAGGTCTGACAAAAGCGACAGCCTGAGGGCATCGCTGCACTTGGGTCCAAAGGAATTTCCCTATTTGGGCCGGGGAGATCATTTGTTTATTTCTTGTCCCACCTCCCCTGCCCCTAAATTTACACAGCACTTTTAAGTCCTTCAGCTTTTTCCCACCTCTTCAGAGTCTCCCAACAGCCCTGCCAGGCCACCAGGGCTGATGTCAGCTTCATGTTATGGATGGGAAAACTGAGGCCCCAGGACACCCAGAGCCTCATCCGAGGCTGGCACTGGGGAGTAACTAGCACAGCCAGGGATCTGGAACCCTGGTCTCTCCACCCCCAGCAGCGGCACAGAACCTGTCCCAGGGGTTCTGGGGTCACAGCCATGGGTACGAGACAAAGTGGTCTTCCAGGCTCCAGGAGAGGTGCCCTTCACCCCACCAGAGGAGGAAGAGGAGGAAAGAACTCAAACCAGCTCTCCTGGGCAGGCAGGCTTTGGTGCCGGCCTAGGAGGAAGGTATGCACTCATTCATTCGTTCATTCAAGCATTTCACAAGCACCTCATAAATATCAAGACTTGAAGGCACACTGCACAGTGGCTCTTTCAGAAACCTAGACCCAGCAGAATTCATGGCCAAAGGGGGAAGATCAGAGCATCTGCACTTCCCTCACAGACCTGAGTCACCTCATTGCCATTACACTGTCTCATCCGCCCACTTTACAGTAAAGGAAACTGAGGCTCTGAGAAGGGCAATGACTTCCAGAGGTTACAGAGAGAGAGGAAGCTGAGACCTCCTGACCCGCAATGGCCCTGCCTCCTGTTTAAAGCCACGACACTATTGGACTTAGGCATTCAAACAAATGGTGTTCCTTCCAGCAGGCCACCTCGGAGGCTGCATGCTTAACCAACAAGGCCCTCTTGTGGAGGGATACTTTTTGGAAGGAACTTCCGAGCCAGAGCAGACCCCTTCCCCCTGAAAAGACAGGCAGGCACACCTCGCTGCCCACAGAGAACACCAGCTGTGGCTGAAGGGCTCTCCTTGGGACTGCCCACTGTGCAGTCCTGCCGTGGGCATCAGAGAACCAGGGCCAGGGCAGTGTCACCTCTGTGCCCACACACACCCAGCCCTGGACCCAGGGCACTGGGGAATCAGTCTGTGTCCCAAGTCAATGGCCAGCACCTGTTGCCCAGGCTCCCTCCTCCTACCCGATGCCCAGCCACCTCGGCACCATGCTGGCCTCACGTTTCCTCTCTCCTTTGCCCACCGCTTCTTCCCCTGGAGAAACGATCTTAACCTCGCCCCTCCTTGAAAGAACATCACCCCACTTCCACCTCCAAACTCCTCCTCCCCTGCCTGTCTCACCCCTTCTTGCCAAGGACCTAAGCCAGGGGCCCACCTCAGGCCAGGCCACCCCTGGCCCCACCTCAGGCCAGGCCACCCCTGGCCCCTCTGCCTCATCTGACACCTCGGCTGCCCCCTCACTCTCGGGTTTTCCTGGTGCAGGCCCTCCTAGCCTTCATCTCCAGGTAGTTCTCCTTCCCCGGGGACCTATCCTCCTCCCCTCTCTACCACCCCTATAAATGTCTGACTCACAAACTCTATCTCCAGATAGAGGACTAACCTCTGCATCCCTGATTGTCCCCAAAGCCCTCACACTCAACAGCCCAAGCTCCTGCAGCAAGGCCTGCTTTGGGGCCAGCTGTAAAGCTGGCACAGCTCAAAGCCTGGCCCACAGGGACTCGGCTATTTGTCCAGTGAATGCATTTTGGTGAGCACCTGCCTCCTCGCCGGCCTCAGAGGGACTGGCCTCCCACAGCCTGGCATAGCCACCCAGGTGGGCTTTCTAAAACTGAAAACTGACCACCACCAAAACGTCTGCCGTGGTTCCTCTGCACCATGGGATAAAGTTCATGATCTCAAGAGCTGGAAAACGAGGCT
This sequence comes from Mesoplodon mirus, assembly GCF_964341445.2. Taxonomy (NCBI): domain Eukaryota; kingdom Metazoa; phylum Chordata; class Mammalia; order Artiodactyla; family Ziphiidae; genus Mesoplodon; species Mesoplodon mirus. The sequence continues at coordinate 35,152,723 of NC_138988.1, read as the reverse complement.
GTCTGCATCTGCGTTTCCACAGCTGGCTGGGCACATGTGCCCTGGAACATGCTCTCACCGCCCTCATCCGCAGTCCAAAGGCACCTTTGCACCCCAGGGCTGGCACCCTGCACGTGTTTGCTCAGAAGAAAGACAACTATTAGAGTTGCAGATGATCTCTGGGACCCCAGGGCTCAAAGCAACTCAGAGAGGTTGAGCGAGGGGCCCAGGGTGGCCCAGTCCCAGGCATGGGTGAGGCAGCAGCCGCACCTGAGCCACCCTCCTTGGTTAGAAACCAGACCAATCCTCTGGAAGCATCACCTGAAACCTACATGTGTGCATGCCAGAGCCCCCAGCTCTAGCTGGGCCCACGCCATGCTGGCCCAAATCTTAATCAGGCAGGAGGGCCAGGCCTGGTGCACAGGACCTCAGCAAAAGAGCTGCTTGACTAAGTCAACCTCGCACCAGCTGACAATTTCATCCCTCCTCAGGCCTTGGTCTCATGTAAAGAATGGAGCTAACTTGGCCTACAAGTTTAAGGGTCCTTGAGTTGGTCACCCCCACCTTGTCCTTTGCAAACCCAGGCAGCTGAAGCAGCAAAGTTCCAAGCACTCTGATCTGCTGTTGGCCCAGCTGACTTTTATTAACCTTCCCCCAAACCACTGTGCCTCAAAGGATGGTCCTGGTCCACCTGCGCAGAATTACCAGCAATGTCAAGTTACATGCAGATTCCGGACCCTGCTGGACCTGAGGGGCTGGGTTGGCTCTCTGAAAGGCGGGCCCCCAATTTGCATTTAACGCTGCTCATAAATCCTGAGCTCAGGGAAACTGGAAAACCCGCCTCCAAACCCAAAGGGTGAAGGCTTCCGTCTCCGGAGACCGAAGTGTTAGTGTCAGGCCTCATTTTGTGAAATCATACGTTGACCAGAACACCCGGGGAAAGGGAGGGTTTCTATTACACGAATTACATATAACTTAGTTCCTGCGAGGAACTAGCTCCCGCGAAGAACTCAGTGAGGCTTTGCTATCCCCGTCCCACTGTTTCTGTTTCCCGGGGCTCAGCCGTAGCGTCAGGTGGAGCCCCAGCCTCGGCGTCCAGCCAGGGTCCTCCGGACCCACCCGACCTCTCGGCCCGCGGCCGCCGGGGGCTCCGGGCTGCGGCCGGGGCCGTTCGGGGCGGGTGGACCCGGGGTCTAGCGCGTCCCCGCTACTCACCGTGGGCAGCTCGGCCTGAGTGCAGGAACGGTCGGCGGCGGCCCAGCCCCGCTACACTTTAACTGGCGACGCCGGTGCTCCGCGCGCTCCGGGCGGCCAGGAGGGGCACCGCGGGCCTCTCGGACCGACCTGCTCCGGGAGGGGACCGGACGCCAGGCGGGCCCGCCGGGCTCGGGCGAGCGGGGCGTGCGTGCACTCGTGCACCTGGCTCACTGCACGCACGGGTGCGCTGAGCCGGCGCGTGCGCGGCTGCTGGAGAGCCGCTCGGACCCAGACATCCCTCGCGGCCCGTGCAGGCCGGGGCACTTCTTTCCCTACCCAGGAAGGGCGCCAGGGGGCCGCCCCTACCTGGGCGGTGCTGGGGGAGGCGGAGCCCGGAGGTGTGGCCCCGGGCGCCGGGATAATAGCGCGGCCGGAGGCTGGCAGGGAACACCAGCGGTGGCGGGCGGTGCGATGTCGCTAGTACTGCTGAGCCAAGCCGCGCTGTGCTGCGGTGCCATGCCGCCGGAGCCGGTAAGCCCACGTCCGCGCCCCTCTCCCGCTTTCCCGTCCCTCGAGCCCGGACCCAAATTCGTCCCACCCGTCAGCTCATGCTTCTCCAAGGCGTTCGCGGAGGGCCGTCTGAAGGGGACGCGTGTACATGCTCTGGGGCACCGGGCGTCGGGCTGCTTGAGTCAGGAACAAGGGAATCAGACAAACCTGGGTTCGCACGCCACCATGTGCTCTTGATTCAGCCATTTATGCTCACGGAGCCTCTTGTCCTCATCTGTGTAAGGAAGGGTCATACCTAACTTACCAGGATCTAGTGAAGGACAGCGATAGGGCCTGCAAAGCAGCAGCAAAGATCCTGGCACATAGTAGGTGTTCACTATTGTTATTGCCTGGGGTCTTGAGGTCTGTCCTCTTTGGGGGCACAAGAGCTGCTTCTCCATTCCACTCGCCCTTTTTGCCCTGTTAATTTCGCTGTACTGGGGCCCTTGTCCTCAGAGCTAAGCTCCTGAACTCTACTGCAGGTTTCTTTTCGTCCCCTGTGCCTTGAAGGACTGAGGGAATCTTCTGGGTCATTAAAGAAAAGCTCATCTGCGAAATAGCATTTGAAGCTATACTGCTGCCCTTTTAGCATAGCACATAGCATAAAAGCATGGTGTTACTTGGTGATGGAAAGACAAACCCCATTCCCTGCCCTTATGTCTTCAGCTACTCTCCTTGTCCTCTGTCTCAGTTCGGAGCCCATCCCCTCACTCCCTGGCCTTTTCCACTAGAGGAAGAACTCATTGCCTTTGCAGTAGCTGCTGTTAGGCCAACAGCTTGAACTCTACTAAAGTTTAGAGCTGTTGCTTTGCTTCTTCCTAAAATTTGTCTCACCAGCTCTTTGACAAGAACGTAGCTCCCAGTATGTTGGCTCATTTGTTTAAAAAGCTGCCTGATGATATCCCTTGGAGTTCAGCTTTGAAAAGACAAAGATGAGCGACTGACAATTTCACCCAACTCAGATTACTCAAACTATCAAAAGTCTTGCCTTCTGTCATACAAGGTGTTTAGAAACGTTGAGGCCGTGAAGGATCAGATTCCAGAGCTGGTGGACTTAACCACGCTGTGTCATGTCACTGGAACTTGCGGCTGCCTTTTAGGTCCAGTATTTTATTACAAAACCAAAGTACTAATTACTTTTTCTTATAAAAAGACATGAGCAGTTAACTCCAAAGGATTTAATACTGGCCTTTCTTAGACACTGATGATATTATTTTCTAAGTTCTCTTTATTATTTTTTAAAATAAATTTTATATATTTTATTGATTTTATTTTTGGCTGCATTGGGTCTTCGTTGCTAGTGCGGGCTTTTCTCTGGTTGCAGAGACCGGGGGCTACTCTTCGTTGCAGAGCATGGGCTTCAGTAGTTGTGGCACATGGGCTCAGTGGTTGTGGCTCGCGGGGTCTAGAGCGCAGGCTCAGTAGTTGTGGCACGCAGGCTTAGTTGCTCCGCAGCATGTGGGATCTTCCCGGACCAGGGCTCGAACCCCTGTCCCCTGCATTGGCAGGCGGATTCTTAACCACTGCGCCACCAGGGAAGCCCTAAAAGTTCTTTTTAAAAGATAACATGATGAAATCACAGTTGCGTTATGATTTGATAAATATCTCAGGTGAGTCCTTTTATATTAGAAGAATAATTTTTTAAAGCACCTGGGAAAGGCACCATGGACTGCACTCTTCTGCTTATCTTCTTGGCACAGCCAGTCCTTAACCTGGGAAAACTCAATAAATATTCTAGACTGTCCTGAAAGCCTGCAGTTAAACATAAGAGTGTGAAGGGACCTTCATGGTGGTCCAGAGTTATCCCCTGCTTGTAGCAGAGACGGCTGAAGTGCAGAGAGGGGTAAAAAAACCCACCTCTGGTCTTTAAGGGAGGTGATGGCCAGGCTTGAGGGTCAAGTGTACTAGTGGTTAATCAATGGCCCATCATAGCCTACCATGGGGCCACGTAGTCTCCCTCAAACTGTGAAGTGGAACCAGCTCAGCATTCATCCCTTGTATATGCATTTAAAGAAAAAGATGGTGTTTTGCCTAATTGGCAAATGAAAGCTTGTGGTTTGACGGTATTCAACATGGCACTTGGTGTCTTTCTCTCTTACAGACGATTCAGTGTGGCTCTGAACCCAGTAGGTGCACTAGAAACAGGGCTTTACATCAAAAGCACAGTTGGACCTTTAGGGGACCCGAATCCTGGCAGTAGGTCATCAGAGACCAGGCACAGGGTGAACCATTGCTTTGTTAGCTGATGTGGGTGAAGCCTCTATCTGCTCAAGGCAGAGCTCCCAGGGTTTCAGGTGAGCTGGACTCCTGGCAAGTTAGAGGCACAGGAAGGGTGGGAATCACCATGCAAGGTAAAAAGGGAAGCCTGCCACTCCTTGGAGGGAGATCAAGTGCCATGGGGGGGACGTCACTTACAGTTGGGAACAGGATGCAAATGTTTTAGAGAAGGAGTGTGGGAGATTGTAGCATTTGAAGAATGGGTGGGCTTGTGCCCAAGAAATGTGTATGGACAGGGTGAGCTGGAGGAGAGATGGTACCAGCAGAGACTAGGAGGTAGGGAGGGAGAGTCATGGGGGCCAGCTGGCTGGAGTCCAGGATGAGGTGTGGGGAAGGCAGGACTGATCCTAATAAACATGTCAAATATATTGGATACACACATACGTATGAAGGGACCCAGAGTGGTTACACGTGCTCTGTAGGTTGGGGCCAGGAGGTTGAGCATCACCTCGGCTGCACATCAACCAGCACTGAGAAATGTCTGGCCTGCCTTAGCTGGAAGAAGAGATGAATTGTGAGTGAGGGGTGGTCAGGGTGGGTCACGTAGAGCAGGTGGCATTGGATTGGGCTGGGGAGGGGGGCTGTCATGGGCAGTCTCGCCTTCTCCCAGGACCATCTCCAGAATGGATGGTCTGACACACCCTGACCCCAGGAGACTTGAGGGATCTCCGAGTGGAGCCTATTAAAAGCAGTGTTGTGCTGGAGGACTATTCAATTTTGATGAACATAAGCTGGATACTCCGGGCAGATGGTAAGTTTGCATCAATCAAAGATAAGGCCTGATGTGTCTGCTAAAGCAGAAAAGGGCAGACTCTACAACCCATTGCTTCCCCTCCCAGGCACATATCCAACAGAACACGTACATGCACGCACCAAAGCCACAGACTAGAATGTTCATAGTAGCAGTATTCATAACAGCCAAAAATGCCTCAAATGCCTGACGGTTGAATTAGAATCACAAAACGGAATCCAGTATAGCAATGAGCATGAATGCTCTGTAACTACACACAGTGTGGATGAATCCCACAAACAAAAGAAGCCAGATTCAGGAGTTCATACCTTCACATCTGCACAAAGGCCTGCAGTCCTACCCACCACATGATTCCATTAACAAAGAGTGCAAAACAGGCAAAACTACTCTAAGCAGTTAGAAGTCAGGACAGTGGCTACTCTCAGGTGGGGAGTGACTGAAAGGAGGCCTGAGGGGCACTCCTGGGGTGTTCCTTGACTTAAGTACTGGCTGCATGAGTGTGAAAACTCATCAAATGGCACGCTGGTGTGCTTTTCTGTATGTTATGCTGTCCTTCATGGAAGAAAATTGGGTAAGGTCAGAGATGATCCCCAAGGTTTAGGAAAACACTCTCTCGGGTAGATAACTTTTCCACCTCCCAAAGGGCATTGTGGAAGTCCTGGCATTTCTCTGAGGCACCTTGTGAGTTCTTTGGATGAACCAATCCTGGGGACCTAAAGGCCATGTGTGTAGGTTCCACCCACTATATTCAGCTAAATTCCATCCGGTCAATAATCTGGGAGTGCCAGTCGGGTTCCCAGAGGGCCAAGGGGAGGCAGACACAGGCACAGACTCCATCAGGGGAATCCTGGAGGGACCTGTACTCTGAAGGGGGTTGGGGAGAGAGGAGCAGGAGAGGGCCCTGGTGAGACCACATTAAATTAGATGTTGCAATAAGGCATTTGGCTTCATCCCTGGCACAGAGCAGGCTCATGTATGTTAGCTGTTGTTATAGGCGGTGGTACATGAGTTGGGCCTTGAAGGAGTAAGACTTGGAGAGGCAGAGAATAGGAGGAAAGGGCATTCCAGGGAGAAGGAGCAGCATGCATAAAGGTGCAGACAGAACAGCCATGGCTGCTGAGGACACTCTGAAAGGCCTTTGTGGTGTTCTATACAGCAGGGCTGTTCCTCTTAAAAGAGACCCAAAATAGTGCGGTTAGACTCCTCTTTGCAGGTATCTGTGAAATTCAGGCTCACCTAAGAGGAGGAAAGGCTTTGGAATTTGAATCCATATCCTTCCACTGATGAACTTTGTAAGCCACAGCAAAGCTCCCTGAAATTCCCTACGCCTCACTTACCCCATCTGTAAACTGGAGATAATCATAGTGCCTACCTTTGAGGGCTACAGTGAATGTGAAGTGTGATGAGGCAGGTAGGCTGTCTAGCATCAAGTCATCCACAGATTTAGCACTAAATACACAAGTGCCCTCTTGCCCACTTTGGCAGCCAGCATCTGCTTGTTGAAAGCCACCAAGATCTGCGTGACGGGCAAAAGCCACTTCCAGTCCTTCAACTGCATCAGGTGCAATTACACTGAGGCCTTTCAGACTCAGACCAGACCCTCAGGTGGCAAAGTAAGCACTTGGAGACACTTGGCTAATTGTCACTAATCCAGGTCCTTTGTTGGGGGTGTGGATGTTGTGCTCACATACAGGCTGCTGAGAGCTACAACCTGGAGCCTGAAGCAGAATGCCTGGGTTCAAATCCCATTTGGGGCCATTTCTCTGCTGTGTGCCTTGGGCAAGTCAGCATCCCTGGGCCTCAGTTTCCCCATCAGCAAAGTGAGGGAAGCTGAACTTAAATTACACCCTGGCTCTAGAATTTTACACTTCTCTGATTCTGTGAGTTACACTGGCAAACCGTGTGGGATCCATTTCCTTAGCAGCCATTGACTAGAGACATGAATTTCAGCAGTAGGTTAAGGAATGAAATTATAAATGAGAAGAACTTGGAAATTCAGGGCTTCCCGCTTTGCCTTGCAGTGGACTGCAATGCAATTTTCCTACATTGGCTTTCCTGTAGAGCTGAACACAGTTTATTTCACTGGGGCCCAATGCAAATATGAATGAAGACAGCCCCTCCCTGGCTGTGAACTTCACCTCACCAGGTACACTTCCTCACTCTTCTCTTACTCTCTGTCTTGCTGGGACACCTGTTTTGGTATGTGGTTTGGTACAGAGAAGCCGGGTACCCTGGACAAGGCGTTTGGCCTTGCTGAGTCTCGGCTTCCTCGTGTGTAATATGGACATGACAGTAACCGCACCTCACTCACAAGGAGAGGATTAAGTCAGGTGAAATGGAGGGGAAAGCCCATTCCTGTGTGTCAGGCACTGATTGAGCACTTGACACGCATCATCTCACTTAAGCCGTCAACAACCCCGAGGTTGGGACAGCCCCGTTTTACAGATAAAGAAACTGAGAACTTAAGTAACTTGCCCTGGTTACACAAGCAGAAGTGAAGCTGACAGTCAAACTCTGGTCCTTCTGGAATGATGCACTTTAGCCATTCTTTGTTGTTGATGCATAACGCTTGTTCCAGCCTCAGTTTCCTGGCAGGCTGTGTAGTCTGACAGCGTGTGGCTGGTCTCTGAGGATGTACAGACTCCAGTAGGTTTGTCCCCCGAGCTGCGGTGAAGAGGCAGATGGCACTGAGTTGAGTGCTGGGTTCTTGCCCTTGCTCTGTGACACACAATCAGCTCTCTGGTGTCACACCTGCAGTTATCACACACAGGGTTGGGGTGAGGATGAGATGGGATCATGGGTGAGGAGGGTCCAGCATGGTGCCCGGCCCCAGCAGCTCCCACGTCACCCCCACTCGGCTGGGTCACCTGTTCTGTATCCCATGCCTGTCCCTGTCCCAGGTGTAGCATCGAAGCCAAATGGGGCAATTTCCAATCTGTCATTGTTCCTTGGTCATGGTCCAGTGTATTCTTGGCATCACATCATTTACTACACAGTAGCGCCCAGCTTTCTTGATGAGACTAAATCTCATTTTTTAAATTATATTTTGGAATAATTTTAGATTTATAGAAAAGTTGCAAAGCTAGTACAAAGAGTTCCCATATACTTCTCACCCAGCTTCCCTTATCGTTAACATCCTACATTACCGTGGTCTATTTGTCAAAACTGAGAGTCCAACACTGGTACATTTCTATGAACTAAACTCCAGACTTTATTGGATTTCACCTGATTTTCCATTAATGTCCTCTTTCTGTCCCAGTGGCATTTAGTCCCCCGTGTCTCCTTCGTCTCATCTGATCTGTGACAGTTTCTTAGTCTTTCCCTGTGTTTCACGACCATGACAGCCTCGAGGAGTGATGGCCATACATCCTGCAAACCCAATCTGGGTTTGTCTGGTGTTTCTCTCATGATTAGACTGGGGATATAGGTGTGTTTGGTGAGAATTCCGCAGAGGTGAAGCACTCTTCTCATGACACTCTATCAGGGGTGGGTGACATGCACAGGACGTCACAGGTAGTGCTCACCTTTGTCACTGGTTAAGTGGTGTCTGCCAGGCTTCTCTGTGTAATCTAGTATTTTTCCCTTTCCCAAATTTTAGTTTTTGGAAACAGATCACTAAGTCTACCCCATCCTGGGGTGGGGGTATAGGGTGGGATTAAGCTCCACCTCCTGGAAGGGGCAGTATCTACACATATTACCAAACCTCATTTTTGAATGGTTGGTTTCTAAGTCTTCTCTTGGGGATCACAGATAGTTTTGATAAAGGCTGTATTTAAATTAGACTCTGGTTATCACTTCATAAATAGATAACCTTCTGTTTAACAGTATAATGTTAGCATCTCATTTAAATCTGGTATCTGGGGCTTCCCTGGTGGCACAGTGGTTGAGAGTCCGCCTGCCGATGCAGGGGACACGGGTTCATGCCCCGGTCTGGGAAGATCCCACGTGCCGCAGAGCAGCTGGGCCCACGAGCCATGGCTGCTGAGCCTGCGCATCCGGAGCCTGTGCTCCGCAACGGGAGAGGCCACAACAGTGAGAAGCCCACATACAGCAAAAAAAAAAAAAAAAAAATCTGCTATCTGACCTCATATCTGAAATGTTCTGGCAATTCATTACAGGTGTGGTAAGCATATGTGTGTGCACACTTGTTGGCAAGGAGTTAGTTAATTCTTGATTTTTGTCTCACTCACCTGCACCAGAAGGAACTAACTCGAACTTCCGTGGTGGTTCAAGCGACTGGGCAAAGTGAAGGTGCTGTGGTCCAAGTAAAGCTGAACGAGATGCTCTGGGGAGGGGAGGAGAGGGGAAGGGCACTGAAGACCCACTGCACCGCAACTCGTTGCCTTTGAGGGGTCTTTCTAGTTGCAGCAGATGAGTTCTCTCCCCAGCTCGCTTCTGCCAGCAGTCTCGCCATCATGTGAGGCTGATGGGGAATCCCGGCTTCCATCTTCACAGCTGTGAGGTCAGGAAGCTGACCTTATCGTCATGGTCCCTTCTGCTTTTGTGAGTGGCTGTTGACTTTCCAAGGTGCTTTTATTCCTATTTTCTGTCACAGAAACACAGAGGAATTCTGAGCCATTTTATTATCCCAAGCCTCCATTTTCACTGCAAAATGAAGTAACAAAGGATTTGAAATCAGCAGGCTTGGGTTCCCAATCAGCATATGAACTTTGAAGGGCAACTCTGTCCCCTCGGGGACTGCATTTACTCCGCTGGAGAACAGGAAGTTGGGCTAGCAGGTGCTCTCACAGCTCTTTCCACTCTGAGTGTATGCTGTGGGGCCATGGAGGGTCCCGGTAGGACACAGCTACACCCAAGACATAAGGGCCTTTTTGTTCTTCATTCCCGGGACATACAGGCAGAGCTCAGACACGCCTGGCGGAGCAGATACCCATCAGCACGTTAGGACTGCAGCCCTTTTCCAGGGAACCAGACTCTACTAGTCCCAAGGGACTTACATGTCGTAAAGCACTGGCTTAGGTCAAGAGGAGTCCCACTGCTCTGTTTTTTGGAGGACATATTTGTATATGTATTAGGATGTGACCTAACCCTTTTAGATAAGGAAATTAACATCTTAGCAACATGTACAAAGTTTAGGTTCACAGCTCAGGAGTCTTAGAAGGTGTTTGGTCTTGAGTCACTAGTCTGGATTTTAGGGCTTTGTGACAGAAGTATGACCAAGGAAAAAAAACGTCCTATTACAATGCTAGAGAGGGGTTGAAGCCAGAAAAAAACGGAAGAGAAGTTCTGGTGAAAGTAGAAATAAGGCTGAGCCCCTCATTTCTCCTTAGCTGACTCCGTATTTCCGTACCTGTGCTTCATTTATGAGATCAAGATCCGTGACCAAGCAGGATACACACAAGAAGGGAAACAAAATCAACGGTGCAAAATTGATGTTCAGAGTGCCCCAAGAATCTGCTGAAAAACGTCAGGGCTGTAAAGGGACTGAGTATATGAGGGAACATGCATTTCACTGCTTTTTGACTTTCTTATCCATCTCAGTGGCCCAGGCCTGGCTGTTACTGTAATTCATTGTGGCCACACAGACATTTGGATAACAAATTAGGAATAGTGGCACCAAGAGACACACATCATTGGTGCCTGAGAGCAGCTGATTCTGGAGAATGTCTCTCTGGATTTAGAGATGTTAGTACCTTCGCTGCAGGTTGACAAATAAAATGCTTCCAGAACTAGCCCAGGGGTGGGGTCAAAAGTTAAAAGGGGACTTCCCTGGTGGCTGAGTGGTTAAGAATCCACCTGCCAGTGCATGAGACATGGGTTCGAGCCCTGGTCCGGGAAGATCCCACATGCTGTGGAGCAACTAAGCCCATGTGCCACAGCTACTGAGCTTGAGCTCTACAGCCTTCAAGCCACAACTACTGAGCCCATGTGCCTAGAGCCCATGCTCCGCAACAAGAGAAGCCACCACAATGAGAAGCCACGATGAAGAGTAGCCCCGCTCGCCGCAACTAGAGAAAGCCTGCGTGCAGCAACGAAGACCCAACGCAGCCAAAAAAAAAAAAAGTTAAAAGGTGCTGGTCTTAGAAACCCACCTCCTAACAATCCTGACTGCTGTGTAGGCACAGTGCCTACGGATTCCTGAGCACATGCACACGCTGGAGCTTAACTGATCCTCAACATTCCCGTAACCAGGTGGCATGACCCCCCCCCCACATCTGTCAGTCTGACAAAACAGCCTTTAAAAATGCCATCTATCCATATTATGTATTAAGTGATTGCACCCAGAATAACATTAATTCAGCAAGAACAAAAAAACGAATGTAAACTCTGGCTACCACAGTGAAAATGTGGAGTAAAAGGCCAAAATGATTTTAGAGGACTGTTCCTAACCTCCTGGGCCCCCTCCCCCTTTTGAGAATGTAATGAAATACCTGGACACTCTATGGAAAAACACACTGATCTGCAGACCCCCTGGAGATCTACTGACCCTTGGCTTTAAAGGGACCAAAACTTCCACAAAGCACTGAGTAAAAGTTTTAGTTTCCAAATAAGAGATAAATTTGGTTCTGTTCTGCTGAAGATGAATAAGCTTTGTTTTCTCCAGGCAGAAGTGTGCTGGGTGGATGGCTGCCTCTCCTCCTCTTGGCTCTGCTGGTGGCCACGTGGGTGCTGGCGGTTGGGATCTATCTGACCTGGAGGCATGGTAAGGATTATAATTCAGTTCTTCAAAGAAAGGCAGATGAGGAAATAACACTGATTTTTTTTTTTAAAGGAGATTCCTCCAAAGGCAATCACATTTTGGCATTACACAAGAGTCAGACATTTATTTAATGCCTCAGAGCTCTCCTAAAGACTAATATAATGACTGGACCACACCTGCTAAGGTAAAGTAGGGATTGGGACTCCAGATCTGCTATCACCTGTTTTCTTTTTACCATCGAGGCATCTACAACAAGTGTAATGGGCCAAAGATAGCTGATAACAAATTACATTTTACCGTGATAGGTACTCTATGCTAGTTCCTACTTTTGAAAAATAATTCTTCCAAAGCGTAAGAACAACACTCACTTGGATTCATATACTCTAAGGATCTTGCCAACTCTAAAACACTGAAGACTTGAATAAGAAATCAGAATATTTATATAGATACACAGCTAGAGGGAGGCCCACTGAAAACCTCTGCTTCTCCTCCCCTCCACACATAGACAAGGAAATATAAATGTAGTCTTTGAGTTGTTTGTGATGTTGTATACAGAACAAGATTAATCCCATGTTCTTTCTTAGGTAAGCAAGCCACGTCAAACTTTGACCTTAAGAATACTTATATTAATGGCTATTGTTTAACTTGTATTCATTACAGTAGTTTCATACCTAGTTTCCATTCTTTAGCACGTACAGGACAGAATTCCAGTTGAGTTCCAGCTGAAATGGGGTACCACTTAACCTTATGGAACTGTGAAGAAACTCTACCACCTGTAGGTAGAAGATGGAACAACTACTGAGTTGACCCAACTCAAAACATGATGTGAAGGGCAGAGAGGTCAGCTGTCCTTGTTCACATATGGCACTAAAAATACTAAATTTACAACCACCCACCTGAAACAGAGTACCTTAAACCTGAACAGTTTCTATGAATTTATTTGAAAAGCTATGGGCTTAATCAAGAGGACTAATTCAGTGATAGGGACTTAGAAAATACATCTTTTAAGCATCTTTAAGGTTTAAGCACTGGTGTGTTTCAGGTGATGTGTATACAAAAGGAACATCAGGGGTATTTTCCTCTCTGGCAGTTGTAACATCCCTGGTGCTACGGTGATGTGGCCTAGCAAGGGATCATTTATCAGCGATAGTTTAGACTAGAGTAAAAGCCTGTTATTTGCTGTCCACAGATGACAAATGCTTTTCTCCCCCACAGAAAGATCAAGAAGACTTCCTTCTCTACTACCACACTACTGCCCCCCATTAAGGTTCTTGTGGTTTACCCATCTGAAGTATGTTTCCATCACACAGTTTGCTACTTCACTGAATTTCTTCAAAACCACTGCGGAAGTGAAGTCATCCTTGAAAAATGGCAGAAAAAGAAAATAGCCGAGATGGGTCCCGTGCAGTGGCTTACCACTCAGAAGAAAGCCACGGATAAGGTCCTTTTCCTTCTTTCCAGTGATAACACCACGTGTGATGGTACCTGTGGCAAGAGGGGGGGCAGCCCCTGTGAGAACTCCCAAGACCTGTTCCCCCTCGCCTTTAACCTCTTCTGCAGCGATCTGAGAAGCCAGACTCATCTGCACAAATACGTGGTGGTCTATTTCAGAGAGGATGATACCAAAGACAACGACACTGGGCTCAGTGTCTGCCCCACATACCACCTCATGAAGGATGCTACGGCTTTCTGCAGAGCTTCTCCATGCCAAACAACGTGTGTCGATGGGGAGAAGGGTGCACGCCTGCCACTACAGCTGCTCCTCCCTGTAGCCCAGCCACGAAGCAGGAGACCTTAAAGCCTTCCTACTGCTCCAATTACAGGAGGAAAGCATCTGTGACGATTCTGAAGTTTACCGTACGGGCTACTTGTAGGGAGGATTACAGTTGAACCTTGAACAACCCAGGGGGTAGGGGTGCTGACCCTTATGCAGTCGAAAATTCATGTATAACTTTACAGTCCACCATCTGTCTCTGTGGTTCTGCATCCATGGATTCAACCAACTGCAGACCTGTAGTATATATTTATTGAAAAAATCTACATATAAGTGAATCTGCCCAGTTCAAACTTGTGTTGCTCAAGGGTCAACCATATGTATACCTGCTTTAGCAAAAGGAACTAAGGGAGGATTCACAACTGAATACATACACCTTAGTCTAGTAATTAAAAGTTTTTATGCTAATAAAATTGTTACAAATTTACTAACTACTGTGGCATTAAAGAACAGAAACTGAATTTATAACTATAAAGCTAAGTCAATTTCACACCTAAAAATCAAGAACACTTATAAAACTATAACCATTCAGATAATCAATGATAAAGCATCTCCCAGCCGAATATCCAGTCTTGAATAGTCCATGCTCTGCAGAGCAGGTAGAATTGTTTAGCTCTATAACTTTCTAAGTTTAATTAATGAATGCCAAACCTAAGAGTCCTCACTAATTCACTCAATAACTTCTTAGGTGAAAAACCTTCTATTACACACACAAGTCCTTATTTCTAAGATAACAAAAATAGGGAATAACAAGCTGAACCTGTCTTTGCTGACCAGATGACCTACTCTATGTGGAACCACTTGTATACTTGGTATTTGCATAGGACCCTCCCTCTCAGAACTAGATTCATGTCCTATCTGACTCTTGTACAGGTGACTTTTAACATCAACAACAAAATACATCACTTGCAGAGCTGATGTCTACTTTTGCCCAAAGTTACCTATTGGAAGTCACTGTCAGAATTCAGAGTTTTATGGTTATTACATAACTTTCCACGTTCAAAACAAAAATAATTCCTATGTTGAAGTTAGCCCTCCTGAAGTAATTAGTCATTTTATAAATGAATTATTGCACTGGTTTACTTAAATAAAAAACAGAATCTACCACAGAATTACAGAATGTAGAGATCTGTGGCGTTTTAAGTCTTTCAACTTTTTACTTTTCTCAAAGCATCTTTTTCTTAATGCAGAGGTCACCAAAAGGTTGTTTATATTAGCATCCATATTTTTCTAGGAAAGCTTGTCTCTTTCACACAGTGCAAGACTGCATCTGCTCTAGAATGTGGATCAGTTTCAGGTGGATGACTGTTAAAATGTTCTTGTAGATTATCCTTAAAGGACCATGCCACTCCTTCTAATACATGTCTTACAGATAAAGACCAAAATAAGGAAGCATAGAGTGTCCAGCTTCACAAGCAAATGCTTAGCAATGCCTGAAGCAATACAATTAATGTGGTAAAGCTCACTTACTTGTCATGGTCAGTTTTCACGGTGCTTGTAAGTGCTGGTAATAGAAGACAGCTTATGTCAAAACTTGGACCAGAAACCAACCTCCTCTGAATCAACATCTACCAGTTATAAGAGCAATATGCTATTATGTGAAAAACTATTATAAACAGAAATACATTATGCTTTTGGAACTAGGTAGCCAGTATTAAATTGTGTTGAAACAGCCCAGAAACATAAAATCAGTATTGTATAAATGTAATTATTTTGTTAAAAAACTGAAAAAATAAAAGCATACAATTTTCAAATTTAAGGCAAACATCCCAAATAATACTAGCAAATTAAAATTTTGTAGTACTGGCAGACTTTTCTTTGTTTCCAACCTACTGAGCAGATATGCAAAATAATCCTATTTATTTAAAATGCTCTAGTAACAGCATTTCTCCAAGTCCTAAAACTTCCAACCATCCTTTTTTTTTTTTTTTTTTGGCCATGCTGCGCAGCTTGTGGGGTCTTAGTTCCCCGACCAGGGATTGAACCCGGGGCCACAGCAGTGAAAGGGCCGAGTCCTAACCACTGGACTTCCAGGGAAGTCCCCACCAACCGTCCTTACTGTTTCTATATTCCACTTACCTGCATCTACTTTTGTCTTTCCCCCAGTCCCACTCCCACCCTCAGTTCTAGAGAAGCGAGATGGTCCCTGGCAGGGAGTGGCAGGAATCAGGCATCCTCCCCATCCTCCCAGGTCTCTGAGCCCATAGGCTGTGCTGGCTGGCTCCAGTCTCCAAACCTCCTTCCCTTCCTCTGCCGGGGCTCAGAAGGCTGCACCAAGGCCTGGACCACTGGTGGTAATAGCTGTCTGTATTTAAACTTTGGTTCAGACTGCTCACAGATTAAGGTCAACTGATCATACTGAACAAAAAGTGCTCCAAGAACTTTCACTTCATTTTTCAGCTAAAAGAAAATTGGGGACCTGAGGCTTAAGTTAGAAATTACAGCAGTCTCCTTGTTTATCTGTACGACACATTAGAAAATCATTAACCTAAATCATTTCTATCTGGCTTTAGGAAGCAAATGAGTTTTCCTTTTCATTTCTGTTCTGTTTTGGTCAATGACTGTTTTCCTTCCCCAAGCCCACCCCAGATTATGTCAGTAACAAAAGCCAGCCAGCCCAGCCTTAAATCTTTGCCTCTGGAAATCTAGACCTGAATGTGCCCCAATATTTTTTGTAATACAGGAGAAAATTTAAAAAAACAAAAAACTTTCTTTCCTATTTGGAATTTTAGCAGCATACACAAGTCATGACATATGTGCTTGCTGTACTAGATAAGAGGGAAAATGCGTGACCAGACATTTCTCACAATTCAGGTACACAGTCACACACCCACCCCTCATGGTTATGTGAGACTGCCTGATGACTCGCAGAAGCCAACCTAAATGAAGGGCTTCACCACCTGAGAACCATTCTACTGCAACAATTTAGACCATCGGGAGTTAGAGAGCCTGAAGAAGGGGCAGGAGAGTTTACCACTGAAGACTAAGTTCATATTTATTCTCAAATGTCCTGACTATAAAAGCAGCTTATTTTTTACACCAATGTCATGTTCTCAACATAAAAGTTAAAATTCATTTATTTTCATAAAACTTAAGCACCTAGGTCAACAAATTAGAATATAAATGTTCTATAAGAGTCTTTTATACCACGAGGTTATGTGTTGGTCTTCAACAGTGACTTTTCTGTCCATTTCACCACACAAAAGCAGCTCGCTCCCGTAGCATACGGACGCCAAAGCGCTGCCATTCTCTCTGATAAATCCACAGCTCCTGTGTTGTATCTAAACAAGCCAACACTGCCCCTCCTTTCCATGCAATCAGCCGGGGATCCATGTCCTAGAGAGGTGATAAACAAAGATATTTCAGTGTAAGCAGACTAGACATATACTTATTCATCTACTTGAATTTGGGGGTAGAAAACACCCTGCTGAGTCAATATGGAATAAATCAGATTTTCAACTTGCATTAAAGACCCATGAAGGATCCATGAACCACAGACATCCTCTATTTCAACTCACAAGAAAATTTTTTAGTTTTTATTACTGAAAATGCTACTATTCACTATTTACTATTATTCCACAAAGAGTCCCTATAGGCAGGAACATATGTAAGGACATAACTTATTTTGAAGTTTGACTGGAATAAATATATCCCACAATCCCTCTCTCAGAATTAAAATTAAATAAAAATATTCCCAGGAATTGTCAGTGAGAATAATAAAATACAGACACAATCTGTTTCTAAATTCCTGTGTTTATGGTTGCCAAGATAGTTCAAACCAAAAAGATCCTTGAAAATCACCTGGTCTAGGGACCAGCAGGAGATTCTTAATATGAAAGAGATAAAAATGGAATTGTTCTGGCTGACAGCGTGAGAACAGTCAGTCTTCTCCTTGCCCCATCTAGTCCTGTGACAAAGGCGGAAGTCAGTCATGCTAGTTTGGAGGGCACAGCAGGGACTAAAAGCCAGTAATCTAGTCCCTAGTCCAGAGCTCCTTTCACCACATCTGTGACCTGCTGAAAGTAATTTTTCCACTTGCTCCAAGCCCTTAAGAACTCCCCAGACACAAACCCAAGCCTCCCAGGATTTTCTCTGTCCAATACATTACAACTAGAAATAATGCTGTTTCACTGGCAAAGAGTACAACTTGCACCGTGTACAACATACCTTGGGCCTTGTGATCACATCCACATTTTCAATAATTCGCCTGAATGAAGGTGGCATCTTATTGAGAATTCTGTGCTGCAGAAATTCTTGAGCTTTGTGAAACATCAAACCACCTCCCACCACCAGGATGGAGCTGTACATCTTCTTTTTGGTTTCATCAGACGCTGAAAAGACAGTGAAATCCCTTCCACGCTTTTTCTCCATATCCACCACCACCCCAGGCCAAGCCACCATCATCTCTTGCTTGGATAACTGCAGGAGCCTTCTCAAAGGTCTCTCTCCCAACCCATCCTAGACAATGCTACCATGCAGCCCGAGGAACCTTGCAAAACACAAATGTGAGCATGCTGCTGTCCCACCCCCAACCCTGCTAGTAGCAGGATTAGGACCAGAGTCTCTAGGGGGGCCTACGAAGTCCAGCGTGCTGTGTACCCACCACTTCCCACAGCTTCACCCTGCATCCTGCTTTCCAGCCACACTGGCCTTCACACAGGCTTCTCCATCTACCTGGAATACCAAGGTAACACCTCACTCTCCCCCTAGATCCCTCTCTCAAATGGCTCTTCCTCAGGAAAGCCTTCCCTGCCTCCCCGCCTCCACAGCTCCTCCTGAGTAAAAACCCCTTATTAAACCCTCAATCAGAAACTCTCAGAACCCTTTAGTTCAATTTTGTAGCACCTGCCACAGTTGTAATCTCATCTTTGTGTGGTAAGTTGACTTGTTTTGGTCTCTTCCACTAGGCTCCATGCTCAGCGAGGCCAGGAACCAGATCCTAACACCTGACAATGTAGGCACAAAGCAGATGCTCAATAGCTTTTTTTTTTTTTTCTTTTTTTTTTTTTTGCTCAATAGCTTTTGCATGAACATGCTGCAGGGCAAAACTACACCCTGGCCTGAACCCTGTAATTGCTCTCTCCCGGCTCCCAGACGTGCTTACAACAACAGTCTATGCTATGGAGGATGGCTTTATCCAGACCCAGGGCTTTCCCTTCAAACAGCGAGATGGCAGTCTTCCTGGACATCAGTGCAGTGAGAGCTTCCTCAGAATCATTGCCAGCCATCAAGCAGTCTCCCTGGGAGGATCCCAAATCCACCTCCTGGGAATGCAGTCTTTCTGGAAGATCAGAGGACTGGCCACGAAGATCCCCCTCAAATCCAATGGGTTTGGATGCAGACTTTCGGTCAGCAGTAGCTTTTGCAGACTTTAAATCAATCAAAAGGAGAATCAAATGGATGGTAAGGCTATGATAGAACACGGTTGATGTTCTCCAGCTAGATCCCCCCTCTCCCTACCCCACTACTCTATACTCTATAAAAAGGTCTGTCACTGTGCTGCAGAGAGGAAACACACCATAGTTCTACGACCAAGCACCTGGTCTCCACCCCCGGATAACTGGGAGTGAGGGGTGGTGTGCAGAAGATGAGGAAGTGCTGACAATTCCAAAACAATCATGGGCAGGCAGCGCGTGAGGTAACATCTCACTCTCCCCCTAGATCCCTCTCTCTCAAATGGCTCTTCCTCAGGAAAGCCTCACCTGCCTCCCCGCCTCCACAGCTCCTCCTGAGTAAAAGAGCTATAACTTTGCTATTACTGATTGGATTTTTAAGATTGAAATGTCGATGTAGATGAACCTTTTTCCCCTGAGTTTTTAAGTATAGTAGTTCACTGGAATTCTTAGGCCAGTGGCTGTTATGGGTCCTCATTTTCAGACCTTATCTAAGCGCCCCATGCTCAGCTTTGGGACAGGAACAAAGACTAGAAAAGGTTCACTGCCCTCTTCTCTCCATCATGAGCCGCTGTTTCATTAGCAGATAGGAGCTTTAATTTGTGCCCCTGAATCAGACATCCTATAACTAGGATCAGCTTTGGACAAAAAAATTCAGCTCTTTGCCTGTGCCACCCAGTTTTTGCATGATAATTTTAAAATAGGTAAGATTTTACTGAAAATACTACTGGATAAATATTCAAAAGTAGATAAAGTATTATACATAAACTACATAAAAAATAATTCATGCCAAAAGGGAAGTATCTTATAGACTGGTATTCTGAAAATTGATGTTTGCTGAATAAAGAAATCTGTCATCTTGATTTTAAACACAGACTTCATTTCATCTACGGTCTTAAAAACAGTTAACAGCTTTAGTATACTGTCAGATTGCACCCACTGCAATGATCCATTAGTTATGGGCAAATGTCTCATACAGGGACAAAACTGTCTCCTCTCACACATAATGACCACAGACCTGTTCTTGCTTGCTTTGTGTGGCCAGCAGGTAATGTTCATCATGAGGATCCTCAGGGTCACCCTGGGATCTGTGCTGCAAAGTTGTCATTTTCTGTCCAACGATTCCAAAAGTTGCTGGATAAAACAAAGCCATCGGAGCCTGTGCATGGAAGGAAAAGAATGACCAGCCAAGGATACTGCCTTCTGAAAAAACTGACCCATTAAATAAATTTTGTTCTTCCAAAAACAAAACTGGCAGATCAGATCCTATAAGTTAGACCGAGTAAGCATTCTCTTTCAGAAGTAACATTATTTCTTCAGTGCATGATAGGCCAGAAAACTCACTTATCATCAAATTGAATGGATGATATAACACCAGAAATCTCAAAGTAAATGTAAAATAAGTGCCTAGTAATCTACTTTATAATTTCCTAGTAAGAATGGTGCCTCTTTCTAAACAACAACTCATCACATACTGGCTAATTAAAATAATGGCTCAGATCTGTTCTGATCTGTACTCTACCAGTGGTTTAAATGTTGGGTTAACAGCTAATTTACAACCAGTTGACATTCTCACCTCATGAGGTTTCCAGCAAGTACATATTCTCTCAGTCTGATTGAACCTGACTGCCTTTCTTTCTACCCATGGAAATATATACCGATGTGTTACCTGGAGTTTTTCATCTCCTAATCGAAACTGGTAAAGAAGGGCAGGGGAATCTGGATGTCGAATCTGAAACTCATGGTCCTGAAGCCCAGAGATGTCCTGATTCCAGGAAAAGATGCTGTCAGTGAATCAGTAAAAGTGCATGCAAACTCTTCAAATGCCATCTAAATCTCACCTATAAAAGGGCTGCCCTACAACTTCCTACCACTCCCACTGGAACTTAATAAAACAAGAGTTCAACTGTACCTTGATTCTCTTTCAACATTTCTGAAATTCCCACTATGTGAATTTTTGTTTGCTTCACTATCAACACACACCAATACAATGTCCAAACCAGTAAGCAAATTCCCTCAATAACTGGGAAATGTTACCCCGTCTTATGTTTCTCAAAAAATTTTTTATTCAGAATTACATTACTTGAAAAATGCTTTTTAAAAAAGTTGGAAAAAGAAAGGTCTAAAACAAATAGCATAAAAAGGTAGCAATTCATATACAGCAATGACTAAATGTTGACTGTTCACAATACCAAGAAAGTGCTTCAAATGATAACATTTTATTAACTGTCTATACCTATGTATTTACCTGCTACTATTCATTACATCCAAAGGTTTATCTTTATCCTTTACTAGAATGATTGTAGATCCTAATGAGGGAGACATCTGCTAAACTCTCTTAAAAAAAACTAGCTGTGTTTTCCAGAGCCTGAGACACATCCGTACAGCTCTGACCTTACCAAAAAACTCTCTCACTCCTTAAGAGCTTCAGCCTCAAGGCTTTATAAACTTGGGTTGAACAGGTTGCATAATACTGTTAAGTTTTTAATTAGCTTTAAATATCTTCAATTTTTCCTGAAAACAAAAATAATCAGCAATTTTGATTTTGCTCCCACCTGATCTAAATGACAAAAAGTTTCTTTAAGGTGCTGCAGAAGAAGGCAATCCATTTTATTTGTTAACTGGCATTCTCTGTAAGGGAACCCAGCTCGCTGCATCAGCCAGTAAAAACATCTTGACACATCAGATCCACCATATGCCAGACAGAGCCTAGTGTTAAGAGAAAAGGGCAGATGGGTAACCTGTCAGTTAAGAAGGTGCAAAGGGTGCTCCAAAAACTCAGGCACAGTGAAACACAGCAAGTTTCAAGAAATGTTGTAGAGATAAATTAAAGCATGAAAGGACAGAATGGATGTTAAGGGAGAGAGAAAGGAAGCTTGCAAAAACCAGTGGTGAACATCTAGAAGCAAAAAATGCTATTTGCAAAAAATGTCCAAGAAACAGAATACATATTAAATCCAGCTCATTTCCAAGTCCATATGTGTAGCATATGACAGCTGTTTGACTGTCTATACTCACCAACATGTAGAAATGGCAGGCAGTGACACCGTAAGACAAACTTAAGGGAGAAAATTTTAGCGAATACTATCCATTAACTGAATATTTCTATGATTTGGAAAGATCACTGCTGTGTTGTTTTAGTGGTAGAAACCCTGGGTCCAGTGTTTTCTCTATACTTTGAAAACCAATGGCATTAGGTGTTACAAATGGATGAGCCCAAACAACTCAATCTGGGTTTGAGAATGCACTGTAACCTGGGGTGGGAGGTAACAAATTAACCTTTCTCATGGACTGCTTGGACCCTCTTTTAAATTTGTTTCTATGAGTTAAGAGTCAAACTTCCTATGTGGGTGACAGAAAGAACTGAAGCATCCTGAAGAAGCCATCCTGGAAGCACAAAATGCTGCAGAGAACTGCTGTGTGCACTACCTGAGTGTGCTTACCTGTGCTGGGCTTGTCTCAGGACAGACAAGCAGCAAACCTGCTCCTGCTAGTTATTTTATTACCTCTTCTATCAGTGATGACATAATGAATGGACCTGACCACCATAAAGTTACTCCTCACTCACCAAAAACAATTATGACGAGAAAAGCAAATACTCAAAATGCTAGCTGGCTAGAGAATTCAGGCCTGAAAACCTATTTTCTCCTACATGACTTGCCCAAATAAAGCTTTGCTGTGAATGTGATTGGTATCTCTCTGCCACACCATAGTGAAGGACACAGAGCTAACATACACACTTCCTCTGTGGGAAAGCACACAACACACACTAGGGCTTTCAGGAGCTGCTAATGTGAACTCTCTTTCTTTCTCTCTCTCTTTCTCTCTTTCTCTCTCTCTTTCTTTCTTTCTTTCTTTCTTTCTCTCTCTCTCTCTTTCTTTCTCTCTCTCTCTCTCTCTCTCTCTCTCTCTCCTCTCTCTCTCTCTCTCTCTCTCTCTTTCTTTCTCTCTCTCTCTCTCTCTCTCTCTATCTATCTATCTATCTATCTATCTATTTATTTATTTATTTATTGTACGCGGGCCTCTCACTGTTGTGGCCTCTTCCGTTGCAGAGCACAGGCTCCGGACACGCAGGCTCAGTGGCCATGGCTCACGGGCCCAGCCGCTCCACGGCATGTGGGATCTTCCTGGACCGGGGCATGAACCCGTGTCCCCTGCATTGGCAGGCGGACTCTCAACCACTGCGCCACCAGGGAAGCCCTGAACTCACATTAGAGAGTTCCAATGGGAAGGGTAAAATCGGCTATTTATAGCCGTGTTAGAATTTGCACTTCCGCAATCTTACTAGTTTCATACGAAAAATCTGAATATGTAATTCCTTACAAAAACTTCTTTCTAACTCATGATGCTTTCAGTTGAACAGGCTGTGTGGGGAGAAGGAGCAGGGAATACCTCCTCCCAAACTCCTCACCGAGTGTTCCGATGAGAGACCCCATCCTCCACACAGCACACGCTTGTCTTTTGGTCTCCAACATCTACAATACACGTGCTGCTTAAACCACTTCCATAGGTGGCGCACACAGACTCCTGATGGACCACGATCCCTGAAAAACAAAAGGCAGAGGGGTGAACAGCTGGGGAGCAGGAAAGATCCTACAACAAATATTCAGTTAAAGTCTAGGAACCTCCAGGCAATCATCCAAGTTATCACTGACCCTCCCAGAATAAGCATTTCAATAAAGCAGTGAATCAGATTAACTTTGTCAGGAAAAAACAAAAACAATCTCATTTCAGGCAGATTTCACTGGGATATCAGACATACCTGAAAAACCCATCTTCATTAGGATCATATTCACTAATTCTTTCACATGCTGTTTATTATAGATATCAGGAATTAACAAGATGCATCTATAATACTAAAAAGAAGAACAAAGAAAAAAATATAAAATGGTTAACACTCAAGTCAGGTCAAAATAAATTTCACACTTGTTGTCAAAGAGGATTCTCTCTAAAGCAGTAGCAGCAATGGCTAGAGGCCCAAAATAAAAACTCAAAGCTCTCTGCTATCCTTTAGGTTTTATGAAAAAAAAACAGAAAATGCTGAAGTTTTGTGGGCTTTTTTCCCTTTGAGTTATTTAACGCTTGTAAAATGAAAAATAAGACAACTGATGTTTCCGTAAAAGGTCCAGAGAGATGCATAAACATGAGCAAGCTTGCTGATTGCAGAGCAGTTGAGAGGTACACCAAGAACCAAACAAAATGAGAAAAAAAAGAAAGCACCAGAGGGGAATTCAGTGAAGGAAAAAAAGATATCCTTAACAGCTTAAGGTCGAGAAGGCTTCAAGGACACTGTCTTACAAACAACTGAGTATAGTATACTTTTATTGACCAAGAATCTTAAAGACAATCCAATAACTGGTCATTTCAGTTTACCTTTAAGTCTTTCAGTGGGATTTCCAAGTATTTTTGTATCGCATGAGACCATATTACTTCAATATCTGCCAGGACAGCTGTAAGGGAGCCCCCAGGTCCTGGGTGAATATTTAACTGACCTCTTCTGATAGGCCAGTGAATATTGTAACAGTCCAAAGGATTAACATACAGGGCCTAGAAAAGACAGGGAGATGAATACATTGTTAAAACTCTTCTCTCAGGGTTTTCTAGATTCACATTCAAAAATGTAAGGCCAGAAATTATCATTAACATTTGCTGACTGTTCTAATGTTGAGAGTGGTGTATGTAACATCTCAGGAGCCAGTGTGAATATCTGGTCCTCAGGGTAGGATTACAGAATGCTAAGAAAAACTAGAACTAGGTGGCAAAGCAAATTAATTTTAGAAATAGTATCTAGGTTTTCTTCTTCCATTTCACTGTAAAGAAGTTTCCTACCTCTTCTCCTACCAAAAACTCAGGGTGATGAGATGTGTTTGTCCACTTATTTCCAGAGCAATGATCTAAAATCGCAGGTCGCATCTGCTTGTTGTAGGAACGTGCCTGAAACAAAAGAGCATCCAAAAATTCTCTGAATCCATGCAAGAAAACAAAAAGGGGTTGTCCTCTTTTCTCCTTTCTCACAGACCAGATACAGTGGCAAATTTTAATCATAAATCCAAGATATGTGACAAAATATTGATTGGTCACAAGTGGATTCTCCTGCCCTATACCACAATCTTGATTTCTCCCATAATGTTAACACTTAGGCAGTGATTCAGTCAGTCCAAAATTAATACTGTACTCTGCTGAAAGTTGAATACAGATTTATATATCATACAGACTCATGTCTATTCCTAGCAGTACTGGTTTATCACATTAAAATGACAAATGTGGTAAGAATACAGTTTCCCATCAAGATCCTGGAATTACACACTTAAGACTCTCAGATAAACTAAATTTTCATCAACTTGATACAAGAAACACCACCTTACAAATTATTTGGCTTGCCTAGACATTTGCAACACAAATTCAGGTATTCTGTAGGTGGTTAAGAATGGTTTTTCTTCCTCTTTTAAGGAAATCCCATCTTTAATTTGCATAATGAAATAGGGAGCGCACACGAATGGTTACGACTTAACAGCAGTGGTCAAAGAATGAATCTGAAGAAAGAGTTGAGACTGAACCTGCTCAGGGGACACAGGAATCCGTCTTGTACCATTTGACATCTTTTTAGACCATATTGCTTGATCCACCATTTTAAGGCCATTTTGTCTTTGTTCATTACTTTCAGGTTTCTGGAGGAAAAGAATAGAGATGAAGAGTATAAAGAATTTAGTGAAAAGAGAAAGAAATGGCAAAATACTAATTTAATCCAGCAAGAGCAAATGCTCCCTCATCAACGAGTAGCATGTCCTTCACCTTCGTCACATGTATTAATCTTAAGAATTCAAAGTAATCTTATTATTTATAAATTAAAAAATCAGAAAAGAGCCATCGCCATAAAACTATCTGCAAAAATCTATAACCTCAAGTGACTTTTGACTGATATCAGAGAACTGCTACTTTATATTTACAAAGTATTCGAGAGACTCTTCCATATATCTATATAATTCTCATGTTTACAATTTTACAGTGTTTTATTCCTTCATGTGTTATTTCACTTAATTAATGAGTATTCAAGTTCTTGTGATATTGCAAAGAACACTCTATATTTTTATAAAATATTATTTTGTTTTCTTTCCATTTTTATTCCTGAGATTTATTCCTAAAATAGAATTGTAAGATCCAAAGATATGCGAAGTTTAGATTCTTACACTGTCAAGTTATACTTAAGCTTAGAAATGGACTTAAGGAGGGTCTGTTAGTTATGCTAAAAAATGGAACCCTAAGGCTTACTATAAGAATTATAGAAACCCAAGTTCCTAAAACTACCCTTGATTTAAAACTTAAAGCAGATTACAATGCAATACACATATTTAACACCCATCACAAAAATTTTCCTGTTAATTATCACCTGCAAAATAGGATGCCTACTGCATCCTAAGTAAATGCTTACTCCAAGGAAATACTATTTTTTGCCTTTAAATTATGATTTGATCTAAGATTGTAACAAGTGCTTATTGTAGCAATTCAATTTGCTACAGATTGAAAATATGAGCTCAATTTAAACTCTAAGTATGGGGAAGAGAAAATATGGCAGTCAGTTAATAGACACCTGGATGCATCATTTTAAGGGAGTGACAATTCTGTATCTTCCACTAAAGATCATCTTCATCAATACCCAATTCATCCTGATCGGTTAAAAAATTAGATTTACTTTTGTTATAATTACTTCCGTACAATCTAAAGTTGATAGCTCAGATAAAAAATGATATTTGTAACCCTGAATGATGTCGTTATTTTAAAATACATTAAAGCTATGAAGATGTCGTTCAAGATTATGGCATACATTGAATACTGAAGCCCTCCCAAGGAGACAAACATGGGCTTTCTCTCTAGGTCTTACATTTCTTTTGTGTGTGTGTGTGCTGGGGAAGGGGGGGGTTGGGTTTTTTGGCCACGCTGCACGGCATATGGGATCTTAGTTCCCTGACCAGGGATTGAACCCGGGCCCTCGGCAGCGAAAACTCAGAGTCCTAACCACTGGAACGCCAGCATCCTCCATTTCTGACTTACGTTTAGTCCCTCCCTTAGGAGCCAGTTGTCTTTGTACAGGGGCTGTCCCTGTTGTTTGTGTCTTCGTGCAATAACATGAGGAATGCTGGCAGGAAGTGTGTCTGTGGCTCGACCGATCCTCAGAGTTGTTGAACCTGGATGTATGACAACAATGAAGTTGCTCTGGATTTGCTGCAAATACAAAACATAGGAGTGTGACCTTAGTAAATAACATGCAGGTAACATGTTAAATAACACAGAGGTAACAGGCTAGACTAAGAAATTAGTTTCCTGTAATGACTATCAAACTCAAGGGTATCAAAATAATTCAGTAAAGGGAGTTCTCTGAGAGGCATCCAAATATTGCTCTCTGCCTGAATGCAAACTCTTTTTGTATCTGTGTGCCGAGGATCTGACTCACAGTACTTAGGTCAACAAATATTTGTTTAGATGAATGAAATCCTAACTACCCAATGCAAATCAAGCTATAATTTGGGGGCATTTCTGTGCCAATCACTGTGGGTACTATGGTGACCAGGACAAAGTCCTGACCACTAGAGAACGTCCCATTTACTAGAGAAGAGAGTTAAACAACGAATAAGAGTGTGGGGAATACTATGACTTGTGAAGTATGGGGTTCCCTAAATCTGAATCACCTGAAGATCCTTGTTAAAACAAAACAAAACAAAAAAGACCCTAAAGCTTCACTACAAATTTTCTGATTCAGAATCTCCAGGAAGAGAGAGCCTAGGAATCTGCAAGTTACAAAAGCTCCTGAAGTAATTAGTATGATTACTCAGATGTGACAACACTGGTTGAGAAAGTGAGAGAAGAAGTTAATTTAAGATCAGAATCACTGTTTTGCAATGCTGGAAAGTAAGTGGACTTTATACATGGACCACTTCCGAGAATGTGCATGAACTGTATTTTCGTCATTGATTTTTAAACACTTTACCCTTATTGGTTCTGTACTATTACCTGATCTGGCAAGAGTCTGCGGTTAAAAAACCAGAGGTCACAATTCTATCCTCACAGGTCAGAAAGCTCTGCTGCATTTCACCATCCATTATTGGGAGACAGTGAACAAGGACTGACAAAGCAGCACAAATCAGGACAGTGGAGTAATGACTGTGGGCTTTTAGATCTGTAATTCTCAAGGGGGCAGAATATAACCTGAATCACTAGGGAACCTTTACCATGTAAACCTGTTGAGGGACCCAGAGTTTCAAGAGGGAGTGGGGGAAGAAGGGACTCCAACAATCCCTTTGACAACAGGATGCCTCTGTTGAGAATCACCATTCCAGTGTGACTCCTAAGTCAGCACCTACTCTGCTCTGCCTTAAGCTACAGTTGTGTCTTCTTGGCATGTCCTCATTTAAAATATTTCCATAACTTGCCAATAAGATACAGTCCTGAACCTCCAAGATCAAGACCCTGCCTACTTCTCCAGCTTTACTCTAGAACCACTTACTTTTCAGTCTCTTTAATCTTCCCAATCCAGATGTCTCCTGATTTCTTAGTTCACTGTGCTGACATTCAGGCCTTCACAAACGCAACTCCCCTTGCCTGCAGTGTTCTTTCTCCCTGTTAAATCTTACTCCTCCCTTCAGGTCTAAAGTTAAATGTCATCAGACCAGGTTTATTTGTCCTCCTGCAATAAAATCTTATGGCACCCCTCCTTTTCATGACACTTATCATTCTTGTAATGATTTACTGTCTGCTCTCTCAAAAGACAAAACCTTCATGTAAAGGACTACTACTGTCTTGTTCACTACTCTGTGCCCAGTGCACGGCATACAGGAGCCTAGGAGGTATTTGTTGAATGCCCGTGGCACCACTCTCACATGGCCTCGTGCTCTGCAGCACACTTCTCAAGCTTTTGCGTGCTATGGCAGACAACACTTATCTAGCAAACTGAGTTAAACAGATGAGGTGGCTTGCCATCAGGGACATCTGTACCTCATTAATAGTACACAGGCTGCAGCGCACTGATTGGGAAGCTCTGGGGTGGTAAACGCAGTTTTCCGAAGTGTGGACAAGCAGTTTTTAATAATTACATATCTACCTTAACATATCAGAAAACAACTAGCCAATACATCCTACACATCATTTCCTGGACATTACTGCTTAAGATAAAATTGAGTAAAAAAAGTTATTCAGCAAATAATAGTAGAGGTCTCACAGAGGATATGGAAAAACCAAAAGTTGTTACATGACTGAAGTTAAGCAAATGTTGTTATAGTGGCTAATGGCCCAGGCTCCAGATTCACAAATCTGGCTCGAAATTCAGGCTGTGCCACTTCCTTGCTCTAGATAAAGTTCCTACCTCAGAGAGCTATTGTGAGGATTAAACGAGTTAATCATGTAGCTCGGAGTCTGGCTATCTCTTCCCAAGTTCTGCATTCCCTTCAGAAGAGGCCAGGCTCTGGCTTAGACGACCCTCTCGATGCCATCCCTGTTACGATCTCCAGTCTCATGTCTTGCTCCCTCTTCTTCCTCAATTCCAGACATCCTCATCTCCAACATTTCATGTCCTCCCTTGGCCCAGGTCTCTTCCATGCTGTTTTCCTGCCCTCACATTCCCCCTGGCTAACTCCTAATCATCCTTTAGGTCTTTGTCCAGGTGTCACCTCCACTGAAGAAACTGTCCCAGACCGTCAGGGCTGGAGGAGGTACCTGCTGTGTGTGCCCAATACCTCCCCCTACGGTCCTCTGCACTACCCCATCCCACTCCATGCCCTAGGTACTTACTGCCCACCCCCAACCGTGAGCTCCCCCTTCCCACCAAGTGGGAGAATCCTACAGAGTGGGAAATGGCAAGGCCCTTACACACCATCCAGTCTATCCCCTCAACTAGTTGGCAGGAAGGTGACAGCCCTGTGCTGGTCTCATGGCCTGGGAGGCTGGGGTTCGCACAGTGGCTGGTGTCACTGGCCTGGCCATCTGCACTGTGCCCTCGGAGCAAGCGGGGAACGACCCCCCTACACCACCCACCTGGGTGGGCGCCCGAAGACTCCCACCGTTCGCCAGCCTCCTCCCCTCGCCCAGCTCCGTGGCCCCCCGCCCCGCCCGGAAGCCGAGTCCGAGGCCCGCCCCCAGCGCCTCACCTCCTGCAACGACTCCGGCACCAGCGCGGGCACGATGGGTCGCTTCACGCCGCGCTGCTCCTTCTCCTTCTCCCCGCCCTTCTCTTTCCCGTTCTCCGTGTCCCCCTTCTCGGCCTGGGTCATCTCGGCCGCCGACGCCCCTCCAGCCTCTAGCCTCAAGGACGCAACGCGACCGCCAAAGAAGAGGCCTCAGAGCAGGATCAACCTCTCGGCCGACTGCCCACAACCAAGATGGCTGCCGGGAGTCGGCCCAGAGCATTCCGGGAAAGCGGAAGGGCGGAGCTGCACGGAGGAGGGTGAGGTGGGAGGGTGCACTGGCTGGATGTTGCTGTGATTGGTCCTGGCTGCAGCATGCCCGCAACCTACTTGTGTTTTGTTTTGCGTGCTTGCTGTGGAGCAGCTGATAACTGGTGTCTCGTTTCATCATCACACCTGTCTTTTCTGGCTTCTCAGACACCATACATAATTCTAGTTCTCCTCGTAGTTCACTGGCCATGCTCAGCCGGGCCTCTGATGTTAAGATTCTCTGGAGTTAGGGCTTCTCTCTATACACTCCTTGGATGACTTTATCCAGTTTCATGGCTTTAAATATGAAGATAACTCCCAAATATGTATTTCCAGTTTGAATCTCGCCCTGATAACCAACTGCTTATTTAGTATCTCCACTTAGATGTCTAGAAGGCGTTGTAAACTTAAATATATCCAAAATGTAACTCGATCCCCGCCTCCCCCCCCAAAAAATCTACTACCATTTTCACCATCCTGTTTCACTTGTTTCTTCAATTGTCCACATCTTCTACATCCAAATCCATCAGCAAATCCCACAGTCCCTCAAATATGCCTTGAATGCATCCACTTCTCCACTCCTACTGCTACTACCTGGTCCGATCTCACCTGGACCACCACAACATCCTCTAAACCCAACTCCCTGCTTCCAGTCTTGTCCGCCTGTAGTCTGGTTTTCATACAGACCAGTGTTTATTAATGCCACTACATCCCCATTTTCTGGCAAACAGAGTTGAATAAATACTTATAAACGGATATAAAAGTGCTTTTACTGAACACTTTGGTTTCAAAGACTGTTAAACACAAAGTAGAATTATCTGTATTATTCATTTTTTCCATAAATATTTCAGTGCCTATTACACGTAGTCACTGTTCAAAGCTCTGGGGCAAAGAAGACAAAACCCCTAACCTCATAGAGCTTTCATTCTAGTGAAAGAATGAGAGTTACCAGCATTCAGATGGGGTTAAAGCCAACAGGCAGTATCTTAAGCAATGGTTTAGAATTAAAATTGGTAAAGATAGCATTGAAGTCCTCGATTTTAAAGACCACCTAGCAAATCTACATTTTGTAGCTCAGGTTTGTTGGTTATGGCTTTACAAATACCCTGATAATTACATCTGGTAGCAAGTAAGACACATTGTATTAAAGATCCATGGGACAAATAGGTTTTAAGATAAAAATTAATTCAAGAGCACAGATATCATATGCATACTACTGAAATACACTGTGATTTATTTATAAAGAACAACAAAAGCAATGAACAGTATTTCAGAAGTTGAAAAAGGTGACACTAATAGTACTCAATATGCAGCCATTTATTTTTCTTCAAATTTGGAGCTTTCTGTGTTTTAATTATATAAAGATGAGAAGTCAGTCTTGTAACCTAAAAATATTTACTTATTAAAACTATATTAATACTTTCATAAACGATACAAAAAAGATGAGACAAACATGTGCATTTATAGAATTGCCTGTCAGTCATGCCAGATCCCTGCAGGGGGGAATTCCCAGCACAACCTCATTCATCTGTGAGGACACAGAGCAATCCTTGTTTAGAGTACACATTCATCTAACTTGTCCAGTGTGGTCAACACTCCATTTCTTGATGGTTTCCTTCTGCTATGAATGTGCTTGTCCAGTTGTCTGCTTCTTAGAGCAGACATTTACCTAAAAGAAAATGATATAATAGTTACTAGTTAGTAATTTGGATCTGTATGAAAAAGCTAGTCATTACATGTTATAAAACCTTCTTCAAAAGACATTTTGATTCAAAAGACAATTTTTCAAGGGTTAAGATAAAAATATTTTTCCAAATAAGATGTCTGAGTAATGACAAAATGTTGTGACTTCTGCTTTCCTAAAGAAAACCTGCCTAAGGAGGCATTTTCAAAATGAAATCCCTGCAGAATTGCAGGTTTTAAGTTACCTTCCTCATCCACCGGCCATTGGAGGAGGATTAGGGCCACGCAGATGATTAATTCGACCCATTCTTCTGGGCGGGTTTCCTGGTGGCCTAAGATACGAAAAGTTAATTTCTACTGTTTAGTAGACACTACTTCAATTGATTCCTTTTAAACACTCAAATAGACCCTCTTCTTTATTTAAAATAAGAACTACCATTTAGGTCGCGAGTCACAAATTCAAATACTGAAAGAGACCAGATGCATAATGTGCATGAGGAAAGTGAGTCAAGCAAGGGTTAGGATAAATGGAACAGCTCCTCCTATAAATGTCCAACTGAAACGCAGCTCCAGCTGATTTTTGCCATACAGAAACACAATCCCCACCCAGTGCTGCGGGATCGTGAGATTTTCATTAGCACCTGGAAATCCAGATTCTAAAGTGAAACCTCTAGATTTTAATGTTGGCCATCAGTTTTCATCCTCTAATTTAGACTTTTCCCATAGGATATTTGATATACATTTTAGCTTTGTCAGATTAACTCTGATTATCAAATCAAAGGCAATTTGATTTAATTTACAGTAATACATTAATTTTGTGAAATAGAATTTAAGCCTTTAATTACCATGAGCCTAACTATGTTTGTCTGCCTATTTATCTCTAATTTAATTATGTTACACAGAGGGGTAAAAACATTGTTTATCAATTAAAAAAATTATACCCTCTTCCATCATCATATCTGGAATCAGATGAGCTTCCGTAGCCTCTTCTCTTTTTCACATCTTGCTGAAACAGAGTTCTGAAACTGAAACAAGGGGCAGAAAACAACAGAAGATCCACTTTCAACATTAAAAAATGCATTTCCATGGTTCCAACTATCATCTCTGTGGGAGGATGACTACCCTAACTTAGCTCCAAACCCACATTTCTTGAAGCCAGCTGGACAACACTATCTAGCGCAAGCACAAGTCTAAACAGAGTGTGCTATGTTCTGTGCCAAAGCCACCATTCCTTGTCTTCCTTGTTTGCTGTAACTCTTCTAGACAGAGTCTAGCAATGACTCTGAAACCAGAGTCATCTCCAACTTCCTTCCTCTGCTCTGTATCAGTTGTCAAGTCCCAGAGTCTGCTTTTATAGTATTGCATGTCCATTTCCTGTGCCAACAGCCTACCTAATGTTACCTTGGGGAAGGAGGGGCTGAAGTGGTGTGCCAGAGGCACAGGGCTTTCTGGCAATCCGTTTAAATGGAATTTTCTTTGTGGAGAGGGAAGGATTTAACTAAATTAAAACAATATTTTAAATAAACAATATGGAGGTGAAATTTGTAAGAGATTGCAAAGAAGTTTTGCAATGAGTAACTTAACTTAGGCCTCTCTGTCCCCTGTTGTATTTCTCTATGGAACAGTTTCTTCCATTTTACCCCATCTAATTTATGCCACATGCAGCCATCAGATTAATCTTTCTAAACCAGAGCTACAATCAAATTAAGTATAAAGAGCATAGGCTGATTTTCAAATTTCTCTGCCATTTTTGCTGTGCCTCTTCCACCTGGCATAACCTCTGATGTCCTCCTCCCACAATCATGCCCACCGCAAGGCCCCTTGTAAAAAGAAGACATTTACTGATATTAAAATCAATGAAGGAAGGAGAAATCCCACATCTCTGCATATCTGCAGTTCTCTGCCCACGAGACACTCAAATGTATATTCAAACTTTGGATGAGTAAGACTTGTTAGTAGATGAACAATTTTCATAAAACAAACAGCATATGAAAGACCAAAAAATGAATTTAACTAAGAATCGCTTGAAATTATGGTGAAGTTTAAATTTTTGTCTCCTCTGTATCGATGCTAACCCTTCATTTAAAAAAAAGTTTATGCCTTGGGAGCTTTTAAAAATCAAGATCTAATTCCCCTGTTTACTTGTTGTATACTATGCCATAAAAGCTGCACATACACACTAAAGGCAGGAACAGTAGGGAGAAAGCAAAGTGCTGTCATCTGGCAGCAGAACGAGCAGGTCTGGCCCCATAGCTGCAGGCTGAAATGGTTACCACCACGGCTAAGACATGGTCAAGCTTACTAACTCAAGGAACATATTCATAATCATAAAAGATGTTTGGGGCAGTTTTATCACTACACAAGTCTTCATCTCCCTTGGGAAAGCTATTAATAAAAATTACAATTAAAAAGTGCTTCAGGCAAGCTGAACTTAAATATCAGGGCTATTAAGAGGACTACTATACTTACAACAAAACCACGAACTCGGCTATTCCCCAGAAGAAATCCGTTATAAAAGACAATCTCCATGGGGACTGACTCCTGCTGTCCAACACTTGTCCTATAGACAAGAATAAAGAAACTTCAGTTAGTGCAACAAATCCCTGACACAAGATGCATTACATTTAATCAGTTAGGTAACAATCATAGGCTCAGTTTTCAACTTGTTCACTGTTCCAAGGAAAGGTGTGTTATGTGTACATCATTCTAAGGAAAGGTTAGGGAAGTGAAGTTCTGTGGTCTAGAGGTCATTCCTTTAATATGTCAAATTATGCCTCCTATAGTTTGTAATTTCTGCTGGGTGACATTTCAAGTTTTTTTTTCTCTTTTTTTTTTACTGTGGTAAAATACACAAAAATTTTTTTACCATTTTAACCATTTTTAAGTGTACAGTTCTATGGCATTAAGTACATTCACACTGTCATACAACCATCACCGTCAGCCACCTCCAGAACTTTTTCATCTTCCCCAACTAAAACTCCACACCCATTAAACACTAACTCCTCATTTCTCCCTTCCCCCAGCCCCTGAAAACCACCATTCTACTTTCTATCTCTATGAATTTGACTGCTCTAGGAACCTTGTACGAGGAATCATAATATTTGTACTTTGGTAACTGGCTATTTCACTGAGCACAGTGTCTTCAGGATTCATCCATATTGTAGCATATGTCAAAATTTCCTTCCTTTTTTAAGGCTGATGAATATTCCAATGTAAGTATATACTCCATTTTGTTTATCCATTCATCTACTGATGGACACTTAGGTTGCTTCCACCTTTTGGCTACTGTGAACATGCCGCTATGAACATGGGTGTACAATACCTTTATTCAAGTATTTTGAGGAAACAAATGAGATGAGTGAATATAAAGAATGCTCACACCACTTCCATTTTCCTAAATGTGTTCTGAGTATCTCTTTCACTTGCAAAGTCTCTTGCCTATATAAAAAGACTGTTTATACATACCCTTAAAATCTTCAGGATCAGTTGTTATATTAAAATTTTTATATATCAAAGAATTTGTGGGCTCTAAGTACTAAAGAGAATTTGGCTTGTTCATTAAAATGACCACAATTTTTCTTTAACAGAATGTTGTTGATCCGAATTACGGACTCCAGTTTTATCTTACAGAAAAATGGATATATTTTTTGAACCACTTTAAATAATAGAAGCTACATCAGGAAAAGTTAATACTCTAGAGTTTCAGTCTTGCAAATCAACAGGTTAGAATATTTTGGGAGACGAGCCATCTGTCAACTACCTCTCCTCTCCATTTTCCCAAGGGCTTCACCACTTACTGCCATGCCCAGTTTACTTCTCCTCTTTCCTTGACCAGCTTACTTTCAGGTAGCCACTTGGACCTGAGCCCTCACAGAGCTACTGAGAAAAAGGGGCTACACTTAAAGACAGAGTGTGAGTGATAGGCTTGGTTCTGCCTCTTACTAGCGCTGCTTCGTTGGGTGACATGACATTTTCCTTCTCTAAGAAAAAGTATTCCAAGGATAGTCATCATATAGAATTGTTGAGAAAAAAAAGTCAACTGACAGTGAGAAAAAGGTTTTGTCAACTATGAAATGCTGGTACAGTCCTTCTAAGAAAATAGAAGTAGGACTTCCCTGGTGGAGCAGTGGTTAAGAATCCGCCTGCCAATGCAGGGGACATGGGTTCGATCCCTGGTCCGGGAAGATCCCACATGCCACCGGGCAACTAAGCCCCTGTGCCACAACTACTGAGCCTGCGCTCTAGAGCCCGCGAGCCACAACTACTGAAGCCCGTGCACCTAGAGCCCATGTTGCGCAACGGGAAGCCACCGCAATGAGAAGTCTTCACATGGCAACGAAGAGTAGCCCCCGCTCGAGGCAACTAGAGAAAGCCTGTGCGCAGCGACAAGAAGGGAGGGAGGGAGGAAATAGATCTAATTGGAACCCGTCCATTTCTTCCTTTGCCATTCTAAAGAACATATTGCATGCATTTGTACCATTCTGACTTTTTTGCGCTTTTCTTCCCAGTTTCTGAAGGCAGAAACCTCCCCTCCCAATATCCTCAGAGAGAAATAAGTTGCAGTTGGCCATTTCTCAACTATAAAAG
This sequence comes from Mesoplodon mirus, assembly GCF_964341445.2. Taxonomy (NCBI): domain Eukaryota; kingdom Metazoa; phylum Chordata; class Mammalia; order Artiodactyla; family Ziphiidae; genus Mesoplodon; species Mesoplodon mirus. The sequence goes on along the minus strand of NC_138988.1, from coordinate 35,116,452 downwards.
TGAGATTAGAGGCCCTAGTAGGACCTTTATGTTATTTATGTAGATCAAAAACAACAATGCATACACAAAAAGACACACTACAAATACAAGGAATTATTCAATAAATAATAGAAGCTGCCAGTCTTAACCACAAAGAATATAACACAAAGTCTGCAAGTGCCCAAAACGAAGATGAAACTTTGATCTTTAGTGTCCATCAACCTACTTGTTTCAAAGATTTTTAAGTAAGAGATAAGGAGGAAGAGAAAGTGAGATTTTGAAAAGCAAAGAAATGCAAAGTGCACTCAGCCAGAAGATTTCTCACTACCTTCTTGGTCTCTGAAGATAAACAGATGACTCAAATAGAACCAGGACCTGGTTCCAGTGATGCAATAACTAGTTAAGAGTGCACCGAGGCATTTATTTCACGTGAGTCAAACAAGTGGGCAGGCAGTTCTGACACTGTTCTGACCCAGTCATACTGTGTCTTTCCTTCCCATTCACTGTCTTTGGGGAGTCACTGAATTAAGTCTCTCTCAGCTTCTCCATTCCAGGAATAATCAACTTGCTCCTACAGGGAGTAATGCTACTCCCTGTGCCCCTTGAAATTGGGGCAGAAAGCTACATGCGTGACGAGCTACCCCTCTGCTGGGATAAAAAGCCTATCCAAAGCTTTTCTTCAACTCTCTTACACATTACAGAAAGAGGCAGCGTAGTAGAAAACCGTAAGAACGCAGACGTCAGTCTACCTGCGTTAGAAACCCGGCTGAGCCATTAGAACTACCTCTGTGATACTGGGCAAGCTATTTAATCCGGCTGCGCCTCAGTCTCCACCCGCAAAACATATAGTAGGGTATCACTCGGATAAGGCGACATTAAGACAATGAGCGGACAAACGAACAACGCTAAAAAAAGTGCCCGAGGCACAAGCGCTACGTAACGGCGTGAACACTGTGGTCTTTTCTAGTTAAGGACACTGACGCCCGACAGGAAAGACCACTTTCCGAGATCCACAAGCAGAAGCTCCAGGAGGGCGAGGACGCCGGGCACTGGGCACCGCCGTCACCACGGCCCCCGCCGCGGCTCAGGGACGTTCGGCCGACAAGCCGCAGGCCCGGGCGACTTCGCCCCCTGGCCTCGGGGCGTGCCCGGAAAAGCGGCGCCGGGACGGCGGGCGAGGATGGAAGAAACCCGGGGCTCGGCCTCCCAGGACGGAGGTCGCCCACGTAGCCGCTGCAACTCACCATTCGAGATGTAAACCATCTTGCTCCTTCTCCGCCTCCAGAGCGACAGTGGGGACTGGCCCCTCTCACTTTCCGTATCTCCCTCCGCGCTCCTCCCTCTGACGTCACAGGCCACGAACAGACAAAACAGTGACAGAGGAGGGAGGTGGACAGAGCCCATTGGCTCTGGGGGGACACGCCCTCGACGGGCTTTTTGGTCTCGTCATGCTGGTGATTTTCGATGTAAGGTGGAGGCTGGGGCAGGTGATAGGATGTGACGTTGCGGATTTAGCCTGTAAACGCGGGCTTTCCTGGCTCCTTCGGCAGTGGAGTTTGGAGAGCTCGTTTGCGCTGCCGGGAGAAGTTACGCTGCTTTCTAGTTGTTTGAAGGGCGCAGGGTTGGGAAGGCAAGGTCACGTGTGAAGTGACTTGGAGAACCGCCGGCAGGAGGAGGTTCCTGAGAATTTTCCAGAATTGTGGATCTTTCAAGGTGTGCAGGGAAGTGCCTTGCGGGCGGAGGCGGTGATCAATCCGAAAAGAGCTTTACGGTCAAGACTTCGGGAATACACAGGCCCTATCTAGACAATGTACTCATTCTCTTTAGAACCGGTGTTTCTCCTCTTGGTTCGCTAGAAGTAGATGGAGTTTTTATCAGCGCTTGTGACACAGCTGAAAAATACTGTAGCGCGGGGTAGCTCGAGACCTTTCTCTGCTTGTTTTTTATTACTGGCTACTTCGTGATATTGCCAGCACTGTGGAGGTGACAGATGAATGAGAAGCTGTCTCGTGGTCATTGATTAAATATGGCCCACGTACCTTGTGCTGATTGATTAAATATGGCCCACGTACCTTGTGCTGATGGGTACTTACTCGGCTCCAGCCACTGGGCTACTTTCTGGTCCTTGACCATGGTAGTCTCATTCCTGCCCCTTTGCTTTTGTACTTGGCTGTTCTTTCTGCATGGAGTCCTAATTCCCCCCCCCCATTCTCAAGTCATGTGTTGTCTCCTCAGAAAGTTTCTAATCACCTTAACTAAAATAAAATTGAAAATTCCATTTCGGAAATAATATTTTACATTTAACAATGTGTGTTAAGTTGTATGTTCCAATACCTAGAATAAACAAATATTTATTTTCATGTTGACTTTTTCAGTAGCAGTTTTCCCCAAAAAAGTGCATAATAGGGGCTTCCCTGGTGGCGCAGTGGTTGAGAGTCCGCCTGCCGATGCAGGGGACACGGGTTCGTGCCCCGGTCCAGGAAGATCGCACATGCCGCGGAGCGGCTGGGCCCATGAGCCGTGGCCGCTGAGCCTGCGCGTCCGGAGCCTGTGCTCCGCAACGGGAGAGGCCACAACAGTGAGAGGCCCGCGTACCGCAAAAAAAAATAAAAATAAAAATAAAAAAAAGTGCATAATAGGACAAAACAACATCCTTCATTTGAAAGTTTTGCAGCGCAGGGGGTTTTTCTGCACAAATACTGGAGTGGGGTCATTAATTTTCCCAGTACCTTCCTTAACATAAGCCATGCCACCATCATCTCTTACCTGCTCTTCTCTAGTTGTTTTCTATCTGAAATCCCAGCTTCCACCTTTACCAGCCTTAAGCAGTTTTTCACACTGTAGCAAGAGTGATCGTAAAATGGAAATCATTGCTTGCAACCTTTTAGATACTGAAATTTAGTGATTTCCTATTGCTCTTAAGATCCAGTTCCTTGTCCTGGTCTACAGGCCCTTCATGACCTGTCCATTTGATCGCCCCCTTCACTACACCTCCTGCCACAATCCCCACCCAAATTTTGTGCTAGCAACATTGATGTTTAGTCTCAAGCATCCAAGTTTTTTCATGCCTGCAGGACTCTGCACATGCTTTTCCTTCTACCTGGGACACTCTTCCCCTGACTTCTTGCACAACCAGCTCCTTTCATCTTTTAGATCTCAGCTTACCTGTCACCACTTCTGAATTCCTTCTCCTGGCCAATCATCTCCATGATTATTTTCTTCATAGTACTTATCATGATGTGAAAATATTTTATGTCATAATTGGTTTCTTTCCAGAAAATATAAGATGTAAGAGGTCAGCAATCTTACCTGCTTTGTTCCCTCATATCTTCAAGGTCTATTATAGTCCTTGGCAGGTAGTAGGTACTCAGATGTTTGTTAGAGACGGAGGGAGAGAGACAGACTGAGAGAGAAAGAGAGAGAGGTCTATCTAAAAGTTCCCTAAAAATCTCCCAATCACCAAAGGAGGAAGAGAACTAATATTGGGATCTCCTGAGTACCAGACACTGCTAGGCTCTCTCTTCCTCTTCATCCCTCTATCTAGATTATTTCTTCCTGAGATTTTAATGCAGTGATTCCCTAATGAACTACCTCTAGCCTCTCCCACTCCATTTCATGATATGTTTAGCCTCTTGTTTAATCCAAGTTTGCCTCTTTCCTGCTCACATCTTCAGTTTCTCCGTACCACCTGACAATTCACACCCCAGCCTCCATGGTCTGGCATTGAGGGCTTCCTTGATATATTTTCTTAGGTTTATCTCTGCGACTAATTTCCTAATAGACCCCTGGTCTTCCTTCCTTGTTGCTTCTGCTCATTTGTTTCCTCTTGATGGGAATTTTCCCCATCTCTTAAAATCTAATCCATCCTTCAAGGTGAGGCATGTTCCTATTAAATGAAACAACGAATAGCAAATGTGAAAGGACTTTGCAAACCGAAAATATATACATATTATATATAACTATATGTATATTATACTATATATATTTCAGATAGATAGATTATATAGGTAATTAGTAGCAGGATGGGCCGGAGGACAAAGAACATTTCCCTCCTTTCCCTAACCTTTCATGTCAAGAACTTCATGTTAGTTACCAGCCACATGTGGCTGTTGAGCATAGAGATATGGCTTTAGTCTGAAATGAGATGTGCTGTACGTGCAAAATGCACACTAGATGAAGAGATTTAGAATGACATGATGTCCAATATCGCAATTTTTAATACTGATTGCATGTTGAAATAATATTTTGGGCATTGGATTAAAATATTTTATTGAAAGTAATTTTGCCTGTTTCTTTTTACTCTTTTAACGTGACTGCTAGAAAATTTTAAATTACGTACTTGGCGCACATTTATGTTTTGCATTATATTCCTTTTGGACACCACTGGTCTAGAGTGAAGACATTATTGGCCTGGCACAGGAAAGGTACTCAGTAAATATTGGTTGAATGGCTGAATGAATGCTCTTAATAATGGATAATATTATGCAACGTTTACTATGTGTCAGGCACTGTTCTAAGCATGTTTTACTTATTAGTCCTTACAACAACAATAGCTAACATTTATATACTACTTACCCTGTTCCAGGCAATATTCTAAGTACTTTTGATGTATTAATTCATTTAAACCTCAACCTTATTAAGTGGGCTCTACTATTATTCCCATTTTACAGATGAGGAAATGAGTCACAAAGAGCTCAAATGACTTGCCCAGGGTCACACAGCTAGTAAGGAGCAGAGCTGAGATTAAGACTAAGAGTTTGGCTCTATAGTTTGTGCTCTTGACTCCTGTGCTAGGGAATTCCCTTGCAGTCCAGTGGTTAGGACTCTGCACTCTCACTGCCAAAGGCCCGGGTTCAATCCCTGGTCTGGGAACTAAGATCCCACAAGCTGTGCTGCGTGACCCCAAAAAACAAACAAAAAACTCCTGTGCTGTACTGCCTCTCCACACATAAGCAGAGGTATTGAAATAGGATATAATCCAGTGTGGTACTCATAATATAGAATGGGAGGTGGTTTCTGGATACAATTTAAATGTATCTCAGTTTTCTCAAAGTTACAAAATAGCTTCCCACAGTTTTTCTTTTCTAGATACCCTAAGCATAAAATTCCCCTAAGCATCTCTAAGTTGATTACCTAGCCATCTCAGTTCCAATCTAAGCCCAGAGGGATGGGCTACTGTGAATGACAGCTACCTCTGGAGCTGGGACTGGAGTGAATCCCACCTAAACCACATGGGTGGAGAGAGGTGTTTACCAGAGTATAGAAAAGGAATGCTGGGTAACATCAAAACAATAAAATGCCTTCAATACTGCCTTTAAGGAACATGGAAAACAGATGGCATTTATGTTCTTCATTAATCTTTTATGTGTTTGTTCTTACAGTTATTGCTTCTATATTGTTTATTTCATCTGGGCTCAGATATCTTAGCTGTCTCATTTTTCTACCTTATATTCTTTACTGATGTCTTTCACAGTAACTTTTTTTTTTTTATTCCTTTTAAGGTATGTAGTCTCAGACTGGACATGCTGTGCAAATCAGGGGCTTACTTTTTTGCACCAATAAGTACTTCATCCCTTCAGTTGAACTGATAGTTTTACTGCTCTACAAGTCACTTTCTTAAACCACTTGAACTCATTTTCTGCATCAAAATGGAAAAATGTTACTAGAAATTCACAACGCTATCTTCCTGGGAGAATCTGGTGGATTAAAAAGTTTAGGATTTCATCTGTAGTCTCTAAAGTATATCACAAAGTTAATGATATTATTAGTTTCATTAGTGAGCCTGTGAGGTTCCATTTAAACCGTCTATCTTGTGCAGCATGCGAGAGCTTAGTTCCCCGGCTAGGGATGGAACCTGCACCCCCTCAGTGGAAGCACAGAGTCTTGACCACTGGACCTCCAGGGAAGTCCCTAAACAGTCTATCTTTAAATGAATAAGGAATGTGTAGATTCTACCTGTGATTCTGTTACAGGAAGAGAAATACTGCTCCAATTATAATTTATAACCTTTTAAACTCATGATCTGATTTTAGTAAGGTGGTAACTGTAATGGAAACTGTTACAGTGGTAAATGGAAGGAAATACTTGTACAGATTTGTAAAGTAAAACCATCAGACTTAGGTGTTGGTTGCCTTCTATCCTAGGGGCATTAACTGATTATTAAAAACAAATTTTTATTATTTTTAGAATTATATTCTATACTACAAAAAAAATATATTGCTTTCCAAGCCTTATGTCTAGATTCCTAAAAGTGGAATAAAATATAACAGAAGTGTACATTCTAGCGCTGTGTTCGTTAAGTCTCAAGATAACATTGATTTTTATATTTGAAAAATTAGAATATAGGTATATGCCTGTTGACTTTAAGAAACATATGATTTATTATTTTTATTCTCTAAATGGTTTGCAGCAGAGCATTTGATAGTCCTTATATCTTTTTGTTTTGTTTTAATGTGGTACCTCTATATAATACAAAAGTCAAAAGATACAAATGAATATTCCATGAAGAACAAGTCTTCTGTCTTCCCCTGTAAGCCAGAATTCTAAACTTCCATCCCCTAGCTTAGAGAAGCTGTTAATAGCACTGATTGGCAAATTCCTCTTGGGCAATAGTAGCCTCAATGACAGACTCACCTCTCTGAAGTTCCATCTTCTCTGGGATCTTGGCTAAGCAATTCTTCACTCACTTACTATCATCTTTAATATTTTAAAAATGTTTTTCCCTCATTTTTTTATCCAGGTTTTTAAAGTTGTGCTCAGAAGAAGTGGTAGTACAGATTACTTCATCCTTCATAATGAAGTGGAAGTTGATGCATTTATTTAACCAAATCGACATGGCCATTTAGATTAGGTCTTAGATTAAGCACTATTTTGCCTTTGACTTTAAAAATTCTGCTATTTGTGTATAAGTAAAATTTCCATAACAACTGCTATCTTTTCGAATATAGTCAAAACATTATTACTTATGAACAGAAAGGATTATTGTAAACAGTAAATTTAAATGTGTGAGTGATTTAAAAATATATTTATTTTGCCAATAAACATTCCGCTTTTAATCCTTCCACAACCAAATAGATGAATAAAACCTTACTTTGGTTTGATAGTCTCGGTCTTTTAATTAAAGGCTCAAAGAAAATAGATTCATTTTGTGGCCTCCTAGGGAAAAGTTCTTTATGGCCCAATGATGACTGTTCCTTGGAAAGATTGTTAGCGAGGCTCCAAAGGATTCTGGTAGGGAGGTTGCTGTTGCCTCAGCTAGGTGGTGAGGCGGGCTGTTGCTGATGCCTCAATATCACCTTATTTGTTTTTTTCATAAATTTATTTATTTATTTTTAGCTGAGTTGGGTCTTTGTTGCTGCACGCGGCTGAGCGGGGGCTACTCTTCGTTGCGGTGTGCAGGCTTCTCATTGCTGTGGCTTCTCTTGTTGCAGAGCACGAGTTCTAGGCATGCAGGCTTCAGTAGTTGTGTCTCGTGGGCTCTAGGTGCGCGGGCTTCACTAGTTGTGGCACATGGGCTCAGTAGTTGGGTCGCACAGGCTCTAGAGCGCAGGCTCAGTACTTGCAGCACACGGGCTTAGTTGCTCCACAGCATGTGGGATCTTCCCGGACCAGGGCTCGAACCCATGTCCCCTGCATTGGCAGGCGGATTCCTAACCACTGCACCACCAGGGAAGCTCCACTTTATTTTTTCTTAACTAACTGTATAACACAAGCAGCTTGGTTAATATCACCCAAGGTCAAATATGGTTCTTAACTTCAAAAAAATCATCTTTCACAATTATCAGTAATCTATCTCTTTTGCTGTGAAACTCTAACTTGGTTTTGATGAAAAGTATGAAGCAGAGACTCTGAAAATGGAATCTGGCAACTGCCAAAGTGTTGCTTGATGTTATTTTCTCATTTCATTTTGAATGTATTTAGCTACTCGTTAGTGGCCCCCAGTCTTTCACATTCAGACAGAGACATTTCACAAGTGTGTTGGAGACCATATGTGCAGAAAAGTGGAGAAGCAAGGGGAAATGGCTAGAGTCACCTTGGGTTGCTGACCTGTTTGGTCTCTCTAGTTCCCTGCCATAGTCAGCAGGCTGGCAAGGGAGGGGAGCAGGTGTGCTGGCACACGAGACAGGCTCAGGCTTACTGCTTGCAATGGTGGTGGCAGCGTAAACAGTTCACACCAGCATTTTATAAGCTAGCCGGGTACTGGGGAGCTCAGCTTTGGGACCCTTCCTGCATGAGGAAGCCACCCAGAATATGACTCTAGCCATTTCAATTGAGTCACTGTTTTTAGAAATGTAAAAAAATTTTTTAAAATCCCACTAAAGTACATTTTCTATCATAAGCCTTGAAAATGTTCATATTCATAATCCAACATTTCTATTTCTAGAATTCATTCTAAAGAAACAATGAGAGATGTTGAAACAGATTTACAAGAATATTTAGCCCAGTGTTATTTGAAATGGAAAGAAAAAATGAAAGCCATATAACTGCAATAGTGGGAGATGAGCTAAATTTTGGAATACATAGCATAGTGTACATTAATATAGTGGGAAATTATTTATGATATATTGAGTGAAAGGAGCATATTATGAAACAGTATGTAAAGTATTATATCAATGCAAAAAATGTGTGTATCTGGAAATACACTAAAAATTATGGGAGCTATAATTTTTTCTTTGTGTTTTTCTACAGTTCTCAGATTTTCTACAATAAACACGTATTCCTTTTCTAATTAGAAATAAACATCAATTTTTTAATTGAAGTATAGTTGATTTACAATGTGTTAATTTCTACTATATAGGAAAGTGACTCAGTTTCACCTATATGTACATTCCTTTTTTTTTTTTTTTTGGCGGTACGCGGGCCTCTCACTGCTGTGGCCTCTCCCGCTGCAGAGCACAGGCTCCGGACGCGCAGGCTCAGCGGCCATGGCCCACAGGCCCAGCCGCTCTGCGGCATGCGGGATCCTCCCGGACCGGGGCATGAACCCGCGTCCCCTGCATTGGCAGGCGGACCCTCAACCACTGCGCCACCAGGGAAGCCCTGTACATTTCTTTTTATATTCTTTTCCATTATCCCAGGACACTGAATATAGTCCCCTGTGCTATACAGCAGGACCTTGTCCATCCATTCTATATGTAATAGTTTGCATCTACTAACCCCAAACTCCCAGTCCATCCCTCCCCCACCCTAAGTATACATTTGTTAGAAACTGAGGGTTTATCTCTAGTCTCATTTTAATGGCTTGGGTAATTTTTTTAAATTAATTAATTTATTTATTTTTGGCTGTGTTGGGTCTTCGTTTCTGTGCGAGGGCTTTCTCCAGTTGTGGCGAGCGGGGGCCACTCTTCATCACGGTGTGCGGGCCTCTCACTGTCACGGCCACTTGTTGCGGAGCACGGCTCCAGACGCGCAGGCTCAGTAGTTGTGGCTCACGGGCCCAGTTGCTCCGCGGCATGTGGGATCCTCCCAGACCAGGGCTCGAACCCGTGTCCCCTGCATTAGCAGGCGGATTCTCAACCACTGCGCCACCAAGGAAGCCCTTGGGTAATTCTTAAAAATATTTTTTTTCTAGTAGAAATGATAGAAAATTAATAACCAAGGAGTTTACTCAGGTAGTTGTTAACTTTCAGAGTACATTTTAAAGTCATTTTATTTAATAGGTTGTCTTTGCTTTGCCTGATTGCTCTAGTACACACAGCATACACATGGGAACCCCACTCAAGTGAGTTAGTCAGTGCTTTTGGTTTTCGCTTAGGATGAATAGTCCAGTAAGAATCAAGTAAACAGTTTCAGGTTCCTTGCTATTAGCTCAAAATAATTCTGACTGCTTATCAAAATGAAGACTTAATGTGTTAATTTTGTGAATGGTTTACTGGCAAGGTTACTGAATAAAAACCTTCATTTTAAACGTGTGCTTTTTCAGAGTTCTATCATACTGCTAAATAAAATCCTTTTAAAAAGAGTTCAAATAGGGATGTGGACCTTTATAGATCTTTAGACCTTCTTTTGGGCAGTTGACTGATTGTTGATAGACGGTAGAATCATCTTACCAGTATTTTGCCCATGCTGAAAAAAAAAGGCCCACGAAGCAAGAAAATTTATAGTATTTGATATGATGGCAAAAAAAAGTTGTCAAGGGCTTCCCTGGTGGCGCAGTGGTTGAGAGTCCGCCTGCCGATGCAGGGGACACGGGTTCGTGCCCCAGTCTGGGAAGATCCGACATGCCGCGGAGCGGCTGGGCCCGTGAGCCATGGCCGCTGAGCCTGTGCGTCCGGAGCCTGTGCTCCGCAACGGGAGAGGCCACAACAGTGAGAGGCTCGCGTACCGCAAAAAAAAAAAAAAAAAAAAGTTGTCAAAATATACAAACAAAAACAAATCCATATACGTATAGCTGATTCACTTTGCTGTACAGCAGAAACTAACACAACATTGTAAAGCAATTATACTCCAATTAAAAAAGAAAACCCAAAATATTCCCATATGAGTGTTTCATCTAATGAGCCTTCCTTTAAAATAGAATTTAGCCTTAAGCAACTGAGCCTTATTTTCAGGGGATGAAATTAGAGTCCAACTCAATGACTTTTGCCTCCCTGCTGAAAGGCACTCTGGAAATAGCAAGCAGGGAATCAATGCTGAAAATAAGTAATTTCTTTTCAGTATGGATACAGTGAAGTGTAAATTTGAGCTGCCTTTTATAACAGAGTGAGAAAGCCTGGTTTATGCCTAGGCTCTACAAAAGGGTCAGGGAAATTTGAGGGCCGAGGGGGGCATCTGTGCATATAGTGCCCACAAGTATGCTCTGGACTATTCTCTACAGGCAATTTGTTTCCTTTAGCTCTCACTCCCAAATAAGCAGGATCTCAGCTTTAGGGATAAATAAATTATTTTTCAAATCTAAGACTAGTAGAGGAAATGGCTTCCTTTGATCCTCTGGATGTTATGACACCTATTTAAGAGCTTGCCTGGCTTTTATGATATCAGCCCAGAAAAAAAAAAAAAAAAGACCTCTGGATGCTTTAGGGTATTCCCTTTTCTTTTTAATGACCTGTGGATTTCAGGAGAGAGCTTCAGAAATGTTCTAGGCACTTTACTTTTTGCTCTGGACCTTAAAGATCCGATAAAATATGCAACAACCCCTTGAATACTTGAATTGAATTCAGTTTATCTTGATAAAGATTTATCAGGCTGTTAACTGTGTACAAGATATCATGGTAGCAATGGCACAGATAGTAATAATAGCTAATATTTATTTAGTATTTTGTGCTTGGTACTGTTCTAAGCAGTTTCCATACGTAAACATTGTATTGAACAAGCAAAACATATGGGTTGTGATCAGTAATTTTACTTTTTTCTTCCATCACTCCTTTCTTTTTGTTCAGTGGGACTAGCTCTTCTATGTTCCCAAGTGAAAACAGGCAAGCCCTATGACTTCTCTGACTTCTCATAGGTCATATGCTTGGTGTCAATTTAGTAATAAGAATGTCCAGTGCTGGGCTTCCCTGGTGGCGCAGTGGTTGAGAGTCCGCCTGCCGATGCAGGGGACACGGGTTCGTGCCCCGGTCTGGGAAAGATCCCACGTGCCGCGGAGCGGCTGGGCCCGTAAGCCATGGCCGCTGAGCCTGCGCGTCCGGAGCCTGTGCTCCGCAACGGGAGAGGCCACAACAGTGCAAGGCCCGCGTACCACAAAAAAAAAAAAAAAAAAAAAAAAAGTAAAAAAAAAAAGAATGTCCAGTGCTAAGTAAAAGTAAAACTCCTGATCTTGATTGAAAATTAAGATATTTTTTCCTTTCCCGTGTGAATGAAAAATGTTGCCAGCCATATCAGTAAACAAAGAATGTTGCAGCCATCAAGCCACTATAGCCACCCAGGACAGCGAGCCCTGTGGAGACTCAGGATGGGAAAGAACAGGATACCGGCCCTAGATAGCTAAGGTGCATAACAAAGGAATGATGTCAATAGGCCCAGACTCTTGCATCTTCCCATACAAAGAAAAGCGCTAAATTCATTAACTTGAGATATCTAATTTTCTTTAACTAACAGTAATTTTTTGATGTTCTGACTAGCTGGTCTTTTTGCAAAACTCCTATATATCCTGGTTCCTCCCTTACCCCTTGGGAGCAGTCTTTTAGAGATATCTGAGAGGCTGCTTCCCAGGCTTGAAGTCTTCAGAAAGTCCACCAAATAAAACATAATTCTCGACTTTCAGGTTGTGCATGTTTTTCAGTAGACAGTGCTTAGGGCCAATATGCTTCCTCTGTCAGAGACACAGGGCCCTGGCCATTAGCCGTAGCTTTCCAGTTAGCTTGTTGAGCAGCAATGGATTTTATGAGTGTCTCTTGGGAAGAGCACACTGGGTTCATAACGGGACCATAATGGATATCACAGGTGGATGAACAATTTAGGGGTAACATACCTGTCAGTCTGGAGGTGGCATGATCCATTACCTTATGACTTGGTCTTTCCATCCTTTTCTATCCATAAAACATACTCTTGTTCCATTTTTTAAGAAACATATAATCCACTTATTATCTTTAACATGTCTTCGATGTTACTAATATACTATCTTTTTAACCTCCATCCTATTCATTTTTCTTGACTTCTATAACAGAATTGCATAGTCTTAAATAATATAATAAGCCCATTACAGTCCTTCCAAAATTTAGGGATGCATATTCATCTGTCCAGGTGGTTTCCTCATGACTTGAGATGAAAGTAGGGAGGGCATTCTCCATAGAGCGGGTGACATTCACAGAATAGCTATCTCCACAGAAGTCTTCTTTTAAAACTTCTCCTTAATCTCTACTTTTGTATCCCCACATGAACAGCTTAAGAGTTAAGAAACTGGTTTCCAGATGGCTACTTTAAGAAAAGATACAGGTTGCTCTAGTTCCTGTTTTAAAATATCAGATCTATTTTATCCAGGTGCCTCAGTCAAGACTTCCATTTTAGCATCCTGATACACATGTATTATTCCATTGAACCCTCACAACGACCTTAGGAAGTTAGTATGTTCTTGTCTCCATTTTATATATGAGGAAATTGAGGCTTAGAGAGATTTAGTAACTTGTTCACTCTTAGCAAATGGTAGAACTGGGATCATAACCCAGGCAGTCTGGCTGCAGAGTCCCTGCCATTAAAGAGTCCCTTTCATTCTCCACAAGAAGGAGGGGGGTTGATGAAAGCACAAATGACTAATACAAGATTGAGGAAAGTCAAGTGCCCTAAGAGAATTGCACGCTAAGTGCCCATGGGGTGAGGAGGAGGGAGACCACGCAGTACCTGGAGGGAATCAGAAAAGGATTCCTGAGAAGTGATGGTTGAAGTATATTCTGTGAGGTAAAGAGTATTTTGACAGAAGCAAAAAGGAGATAGAAATGAAATGAACAATGTATGACGAGATTGCATCTGTCATCCAGAAATCCTTTCACTTCAGCTAAATCTCCAAATGATCACATACCTTAAACCTAGTAAGACTTATGATGGAACTTGAATTGGCTGATGTTTTTTTAAGCATGCTGTTTCCATAGTTAATCTTATGAAAGACAATTATTTTGTCATTGACTCAGATTTCTTGTCTATCTGTTAAAACTCAGCTGGTAGACTCACATTAAAAATGTTCTAACTGGAATCAAGTTGCATAGGATATTTGAATGCTTTGTATACTGGCAACATATTATATCTTAAGTCATTTTTGTTCTTCAGAACCAAATGGATAGCTGCACTATACACTGACTAAACTCAAATAAACTTGTGGATTATTGTTCACTGTCATCTCCTATTACCAACAAGCCCTTGAAGCACAATACGGCAGGAGTGGCACACTTGGGTGGGAACTGTGGCAGACAGAGAGTACCTTTCCTCTCTAAAGGGGACAGAAAATGTTCAGCTCTAGCTACTCACCACCATGTGGGATGGGGATCCACTGCAGCCAGAGCTTCTGATGATTTCAAGAGAAGCTTGAAATCTGGATGATTATCCAAAATGTCCCTGTTTTAAAATGTTAAAATATTAGTAACTAATTCATACTTTTTAAAAAAACATGATACTGGGGGAGTTTCCTGTTGGCCTAGTTGTTAGGATTCCTGGCTTTCACTGCTGTGGCTTGGGTTCAGTCCCTGGTCAGGGAACTGAGATCTTGCAAGTCATGTGGCATGGAGAGAAAAAAAAAAAAAAAAAAAAAAAAAAAAATCAAACGAACAAACACACAAACAAAACAAACAGAAATCCCCATGATACTAGCCAAACAAAACATGTCTATGGGCCAAATACAGCCCAAGAGTCACCTGTTTGAAACCTTTGCTTACAACATACCCACTGGAAATTGCTGAAATTCCTTATGGGCCCAGGCTTGAAGAAGCATACATTAAAAACAAAAACAAAAACAAAAACACTAACCCTTTCAATCCCTGGTCCAGGAACTAAGATCCTGCATGCCACACAGTGCATCCAAAAAAAGAAAAAGAGAGAGAGAGAGAGAACAAACCTGTGGTTGCCTAGGGGAGGGTGGGGAGGGATGGATTGGGAGTTTGGGTTTGGTAGATGCAAGCTATTATATATAGAATGGATAAACAACAAGGTCCTACTGTATAGCACAGGGAACTATATTCAATATCCTATGATAAACCACAATGGAAAAGAACATGAAAAAGAATGTATATATATATATATATGTATAACTGACTCACTTTGCTGTACAGTAGAAATTAACACAACTTTGTAAATCAACTATACTTCAATAAAATAAATAATTAAAATTTTAAAAATAATTAAAAAAAAACACCAACCCTTTTATTATGGAAAATTTCAAACACTGAAAAGTAGAATAGTATAATGAACTCTTTTGTACCCTTTGTGGAGTTTAGACAGTTAACAACTCACAGCTAGTCTTGTATCATCCATACTCCCCCCTACTTTCCCCCATTTCCACAGACTATTTTGAAGCAAATCCTAAACACACAGTTTCATCTATAAATATTTCAGTATGCATCTTTAAAAGACAAAAACTCTCTAAAAATATATAATCTTAATGCTACTTTCTCATCAATAAAAATTAACAATTCCTTAGTAACATTAAATGTCAAATGTTCAAAAATCCCCTCCTAATTGTCACAAAATATTTTTACAGCTTTTATTTTTCAAATCAAGATTGAAATATACTGCAGTTGGTTGATATGTCTTGATAAATCTCTTTTAATCTGTAGAGGAACACAACATTTTAATAAAAATAAAACTTTTGAATAAAGAAGAGAAAACCAACAAAATTTGTGGCCATGGGAGAAAAATCTACTGTTCTAGTGATGTAATGAATAATAATGTGATATATTTTCTGGTAACTAGGAAAGTATCAAATCATGTGAGTGAAGTACCTTCACCATCACGTTATTACCAGAGTACTTTAAAAAATGTAAAATTTTTTTAGGTTAAAAAAATCATAAAAATAATACATTAGGAAAACATCAGCAAAAATGGTGGAGTAAGGATCTCCAAAAATTCTTTCCTCCAGAAGAGCAATAAGAATACTGGCAAAAAATATCAGAATCAACTTTTTCAAAACTGTGGAAATTAATCAAAAGCTTACAGCAATCTGGATAGCCTTTATTCAAAAATGTCTGAATATCAGTAAGAATAGCAATCTTTCTGTCATGTTAACTTGCCCTATTCCCAGTCCCACCTCTCCATTTCCACAGCAGCCTTGAGAGCCAACAGCCTAGCAGAATGGTGTTGGAGTACCTTTAAAGCCTCAGTCACAGAAAACTGTCATTATTTGACCCGTCTGGAGGTTCCCTAGAAGATACCATTTGCAAGGCTAGCAGAACTCACAAAGTGTGGGAAAGATTTTTCCCAGGGGCATTTATTGCAAACAATTAAAAGCAATTAATTAACTTTTTGACTGCCTAAGACAGGGAATAACAGTTGGGGCCAACAATAGGGTAACCAAAAAACTTAAAAGGAAAAACTTGGCAATGAGCCCATAGGTACTTTGAAAAGCTCTGACAAGCTTCTGGGAATCTAGAAGGCCACCTGTAGGGGTAAGGGTTCTGCACATGCCTAAGGCTGTTCGCATGCTCAAGAAAGACCTTAGAAGGCCCTAAGCTCTCAACCTTGAGAACGTGCACAAGTAGTGAGTGAAGGGTAAGAGAGAATAGCTAACTGCCTGAATGAACATTGAAGGTATGCCCCAAGACACACAGGGTGCTTCAGCAAAGAGTCAGAAGCATATTGATTCCAGACATTTAAAGAAATCTCTGAGCTGACCACTAAGCTAACTGGGCAGAGACTCCAGGGGCTACAGTGGCCTTTACAGAATTAGTTTAGAAAAGTCATTCAACAAACAATAAACAGCAACAATAACAAACTGGAGGAGGAAGAAGAATCTTATTTGTGGAATTTCAACATTATATTCTTTAAAATGTCCAATTTTCAACAAAAAATTATAAGACATACAAAGAAACAAGAAAGTATGACCCATAGGGGAAAAAAAAAACAAAAGAAAGAAACTGATCCTGACAAAACCCAAATGTTACACTTACTAGACAAAGACTTTAATAAGCTATTTAAAATATGTTCAAAAAGCTAAAAGTAGCAATGTCAAAAGGACTAAAGTATAATGTCTCAACAAACAGAAATATTAATAAAGAGATAGAAGTTATTATTATTTATTTATTATTAGTGTTTTTTTTGCGGTACGCGGGCCTCCCACTGTTGTGGCCTCTCCCGTTGTGGAGCACAGGCTCTGGACACACAAGCTCAGCAGCCATGGCTCACGGGCCTAGCCGCTCTGCAGCATGTGGGATCCTCCCAGACCGGGGCATGAACCCGTGTCCCCTGCATTGGCAGGCGGACTCTCAACCACTGCACCACCAAGGAAGCCCAGAAATTATTTTTAAACAAGAAGAAAACAAATCTAAAGGTGAAAATTATGGTCACTGAAATAAAAATTCACTAGAATGTGTGACTCAACAGCAGAGTTGAGCAGGCAGAAAAAAGAATCAATGGTAGTTTAATTAAGATTATCCAATCTGAGGAACATAAAGAAAAGAGAATGAAGAACAGTGAACAGAGTTTCAGAGACCTGTGGAACACCATCAATCATACTAACTTATGCATAATGAGACTTCCAGAAGGAGAGACGAGAGAGAAGCAGAAAGAACATTTGAAAAAAATAATGGCCCTTTAACACAACATTGTAAATCAACTATACATGAATAAAATAAAATTTTTAAAAATTAAAAAATATAGGGCATCATCAGAAAATCTACAAACAACAAATGCTGGAGAGGGTGTGGAGAAAAGGGAACCCTCTTGCACTGTTGGTGGGAATGTAAATTGATACAGCCACTATGGAGAACAGTATGGAGGTTCCTTAAAAAACTAAAAATAGGGCTTCCCTGGTGGCGCAGTGGTTGAGAGTCTGCCTGCCGATGCAGGGGACATGGGTTCGTGCCCCAGTCTGGGAAGATCCCACATGCCGCAGAGCGGCTAGGCCCGTGAGCCGTGACCGCTGAGCCTGTGCATCCGGAGCCTGTGCTCCACAATGGGAGAGGCCACAACAGTGAGAGGCCTGCATACCACAAAAACAAACAAACAAACAAAAACAAAAAAACTAAAAATAGAATTACCATATGACCCAGCAATCCCACTACTGGGCATATACCCAGAGAAAAACATAATTCAAAAAGACACATACACCCTAATGTTCATTGCAGCACTATTTACAATAGCCAGGTCATGGAAGCAACCTAAATGCCCATCAACAGATGAATGGATAAAAAAGATGTGGTACATATATACAATGGAATATTACTCAGCCATAAAAAGGAACGAAATTGGGTCATTTGTAGAAACATGAATGGACCTAGAGACTGTCATACAGAGTGAAGTAAGTCAGAAAGGGAAAAACAAATATCGTATATTAATGCATATATGTCGAATCTAGAAAAGTGGTACAGATGAATGGGTTTGCAAGGCAGAAATAGAGACACAGATGTAGAGAACAAACATATGGACACCAAGGGGGGAAAGAGGGGATGGGGGTGGGGGTGGATGAACTGGGAGATTGGGATTGACATGTGTACACTAATATGTATAAAATAGATAACTAATAAGAACCTGCTGTATAAAAATAAATAAATAAAGTAAAATATATTTTTTCAAACACTTAAAAAAATACAGCTGTTCAAGGAAAAAAATGGGCCCAAACTCCCTAAATTTGATGAAAAATATTAATCTATATATCCAAGAACTAAAATAACTTCAAGTAAGATAAAATCAAAGTGATCCACACATAGATATATAATAATCAATCTGGGTGTCAAAATCCAAAGTGAAACAGAGAATCTTAAAACTAGCAAGAGATAAGTGACTTATTCATGAGGAATCCTCAATAAGATTAACATTTGGTTTCTCATTAGAAACCATGGGCGCAGAAGGTAATGGGATGATATATTCAACATGCTGAAAGAAAAGGATTGTGAACCAAGAGTTGTATATACAGCAAAACTATATTTCCAAAATGAAGGAGAAATTAAGATAATATTTTTAGATAAACAAAACAGAATTCATTGCTATAAAATCTGCCTGACAAGAAATAATGAACATTGCCATTTAGACTGAAGCAGGAAAACCAGAGAGTAACTCAAATCCATATAAAGAAATAAAGAGCTCTCGTATATTAGTTCCTAGGGCTGCTGTAACAAATGACCACAAACTGGGTAGCTTAAAACAATAGAAATTTATTCTCTCACATTCTGAAGGCTAGAAAGCCAGAATCTGGAAGACCTTCACTTCAGAGATCCTAGGGTAGAACAATTCCTTGCCTCTTCCAATTTCTGACAGTGTAAGGAAGCAAAACTTGCCACCCCAAAATGTCTCTTTGGCATGCAGATTGCTTTGCACTGAAAAAAATCAAGGTTTAAAAGACTCAGTAAGAAACTTTGACCTTCCTCACAGCTAAAAGACTCAGTAAAAAACTTTGACCTTCCCCACAGCTGCCTAAAGAATGTAGATAGAGAGCCTGTCCCAGGAAGGGAGCTATCACCATAGATAACTACAGTGTGAACTAGCTTTGAAAACAGGGAGGAACCAACAAAGTTAAAATTCCTCTCTGTGTCCCATTGTTTTTGCCTGTCCCAGCAAACATTTGTTTACCAAACATTTGCTTTTCCTTCTCCGTGTCAATTGCCTTCCTCCCTTTTGAAATCCCAGACAGCAATCCCCAGTATCCTCTTTTGTCTTTAGCTGAGTATAGTATTTAAGGTGAGGGTTTCAGCCATTTGGGGAGTTAGTCAGTTTTCCTGGTTCTCTCCCAAGTATATATGTTATCAAGCATTTGATTTTCTCCTGTTATTTGTCTCATGTCAATTTAATTCTTAGACCAGCCAGAGGAACCTAGAAGTGTAGAGGAAAATTTCTTCCTCCCTGACAGCTTGGTGTCACAATAATCTACATGCCAGAGAGACATTTTTGGGCAGCAAATTTTGCTCCCCTACAGTGGCTGCCCAGTGTTCTTGGGCTTGTAGCCATACCACTTCAATGTCTGCCTCTGTCTTCACATTGCCTTCTCCTCTTTGTCTTCTCTGTGTGTATCATATAAGGACACTTGTCATTAGATTTAGGGCCCACCTGGATAATCAAAGATGATCACCTCTCCACAATTTAATAAAGGTAACCACATAGGTAGATATAAAAGACAGTATAAATGTATTTTTCCTGGTAATGAAACAGGAGGGAAGGGGGCAGGGCACAACCTTTGAAAGAATGACATAGCCCAAGGACCTGACATAAACTGATTAGAATCAAATGGGTCCAAGATGGTGGACAAGTCAACTTCCACTAGACCTTGAGCTTCAGTATACACTCACTGTAACACATAAGCAAGCTAAATGACAAACCCACAGGTGCCACGACAGTTCCAAGGCCAACCATAAGGATCAAAAAGTGGGCAGTGGCCCAGTTCCTGGAAATCCCTGCCCTTTCCTAAAATAGCTGGAATACTCCTCCAACTCATTAGCCTATGAAATTACCCACCCCTATAAAAACTGACAATCCCATACCCTGGTGCCTTTCTCACCTTTGGAGATGGCTCACACTGTCTATGGAGTGTGTTTCTCTCTAAATAAATCCACTTCTTACCTATCACTTTGTCTCTCACTGAATTCTTTCAGTGATGAGACATCAAGAACCTGAGCTTCATTAAGTCCTGAAACCAGGTGTGTGATCTCAGTTGGAAGACAGTGGATTTTGGCCAGGTTTGAGTCCTGGCTGCCTGGGCTTGAGTCCCAATCTGAGTTCTGGCTGGATTCGAGTCCTGGCCATGGGGGTTCAAGTCCCAAGCAGGGTTAAGGCTGGGTTTGAGTCCCCACACGTGGGTTTAAGTCTCAATCTGAGGTGCACAGTTTCAGCAACTCTTTTTTTTCCCCCCACTTATTTAAAAGACAACTGCATTAAGCAGTAATTATAAAATCTGTATTGATGGGCAAATAATGAATAAAGATGTAATTTATATGATAATAGCAGCCCAAAGGAAGACAGGGAATGGATCTATATGAGAGCAAAGTTTTCACACACTACTGAAATTAAGATGGTATGAATTCAAACTAGATTGTTAAAAGTTAAGATGTTGATCATAATCCCCATGCCAACCAATTAGAAAATAACTCAAAATATATGGTAAAAGAAGCAACAATGGAATTAAAATGGTATACCAGAAAGTATCTATTTAACACAAGAGAAGTTATTAATAGAGGAACAGGAAAAAAATAGGCATAAGACATAGAAAACAAATAATAGAAGTGTAAATCACATTAAGTATAAATGGATTAAACACTCCAGTTCAAAGGCAAAGATTAGCAGAATGGGTTTTTTAAAAACTCATAATATATGCTATCTATAAAAGACATATTTAGACATATTTAGATTTAAATATACAAACAAGTTGAAAGTAGAAGGATGAAAGAAATAACCCATGCAAACAGTAACCAAAAGATAGCTGGAGTGGCTATACTGTTAGACACAACAGACTTTAAGACAAAATTTGTCACTAGAGAAAAAGGACATTTTATAATGATAACAGTGTCACTATAGCAAGAATATATAACGATTATAAGCATATATGCACCTGACAGAGTCCCAAAATATATTAAGCAAAAACTGGCAAAATGGAAGGAAGAAATAGACAATTCAACAATAATAGTTGGATACTTTAATATCCCAGTTTCAATACTGGCAAGAAGAACTGAATAATCTTCTTGAATTAGTAATAAAAAGTATTCCTACAAATAAAAGCCCAGAACCAGGTGGCTTTTCTGGTGAATTCTACCAAACATTTAAAGAATTAATTACAATTCTTCATGACTCTTATGTAAAACAGAAGAGGGGGAAACACTTCCCAGCTCATACTATGAGATCTGTACTATCCTGATACCAAAATCAGATAAAGACATCAAAAGAAAAGTACAGACCAATATCCCTGAGGAATAGAGATTTTAAAATCCTCAGCAAATATATTAACAAAATGAACCAGCCACATATTAAAGGATTATACACTATGACAAATTGAAATTTATCCCAGGAATGCAAGTTTGGTTTAACATCTAAAATTAATGTAATACACCATATTAATGGAATAAAGGCAGAAACCATATGTCATCTTAATAGTTGCAGAATATGCATTTGAAAAAATCTAAACCTTTCATGATAAAAAGTCAATAAACGAGGAATAGATGTGAACTCCCTCAACCTGATAAAGGGCTCTACCAAACAAAACGCACAGCCAAGATCACATTTAATGGGTGAAAGAATAAATGCTTTCCTCATAAGATCAGCAACAAAACAAAGATGTTCACTCTCACCATTTCTATTAACATTATATTAGAAGATCTAGCCAGGGCAATTAGGCAATAAAAATAAGTAAAAGGCATTCTGATTGAAAAATAAGAAATAAAACTATCTTAATTTGCAAATGACCTGTTCTTGTATATAGAAAATCCTAAGGAAT
This sequence comes from Mesoplodon mirus, assembly GCF_964341445.2. NCBI lineage: Eukaryota > Metazoa > Chordata > Mammalia > Artiodactyla > Ziphiidae > Mesoplodon > Mesoplodon mirus. Next base: position 35,094,479 of record NC_138988.1, on the reverse strand, counting down.
ACACACTCATGCACATGCATGTACACACACACACACACTTAGAGATAATAAATGAGTTCAGCTAGATTTCAAGATTCAAGATTAATATACAAAAATCCACTGTATTTCTATACACTAGAAATGAATGATCCAAAAATGAAGTTATGAAAACAATTTCATTTATCTTAGCATCAAAAATAATAAAATAGGAATAAACTTAACAAAAGAAGGGCAAGACTTGTACACTGACAACTCTAAAACATTGCTGGAAGAAATGAAAGGAAACCTAAATAAGTGTAAAGGTATCTCGTTCATGGATAGTAAGACTAAATATTAGGATGACAATACTTCCCAAATTGATCTATACATTCAACAAAACCTCTATAAAAATCCCAAATTGATTTTTATAGAAAATGATGATTTAATCCCAAAATTCATATGGAAATTCAAGGGACCCAAAATAGCCTTTATTCTAGAAAAAGAACAAAATTGGAGGACTCACACTTCCTGATTTCAAAATTTATTACAAAGCAACAGTAATCAAGATAATGCAGGACTGGCATAAAGATAAACATAGAGATCAATGGAACAGAATTCAGAGTCCAAAAATAAACCCATGTATTTATGGTCAATTGATTTTGACAAGAGTGCCAAAACAACTCAATGCAGAGCAAGAATAGTCTTTCCAACAACGGTGCTATATATTCACATGTGAAAGAATGTGTTGGACATATAACTTACACCATATACAAAAATTAACTCAAAATGAATCAAAGCTCTAAATATCTAAGAGCTAAAACTATAAACTCTTAGAAGAAAACATAGGTGTAAATCTTTGTGATTTTGGTTTTGGCAATGATGTCTTTAGATATGACATCTCAGGAAGAGGCAACCAAAGAAAAAACAGGTAAATTGGACTTCATTAAAATTAAAAGGTTTTGTGTATCAAAGGACACTATCAAGAAAATGAAAAGACAGAGAATGGGGAAATTTTTTATAACTCATATATCTGATAAGAGCATCCAGAATATATAAAGAACTCAACAATAAAAAGACAAATAACCTAATTTTAAAATGGGCAAATGATCTGACTAGGCATTTCTTCAAAGAAGATATAAAAATGGCCAATAAGCACATGAAAAGCTGCTCAACATCATTTAATAATCAGGGAAATGCAAACCAAAACCACATGAAATATCTCACATACTAGGTGAGTGATATCACACACTAGGATGGCTATAATAAAGAAAAAGAAAGATTGACAATAACAAGTGTTGATGAGAATGTGGAGAAATTGGAACATTTATCATTGCTGATGAGAATGTAGAATGGTGTAGCCACTCTGTAAATCACTTTCAGTTTCCCAAACAGTTAAACACAGATTAACCATATGACCCAGCAATTTCACTCCTAGGTACATACCCAAGAGAACTAAAAACCTATGTCCATACAAAAATTTGTGCATAAATGTGTATAGAGGCATTATTCATAATAACCAAAAAGGTAAAACAACTCAAATGTCCATCCACTAATGAATGGATACACAAAATGTGTGGTATATACATACAGTGGAGTGAACACACTCAGATTTTGTTTATCTGAAAATGTCTTAGTTTCTCCCTCACTCCTGAAGAGCAGTTTTGCCAGATAATCCTGTATCTGAAGAATCCTGTCTTGGCTAACAGTTTTTCCTTCTAGCACTTTAAATATATGAGTCTACTGCCTCTGGCCTCCAAATTTTCTTATGAGAAATCTGCTGATAATCTTTCTGAGGATTCCTTGTGCATGACAAGTCACTTCTCTTTTGCTGCTTTCCAAATTCTTTGTCTTTGCCTTTCAAAAAATGGATTATATTTCTTGGTGTGGTTCTCTTCAGTTACTCCAAGTAGTGTCCTACTTGGAGTTCTTTGAGCTTCTTAGATGCTTCTAGTCATGTCTTTTATCAAGTTTGGGAGGCTTTTGGCCACTACAAAAACTTTCATGGCTCAGTTAATTAGTACCCTCCCCTTCTTCTCCCCTTCCCCCCACCCCTTTCCTTTTTGATGATCAGAAACTCCTTTGTGACCAATTGCAGATGCACTGCAATTTTATCGCAAGTTTTTGTTTCTTTTGGTAGACTCAACTTAAGTTTCATGGTTTAAGTGGCACCATGCATTTTCAATGGCAATTAAAAGAACAAAATTTCTCTCTCATCTGGCCTCATTCAATTATCTTGGCAGAAAAAAATTTGGTGATTTATAGCCATATTTAACCGTAAAGCTCTACAGAATAAAGGTTCACAGGCCATTGCATTCAGATAATTTATGTTGTGTCTGAACAGCTGGAGATATAAAGTGTTTTGTAGTCACTTGGAACCTGCTTGATTCCATGGGATCCAATCACTATTTGGCAGATTCATTATTAAGGTTCTGATAGAATCAAGTTCAAATCAGGACATTTATTGTACATCTACTATATGTGAGGCACTATTACCTAGCTTGAAACTGTGATTTTGCTGAATCTAATTATGTTTATAAATAGATTTCAAAGGAAAATTTGGAATGTCTTATCATATTCCATTATTACTAAAGATGAAATGCATTATATCACAAAGATAGTTTTAGAATTTAAAATTACTTGTTATGGGTTTAATTGTGTAGCCCCCTCAAATCCACATGTTTAAGTCCTAACCCTAGTATCTCAGAATGTGACCTTATTTGGAGATAGGGCCTTTACAGAGGTAATCAAGTTAAAGTGAGTCATTAGGCTACCTTAATCAAATATGACTGGTATCTTTATAAAAAGAGAAATTTGGGCACAGAGATACACATAGAAGGAAGATGACATGAAGAGACATAGGAAGAAGACAGCCATCTACGTAGTCCAGGAGGGAGGCATGGGACAGATCCTTCTCTCACAGCCCTCAGAATGAACCAACCCTGCTGACACCTCGATTTTGGACTTTGAGCTTCCAGAACTGTGAGACAATAAATTCCTATTTTTTAAGCAATCCAGTTTGTGATACTTTGTTATGGTGGCCCCAGTAAATGAATACATTACTTGTATGATTTTTTTTGAAGACAACCAACTCCTTAAAAAAACTACAGGGGCTTTCCTGGTGGTGCAGTGGTTGAGAGTCCACCTGCCGATGCAGGGGACACGGGTTCGTGCCCCGGTCCGGGAAGATCCCACATGCCGCGGAGCGGCTGGGCCCGTGAGCCATGGCCGCTGAGCCTGCACATCCGGAGCCTGTGCTCCGCAACGGGAGAGGCCACAACAGTGAGAGGCCTGCGTACCGCAAAAAAAAAAACAAACAAAAAAACCTATAGAAGCCCATAGAAATGGGAATATTTTGTGACTATTTATGTTTTGTGATTTTTAAAGTCTGCAAGAATTTACAGATTATTTTTATGCATGCATCTTTTCTTAGTGGAGATCTAAGTTCATGCAATGAGGAAATAAATATCGCCCTGGTCTCATTTCTTCTCATTATTTAAAAAGAATCCTGTGATGTGATGCTGTCAGCTAAGTTTTCACTTTCATGTGTCTTGCTCAAAGGGAAGCTCACTTTTGATGTTGTTCTCATCAAAGGTTTCAGAGGTTTCTGTACTTCATGCTTCTCGGCAGAAATCACCTGCAACATAGCCAAGGTCTGTTTTTCTCACAGTGCCTGGCAGACTGATTTGTAGGTTGCTGAATGGAGCTAAATTGGAAACTGCCCTATTTGAAAGGAAATGCATGTCGTCAATCCTTCCGGAATATCAAAAGCTACAGGACAGATAGCCCACAAAATATAATGACTGCCTAGAAAACCAACTGGAGAATGGCAGCAAGTGTAATGTGCTGCATTTTAATCATCTACTTGGCATACTGGCTATGGAATCATTTAATTTTGAAAGCCTCATTCTACATTTCAGTGGCCTGTGTGGTAACTTGCGTTGACAAAGAGAGAGAGGCCTCCCAGCCTTGAGGAATCCCTTTAGGACACTTTTTAAAAATTGTGGTCTACCTTTTACTAGATTCCTCAGAGCAGAACAGACAGACAGACAGACAGCAGGCCTCAAGAAATTAACTGGTTCCAGCTGATTACATGACTCACCTGGTTGGCTATGGCAGTGAGCTTTCAAGTCTCCTGTATCCAGGCTCTTTGATGGAATTGGGCCTCCAAAATCTCTTGCTATATCTGAGTTTCCTGAATCCCTAAATTAATCCAGAGGTATGTGTATTTGTGAGGATGGAGGTGGGTGGGTTTGTCAAATCCTTTCAAACGTATTGAGATGATTACCAAAGCTGTAGAGGAAACTTTATTGTGGGAGGACTTGTTGTTATGCAATGACTAAGACAACTAAGCCTTACATTGAAATGTCCATGATGAGGCCACGGATGTGAAAACCATTTCATAGTTAGTTGAACGACTGGAGGGATACAAATACAGGTTGACATCTTTTGGGAGGACATGGAACAGGAGTAGGAGGCAGTTAGGGGAACTTTTACATTTTATCTTACATGTTTCAATTTAGTTTGATTTTTTTGAAAGTGAGAATATTTGTATTATGTATTCATTTTACCAAGGAAGATAAAAATATAAATCTTGAACTAAACTGAAAGCAAAATCCAAAATACTTGGGTAATTAACACCAAATGTTTTGGATGCTTTTTTGGAAAATGGTAAGTGGGAGTGGACTGATTAACAGAAACATAGTTTTCTTGTTTCCTCCTTCCTGCCTCTCATGTTACACTTTTTAAAATGCTGTCCCCACATTCCATAAAAAATAACAGTAGCCTGCATTTCCTGAGCATTTACCTAATGTGTTGGGCACTGTGTTAAGTGTATCACAAATGTCATCACCTTCAATCCTCACCAGAATACTAGGGATGAAAAAGGGTGAATGTCAGAGAGTTAACCATGTAGGTATCATCTACAGTTACTGCATCAAGTGCATTATTCTCAGGAACACGTTGCAGATACCAAACTCCACAGAACATCATTTGGAGACACTGTCTTTTCATTGGATTTACTATCAATTTGATGAATTGTTCAAGCAGAAATAAATATAACTGTCTTTTTCTCTTTGAGTCATCTTGTCGTCACTAGAAAATAAATTTCTGATGGTCACATTGTGATGTCTATCAATACATCTATAGAGATAGCTGATGTTCTGGAGTTTTAGCCTGAAGATCATATCCCAGGCTAGAAGAAACAAAATGTCAAGATGTATCCAGAAGTGGGCTTCCCTGGTGGCACAGTGGTTAAGAATCCACCTGCCAATGCAGGGGACACGGGTTCGAGCCCTGGTCCGGGAAGATCCCACATGCCACGGAGCAACAAAGCCCGTGCACCACAACTACTGAGCCTGCTCTCCAGAGCCCACAAGCCACAACAACTGAAGCCTGCGCGCCTAGAGCCCGTGCTCTGCAACAAGAGAGGCCACCTAATGAGAAGTCCGCGCACCACAACAAAGAGTAGCCTCTTCTTGCTGCAACTACAGAAAAGCCCGCGCACAGCAACAAAGACCCAATGCAGCCAAAAATAAAAATAAGTAAATAAATTTATTTTTAAAAAACAGTTGTATCCAGAAGTGAATTTACTAATATATGATATTCTGAAATAGTCTGAGCTATCCCACAGTAGTAAATTCTTCAGATAACTGATATACAAGCATCAGAGCTTTTAATGACTTATTCGTTCTTTCTTTTTTCTTTGTTTCATAGCTGGTGTATGCTTTTTTTTTAACTTTTATTTGAGTATAGATAATTTAACTTGGGTTAGCTTCTGCTGTACAGCAAAGTGAATCAGTTACATATACATACATCCACTCCTTTCTATTTTTTTTTTAAATTATTTATTTTTGAGACTGAGAAAATTTCCTTCTATTCCCAATTTTCTGAAAGTTTCAAAAAAAATCATGGATTTTGCCAAGTGCTTTTTTCTACATATATTCAAATGATTGTATGGATTTTCTCCTTTATTATCTTAACGTTGTGAATTTACATTGATTAATTTTTTAACAGTAAGACAACTTTGCACCTTGAGAAGCCACCCTTGATCATGATGTATTATTCTGTTCTATATTTTCTTTTTTTTTCTTTATTTTATTTTTATTTTTTTTGCTTTATAACAAATTTAATCAGTTATACATATACATATGTTCCCATATCCCCTCCCTTTTGCGTCTCCCTCCCACCCTCCCTATCCCACCCCTCCAGGTGGTCACAAAGCACTGATCTCCCTGTGCTATGCGGCTGCTTCCCACTAGCTATCTACCTTACGTTTGGTAGTGTATATATGTCCATGCCGCTCTTTCGCTTTGTCACAGCTTGATCATGATGTATTATTCTGTTTCTATATTTTCTTATTCAAGTGTGTCACATAATTCACAAGTCTATTCTTCAGATTCTCAGGGCAGATTTTTCTCTTTTTATAAAAAATTAAAAGGCTCAGTGGAGTAGTTTGGTCCTGGCAAAGTTTACTGAGGAAGGTTTTTTTTTTATAAAAACAAAAAACTATCCTGGAGTGCTTAAAGTCAGAACCTTAGCAAGGTGTGAGGATGTGTGATATAATAAAAAATAACCATTTGATCTTAGTCCCCAATTCCTGTCACACAGCTCCTAAAGCCCTGGGAACCTCAGGAGTGATGAGTGCCTTTTGTATGCTAATGAGATGTTTGGTGGCTGGGGGCTCCTAGGATGGATGCATAACCACAGTGGAGGGGCCAGGGCATGACTAGAGGGTTGGAACTTTCAGCCTTACTCCTTGACCTCTGGGCAGGTGAGAGGGGCTGGAGATGGAGTTGAGTCAATAATGGCCAATGATTTAATCAATCATGCCTCTGTAATGCAACCTTCATAAAACTCCCTAAATGGTACAGTTCCGCGAGCCTCTGGATTGGTGAACGCATCCACGTGCCAGGAGGGTGACCCACCCCACTTCCAGGAGACAGAAGCTCCTGTGCTCCTGACCCTTCCAGACCTCATGCTGTGCACCTCTTCATCTGGCCATTAATTTGTATCCTTTATAATATCATTTATAATAGCCTGGTAATAGTAAGTAAAGTGATAGTAAGTAAAGTGCTTTCTTTTTTTTTTTTGCGGTACGTGGGCCTCTCACTGTTGTGGCCTCTCCCATTATGGAGCACAGGCTCTGGACGCGCAGGCTCAGCAGCCATGGCTCACAGGCCCAGCCACTCCGCGGCATGTGGGATCTTCCCAGACCGGGGCATGAACCCATGTCCCCTGCATCGACAGGCGAACTCTCAACCACTGCGCCACCAGGGAAGCCCAAAGTGCTTTCTTGAGTCCTATAAAGCATTCTGGTGAATCATTCAAGTGGGGCTCATGAGAACCTCCTGAATGTATAGCTGGTCAGTCAGAAATGTCAGCCTAGGTCTTGGAACTGGCATATGAAGTAGCGGACAGTCTTGTGGACTGAGCCCTTAACCTGTGGAATCTGATGCTAACTCCAGGTAGAAGGTGTTAGGATTAAAGTGAATTATAGAAAAATAAATAAATAAACTGAATTATAGGACACTTACCTGGTTTTGAAGAGTTGGAGAAGTGTTGGAAAAGACACCATGCATTTGGTGTGTAAAAAACCCCCAAAATTCAACCCAGTAAATTTGAAGAGCTAATTGGCTTGATTCACAAATCCCTGAATCAAGCAGCATCCTGTCCAGTAAATAGAACGGTGGTCTGAGGGGGTTGTACAAAATGGAAGATTTTTATAGGCAGAGGAAGGGTGGGGCAAGGAAGTTATTAGCAAAAGAAAAGAAAGGATTTTTTCAGGCCAGGTCACCTTATTTGGGGGGAATGCCTAGGGTCTATCATGCAGATTACCTCACTGATGTTGACCAGAAAATCCCAGGCTGGCAGATTAAGATTACATTCCTGGGAAAGGTTAAAGCTGCAATTAGCTCAGGTATTAAACCTAAGTTTGGAATCATGCACTTTAGCACAAGTGACCCCATTTTGGGCCTGTGGTTTTCCTCTTTATCAGGTGCCAGAAGTATCGTGAGTAAAAATGGTTTGGAGATGACAAAACCATCGCAAGCTCCTCCTTCCTTTCCTCTCCATCCCATCTCTCCCTTCCTAGGCTCTATCTTTTTCCCCACAGCTGCGTCTACTCCACTTTCATCAAGATCTAATCCCAGCTAGTTGCTGTAACCATACAAGGAACTCTCAAGGTCATCTAGTTTGATCCAATATATAAATTCTCCTTCTCATACCTGTTACTGAACCAGGTCCCTTTGCCCAACATGCAGCCAGCCAAAACGCTGAGACGCCGAGGTTTGCAGCCAAGTGAGGAGATGGGAGGACAAGCCCGGGATCCATGTCCCTGAAGACAAGAGGGCTTGGGCACTTATAGATAAAGAGGCCGGGCGGTCTGAGGCATGGGGGGTGTGGGGAAAGGTGATTGGAGATAAGAAAAAGGTGAGGTAATCATCGTTCTACGAAGGCATAACTACGCTATAGGCTTCTTCCTGGGACGCGTGTTCAGAAAATGGTGGAGTCACATGTTCTGAGGGTGGAGTTTTTAGCCTTCTGATGTCAAAAGGTCACCGAGTGGACACTTGCACATGCCCAGCTGGAGGGTCAGCAGTCTTACCCGGTCTTAACCAGCTTGAGCTCCAACTAGACACAGCTTACTCCAAATTCTTGGAAAACAACTTGGGCAAACATCTGATTGTTTAGGCTCCGTGCTGCTGAGAGGACATGCAACTTTTTTTGTAGCAACAATGAAAGCCAGCTGGATCAGTGAAGGAAGGTTACAGGTGTAATGGATCTAATTGGTGATTACCCATGGCTTCACTCCTTTAGTAAATAGTCAGTTGGTCCCATCTTTAATTTACCTTCCTTCTTCAGAATGTTAGCAAGGCTTAAACTACAACCCACGGCAGAGTTATTAGCTCTTAGTATGTGTTATTAAGGGCTGCAGAAGGTTTTCCAGCACCAAAGGAATGAGCTACAAAGTGATGGAAACCCAAGTATTGATACAGGTGAGGAAGGAAGCATTTGGGAGGCAGAGAAGTCTTTTCAGCTTCCCTAACATCAGACTAACTAGGCTGTCTCCTAGTCTGTCCAAAAGCACAGCCGTGGGGCTACTTGCTTTAAGTGACATAGTTATTTCCAGTCTTTGAATGGCTTTCTTCAGGCTTCTCTCAGGCCTAAAACAAGAGTCATTTCTGTAGGAGAAGTGTTTTGGACAGCACAGTGTTTATTAACTTCTCACCTCTCTGCCTTATGAAATCACAAAGGTTTTAAAAGGATATAAGGCTACACTTGTTATCAGCAATGGAGTAAACACGCAAGAGACTTTAAGTTGGGCCCTGCCCACCCCAAGTTCTCTAACCTTCACGGAAATAGAGTCGCTAAAAATACAATTTTTTTTCAGGCTCCTGCTTGGCCACTCCCCTTCTTTCTCCCACTAGATGTCACCACACTACACAGTAATGAAGGGAAATGACATAAGTGATAGGCTTCTAGTCTTTAGAGAAACGGTTAGCAGCAAATTGGGCCTAATTAGTTTATTTAATAAACTGTATCTTTAAGATATAAAAATCACATATAGTCAGGCCAGAAAGTAAGTTACCTCGTTCATTCACTCTCTTAAAATGCTATCAGTCCTGGAAACCCAAGCAGAGAGGAGCTTACAGTCACTCTATCGGTAAAAAACCTGGCTGGATTAAATCAGCTGATGACCCTGCAAAGGCTGAGTGGATCTCACCCCTCAGGATATTAAATCTCTTTGTTGAGAGGTTGGATTACTGCTAGATCCCTTTATCACCCAAGCTGAGCTCCTACGGCTGCTGGGGATTAGACATGATCCTTCTCTATCCACATCCTTCCTCCTCCCACTGCCTCCTTTGTGGTCACTCTTCTGTGAAGGAGGAAGATAAGATGCCACAGATAAGGCGGGAGTGAATGTGGCAGCCTCTGCGGCATTTCATTCCCAACACGCCAGCTGACAAGCTGTCCCACTGCTAGTATAAAGATTCTCTCTAGTCCCCAACGTCCAACAGCCTCTGCAGTCCAGGCCCGTGATTTTCAGCTTGATCTCAGATCTAATTTAGGATATCAGGATGCTCGGTGGAAAGCAAAGCCCAGCTAATTCCACGTATCTCCTAGGAAGAGTGATAAACACTTGCGAATGTATCTAAATCTAACGACACTTGGCTCCATGAGGCTGACCCCTTCCATCTCCCAGACAGGTCTCCCTGTGTACCACCATCTAACTTCCTATGGATAGTAATTTAACAACCAGGAATCAGGAAGCTGGTGGGTCAGTGATTACTCTGTGTTCTGTTCTTTGACCAAGACAAGTTGCCACTGACATCTGGCCTTCCTTTTGATGCAACGTTTAAAGTTTCATTTCAGCTAGGTCATCAGAGATTACTATTAAAATGTCCTGGGAGTTCGCAAGCTCTCAGAAGGCAGATTGAGATTCAGCTGCAATCATTAACATCAAGCTGCATTTATAAACTATCTGTGTCAAACTTAGCATGGGGGGGGTGCTCAAATGTGTTTACCCAAAATAGAACACCTTCCCCTCCCCACTTCTCCTAAATAGGCAAAACCAGAGCTACCATATACAGTTGTGCACAACTTAGGGGGTGCCATTTTGCAATGTTTTCTCTGTAACCATAGGTGGTGCCTGGGCAGCACCCCAAAATATAAAGCAAATAAAATCAGTATTTTATTGATATAAAAAATTGTTCATTCTACTTTTGAACCTTTATTTAAAAGCCAATCAGTGGACAAAGCGAGAGAGAGGCATGGACATATATACACTACCAAACGTAAGGTAGATAGCTAGTGGGAAGCAGCCCCATAGCACAGGGAGATCAGTGCTTTGTGACCACCTGGAGGGGTGGGATAAGGAGGGTGGGAGGGAGGGAGACGAAAGAGGGAAGTGATATGGGAACAGATGTATATGTATAACTGATTCACTTTGTTATAAAGCAGAAACTAACACACCATTGTGAAGCAATTATACTCAAATAAAGTTGTAAAAAAAAAAAAGCCAATCAGTGGTAAATACCCTTTCGATGAAAATTAAGGTTCTAAATTGTGAGTTGTGGTTGAAAGTTGCCCTCAGCAGCATCTCAGATCATGCAGATAAGCAGTTGAAATCTCAGAAGCATTTTATTTTGTTTTTTATTTTTTAACATCTTTATTGGAGTATAATTGCTTTACAGTGGTCTGTTAGTTTCTGCTTTGTAACAAAGTGAATCTGCTATACGTATACATGTATCCCCATATCTCCCCCCTCTTGCATCTCCCTCCCACCTCCCTATCCCACCCCTCTAGGTGGTCACAAAGCACCAAACTGATCTCCCTGTGCCATGTGGCTGCTTCCCACCAGCTATCTATTTTACATTTGGTAGTGTATATATGTCCATGCCACTCTCTCATTTCGTCCCAGCTTACCTTTCCCCTCCCTGTGTCCTCAAGTCCATTCTCTACATCTGCGTCTTTATTCCTGTCCTGCCCCTAGGTTCTTCTTTTTTTTTTTTTAGATTCCATATATATGTGTTAGCATACGGTATTTGTTTTTCTCTTTCTGACTTACTTCACTCTGTATGACAGACTCTAGGTCCATCTACCTCACTACAAATAATTCAATTTCGTTTCTTTTTATGGCTGAGTAATATTCCATTGTATATATGTGCCACATCTTTATCCATTCACTCAGAAGCATTTTAAATCAAACAGATCCAGACAATCATAAATAAGAGTGGCAGGAATCACAGATTTTGAAATTTAGGTAATCCTGTGGAAGAGGAGAAGGGAATATCTATCAAATGGAGGTACCGTTTGACCCAGCAATTCCACTTCTAGGATGTTATCAGGTGTACTTTCAAATATGAAAAATGATCTGTAGACAAGAGTTATTCATTGCTGCATTGTTGGTAACAGCAAAAAACTGGAAACAACCTAAATGTCTGACAGAGGACAAATCACACAATGGAACACTTGGCAGCTTTCACAAGGAATAAGGAAACTCTGTAGAGATGGAATGGTCTGCAGATATAGGGTCCCAGGAAAACAGCACAATGCAGAAAAGCATGAATAATATGTTACCTTGAGTGAGTGAGTGTGTGTGTGTTTATTTATCTGCTTTTATGTGCATAAGAAATCTTTGGAGAAATACCCAAGAAACTAATATCACTGTTTGCCTCCAGGGCAAGATACTGACTACATGGGTAGGGATAGAGGGCACTTACTCGATATCTTTTGTACCTTCTGAATTTTGAACTACATGAATGTATTACCTAATCTAATAACAACAAAAATAATAATATTAATAATAGTCAGATTCCCACTCCCCCACCAACCCCCCCAAAACATATGATAATCACTGTAGCAGTCTAAAATACAATGTTCTCACAGCATAGCCTGACCCACTGCTAATTCACTTTGATGGTGCAACTTCACACCAGGATCAGCTCCACTACTGACAAGACAGCATAATTTAGTGCTGAGGTTTAAATCCTGCTTCTATTACTTATTAGTCATGTGACCTACGGCAGGTCTACTTAGCTTCTCTGTGTCTCAGCTCCCTTTTAAATAAGTGATGGTAAATCCCACCTTGAAGGGTTACTGAGAGGACTGGACGAGTTGCTATCTGTTGTGTTCAATGAAATGTTTAAAAAGAACACAGTAGAATAAAGAACCCCACTGTGCCTGCCATCCATTATCGAGGTGTGCAGGGGCTGCAATGGTGTAACTCATAAGAGGGAGCATATAAGTGTAGCCCTTGACACATAGTAGATGCTTAATAAACATTAATTCCCTCCTCATTCATACTTAATTGGGCTGCCAGGGGCTTTATAGACTCTTTCTGAGCAGTCTGCGCCGTAATTTCCTACTGGACGTATTTGTGATCTCTCAATTTTAGTCTGCAGATGGACCCTTTGAGCTGTGTTAGACTTGGTTAGGGTGCTTTTAAAATGAAAAGAACTATTTGGTTGTATTATTTCCACGTCAGTTTCTTGGGCTTATCTTAGTAAACATTTCCATATTTTTTTTGCCTAAGTTTTATATGGATTAAATTGTTGCAGTGGAAACATGCAAAATCCGTGGCTCTGACTTCAAGCATAAATTGAAGAAAGGTGCAAGGCAATTATATGAATAATTCTTAGAAAAGCAGAAATAAAAACAAAAGTAAATAGCCAACATTTTTAGAATATTAGAGGCTGTGCCCAGCACTCTACAAGCTTTATCCTTAACCCTTTGCGTCAGTTATTATGATCAGTCCCAGTTTAGACTTGAGGAAACTGAGGCAACTTATTCAGGGTTACAAGGTAGTAAATGGCAGAGATAGGATTTAAACTCATCTGGATAATTTCAGTTTCCAAATTTTGTGCATATACCTCTTCTTCTGAGGCAAATCATCATGAAACTAAATTTGTAAGCCTTAAACAGAAACTGCGGATTTTAGGATATAGTTTTCTAAGTAAGGAAGGGATCATCATCTGTTTGACTTCAATGAATTCTTGGGTCCTTGTGTGCTGTATCTTTTCTGTTCTTACAGTTACCGTGTGAGTTAGGGATTGTTCTCATCTTTCAGGCAAGGAAACCAAGACTCAGAGATGTTAGGTAACTTGTCCAAGACAGCACAGCAAGTGGAGGAGAAAGCATTTAAACCGAGGTCTGTCTACTTCCACAGCACTCAGACTTACAGTTCTGAAGAACTTCTAGTCATCTTCAGTCTTGTCTTGTTTTTCCTCAAACCCCCTGCTGGTGCACAGGTTCAAAGGAAATTCCATAGGAGGTCCTCAAAATTTGTCTCATGGAGTTGTTTCTCCTGGTCAAATACCTATGTGACTCAAAGTAAAAAACAAACTTTCACATTAAGATAAGTCTCTATCTCTCTGGATCTAGATTCCATCTACCCTCTCTCTATCGAATGTAATATTTCTCATTAGAACATACATTTGTGACGTGGTTCTTGTAACAATGCAATAGTTTCTTCAATTCTTTATAGTCTGAGTTGTCAGTGCCTTAAATTAGGTGGAACAGAATTCCTTTCAGACTATGAGTCTCTGACAGGGTTTGTTTGGATTCCTTTGACACAGCTGTTTACATTCAGAGTTTCCGTGTCTGAGAGCCCAGAACCTGAGGCGACCAACAAGTGGTAACGGGGAGACCCTCACGCAAAGAATGCTCTGGGGAGAAGTCCCTGAAGGGAGGGAGAGAGGCTGGAACGGTGGCTGGAGCCCTGGGTCCCCCAGGGTGCTTTGCCATTGCCACCTCTGGGATTCCGTATCTGTAGAAGGAGGTCGGGTCAGATGGTCTCTTATGTAGGTATGAAACCAGGAGCTGGATTATGACCTCTGGCAGAAGGTGGAGGTATTTTCCACATATGAGAATTGAGTGCTTATCATGTGCCAAACAATATGCTGAGCACAGTTGAGGGATGATTTGATATAATCCTCAAAACAGCCCTATGAGGAGAGGTTCTGCTAGTACCCTTATTTCACAGATGAAAAATCTGAGACTCTGAGAGCTTCACTCATTTTACCTGAGGTTCCATAGGCAGTAAGTGGCAGAGCAGGGATTCAAACCCAGGCCACCAGGCTCAAGAACTTGCCCCTTAACCACTCAGCTCTCCAGACCTGAAGCTAATAGAATTACCCCTCATTCTGCTGCCCAGAAAGAGCTCGTTCTCTGTGAAAATGTATTCACAAAACTGTCAAAACTGGATCCTACTGTGCATACTGTCTGGTAATTTCTTTTTCTCTTAACAATACACTTGAAAGTTTATCTTCATTTTTAAGATAATCCCTCACTTCCCTCTTGCAGGGGTCTCCCTGTGGAGCCAGGCAGACTGAGGGGTGTGGTGCTGAGAAGAGCACACGAGCAGTGTGGAAGGAATGCACTGTTAAAGGAAGGAGCCAGGGCCTTTAAATGACCCCCAAAACAGCCAGATCCTATTCAGCAAAGGAAAAAAAAAAAAGAATTTTCTTGGCTGTGTTTTGTAGCTTCCATTACCTTAACTGTCATCAAGAACAATGCTGAGTCAGGGCCTGAATGATCTTTTTCTCCGCTTGGGTTCTTGTCTTTGGCTTGCTGCCATTCTTTGCATGCTACAAGGCATGAAGACAGGTCTCCACCTCATCTATCTCTCAAGAAAGGTGGTAGACATTATACGTATTTTAATAAGGAGCAACATAGCGTGCGGGTTAGGAGGATGCATTCAATCCTGGCTCCAACCCTGTCGAGCCGTGTGTCCTTGAGCATGTGATTTAATTCAGAGCCTTGGTTTCTTCGCCTGTAAAGCACGGATTCTGAGACAGCCTCCCTCCTAGGGCTGTTGTCAGTTGGAATCTGATGGGCATGAGGATACTCTGCACGGTGCCGACACTGCGGGGGCAATTCCACTCTGTGTTCTTCACGGCCGCCTGGGATCATGTTGCTATTCCCAAGGCTCTTGGTGAGGCTACCTGGGACCTCTCTGACTCACCACTTAGTGTCTGGGAAACTCTGGGTCTTGCTACCGACCAGGCTTGCTGGGGACAAGGGCATAGCTCTCCCTTTTTCAAATGTCCAGATCTGTCCTCCTCTTCACCGGGAATTTGGCCCAGAGGGAATAGGTGCAAGGTACCTTCTCACGGATGCATTAGCATTATGATTTTCTTTTCTTTTCTTTTTTTGGCTTCCTTTCTTTCCCACTTGCTCCTTCCTACCAAGCAGAGGCAATTATGATCTATCCTGGGGCAGGGGAGGGGGAGTTGTTAGACAGCAAATCTGTCTTCTACCACGCTTTCTTGCAAATCTTTTAACTAATTTAAAGAGAGACTTTTAAAACCCAAAAGCCAAGCACTGATCCCTACATTTGTTATGTTCCCCTATTTCAAAACAGTATCCTGATATGGTAGCATGGCTTTATTTTATGGACAATGCTGAGGAACTCAATCTCTTTTGTTGCCTGGCTAATACCTGTACAGGTTGCTGTTTCAAGATTCTCATGTGAGCACCACCAAGACACCACCAAGAGAAGCCTGTGAGCGTCTCAGTCTCTGGCACCCAGCACGGTGTCTGTCTTGTACACAGTAGGCGTTTCATACATGCCTATTGAATGACATCCTACCTTACCCAAGAGATATTCTGCTCCAAGTTGTTAAATGTGATTTTTAAGGTCCTCAGTGGTAGTTTTTGTCCACAACAGAGTTTATTCATAAGTATGAATTTTTTTGACTTTTAAATCAGTCCTTGATTTATAAAAATTAAAAAATTTAAAAAGCCTTGCACTTCATAAGCTTTTAAGTTTAGATTGCAGATCTTTTTTTTTTTTTTTTCCGGTACACGGGCCTCTCACTGTTGTGGCCTCTCCCGTTGCGGAGCACAGGCTCCGGATGCGCAGGCTCAGGGGCCATGGCTCACGGGCCCAGCCGCTCCGCGGCATGTGGGATCTTCTCGGATCGGGGCACAAACCCGTGTCCCCTGCATTGGCAGGCAGACTCTCACCCACTGCGCCACCAGGGAAGCCCCAATTTCCTTTTAAGTACTATAATAGTCTGACTTAACAACACCTTCCTGAATATTTAAGTAACTCCTGTAAATCTAATACATTAAACTTATAAATATGGTAAACCTTTAGTTCTATTAAATTATTCAGGTCTGTAATATACTTATTAAGATTTGAACTTAAAAATCACAAGTCTAAATCAAGTACATATTTAAAATTAGAATCACAAAGATGACTTCTTGCTTCATAAGGCCAATTCTCTTAAACATCAGAGAAGTATATAAAGTACATAAAGGGCAAAAATGCACTGACTCCTTAACATGAAAATATTAATACTACACATCTGAGATTCTTAAATATTTCTATACTTATTTTTAAATCATCCTAGTGGTAAAAGATACTGATGCACCAAGAAAATAACTGTGTCATCCCAAACAACCTTCCTTTTCTTTTATTTTTCTCCTCTATAAATTTGTTCCCCAACCAACCTGGCTATGTATCAATGAAGGCCTTGCCATCAACTGCCTTGGAGATCTCGGCAAAAGCTGTTGCCCTCATAGGGTTTCTGTTTCTCTACCCATAAGAAAATGCATGGGGTTGGGTTAGATGATCTCTAAGGTCTTAACCATGTAATTCTGGAATTCATATTTTTATGTTTATTCACAAGTATGGTTTTCCATTTAGGCTAACAGGAATGGACAAAATTACTAAATCAGAGCATCTACTGCTCATGGAAAGCTACCATCACAGAGAATCCCCACCATTGCACATACTAAGTTTGCAATCTGCTTCTACTCAGGGTTACATATTTGGTTGCATGGACCCTAATGATTTTTAGACTTTTGACTTCAGAGCACAAGCAGTCAAGAAGTCACATCTGGGGCCATCTAGGAAGAGTTTTAAAACTAGAAGGATTCATTTGCAAAGTATATGTTCCAGTTTATTTTGAAAATCATGCCCCTCGTTGATGGCTCAGGTCATGGCTACTGCTTCTGAGTACAGTTTGAGGGCTTGAATTAGACATCCTTTTGTTTAAATCCCAGATCCACTCTTTAAAATCATGTGACTTTTCTGACCAATCTTATGCAAACTAATTTGATAATTTAAGATGAAGTGAAAATAGTCCTGGAAAGATACAAATCACTGAAACTAATTGAAGAAGTAAAAAATCTAGATAGACCTTTAAGAAGTAAAGGAATAATACCAGTACTGCACAAACTCTTCCAAAAAATAGAGGAGAATAAAGCATTCCCAACTCATCTGTGAGACCAGTATGACTCAGATGCTAAAGCCAGAAAAAGACGTCATAAGGAGAACTAAAGACCAATATCCCACATGAACATAGATGTGAAAATCCTCAACAAAACATTAGCAAACCTATCCAAATCCAACAATTTATCAAAAAGATTATACACCATGCTCAAGTAAGATTTATCCCAGGAATGCAAGGTTGGTTTAACACCCAGAATCAACTAATATAAAACACCAAAAACAACATGATCATCTCAATAGATACAGAAAAAGCATTTGCCAATATCCAACAACTCTTAACAAATTTTGAATAAAAATGAACTCCCTCAGTCTGGTAAAGGATGATATGAAAAACCTACATTGAACATCATACCTAATGGTGAAAGACTAAATGCTTTTCTCCTAACATTAGGACCAAGGCAAGGATACCTGTTGTCACCTCTTTTATTCAACATTGTATGGGAGATTCTAGACAGTGAAATCAGGCAAGAAAAAGAAATAAAAGGCATAAAGACTAGAAAGGAAAAAGTAAAATTGTTTTTATTCACAGAGGATATGATCCCTTATACAGAATATTCTAAGGCAGTGGTCTCCAAGCGTTTTGGCAGCAGGGATGAGTTTCGTGGAAGACAATTTTTCCACAGACCGGGGTGGGGTGGGGAGATGGTTGAGGTGGTAGTGCAAGCAATGGGGAGCCATGGGGAGTGACAGATGAAGCTTCCTTCACTCCCTCACCCGCTGCTCACCTTCTGCTGTGCGGCCCGGATCCTAACAGGCTGCAGACTGCTACAGGTCCACGGCCCGGGGATTGGGGACCCCTGTTCTAAGGCATACACAACACACCCACCCACACACACACAAAACTGTTAGAACTAACATAGAAGAGAATCTTCAAGACCATGAGTTAGGCAAAGATGCAAAAGAATCAAAATTCAAAACTTTGCATCTCAAAAGATACCATTAAGAAAATAAAAAGACAAGAAACAGACGGGCGGATTTCCCTGGTGGCGCAGTGGTTAAGGATCCGCCTGCCAATGCAGGGGACACAGGTTCGAGCCCTGGTCCGGGAAGATCCCAAATGCTGCAGAGCAACTAAGCCTGTGTGCCACAACTACTGAGCCTGCACTCTAGACCCCGCAAGCTACAACTACTGAGCCCACGTGCCACAACTACTGAAGCCCGCGCACCTAGAGCCTGTGCTCTGCAACAAAGAGAAACCATCGCAATGAGAAGCCTGCGCACCGCAACGAAGCATAGCCTCCGCTTGCGGCAACTGGAGAAACCCCACATGCAGCAACAAAGACCCAAAGCAGCCAAAAATAAATAAATAACACAAATACATTTCTAAAAAAAAAAAGAAAAGAAACAGATTGGGGGAAAACATTTGTAAAACACACATCCAATCAAGGACTCATATTAAGAATTTACAAACATATAAGTACAATTTAATTATAAGACAAATAACCAAAACACGGGCAAAAGATAAACAGACATTACACACACACGCACACACACACACAAAGAGGCTAAGAGGTACATGAAAAAATGCTCAACATTATTAGTCATTAGGGAAATGCAAATTAAAACCATAATAAGATACCATTTCATACTCACTAGAATGGCTATAAGAAGTAAGACAGACAATAATAAATGTTGGTGAGAATTTGGAGAAACGGGAACTGCTGAGGGGAAAGTAAAATGGTGCAGCCATTTTGGAAACATTTTGGCAGTTTCTCAAAAAGATAAGCATAACAACTATATAATATGCAATTACATTCTTAGAGAGAAATGAAAGAAAATGAAAACATAAGGCTACCAAAAAATTTGTACACAAGTGCTCATAACACTGTAATTCATAATAGCCCCAAACCAGAACAGCCTAAATATCCATCCACTGGTGAGTGGATAGACAGAAGATGGTATATTTATACAATGGAGTACTTTTCAATAATAAAAAAAGAATGAACTATACTGACTCATGTTAATCATGAGTGAACCTCAAAAACATTATGCTAAGTGAAAGAAGCCAGACACAAGACACCACATATAGTGTGATTTCATTTATATGAAATGCTCAGGATATAGAGACAGAAAGTAAATTAGTGGTTGCCTGAAACTCATAATATGAACAGGGATTAACCTTAAATGGGCATGAGGAACCTTATTGGAGGGATGAAAATGTTTTGGAACTGATTTATGTTGATGGTTGTACTATTTGGTAAAGTTACTGAAAATTATTGAATCATACACTTGAATTGAGATGATTTTATGATATGTGAAATATACTTCAATAAAGTTGTTAAAGAAAATCATGTGACTTTGGGCAGGTGACTTACTTCTCTATGCTTTAGCTTTTCATCTGTAATATGGGGATAATGAAAATATTTACTTTATAGGGTCATTGGACAGATCAAGAGAGAAAACAAATATATAATGTTTAAAGTAAGACTGCCTTTCACATGATAAACACTCAATGAAATACTAGTTTCTATGATTATTTTGAAATATCAGAAAAAAGGTCTGAAGGAATAAGAGGTTTGTTTCATTTATAAATGATACTGATATATTAAAAACCACTTGAAAAGACATGAATGCTTATTAAATGTATATTACTAAGTGAAAGAAGCCAATCTGAAAATGCTTCCAAGTATACGACATTCTGGAAAAGGCAAAACTGTGGAGACAGTAAAAAGATCAGTGGTTGTCAGGGGTCGGGTGTAGGGTGTGGGGTAGGATGAATAGGTGGAGCCCAGAGGATTTTTAGGATAGTAAAAACACTCTGAATGATACCACAATGATGGACACATCATTATACATTTGTCCAAACCCATAAAAACGTAAAACACCAAGAGTGAACTGTAATGTGAACTATGGATCTTGGTTGATGTGTCAGTGTAGGTTCATCACTCGTAAAAAATGTACCACTTTGATGGGGATGTTGATAACGCAGGAGGCTATGTATGTGTGAAGGCAAGGTGTGTATATGGGAACTCTCTATACCTTCCTCTCAATTTTGCTGTGAACTTAAATTATTCTTAAAAAGCAAAGTCTTAATAATAACTTTGAAAACCCACTTATCTCTTTTCCAACCCTAAATTTTCCATCTGTAGCATGTAAAAACTGGTAGGAAAGGGGAAAATAACTTGTGGGAAACAGAAAATTGGGCTTAACAGGTCAAATAGGCAAAAAATTCATTTTAAGGGATAATAAAAGTGGAAATATTTGTCATTTCTTTTTATGAAATTCCAACTTGGTAGAAGTGAAAGATTGTGTTAGCCAAAGAAAACTTCAATCAAGACCCAGTAAATGTTTTTCTTTTTTATTTAAGATGTTTAAGTATGTGAAACCTTTTTACGGTTCCAAAGTCAAAATTACACCATAAAGTACGTCAAGAAGTCTAACTTCTATACTCATTTCCTCTACCCTGTTTCTTCTTCCCTCTATAGGTAATCTTTTTTTTGGGGGGAGGGGGTTTGCAATTAACTCTCAATTTTTGTCTTTTTTTAAACTATAAAGAAATCCCCTTTCTTACTAAAAGATACCACAATATAAACCTTCTCCCCCTGCTATTTTTTTCACTTAACAATATATCCTTGTGATTATGCCATGTGGTAGACATTCCTCTGTTTCAGTGGCATAGTCCTCTGTTGTGTAATGCACCATGGTTTACTCAGCCAGTTTCTTGGTGATGATCATTTAGACTGTTTTCAGTTTTTTACTACATAATGCTACAATGCATAGCCTTGAAGTTGCTGTAAATTTAAGGTGCAAACTATGAACATTCCTTGGCATCTGAATGAGTTTCTCCTTCGGCAGGCCAAGCTAGCTATGGCTTATATGACTGATCCAGTACTGTTTGTGATGAAATTCCATTTGGACTACCTATTGGTTTAAATCACTTTGAAATTATTTAGTTTTCTAAGCTAAAATATTTTGGAAACAAATCCTTGATACAGATGCCATTTGTTATTGACCATCTTGTCAATATGTAAATCCAATATGTAAATATTGGATTGCTTCCTGCCTACAACCAAATTGTTTGACTATCTTTAATTAGTATTTCTGGGACTTTCCATTTCATTGTTTTAACATTTTCATTATTAAAGTGGGGAAAGCTGGGGTCTAAAAAAATTTATCAAGTCAAATGTCAGGTATCTGGAGTTTGATAGAGCCCTAGACATATTTTGCAAAGACTTTTAAAAAAATATTTATTTATTTGGTAGCACCAAATTAATATTTATTTATTTGGTAGCGCCAAGTCTTAGTTGCTGCTTGCCAGCTCCTTAGTTGGCTCCCTAGCTGAGGCATGTATGTGGGATCTAGTTCCCTGACCAGGGATCAAACCCGGGCCGCCTGCATTGGGAGTACAGAGTCCTAACCACTGTGCTACCAGGGAAGTCCCTGCAAAGACTTTTAAATGTCTTGAGTCTTTACAAATATTTCTATTTTTTAAAAATAAATTTATTTACCTTTTTATTTTGGGCTGTGTTAGGTCTTCATTGCTGCGAACGGAATTTCTCTAGCTGTGGTGAGTGGGGGCTACTCTTTGTTGTGGTGCACGGGCTTCTCATTGCAGTGGCCTCTCTTGTTGCACAGGCTCTTGGAGCCTCTTGGAGCACAGGCTCTAAGTGCGTGGGCTTCAGTAGTTGTGGTGTGCAGACTTCAGTAGTTGTGGCTCTCGGGGTCTAGACCGCAGGCTCAGTAGTTGTGGCGCATGGGCTTAGTTGCTCTGCGGCATATGGGATCTTCCCGGACCAGGGCTCGAACCCGTGTCCCCTGCATTGGCAGGCAGATTCTTAACCACTGCACCACCAGGGAAATCCCCAAACGTTTCTATTTTTAACTTTTATTGATTTTTTTTATACAAGTCACCTGTATTCACTGGAGAAAAATTAGGAAGTTTAGACAAGCGGAATGAACAAAGACTACCTAAAAACCCAACCCTTGGTGATAACAAATATTAGCATTTGTCTTTCTAGAATTTTTCAAGGAACATAACAGCTTCTCTACCCCAACACACATGCTTATGTAATTTTCCATCCCTTGTTCTATATGTAGTTTAAAGGAAATCTCATCTTTTCTATTTATTAGGTTTTTTTCCTTTAACTTTGCTGTTTGCTTTGCATACCATTTTTTTTTCTGTTTCCCCATTATTGTTAGCTCTTTGTATTTCTCTCTATAGTGTTTACCTTGGAAACAGAAAATCAGGTTTTCTTTTTTTCTGGATAAATAAATTGAAAGCCCCCAATATTTGTTTCCCATGGTCTTCTAAGTCCTTGAACTGCCCTCTGTGTTTGCGCAAGGGCCATTTACTGATTACTAAAAGGAAATAAGTATATGAGACCCAGTGGAGACCTGTTCTTGGAGAGACTGGTTACGCAGAAATGTAAGTCAAGCAGATCCTCCATGACCATTACTCTTCTATTCAAAAGATTCACTGGAAAAGAGTTATACCTGCAAGTGCTTTCTGTGCTCATGATTGCCTATATCTTGTTCTAACTACTAAAACTGAATATCTAATTAAAACCTGAGAAGTTTTATTTACCAAAAATAATTCCCGATAATGAACTGAAGTTTAAATTTTTCTATATGGATGGATTTTGACATTTTGCACACTAGAGTTGTGTACCTAGGGCAGAGGTGGGACATTTTTCCCTGCCATGGGTCATGGTGCCAGGGGCCACATGAAAGTATTTTAATTATTACTTGTTTTTATTAGTGTTTTATTACTTTTCTTAAAGGAAGAGATATATATGAACGATAAAACTACCTGATCATTTATTTAACAAGTGGGAACAGAAAACATTAAAAGGTAAATTTTTAAATATGTTTTTATGTCATTTTATAGTCAGTTAAACAGGATGGTAAAAACAATGGTGAGATATAAGTAGAGAGAAGCAGAGAGTAGACCAGCAAAAGTGAAGAAGACAGATAAGAGGGGTAAAGGGTGGGGAGACGTAGACTAAATACCACTGCCCAAAGCAGGAGAGGAACACATGCAGAGAGAAAGAAGTTGGTTAAGAAAGTCATTTCGAGAGCAATTTGACAGTCTCTATCAAATATTTACGTTCCTAACTCTTTAACCCAGCAGTAGTACTTCTGAGTATCTATATGACAGAAATACTCACGTAGATATGCAGGGATGTTTAGTGGAGCATGTTTATATCAGCAAAAAACTATGTACAATTTAAATGTTGAACAGTAAGAAAATGGTTAAATAGATATAAGTACATTCATTCAGTGGAAATACAGGCAGTTATTGAAAAGAATAAGGTAGAGGGTATGTATGCTGATGTGAAAAGATAGGCAGATATGCAATAAAGTAAAAAAAGTATGTTGCCAAACATTATGTGTAGTACGATTCCAATTTTGTAAAAGCAAAAAGTGTGTATATATTATATGTGCATACCTTGAAAAATAGTCTAGGTTGATAAACTTAACTGTTGATAGTTTTGGATGGGAAAGTTTAAATTGTTACAATGGTATTTATTAGTCTGTGAGAAGATGAACATAAGAGAATAACTCATGTGTCTGAATGCATTGAGAAGAAATTTCACAACTGGGATTGAGTTATTCTCTGAATGCTAGCAGCAGCCCAAACAAATTCAGTTTAGAGCTGAGCCAGTCCTGCAGCTCTTTCTCATTTCTAGTGTGTACCATTGAGTCCAGACCTATGTAATTCTGTTCTTGATATTAATAGACAATTTTCATTACAATTGTGGGATTTTGAGGAAAGCCATTGAAGGAAAGGGGATTTTATCATCTGTAATTTGGGGATAATAATAATCTTTGCCTTAAATAATTATTTTGAGTGTTAACTGTAGTAATATATATAAAATGCCTAGCTCAGTGCCTGGCACATGGTCAGGATTCATAATGCAAGCCACTATTGTTATTAATATTTTGGGGAGGTTCAGGATCAAATTCCCATTTTTGTAGGCCTTCATTTCTTTAATTTATGATTCCTTGTAGCATTGAAAGCAATTTGAAATGTGGAATTGGAAGTAGACAAAATTACCTAAGATTTTATTCTAGGCCATCACAGCTTATGCTCTATGCCTGTATGAGGAAGAATCTTTTGTTCATTTTGACTCTAATCGCATTATGACTCAATTATCTGATAATTTGTATTAGTCATTAAGGCAGTCTCCAAAAAGTATCTGCTCATTTCCTGAGTATAGACTTTTTAACTTTAATAATGTATATAATAACTTATATAATTTTGGACATTTTTATTATTTTTAAATGAAGCAACTTTCAACACATTAAATTTATTCCAAGAGATGACATTAGGCCGTGTTCTTATCTGCTTTCTTGAGTAGATTTAATGTACTTCCACATTCTTAAAATGTATTTATAATAGCTTCATAATTACAAGTGATGCTTTTTAAATGTGTTGTCTTCTCAGACAACAGTGACTCTGACTTGTAGTTTTTATGAATTTTGCTATTTCCTTAATGCTTCAACTTCACCCGCTCATAGGAAGAAAAAGATCAAGTTACACAAACAGCGAGTTCAGATGTAGATGTTAGGAAAGCCAGGCAGCGTTGACTCATGGTTACCATGCATGGTGGGAATGAGTCTGTTGTGTTCCTGGTCATATTTATTTAATAATTTAATTTAATAATTGAGAAAACTATGTACTTAGAAAACAATCTGCTCTTTAGTGGAGACATGTAAATAAGACATTTGTATTCTAAAAAAAATTTTTTTTTTTAATTTTAATTTTAAAAAAAATTTTTGGCCACAGCGTGCGGCATGCGGGATCTTAGTTCTCCGACTAGGGGTTGAACCCACGCCCCCTGCAGTGGAAGCTTAGAGTCTTAACCACTGGACCGCCAGGGAAGTCCCTAGACATTTGTATTTTTTAAACAATTTTTTTTTAATCAAAGGACCAAGGATTCCCTTAAGTGTAATAATAATTCAGTACCCTCTCTCTAATATGCGTTATCATGGTTCGATGCCCATAACAGGGTAATATGACACCATATATGGTACAAGTGCTGCTCCTCATCCCCTCCAATCCCACTCCCACCCACTCTCTATCCCCTGCCCCCCCAAGTCCTTCCCCATCACCCCCACCACTGTGCCACACATCTATGATGGGCATCACTAATCATTTAGCAAATGTTTTCTCATTGATCCTGCATGTGACCTCAGAATCCCTTGAAATACTGAGCCCCAGGTAACCACTTCCAGTTAACTGCTACAAAGGAGGAAACCTATCAATATTCAAAGGTTTAGCAAATATTGACAATATATCTAGTAGTTTAGGCAATTCAGCTCCCAAAGCAGTTAGTTCAATTTTTTCAAAAGCCAGCCACATTATTTTTGGACATAATGTAAATAAAAATAGTTAATTTTTGGCAGAGATTTTTTTTTTTTTTGCGGTACGCGGGCCTTTCACTGTTGTGGCCTCTCCCGTTGCGGAGCACAGGCTCCGGACGCGCAGGCTCAGCGGCCATGGCTGACGGGCCCAGCCGCTCCGCGGCATGTGGGATCTTCCCAGACCGGGGCACGAACCCCTGTCCCCTGCATCAGCAGGCAGACTCCCAACCACTGCGCCACCGGGGAAGCCCTTTGGCAGAGATTTTTACTTTTCAAACCACTGTTTCAACACAACACTGGTAAAGTTTGCACAACTAACTCTATAACTACAATGTATAAGTACTATTATGTGAAGAAAAGTTGACTGTGAAACAGCTGACACTTAGGCAGATTCTTATCAGCTAAGTGTGAATGTGCCCCAAACTTCTCCTGCTTTGAACAGATTTCTCACTGACCTTCCTTCTTTGCTATCCTACCAGCATATAGTATAGATGCTGTTTTCTGCCCCATGAAAATTAATCACCATATCCCAACATTGTGGTAGATGGAGAGATGTGTGGCCTGGCAATTTTTTGGAGATCTTCCCTGCCTATTCACTACTGCTGAGTAGTTTTATGACTTGGGTTCATTTAGTATGGAAGGGGAAATAAATCTGACCCTCATGCCATATACCAATCAGAGGCATAAAAAGACCTATGGTCTCTAACAGCACAGTCAAAGTAAATGGCACTTGGGAGCTGTGGAGTATGTTTTCTCCCTTCCCCCATACTCTGTTGACATTAGACAGGATTTGCAACAACTGGCAATCCCCTAGACTGAACACCTAGAGATATAGGACCCCCTCTGTCTCCCCTTTGCTGTGCCTTTCTCAGTCTCCTTTGATACCTACAGAAACTGAGCTGGGGAGAAGCAGGGGTGAGACTCTGACCTCCCAAGCACAGTCTCTAAGATGTTAGGCTATGGGGAAAAGGCATGAGAGAAAAACAGTGTGAAATCAACACATGAAATGGAGAGATGTTCAAAAAATGGTTCCATTTTTTAATGGAATCTTCCATTTTGGTAAGGCTTGCTGCCTTACCAACCACCAAGGCCCTGTTCCTGTCCCTGTTGAACCCCATCCTGGGCTTAGTCACCTTAGTCTTAGCCCCTGGCTAGGCCTCAGATTGGTCTCTGTGTGTGAATGTTCCTGCCCTGCCCACTCGTGAACTTGGGACAAGCTGCAGGCGTGGTCCAGAAGTGTGCATGGATGCACTCAGTATGCTGTCTGTGTTCTTCTGCCAGAGCTGCCAGCTCTTTCTCTCTTGTTCATTTGCCCTCTAAGGTGACCTGGCAGCCTGAGACTTAAAGCTGGTACCCCAATTTGGAGTTTTCAGGACAGCTCAATTCCTCAGGCAATAAATGTAATGTAATGACTGATTCATTCTCTTTTATTTTGAAAATTAGAGAAGTTTTTATTAAAGTAAATTCCTTACAACAGGACTTTGGATCTGAACTGTCTCTTAAAGTTGTGTCTGGTAAATAATTAATGGCTCACTGCTCACACTAGTCAATAATTACTAATGCCTCATTTGCACATGTAACTAATATTCCATATGGTTGGTCCTATCATTTAAGCCTAAGCCAACAGGAGGAGGCATGTTGACTTGAGCAGAAGTTTGGGTTGCAATGGAATAAATGATTGGGTCGGTATCCGTACTTTGATACTCTCATGGCCAGTGCTGGAGGCAGGCAACGAGGGCACATTTTTCATTGTTTGGTGACACTTTTGTAAAGACAGTCTTGTCCTGAATCCCAGGTGCCATGAAGATCATTCTATCATGCCACAAATATTTGTTAGATTCCTACAGTGCATATACCACCAGGTCCAGAGCACCTGTGTTAGGTGCTTCTAATGGTTGTTAGGATTGCAGGAAAGAAAACAAAAACTTTGAACTCTGCTTTAATATGGAATTGGTTTCCAGATCCCAAGCACAGACTATTGTCAATGCTTTGAAACCCCCTGGTTGCTTGACATTTGTCAGAATTTTTCTAACCAAGAGGTCTTTCCCCTGAACCTTTGGTTCATCGATTATGGTTATTAATTATGATTAAGTTCATCATCAATATTCTATTAATAAGTAAAGAATATTTTCTTATATAATGGGAGTACCAAAGCTGATTTCTATCAATTCAAGAATATAAAGATTAATATTTGTTCCTTACCATATTGTAGTGGACTTTCATAAATATATGAAGAGCAGAATCTGATGGCTTAGGAAGTGCATCACATAAACTCCAGCTTGGGTGTTATGCCGGTGATGTCCTTAAATGATGTTGCCTTCTTTTGGCAGTGGTATTTAAGGAGGATACTTCTATTTCATAGATAGACCATGTACCAATCAAGGTAGGCAATATTATGTTATTGTAAGGGAGAAGAAATCATTTTCCCTCCACTCTGGTGAGTTCTTGGCTTAGGCCCTGTAATAAAAGACAAAGAGAAAAACAAACAGAAGTTTATAAATATGTATACATGGGAGATACCCAGGAAAATTGAGGAAATCTGAGGTGGCTTAGAATTCAGGATAAAATGCCATCTTAATAAGGAAAGGGGAGGAGGAATGTAGGACTATTAAGGGAGAGTAAATTATTTTTAGGAACGTTGAATGGGCCCTTAGAAGAATAGATGGGAGGTACGACAGTTTGTGACAAAGTTTGTCTGGGTGTAGTGTTGACTTCTAGTCTTCTCTCCTGTGATAAGAGTCAGTCTTCCCTGGCAGGGGATTTATGACAATTGAGTTTGTTTTGGAGGATTTGTCTTTAGGCAGATAAGGAGATATCAAAGAAACATTCCAGGATGTGTCAATCTTATGCCACATCCATGCTGCTGACATGCTCTTTCGTGATCACTGTGTCAGGGAAACAGAGGACTGAAGAGTGGAGCAATGACCATTAAATGCTTCCACCAATAAAATGTAGCAGAGGAGGTGTGTGCCACTTCCAGGTTCATGGAAGGACTTCAAGGAAGTCACTTGGCCATGTTCCTCTTTAAGGAAGTAAGCTCATCCTTCCATGAGCTTGGAAGTAGAGGGTGTCTGAGCATTGATGAAAAGAATGCTTGCCTGTTGGCTGACTTCAGGCCATTAGAAAATCCAGAAGAACTTATGTCTTTCCTTTGACTAGTGAACTTGAAAAACAAATAAATGTCCCTGAATGAAATTTTCTTTAGTGTGAGGGTGATGAAATAAATGTGGGAAATGCTTCCAGATTATTGAAATGACTGTGTCACAAAAATTAGAAGTCACTATTAGTAATCTACATATGTTGGTAGCTTCAGAAATATGAACTTATTATATTCCTTAAGGGAGATCATATTTGCACTTCTTCTTAGAGGACTCATGTACTGTGGTTGGCAGAATGATGGTGCCCTAAAAATGTTCACATCCTAATCCCTGGAACCTATGAATACGTTGTGTTACAGGGCAAGGAGGAATTAAGGTTGAAGACAAAATCTAATCAGCTGACTTTAAGATAAAGAGATTATCCAGGATTACTTGGCTGGACCCCAAATAATCACTAGCATCCTTTAAAGTGGAAGAGGAAGGTGGAAGAGGGGGTCAGAACCGAGAGATGGCAGCACAGGAAGACTTGGGCTGATATTGCTAGCTCTGAAGATGGAGGAAGGGGACCATACGCCAAGACTGGGTAGGCTCTAGAAGCTGTAAAAGGCAAGGAAATGGATTCTCCCCTAGAGCCTCCAGAAGGAATGCAGCCCTGCTGACACCTCGATTTATCCTAATGAGACCCATTTCAGACTTCTCACCTCTAGAACTGTAAGATAATAAACTTGTGCTGTTTTAAGCCACTAAGTATAGGTAATGTGTTATAGCAACAGTAGGAAACTAACACACATTCCATGCCTTCTCTAGAAGAAAGGTTAGGGCAGAACAAGTATTCAGAGGAGTGACTGATGGATGGCTTTGGAAAGGTGACAGCTAGGTTGATGTGCTAGAGGATGACTTTGTGTATGATGCTTTATTTGGTTAAGAAAAAGAAGATTGGAATTATGGATAATGTGTACAACCAGACTACCTTGAATCTAGGGTGTAGTCAAGGTGAATAGCAAAGTTCCTCTTTTCCAAGGATTATTGTGCTTGCCACTAAAAAACCTGTTTTTGCATTAATGCATGACTCTGCAGGCCCTCTGTATAAACACATATATGTGAACATATACATACATATTGATATATATAGCATATACTTCGCTCCCTTGAAGAGATCCCCAAAGAACGTAAAATACAACAAAGTTGTTATTTAGAATAACTGGCAGCTGGAACACATACAGAGAGACAAGAATTTGGCTCAGAATAAAAAACTGTTGAAGACCGTTCAACGAATGGCCCGAAAGATCACCAATGGTAGACACCCAACTAGACAGGTTGTTAACAATCATTATCTTTTACTAGATCCCCATAGATAAGCATCTTTTTCTATTTTGTTTGCTAAAATTCTGCACTGATCAGAATTAGAACTACTCCCAAGCTCCTTTCTTTCTTTGCTAACCAATGCCACTTACCATTATTCTCCTCCCCACTTCCTCTCCTTATTATCAGGAGTCGTGTTCTACTTGAGAGTGTTATATTTCGGCCATTAGTAGCTGCTTTACAATAACGATGGCAAAAGATCGCTAATAGTTCTATTATTTATTTCACTCCCACCTTGTTCTAAAAAGAATTTAAGGTGGGTTGCAAAAATGCATGCAATACAGCAAGATGAAACAAAGATTAGTATAGCGAAGAAATTAAGGCAAAAGGAAGATAAAGGTGGGAAGAATAAGAAACTGGGAGTACAAAATAGGCTCCGTGAGGCTCTAAGCCCTTGCCAGGCGTGGACCCCAATTTTGGCCCTGGCTTTCTAGCAGTCAACTCAAAAGGGGGAAAGTGATCAGTGACATGAGTCACAAGTCAGTTAGTTGGTCAGAAGCAGCGCAATAATTCCTGGAATTTAGACAAGAGAGAAATGTCTCTCATAAGGCTCTGAAATGAGGACCTTTGTGGAATTCCCCACCTGGAAGAAACAACAAATTCCTCAGGGCTATGTCTTGTTACAGCCTTCAGTATTGGCCTGTGATGTCATTCCCCAGCAGAATTCATCAAAAACTCTCTCCCAGGGATCACAGGGATGTATTCCAGGTACTCTATGCATTGCTGGCTTAACCAAGGCACAGATTAAGAGTGTCTAGAGGAACAGGGTGAGCATCCTCCATAAACATTTCTTTTCAACTGGACCCTGCTGGCGTTAAAAGTGTGTGTCTTTCCTGTGCTTCAGTGAAAGGGTGAACAGTCAAAGCATTTGCAGAGAACTTCAAGGTTTGGGAAAGAGCTTCAGTCTCCCTTTTTTGTGTTTGTGAGATTTAAGAGGGGAACCCCTCAGGCCCAGCAGAGACACCGGGAGGAAGGAAGGGTGCGTGGGTATGTGTGACGTGTTACAAAGGATTGGAGGTGGAGTGGCGGTGGTGTTGGGTCTCAGGCTTCTCGGGTGTGGACAGTCCTCTCCCAGCAGCAGAGGCAGTTCAGCTCTGGGACTTCCCTGGCGGTCCAGTGGTTAAGACTCCACGCTTCCACTGCAGGGGACACGGGTTCAATCCCTGGTCAGGGAACTAAGATCCCTCATACTGCGTGGCCGAAAAAAAAAAAAAAGAAGCAGTTCAGCTCTTTATGCTGTTGCCTTCAAGGGTGCCTGGGTCCAGGAGTCACTGGGCAGAGCAAGCTCCCCTCCGTGTGCTGGGGACCCGTAGCCATCGGTGAGGATCTGTCTTCATCTCGGGCTCCCTCCCACATGCAAGCCTCCTCCAGGGCTCTGCGTGTTCATCTGACACCCTGACATGTTGTAAACAAAGATCACTGATGCTGTCCCCCAGCAGCCCAGCACCTGCCTCTCAAAAACTCCTGAGGCCTCAGTGAGGTTTGGGAACCCCTCCAGGCTCCAGCAGTGGCCACTCACATTTTTCTAGCGGCATTGTCCTTGTACGTTTTTGGCAGGAAGAGGAAATAATGAACATGTGTTCTTCCAAAAATACTCCAATTCATTCTTCACGCTACAGTCCCCGTGATCTTTCTTAAACATAAATCTCATCATGTCACTTCCTGATGAAAACCTGCACATTCTTTCCATGCCCCTCAGGATAAAGCTGCAGGTTTGAGTACAGTCAACCGGACTCTCAGTTATCTCTAGAGCCTCAACCCTCCCCATTTCTCCTCTTTTCTGCTTGTCACCACTGCTTCTCTACAGTTGTCCACACTTCCATCCTTTCGGCTGACTTACTCCTACTTCTATTTCAGGTGACAGACCAGAAATTAATTCCTGTGGGGAGTGGTCCTGGAGGTGCGTCTGCTGGGTGCTCCAGGGGGCATCCTTTGCTTTCTCCAACACAGCATTGTGTTAGGAAAATGCCAGCTGCAGAGACAAACCCCAACATTTCAGTGGCTTGATGCAATGGAATTTTATTTCTCCCTCCTCTAACCATCCAATGCAGGTGCTCCTGGCTCTCAGGTGGTTCTCTCCAGGGTTATTCAAGGCTCCAAGCTCTTTCCATATTGTTGCTTTGCCATCTTCTAGGGCCTCTGAGTCTTCAGCATGCACCTGGGGCAGGAGAGACAGGGGCTGGAAGGCACACATGCACTTTACTGCTTCAATGTGAGGGCGTCCCTTGTCCCTTCCACCCCGATTCCATTGGCATGAACACGGTGTCATGTCGTTGCCAGGGGCAGCTACTGTCCACTGACAGTGTTATAATATGGAGGGAAGTGCACAGATTTTGGCGGGCACACAGGCTCCTCAAGAGCCTTATTTTAATTGCCCGTGGTTCGGCTAGACTCTGAACTCAGTGAGGGGAAAGAAGGTGACACTCACTGTTAGATCGCTTTGCCAGCACCGTCAGTGGCACTTTGGGGCAGAGAGTGACTGATAAGTGCTTGGCTGGAGGAGGGAGTGGGTCATGTAGACAAGTCCTCCTCTTGAATACCCTCCCCCATACTGTGAGCGCTGGGGAGAGAGAGCCAGCAGGCAGACAGGTGCTCCTTGCTGCTGCTGCCAGGCAAGTCCCTCTAAAAAGAGCCAGTTCCCTTCACAGAAAGGCATTCATTGTGAGCAGAGAGGTTCCGTAATCACAGGTGCCTGTCAAGGCATGAGCCCCCTCTTGGATGATAGGTCCTTCTGATTAAAGACTTGTTATTGGTACTTTACGGGGCAGAGAGAAAATGTGCTGCTGTGGCCGTTGCTGCGATGCTGGAATTGCAGCTCCAAGCACATCTGTCACCTGCCTCTGAGTCCAAGGAGATGGGTGGCGAATGCCTTTTTTCTCCTCTTCTTTATAAGTCAGCTACATCTTTAAAGGGTCTCTTCGCAAGCCATTTTTTTGTATATGTTGTTATGAACATATAATGGTAAGAAGGCAATCACCTATCATATTGTCTGGGTAGAAAAGAAGTAATCAATAGACGTGATGTCTAATTGACTTATGAAATGGGAAAAATAGAATTCACTAATCTCAAGCAGTGAGATTTTTCTGTTTCTGAAAATCCTCAGGAAGGACAGCAATGCCTCAACTTGTGAAATTGGGACCTTCTGCTTTACAGTTTGAGGCCCAAATAGTGACCCAGGGTTATGCCACAAATGAAAACACTGGAGGGTCCTATCCCCACGGTCCCATATGGGGAGGAAGTCTGGTACCCCGCTCTGCGAGGTTCCCTTCTTCTAAGTCAAGAAGCCCAGGGCTGACTCAGTCCAAAGGGTTCAGTATTCATTGCCTTTGGTGTCGCTGCAGAAAGTCCAGCCATCTTGGTTATAGTTCAGCACATGCTACCCCAAATCTGACACATTGGCATATTGAATATTTCAAGCAGGAAGGTCACTCTGACCTTCTCCCCCATTGCCCTTCTTCCCTGAAATAGATCATAAAACCTTCCTGTGAGAGGTCCCCTCCCTATACCTGGAGGAAAGGAGCATCCTTATCTCTGAAGACAAAGGGATGCCAAAAAGAACCTGAACAAACAAGCCTTGCTAAGTTTCCCCCAGTTTACAGCACTTATACTCCTTAAGTTATCCTATTCCTGCATGACTGTCCACTTGCCATCAAACCTAGCATAAAAATACACAGGTCCAGCTGTTTTGGGGGGTTTTCATTTCACTGTGAAGGCTCCCGTGTAAAACTTACATTAGATAAATATGTATGTTTTTCTCCTGTTAATCTGCCTTTGTCAGTTGACTTTTCAGGCCCAGCCAGGGACTCTAAAAGGATGGAGGGAAACTTCTCTTCCCCCATACCAGGCAGCCCCCATCCAGTGCAGGGGTCATGGTGGAAGTCCAGCAGCATGTTGCTATCTAGGGTCTTGCCAGTTTTCTCAGGGTTTGGGGGAAGGAGAAAGCCTCCTTTCCCCCTTGTCAGTGGTCCCCTCAGCTGTGGACGCTGCAGGCCAAAGGGGCAGTAGGGAGCCAGGTTACAGCTCTCCAGTGAGATGGTCCTGTTCAGGGCAGTGACGTCTCCAACTCCAGGACAGCCAGGGCAGAGCAGAATGGCCTCATTTGATGCCTCTCTGCTCATGGCCAAAGAGCCAGCCCCCTGGACTTGGTTCTGTAGACTCTGAGGGTCAAGCTGGCATGAATCTCACTGCCCCTCCCTAGCACTCAGTTTTGGCTACAGCCATTCTAGGCCTTAACAGGTGCCTGTGACTTTGAACCTCAGAGATGTTCTTGGTTCTTTCCCTCCAGGAAGGCCCAGGATATCTGACCCCTTCCAGGGACCATCCTTCTCCAAACCATGAATTCCTATATCCCCTACCGCTAATAAAAATCATTAATATCTACGAGCACTTACTACGTGCAGGCATTGTTTTAAATCTTTTACACGGATTAGCTCATTTAATCTTCACATGCACACACAAATTAAGTAGGCCTTAATTTCATCCTCATATTATGTAGAAGGAAATTAAGGCGCAAAGAAAGTAATTGCCCCAAATTAGGCAGTGTCCAGTTTGAACCCACACTCCACAGCCCAGTTTCTTCACTTGCTCCCTGCTCCCTCATTTACATAACAAAAATCAATTTTTCTCAGAACAGAGATGGGCCCCAGGCCATTGGACTTTCCTGCTATTGTCACCAGCAAAGCTCACTGGGGTCCCCAGGAAAAATCAGATGGAATCTAGGTCATAATGTCTAACCTTTTGGGTTTAGTCTAGTTTCACTTGCCTACAGGGGGCTGTGTACAGAGGCCTTGCACCTAACACATCGGATTAGAGTTCCCAGCACAGAACCTATGCTCCCGATACCCCAAGTTGGCTTACCATATGCAGAAGTGCTGCGCAGGATACCTCCATTCAAGATGGCGTTGTCGTCAGCAGAGATGCTGCCCCTGGCGCTGAGATCTGGACCCGGGAGCAATGCGTCTGTACCCAACCTATGAGAACGCTGCCCCTTCCCCCATGACCAGACCCTGTAACGCAGCCCTGCCCAGGGCCTGTTGGGCAGAGTGTGTGCTCTACACTGGGAGCCAACACCTGTCCATTCTTTTATCAAAGACTAAAACTTGACTTTGTGTCTGAACCAAACTCAGTCTCATTCTGTTGGTGCAAGCAATACCAGGCAGGAGGACCCTTCTTGGAACCCGGACTTGAAAAAGTCAGAACATTACCATTATTAAAAATGTACACAATGAAGAAGTTTAAAAAATACAGAGTAAATCCCTCAACCCCCACTTAATCATCCCTCACCACAGGTGATGGCTTAGAACAGCTGGGTATGTGCCCTTCCAAAACTCCCAGCCTTTGAGAACATGCCCATGTGTTTCTACAAAACTGGAATCATTTCTACAAAGCAAAGAGTGGAATAGCTGGTGGTGTCTTTTGCAGAAAAGTATTTTGCAAGAAAGTTCAATCTCTGGCCACCTTGCTGTGCTTATAATTCAGAGAGGTCTTCCTGACCACCTTACTAAAAGTAGCACCAGTGATATAGATGGAATGCATGGGTCCTCCCCAAATTCATATGTAGAAACCTAATCCCCAAGGTGATGGTATTAGGAGTTGAGGCCTTTGGGAGACAATTAGGTCACTAGGTATTAGGGTGGAGCCCTCATGAATGGGATTAATGCCCTTTTAAAAGAGAACCCAGAGAGCTCTCTTACCTCTTCCACCACGGGAGGTTACAGTGAGAACATGTATGAACCAGGACGCAGGTTCTCATCAGACAGTGAATCCGCTAGTGCTTTGATCTTAGAATTCCCAGCCTCCAGAACTGTGAGGAATAAATGTTTGTTGTATAAGCCACCCAGTCTCTAGAGTTCTGTGATAACAGCCTGAACAGAACCAGGCACGGTACACACACAGAACTAGATTCCCCATGAGCCCCTAAGTTTATTGCATACTAGAGAAAGGATTTGCTTTGCTTCATGTCTTGTGCTCTGTATGCCAGTGGAATGAAGCAAGTGCTCTCTTAGGCACTGCGTCAGACCAGGATACTGGAACCATTCTCTTCCCTTTGCCCAGTCTTTCCATCTGAAGTAGGGCAGTGCCTTCTCACTTGCATGTGGCCAGTCATGCTTTATGCTTTCTCCTGTGAGATGCTCCAGCCAGACCTAAAATGCCTGAAGCCTGGAGACTAAGACCTTCTGCTTTCTGGACTTTAAGACCCTAGGAAGAGTTATCCCAGCCTTGGTAGGCAGCTTTTTGGATTTCAGTTTTCCCTGGGAGGTGTAATGTGGGAGGTCCCGTGTGCTTTGGGAGCACATGGTGGCTGACAGTGTTCTTTCGCAGGCTTCCAGGTGTTCACTGCAGCCTCTGGAGAGAGAGAGGGAGGGAGGGAGGGGTCACTGTCAGGAGTGGCACACGCTTTTCTGAAGGTGACTCAATGAGGCGGGGCGGAGCTGGCACTAAGAGCCGTCAGATCCTGTACTCCCGCTCCCTCCTCACAACCATTCAACTGCCTCTTCTAAGTGGTACTTTTAAATGCAGATAAGGAGGCTCCCAAGGGAAAATTCCTCCTCTTAAAGTTTATTGTCCACCCCCCACACCAACCCCCCCACCAACCCCCCCCTCCCCAATTAGTGGTCATTCTGGCTCCTTAGACTGTAATATAATTGTGATCTGCTTGGTGGAAAAAGATTATTCTATTTAAGTGTCAAATTTACAAAAGAATTAAATTAGGAATTGATTTTTTTTTAATTCACCAAAAACTTTCTTTAAACAGAGAGGTACCTTGGAGGCATTTCACATTATTTGATTTACAAACACTTGATTGGCACACAAACTTCCAAGGAAAATACACTGTGTAGAAGGGAAGGTAGACAAGTGTGATTTGCATGGGCACAACTTGTGTGCTGCTTCCAAACCTTGTACAGATCCTATGATTTGATCTATTGTACTCTATATATTGTGATCACCTGTTTTCCTGTCTGTTATTGCCATTATAGTGTGAGTCCTTTGCTGGCAGGGAGCACATCTTAATCATCTGTGTATCTCCAATATACAGTAGGGTTGTTGACAGCTGAGTTCATGTCTTATTTTCTTTCTATCCTTGGCACCTGATTTGGGGACTGGCATTTGGGGGCACTCAGAAAATATTTATTGAATTGAAATAGCTAAATACAAGTTTCCCTCTTTAGAAGTAGTATGGATTTTTGTACTTGTAAAATTCCTCTCATTAGTATAGCCCATTAAAACAATTATTTCATGTTCCTGGCCATAGGCTATCTGTAGGAACTCTGACTTCCCACTGATGAATTCGTTTATAGAATGTCTATCGTGTACCAGGCACTGAGCTAGTAAGTAGGGATACAGTGAGCAAGGCACATGGGGTTTCTGCCCCTGTGGAGCTTATGGTCAAGGGCACAAGGCAGAGGGATGAGAAATAACAACAGCATGGTAAGTCCTGGTAAGAGCAGAGGGCAGGAATGGAAGTGATGTTTGCACTAAGACCAGAAGGACAGGGAGGAATTAAGCAGGCAGTGCAGATGGGAAAGGGGTCCTAGGTACAAGGAATTGCAATTTGGCAGGGCTAGAGGCTAGAGAGGAAGCCTCAGAGAGGGCAGAGACGGTGGGGAGGTTGGCCAGGGCGGGTTGGCAGAGGCTGCGTTACCTACATGCAAGACTGGAGTGGATACTGAGGAGGGGGAGGGGAAACATGAAAGGTGACTCTGGCTGCAGAATGGAGGATGAATCTGAGAGACCAATACTTGGATCAGTTTGGATTTTTAACGTCCAAGCGAGCATTTATTGTGGAGATAAATGAAGACCAGCCAAATGAGAATAAGCAAAGGTTATTTTCTCTGAGCTTGCTATACAAGGGAGTGAGCCACCATCACCTGCGTTTTGGTAGAGGCTCGAAGGCAGGTAGAGGAGTGGGAAGGCTTTATATCTCGAAAAAGGGGAAAGCTTGAGTCTCATTATCAACAGGGAGAACTACAGTATTTACAGTTGCAGGTATTTAAATTAGAGTTGCAAATAAGAGCAATCACTTTCATTAATGTGTATTAAATTCCCCTAAATATTTATTCCTAATTATATAATTAGTCAATTAATTGTAATGGTCTAAGACACACTGAAACGGAGCAGCACCCTACGGTTGCGTTGCCCCCATGTCCTCCGCTTGCCTTTTGTCTGTGGAAAAACTTTAGCCAAAGAATAAGTTTAATCAGAGAAGTGAGAAAATGCAAAAACAAAGGAAAACAGTCCAACAAGACTAAATAATAATAGTTTAGTCATTAAGCATAATTCAGGACCTTTAGTTCCTCCTTAAGGGTTATAGATAATATTCTGACCCATGTCCTGTGAGCTGTCTCATAGATACTGAAACCCCAACCAGGTGGAAGAACTCAACTACATGATGACCAGAGTGTAGCCATGACATAAGCTGCCACAATTCCAAGAATTGGCCTCAAAGAAATGGGAACAAACCGACCCTGGAACTGAAGACTAACTATACCTAAAACAATTAAGATGACACTGATCAGACCACCGATGACCAATTTCAAGATGCCTGTCAGAGCTGACTGTGCTGTTTCTGCATGTAGCCCCTTCCCCCTCAGCCTGTAAAAGCTCTTGCCCACTGATTGTCAGTGGAGGGGGTCAGCCTTTGGACAGGCGTCTGCCCTGCGGCCTGCCGCACCCCTACTTGTTGCTGGCATCTGAAATGAAGCAAACTCTCCTTTCCACCTACCTCGCCTCTTTCTTGGCTTTTGAGCAGCAAGCAGCCGGACCCCACTTTCGGTTACAACATTATACTACATTTATAGATTTATTTAGTATATCTGACTTCTTTAAAGCATTCCACGTGCCTCACTGGGAGGACTTACACCTTTAGAAACTTTTTAAAAATCCCAAATCTGAAATAAATCACATAGATTCAGCAACATGCATTATTAACTGTTCCTTTTTTTTTTTTTGGCCTTGCCCCGTGGCATGTGGGATCTTAGTTCCCCAACCAGGGATTGAACCTGAGCCCCCTGCAGTGGAAGCACGGAGTCTTAACCAGGGAAGACTGGACTGCCAGGGAAGTCCCAACTGCTCCATTTTAAAATAACAAATGTACACAGGTTGTCCTAAAGATTACAAAACTTAGTTCTCTAATGACCAGTATTAAACTTAGGCTAAGGTACTTATCTGTAAACCATCTCAGTTTGTAAAGTCACTTACGCAAGTAAGAAGAGCAGTT
The DNA here is from genome assembly GCF_964341445.2 of Mesoplodon mirus. NCBI lineage: Eukaryota > Metazoa > Chordata > Mammalia > Artiodactyla > Ziphiidae > Mesoplodon > Mesoplodon mirus. Next base: position 35,054,797 of record NC_138988.1, on the reverse strand, counting down.
TTGCCACCTCAGGCAGGCCAAGGGTACTAGGTAAAAAAAAAAAAAATGAGGACCGCAGTATTGTTCCTTACCAATCATATTTGAGACTGGGACCTGGGACCTGGGACCTGATACTACATCCTCCTGGATAATTCCACCTATGCCACTGGAAAACATGCCAGGCCCTTGGTTAGCATCAGTTTCTGTCTTCCATTGTTGGCAGGTGCCTCCTGGCCATTCCTTGCACTGGGATTTATTGCAGCTCAGTGCATTCTGTTTCGCTGGGGAGTCTTTCAGCTTTCGCTGATGATTTCCCTTAATTTCCTTGAACTCTTGTCACCACTTGATTGGATTAATCTCTTTACCATCCCATTGGATTCCTTATACATTTTGCTTGACAACCTCTCCAGGGACTCATGTTAAGAGGCTGTCCTGGTGAGAGGCAGAGGGGGTGGTGGCCTGAATGTAGGGATGGAGAAAATTTCAGAGCTACTTAGGGCAGAAGACAGGTAAGATTTAATGACTGATTAGACGTTGGGCAGAGGGTGTTGAGGGGAGAGGAAGGAGTCAGAGAGACTGCCCAGGTTTTTGGCTTGGACAACTCAGTAGAAATATGTTTTATGAAAAATCACTGACAGGTATAAGACATTAACTCCTTATGTGCAACAGATTTAGTTAGCCAAACATGGGTTACTTTGTAAACAGGCAGATGGGGCATGCTAGGGGCAATGGGATGGGGCAAAGAGACCCAGGACTAGGAGTCAGGAAACCAGGTTCTTTTCCCAGCTCTGCCAATGACTTTCTAGTTGCCCGCTGGACAGAGCCTGTCTCTTACCCAGGCCTCCCTTCTCTTGTAAATAAAAACATACACTAAAAGTCTGAGTCCTATTAGCTCTAAAATACATAAAGCTGCCAAATAAGAGGGTTGGATTAGACAAAGGTTCACAAGTTTCTCTGATAATCTGATGAACACCAAGTACCCTCTCCCCAGGAAAATGCATGAAACGTTTACATACCCTTTCATGGGACTCCTCCTGCCTTCCACCCTCCATACTCACAGATTAGATGGTCTCTGAGGCTCTTTCATGCTCTTAAATTCTCTAATTTTATGATTCTTCAAACAAAGACATGTCTTCTTCAGCATTTTAAATCACCTTATCTCTGCCAAAGAAACAAGGATAAAAATGGTGTTGACTTTCTTAGTTGCTGTGTTCTTTCTTTTCCCTTTAAATTACCTGGGCCATCTTTTTTTTTTTTTGGCCATGCTGTGAGGCATGTGGGATCTCAGTTCCCCTACCAGGGATGGAACCTGTGCCCCCTGCCCTGGAAGCATGGAGTCTTATCCCCGGGCCATCTTTTTAGAATGGACTCCCTGGGGCAAAGGCTGTCTCAGTCTTTGTATTATAATGCAGTTGGATGCTTAACAATGCCTAATTATGATAATATGGATTACGCTATAATGTCACCTCTAAAACTTGAGAAGTTTAGGACACATTCATAATATTTTAAAAATCTGTACCAAATAGAAGGACAACATTTAAGGGAATATACAGTGTAACTTGTGCTTTCACGTTACAATAGAGGGTTAATTAAACATCCCCAGGAATTTATCTCTAAGAAGTCACGTCTCACAGAATATCAGAATATATATATATATAAAATATGTATATTCAATATATATGTATTATGTGTAATATAACAGTTTTGTATATATATACAACTATGTTATATTATATGTAATATATATTTAATATATACATTATGTATATTCAAGAATATTTTGAACGCTTAATGATAATAATCTTTAGACTTAGGTAATCTTATTTTTTTTTAAATAAATTTATTTATTCTATTTTTGGCTGCATTGGGTCTTTGTTACTGCGTGTAGGCTTTCTCTAGTTGCGGCGAGCGGGGGCTACTCTTCCTTGCAGTTCACGGGCTTCTCATTGCTGTGGCTTCTCTTGTTGTGGAGTGCAGGCTCTAGGCGCACCGGTTTCAGTAGTTATGGCATGCGGGCTTAGTTGCTCTGTGGCATGTGGGATCTTCCCAGATCAGGGCTCGAACCCATGACCCCTGCCTGCATTGGCAGGCAGATTCTTAACCACTGCACCACCAGGGAAGTCCTCTAGGGGATCTTATTGACTATTGAAGTATATGCAGAATTGTTTGCCCTTGTACTACAGAGTTTTGGTTTTTAGAGTTATACAGGCATGTAGTTCAAAGAGACAAGTTCTTCAAGTCTGATTAAGAAAAAGAGTAGTCCCCAGTCTGCCTTGCACCCTTTTTCCCTTCCCCAGAGGAAACCACATTTACATTTTTTAACTGACTGAAAAAATTTTCCTTCCATATCTATGAATAACATGGTTGTGTTGCTCCTTGTTTATTTTTCTCTTTTTGGCTTTATCTACTGACTTCTCACTATGGAAGATGAGGATTTAACTCTTGCTTCTTCCCATCCCTATCACACATGGTCACTTTCCATACTCCCAAGTTGATTTTTCATAATTTTAGTTAAATCAATGTTCAGTGTTTACATATTATGACCCGATATATTATTCAGAGCTTACCATGTAGAAAACAATCACTTTTCATTTCCTGCACAATTTTGTTTTCTCTCAATAACTGTCTTAAAAAAATTTTTTTTTGCTTCAGTTTTCTGTGTATTTATTTATGCTTCAATCCAGTAGTACTTCTCCAGCTATCTGTGATGAAGGACTAGCTTTTGTTTGTTTGCTTGCTTTTTGCGGTACGTGGGCCTCTCACTGTTGTGGCCTCTCCCCTTGCGGAGCACAGGCTATGGACACTCAGGCTCAGTGGCCATGGCTCACGGGCCCAGCCGCTCTGTGGCATGCAGGATCCTCCCAGACAGGGGCACGAACCCGCGTCCCCTGCATCAGCAGGTGAACTCTCAACCACTGCGCCACCAGGGAAGCCCCAGGACTAGCTTTTTAAAAAAAAATTTCTAATCTGTTACAGATAGATGTTTTTATAAAATATAATAAAAATATATTTCTAGAACAGTTCATGGATAGCCCCAGGAAACTGATCGTATTTACTTTGGGTGGCACTGTCAGATTGCCTGTTAATACATCTAAACATATTGAGTATTCTGTCAGTTTCATCTTCTTGAAGAAGGCTCTTTGGCACTTTCTGACATGCCACTATGAATTGGTTACCTTCTGTATACCAAGGTATACAGTTGTTTAATGGGTCTGGATTCTCCTCCTTAAGCCTCAGGCTTCTCTTTGCCCTGCTTTTTTTCTCGTTCTCATGCCTGCCTCATTCTTGATTTACTTCCTTGTTTTTATGGAGCATATCCTGCAATAGCTTCCTGGAAAGAGGTGTGTGGAAAAGAAATTTTTTGAGACCCCAATGTCAAAAAATGAAAACGTTTTCATGTCACTCTCCTGACTGCTTGTTTTGCTGAGTATAGAATTCTTGGTTGGAACTCATTTCTGTTCAGAAAGCTTTCCTGTTTTCCAGCTTCCAGTGTTGTTGTTAAGAAGTGAAAGACTATTCTGGTGCCAGACCCTTTTTATGGGACCTGTTTTTATTTCTGGAAACTTGTAAGATGTTTTACATGTTGTGGATTGACTTTCATTCATTAGACTGGGCACTTGTGAGCCCTTTCAGTTACAGGAAATGTTCTTGAATGATTTATTTTATTCTCCCTCCTTTTCTTCTCTGCTTTTTCTTTCTGGAAACATTATTTGGACATTGGGCCTGCTAGACAGGTCTCGCAGGTGAGGATTCTCCATGTAAATGGACTTGGTTCTCTGCTTTCCTCTCTGTTGACTTAGGAATCAGCATTCTCTAGGCTACTAAGTTACCTGCCTCCTTTCTCCTTCTCCAGATCCTGGTAGTAATTTTTTAATAGTAAATTTAGTAGGGTCTCAGGAGAGAGCAAAAGTAGGTGTGTTCAGTCTGCCATCTTTACCCAGTGTCTGGTGTCTGCTTTCTAAATACTGCTGTCTGCTTTCCATTGTGTCCTGGCTTCCATCTGTCTCTTCCCTTCCGTCGAGTAATGTATTCGGTGAGGACGTAGCTGTTGCTTTCCAAAGGCCTTGGTGCCAGCCCCACTGACATCATTTACCAGCCACGTGACCTTGGACAAATCACTTCACCTCTCAGAAATTTAGTTTCTTCATCTGTCTAATGGAAGGAATAATAATATCTACCCCAAGTGATTGTGGAGAGGTAGCACTCAGTACACAAGGTCGCCATTCCATAAATGGCACCTTGTGTTGCTGCTACTGCTTAGGCTTGACCCTGCCCCCTTCCTCCTCTCTCTCACAGTCTGTGAACTAGAAAGTTGAACTGCCATGGATGCTAGGCTGAAGTAAGACTCCTAAGTGGGCTCTCCTAACGTTAAGGGGAAACGTTATTTCAGAGACTTGGTGGCGTCAGGTTTGGCTGCCCAGAGATTCGTCTATTGGTTTTAGCTATTCTCCCAGCTAAAAGAATCTCCCAGTATCCTCTCTCCCAAATGCAGATCTTATCACTGAATCTCTTGAGCCTTCATGATGCAGGCGTGGTCTTTGGACAATGTCCAGGTGTCCTCCTTCATGTCCAGCCACAGGGCCCCACTCACTTGTGGCTCCCAGACCCCACGCTCTTGCCTCCATCCTTGTCCCTCTACTTCTGTTCTTTCAGCCCTGCAGACCCCAGAGCGAAGCCTGCTTTTCCTGCAGGAATTAGATCAGTTTTCACCCTTTTCTGGAAAATTTTCCTGACCTCCCCCACCCTGACCCCTGTCTCTCAGACCCCACTCTGGGTTAGTGTGCCTTATGTGCTTCATTATATCCTCTGGGTGCACACCTCTGTCACAGCACTTGTGACTCTACTGTAGCTGGTTACTTATCTTTCTCATCTGCAGAATTGTAAGTGCCCTGGGGATAGAGGATGTGACATTCTTATTATCTTATTCTTAGCATCCAATATGGTGTCTGGCACATCTTAAGTGTGTGCAATTTTTGAAGTAAAATAAAATTTTTGAGTGAATGAGTGAAAAGATCTCAAATAGTAGTTCGGTTTGTGCATACTTAAAGAATGAAATCCTTGAGTCAAGGAACTGAAAAATGCAATTCTCTTTGCAAATCTTCAGAGTTCAAAACCTTCCCCCAAATAACAATATTGACTTGGCTTTGCCCTACCAGTTTGAGTAGGGAAACTATGACTGAGGTGTTGTAAATGCTCTCTGATTCTCCTCTCCATGCTTGCCAGCTGCTCAAGGCATCAGCACAAGAGCAATCACTGTATTACAATTGTCCAAAGTACACACAGGCAGCTTTGTAACTTCTCTAATCAGCCCAGCAGTAATATTTCAGTCACATTTCTGGGTGCTCATTGCCCTTCTTAAAATAAAAACTATCTGCATGGTGTTTCCAGCCAAATGAAGACAGGGCAAGCTTTACATGCCTAATGAAGGAACAGCTCAGAAGCTTAGAGAAAAAAGGATGTCGGTCACATCAACATGCACTGCAGACATGTGAGGGCAGGGACTCCTGTTCATCTACCAGTAGGTTCTGTCAGCCTCAGCTTTTATCCTGGTCACTCCTGAAGGAACCTGGATTAATATAACAAGCGTTCTCGTGAGCCAGCTCATTATCTTTTTACAAAACTTCAGGGCCCAATAAAACACCAGACTTTATGCTCAAGCAGTACTACTGACAGACATTTACTTAATGAACTATTTTCTGCTTACAGATGGAGGTTGAAGTTGTATTCACGTGCTCTAAATGTCAGCCTGCCTCTTTAGACTTAGAGAAGGGAAGAAAAGACAACACATGAAGTGCGGAACCTTGTTATGCCAAACTTGGGCATCCAGCTTCTGGGGATAGTTTCATTCCTCTCTTGGCCTTACTGATGGCGGAGTAGCCAAGACAGGGATTCTGTATACAGAGGAAGTTACTGAAGCAATTCACCAATCAGTGTCTGATTAGTGCTATAGTTTCAAATATAAATAAACAGCCCTCTAGATTTCAGGTGAGACCTGGACTCTTCAAAGATGGTTTCTCTCTGTGGCTGGAATGAGTGAATTGGACACTCTTGAATTGCAGTTAATTTTATATACTAAGTATACTTTTCATCTCTCAATATGCATTCATGTTTTACCAACAGAAAGTGAAGACCCATCCATAGCAATCTCTTAGGAAAGTCAGAGGAAACTGACAGAACAAGATCAAAGGTGCAAAACTGACATTGAGGAACAGTGATGGCATTAACAGCCTTATTATTATTAAGTGGAATAAAAAGTCATTAAATGCATATGACCTCAAAACAAAATTGATCACAAGAGTTAATCACCCTCATCAAGTCACATTTCTGTACCTCTGGGTACAAGTTATCACTGCTCTTGGACACAGGCTGTTCATCCCTTCAAGGGCAACAGACTCAGAGCTGGAAGCAGCCCTGGTTTTTGGTTGGGGCTGAGAGAGAGGAGAATCCTTGACCACATGGATTCCATTTATGTTGCTCAAGACATCAGTGGTTCCACTGACTCTGACTAATTTGGACTCATAAATATATTAAAAAATAATCTCTGTATTTAAAGGGCTTTCATCTCACCTGGGGAGATGTAACATGTCTTGTATTTCAGGTAAATTGGATTTAGTTGTTTAGTGCTTTGAGCCACATGTGGTCAAGGAGCTTTATTGAATAACTACATTGATTGACTCACAATCCCTTGGCTGTAAGAAAGGCACTAGAGAGAGCTAATAATGGCCAGCCAAGTGTGTCCATCCCACTCATGGCCTCCCTGGACAGGAACCAGTGGACCAGGGATCTCCTCGAGGCATCTAAAGTCCCCAGACTTGATCTGATGTGGCTTTGCTTTTGCTCATCACCTATAAATTGGACCTAAAGAGGCACTACATTTTACACATAAAAAATACTGGCTGATTCTTCTGTTTCATAAAACTAAGGAAAACAGTAACTATTTATCCACTGCCCATTCTGTCCAGGCACATGCTAGTCATTTTGCTCATTTGAAATCAAATCTTCACTTCTTCAAGATACATTTTATGATTCCCATTTGACAGATGAGGAAACTGAAGCTCAGAGAGGTGAAGTGACTTGCCCAAGATCTAGTAAGTTGTGCAGCCGTGGTTTAAACCCAGGTCTATCTGATTCAAAGGGCATCTTCTTTCCACCCTGAATCAACAAAAGATTGTGTGAGTGATATATCAATATTTATCAATATATCTATATAAAATTGGTACCATAATCTATAACTGGAGGAAGTCTGGATTTCTAAAAAAAATTAAAAATGAAATTACCATAAACCCAGCAATTCCAGTCCTACGTATATACTCAAATAATTGAAAACAAGAACTCAGATATTGGTATACTAATGTTCACTGTAGCATTATGCACAGTGGCCAAAAGGTGAAAACAACCCAAGTGCACATTAACAGATGAATGGATAAACAAAATGTGAGATGTCTCTATCTCTCTCTATCACAGATATCATTCAGCCATAAAAAGGAATGAAGTTTTAACATATGCTACTACATGGATGAACCTTGAAGACATTATGCTAAGTGAAAGAAGCCAGTTGCAAAAGGACAAATATTGTATGATTACAGCTATATGAAGTACCCAGATAGACAAATGTACAGAAACACAAAACTTACCAGGGCCTGGGGAAGGGGGAATGTGGAGTTACTGGGTTATGGAGTTTCTGTTTTGAGTAATGAAAACAATTTGGAAATAGTTGTGGTGGTTATACAACATTTGAATGTACTTCCTCCCTCTTTTTAAAAAAAAATTTGGCTGCACCTGCAGCACGTGGAGTCTTAGTTCCCCGACCAGGGATCAAACCCCTGGCCCCTGCCTTGGAAGGCAGAGTCTTAACCACAGGGCCGCCGGGGAAGTCCCTGCGAATATACTTAATGACACGAAATGTACACTTAAAAGTTGTTAAAATGGTAAACTTCATGTTATGTATATTTTACTACATATTTTTTAAATTTATTTAATATTTTTGGCTGTGTTGGGTCTTCGTTGCTGCGCGCGGGCTTTCTCTAGCTGTTGGGAGCTGGGGCTACTCTTCGTGTGGGGCATGGGCTTCTCATTGCAGTGACTTCTCTTGTTGCGGAGCATGGACTCTAGGCGCGCGGACTTCAGTAGTTGTGGCTCGCGGGCTCTAGAGCGCGGGCTCAGTAGTTGTGGCTCACAGGCTTACTTGCTCCACAGCATGTGGAATATTCCCGGACAAGGGCTCGAAACTGTGTCTCCTGCATTGGCAGGCAGATTCTTAACCACTTCGCCACCAGGGAGGCCTCTATTTTACTATAATTAAAAAAAAAGTTTGGCATGATGAGAAGAGTCAAGCAGATGTAGATGTGAATCCCAGACCTGCCTCCTTCTGGTATGAACAGGGAGAATGATTTAATCTCCATTTTCTCTTCTTAAAAGTGAAGGTGATACTGCCTAACTCACTAGGTAGATAGGATGTAAGTCATCGCACCTGTACTTCAGCACCACATGTAAGCACTCAATAGATGTGGCGGTAACAGTGTGGTAGGAAGTTATTCCTCTTGTTGGCTCTGAAGTGCCACACCAGAAACTTAAACACACGAAGAATATTTCTCACCACACACACTGAGGGACAGTTAAATGATAACTGAGATTTTGTTCTTGTTTTGGAAGAACTTTTTTTCAACAGAATGCCAATGAAGAACCAGGTGTTTGAAGAATGTGTCTGTGTTAAGTTAAATGAGCCTTTTTTGGATGGCAGATGGGAACATAAAGCTGTTTGAAACCCCACGGGTCTTTTCTGGTTGAGTTTCACATGACTGGAAAATTATTTGACCACAGGACAGAGGAGCTGTCCAAGTGTTCTTGCTACCAGTTCCTCGGCTGCCATTTAAGGAAAAGAGGAGGTGTTTTAGAGCAAAAACACGTAACCCTTGAAAATAGGAGGCTTGCGCTGGCAGCCTCTGAGGAGGCCTTTAATTATGGCGTTGCTGAGGTGACGTGCCTGTTACAGGGCTCCAGGACAATTCCCTTCAGCTGAGTGTCCTTGTCCGTTGTGTCATGTATGGAGAAATTGAGTTCCATGGTGAAAGCAGTGGAAGAAACCTACCAAGTTGGAAAAGACCTACAGAAAGCATTTAAACACATCTGCTAGACTGTTTGATTTCTGTCTTCCATAAAGTGGATGACCAATCCCTGCTTCCCATATACATGAAATCTGCTTTCAGTGCACGTTAACATTTTCCAGAATAAGTTTATGCCAAATTCTTATGGATATTGACTGTAGCTCCCTAATAAAACACAGCTATAGACCTGGAAACGTTTCCTTTGAACGTTTGGAAGCAGCTCTGCAGGCTCCTTTCTTTGCTTGAGACACATATGGCCACTGAAAAATAATGGGCCTTTGTATTTAACTCTTCGTCTTTCAAGGAACTTTTTTGTGGAGTTGAATTTAATTTATTTAGTGGTTCCCTAATGATCTGCAAGACTGAACACACTTCCTAACAGTCAACCTTAGCTCCCTCCATGTCCCCTGTACATGGTTTCTGGTCGCCTGGAAGTAAATAGATTTTCATGTGGTACTTAGTGTCTCATCCAGGGCTGATGCCTAATACCTGCCCCTTTTATGAAATTAATTAGATACTTTGTATAGAAACACAGACTAATCACCACAGTCCAACTGCTCATAAATAACTATTGTTACATTTAGGCATATAACTCACCAGACTTTTCCATACATGAACATCAATTATTACCTTTTAAAAAAATGAGATTATACTGTACATACTTTTAAAAACTCTGCTTTGTCAAATACCAATATATTGTGAACATCTATTCATATAGTATTATTTTAAGTGGCTGCTTAGCTTTCATCATGTGGATTCCATGTATTTTATTTAACTAGACTTCAACAGTTGGATTTTTAGGTTACTAATTCTATGTATTAGGTAAAATTAGGTTCAGCTTTTCTGTAGAAAACTCCAAAGAACCGTGGCTTAAATAAGATGGATGTTTATTTCTCCTTAATGTGAAATAACCCAGAGGTGGGCAGTCCAGGGCTGGTATAGCAGCCATCAAGGACTCAGGCTTCTTCTATCTTTTTGCTCCATCATTTTTCTGGATATCTTCCATTCTTAGGGTCACTTGTTGGCCCAAAATGGCTGCAGGAGCTCTGGACATCACATCAACGTTCTATACAGTGCACAACAAGGGTTTAATTTCCAAAATATACAAACAGCTTATACAACTCAACAACAAGAAAACAACCCAATAAAAAAGTGGGCAGAAGACCTAAATAGACATTTCTCCAAAGAAGACATACAAATGGCCAATAGGCACATGAAAAGATGTTCAACATCACTAATTATTAGAGAAATGCAAATCAAAACTACAATGAGGTACCACCTCACACCAGTCAGAATGGCCATCATTGAAAAGTCTACAAATAACAAATGCTGGAGAGGGTCAGGAGAAAAGGGAAGACTCCTACACTGTTGGTGGGAATGTAAATATGTAAATTGGCACAGCCACTATGGAAAACAGTATGCAGGTTCCTTAAAAAACTAAAAATAGAGTTGCCATATGATCCAGCAATCCTATTCCTGGGCATATACTCAGACAAAACTATAATTCCAAAAGATACACGCACCCTTATGTTCATAGCAGCACTATTTTCAATAGCCAAGACATGGAAACAACCTAAATGTCCATCAAGAAATGAATGGATAAAGATGTGCCATATATATATATATATAACTCAGGCATCAAAAAGAATGAAATAATGCCATTTGCAGCATTATCATACGAAGCTAAGTAAGTCAGAAAGAGAACGACAAATACCATATGATATCATTTATATGTGGAATCTAAAATATGATACAAATCAATATATCTACAAAACAAAAACAGATTCACAGATATAGAGAAGAGACTTGCAGTTGTCAAGAGGGAGGGGGTGTAGGGGAGGGAAGGAATGGGAGTTTGGGATTAGCAGAGGCAAACTATTATATATAGGATGGATAAACAACAAGGTCCTACTGTATAGCACAGGGAACTATATTCAATATCCTGGGACAAGACAAACCATAATGGAAAAGAATATGAAAAAGAATATATATATACATATATATGTATATATATAAAACTGAGTCACTGTTGTACAGAAGAAATTAACACAACATTGTAAATCAAATATACTTCAATAAAATTAACCCCCCCCCAAAATCCCCAAAGTTCTAGGTAATACAGAGGAGAAATGAAGAGTTCAAAGGGCTCCTCCCCAGCCAAATTAGCTGCCTTTAAATAGCCTCCCTGGAAATCCTGTACAACACTTCTGCTTTCTTGTAGTTGGCCATACTCAGCTGCAAGGGAGGCTTTGAAGGGGACTTAAAAGAGTTCTATTGCTAAGAAAAGGGGGAAGAATGGCTATTGGGTAGCAACTAGTGGTTTCTGCCACACCGATTTTTGCCCTTATAATCAATGCTGTCATGTATCTCTTCTAGCTAAATACTTTTACACATCCATAATTGTTTCCTTAGAATTTATGTTGCAGAAATAATTGTGCCAGGCGAGCACATTTTTAAATATTATTACTATTTTTTGTTATTGTAAAGCAATGTGTTTGTTAAAAAAAAATCCAAAATAGTAGAAATGTAAACTGTTTTAATACATATTGCCACTCTGAAATGTGCCAATCCACATTAATTAGCAGTGAGCCAAGGGGGCAATTTCCCTATATTCTTACCAGTTCCCTCTGGCCCTGTTGTCTTATCAACTAATCTAATAAGTAAGAAATATATTAATTTGTACTTCGATTACTCACCAATTGCCTTGAGATCCTTTGCTTATTTTTCTAAAGGGGTGCTCATTAAAAATAACTTAAAAGGGCTCATATATTTAATAGTTACTTGATAATTACTATGTGTTCTAATACTTTTTCAAGTTGTCACTTCCTTTTAAGTTGATTTACAGTGTTTTCGTCATGTAAAAAATTTTAAACTTTATACACTCAAATCTATCTTTTCCTTTAAGGCTTCCCCTTTGGCATAAGTGATAACACTTAACAGAAATAAACTATTTTTTATTTTCTCAAATTAACAATTTCCGTGGTGCATTCGGAATTAAAGTCTAAGTGCTGAGAGCCAGCTGTTAAAATAGGCAGTCAGTGAAGAAGTAACCTCCTTTCTTTTCTCCTGGCACAGAGCCTTGTGCCAATTACCTGAGGGGAAATATCTGAGTATGAACATCAACAATAAAGCAGCATAGGTGAATCTCACCTGCAGTGCTTATGTTTCTGATGACTGAAATGTAAATGACATATTTGTTTCAGTAGAATCCTATTTTTCCTTTTACTTACATTATGCCTAATCTTAGGGAAATATTTCACAAACTAGACACCTATTAATTCAAATGGATCCTCCTGTGTCTGAGAAACTATGGAATTGTGGGAAGAACATGAGCCTTGAAGTCAAACAACCTCAGCTGAAACCCTACGAACATTTACTACTTACGGAATTTTAGGCAGGTTATGTGACCTGGACGGGTCTCAGTGTATTGGGGCATTAAAAGGATTAGAGAAGATAATTAATGCGAAAGCACCTAGAACTATAACTAGTTCATGGTGATGAAGACCATCAACAGATGTTTCCCCAATCTGCCAAGAAACTGAAGACTTTAAGTGTATCCATGCTTGATATTGTCCTGGGTACTAAGAATTCCTTTACAAGGCAAATAATCACCTTCTACTTTTTCTGTTTGGTGGCTCCTATTTTCAAATATTAGGGTAGCCGAAAAATAACAGGACCTCTCTGACCTTCCGTGCTCCTACTCTTCTACCTTGAACCCAGTCTTAGAATACCCTCCCTTCTTCCTTTGCCCTCAAATCTACTCCAGTTAATGGGAGGTTAGGGAGGGGTGGGGGAAATTGGTGAATAGGTGTTACTCAAGGCCACAGAGCTAGCAAGTCAGTGAGCCAGCAATCAGCCCCACATCTGATTCCTTCTCTTGACTTTTAAGAATTCAAATTGTTCAAATCTCTTTTTTTTGAGAGTTATGTTGTATTCGGAGGGAATTTTTAGGACTTCAACTCCGGGAGGCAGCATCTCAAGTAACCCTGAGAGAACTGCTCCAAGGAGGCGAGGTGGGGAGCTAGGATATATAGGAGTTTTACAAAAAAGGGCAGGTAGTCGGAACATCAAATTGTTCAGATCTCTTAGACCGAGTGGGATCTTAATATCCTTGAGGAGGGGAGGGCCAGGGGCTTCTGTTTATTCCCTGGCTGGACCTGAAGAAACTGAGGCCCAGAGAAAGAACAGACTTGTGTGAAATGCGCAGTCAGTGGTGGAGCTGAAACCAGGGCTGCAGCTTCTGCAGCTCCAGCCCAGGCCCTCCCTCCGAGTCCTTCGGTGCTGATGACTGGACACGATGGGTCGCTCACAAGTTTGAGGGGCAGAGGTCAAGACATCATTAGTTTCAGCCTGGAAAAGAGCCATTTTGTATCCAAGGGGAATCATATGCCAGATGAATAGGAACATTAGTGATTTTCATTTGCTATGAGCTAATTTCTCTCGAGAAAGGTGAGTGGACTTTTTAAAGCCATATGCTGGCAGATTTCATTCTGTGCTATTTCTGAGGTCTTGGCAGCAGAGCTGACTCTCCATCCCAGATCTCTGAGAACTCCAAAGAATACAGTGCAGGGTGTTCCTGTGAATTCAGATTTTGAAGCATCAACAGAATCTGGGTGCTATGGAGTGGAATGGGGATGCATGGTGAGCTGCTCAGGCCCCAAGGTCCACATCGGCTTCCAGCAGATGGGCTGATCGCCAGTCTGAAGACTCAGCAAAACCATTCATGGACCTCTTACTGCCGAGATGGGTGTGGAGGGAGCGTGGAAGTGACGTTTGCTGGGAGTGGGTGACCAACCATGTGCCAGCCAGATTCCCCCAGCTGTGGGGAATATTGTCCATAAACATCAATTATCAATTACCCATCTGGGCCTGGCAGGTTCCATGAGTTTACAAGCAAAATACCCATAATAATTGCATAGCTGGAATTCACTGACCTGGAGCTTTTGTTTACTCTCCAGGAAGTTCATATAATGCACATTTGTGTGATAAGTGGGTGGGTTGTGGTGCATGCTGGGAAAATAATTTGACGCACACATTTATTAATAAATTTAGAATTGAAAAAAATTACTGTGGCATTAGCAAAATATGCTCTGGCTCCTTTATCCTCGTGGAATGCTTAAGCAGTTTAATTGGTTCAATTCATCCTGGCTCTAATACCACCCCTCACCTCCACCATCCCTAGCCCCTACCTGGGGACCCATAGGGTAAAAAGCTCTTGGTAACAGTCCAGAGTTCATGTTCACTCTCTGTGTTGCAGAAAGGGACCTTGGGAACCACTCTCCCCTTGCATCCCTGTCTTCCACATTTTATCAAAGTGCCTGGCTTCATAGTGATGCTTGTTAACTGAGGAGCAGAAGTCCCAGGCTGGGCCTGTGGTTGGAATTCTGATGGTTTAGGATGTGTCCACTGAGTTAGGGGGTCAGGTGGCCGGCCTGTGTCTCTCTGCAAGAATGAATTTATATGGACAAGAGAGACTTGCTCAGAGAGGAAGTTGTATACTGGGGAAGAGATGGGAATGTGGCAGACAGGAGAAGAGGATGTATGTTTCATGCATGAGTTCTCCCACAGGGACCCCAGACCTCATCTGAGCTCTTTGGAGAGGGCTGCAGGCACAAGCCAAACAGTAGTTTTCATCGGGATGGTGGCTTGTGGCAGCACAGCTGAGGCACTTCAGGGCCTAGGAGACTCAGGACAACGCAGAGCGGGACAGAGGAGTGCCTCAGAGAGTTGCTTTGATAGTGAAAACTTCAGTGAACCTGGCTCGGCCTTGGCACCCAGAGGGCTCTCACTCTGGGACTGTCTTCAGACATGAGTGTTCCCATGGAGGGTGGCTGGCAGCACTGGTAGGGTGAATCCAGCCCTCACTTGGCTTTGTAGGGAGCTGACATCAACTAGGGGCTCAAGCAGAACACCAAAGGGATGACTGTGACTCAAGCAAGACACCTCAGGTTCTCTTAGAAGTAACTAGATAGGACTTTGTGGGGGACAAGACCTGGTGAATTGGGGCTCTTAATGACTGGCACGGTGCCTGGGGAAGCTCAGGCTTTTTAAATTCTCCAGCTGTTTTGAATTCTCTTCCTTCATCAAGAAGAAGAGTAACCATTACATTTAGAATGGATAAACATTAAGGTCCTAATGTATAGCGCAGGGAACTATATTGAATATCCTGTGATAAACCATAATGGAAAAGAATATAAGAAAAGAAATGTATATATGTGTATAACTGGGTCACTTTGCTGTGCAGCAGAAACTAACACAGCACTGTAAATCAGCTATACTTCAATTAAAAAAATTTTTTTAAAAGAAGAAGAGTAACCAAGGATTATGTGGTACGTGGCAATGATAACAGTCTTTGGTCTTGAGTCTCCATCCACTGTCCTTTCTGGAATCCAACCCCCACTCTGGAATTCTCTTCCAGTTGTCATTAAAGTGTTTCACCTGCCCCTTCAGGGCTGCTCCCTCTTTCTCACTGTCTTCTTTCTTCCTTATACACTGGCTGTTTCACCTAATTGTTCTTTCCCTTTGCACTGACTCCAGTTTCTCACATCCGTGTTGGTGCTTCTGCCACTGTAGACCCTGATGCCAAACCCATCCCTGCCAAGGTAGGGAGCCCCCTCTCCATCAGAGCTGAACTTTCATTTGGCTCTTCAAAATAGTATCTTTTGCTCTCTAATGTTCCTATAGCCTCCCCATTCAATGAACTTAAGAACAAGTTACTGCCAAGTGTGGTTGCAGGACACGTGAACAGTTTTACAAATTGTCTCATGGAAAAGTTCTCTGTCCACTCACAGTCAAAGAGGGTCACTTCACATGACACCATAAAACTCCTAGAAGAGAACATAGGCAAAGCATTCTCTGACATAAATTGTAGCAATCTTTTCTTAGGTCAGTCACCCAAGGCAATAGAAATAAAAGCAAAAATAAACAAATGGGATCTAATCAAACTTACAAGCCTTTGCACAGCAGAGGAAACCATAAACAAAATGAAAAATCCTACAGACTGGGAGAAAATATCTGCGAATGATGCAACTGACAAGGGCTTAATTTCCAAAATACACAAACGGTGCATACAACTCAATAACAAAAAAACCAACAACCCAATCAAAAAATGGGCAGAAGACCTAAATAGACATTTCTCCAAAGAAGACATACAGATGGCCAACAGGTACATGAAAAGATGCTCCACATCGCTAATTATTAGAGAGATGCAAATCAAAACTACAATGAGGTACTACCTCACACCAGCCATCATCAAAAAAATCTACAAATAATAAATGCTGGAGAGGGTGTGGAGAAAAGGGAACCCTCCTACACTGTTGGTAGGAATGTACATTGGTGTAGCCACTATGGAAAACAGTATGGAGGTTCCTTAAAAAACTAAAAATGGAGTTGCCATATGATCCTGCAATCTCACTCCTGGGCATATATCTGGACAAAACTCTAATTCGAAAAGATACATGCACCCCTATGTTCATAGCAGCACTATTTTCAAGAGCCAAGATATGGAAACAACTTAAATGTCCATCAACAGATGAATGGATAAAGAAGATGTGGCATATATATATATATATATATATATATATATATATAATGGAATATTACTCAGACATAAAAAAGAATGAAATAATACCATTTTCAGCAACATGGATGGAACTTAGATTATCATAATAAGTGAAATGTCAGACAGAGAAAGACAAATACCATGTGATATCACATATGTGGAATCTAAAAAAATGATACAAATGAACTTATTTACAAAACAGAAACAGACTTACAGACTTAGAGAATGAATTTATGGGTACCAGGGGGGGAAGGGTGGGGAGAAGGGATAGTTAGGGAGTTGGGGATTGACATGTACACACTGCTATATTTAAAATGGATAACCTGGGCCTCCCTGGTGGAGCAGTGGTTGAGAGTCCGCCTGCCGATGCAGGGGATACGGGTTCGTGCCCCGGTCCGAGAGGATCCCATATGCCGCGGAGCGGCTGGGCCCGTGAGCCATGGCCGCTGAGCCTGCGCATCCGGAGCCTGTGCTCCGCAACGGGAGAGGCCACAACAGTGAGATGCCCGCGTACCGCAAAAAAAAAAGAAAAAAAAAAGGATAACCATATACTACCAAACGTAAAATAGATAGCTAGTGGGAAGCAGCTGCCTGGCACAGGGAGATCAGCTCAGTGTTTTGTGTCCACCTAGAGGGGTGGGATAGGGAGGGGGGAGGGAGACTCAAGAGGGAAGAGGTATGGGGATATATGTATATGTATAGCTGATTCACTTTGTTATAAAGCAGAAACTAACACACCATTGTGAAGTAATTATACTCCAATAAGGCTGTTTAAAAATAAATAAATAAATAAATAAAATGGATAACCAACAAGGACCTATTGTATAGCACAGGGAACTCTGCTTAATATTATGTAACAACTAAATGGGAAAAGAATTTGAAAAAGAACAGATACATGTATATGTATAACTGAATCACTTTGCCGAACACCTGAAACTAACACAATATTGTTAATCAACTATATTCCAATATAAAATAAAAAGTTAAAAAAAAAAGAAAACAAATTTATGGTTACATAAAGGGAAAAGGGGTGGAGAAGAGATCAATTAGGAGTTTGGGATTAGCAGATACAAACTACTATATATAAAATAGATGGACAAGATCCTACTGTAAAGCACAGGGAACTATATTCAATATCTTACAGTAAACCATAATAGAAAAGAATATACACAGATAGATATAGATATATAGATACTGAATCACTTTGCTGTACACCAGAAACTAACACAACATTGTAAGTCTATACTTCATTAAAAAAAAAAAAAACACATCAAAGAGGGTCATCTCAAATATCCTCTGCTATAGGAGAATTCTCTTCTCCCTACCCCTCGGCTCATTGATCATTTTCCACACATTAAAAAATTTTATATTCCTCACTCTTTAGCATTTTTCCTTCTAGAATGGAATGCCACGAAACAATCTAATACTCTCTTTCAGAAGATTTTCTGTATGAAATATCTGGCAGTTGCTTCTGTTTGTTTAAACTTAGAAAAATCAATGATTTCAAACTGCAAATTCAGTTAAAATTTACTTTGTGATAATGTTGTAGGATAATATTGCCAGAGTTTGGAAGCAGAAACAAATGAGGCAGGAAAACAAGATAATCAAGAGGATGATAGAACAGGATCTCTGATTAGTGAAGCATAATTACACGGAATAAATACAATATCAACTTTTGTGTAAAAATCACCCACAGAGGGCTTCCCTGGTGACGCAGTGGTTAAGAATCTGCCTGCCAATGCAAGGGACACGGGTTCGAGCCCTGGCCTGGGAAGATCCCACATGCTGCGGAGCAGCTAAGCCCATATGCCACAACTACTGAGCCTGAGCTCTAGAGCCCACAAGCCACAACTACTGAGCCCACGTGCCACAACTACTGAAGCCTGCGCACCTAGAGCCCATGCTCTGCAACAAGAGAAGCCACGACAATGAGAAGCCCGCGCACCACAACAAAGAGTAGCCCCGGCTCGCCGCAACTAGAGAAAGCTTGCGCACAGCACCAAAGACCCAACACAGCCCCCCAAAAATATAAATAAATAAATAAATAAATAAATAAATTTATTTTTAAAAAAATCACCCACAGAAGGGGAAAAAAAGGAGGGTGCTTTGTCATCTTTCCCTTTCGTTTCTATTTTTAAAGATATTTTCAAGTTCTCTGAACCGTATTAGTTGTTGCTGTTGTTGTTTTTTAAATACAGTTCTGACTTAGGTGATTGATACTGCTTTAAACGCCTCTGGTATTCCTTCTTTGGAAGTGTTTCTTCTGAACCCCCATAGCTCTGTGTCAGGTCCACTCTTCGGTCATTCCTCATTTTCTACATGGTGTTATCAGTATTTGTGTCCATGTCTTCACTCCCTTGTTTCACTGTAAATTTATTGAGAGTAGACCCATACTTGTATATGCGTTATTAACAGTGAATTTGCTGGTGGCATGAGTGGGTGGAGTTCTTATTTCAAGAATATGTTTTAAAAATTTTGAGTTATCAAATATATTATAATGAGGATTTTTCACATGGAATGGATGTTTTGGTGACCCTGAGATGGAGAATACATTTATATCTCTAATAATTTGTAAGCAGAAAGGGTGTTTCAGCTATAAACCATTTTTTTTCCTATTTTTGGTTACTTGTATTTGTTTATGTTTCCCAGGGTGCATATAAAATGGAAACACACACACATATATGCACAAACCCTTGAAAGAAGAGGGGATCCCACGGTGCCCTTGCAGGAGGAGAACAGATGTATTCCCAACACCAGCACTGTGTAGGAGTTTTGATGTTCCCAGAGGGTTGGGGATCGCAGCTCTCAAGGGATGAATTTGGTGCCAGGGCCCTGCTGGTACTTAGAGGTACTTAGAGGGAGAAGGGAGGTCTGGCTGTGGCCCTGTTGATCAGTAAACCCTCCCAACTGCACTTCTCCAAAGGAGAGCACAAGGGAATGCAGAGATGGATCCTATTCCCTTTCTGTTTTTATTTATCTTTTGGTGTTTGATAAACTTGAATTTGTCTGAGGACTCTT
This sequence comes from Mesoplodon mirus, assembly GCF_964341445.2. Lineage (NCBI taxonomy): Eukaryota > Metazoa > Chordata > Mammalia > Artiodactyla > Ziphiidae > Mesoplodon > Mesoplodon mirus. The sequence goes on along the minus strand of NC_138988.1, from coordinate 35,035,135 downwards.
TACCTGATTTTTAGCTTAACCCTTTGGAACTCAAGGATTCTCTGGAAATTTTATTGTGTATGTGACCTTACAGAAAGAATCTTGAATAATCCTTTGGCACTTCATGGAAGACCACTGCTAGAGAAGTAATGCTGAATTGGACTTGCATACTCTATTTTGTGAACTTCTTAGTTAGCATGTAGAGCAGAGGTCAGGTGCTCAGGGCCTGGAACCAGAACAACTTTGGATTTGGGCTCTATCATGTACTAACTGTGCAGAGGCCAGTTTACCATGAAGCTGGTGACAATTAAATTTCAGATTCGCTTCCTTTCTAGAGGGACCCTAGCCACGTGACCAACATAGTCAATCAGTTAAGACCACTGTCTCTTTCCACTCTGATTTCCTCTTGGTCTCTGTTTACCTTGTTCAGAGTGGCACTGGAATGCCCAAGGGCATCTTGGGGATCTGAGTAAGGGGAAGATGAGTGGAGAATATGACATTTCAACTACAATTTGGAGAGTCATTTTGGAATGTGTCAATAAAATAAGTGAGAAATTACAGACTCCTGATTTGAATACAAGTGAATAGTACTTTTTTTGTGGCTATCTTTAAATTCACTAGAGAACTGAAAGAAAACTCATTTAAAGATAAAAACATGAAATAGAACTGACACAGATGAGCAATAAAATCAGTAGACACCGAGAAGCAAATTATAACAAAAATTTTCAGATTATATCCAATGCACTCAACAGAAAGAAAAAATTCATTCATTTAGCAATAAAGAAATATTGACTAGAAATAATAAAGAAACACCTGTAGCTTTGATAATCCAATTAACAAAGGGGGGTGAATTACATGAGCACACTGGGAAAAGATTTAAATTACGTGCTAATTTGACTCAGAACAAAGATAACATGAAATTCGTAAGTCACTGTAGTGAAGATGTCTGTTGACAGCAAACAGGTTAATGAGTGTTGTCTAATGTGATGTTGATTCAAGATTAATCATTGACAAGAAAACTTGAAATGCCCTGAAGTCTTAGGGCTCAGATATGAAAGAAACCTGATAGAGCTTGTCCCCACCTTTGACAACAGCCCTAAGGATTTATCTGCTATCATCTCTATTGAGTGGTGAAGCTGAAAGGTATTTCCTTAACTAAAAATTTTGATCAACCACAATAAGGGAAGATAAATTATTTTTCTGTTCTCTTTATAGAAAAAAAATGCAGCCAAAAAATATAAGAAAAAAATATAATAGAGGTATGTCTGACAGATGATAAAAATTAGTTATTTTTCCAGATTTTATGATACTTGTAATACTTTTACGTTTGTAATTTGTTGCATTTTCTTTCCTCATTCTAAATAAATATTTACTTACATACATAAATTTAAATTTGGAGTTATGTATTCTTCTCCTTAAAGCAAGAATCTTCAAGTTTTATGTTTCAGGCTCCACAAAACTGGATCTGCCCTAGAGCTAGGATGATCCTGAAGAGGTGAAATGCATGTTCTGAATCTCAGTTTCCTCACGACAGACTGGGGATTGTACAGATTCCTGGTGAATAGGTCAAGAGGCTTAAATGAGATCATAAGGATGAAGTATTTAGCACAGAATCTGGGACATGGTAAACACTCCTATGAGTATCATCCATCCATTCATTCAGTAGATGTGTATGAAGTAGATGTGTATGATCAGGCACTGTGGATTCAGCAGGGAACAGGATGGAAAAAAGTCTCTGTTCTTAAGAAGCTTATATTCTAGTTTATTCTAATTATTATTGCTATTTACTACTCTCATTATTGGGTCTCTTTATACTCCTATTCCTCCTAAAAGAGTTGCCAGCTCCTTACCTTTTCAAATGAAATGAATTAAAGTACATTTGTTTTGAAAATTATGTGCCATCCTTTAGATATCTGGTTCCCCCCGTGATGGTGCAAAACCAGAGTTGGAAACTGATGATTTGACATCCATTCTAATCCTGAGGTGGGATGATGTTGGCTTTTACAGCCTGCGACTTGGCAGGGGTCAGTGGGGAGGGGTCAGTGATGGAGACGGCACAGCTCAGCGGAGCTCATCATAGTATCTTGAAAGAGGCCTGTCTAGAGGCTTTCACTCCTAACTTCCCTTGGAACCTCAGGGTAGAAGAGACCTCTTGGAACTAGGACACAGAGCTCACTCACTCCTTTTTGGAGCTACCTATTTTTGTAGGGTTTTCTGGGGTAACTCATCATTTTGGAAATACTGTTTTCTGCACTAATAGCTTCCCCAAACACAGATTTCTAAAGCTGGCGAGGGGTCAGGAAAGGAGGCAGCACATGTTTCTGAGGACCAGAGGGTTGGCTCTCTACTTGTACTCTTTGAGTTCAGGCATCTGCTGAAATTTATTTATAGGTTTACAGAAAGGGTCTTGGTTATTCTAAAGCAGAAGCCCAGGGTACTGGCTTTGGTCCAGTTTTGGAAAGCTGAAATGTTTAACTCTTTTTGTTTTATTTTAGGAGTGTGCTACACTGGTGGAATCAATTGAGGAAGCAGTGATTTGTGAGCACAATGCTTTTTTTTTTTTTAATATGAATGACTTGGTTAGAGGTCTGATAGTATTCGGTCCCTTAGTGGCAGCTACATTCAGTTATTAATATCCCAAATGTAGAGAATCTACTTATTCTCTTCTTGCACTGTGAATCTGTTTTTGACACCTAAAATCCCACTAAGAGTCCATGAGTTCTGGATGCCTCATTTTGAACAATCCCAGGTACAGACTGTGGGTTCCTTCAGGGCAGTAACCTCATCAGCTAAGTCCTAGGAATCAGCAGGGTATCTGGTACTTAGTAGGTGCTCAATAAATGTTTCTTGAATGAATGAATGATGAATGAAGGACAACATAAGTTGACAGCATTTCCAAAATGGAGGAGGCCTCCGCTACCAAAATAAGTTCATATGGTATTCATTTAAGGCATGCTAAGGAAGACTCTGTTAAATAAGTTTACTTCAAAAATAAATGTTGTGTTTTGAGAATCAACCAGTTCCTGTGTGGATGCAGAATAAAGTGCTTTACAGCTGTAGATGCATTTCTGTAAATGGGAAACATTTAAATAGTGTTAAGGTAATTGAGCTGTTTGTTAAGAGTCAGGATAGGCCCATGACTTAGCCAATGGGATTTAAGTCAAAAAGCCTGGGATCTAAACCCTGCTGGGACACATACTGGTTCAGTGGTCTTGGCTAAGTTACCTAAGCTCTCTGAATTTTCTCATCTATATAATGGGAATAATAATAATGGATTTCGTAGGGTTGTGAGGAAGATTGAATGAGATAATTCTTGGCACAAAGCAAGTGCTCAGTAAAAATTTCTCCTCCTCCTCTTTATCCTCCTTTGCCCCCTGCTAACTAACCTGGGCATTGCTGATGTCTCCTGCTCACTTTCTCAGCTGAACTTCCCTGGAAACAAATTAGAATCCAGGGAAAGTTTCTGGAGGCCACTGTTCAGCCCCACCTGGCAGTAATTTTGCATCACTTTTGAATATTCAGAGAGGAAACAACTATTTCTATCCCTAGATTTTACGAAAGAGTCCAGCACTAACATTTTTGCTCATTTAGTTACTGACTATTCCCCACCTACACCTACTCTCCCCCTAAGTTGGATTTCACAACTATTCCAAATCCTCCGGGATTGCTCTGAGGTTTTTTTTGTTTTTTGTTTTTTTTTAGTTGTGCCAGCCATTTCCCAACCAGGGATTGAACCCAGGTCACCAGTGGAAGTGTGGAGTCCTAACCACAGGGCCACCAGGGAATTCCCTCTGAGCTCCTTTTTCTTCTTGGAATGCAAGCCTACTTTTATTTTCCTTGTCAGAGATTTTACTGGGTGAGAAACTGGCACTGAAGGCAGTTTCCTAAGGGCTTGGGCCTTGAAGGTGACTGACTTTTTAAAAGCTATTAGTGACGTAGAGAAGCCAAGCAAAGCTCATCCTTTTGGAGGGAGCCCACACACAACTCTCTAAAGCAACCCTTTCTCCTAACTCCTCCATGACTACCCAAGGTCAAGCTCATCCGTGCCAGTGGCTGGATTTTGCTCATTTTGTATATTATTTATGTAACATGCGGGTTGTGAGGGAGTGTGGATGTAGATGATTCATAGGCACAAGCAGTTGGAAACAGATTGCAGAAGCCCAGCTCTGTTACTTGGGTGTCCCCCACACCCCACCCCCCAAGATGCTTCATATGCTCCTTCCTGCATGCCCTGCAGTGCTGCTCCAGCTAAATGCAGTCCTAGGTCTCCCACATCCCTGTAGAGGAGGGGGCCCACGGACACTTCAGAGGCTCTAAACCTATAACAGATTCTGAAGACAAACCCACCTCCCAAAACGTAATTCTCATTAAAAAAACCTAAACCATAAAATAGCATAAGGAATTCCGAAAAAATTATGATGACTACTTCAATGCTTATTTTTTGAAATATCAAGTTCTTAAAAAAAAAAGTTTCTCATTTTTGTGCTGCTGCCGTGATTTTCTAGGCTCTGCCTGGCACCTGTGCTTAGCCTGCCTAGTGGGCAGCCCAGTGCCTGGTGGGCATGCCATCCTCACATGGCTGAATTGCAGAGGAACCTCTTCTCCACTTTTTAAAAGTTTTGTCCCACCCAAGAGACCTGCCTTCAGGTGACATCCATCACTATGTGGTGCACCGGGCAGAGTATAGACTGTGAAGGTAGACAGGCTTGGGCAGGTGACTCATGAGTTCTATGTATTTGTTATCTACTGTGAAAATAATTCAGTGGAACAAAACCCCCCAAAATCTCCATGGCCTACAAAGCATTTATTGCTCATGACTCAGGGTGATCACCTAGGCAACTTTGTTGATCTTAATGAGCTTATTTACATATATGGGGGTTAGCTGACCACTAACCTAGGATGGCCTAGGCTGGGGTAATTGTGTCTCGACCCTGAGCCCCATATCTCCCATCCTCCAGCATGCTAGCCTGCACCTGCTCTCTTGGCAATGGCAGACCAAGAGTGAGAATATCCCTAGTTTATGTTAACCTCATCCAAAAAACACCCTCACAGAAACATCCAGAATAATGTTTGACCATATATCTGGGCACCAGTGCCCAGCCATGTTGACACATAAAATTAACCACCACAGGTACTACAGGCATGGGTCTATAATTAATTATGAATTCAACAAATTCAACAAAATATTTAATGAATGTTAAATACAGGGCTACTGTATGCCTGGAACTATGTTTATCCATTGGAATACAGCAGTCAATAAGTCATTAACCCTGCCTTCAAAGAACTGACTATTTATTAAGTGTAATTAAGTAGGTAAGAAAACCAAGCACAGCAAATGCCATGAGTTAGCATTTGTGCAGTGTGGTTACATACTGAATGGAGGTTTTGCATGTGCATTATCTCATTCAATCCCTGCAACAAACTGGTAGGCAGGCATTGCTGTCTCTATTGTACAGATGAGGAAAATGAGATTTGGAGGAATTACATGAGCTGTGTGGAGGTCACAAGGCTAGCAAGTGCAGAGCTCAAATTGAGTTCATCTCTGCCTGGTGCCCAAGCCTAGGCCATTGGTGGCTTCACCGTCTCACGCATGTCCTCGTCCTACGACTTGCCACAGACGAGAACACAGAGGGGGAGCGGGACAATGTGAGCCTGAGGTCAGCCTGGAAGGTTGCGGGGGGAGCTCTGCTGCCCTCTGAGACACACGTGCCCTCTCATCCCTGCTGGCTGGTTGGCGTTGCCACTTCTGGAGCCTCTGGGCTGTAGGTGGCAAACAGGCCACCAGCATTATCCTGGAGTCTGCAAGTCCATCCTGGGAAAAAACACTCTCAGTATCCTCATCCTTTAAAGGAACAAATGAGCGTGTGTCTGTGTGTAGGTAGAGGGATGGAAGATTTGAGCCCTTTCCAGGGAAGCCACCTCTCATCCATTCTGCTCAGGGACATGCTCTGGGTGAGCATGTGTACAGACATACATATGTAATATTTTCAGACTTTACTGCTCACAGCAGGGGTGCAGATGGAACTATGCTAACGGACATTGGGGAAGCATGCTCCCCACATAGGGATTGCTCCTATGCATGTTTAGAGCAAGCTATCCGCTAAGGGGCTTCTCTCTCTAGCAATTAGCTCTGGGCTGTGCATGGCTATGCACACGTTAGCTGTTGGCCTGGTGTAACTGGCCAAAAGCCTGACCTGGCCCACAGATGAAGAACCGGCGGAGGCGAGGGAGAAGGGGGCGCTTTATGTAAGTGGTTTTTAGACAGATGGAGGATTTATTTTAATTGCATAAGCAGTCTTTCTTGAGTAGAGATGTAGGTCCTTTTGCAAACCTGTGTTAGACAAAACTTGCTGCTGCCACTGATACTTTCCTAAATGCCCCTCTATTTCCCTGATAATTGCTCATCAGTGTGTCAAGTTGCATCTGAGCCATTTGCTGCTTATACAGACGCTCAGCAATTCTCAGTATATCCCCCACTCACTGCAAGTTTACTCCAGTCCTACTAATGCCACCTGTAGAGCCTTGAGCCAGGTTGTAGCTGATCCAATGGCTTTGAGAAAAGACAAGTGGATATTCACAACATGGGGCAGTGAGGAGACTGAACAAAGCAAGTACAAGTTGTGCCCCACAGACGGTCCAGCTTCAGGGAAAACCCATTGATCTCCATATCTTTGCCCCATTAGAGTTCACCCTTGAGAGAACCTCCAAGTTCTCCCAGAATAAGCACTCACAAGATTTAGAGGAACCTGGCTTCCAGCATCTCCATCTTCAGAGCTCATGCTGGGAACCATCTTTAGTAGCCTTTCCCTTGGGAACCTGGAGGAAGGAGAGGCTGGCATCCTGGATATGCTTTGGGTTAAAGAATTCTGACTCTAACAGGGAAAACATCAGCTTGGATCATCTGGCTCCTATGCAGCTATAATCAAGATGAAATCACTTATGCCAACTGTTAATTTTATCAGTGACAAGCCAGTAAAACCTGATCTCTCCAGCAGGAAGCAGCTCTTTGGAGCTCACAGCTCTGTAGGATGAGATTTTCACAAGAAAGAACAAAGAGGTTTGAGGTGTTACTTGCAGAGATCCTTTGTCCTAACTAGTTACATGCTGGGCAGAAGGAAGTTCACCCCAGGTGTGGGTTTGTGTAGGCACTGTGCCAATTTTGCTAATCTCTGTAAAGCCAGCACCCTTCACCAAGAGGCACACAATATGTGTTTGTTAGATGGATGAGTATTGAGACCAGTCAGAATGGTGGCAGGCTCAACCAAAATAATCCTAACCAATTTGTAGACAGTACAGTGTGTGAAACCAAGTTCTTGTGCAGGTTGCTGGGGACAACATGGCAGGGGGACAAGAGGGACACAGAGCTTCTCAGCCTCTGTCACTGGCCCCCCTCCACACTGCCAGTCACAGAAATTCCAAGAATTTCTTCTCTGGTCTGTCCACTCTCTGCATCTTGGAAAGTTTGCCTTACTCCAAAGGAGCACATTGTTTTTCATCTCTGTGGCTTTGCATGTGTTGTCGCTTCTACCTGGAGCGCTTTCCCCACTTGCCTGGTAGCCTCTCTCCAGAACAAACCTGCTTGGATTTCTGTGCTGGGGTTACTTGTGACCTTGGCAACTTGCCCAAACCATCTAATAATTTCCATCTGGAGAACAGGAATGATAATAATAGTATCCAAATCAGAGGACTGCTATAAGGATTGAATTGGTGAGTACACACAAAGTACCCAGAACAGAGCCCGGAACATGGCACTTAGGACCCATCAGCCACCATCTCTCTTGTGATTCCTTCCTCTTCTGCACCCCTGTCAGGGTTTTTTCCTTTTTTGTCTACCCATACTACTTTATTCTCTTCTCTTTCCCACTCAGCACCTTGGCTGGCCCACTTTCTTATTCAACAACTCTCAGGGGCTTGCCGATTCCCACCCAATTACATTCAAAGCTCCTCAGCAGAATTCAAGGCTTTCCATTTTCCAGGCCAGCGATTTTGACAACATGTTTCCCCACTATTTCCTGATCCACACCTGATCTTCCTGCCTAAAGGTGCTCTATCTTTGTCCCTAAGCAAGTTCTGTGCTCTCTCACCTCCTCGCTCTGGCTGGCCCTGTCCTTCCCCACCTCTGCTTGCCCAGACTTCAGCCCATGGGGGAGGAAGAGCAGCAGTTGCATGCCAGGGTTGGTCTTCCTTGATTTTCAGGCTTCAGATACTCTGGGCTTGGTTCTGGAGGTCAGATCCTGCACTCACATTCAGAAAGGCAGTACATCCTCAGATCTATTCGGAGGTACATTTGTACATTGTAGCCAACTGAAACCCATCAGCTTTCAAGCTTATAAAAGGTTAATGCTCTCTCCTCACCCAGAGTACCCTGATTTGCTTGCCTCCTTGTGACATTTGTTTTATTACACTGAATTTGGTTACTTCAAGGGCCAGTACTGGTTATTCTGAGGGATTTTAATTTAGAAAATATGAAGGAGACCACTTGTGCTATAGAGAGTCACTGCATCTTATTGTCCCTGAATACGTATGGCTTTTTTTTTTTTTTTTTTTTTTTTTTTGCGGTACGCGGGCGTCTCACTGTTGTGGCCTCTCCCGTTGCGGAGCACAGGCTCCGGATGCGCAGGCTCAGCGGCCATGGCTCACGGGCCCAGCCGCTCCGTGGCATGTGGGATCTTCCCGGACCAGGGCACGAACCCGTGTCCCCTGCATCGGCAGGTGGACTCTCAACCACTGCGCCACCAGGGAAGCCCCGTATGGCTTTTAAAATCACCATTTAATGATCCATATATGGCAGAAAGTGCTTATCATATAATGTTAGGTGAAAGAAATCAGAATACAAAATTGCACTTACAATATGATTATAATTATGTACGAATCATGTGGGTCAGGACTAGAAGAGGCCGGAGGCAAATGACAATAGCTTGATTTGCTGGGGTGATGGAATTAGAGACAACTTTCCCTTCTTTTTTTTACTATTGTGTAAATGCTTTGCCATTACGCAAAATAAAAATATCAGTTAGTAATGTTAATAGCCACCATTTCTAATATTATATTCACAACGTACTAATAAACACATGCTCAGTCTGAACTGCTGAGCTCTGTATTATCTCATCTAATCCTCCCCACACGTCTGTGAGGTGGGGATGTTTACCCTTGGTGCATGGGCGAGAGAGGAGGATTCTCCCCAAGTGGCACAGATGCTGAGGGGATAGCCGAGTGGCCTTCCGCACTGTGGCTCCTGTCACTTTAAACCTGTTCTCTTATCTACTGTTTCTTTCTTATCAAAACAAAACCAAACAACTTTTCATGAATCAATCATACAAGCTTATTATAGAACAATTAGAGAACACCAGAAAGAAAAAAACTTTTAAGATAAAAATTAGTCTGAATGACAAAACCTGGGAAATCCGTTGTCAATCTGTGGACATACCTTCCAGGTCATTTCCTTTCACGGCCGCCACTGTGATCCTCCTGCAAATGGCTCACTAGGACCTTTGGTATGTTTTCCCCATCTGGGAGGTAGAGAAGGAGGAGAAATATTTGTTCTTAAACCATAGTCTTTATTTATTTATTTTTTTGGTGGTACTTTTTTAATTGAAGTGTAGTTGATGTACAATATTATGTTACAGATGTACAGTATAGTGATTCACAATTTTTAAAGGTTATACTCTGTTTATAGTTATTACAAAATATTGGCTATATTCCCCATGTTGTACAATATATCCTTGTAGCTTATCTTATACCTAATAATTTGTACTTCTTAATCTCTTATCCCTAGGTTGCCCCTTCCCCCTTCCCTCTCCCCACTGGTAACCACTAGTTTGTTCTTTATATCTATGAGTCTGCTTCTTTTTTGTTACATTACTATCTTGTTGTATTTTTTAGGTTCCACATATGAGTGATATCATACATATGTTTTTCTCTGTCTGACTTATTTCACTTAGCATAATGCCCTCCAAGTCCATCCATGTTCTTGCAAATGGCAAAATTTCATTCTTTTTTATGGCTGAGTAGTATTCGATTGTATATATATGTACCACATCTTCTTTATCCATTCATCCATTGATGGACATTTAGGTTGCTTCCATATCTTGGCAATTGAAAATAATGCTGCTATAAACATTGGGGTACATGTCTTAAGCCTTAGCCTTGGGGCTAGAGCCTAGAAAACTCATGAAACTACTGCTGAGTGGCAAAATTTCCTCTCCTGAAATCTAAGATGGGATTGACTGAAGAAATGGAGTTTGGATGGACTGAGTCTACCCCAATGACAGAATTAGGCAGGTGAAGAAAAATGTTATGCTCGTGTGACTGTTCTAACTCTCATACTTCCATGATCTGAGGAGTAGATAGATTCTAGGAACTCTTGAAAATCTTTAAAGTTTGATCTTTAAACAACTTATGCATATCTGGAATGGAGAATGGAGACCACCTTATCCTAAAATCTCTGTAAAATTATAAAGCAATGAGATAGTGCCCAAAGCCTTATGGTTTTCCATTGTTAGTGCTATCAGAAGATAATCCAGTTTCCTAATATTTTCATTTGATTAAAATAGTTAATAACTTCCATACAGTTTAGGGTTTTTTTAAAAAAAATAATTTATTAATTTAGCAATGATTTCAATCTGGCATTTAGTTCTATCGTACTGACAAAATTTATGAAGTATATGTGGGATAAGAATGCAGATAAGCTGATTTATCTTTTATTCAATTATTTATTTACTTATTAATTAACCTAGTAAATATTTATTGAAAAACAACTATAGGAAAATCCTTCCTCGTGCATTTGCTATAAAATTATAGTCAAGGGCATTGCCTATTATACATATTAATGTTCTATGTATGAAATCCACATGAAAAGTTTCTTCTAGAATTAAGTTCCAGAAAAATACTTTAGTTCATTTGAGTTATACCAAGCTTTCTCTTTTCTGATAATAGCCATTTATCATTGTGTTTCCCATTTTGCCCTGGCTGCCAGGAAGTTCAGAGATACTCTTTTTTTTTTTTTTTTTGGCTGCGTTGGGGCTTTGTTGCTGCCTGTGGGCTTTCTCTAGTTGCAGCGAGCAGGGGCTACTCTTCGCTGTGGTACGTGGGCTTCTTATTGTGGTGGCTTCTCTTGTTGCAGAGCATGGGCTCTAGGCGCACAGGCTTCAGTAGTTGCAGCACATAGGCTCAGTAGTTGTGGCCCTTGGGCTCTAGAGTGCAGGCTCAGTAGTTGTGGTGCATGGGCTTAGTTGCTCCGTGGCATGTGGGATCTTCTCAGCAGGGATCGAACCCATGTCCCCTGCATTGGCAGGCAGATTCCTAACCACTGTGCCACAAGGGAAGTCCCCAGAGATACTCTTGATAATCAATCACAAGCATCATATTAACCTCATGGTTGGTATATTTATCCCTTTCTCCTCTTTATGGCCCTGATTTTCTGCTTTATTAACATTGTTATGTGTCTATTCCTTTGACAGCCCACCTCAATTCTTGTAGACATCCTCATCAGATGCCTATCAGTTGGAACTAGATAGAGGTGATGGTTGCACAACCTTGTGAAGGAACTAAACGCCACTTTAAAATGATTAATTTTGTTAGGTGAATTTTATCTCAATAAAAAAATTTTTTACTTAAGCATATCGGTGACCAAATGACTTTGATGATGATAATGGTGATGGTGATGACTAGGTTCTATTTGAAAACAGAGTGTTTCCCGTGATGGCCAGTGGGAACTGTGGGAAATCATCCAGGGAACCTGCCTCATTGCTTTAGAAGAGCAATAATTAACACTGGTATGTGTTCAAGGCAGTCACACAGCTGGCTTTGAGAATGAGAACTCTCTCCCCCATCTCCATCCCTTCTCCAGCCATTTTTAAAAAATTAAACAATTACAAAACAACTTTGTTATTTAAATATTACAAAACAGGAATGTTTCTTGTGGGAAAAATCACAAGATAAAAGCTACCTATACTTCCAACAGCCAGATAGAATCACTGTTAACATTTTGTGTGTGTCTTCTAGACTTCTATATTGATTCATTAATGCATACATTCAATTATCCATCTATCCATCTTTCCAAAGTGTGGCTCTCAGGACACCAGTTTCATAATTAAATAAGTTTTAGAAAATGGCTCATATTAGCACCTCCTCTTGGAAATTCATGATGCTCATTGGCATATTCAAAAATTTGAGAAATTTAGTAGCAAAGCTTATTTCACTGTGGTTAATCTAGAGTTTTTCCAATCTACTTGGGCATGGAATCCTTAATTTCTATAACTCAAGGAACTAATGCAAGTTTTCATGGAAGACAAGAAAGCTGAGGAATACTGAGCTTAAGTCCTAGACCATATTTAATCTCTATAGTTGTACTAGAGAGACTGCCTGAATTGATTCTATGGTGTAAATAGCTCTCCATGTCAATTACACACTCCTAAACATAATTTTTAATGACTGCATAGAATTCTATTGAATGAAGGTCCTAAGGCTTTCAGAATCAATATCTTATTGCTGGGGGTTTGGATGTTTCCCATTTTTGTCTCTCATAATGAGCCAACGTTATTATTGCTAACTAAGGCCCACCCCCTAAAACATCCCATCACATGAAAGTCAGTTTTCCTAAAGAGTAATATCTGCACAGATTCTCCATGAGTGTTTTTTAACCTCTAGTAAAAGACCTGTTACTCAGGAACACTCCAGAAAAAGAGAAAGGATAAAAGGATAAGCAGTAAGAGTAGAAGGGTAGGAAGAAGGGATAGTTTTGCTGCTGAATTGGATTTTTAAAAATTAAAAAAAAATTTATTTTACCTTGTGTATCTGTGACCAGAATTCTGACGTAGCTCCTGGCCGCTCCAAGAGGAGCCTGATGTTCTAGGACGGCTAAGCTTAAATTTTCTGGGGGTTATGGGTCAGGAGCCTCAGACAAGGGTTAGGAAACTCATGGAATGTGGGAGCAATCTGTGAGTAGTGTGGAATCAACCTTTCTATGAGTATTTAACCTTATCCTTTTTTTTTTTTTTTTGGGCCACATTGTGCAGCATGTAGGATCTTAGATCTGGGATTGAACCTGTGCCCCGCAGAGTCTTAACCACTGGACCACCAGGGGAGTCCCTTAATCTCATCCTTAAATTGTGAGATAAGCCTCACTGGTATATGGAGGGATTCAAGATGGTGCAGGAAATGATTTTTAGGTGGGTTTCTATGGGCACAGATCACGTGATGAGAAAGAGATTCCCTTTTCAATCCTTGTTCAGTCCTCCTCATGTTTTTTAAGGAGCCATTCTCAGTCTGATGCTGGGATACCCTCTAACTTCCCCTGTTGACAAGGAGAGAGACTTCAGAGTTAGATCAGGGTCAGAGCCTTGGCAGTGCCATTGTTTCATTTTCACTGTATTCATTTTAAAAACTATCTGTTGTAGTTATCTCCTGGTTATGGCAAGAGATCCTTATAAGAGTTCTTTAAAAATAAATGTCAGTAAAGAAAGCAGAAAAAGCAAGTAGATAGCAAAGAAAATTATAAGTAAACAGTGGTACTCAGATATGGCAAAAAAATCATGACAAGTAACTGAAATTTGGGGAAAAAAATGAGTTAACCCAGGTCTCCTGGCCCCTGGCCAGTGTGAGCTCTTTTCAACTGTGTGTCTTTGTATGATTATCATTCATGGACCCATTTTGGGTCTTCAGTCTGGCTTTCTTTCTTCCTTCTCATCTGCTTTCAACTGCCTGGAGGAGCCAGGGAAGACTTCACATGGTAGGGACATTTAGCTGGGTTTTAAAAGGTGTGAGCATTTGCCACATAATAGAGAGTGGGTATAGAGACGCCTCAAGGGGCCTGACTCTCCTCGTAGGTCACAGTCAGCTTTTCCTTTATTATAAGGGAAATTGCTTATAATGGGAATAAATAACACTTGGGGCACTAAATATAGAAGAATTCACTGAAAAACAGTTTGGCCAATAACAACACTATCTGGGAATTGGAGAAATATTTCTCCTTTCCCCTTTGGTAGCTGGGACAGCAAACAGCCTTAACAGAGACCAGCAAATAACAGTAATAAAAACTAAAGCCCATGCACAAGACTGAGGGGAGATGTGGGCTTTGAGCAGGGCAAGGACTAGAAGTGGAGCAGAGGAAAGAAAGGCAGGTAGAAGCCTATGAGGCACAGGTGGGATTTTTTATGTTAAGCAAGCAAAAGCTTACAGCAGGAACGAAGTCTGCCTTTATTTTTTATGACAGAATCAATAGAATCTAATCAAGTTTTGAATGCAATCAGAATAAGATGAGACATACCAAGTAGGTCCTAGTAGGCAGTAACTAGAACATAATTGTGTCCAGAAGGGATTACCAGAGTGATATCCTACATTTCTCTCCAAGCCCCTCGGGGAGGGAGACTCTGAAATTGAGAGAGGGTGATATGGTGTGGGTTCACGTCCCCAGAGTTTTTTTGTTTTTTTGCAGTACGCGGGCCTCTCACTGTTGTGGCCTCTCCCGTTGCGAAGCACAGGCTCCGGACGCGCAGGCTCAGCGGCCATGGCTCACGGGCCCAGCCGCTCCGCGGCATGTGGGACCTTCCCAGACCGGGACACGAACCCGTATCCCCTGCATCGGCAGGCGGACTCCCAACCAGTGCGCCACCAGAAAAGCCCTCCCCAGAGTTCTGATGCCCTGTTTTACGTTGATTTTTTTCTTCTCTGTAGGAGCTCCTGCGAGACCAGGTTTTCAGCTGAGAAAGGAAATGAAAGAAAGCTGTTCTTCTGGAGGGCGGTAGTGAGGGTTGTCACAGGTCACTTTCTAGGGCGCACAGACTCAGAAAAGAGAGGCTCGGCTGGAAAGCGCTGAGGACCGGGGGCTCCAAAGGTGGTGGGTGACGGTCAAGCGCCTTCGTAATCTTCATGCACACTCTGCCCAAGTCACACCGAATACAAAAAACCCAAGCAAAACCAGAGTGCTTACCGTGCTAATGCAGCTTCAAGCTCCCCGGGTGGCCATGCTGGTGCAATCCACTTAAAACAAGAGGGCGGCTCATCACGTGTTGCTCCAGCCCCCAGCCAGGTGCCCCTCATAATCACCTCCCCAGAGAGTGCTCCTGGAGCCAGCACCGAAAGGTGATTGTGAATTGAATTCAGTGATTCTACGAGGTACACGAGAAAAAGAAAAACCACGTACTGACACAGGCTCTAACATCTTTCATTGTACAGGATCTGGTTTACAATGATTGGGTGCCAGGCCCTGGGTAGGCAGAGCTGGGTTGGAAGCCGATCCTTGCCCTTGAGGAGCCCTCTCCTTCTCAGTGGGTGACCCAGACACATAGTAATGTAACCCCACCAAATTGGGCTGTGATGGGGGCCCCAGCATTGGGGTAGGGGGAAGAGAAGCAAAGATAACCAGTGATCACGATTTTGACGTTGATTTTAACGCTTAAGAGTGGTCTAAAGCCACACAAGCCCCTGGGGCAGGGGTGGGGAGGTATCATTCCTCAGGCACATAGTCAGCGTTCAAGAAGCATTTTCGAACATTTGGAGGAAGGAATAAACGAGTGTCTCCGGTGAAGAAACTGGGTCTCAGAAAAGAAAGAACGTGCCTGAGGTCACACAGCTGATACATAGCAAAGCTGGAAATCAGACCTAGGAACCTCATCCTCTTTCACACACACACAGCATTTGCTGGATGGAGGAGTGGAAAGAGCTAGAAACCGAGACAGTCACAAGGAGAAAATGATAGGAACCAGCCAAGGTTGATTTTTAGAAAAGAGAGAATCAGCCATTGCTTGTAGATGTCTGTTTTCTTCTCATTCTGACAAGATCACAGCAGCCAGAGAGCACGCTGCTAATCTGTAATCATATTTGTCTTTAAAAACACAAAATTAAAAGAAGCTGTGTTGCTCACTCTTCACTCTCTGAAATCTTAAAGGGTAGCTCTGGGGCTGTGATCTCAATGAGCCCTCTAAGAACATTCTCTTTTCAGCCCACCTGGTTTGGATATTTGATTTAGAAACAACTGATGAAGTCCATTTGCCATATGGGTAAGGGAACTTTTTTAAGTAGGTGTTCTGCATCCCTCCAGCTCCAGGAGCTGTTGTCATAGCAACATTGCCCCCTTCGACTTGCAGAATGCACAGTCCATGGAACCAATGGCAATGTAGGTCACGAGTGAAAAGGGGTTTGCTGGCATCGCCTCAGTGCCCAATTTGGCATAGCTGGGGGCTCAGAGTGTTCTCTACTAGGACTGACTGCAGAGGAGGGAGTAGGGGAAACAGGAGGTACGGGAACTGTGAGGGGAGGCTGGCAGGAGCTGGGCCCCTGCATGGAGATTCAGAACGTCCCAGAGCCCAGGGTGACCTGTCCGTGGTCACAGCTGAGGGAGCAGGAAGTGGAGCATTGGCGGCTCATTGCCTCTGCTGCCTGGTGGGAATTGGCGCCCCTGCAGTTCAGAATCCCTTCTGAGTTGGTTCATGAAGGCCCACGTCAATTATCTATACAAAAAGTTTGCCTGCTGGAGACCTCAGTTTCGTATATAGCCTGGAAATGTATTCAAGGATACATTTTATATGCATCCTGCCTCTATCTATCTATCTATCTATCTATCCATCCGTCCACCCACCTTTTGTCAAAAGGAAATTCTAAGAACTTTACTAGATTCGGATATTTTATTGAATGAGAAATAAAATGTTCACAAACTAGGAGATGTCAAACCCGAAGATTATAAGAAGCTCAGAGGCTCATTACAGGATGGTTTACAAAGTGAAAATGAGGTTTGCTTAACCTTACAATGACTGGTTGTTTCAATGAGGTTTTCCAGATGGCAGGGGATTGGTTAAAAATGATTATCTATATCATTTTAGGAGGATGACAAGTTTTGTTTATGATTATCAGAGGCATTTACAGGGAATACATGAAGTTTTCATGTTCATGAAATAAGCTAGAATAAATTTTGCTTGACTGGTTTCATCTGTTTGGGGGTTCCTCCTATTTGGGGGTTCCTCAAGCCTGGTCTCCATTTTATGATTTTTTAACACCATCCATCCCGCCATCCACCCATCCATCTAATCTATCTATTGTTTGATATTAAGTTGTAGACATGATATAATGCCCTTTTGCTGCTAAATACTGGAGTCTATTTCCTAAAAACAAGATAATTCTCTTATATCACCATAGTATATTTAACAACATCAGGAAATTAACATTTACACATGATTATTGTCTATGTACAAATCTTATTCAGATTTTTCCCATTATCCCCATAATGTTCTTGATGACAAAAGGACATTCTGTATCACATGTTGCATTCTCTTCTCTTGTCTATACAGTCTCCTATAATCTGGAATAGTTCCTAGTCTTTCTTCCTTGACATTGATAGTTCTAAAGAGTGCAGATCAGTTATATATATATATATATATATATATATATATATATATATATATATTTTTTTTTTTTTTTTTGCGGTACGCGGACCTCTCACTGTTGTGGCCTGTCCCGTTGTGGAGCACAGGCTCTGGATGCACAGGCTCAGCGGCCACGGCTCATAGGCCCAGCCGTTCTGCGGCATGTGGGATCCTCCCGGACCAGGGCACGAACCCCTGTCCCCTGCATCGGCAGGCGGACTCTCAACCACTGCGCCACCAGGGAAGCCCTAGATCAGTTATATTTTAAAAATCAAGTGTATCCAGGTATAATCTTCATACAGTAAAATTCACCCTTTTTAGATGTACAGTTCTCAGGTCAATGATTTTTTTAAATAAATTTATTTATTTACTTAGGGCTGCATTGGGTCTTCGTTGCTGTGCGTGGGCTTTCTCTAGTTGCGGCAAGCAGGGACTACTCTTTGTTGCGGTGCACGGGCTTCTCATTGTGGTGACTTCTCTTGTTGCGGAGCATGGGCTCTAGGTGCCAGGCTTCAGTAGCTGTGGCATGTGGGCTCAGTAGTTGTGGCTTGCGGGCTCTAGAAGGCAGGCTCAGTAGTTGTGGTGCATGGGCTTAGTTGCTCTATGGCATGTGGGATCTTCCCGGACCAGAGATCCAACCTGTGTCCTCTGCATTGGCAGGCGGATTCTCAATCACTGCGCCACCAGGGAAGTCCCAGGCCAGTGATGTTATGGAATGGCCCTTACTTTGGATCTGTCTGATGTTTCCCCATGATTAGATTCAGACTCTGATCCTTAAGCAGAAATACCACAGAAGGAATGTTGCATTTTTCTCAGTGCATCATATCAGAAAAGCCCATGGTATTGATTCCGCTCATTACCTGATGCTTTTGGAGACGGTGGAAATATTCTGTTACTCCCCAAACTTCTGCCCATTAACATTTTCATCAGTGATGATTCTTTCCTGAAAGTTCTTAATATGGTGGTTGCCAAATGGTAATTTTCTAATTCCATCATGCCTTTTATATTTGTTTGTTGTCTTTCTTCTGTCAGGAGGACAACTTCTCCCCTAACTAATTAATCAGTTAATTGGCTTATTATCAGCCCTTCCAGCTGGGCTGTATTTTGACATGTCCCCCATCACTCTTTGGGCTCTTCTTTACTTTCTTTCACAACAAGATGTTCCAAATTCCTTTTGTATTTCTGAGCCCCAGATCTGGAGTCCACTGTTTCTTCAAAGAAGGGTACAGTTTTCTGAAGGTGCACGTTTCCTGAAGTCATTTCAGTCTTGAGACTCTTTCCAAATTCATGTGGTAGAACTAGAAAGTGGAGACTTTCTAACTAAAATTTATTCAGGATACGTATCTGGCTCTTTTCCCTCCTTAATTGAATTTGAAGCAACTTACCAAAAAATTTCATACAACAAAATGTATGAACTAGCAATTTTCAAATGGAAAAGTAGTGACTAAGAGGAGGAAAACAGATGTGCTACCCACAAAAGTTGCTGGGCTTGCCCAGAAAAACTTGGCATTCAACATTCTGGAAGCCAAACTGAAGGAGGAACTGCATGGGAAGAAGATGCCCAGAGCTCGCGGACACCTTCAGGGACTCTGTCCTGCTGACAAGGGCAGGTGTGGCAGCAAGGAGACGGGCTCACACTGCGCTGTGGGAATAAAGAGGTTTTCTGGATGGCGTTCCAACCATGAAGATGTGGAATGAGCCACAGAGAGAAAGCAGCAGGGCCAGGATTATTTTTTTTTCTTGAAAGCATTTGGGGTATGTTCTAGCTCTTGGACCAGCACTCAGCGCAACCCCACAGTTAGAAGAGAACTGGTACTTAGGGTCCCATAATCACTCCTTCATTTCTCAGTCAGTGATGTTCTATTGAATATTTACTAAGAAATGTGCAGCTGTCAAGCCTAGGGGCGGTAGAGATGACTAAGATTCCGACCCTCACCACTGAGTCCAATAGCAAAGGAGGCCTGGCTGTGAATAGCTGTACACCAGATCCAACCCTAATTGTGCTACGAGAGGTGCGATAGGAACTGAGAGGAAACTGCAAGGCATCTCTTCCAGCCGGAGGAGTGTTTCCCAAAGAGCTGCTATGTTGTTAAAACATGGAACTTCAGGTCTGCAAAAGGGTCTTGAAGGGAATCCTGGCCAGGGGCCCAATTAGATGCTTGAATCTCTTCTACCATTGGACCTTGTGGGTGAATTGTCATTTGCTAGAAGTAGGGGTCAAGTAAAAAACTGCCAATGAAGGGAGTTGTCCATGTGTGACCAGGCCTCCTATAGTTCCTTCACTTATTAATTCACTTGATGACTATTATATTGAGGCCCTATTACATTCTTGGCACTGGGGTAGATGCTGGGCGTACAGTGGTGAGCAAAAATGCACTCAGGGTCTTCCCTGGTGGCGCAGTGGTTGAGAGTCCGCCTGCTGATGCAGGGGACACGGGTTCGCGCCCCGGTCCAGGAAGATCCCACATGCCACGGAGTGGCTGGGCCCGTGAGCCATGACCACTGAGCCTGCACGTCCGGAGCCTGTGCTCCGCAACGGGAGAGGCCACAACAGTGAGAGGCCAGCGTACCGAAAAAAAAAAAAAAAAAAAAAAAAAAACAAAAAAACACTCAATTTCTGCCCTCACAGTGCTTGAGATCTAATAGGAAAGACAGACATTGATCAGATTAATTTTAAAATACATGTATTATTAAAAATTGCTCCAAGTGCTGTACTGAAAGGTATCTAGCACTTCCAGAGCAGGAGATGGTTGTCTCGAGAAAATGACTGTTAAGCCAGGTCACTAGTGGGGCAGGACATGGGCATCCCAGGCAGAAGAAATGGCGTGTATAAGCCTTGCAGGGATCAGAGAACATTTGAAGAGGGACAGACCCATGTGGCTGGAGGAGAGCAGGGGGGATGTGAGCAACAAAGTATGAGGGGCCGAGTGTGCAGGTCCATGGCAAAGGGTCTTCCAGAGGAAGCGGGGAGAGGCGTGGGGGTGAGGAGAGCCAGGCTGATTGGATCACAAAGCAGGGCGTAGAGGAGTGAGCCTAGAGCAACAGTTCTAAGAGATGAAGGAGGTAGGAGGTGAGCTGAGGACAGAATTATAAAATAACTGGCAAACAGGTAATAATAAAAAAAATAGCACCTCCTATTAGTGAGTGCCCCACTTGACTAAGAGGAAACAAGTTTCTGAGACTTCAGTGATAGAAAACATGGTACAGGGAAGGCAGGGTCTGTATCTATTAACACAGAGCTGAAAATAACCTAGGACTTAATGATTCCATTTCTCACTAACTACCCTACGGAAACACTCTCTCTTGCATGAGGAGATACATCCAAGGATGTTCACCGCAGCAATGATTGTAATCACAAAAGAACTAGAAACAACATAAATGCCCATCATTGTGGGAATGGGTAAATAATCTATAGTAAACCCTTACCATGCTATGCTGTGCAGCAATGGAAGAACAGAATAAATCTCTGTGTGCTATGTGGAAACTCTCCAAGACATACAACTAGGGGAAAGCACAAGGCAGGACATTAAGTCATTGGTGTACATGGAAAAAAATACTATTCCTCCACCCTTGTGAGTATATATATAGTTCTAAATGCCCAGAAAAATGTATGGAAGGGTTCAGAGCAAACTGGAAACAGTGGTTACGTGAGGAGAATCCTAGGATTAGGGTTAGGACCCCTAGGTGGGATCAGGGGGGATTTCAGCTTTATCTGTAATGTTATAATTTTATTGTGGAAACTTTCAAACATATAGAAAAATAGAAAACTATAATAAGCTCCCAAGTACCTGTCAACCACATATTCCCTCCTCCAGAATTACTTTAAAGCACACTCCAGACACTGTACTCCATTCATAAGTATTTCTAACAGATAAGAACCCTTTAAGAAAAACATAACCATAATACATGAACACACCTAAAAGTACTAGTAATAATTCCTTAGAATTTATCAAATACCCAACTAGTGTTCACATTTCCTTTTCTTGTTATTACAATTTGTTGTTCAAATCTGGACCCAAATGAGCCCCATACATTGCAATTGGTTGATATGTCTCTTATGTCTTTTTGTGTATTTTTGACAGCATATCTCCAGGATAGATAGCTAGAAGTGACTTTGTTGGGTCAAAGGTCAAGGGCATGTGTAATTTTGCTAGGGTTGTAGTCATTTACATTCCCACTGGCAATGGGTGAGGGTGGCCATTTCCCCCAGAGCCTCACCACCAAGACTATTCTTTCAAACTTTTGGATTTTTGCCAATCTGAGAGATGAGAAGTGGTATCTCATTGTACTTTTCACTTCTTTAAATTAGGTTTCAAAAGAAAATGAGCTCAGGGAGAGTTCTAAGTCTGTAGAGGAAAGAAGCAATTTGCATAGAAATAATACTGTTGCCAACTACCATTCAGCACATATATTATTTTATTGTACTCAATCCTCCCAACCCTACAAGGAAGGTGGAGTCCAGAAACAGGAACCAACCAAATTCAGACTTCTAAGTGAGCATCCTTCCGTCAAATACCTTTTGATTACTGAAATATTGCTTTGCACAATTCCCTGTGAGAATAGACTATCTTGTTTTAGCCTTTCAACAAGACCCCAATGAGCAAGGATGGTCGCTCATATTCTAGCCACTCTCCAAAGGAGGAGACCGAGTGACAGGTCATCTCAGGGACTCTCCAAGGCTGTGGAAGAAGCCAAGACCAAAACTACAGTTCCTACAGGGAATGTTAGCCAGGATCCTCTACAAAATGGATTTTGGTCAGAGTTTGAACTTTAGGAAGAAAGGTCTTCACTTGTTTCCCTTAGCACCCTGAGGGCTGGGACCCCAATTTCTCCAACTTCTGTCCTCTTCACTCCTCAGCACCAGGCTGGGATTGGGGGATACAGTGGGGATCGATGTGCATGACCCTCAAGGAGCTGAGAGAAGAAGAGAGGGAGGCATACAATTAGGTGACAAAAAAAGAAAGTCACAAACCAGCACACACGCATATTTACCCAGCACAGTTCAAAAACACTGGACTAGCCTCAGAAGAGGTGGGTTTGAGCTCTGGCACTGTCACTTCATGGCTGGGTGGTTTGGGGCAAGTCACTTTCCCTCCTTAAGTCTCAGTCTCCCCCTCTGAAAAATGGGGCTGATGATCCTTTTGTCAGGGAGACGCTGTAAAGATAAAGTGAAATGCATATAGCAGGGCCAGATGACATGGTTAGGGCAGTGCCTGGCACAGAGTATATGTTCAGGAAACACTGATAGAATCTGATCCAGAAACTGGACAGCTACATGTAAAAGAATGAAATTAGAACACTCTCTAACACCATACACAAAAATAAACTCAAAATGGGTTAAAGACCTAAATGTAAGGCCAGACACTATCAAACTCTTAGAGGAAAACAGACAGAACACTCTATAACATACATCACAGCAAGATCCTTTTTGACCCACCTCCTAGAGAAATGGAAATAAAAATAAAAATACACAAATGGGACCTAATGAAACTTAAAAGCTTTTGCACAGCAAAGGAAACCATAAATAAGACGAAAAGGCAACCCTCAGAATGGGAGAAAATATTTGCAAACGAAGCAACTGACAAAGGATTAATCACCAAAATTTATAAGCAGCTCATGCAGCTCAATAACAAAAAAACAAACAACCCAATCCAAAAATGGGCAGAAGACCTAAATAGACATTTCTCCAAAGAAGATATACAGATTGTCAACAAACACATGAAAGAATGCTCAACATCATTAATCAATAGAGAAATGTAAATCAAAACTACAATGACATATCATGTCACATCAGTCAGAATGGCCATCATCAAAAAATCTACAAACAATAAATGCTGGAGAGGATGTGGAGAAAAGGGAACCCTCTTGCACTGCTGGTGGAAATGTAAATTGATACAGCCACTAGGGAGAACAGTATGGAGGTTCCTTAAAAAACTACGAATAGAATTACCATATGACCCAGTAATCCCACTACTGGGCATATACCCAGAGAAAACCATAATTCAAAAAGAGTCATGTACCACAATGTTCACTGAAGCTCTATTTACAATAGCCAGAACATGGAAGCAACCCAAGTGTCCATAGACAGATGAATGGATAAAGAAGATGTGGCACATATATACAATGAAATATTACTCACCCATAAAAAGAAACGAAATTGAGTTATTTGTGGTGAGGTGGATGGACCTAGAGTCTGTCATACAGAGTGAAGTAAGTCAGAAAGAGAAAAACAAATACCGTATGCTAACACATATATATGAAATCTAAAAAAGAAAAATGGTTCTGAAGAACCTAGGGGCAGGACGGGAATAAAGACGCAGACCTACTAGAGAATGGACTTGAGGACACAGGGAGGGGGAAGGGTAAGCTTGGACAAAGAGAGGGTGGCATGGACATATATACACTACCAAATGTAACACCGATAGCTAGTGGGAAGCAGCTGCATAGCACAGGGAGGTCAGCTCAGTGCTTTGTGACCACCCAGAGGGGTGGGATAGGGAGGGTGGGAGGGAGGGAGACGCAAGAGGGAAGAGATATGGGGATATATGTATATGTATAGCTGATTCACTTTGTCATAAAGCAGAAACTAACACACTATTGTAAAGCTATTATACTCCAATAAAGATGTTAAAAAAGAAAAAAAGGAAAAAAAGATAAAGAATCTGATCCAGTAAGCCTCAGGACTGCTAGAAGTGAGAGGATCTTGGAGGGCCAGCATTCATTCTTCTCATTATCCTTGGGAGTTGCGGGTGATAAGCACTATGTCTTGCCTTGCTCTGATTACGGGCAAGGCGTGCCCTGGAACCCAGCCTTCTGACACCTGGTTCAGGCCCTCATTGCCACACTGGACCAGGCCAGCCCTGGATCCTTCAAACACATGTGTGTTCGCAGTTCACTCCCATTTCCTTTCCACTAGTGCTTAAGCCCCCAACCCCACCATACGTACCTTTTAGAAAACGGAAGAAAGAGCTGCATCTGCACCTTTGTCTTTGAAATAGGTTTTGAATCACTTGCTTTTCTTTACTGGGTGGATTTTTGGTGTTTTGTCCGCCTCCCACTTCCTATCAATCATGAGCGCCTGCAAAGATTCATTTCAGAGTTGTGAAGAGGGGAATCAGTTTAGTAGAAGATCCTCAACCCCTCCACGTACCTCCTGCCCCACAGAAACTCAAAAACAACAACGACCACCCTCCCTCCTTCCCCCAAATCTAAAGACGTGGCCTCTTCCCTCTCCAAGGGTCTGGGACAAAGAGCTGGAGAATTACTCTGGGCTCTGGCAGGACTTCAAATTCTTCTTCTTTCCCAGTAGAAGCTCAATAATTCTCAAGATCCAAATTTAGAAGCTTGTATGGAGAGCCCCGAGATATCAGTAGAAAGACAGCCAGGCTTTCTAACTTTTTTTTTTTACCCCAAGAAATCTAATAAAGCTATTGCACAGTCATTTCCCAAGGTAAATTTTCAGCTTTTAATAGTTTTAATGAGCTGTTTAAAAGGCTCCTCAACTTGTGCTCATCCAAGCTTGCACGTGTTTGGGAGCAGAGGGGAAAGGAAAGGAAGGAGGAAGGTGGGAAAGACGGGTTAGTCTTGCTAACTTGGGGACAGGAAGGGGACCAGCGCAAGGGTTAGCGGGTTAGCGCCTCTACAGGACGTCCCAGGGATGCTAACGGGACCATTGTTGCACCTTCACAGTCAGATCTAAATAATTCAGGGACCTGAAAGTCAGCCTCTTCTATCTCCAAGCAGGACCCACGAGCGCCCCCTAACCCTTGGCCATGTGCAGGGAGGTGGAGGAGGAAGCAGAGTTAGAGAGCGATCATAACGGCGGAGGGAGAGCTGACAGAGAGGAGCCTCAAGTGTCTAATGAACATGTGAAGGGGCTGAGGAGCAAGGAGAGAGAGAAGAAAAAGAGGACGGAAGTTCATGGGGAGTGGTGCTCCAAACATACCCGGGGCCTGTGTATTAGGTGGTCTGATGCTAATAATCACAGTCATAATTGTGGTTCGGTAGCGATGCTCAGTACTGTTCACGCGCAGTTACCGTGTTCCAGGCTCGAGGCAAAGCGCGCTGTAGGTCTTCACTCCTTCAATGCTTACAGCTACTCGGGGAGTAGGTTCTACTGTTGTTCCCTTGATACTGTTGAGGAAAGCGGAGGGTTATGGAGGAAAGGTCACTGGCCAAATGTCATCCAGTTAGTAAGGCTGATTTGCATCCAGTTTGGCTCCAGAACCCAAGATTATACCCATGACTGTTAGTTTGTCCTCAGAGCAATATGAAAATTTCAGAAAAATCCAGATACCTATGTAAAGAAGATAAAAATACGCCTAAGCCCACTTCATAGTCACAGTGACGAGAGCATTTTGGTGTTTGCGGCACATACTGTGGGCTGTCCACCAAAGCCATTCTTTCTTTTTCCACAGGGATGGAATTATAGCCAGGCCTTGGCTGCTGAGCTGGGCCGCCTTTCCCAGCCTCCCTGGCAGTTAGATGTGAACAGGTGCTGTGGTTGTCATCGTGGAACGTGAGTGGAGCTGAAGTGGACCATCCACATGCCTGTGGTGACGATGGGGGCGAGTCCTCAGTACTCTTTCTCCTTCCTGATGGCTGGAACCTGCCTGAGCAGCCACCCAGTGTCAACCAGTGCTTGTGATGACAGTGGCAGGAGGTGGGGGGCACATAATGCAAGGAGAGGTGCCCAAATCTTGCACCACCCAGCTTGACACTGTTGTATGAGAAAGAAGTACAACTCTTTGTTTCTCTGGTCACTGTGTTGTTGCATCTCTCTGTTACAGCAGCTTTCCCTGACTATTACAGTATGCTTCCTTTTAACTTTCCTTCCTATGAATATGTGTATGGTCATTTTTTACACCCTGGCCCTCTGAGGTGTTTGTTCTTTTCCTCACATTTCATAGTCCTCTCTCAGGATCAGTGAGTCCAGACTCTCTATCTCATTCCACAACAATATTTATTAAAAAGGATGATCCAAATACAAACCACCCATTCCCTACCTCTCCTGTGATTGGAGACCTTCTGTCTCAGACACTCAGTGGGGCAAAATCCAGTTCCCAGAGTACCATCAAATATGTCCAAGGTTTTTAAGACTGTAGGGTAATGCAGCAATCTCTCTACTTTGTGTAAGCGTGAAAACTTATCCTTGTATCTTGTGCTATGACACGCAAAGCCCAAGCATCCTAGTTTCCTAATTTTGAGACTTTCATCAGCGCTATGTCTTAATTAGGGCCCAGGAGGTCTATTTTATAGATTAAGACACTGCGGGTCAGAGAGGATCTGGTTTTCTGGACTGCAGCCCTGGTTAAGGATGGCCAGAACATGTACTCAGCTCTTTTGATTTCAAAACTAGAAAATTTAAAAAAAAAAATTGAAGGGACTTCCCGTATGGTCCAGTGGTAAAAAATCCACCTTCCAATTCTGGGTATGTGGGTTCGATCCCTGGTTGGGGAACTAAGATTCCACATGCTGCGGGGCAACTAAGCCCGCATGCCACAACTATTGAGCTCGCATGCCTCAACTAGAGAGGCTGCGTGCCACAAACTACAGAGCCCATGTGCCCTGGAGCCAACGCGCCACAACTAGAGAAAACCCACACGCCACAACTAGAGAGAAGACCGAGCAGACCGCGCACAATAACGAAAAGATTCCGCGTGCCTCAACAAAGATCCCATGTGCCACAACTAAGACCTGACACAGCCAAAAAATATAAGGAAAATAAATAAATAAATAAAATATTTTAAAAATAAAAAATTGAAAAATAAAAATTGTCAAAATTAAAAAAAAAATTTTTAATTTTCTTACATTTTCAAAAGTAATTTGTGTTCTTTGTACACACTATTTCAACAGTGGTCAGAATAAGCCTTTTACTACATAAGTCATAAAAGGACAAATAACCCCATTTTTTTAATGGGCAATGATTTGAGTAAACATGTCTTCAAAGATATACAAATGGCAAATAAGCACTTGAAAAGATGCTTAGCAGGGACTTCCCTTGTGGCTCAGTGGTTAAGAATCCACCTGCCAATGCAGGGTACATGGGTTCTAGCCCTGGTCTGGGAAGATCCCACGTGCCGCAGAGCAGCTAAGCCTGTGCACTACAACTACTGAGCCTGTGCTCTAGAGCCCGCAAGCCACAACTACTGAGCCCATGTGCCACAACTACCGAAGCCCGTGCGCCTAGAGCCCGGGCTCTGCAAAAAGAGAAGCCACCGCTATGAGAAGCCCGCGCACTGCAACGAAGAGTAGCCCTTGCTCGCTGCAACTAGAGAAAGCCCACGCACAGCAATGAAGACCCAATGCAGCCAAAAATAAATAAATTTAAATAAATTTTAAAAAAACAAAAAAAGAAAAGATGCTTAGCAGCATTAGTAACTAGAGAAATGCAAATCAAAACCACAATGAGATGCCACTTTACACCTTCTAGGATGGCTATAATCAAAAAAGCAGGAAATAACAACATTGGAGAGGATATGAAGAAACTGGAACCCTCACATACTGCTGATGGGAATGTAAAATGGTGCAGCCGCCTTGGGAAAGAGTTTGGCAGTTCTTCAGAATGAGTTGAAAACTTATGCCTACATAAAATCTTACAAATGTTCATAGTAGCATTATTCATAATAGCCCCAAAGTAGAAACAACCCAAATATACATCAACTAGTGAACAGATAAACAAAATGTGGTATATCCATAGAATGGGATATTATTTGACAACAAAAAGGAACGAAGAGACTTCCCTGGTGGCGTGGTGGTTAAGAATCCACCTGCCAATGCAGGGGACACAGGTTCAAGCCCTGGTCCAGGAAGATCCCACATGCCGTGGAGCAACTAGGCCCATACGCCACAACTACTGAGCCTGCGCTCTAGAGCCCACGAGCCACTACTACTGAAGCCCACATGCCTAGAGCCTGTTCTCTGCAACAAGAGAAGCCACTGCAATGAGAAGCCCGTGCACTGTAACGAAGAGTAGCCCCTGCTTGCTGTAACTAGAGAAAGCCGGTGCACAGCAATGAAGACCCAGTGCAGCCAAAAATAAATTAATAAATTAATTTTTAAAAATTCTCTTAAAAAAAAAAGGCAAGTACTCATACTTGCTACAACATGTATGAACCTTGGAAACACTATGCTAAATGAAAGAGGCTAGTCACAAAGGGCCACATATTGTATGATTCCAATTGTATGAAATGTCCAGAATAAGCAAATCAATAGAGACAGATTAGTGATTGCCTATGGTTGGAGGAAGGGGGACTAGAGAGTGACTGCTAATGGGTCTGTGTTTTAGGGAGAAAGGTGCGTGAAAATGTTCAGAAATTTGATAATGGTGATGGTTGCACAATCCTGTTAATATACTAAAAATCACTGAATTACATACTTTAAATGGGTGAATTATATGTAAATTATATCTCAATAAAACCATCTAAAAAATGCAAATAAATTCTGTCATTTCTTTTCTCTGACCTTCCTTAGCTTAAGACCCACATACGTCCTCATGACCCATGTCGCCCTGCAAGGTCCCTGGTAACCTGGGCTTCAGTTTCTTTTGTGACTGTACCTGCACTGTGCCCAAGATGTGCCAGGAACACACCTGCCACAGGGCCTTTGCCTGGGCTGTTCCCTCACCTGGAGAAGACACTTTCCCATGTGGCCTCCTAAACAGCTCCCGTTTGACTGTCGAATCACTTGTCCTGGAGGATTTCTCTGGCCACTCTCTTTAGAATTACAATCCTGCCCCACCTGGCGCTCTTTACGTTTCTGCTTTATCTAACATACTATATAATTTATTATTTTATCAATATTATATTTATTGCCTGGCTCTCTCCACTAGAATGTAAGCTCTGTGAGATCCAGGACTTTATCTGTGTTAATCACTGCTGTAGCCCATCACCCAGAACAATGTCTGTCACATAGCAGGTACTCTATAAATATTTGTTGAATAAATGACTGGGAATATATGGGGCAAACATTGCTGATTATTCCCAACTCCCTTCTTCCACACCCACCTCCTGTGATGGGGGCTGAAGGACCTAGGTCTTTACTTTCCCAGTTTACCTTCAGCTGTGGGCACCCAGAGGACCAGCTACCAGGGAATTTCTAAGTAAAACATTTATTCCTCAATTAAAGAAAAGAGTCCTCTTAGGAGAGGAAACCAGTGTCTTGTCTGCATCTACCCTCAGCTTCTCACCTTTAAATGTTGATGTAAGGGCATCTTTCCAGAATTTTGTTCTTTTCATTTACACACTTTTTATAAAATTAAGAATAGGATTATCCTCTCTACACACCATTTGAAAATCTGCTTTTTCCCACTTACTGTGTCATGGACATCTTGACTTGTGTGTCATTCTGTCCCCCAGAGGGGAGCTCACTTTATCTGTGTTTATTCATCCACTCATCTAGCACTTACTTAGTGAGCACCTACTATAATGAGAGTTGGGCAGCACAGAAGAAAACAATGGCATGTCTAGAGGGGCTGGGATGGAATGACGAAAGGCGGGACCTGGCATCCAGAAAGGCCAGGATCTGACAGGGGAATGCTGCAGGAAGGGATTCAGGGCCCAGTCCCAGGAAGGAAGGTGGCTCATCAGTAACGGTTGGTCATGAGTCTGCAGAGGCACAGGGGCCCTTTCTGATCAGACTCTCACTGTTTTGATTGCAGACACACTCTAGATGTGCCTCCACCGGGAGCTGTCTTGCTGGAAACAATACATATACCTCCAAATCTGGGAGGAACAAGCCATGGGGTGGTCTCATTCCTGTGCTTTTTGCATAACACAAATATAATTAATTATGTCTACAATGGTTTATAGTTCAGCACTTTTTTTCATTTTGAACAGTCTAATTAAATTCATTTAAACTTATAAGTAGCTATTTTAGAATTTTACTTTGTACCCCCCACTGCTGCAGTGCTGAAAACTCACAATCAATATGTCTCAAGGTAGCTACTGCTGTTTTCAAAATGAATCTTAAAAGCTATTCAAGTGAAAAGTATTATTGGGTTACTACAACTTAAATTAGCCATAGAAACAACTGGAGAACTGTTTCTTGTTCTTTTATCTTAAAAATGACTGTGCTTTAAACAATTAGGATGGTAACTGTGATGAGCAAGAGCCACTTGGCAAGGTCTGTACCCAGGATGGGTGGGGATGTGGAGGTTGTGTGTGCTTCTAGGACACAGCTCTGCAGGCAAAGCTCTCTGCTGCCTGATTTGGAAAAGAAACCACATACATCTGTCTCTAAGACAAAAGCCCACTTCCTGATATGTTGTGCAGAGCTCATTTTAATGGTGTAGTAATTAAGTTAGAAATATGTGGTGCTTATCCCTTTTATGAATGCTCAACTCACCGAGTTTACAAATTCTCTGTGAAAGTCAGAGAAAAATTATTTAAAATAAGGATTAAGAAAAAACTCTATTAATAATGAAAGAAATGCAAAGGAAGGCAACAACAAGGTACCATTTTTCTCCCACCAAATTGTCAAAGATTTATATCAATGATTAATATTCTGGAGTTGGCAGTGGTGCTGACAGAAGTTTGCACAGGTACAATCTTTGTGGGAATATTTTTTTTTTTTTTTTTTTTTTTGCGGTACGCGGGCCTCCCACTGCCGCGGCCTCTCCCGCTGCGGAGCACAGGCTCCGGACGCGCAGGCCCAGCGGCCATGGCCCACGGGCCCAGCCTCTCCGCGGCATGTGGGATCCTCCCGGACCGGGGCACGAACCCGTGCCCCCCGCATCGGCAGGCGGACTCCCAACCACTGCGCCACCAGGGAAGCCCTGTGGGAATAATTTTAAGAGTTAGTAACAAGAATCTGCATTTTGTATAACTTTTTGTTTTTGAGGGCAGTCTTCATGTTAGTTTGAACTAGAAATCCTACCCCTCGGATCACATTTTAAGGCAGTACAGAGTTTAAGCAGATATGCAGATAAGAGGATTTATATTCATACAGTCATTATTGTGTACAGTCGGCCCTCCATATCCATGGATTCTGCATCTGCAGATTCAACCAAACCCAGACGGAAAATTTTTTTTTTAATTCCAGAAAATTCCTAAAAGCAAAAGTCAGAGTTTAGGAAATGCAAAAGCAGTTATTCTGGTTATTGCTCCAGAATATATTTTTCTTTCCCCTGATTTTTTTCTTTTTTGTTTTTTTTTCCTTCTCTTGTCCCCAACATTCTTGGTATTACAGATACCTGCTTTCATCTAGGAGTTTGCTTTACTTCAAATCTGTTTATTATGTCTAGAATAAAAAAACGTATTATTAGGATAGCTGGCCATATATCCTTGCTTTGCTTTGTAAATCACGACTGTGTTCTCTTGTTATGGAACAAACACCTGTGTTCTATAAAATGCAGTCTTTTTAGAGCAAAGCTCTTAAATCTCTGGGACTTTTTTCAACTTGTGTTTTGCTGCACATGACCTAACAAGCTGCCATTGTAGGACATCCAGATAGAGAGACTGATAACTGTCATAATAATGATCATGGAATCTGTTGACCTCTCATCACCATTCCTTCCTCAGCACTTTTAGTTCCTGTGGGATGAATCAAGGCTTCTCCTCCTTCTGCTATATTAATATACCAGAAAAAGTTCAATCCAAATGGGTATCAAGTTGGTGTATTTTTGGAGACACTGGTATGTCTGTTATTATCAGACCAACTGCTAGTATTGTGTTGCATTTAGTCTCTGGTTGCTGCCTTATTCAGTGGATTTTTTTTTAGAGCTTTGTGGGTGAGCACATCTATGGCATGCTGATCAGATTTCCAGGCTGCCATGGCTCTGTGGGTGAAAGAATAATGAGCCAAAGCAATGTTGACAGTCTGGAAAGCAACCTGGACTGTCACAGAGACCAATGCAAAGTCCAACTCTTGAGTGCAAATGCCAACTTGCAGGAGGACAGCAGGTGAGGGACTCAGCCTAAGCATCTGGGAAAGAGTCATGCGTTGTAGCAAACGGCAACCTCAAGGTGTGTGATGGCTGCCAAGAAAGTGAAATTGGGCATGTTAGGATGGAGAGGGAACAGCTCTGTCCTGGGCAGCTGTCACAGGAGGCTCGTGTTGAGTTTTCTTCCCCACACTTGACAAACAGGGGTCATATTGAGGAGACAAGTTAGGGTGGTAGGGCTGAGGTCGGGACTTGAAATGTCATGAGAATCTCCGCGGAGGGAGCCTAGAGACCTGAGGCTCTGGTGAGCCATAATTGGTTGAGACATGTTCCTCTGCAACTTAGGGAAAACTCAGCTAGCAGCGGTTAGGTGATAAAAATGTGATTATCTCACAGAACAAGACATCTGGAAGTTGTGGCTTAATGATAACCACCTGAGGGCCAGGCTCCTAGATTTATGTTTTGCGTCTCTGGCATATTGGCTTCTTAGGTTTGTCGCCTTACGGTACCAAGATGATCACCGTGACTCCAAACGTCAGGCTTCACCCACCACATTCAAGGCAAGAAGTGGGGAGAGGCAGAGCCACAGGGAGCTCTTCTCGAACATCTCACCCTTCCATCAGGAAGCCAAAACTTTTCCAGAAGTTCCTTAGCAGGCTTCCCTTATATCTCATTGGCCAGATTGTGTCATGTTGCTGTCCCTTTGGCTCTTTAGTTTCAAAGACTAACTAGACCTGGGGCTGGGGAAGAGATATCTTTCTTCGAGCATATTTCCACCCATCTCATAGCCAAACAAGATAGGCATTCTTTTAGCTCAGAAGAAAGAGATGTGAGGAATGGCTGTTGGGCGGGCAACCAAGTGTATCTGCCACTGGGTATAGCTTCCTTTTCAAATCGGAGAAGATATTTCTTCTTGGTACGCAGAAAACGGTTTATGAGTCTCCAAACACAAAAGGTGGGCAAATGTTGTGTCAATTGGTAGAAGTTATAAGAAAGCCAATTTTTAGTTTTACTAGGGTCGAGATTTTCTGATAACTGTAGTTATCCAGAAATATTTAGAAGGTGCTGCTTCTATGGAGATATGAAGCAGAATTAGCATCTACCTGGTAGGGACGTGGTAAGGGAGATTCTTGTACCAGCTGAGGGTTGTGGAAGGTGGGGAGAGAGGGCGGGCATTTATAGAGAGCCTATGATTCTCGTCATTAGTTTTTCCCCTTTGAACGTTCATTAGATAATTATACTAATTGGAGATAATGTTTCTACTAAGTGAGGTATAATTTCAAGTTGAAAGAATAATGAGCCAAAGCAATGTTGACAGTCTGGAAAGCAACCTGGACTGTCACAGAGACCAATGCAAAGTCCAACTCTTGAGTGCAAATGCCAACTTGCAGGAGGACAGCAGGTGAGGGACTCAGCCTAAGCATCTGGGAAAGAGTATTCTTTATCTTTAGCATCATTTTGTGAGACACAGAGTTTGCCTTGGACTTACATCTGTACTTGGTTTGTAACTGTTACTTTTACAAGGATAGAGCAAGGAAGGACACATTCCCTTTGAGTTAGGTTATGGATAACTTGCACCCTGGCCCACTAACTGGCATCGTAAGTACCAATTCCTGTGGTCCCACAAATATTGTTGGAGTTGCCACACTGAGGCGGAGTATCAACCCGGCAGAGGCACCCTCTTACACCTTTGATATTTTATGCCTGAGAGAGAAGCAGCAACCTCATATGGATTAGGGTATCAAAGAGAAAAGGGTGAATCAAACCAACTAAAAGAAGTTGCTAAATTTCTCTCCAAATGAGAGATTTCTAGTGGTTTCCAGTATTTGAGGCAAACACCATCTCTTGTCTAAAGAGATGACTGGTCATATAAACAGTGTGGGTCAACACCTCCTACCATGAAGAGAGACCACGTGGCCAAAGAGAGGGGCTGAGGCCTTGTCTGCTGTGGCCAGTCATGCTATCTGGCCCAGGCCCCACTTCCTCCAAGGCCCCTGGACATTTCTTAACCTCCTATTCTGTGCCACAATCCAGAGTCCATCCTGTAACTCCTTCTCCATTTCATTTAAGCTGGTTTGCATGGATTTTTGTTATTTATAAGAGCCTGAGAGAGATCCGATGCTTAGAAAGGCCTAACAGAAAGCTCATATGAATTTTTAAAGGAATTTTTTTTCAAAATACAATATTATAAATGTTCATTATAAAAAATATATGTATAGAGAGAAAAACCTGTGTCTCCAAATGTGAAAATTCCAATACTTCTCCTTAGAGATAACTGCTCTCAATAGTTTAGAGGCGAGGGTATGACCAAGTACAAGCCAGCAAGTATTAACCTTTATTGGCTCTTACCAAACACAGATTGTTTTAACTCATTGAGTCATTTCCACAAAGCCATGGGGTAGGATTACTTCTACCCTCATTCTAAAGATGAGGGAACTTAGACACAGAGAGGTTATGTGGGAAGGCAGGATTTGAAACCAGGCGGTCAAGCTCCAGACCCTGGTCCCTTAATGAAGTTGTTGGGCAGGGACTCCTCTGAGGCTTGACTGGGATGGAATCCACTTCCAAGCTCACGTGGTTGTGGGCAGGTCCTGTGGGCTCTTGGACTGAGGGCCTCAGATCCTTACTGGCTGTTGGCCAGATGCCACCCTTCAGTTCCTCACCATGTGGGCCTCACCGTAGGACAGTTCTCAACAAGGTAGCTGGCTTCATCAAAGTCAGCACAGGAGAGAGTCTGCCAGAAAGATGGAGGTTACTATCTGATGTAACCTAAACATCTCACCACTGTTGCCATAGTCTATTGGTTGGAAAAGTCCCCAAACTAGTCTACATCAAGGAGAGAGGATTACACAAGTGTGTGAATTCCAGGAGCCAGAGATCATTGAGGGTCATTCTTAGAGTCTATCACATTACTCCTATTTTTAACTTTCACTTTTTTTTTTTTTTTTGCGGTATGCGGGCCTCTCACTGTTGTGGCCTCTCCTGTTGCGGAGCACAGGCTCTGGACACACAGGCTCAGCGGCCATGGCTCATGGGACCCCAGTCGTTCCGTGGCATGTGGGATCTTCCCGGACCGGGGCACGAACCCGTGTCCCCTGCATCAGCAGGTGGACTCTCAACCACTGCGCCACCAGGGAAGCCCTAACTTTCACATTTTTGACAAACCTCTGGTAATGGCTAGATTGGAGCACTTGGCTTAGGGTAAGGTCAAGAGGACACCTTGAATTGGAGGCAGCCAGGTTCACAGCTCAGGGCAGGGATGGTCTGATCCCCACTCTCTGATGTAGGAGAAGGAGCTGGACCAGAGAGGGAAGGCTGGATCTGCTCACCTCTTCTTGCCTCTCTGCTGCTGGTTTCTCACCTGGGGACAGGAGCCCAGGGAAGGGCCTGAGAGATGCCACAAGCACCTGCCACACCCAGAAGCAGGCAACTTAAAGTCTAAAAGACCTTGAGTTCTTCCCCACTTCCCTGCCTCTGGAAAACATGGCACAAGGGATGGCCCTCCTGGGGAGGCGTGAGTCAGGGATGGAGAAGGAGATGGGAGGTGTTGGCTGCAGGTCTCTTCCACTCATGTGCATAGCGGAGGGAAGGGGAAGAGGTAAGGTTCTCCCTGACCTCTGTCTTACAGAGAATTGCTTTTGTCACTAGACATGCATTTTGATGTCTTCCTGGGCCAGAACACAGGGATCCAATTCATCCTTTTTTCTGGCTGCTTAGTATTCTACTGCATGGATGGCCTGATAGAACTTGAGCTCTAGGTCTTTGGAGGCCATCCCATCTTTGTTTGAAGGGCATCATTTGTGGAGGACCTTTGGGGTGGGCCCCTTGGGCTGTGCTGTCGTGGAAGTGTGTGCTCTAAATTTAAGCCTCCTCGAAATAGTCTTTCCGAGTTTGGTGTATGTGTAGCCCCCAAGGACTCCAAATGGGGCCTCTGAGGCCTTCTATTAACAAGGATGGCTCCCAGCTGTCTTTGTGGAGGTCCTGGGGCCACTGAGGGAAATGCAGCCAAGTCCCTGCTGCTCCTCGGAGGAAGGAGGAACTCTCTGCATTAGAAGAGGCAGGTGTGTGAAACCCTGGCTGACATCCCTGTATTAGCTCATCTCCTACCAAATGAAAGGAGGTGTTATTTCCTTTCAAACAGCCTCACCTTTTGCTTCCACACTTGCTTCTGTTTCATGTTCAGCCAGCTCTTTCACTGTGCATGCTACAATTAGTGATGTCTGTTTCATGTGTGCCACACCAATAACAGGCTGAAGATATTCTTTCATTTCCCCTTTGCTTTATTTAGAGTTTTAATAAATAACCTTTTCCCTCATCCTTCTTTCCCCTACAAAATCCAAAATCATATGGTGTGATTTCTGTATACAGCTCAGTTCCCTTTCACGGCTGTCCTGTTTATTTCAAGAGGTTATAGTTTTAGCTTAATGATTAATAATAATAGCCGTTATTTACTGAGGTTTTAGTGTGCACCAGACCCTGTGCTCAATGCTTTGTAGGATAAAGTGCCTGGAAGCTTCATCACAGACAGCCCTATAAGATATTTTTGTCATCCTTGTTTTATAGAGGAGGAAACCCAGGCTGAGAGAGGGCCTCACTCAAGGTCACCTAGAAAGTGCCTGGATCTGAAGCCACCCCTGCTTAGAAATCCCAAACTCATGCAGAATTATTGCCCTAACTCCTCTGAAGGTTCACAGTAGGTCCCGCTAAGAACAAGTTTATTCCGCTTCTCAGGAGGACAAGGAGAAATTGGAGAGCCTCCAGGGAAGGTCCTGGAAAGTGATTAAGAGGATGAGAGTAAGACTGGTGAGAAGGCTCAGAGGAATAGGAGTAACTTAATCTGGAGAAATAAATTCTAGGGTCTAAATTAATGGTATACCACTGATGTCTTCATGAGAATCAATTAAAATATTTTAAAAACAGGAACCAGTCTGCTAGTTTTATTATGCAATATCAAAAGAACGATTTAAATATTATTTTATTGAATGAGCTCAACAAATATATAGTAAGCAGCTGCAATGGCCCAGATACAGAGGGAAAAGGACAAGCAAGGGCCCTCCTCTGGTAGGATTCACATTTTGGTGGCAGGGATGGAGACAGAGGGAAGAGGGACCAGCTGTGAACAAGGAAACCATACACATACAGAATCATTCTAGTCAATGATAAATGCTGTGAAGACACCAGGATAGGAGAACGGGAAAGCCAGTGTCTGCAAATGGGCTTCTCTGAGGAAGGGACCTTTGAAATGAGAACTTTAAGCCATGTGAAGCTCAGGGAACAGAGCAGAGGTGGTGGAGAATGATGGACAATCCACTGGGAGATCATGTTGGAGCCTCATCATGCTGGGCCATGGGAAGCGGGGAAACAGAGGGGTCACATGTGTGAAGGAGCCCTCCCCGGCAGAGGGTAGGGAATGGATTGTAGGAGGTCAGAGTGAGAGATGCTGTGGCAGCTCAGACCAGGATGGAGTTAGAGGAGGTGGAGGGAAGTGGACATTCTGGATCCATCTTGCATTGTCAGCACTGATAGGAAATCACAGTGGATGAGATATAGGGAGCGGGCAGAGGTAAGAGGGAGAGAAGACTCAGGCATGACCATCAGGGTTTTGGAAAGAAGAACCAACTATTTATTTTGTTGTCATTTTACTAGGAGAGAGACCTTTTGAAGGTATCTTGCTTGGGAGTTTTCAGCTGATACTCCTGATACTCCTGGGCCATCAATTCTAGGTACCATTTTGTATCTCTGTGTATTTTCTAGGGAGAAGATCCACACCTCTCATCTGTTTCTTGGAGGGGTGAACCTGGCCCTCCCCACCTTCCAACAACAAAAAGGTTGAGTCTGACCCAGGCCAAGCTCTCCCCACCCCCACCTCATTTTGCAAGCAGGGAATCTGAAGCTCAGTGTCGTTTGTATGAAATCACCCCTCATCTGGTCCTTGGCAGAGTCTGAGGTCTCCTGACTCCTCAGCCAGGGTTTTCTCCACTGTATGGGCTGACCCCAGGCACAGGGGTGCAGAAGTTTGAACAAGCAATGATTCTAACCCTCCTATCCTGGACTAACACAAGGTCCTTGCTATTTAGAGGTCAGTCCTCAGAATTGGCTGCCTCAGCTCCAACCATGTCAGTGTCTTCCCTCTGGCCAGCCTAACAGAAATTTAAGGAGGTCTGTTTCTAAGAAACGTCCCCAGTATTCAAGTGTCTATGAAATGCAAGTAAGATCCAGGTGTGACTGGAACATAAATTAGGCAGCAGTGAGGTATGTGCATCAGTCTATTTTGGGGTGAAAATCACTAAGGTTTTGGGCCCGTGGAAGGGTGTTAAGCTCCTGCAGGAAGTGTTCCCTAAATATTTTTTCAGTAAGTCCTGAATTATAGTCTATCAGATAGGATCTTGAACAGAAATCTCAGTCATGGTAATACCGCTATATACTTTTTAAAAAGCAGGAGTTAAAGTATTAGAGTAACCAAGGTGAAATGAATTCATGTTTCTTCTCAGTTTTGACTTTCTGCAATTCAGGCACACTTTAGGGGTCAGTCTCTGAAGGTCAGCTAAAGGAAACAGAAGAGAAAAAAAGAAGTTCCTAAAAAAAAATAGACTTGTATTAGGAAGACAAAACCACGATGTTTCTAAAAGTGTGGATTGATAAAATGGAGACTTCCTCCAGGAGATTTTCAAATGAAATTTAAAAAATCTTTATAATGACCCTTTCTGTAACCTGGAGAGCAAATGCACAAAATAATGAAAGTATTACAATTATAATGCTCCTTACCCAGAAGCTTAATGTAATGTGGTGAGAATTTAGACAGTGTCCACAGCCACATTTCTTATGGAATCGTAACTACCTCAAGACCTTTGGTTGAGTTTTACGGTATGGTCAACTTTTAACCAAAACTGATAAGAATTTCTAGGACAAACAAACGTCTTCTCAACTAAACTTACTCCACTAGAATATTTAGATGTACTTTTTGTGTTGAGGCAGGTAGTTTGTCTCAAAGAGGCCTCTGCTTAAAGGAATATATGTTATTTGGGAAATGCTATCACGGTTAACCATGAATTACATGATCAAGCTGGTTGGCTGATGAGTCGTTTTGGCAAAGATCTGGGGGAATGAGACATATGACAAATAAATTTTGACAAGTTAAGGAAGGGAACAAAAATCCTGAGGCCGGGGGCTGCCTGGGGTGGGGAAGCTCTGCAGTGGGGAACACCGGAGTGGCTATTTGGGGTACTGAAAACCAAGCTAGTCTCCAGGTCTGGCCCTACTGGGACTCGTCGAACTTTTTTTGCCAACAGCTAAGTTTCCTTTGAAAGTACATAGAAGCTTGAAGTTAGTTTGCTTTAAGCTTCAGGCATGATGTTTATAACCCAAGGAGTGTGAGTTAGGCTCTTACTGTTCAAATGGCGAAGTTTGGGTCTCCAGATAGGTGGCATTCTACCAGGCAGGGGCTTGCATAGCACCTAGAATTCAGTCACCTCTGAAAATGGAGCCACTTCCTCCCAGGAAGTGATGTCATCCACATTCGAGTCCTGGAGATGAGCTACTCTATCTCCATTTCTGCACTTTTATCTTAGCTAGCCAAGTTGTAGAACTGTGATGATTAAATCAGCAAAGCACATTCTGGGAGTAAAATGTTTACGACATGAAAGTAAATTCACCTCTAAAAAGGCATTGTTTCTCTCACTCTTAGAGTTTGTATAGTTTCCCTGGATATATATTTAGTTTTAGTGCCCTACCCACAAAACTTTGGGAAAACACACTATACACTTGAAACCCTCAGATAATGCTTGTTGAGTATTAGTTTAGGCTGAACAGATGAGTAACCTGCTGCTCAGAGAGCTTAACTTCTTGTCCAAACTAGAAACACATGAAACTAGGGTTTGAACTCAGGTCTATGTGGCTGTAAAACCAACCATATTTCTACTATCCCATGCTTGATAAGAGCAAACTTCGATAAGTTGGTAGCTATGGTGGGGGCAGGATAGGAAGATGTTTCTGGCATCTGGGAAGGGAGGAATTCCTTCTCATTCTTTTTTTGTCTCAAAAACCTGTGGTTCACTACATCAGCTTTGAGTGATCTGGGAAACGCTCTTTCTATCTCACTGCCCCCATCTGTCCGAGTAGACAGTAGAAGAAGATTACCTGTCAGGACCCTGCTGGCCCTGCCTTAATGTTTGTTGGACCAGAGGAGAGCCAGTGGGCCATTCTGGCTGTGTGTTAGATACGGGTTGGGTTTGCCTTTGTATCACAGATTGGCCAGGTGGCCACCAAATCTCTTTTCTCGTCTTAGGCACACAGCTGAATTGTATTTCCCAGCCCCCTTGCATCTGTGTGGGGTCATGTGACTAAGTTCTCACCAATGAATACAAGGGCTGATTGATGTGTCATTCTGAGGCCAAGGCAGCTGAGAGCAGTTATGCCTTGTCCAGCTCCCCTTTTCCCTTCCACAACAAGCTTGGAGACAATGTGATGTGGATAGCGGCATTCCCAAGATGGAAGAAGACTGGATTCCTGAGTCAGTGCTTGGTGGAGAGCTGCCAAGGGAGTGGCCCAACCAGGACATCTCTGCATTAGACTTTGTATGAGTGGAAAATACAACTTAATGTTAAGCCAAATACAGCTTTAGATATCTTAATGTTAAGATATTTGGGATTGCTTGTCATAGCAGCTATTGTTAATCACTTTGACTAATACAGCCATCCAGTGTCCATTTCCCTTTCTGAGGGACATAGCATCATTTTCTGTCCATACGCTCCAGAGAATATGTAAGTAATACAGGCCTGGTCAATCGGAGCATTGCATCCCCCTAGCCATAGTGATTGGTTTTAAAATGGGCATTTGAGCCAAGCAGAGCCTTTCTACTGGATCTGAAGCTACAATTAGAATGCAAGCTGCTGAGGGCTTCCACATGAGGAGAGTGTAGCCTTAGAAGAGAGCAGAGCCAAGAGACAAGGAGAGTGAGATTGGGGTGACCTACTGACACTGCCTAAGACCCTGGGTTCAATCACACTTGATCTGCCCAAGGTTATTTCAGTTGCCTAAACCAATACATTTGATCCCTCTTTTGATTAAGTTATCTTGAGTTGGGTTTTTTGGTCACTTGTGACCAAGAGTATTGACTTATACAGGCAGTAAAGATGAGGAGGGTCAATGTTCTACATTTTCTATGTCATCCATCTTTATCCACTCAATTTCAGAACAAGTGAATGAATCAATGGCCATAGGGGCTGGAGTCATGGGCAGAGTGAACTATGATCCAGCCAAAACACTAGGGCAGTTGGTAAAAGGTCTTAAAGTTACATCACTGAGTCGTTTTCTATATAACATTTGAAAATGGGATGTATTAGAGCAAATGATTATAACTTTAAGTTACATAATGAGTATGTATTACAATACAGGATGTACAAATAAAGGCAAAACCTGTAAATTATTTGATGGCTTTCTTTGACAATCAGCAGTAGCCTAGCTTGAATTCTTTCTGAATGCTGAGGCTCAATTATCATTGCAGGAGTGATTGTACCATTATAGTTAGGTTTGGTTTGGAAGCTTTAGTAATTGTGAGAGAAGAGCATATGGTCTTTATAAGGCAGAAAAAAAAATATATTTCAGTAAGTATTTTCAATATTGAGTTTTCCTTGGTCCATTTCAAATTCATGTGATCTGTGATAGTTCCTTACTCAGCCAAATTCAGAATGAATGAATGAATAGCAAAATTGCAAAATTTAGGACTGAAAACTCAACTCAAATTGGTTATTAGGAGAGAGTAATAGCTCTACTAAACTGAGAAGCCCAGATGTGAGGTCAGTATTGATCCAGATAGTACGATGCAATCCTCCCAGGCCCATTTCTCCCAATTCCTCTAGTTTTTCTCATGGAGCAGCATCTGCAGGCTTCACTCAGCAGTCCTGGCAGGCCAGCTTTCTCTTGGGCAGCAGCAAGATGGCTAGAGAACACCTCACCAAAAAAGATACATAGATGGCCAATAAGCAGAAAAAAAGATGCTCCACATCATATGTCATCAGGGAAATACAAATTAAAATAACAATGATAGGACTTCCCTGGTGGCACGGTGGTTAAGAATCCACCTGCCAATGCAGGGGACACAGGTTTGAGCCCTGGTCCAGGAAGATTCCACATACCACGGAGCAACTAACCTGTGCGCCACAACTACTGAGCCTGCGCTAGAACCTGTGAGCTACAACTACTGAAACCCACACGCCTAGAGCCCGTGCTCTGCAACAAGAGAAGCCACCACAATGAGAAGCCTGCGCACCACAATGAAGAGTAGATCCCACTCTCCGCAACTAGAGAAAGCCCGCGCACAGCAACAAAGACCCAACGCAACCAATAAATAAATAAATAAATAAATTTATTAAAAAACAAAACAATGCTATACCACTACACACCTATTAGAATTGCCAAAATCTGGAACACTGACGACACCAAATGCTGCCCAGGATGCAGTAAAACTACTCTGTATGACACTATAACAGTAGATATATGTCATTGTACATTTGTCCAAACCCATAGAATGTACACCACCAAGAGTGAACCCTCATGTCAGCTGTGGACTTTGTGTGATGATGATGTATCAATGTGGGTTCACTGATTGTAATAAACGTACTACTCTGGCGTGGGATGTTGATGGCGAGGGCGACTGTGCATGTATGGGGCAATATGAGAAATCTGTTTCTTCCTCTCAGTTTTGCTGTGAATTGAAAACTGTTCTGAAAAAAAAATCTTTTTTAATAAATTTATTTATTTTACTTATTTATTTTTGGTTGTGTTGGGTCTTTGTTGCTGCACGT
The DNA here is from genome assembly GCF_964341445.2 of Mesoplodon mirus. Taxonomy (NCBI): domain Eukaryota; kingdom Metazoa; phylum Chordata; class Mammalia; order Artiodactyla; family Ziphiidae; genus Mesoplodon; species Mesoplodon mirus. Next base: position 34,992,116 of record NC_138988.1, on the reverse strand, counting down.
GGGCTTTCTTTAGATGTGATGAGAGGGGGCTACTCTTTGTTGCAGTGCACAGGCTTCTCACTGCAGTGGCTTCTCTTGCTGCGGAGTACGGGCTCTAGGTGTGCGGGCTTCAGTAGTTGTGGCGTGCAGGCTCAGTAGTTGTGGTGTATGGGTTTAGTTGCATGTGGGACCTTCCCAGCCCAGGGCTCGAACCTGTGTCCCCTGCATTGGCAGGCGGATTCTTAACCACTGCGCCACCAGGGAAGTCCTGAAAAAAATAATCTTAAAAAAAAGATAGCTACAGAGTTCCAGACTTTAACGTCATTGCAATGTACTCTCAAGGCTGAGAGAGAGGGTCTCTTGGACCAGCTTTTGCAGAAGAAGAGAAATCTCTTCTTTGCTGGAAAGACTCAGAGATTCCTCCTCATGACCTTGTGTTTCACTGGCTAAGTGCTGTCGCCAGAGGGTCAGGAGTACTTGTTGGCTTAAGCCAATCTGGGGTTTCAGCATCACCTAAATCACATGGCTGGGCAGGAAGGAGGATGGTTTCCCAGGAAGAGGGTGCATGAATGATGGGTAGTAGATAACAGATGTTCTTTGTAAAGGGTAAGTTTATTTTCTTCCCTGAAACTAATATCCCCATTTCTCAAAGTTCTGTAGCATTTCTCTGAAGAGCCATTTAATTTTGGTCCACTGAACTTGTCCCTAAGGGACACAGAGAATCCACAATAAGTATTATTGAAAGAAAGACCATTGGTAAAAGTAACACTAGTTGTAATGGTAAGTCCCCACGTTTCAGTGGCTGAACACATCAGAAGTTAGTTCTTGCTCCTCTAAAGGGGCTGGATTGGCAGGTGGTTTATCACACTCTGATTGAGAGATCCAGGTTTCTTCTGTCTTGTGCCTCAGCCAAAGACCTAGAATTCTTCACTTCCAGATAATAGATGGGAAAAAGAGTGAAACATTGACTGTAGGAGGTTTTTCTATATATCACTTCTCACATTCTGTTGGGCAGAACTCAGTTTTAAGGCTATGCCTTAACTGCGAAGGGAGACTGGGAAATGCAGTCGAGCAGAGTGTCCAGGAAAAAAAAAAGCCATAAAAAAGAAAAGGAAGGAAGACAATTGGAAGAAATTCCATTCACCTAGTGCATTTGCTGATAAAGAAAATCTTTATCTAAATTAAAACGTATTACTAAAACAATAGGTGAGGATAGCTGCAGATTACATGCTAACATTATTTAAAATTTGTTAAAAGTTGATCCAAACATAGATAATAAGGACCTACTGTATAACAGGGAACTATACTCAATACTCTGTAATGGCCTATATGGGAAAAGAATCTAAAAAAGAGTGGATATATGTATATGTATAACTGATTCACTTTTCTGTACACCTGAAACTAACACAACATCAGAAATCAACTATACTCCAATAAAAATTTTAAAAATAAAAAAATATTTAAAAAACTAAAGTTGATCCATATGGAGCTGACCTGCATAAACTGCAATTTCACATAGTTCAACTTAATGACAATTCAACATGAAATCTAGGAAATGGTGACGTTGCAAACATATTGGGAGTAACTTCCATTGAGTATTCGGGAATCTTTATTTCTGAAATAACTTTTCTGAGGTATAATTTACACATGGTAAAATGCTGGTAATTCAGGTGTATAGTTTGATGGGTTTTAACAACCTTATTACATTTTTTGATAAGGAAAGTGTCCAGGGAAGTAGGTTTATACTACCACTATACAAAGGAGAGTGTTGAGGGAATGTCTGGAAACTTCTGTAAAACAAATTCTCTTTGAGTTTATTAATAGTAAAGAAGGAATTTTGTCCAAAACCCTTAGATTAATGCTTCAGTTCGCTTAACTAGAACAGATGTGACTTTAGCCTGAGTAGCAAGAGTACTTCCAGGCTCCAGGATGAGCATAAGTACCACATTCCTGATAAACCACATACACCACGGTTAAGAGCTTAGGCTTTGGCATCAAATAGATCTGGGGTTGAATTCTGGCTCTGCCACTTTCAATCCACGTTAACATTGGGTATTCTGAGCCTCAGTTTTCTCTTCTGCAAAGTGGGACTAATAACAGCACCTACTTATTAAAGTATGAACATTAAAAGATATAATGCATGAAAGCACTTAGTACAATGACCAGCACCTAGCAAGTGCTTAATTTCCATTAGCTGCTATTATTAGTTATTTATCGTCCATTAGAAAAATACCCATTCTTGGAGAATAACTGGTTTTATACACTATATGCCACTGAAAGGCCCCTGAAGAAATCATGCTCAGCTTGACTTCTGCAGCCTTTTTTATTCACCATCCCATTATTTTTTATAAGATATTTTGAATTCCCTGTGGAAGCAAGAACCATAGTAACAAGCTTTCAGCTTCATTTTGCTTCTGAGATGATCATTAATGGAGTTATTTTGATACTTTTTTTTTTTTATCAGAGAGCCTTAAGCTGTAACTACAAATGCTTTTTCTAAATTCCCTGATTTATTTTTCTGTTCAGCTGAACTTTTGTGTCTTTGTCTTTATATGTTTTTGATGAATGGATGATGTTGTCTTTAGATGTTCTCAAACATCCTGGGCACATTAAAATCCCCCCAATGGCTTTCATCAAATGGAGAGCAAGAAGGGAAAATCCAAGAAAGACTCTGTTTCCTGAGACACCCATGCACCTGCTAAGGGACTGGTGTTAGGGAAATTTACAAAGTCAGCCTCTGATTATAAAGATTCTTCCTTAAGGAGAAAGGAAAAAAAAAAAAAAAAAAAAGCAAAAGAGAAACACATTTACTTCAAAGAACTCCTGTCTGAGTGAAGGAAAAGTAGCCTCATCGCTTTGATCCTTTCACTGAGAGAAACAACATGAAAAGAAAAGAGAAAACAAGACTCAGAATATGGGCTTTTGTTGAGAGCATCATTAGGAGTGCTTATTGGCTGCAGCAAACACATATTACAGCTCTGGAGCATTCAGTGAGGCCTTGCCAGCTTCCGCCTGGAAGGCCAGGCCGTTGATTCTGGGCTGCACTCTGTTTTTCTAAGTGAGAGAGCAGGTCTCAAATCTCCTTGACCCCTGGTGAGTTCAGAATTTAGTAACAAACTTGGGTTTTTTTCCAAGACTTTGGTTTGTTTACCTTTGGTAAACACTGTCTGATTCGTTTTTCCCCTTGAAGAGAAAAGCTCTTCAAAAAGCTGATGAAAAGCCTTTTTGCACGTCAGCTTCTTCAAAACAACATTGTGATAAGTGCAAACAAATCAGGATCAGATGAATTACATTTTCCCTTTAAAATACAGACTTGAAGAGATTTAAGGGGGTGGGGAAGTGTTTTGTAAAAGTGTTCTTCAGATCCAGAGTCCTGAGTGGCAGTCAATATGGACAGAATTTGTCTCTCTATGCTTCTAGGACAGTATTTCTCAACTGGTGTGCATGGCCTCAATTCCTTCCAGGTAAACCTTCAAATTTTGATGAATGTGTAAGGTTAATTTGTCCTGCAATGAGGAAATTCCCAACACAGTGACACTGAAGAGACAGAATAGGAAGCTGATTGCACAGCTACTGCTTGCTGCAACGAGGTACTAGGTACAATTTAACAGGAAACTGGCACCAAAGAAAGATTGAGTAATTTGGGGACTGTGTGAGATTTTTGCTTCATGAACATATAAGGGGATGTGGTCAGGGCAAGACACAGCTCTCCTCAAAGAACGCTGCTGTAATTTCCATGAAGGTTGAAGCTCCAGGGTTCCTCTAGAACTGGGTGCCCATTGCCAGCATGGAGTTAGCCCAATGACAAATCATTAACGGTTACATGAAAGAAAGATTGAATAAACCAGTCATACAGCAGCCAAGGGTGGTCACATTAGGCAGGGTCCTCCAGAGAAGCAGAACCAATAGGATATATATTTATATACAAAATAAACATTCTCTTATACATAATATTATAAAAGGAGATTTATTATGATGAATTAGCTCAGGCAATAATGGAGGAAGAGAAGTCCCATCATCTGCCTTCTGCAAGGTGAAGACCCAGGAAAGCTGGTGACATAATTCAGTGTGAGACTGAAGGCTTGAGAACCAGGGGAGCTGATGGCATAAGTTCCAGCTCACGGGCAGGAGAAGATTAGATGAGGTGCCCCAGTTCAAGCAGTGAGGCAGAAAAAAAGGGCGGGGTGGGGGGGAATTCCTCTTTCCTCTGCCTTTTTTTCTATTTAGGTCCTCAACAGGTTACATGATGCCCACTCAACACTGGGGAGGGTGATCTACTTACTGAGTCAAATGCTAATCTCATCCAGAAACACCCTCACAGACACACTCAGGTATAGTGTTTAATCTAAACACTCCATGGCCAGTCAAGTTGAAACATAAAATTAACCATCACAGTGACCAGGAGACAGCTCTGTCAAGAAGCCTACTTTCAAATTAGGACAGAAAACCAAAAGGCTAAGAACCTTTGCTTTGAGCAAGATCCATCCCCGTCTTTTCTACAGTCTTCTAAAATGTATGTATCTTCTTGCTTTACCTCCTCTCCTGGCCTGGAAGCTTGTTGAGGGCAGAGTACCTGCCTTACTTGGGTTTTTCCTCCCCCTAGAGTGACTGGTGCATGGCATGTGACACTAAATGATTCTGAACCCATGAAAGAATCTAGGCCATCGTCATCTTCATTATGTTCATCATCACCATTTTTTCTCCTTTATTGCTTTCATTTTATGTCAAGATAGTGTCGTTCCAATTTCTAAGTACAGTCACGGGCATGATCCCATTGGAGGTACATGTTTGTGCTGTCCATCTGCTGTGGTTAGAATTTACAGAGTGGTCTGCTTTGGCCCTTCTTTTCTTGCCACTCTTCAGTTCTTGCCAACAGCTCTGTTGGTGCTCCAGGCACATCTTCAGGCATGGGCAGCTTTAGATGTAGCTAGGTGACATGTCTCAGGAAACAAAAGCTAGTATTTATTAGTTAAGTCACTTAGCAAAAATAAATAATTCAAACAAAAGCCAATTTTTAAAAAAGGGACTAAAGTTACATTGTATTTGGTTGGAATACTGTGCATCCACCCTGTTGTGGTCAATGTTTACAGTGCAGAAATGCCCCAATTGTTAAATGTCATATTCATCCCTTATCACTCTTAACATGGTAACAAAGAAGTGATGGTGAAAGCAACCTTCCCATCCCACTGGGGTCAGGGCAAAGAAAGATATATTTTGTTGCAACAGGTCTTGCCTTTGAAAAGAGCCACAAATGCCTTTTCTTCATCATTTCTGATTCTTTCCTGGTTTTCAAAGGTCTTAACTCTCTTCTTTCTCTTTGGCTTCTTCCATCAAAAGTATAAAGTAGAGGTTCATGGAGTCCTAGAGCTAGCTCTTTTGTCTTCAGATAACTCATTTGGGTAAACTTGGGTGAGTAAATTCAAATAACTCCTACTCAAAGGAAGAGAGCTGGGCTTCCCTGGTGGCGCAGTCGTTGAGCGTCTGCTTGCCGATGCAGGAGACACGGGTTCGTGTCTCAGGCTCTGGGAAGATCCCACATGCCGCGGAGTGACTGGGCCCATGAACCATGGCCGCTGGGCCTGCGCGTCTGGAGCCTGTGCTCCGCAACGGGAGAGGCCACAACTGTGAGAGGCCCGCGTAGCGCAAAAGAAAACAAAACAAAAACAAGGGAAGAGAGCTGCTTTGAACCTGTTCTGAAATGAACAATGTTTGTGGCCTTTTTCTTTTAAATATTGAAAAATTATTTTTAAATTTAACTTTTAAATTTCTATTGTTTTTCTTTGTGGGGACTTTTAAAGGGAAAATGATCCGAGAACCACACTCTTACCACCACCAAAGTGTGGAGTTTTACTATTTGTATTACAATATTACCTAAATGTATATTGCAGAAAAATAGATATAAATTTATGTTTGTAGTTCTTATAAATAAAAGAAAAAATAAATTTACAGATTAAAAACCAATCCATCAAGTGAATAAAACTCAAACTAACCACATTAATGTGAAAGATGATATAGTTTTTCTGGAACTAAATCACTGCTCAAAACAAGATGCTGACCACCTTGGCTTTTTGGGAGCTTTTTTGGCACAAATCCAGCCCTTCAGTGGTATGTCCAACTTGGTTCTTTACTGTCTAGCCCTTGACAAAGTAGTATTATTGGGTACCAAGATAAATGTAACCACAAATGCAAACTTGGGCTTTGGCACTGCCTTGTATAGGTTGGCCATCCAGGTAATAGAGAATATGCTAGTATTAATATTTTTTATCATCAACCTGAAAACCCCAAATTAAAAACTCCCCTTTAGAAAGTTCATAGGTACCTATAAATTCATTCCAGTAACCCAGTAAATATAGGTGTAGAGTTAAACTATTTAACTCAAGCTTAGAATGAAAAGGTTTTGATTATAACACAATGAACATTTTTAGGATGATTTTGTACTTGTGTAAAGACTTCATTCAGCTTACTTATCATTTACCAAATGGGGAATGAGTGTTTCAACAGGAGCATAAAAGGTCTTTGAAGGAATTCAAGCTCTCTTTTCCTTTTTTTTCCTTCTATACAATCAGTATAGGCTTGGTTATGCTGCACTAACAAATAACCCCCAAAGGGCAGTGGCTTAACTTAACAAAATGCATTTCTCCAGTGCTGGTTAGAAGTGGGCCTCTGCTCACTGTTGGTCCCTTAAGGATTCAGGCTGATGGAGGTTTGACCTTGAAATGTGCTTCCACCATCTCCCTGGCTAGGGGATGGGGTGTAATGACTCATGCTTGGTTCTCTAAATTTCAACTAGAAGTGACATAATTACTTGTATCCATAAATCATTGGCCACAGAAAGTTACATGGCCAACCTAACTTCAAAGAAGTAGTGTAGTCTTACCACGTGCTCACAAAGGGGAGAACTAGAATGTTTGTAGCCAACCCTAGTGCCCACTATCTCTTCCTTTATCATCTCTCACTCATTACAGAGGCAGGACCTGCAGGAGGAGGTATCGCCTCTGATGTATCTGTTAGGCTGTCTGGCTTTGTTATCCAAAAATGCCCCTGCCGTCTTAGAAAGTAAACAGTTAGTGTGAAAATAACAAGGTCTATTTATTACTTTTTTTTTTTTTTTTTTTTTTTTGTGGTACGCAGGCCTCTCACTGTTGTGGCCTCTCCCGTTGTGGAGCACAGGCTCCAAACACGCAGGCTCAGCGGCCATGGCTCACAGGCCCAGCCGCTCCACGGCATGTGGGATCCTCCCGGACCGGGGCACGAACCCGCGTCCCCTGCATCAGCAGGCGGACCTTCAAGCACTGCGCCACCAGGGAAGCCCTATTTATTACTTTTGAAAAAAAAAGGAAGAAGTACATAGTTGAGGAAAGGTTCAACAAAAATGCAAATTTTATATTTAAAGAATTAATAAACATGATACGATCTTCCCTCCTAGAATAGAGCTTATCTCAAATGACTCTGGTAGTAGGAAGGTAAGCTTTGGAATTTGAATCCTGTAGTAGATACTGGTCAACAAACAAGGCTCCAAAATCCTTTGAGGTACATGGATCATTCAGGGGTGCTTGGTAATTATGAATTTTTTGGTAACTATAGTTATGGAGGCAAAAAAACCTCCATGAGTATTTAGTATTTTCAGTTTTGTACTTTATTATTAAGTGGAAGTGGGGATCAAGGAAAATTATGCATGTAGTTTGTATTTAAATAAGGCATCTGAGTGGAAATATTTAATTTTACTCTCAGAAATCAGTTTCAATCGCAATGTTGAAATGTGCCATTAAGAGTACCTCATGCTATGATAATTAAATATTATGTTTTCCAAAGATGCTAAATGATATCTCCTGAGGGTCTCAAAATTTGCAAGTGTCTCTCTTTTATATAATGGGGCTTTGAAATGAGCAAGCATAACTATTTTATAAATTGAGGATTTAAAATGAAAATTGGACATACTTATGCTCTCAAGATATTTTATTCTATTATAAAACCAATGATAAATCCTTAACTGTCTGGATACAGTACATAAAGACTAGAAACGTTTCTCTTTTCCAATAGACTATGTTAGATATGCTACTTTTTAGTTTTATTTTGGCCATTATATTTTAATAAATGAAATTAGCCTCTTTTGTGATAGGTGATGTAAATTTAGCTGGAAAACATTGTTCTACTGCCGTTGATGTCTACTTATAAAGTAAAGAATATTCATTGCAGAAAAATCAGGAAGTACTGAAGAACATAAAGAGCACAGCCAAACAGAATTAAAATCCTAGTAGTAATATCCCTACCTAGGAGGAAGCATTTAACATAGTATTTTTCTTACCAGTCTTTCCTTTAGTGTGTGTGTTCGTTGTGCTCACAGGCTCTTACCTCTATTGGGATCATGTGTGAGAGTTCTATTTTCTACGTTTTTCATTTAACGTTAGAATATTTTGGGTGGTGGTGGTAGTGTGGAATGTATCAGGTTCTGTTCCAAAACCTTTTCCTCAGAATTATGCACTCTGCACCCAAATTTCAGAACACTGTTCTTCTTGGGATAAAGGCAACAATCCTTACGCACAAGGATGTATCCAGCATGATGCCTTTGGGAGCAAGCGTTAGAAAACCTGACTGAAATTGGCTTGAACAACAAGAATATTTATTATCTTGCATTCTAAGAAGTCTAGAAGTAATTCAGCCTTCAGAGTTGCTTGATTTAGTGACACAGCATCGTCAAGGACCAAGGTTCTTCCCATCTCTCCTCTCCGCTGTCCACCCAATTGGCTTTACCCCATGGCTGACAACAGCAATTAGGTCAACAGGCTTCCTGCTTTATGCCTAGAGGGAGAGAGAAAGGCCTCTTCCCCATCAAGGAATGAAATCCTGGGCTTCCCTGGCGGCGCAGTGGTTAAGAATCTGCCTGCCAATGCAGGGGACACGGGTTTGATCCCTGGTCTGGGAAGATCCCACATGCCGTGGAGCAACGAAGCCCGTGCGCTACAATTACTGAGCCTGTGAGCCACAGCTACCGAAGCCTGCACACCTAGAACCCGTGCTCCTCAACAAGAGAAGCCACCGCAATGAGAAGTCCACATACCACAACGAAGAGTAGCCCGCGTTCTCTGCAACTAGAGAAAGCTCACGTGCAGCAACAAAGACCCAACACAGCCCAAAATAAAAATTAATTAATTTTTTTCAAAAGGAATGAAATCCCTCCCATCATTTGGGGGTCCAGTTGGTCCAGTTTAGGTTACCTGGCACCATTAGCAGTTGTCTCATGCAGGGCTTAAACCTGGGATAGGGAAGGATTGACTTAGATCTGCTGGAACCCATCCTTGGAGCTGAGGATGCATCATTTAAGCTGTATGGAGGAGGTTGAATACCTAAAGAAATTTGAATTCTACTGGGAAAGGTAGGATAGATGTTGGATAGGCATCTGATATTGTTCAGCAAAAAGGCCCCTTATAATGTCTCCCTACCCTAGTCATGTTCTCGTCTTACTTTGCACCATGTTCTCCCACCTCTTTCTTGATTCCAGTTTCTAATGAGGTGGTCATCTTCTCTACCTCGGGGCCTTTGCACATGGTATTTCCTCTTCCTGGGCTGCTCTTCACTTCTCATCTCTTTTTTCTTAGTTAACTCCTACTCATTCTTCAAGGGTCAGCTCAGCACTCACCCTGACTAGGTCAAACCCTTTATTCTTCTTTCTAGCACTTGTTAGTGTTTAGTCTTTAGTGAATAGTGTGGGGTTTTTTTTTTTTAGGCTAGTATTTATTTTTTCCCACTAACATTAGGCTCCCTCAGGGCAGAGATGAATGCACCATTTTATTTCCTGGCCCTAACAGTGCCTGAAATGTGTAAGGTGCTCAATATATAAGTTCTAAATAAAAAATGAGCAACCGAAGCTAATTTTAAACAGAGGTTAGATGCCAGTATATCAAGATGAAATTTAATGTTCAAAATACCAAGTAAGTGCTTATTCATTTTTATTTCAAGTGTTTTCTTACAGAGTAACGGAGATAGTACAATAGGAGGAGTTCAGGATGTGGAGGCTAGGGGTTAGAGAGGATGTACCAGCTGTTTGCAATACCAGGTGATTAAATGAAAACTTAACACATTATTGTGGCAGATCTCATGGGATTGCTTAGGACAAAAGATAGTCCCATATCCCCTTTTCCCTTGGTTACTTTGTCACCTGAGGAATCTCCTTTTTTCTATGAGAAAAGAGATAACCATGGATATAGATTATGATGAGAAATAATACAGTCATGATATGGAGTTTCTTGTGGGTAGTATTTTTCTGTTTCATCTAATGAAAAAATATAGGTGTTGTGTTAAGAAATCAAAGAGTTTGTTTCAAACCTTTAATATTCATGAAGAATGCTCTTTACTAGAATGCTAATAACTCACTAGGTTTCAAAGAATTAATATCAAACGTCTATCAATAAAAATACTAACACAAATGGTCATGGAGGGAATTTATAGAAGAAATCCATTTTGTACAGAAAAACCATTGCTTAGTATTTTCCTATATATTTAAACACTCTTTGTTTTATTATTATATTATTTTATATTATTTTTAATTTTTATTATATTATTATTATATCATTATATAATTTTAATGTCTGCCTACTCTCTCATGTCTGAACATATCATATCTAACCTTAAGTTAAGACATTTAATTTTCCCCCCATCTCTTGCTTTGTAAGTAATTCTCAGATGACCACCTCAGCATAAATCCATATTCCAGGTTATATCCTCCAGACAGATCCTCAGAAATAGCATTACTGGGATCTCTCCTTTTAATGTCCAGCTTTGAAAGCTTTCTGTGAATTCAGTGCTCTAAAAGTGAGTTGGCTTACCACCAGTCTGAAACTAGAGAAGAATAAGCAGGGGAGGTGAGGTGTCTAGCTCAGGACATTGCACTGATTCACTGGCGACATTCAATAAAGGACTCTGCAATTGTGCCTGGGGTGGGGACACTGGGATCTGCCCAGATATGCCAATTGTCAGAGAGATGGCTGTGTCCGAAAAAACAAGGAAATTTCCTGCCCAGGCCCCAGTGTGTGAGAACCCTGAGGGAAACTCAGGTGAAGTCCATGTCAGCATTTTACCTTTAAATATTGGACTTGGAATGTGATCAATCAGCAAGCCACAAGGGAGGAAGTATAAATAAAACATGTCCCTTGCAAAGAGGGCAAAGCTGCAATTTGCCAAGTGCACTATAATTGTTTCTGGTTAATTATCTCAGTGGTGAGCTGGGCACACATTTACATCCATACTGTGGATAAAAATAATGCCACTCCTTGGATGATCCTGATTTTGTTGTTGAGATGCGGACAATACATTCCCATGTCCCTTGGATGGTAAGTGACGGATGGTGACCTCATACAGCTCCACTTTTTGGGTAGTCAATTTTTTTTTTTTTTTTTTTTTTGGCTGTATTGGGTCTTCGTTGCTGTGCACGGGCTTTCTCTAGTTGTGGTGAGCGGGGGCTACTCTTTGTTGCGGTGCGCAGGCTTCTCATTGTAGTGGCTTCTCTTGTTGCGGAGCACGGGCTCTAGGTGCGTGGGCTTCAGTAGCTGTGGCTCACAGGCTCTAGAGCGCAGGCTCTGTAGTTGTGGTGCATGGGCTTAGCTGCTCCGCGGCATGTGGGATCTTCGCAGACCCGGGCTCGAACCCATGTCTCCTGCATCAGCAGGCGGATTCTTAACCACTGCACCACCAGGGAAGTCAATTTTTATCATCATTGTAAGTACTTATAATAATTATGTTACTATAATTATTATATATTTAACATATAATAATTATATCGCTATAATCAATAATAAGTACTAATAATTACAATAATACTAAATGCAGTCACTGGACTAAGTACTTTAGCACATGCATTAGCTCACTGAATGCTCAAAACAACCCTAAGAGGGAAGATTTTTTCCCTAATTTTCAGATTTGGCACCTGAAGCTTAGAGAGGTTCAGTGACTTGCTCAAGGTCACACAGCTCACACTGAATCCCATTTGCTATGCTGGGATCCAGAGAATTTTCTCTTAAGGACTGTAGCAGACACCTTGGTGCCCCACCTAGATCTCCTGGGACCATTTTTATCATTCACTGAACCCATCCCCCAATTGCTGGAGGTGCTTTTGTTAACAGTGCACACCTGATGCCTTTTTGGGAGCCTTGCCCTTCAGAGACAAGAGCCAATTTTCCTGGAAGTACCTGAAAATAACAGCCCCCATGTCGGACCAACCCATAGCTAATAACTAGCTGGTGTAGAAGTATAAAAGCCCAGCAACCTCGCTTTGAGGTGGTTCAAGTTCTGTAATGCAGTATGTGGTTGGACTTGGAGCTCTCCGCAGGACCAAGCTATGATTAGACGTCACCTGAAACTACAGTCTTGCTTAATTTCTTCTCCTTCCTTATCCTTCTTCCTTCCTTCCCATACAGGTTCTTTGGAGATCACTCCCTTAATAAATGCCTTTTACACAAACCCCTTCTCAGGCTCTGCTTCTAGGAAGCCCGACCAAAGACAGCCACTACACAAAGTGGGCTCCTGGTAAGTCTGCTGATTTGCTGAAGGCATCTTTCCCACTGAAGCAGTATCACCTTGTCTGTATGACCTTGGGTAAGTCCCTTACATCTCAGGCCCACGTGTCCTTTCTCTGAAAGATGAGAGGAATAAATTGGATGGTCCCCAGAGCCTCTTCTAGTCCTGAGAACGACTGACGTTTCCACTTTCTAAAAATCCATTTGTCTGTAGATAGCTTTATGGCTGTGCCCTAAGAGGGTCATTGGTTTGGCAGCTTGCGCCTGGTGGGAAGGCTCCCAGAGAGTGTGAACTTTTTTTCCCACTGTCTCCATCTCCACCACAGGGCACTCCTAAAGAGACTGGAGCCTACAAGCTGCTTCTGTGTGTGACCCTATGGGCAGGAGTATCCAGTTCTGGAACGTCTTTCGGAAGAAACGGTATTCCTAGGTTAGGCAAGAAGGGTGGCATCCCCCAGGGCAGGCAAGTTACTGTTTGGGGTAGGGGTGCTGAGGGGGAGTATTCCATGCTTGGAATTGTAAGATGAGCATAGGGAATAGATCATGGGATTTATCAAGATGCAGGTCACCAGTGACTTCGATAAGAGTAGATTCAATGCAATTCACCCTGACTGAAGTGAGTTAGAAAATAATAGGAGGTGAGGAAATGGAATGAGGGGGACAGGCCATCCCTGGAAGGAGGAGGGCAGTGCACATGGTCCAGCTAACAAGGCTGATGGACTAAGTATAAGGATGACAGGGTCCCACTCTTCCAAGTGTCTTTCTAAACAATCATAAGCTGCGAAGGAGAAAGGGTAGAAAATGGGATGATTTAAAGGAAAAGGAGAAGTTCTGAAAATGTTGTCTAGGGCTGGGAAGCAGATTTCCTAGTGAAACTGCCAGGCAGTGTGAAGATACAGAGTTATGTAGTTGTAGTGAGACCTGTTAACATGGAATATTTCCCTACAGCCAAATTCAGCTGCTCATGTGCAGAGCTGGGGGTGTTTGGGTTTAGCTAGAATTGGGGTTTTGCTAAAGTGATTTGATAAAAGTGATAGAGAGGTAGGAATCTGAGGATAGAGTGAAGAAATTAATGTAGTGATGGGCTGTGGTACCTAAGCAGAGAAGTAAATACAGAAAGGATATGATGAATAATAAAACAGCAAAAAGGGAAATGGACTTCAGCTTCTGGTGGGTTCAGAGAATGTGGGTATCATGAGTAAGTGAGGTGGAAACACAGGAAATGATGTTTAGCAAGTAGGATATTAGGATGTTGAGCAGCTGAGATGTTGAGGCCATCCAGATATTGGAAATGACAAGGTCTAGGGTGTGTTGACAGATGGTGTCTGAGGTGGGGTGGAGGAAAAGTTCATTGGAAGGAAGGATCAAAGAACAGTGCTAGGGTGCTACATGATCATCTGTGTAGGTGCTGAGGTTGGAAAGAATGGTGAAAAGAGTAGAGGTAGAGAGGAAGGCAGTGAACAAGGTGCTAAAATCTTTAATGAAGAGTCATGATGGTCTAAACTAATTGTTTTAGTCAAACAATTCTAAAAAAAAAAGTGTCTAAAAATGGAGGGAGAGGGTGGTCTGGGCACCACAGGAGTTGGGCTTTTTGAGAGAGAAAGGAGAAGTGGTCTGGATGTGGCAATGAGGAGCAAAGAGGACACCTACCCCACCTTTGGGACATACAGCAGTTTCCACCTGAGAGACTGTCAGGAAATCTGTGCTCTCAGGGACAGCCAGCTTTCAGAAGCAGGCAGTACTCAGAGATTCCTTAAGATCCCAGACCAGGCAGTACAGTCACCAGGGGAAGAGCAAGTGAACAGGGAGCCATGCCACAAGATTTCCACCAGGAGATCATTTGTCAGGCTGTTGCAAAAATGGAAGATTGGTGCTTGGCATCAATTCTGACCTCCTTCCAAAGTGCCTTCCTGTCCTGCAAAGGCTGAAATGGGGAAGATGGAATTTCCCAGACTCATTTGCAGCTAGGTTTCCAGATGTGCTCCAACTTCAGCCAAACATATGTGCTCAGGAGGGAGTCAGGAGACAGAGATGAGACAGAGGCCATGTTTCTACGGCTTCTTCTGACACTAACAGTGATGGGGCTGTGGCTGGAGGTGCTGGTGGGGGGAAGCAGTGTATAGGGCACCCATTTGGTGCTGCAGATTGTAGCAGGCAGTGAGGTTGTGGAGTTGGCAGCAATGGTGGAGATTTCCTGACTTTGGTGGCTCTCTGACCATGGTAGTAATGCATGGGTATGGGGCCAACAGTTGTAAGAGAAGTTTCTGGACGGCTCTTCCTTGTCATAGAAGAGGCAGGAGTCTTGGAAGGTCCAATTCTGCCAGTCTAGAAAACTTAAGCTAGGGTCATTTTCTTCAAGTCTCTAATGATTCTGTAAGCCACATAATACTTTAAAATAAATTCTTTCTGCTTATATTTACTAGAGTATACTCTAAGCTCTACAACCAAACCCTGATGGGTATATGGGCCTAAGTTACACAGTAGAAGTGAAGATGCTCTAAAAACATAAAGTACATAGTGCCCTCAATATAAACCACTGGTTCACTAGGGAATAAGAATGTACCCAGAGCAGCTCTTCTTAGGAACCTGCTCTGCGCAGGCCATCACCTCGAGTCCTCTTATAGCCTGCAGAGCAGATGTGATCATCCCATTGTGTAAATGAGAGAATTACAGCACAGAGGAGCTGTTTCTTTTCTAAGGTTACACAGCGGGGAGGCGGCAGAAACAGGTTTGCTAAACTGTCAGTACACCACGCTGCCTCACTGGGTAGGGACTGGACGGCTCTATCTCAGACACAAGGACCTGGCAAAGTTCTTAAGTAAAGAAGAGTGATTTTTGTGCTAAGACATATCTCTGGGGATATTTTCCCTCTTAAAAACTTTAGTAAAGTTGGAGTAACTATTTTATGCAAGACTAGACATGCTTCTGTTTTGGCCATCATACTAACGGACAAAGATTCCTAAATGGTAAGGATTTGAAGATGAGATAAGAAGGGCTGTTGGAACCCTGTGCTCCCAATGATAGGGAGAGACAGAGAAGGTCATTGTAGCAAAAGAAAGAAGGGCCTGGGAGCTGCCATCAAAGGTGTTGAATCCGGCTATACGGAGGGGCCACGAGATGGATGCTCAAATTAGGACTTAAGTTCCAACCAGAAGACAAAGGAGCCCAGGTTGAGCAAAGAAGTGAGAGATGGAAGGGGAAAAGAGCCAACCTCCCTAGAAGGTGCTCTGTGTAAGAGGCCACCATCCCAGCTCAGAACTGAGGAGAGTCCAGCAGTGTTGGGAGAAGGGCAGGAGAGAAGCCAACAGAGGAAAGAAGGTAGGAAAGTAAAATAATCAAGAAAAAAAGCATGCAAGATGTGGCTGAGCTTTAACTGGCTCCTCAGCATTTTTTCTGCCAGAGAGCGAGGCGATTCTGACCCGTCTGGTTTGGCACCATGGCTTCCTGCTCCCCAGCCATCCCTTGATCTGCCTGTCATTAACCTAATCTGAACACAGCCTCCAGGGCCCCGTGCCTTCCTTGAAGGTAGCACTTCCACGTTGTCCAGCTCTTGCTTTTCCATTTCTTGAGCTGTTAATACTGCAGAGGCTTGGACCCAGGCTAGGTTAGGCTGGACCAGCCGTGCAACGTTGGGAGGGTTACCCAGTCTCTCTGAACCTCGGTTTTCCCGTCAGTAAAATGAGAATGATAATCACGCTTGTTGTATAGCTTAAATGAGATAATACATGAGAAAGGTCCAACCAAGGGCTTGGCACTCAGGAAGTTCTCAATAAATGCAAACTTTTGTTATCTTTATCCAGCCTCCTGTACTTTCTCTCTATACTCTTAACTGGTATTGGGCTGCACCCTGCAGGCCTGCAAGCCCTGTACTTGCCCAGCTTCAAGACGAAAGAAAGAGCCCAGAGTCAGAGACATCAATGGTTTAATGGATAGGGAGATCTTACTTGTCTGAAGCAAAGTCCTGCAGCGACACCCCACCATGTGCGGCAGATGGTGGGCAGGACATGGTGGCAGTCTTTGCTCCTGGGGGGAGGGGGAGGTTAGTTAGCAGTTATAGGGGGAAGTGACGTCAGGCTGGCTCACTGGTTGCCAGGGAAACCAGCAGAGGGGCACACCCCTCATGGGCCCTTTGATAAGCTATCTCAGTGGAGATGCTCTGATCTAAAGCTAGAACAATCACCAGCTGGGGCAGAGGCAAGTATGCAGGAAGGTCAGTCACGTGAATAGGGTGCAGGTGAAGCAGACACTGGTGGAGCAGGGGATGTACAGAGAGCAAGAGAACAGCCATCCTGAGTGGCCTAACAGTACCCTTCACCCTTACATACCCTGCACGACCCTTAGAATCTTTGTTTGCTCCTCTTCTGCCGTACCCCTGGGGTTAGGTACATAGAAGGGCGCAGCAACCAGACACCATAAATACAGTATAGACAGCAGCAGCCAGAGAGCATCAAGAGTAAGACACCTGGTATGCTCAGAACAGTCATTTGCCAGGATGTGGGCATATCTTGGAGCCAAGCACTTACCAGGTCAATGGAGGGGGACTCGATGGCAGCAGCGTCCTGTCCAGTTATGAGGAAGGTAAGGCCATCCCTAGTTTTCACAAACCCAGAGCCCCTCCATGAGGAGGGGGGAGGCCCCAGCTCTAAAAGAAACATTCCGGTGGCCTAGCCAGGAGTCAGAAGTACGGGTCTGCCACCCCATGTTACATTGAGTGCCATTAGTGGTGGACCCATTAGGTCTTTCCAAACAAAACCCAGTTAATCCCACTAGTTGGACTCATGTGTCCAAAAGTCAGCCTATTCCATTCCACACAGCATAGCCCAGGGGTGCTCATGGGCAGTCAGCTGTACAGCAATGTTTACCAACAGGGGTCCTTCTGATGTACTGGCATGTGGGACAGGAAGATGGTGAGAGTCTTTTTCCCCCATTGTCAGTCATCCCCACATGGTTGCATTAGTTGGGTCTATTTTTCATGGAAGCCTAGAGCAGGATGACAACGGCATCTCACTGTAGGCCCAGCAATTAGACTCATTTCACAGTGAGGCCATTGTTGCTTCCCACTCCTCAAATAGATTTCCTTCACTCAGGCTAGAGGTGAAATGTAAGACATCTAACAAGTACAACACAGGGAAGATCATGACCATTAAGCAAAATACAAGCAGTAGCCGCATTCTAAGATAACACCACCCCTGCCTGTGGTTTTTTGTCCGGTCTGCAAAACAGTTCCATTAACTCAAGTTTTCAGTAATACAGGAATGTGTCTAAAATCACATCTACAATGGCCACCTAGTTTTACCTTGGATGTCTGAACCACAGCTACTCCATTTTGACTTTCAAATGCATTCCCCTCCTCAGTGGCCAAAGCAGATGTACAATGTATGTTCAATGGACCACAAAACAGGCGACTCTGTCACATGGTTTAAATTAAACCATTTATAAGCCAGAATTACTTCCCCATACCTCCACAGGTGAAGATTTTTCCATCATTTCCCCTTTTGATTGCAAATCTTTCAATAGGCCAAAGTATTTGTCCCTCAAAGCCAGGGTCCTGCCTTGTGTCCCTCCATGCTAGGCCTTCTTTATATTGGCCTAGTTATCTACATTGGGGGAGAACTGATCAGATAAGCTCAGAAGTATGTCAACAGGGAAATATTTTAGAGGCTATACATTTTATCAATTATACTGAATTTTTACAAAAACGTTGTATCAATACATGTGCTGTTAGCAATAGACTTAAAGCAAGTAGTGTTACAGATCATGAGTAGTTACACTCTGTAACTAGAGAATTTTCTTTTCCTCCTGAATATCAGGGCAAAAGTGTGGCCTACACAATAAATTTCATAAGCCTAGACCTCAATTAACAGGACCAGAATTTAATATCCACTGAAACATAATCTTTTTCTCTCTAAAGTTATCCTCATCTCTACCAAACACAGTCAAATCAAGACTAACTTGTCTGCAAAATAAGTCTGGTCAATTGGCCACATAGGCTTCTCCAAACTGGCTGTGGTGGAACTCCTCAGAAGGAATCTCAGACTGAGTATCCGAAAAGCCTCCCAAGGCCAGGAAAACCTTGCCAAAGGCCTGCCATCAAGCTCTGCCTCAGTAGATTTCTCTCTTCCAGAGGTCCCCAAAACATTGAGATTTCTGCACATGCCAGGAGACAGTCTTTCCCATTCATCTCACAAGGATGCTCGGAACCCAAGCATCTCCAATTTCTGGAGGGACCAGGCAGTGAGAAAAGAAAAATATTTCAATTTTACCCACAGGTAAAGTTTACCAAATTGCTGTAAGTCACAACTAACTTAAGGGGAAGGGCTTCCCTATATCTGGAAAACACAAACCAAAACACAAATCAAACCCAGTAATATCCCAGATAAAATCCATAAAAATTATAACTATATTCACCAGTTCACTCAGTAACCAATCCTTTTGTTAACTTTTAATGAAGTCAGCAGATTTTCCATTAGGACTCTTTAATTTCTTACCCAGTTCAGCAGTATGATCTGAAATTTATCAGAGACCTGTATTTGTCACAAGTTCTTCCTATGAATCTTCTTGAAGATGAGGAAATTTTGCAAAAGCATCAGAGTACAACAATAACTGTCTATAAATGACAAAGGACTTAAACTGACATGTTAAACATCTGATTACGATGTAATCAATAAAGAAACTTGGTTACAATAACTGGAATTATGACTGATTATAATCTCAACCCTTAAAAACCTTAATCTCTGGCAAAAACCAAGAAGCAAGTAATTGTGCACTCTTTGTCATAACAGCATCTCCTGATTGGAAAACTTATGCTTTAGTCTTCCTCCCCTAAGAAGGCAAAGGTAGGTAAGCTTAGATCTGCCCAGCAATTAATGTTTCAATATTTTATCCTATGTGAAATGACCCAAATAGTCAGTTAATTCTCCTCATTTAACATAGTTTAGTTTCAAGTTACAAAAATCTGGAGACTATTTTAGATAGACATTCCCAAAATGTAATTATTCCTATAGAGTTTACCTAAAAGCTCTTACCTTACTTATATTTACTTAAAGTTCCATACTATCAAGTTATTTCCCTTGCTTACAAATTTGCAACAGATATAATGAGGTCTTATTTGATCTCTAGTAAACCTATGTACAGCAGCAATATTGTACTTAACACTGATGACTCTAAAGACATGTTTACATTAATCAAACCAACAAGCTTAAGCTAGCTTCAATACCAGATATCGATTCAGTACTGAATCTTTTCTAGATCATGTGAACCTGAACTTCATTCTGGCCAGTTTCTTTTATATTTCTGAGAATTCACATAAGCAGGTAATTTCTTTTATGCCAATTAAACAGAGCTCACCCACAAACGAATCTTGGCAATGCCATTTGGAGGCAGAGACACCTCATATTTATAAGGTACACATAGACATACATATATCTATATAGACACAGAGACCTCAGAGTTTTCCTGCTAGAGTTTAAAAGCCCTCTTTTTTTTTTTTCTTCACTCTCAGGGATTAAAGATCCAGAGATCCCAGGTAGGTCATTTATATCATATCTCAAAGGCACAGGAAGAGAAATACCAATTCCATCCAGAAAACTAACTTCCTCTAACGGCATATGCAAAAACCAGTTTAAGAACGTCAAAAGATTCCCAACTTGGCCATTTTCAGGAATTTTTTTCAGTTTCTAAATAGCAATTCATTTTAAACAAATAATAGTAATAGACAATAATACGTATCATTCACTCATTTGCAAATGCCTCCCTTTCAGAGGAACGTGAATCATCATTCAACTTAACTTTCACCGCAGCTGTCAGCTCAGCCTCTGTGGCCTTTCTTAATATAAAAAGCAATGGTTCGGGCTTCCCTGGTGGCGCAGTGGTTGAGAGTCCGTCCGCCTGCCGATGCAGGGGACACGGGTTCGTGCCCCGATCCCGGAAGATCCCACATGCCGCGGAGCGGCTGGGTCCGCGAGCCATGGCTGCGGAGCCTGTGTGTCCGGAGCCTGTGCTCCGCAACGGGAGAGGCCACAGCAGTGAGAGGCCCGCGTACAGCAAAAAAAAAAAAAAAAAAAAGCAATGGTTCAATATCAAAAAATCAAACAACCCAATCAAGAAATGGGCAGGAAAAAAAAATAGAAATGGGCAGAAGACCTAAGTAGATATTTCTCCAAAGAAGATGTACAGATGGCCAACAGGCACATGAAAAGATGCTCAAAATTGCTAATAATTAGAGAAATGCAAATCAAAACCACAATGAGGTACCACCTCACACTGGTCAGAATGGCCATCATCAAAAAGTCTACAAATAATAAATGCTGGAGAGGGTGTGGAGAAAAGGGAACCCTCCCACACTATTGGTGGGAATGTAAATTGGTGCAGCCACTATGGAAAACAGTATGGAGGCTCCTTAAAAAACTAAAAATAGAGTTACCATATGATCCAGCAATCCCACTCCTGGGCATATATCCAGAGAAAACTCTAATTTGAAAATATACATGCACCCCAATGTTCATAGCAGCATTATTTACAATAGTCAAGACATGGAAGCAACCTAAATGTCCATTGATAGATAAATGGATAAAGAAGATGTGGCATAATACACAACTCAGCTGTAAAAAGTAATGAAATAATGCCATTTGCAACAACATCGATGGACCTTGAAATGATCATACTAAGTGAAGTCAAACAGAGAAAGACAAATATAATATGATATCACTTATACGTGGAATCTAATATATGATACAAACGAACTTATTTACAAAAGAGAAACAGACTCACACACAGAAAACAAACTCGTGGTTACGGAAGGGGAAAGGGGGTGGGGGAGGGATAAATTAGGAGTTTGGGATTAGCAGATAAAAACTACCATATATAAAACTGATAAACAACAAGGTCCTACTATATAGCACAGGGAACTATATTCAATATCTTATAATAACCTATAATGGAAAAGAATATGAAAAAGAATACATACATATGTGTGTGTATATATATATATACGTATATATATATAAAACTGAATCACTGGGCTTCCCTGGTGGTGCAGTGGTTGAGAGTCCGCCTGCTGATGCAGGGGACAGGGGTTCGTATCCCGGTCTGGGAAGATCCCACATGCCGCGGAGCGGCTGGGCCCGTGAGCCATGCCCACTGAGCCTGCGCGTCCGGAGCCTGTGCTCCGCAACGGGAGAGGCCACAGCAGTGAGGGGCCCGCGTACCGCAAAAAAAACAAAAAACAAAAAACTGAATCACTTTGCTGTATACCTGAAACGTTTACAAATCAACTATATTTCGATTTGAAAAAATGTTTGAAAAATTCTGAAGAAAAGATTTGTTTAAGAATACTCTCAAATTTAAGAAAAAGGGAAAAATAGACAAGATATTAATAAAATTGTTGCATTTTTATTTTCTGTTTTAAAAAGAAAAAAAAATAAAAGCAATGGCCAGCCCACAGCTGCCTTATTGTCTAACTTCTTTTTTCCCATTATAATTGCGGCCAATATCTCCACAACAGGCTTAGGGGTGTCTATGAGTTCCCCGTACTCTTTTGGCGGTCCCCATTCATCAGGGACAGCCACCCCAGGATTTCCCTGCCACCTTAGGGATCACCCTTGCAACTTTTGGGCCACACATGCTAGCGGATGGCCCCCATAACTTCCCCATCCTTATTTCCCAACATCTCGGTGCTCTCTTGGGAGTCTCCTCTGTCTCCTGGCTGCTCCGCCAACTGTTTGGCTGCACCAGGCAGGCCTACAAGCCCTGTAGTTGCCCAGCTTCAAGACCGAAGAAACATCCCGGAGTCGGTGACAGAGACATCAATGGTTTAATGAATGGGGGAGCTTACTTGTGTGAAGCAATGGCCTGAAGCGACACCCCACTGTGAGCGGTGGACGGCGGGCAGGACATGGCGGCAGTCTTCACTCTGGGGGAAAGGGGAGGTTACCAGTTAAAGGCAAAATTGATGTCAGCCTGGCTCATTGGTTGCCAGGGAAACCAGCAGAGGAGCACGCCCCCACGGGCCCATTTGCTAAGCTATCATGGTGCAGGTGTTTTGATTTAAAGGTTAGAACAATCACCAGCTGAGGCAGGGGCAAGTATGTAGGAAGGTCAGTCCTATGAGTAGGGTGTAGGTGAAGCAGGGGATTTAAAGAGAGCAAGAGAACACCCATCTTGAGTGGCCTGACCATACAGCTGGTGAGATAGAAAATAATAAGACTTAAAGAATCTGGATTCCTACTTGGCTCTACCACTTACTGTGTGATTTGGGGAAGTCTCTAGACCCTCTGGGCCTCAGTTTTTCCATCTATGAAATGGTGGCACAGATGAAAATTTTCAAATGAATGAGATCTTTGACATAATCATATAATTTCTATTCTGACAGAGATACTCTTGAAAAGTCAGAGCTAATTCTTCCCATCTTTGCGGGTTGAAGCAGTCTTTATCTTGGACTGTGCACTGATCCAGTGCTGTCACACAAACCATTCACTGAGGACTTCTTTACGCTAAACCCCCATCGCTAGGATAATCCGTGTCTGACTCCTCCTTGAAATCTTTACAACTCAAATACAACTGCCTTTCCTCACCTGTTGGTCGGGTGCTAGGCTGGCTCATACTGCCTTGCCAGAGCTGATTTGATACATTTTTGGGAATTCTATGACTCACTTATTATTATTTTCTATTTTTTTCTTTTTTTTTTTTGCAGTACGCTGGCCTCTCACTGTTGTGGCCTCTCCTGTTGTGGAGTACAGGCTCCGGACACGCAGGCTCAGTGGCCATGGCTCACGGGCCCAGCCGCTCCGCAGAATGTGGGATCTTCCCAGAGTGGGGCATGAACCCGTGTCCCCTGTATCAGCAGGCGGACTCTCAACCACTGTGCCACCAGGGAAGCCCTATGAGTCACTTATTAAGCACAGCCATTATAAAACTTTAAATTATATGTACTTGCAATTAAATAAGTTATATTAAAAACAAAGATAATAAATACTCAAAATGCATCACTTCCTCGTTATACATTTTACCCATGGTCATGCTCTTGAGGTTATTTGCATCTATTTTAGCTGTATACTGGTGTGCACAGCTCTTCCCAACTCTATGTTCAGTGACTTCATGTTGGTAGCTTGAAATTAGGCATGGAGGGAGTATTTATACCTCGGAAATCATCAGATGTTACAAATCAAGGCTTTCCCCCTCCAAGAGCTGGTTATTAAATATTTGACAGCACCCCACTGCCTTTAGGCACCGGGAGAAGATGGGCTTCCCCAAGATGCATTATTGGCAAACATGTAAGCCATACTCAGTTCCACCAGCAAGTCAGTGTGGCCTGCAGGCTGCAAGCTGTTCTGTATTTGTCACCCATTTATTAATATAATTTCCTCCCAGCAAAGGTTTCCCAGCCTGTCCCTAAGAGGCAGATACTCAACTCACCCACAGGCCTATTATCATTGTTGCATTCCTGTTTGACTCTTTACAATTTAATTAATATGGAGCAGCCAAGATGCTCCTTTTCTCTCTCTCCTCGCTCGCCTGAGGCACTGTCTAAGCAAAAACTAGAGAAGTCCTCAGTGCTTGGGCCACTTGCTGCTAGGGGCAGATGGAATGTGGACAAACTGGGCTTCATGGGAAAACAATTCCACACTTCCTCTCACCCCTACCAAGAAGACAGCACTGAGACCCTGTCTCTGCCCTGCCAACCTTGAACTGGAGGGATGCCAGGCATTCCACCTGCTGGCCCCTCTACCCAGAGGGATAGGATGGAATTAGTTGCGATATCCTGGAGAATATTAATCAGCTGGCCTATTCCTAGCTCCCATATCCATATCTGGGCTGCCAGAGTGGGTAGAGATAGCAAAGTGGGAGGCAGCTTTAAAATAAGACCCCAGTTATCATTGCAGACCAATATCTTCCCCGGAGCAGTGGACAGGGAAGCCTCTGAATGTTGCTGTGTGTCCCCTAACTGGCAGATGTGGGCTGAGGAAGGGCACAGACATGGCTTGTAGTAAGGAGCTGGGAGTGGCGGGAGATATTTTTCTGGTGCATTGGGAAGAAATTAGCTTTTATATCTGAAATAAACCCACAGAAGCCAAGTGACTTTGAGGCTTGGGGGTACCACTGGCAAACAGAATGTGCAGTGGAGAAGTCCTGGCTCAAGCGGGAGGGGCCTCAGTGTGCAGCCAAGGTCGAGGGGATGGGCTTTGGAGGCCAACATTTAGGTTTGGCGTCCTGGTCTGTCCTTACCATCTAAGCCTCCATTTCATCATCCTAAATGAAGATAAGAATAATACATTTGCCACTTAGAGTTGTTTTGAGGATTAAATGGAGACTTTAAAAAGCTTAGCAGAGGGCCTGGCACCTTGCAAGTACTCGATAAGTATTGGGGCTGGGACCAGGGATGGGAGAGGGACATTTCACACTAAGATCTTCTGTACTGGTTCCATTTTTTAAGATTGTATGTTTATATACCTATTTTTTAAGGTGAAAAAAATAATGCTACATAAGCAGAATTTTAATGGATTGGGAAAAGGATGAGAAAGGTCCACAAATCTCCCTCCTCTCTAAGTATCATTTTACCTTATCTGTAAAATGGGGTAATAATGGCACTGACATCACAAGGTGATGTGAGGGGATGAGGGCTCAGCCCCATGCCTGGCATGTGGTTGTTGCTCTGTAAATGCACACCTCCATCTCCCATTAGTGAAGAGTCTATGGCCTGAGACCCTGCATACAGCCTGCTCTTCCAGTCCCACGTCTGCCATCCTCATAGCCAGCACTGAGGGTGGGCTCTAAGGAAGAGAACCCCTGCAGCTAGTTCCAGCAGGAACCTCAGGGCTCAGTGCTGAGTCTGAGCCTCTTCTGCAGGATGGCTAAATTGCAGCGTCACCAGTGTTCCTGGAAGGTGGTCAGCAGGCAGGTTCCAGACGTGCTGCTGGCTTGTCCTGACTCTAGTTACCTACAGGCAAAGATGCAGGATTTAGGAAGACAAAGGGAGCTCTGGCAGCTTTTTGTTTGGCAGGGATGAGAGGTTTGGTGAGAAAGTTAGGAGACACAGACTAAAAGTGGGGGGGAAGATTGAACAGGTGAAAAGCTTTCCATTGCAAGTTATAGGAAACCCACCACAACCTGCCTGAGGTAATTGAAAAATCCAGGGGCATATCAGTTTCAGACTCCTTTGGATCCAGGGGTTCAAACAATGTTACCATCTCTCAGTTCTGTTCTCCCTATTGGCTTCCTCTGAGACAAGCTGACTGCCCATGGCTCAGGGTCTGCACCCTGGTGGGTTCCAGCCCAGTGGAAAAGCAGAGCCCACTTCTCTCTCAGTCACCACTAAAGTCCCACCACATCTCTCTGACTTGATCAGGTCCCAAGCCCACTCCTGAACCAACGATTCCTGCCAGGGGAATTTGATCAGAGACTCATTGAACTCTATGCAAAACACATGGGCTGCAAGTGGGAGTGAGGTGAATTCACCAGAAGGCAATTGAGGCACCATTAACAGAGGAAGGATAAAGTGGCAGGAACACAGCAGCATCCGCTACACTTGCCAGCTCAGAGAGTTTGGAGTTAATGGTGGGTCGTCCCGAATCAAGTCCCAGAGCCTCTTGGGCTTTCCCTCTGTGGGGCTCTTTGATCAGTGGCTTTGGCCTGGCTTCTAACTTCAGGGTCCACCTCAGCACAGAAGCACCACCCTCCTCCACCAGGCCAAGGCAGCTGGGAAGCTCACCCACCCTGCAGCCTTTCAGGAACGGTGTCCTCACTATCCTCCCTAATGTGTCAGTGGGAAGCTTGTGCCTGACTCCCTGGGGGACATGTGAGATGACAGAGCTGCAGAGGGACATGGCTGCACGGCGGTCCTGGAAGACTGGACTCCCCCAGCCCCGCGCACTGTGACTGGATCCCTGGATTGGACAGAGGAGTAGAAGAGTCTCTGCCTCCACTGACCATATGCTGGCCTGGCCCTGAGTGGCAGCAGTGACCATGGTGACCGAAGACCAGAGGTCTTCCTGAATGTTCCAGACCCGACATGACCTGAACCTTCAAACAGCACTGGTGGGAAGAGATGGGTGCTGGGAGGAGGACTCATCCTGATGAGTGGGAAATTGGAGTGAGATTTAATTTGATTGAGAAAGATAAAGTAGCGTGATATTTACTTCAGATTCAGTCCTCCCTGACCAGTATTGATCCAGCCCCTCCACTGTGCCCAGCACTGGGTCGGATGCTTTTACATAAAGGATCCTATGTAAGGGTCTTCCATCCTTTACACTCCCTGTAGTTGGGGGTCTGTAAGGCTTATGTAGTGAGGGCTTTGGACCCCTCTAGGCCTTGAGCTCCTTGAAGGCCCTGCCGATCCCGGGGCCCATGCCAAGCATCCGTCTGTGTTTGTGGAATGAGCAAACAGGTGCAGTCTGTAACGCTGAGGTGGTGTCCAAGAGCATTTTTAAGCTGGTTTCCTTGCAGGGGAGAGTGCTTTGAAGTATTCATCTCAATCTCCTGTCTGTGCAGAAATTAACAAAATGACTACACGTGCGCTCAGCTGTCTGGTCGGCACTTCCTCTTTGAGCAGAAACTCCTTTCATGTATAATCTGCCACAAAAGCCTTCCCAACTTTGTCCCCCACCACCATCTGAGACACGTTCCCCCACCGTGGCTCTCTTGCCAATAACACCGCCAAAGCTATAACTGAAAATCAAAGAACATTTTTAATGAAAAAAGTCCCTTTACACCCCTCTTGCTGCAAATCCACTGCAATAATTTTGAGACCGTTAGTGACATTTAAACCCTTCTAGATACTCCTACGCTAGAGGGAAGCTGTTCCTGTAACACAGTCTCAAATAGTAAAAAAAATCTCTTTACATTTCACCTGTGATCTTTCCTTTCATAAAATGTCAACAACATATACAATAAATGTTTGAAATTTCCAAGACAGATCTTGGTGTTTGGGTAAGCCAGCATTCCTGTCATTATTCACATTCATTACTCAGAAAGTATCTTTGGAGTATCTCTTTTATAAGGTTAATTTGCATATGCATGTCTCTTTTGTACTTCACGCTATCTGAGCATGGCACACATTCACTTTTCAAAAAAAAAATCCTTTCACGTTCTGATACTATGAAGAGGTATTTCTTAAATTAAGCATCCTGACAAACTGATCTTCCTTGGTGAGGCAAAGAATGAGTGGCTGGCATTTGAAAAACAAGTTAGCTGGGAACAAAGCAAGGTTTGCTTCTGCATGGATGAGTAATAGATGCCCCTTGGAGATCTTGTTTAGAACCTACATCTAAGAATTTTTAAGCACGTATTAGTACCAGAACTTTGCCTGCCTTATCTTATTTAATCCTCATAGCATCCCTATAAACTAGGGGTTATTGTTCTGTTAAAAAAAAAAAAAAAGTCAGGCCCAAAATGGAGTCACTTGTGCTAAGCACCGCAACAGCAAACCAAGACTTAACACCTAACCTAACTGAAGTTACATGTTCCCCCAGGAATGTAGTCTTAACCCTCAGTCTGGAATTTTCTGGTCAGATTTTAAGGTAATCTGCCACATAGCCCCCTTCTGTCCCCCATAGGGTAGGTTCCCTAAGCCCAAAACAATCCACTCTTTTCCTTCTTCTACCTATAAAAGCTTTTCATTTTGTACAACTCCTCTGAGTGTCTTTTTACTTGCTAGGTGGGATGCTGCCCAATTCATGAATCACTCAATAAAGGCAATTAGATCTTTAAAATTTACTTGGTTGAAAAAATTTTTAACAGTTTCCATTTTACAGATAAGGAAAGTGAGGCTCAGAGAGATGGGTTAACTTGTCCACTTATGACTTGGGTCATAGGTGGCAGGGCAGGGTCCTGTTCTCTGAGCTGTCTGAATACAAACCCCAGGCTCTCTCTCCTTGGTTGCTCTACAGTTCACAGGGGAGATGGTGATTGATTGACATCAAGAGCCCCACCCAATCCACCTGAATGAGAATTGGGGTGGGGGGCACACCCAGGCATCTGCAAAGCCCTCCTCATCCTGGGTGATCCCGTGTGCTGCTGGGGTTGGTGGAGAATGACCACCCTGGGAGATGCAAACTCAAATCCAAGGGCAGCACCTGGCTAAAGCGAGGAGGCTTAGTTTGAAACAGTTCTATCTTCCCCGCATAGACTTGGGTATAGTTCTGCTGCTTAGGCAGGGAGAAAAAACAAAGATGTTAATGCTGAAAAGAGAATGACTTGATTTGGGCTCAAGAAACAGGGAAGATGTGCTTTCTGCTGGGAGGGGAGGATTACATCTTATTTTTGTTCCCCCAGTTCCCCCTCCCTTCTTCTGGTAACAATGCAGTGTTTGGGGGAGACAGCCACCCCCACCCCTCACTATGGTGCATGAGTTGCTGCAGACATAGACACGTGACCCAGGCCTGGCAGTCAGGACATGATATCCCCCAGCTCAAGGATTGGTCTAGGAAGGAAACATGGCCCAAGTCAACCTGTCAAGTTCCATCACCCAATCTGGAGATTTTTGCCTGGGTTTCAAAAGAGATACACTCTTTCTTTTTTCCTCTTAGACTTGAATCTGTGAGAGCCTGGAGCTGCTAGGAGCCATCTTGGTTTCACAAGGGAAGAGTTTATCTGAGAATGGAGCCAACAAGGAAAAGACAGGGCTGAGAAGTAGAGGGAGACCAAGTCTTTGAGCTTTGGACCCAGCAGAAGCTATGCTTAGAAACGTCATAGTTATAGGAGACAATAAATCCCCCTTTTTGCTTAAGATGATTTGGATTGCATTTTTTTGTCACTTACATCTATCTGAAAAGAATTCTAAGTGACCCAGGATATCAGACATCAGATTCACATAGATCTAAATAAAGGAAATATGCTTTTCTGATAGTAATTATATCTAGTCTTTCATTCCATAAACATTTATTGAGCTTCTGCTATGTGCCATTCAATCTGCTGTGTGCTGCAGGAGATTCAGAAGCAGCCCTCAAGGGACAGATGGCCTGATTGAAAGAGGATTTGAAGCAGAAGACAAGGGTAAAACAAGGTGGGAAGGGAAGATGCCCCAAGAAATGCAGATCATAGGGTAGAGGGAGCCAGGGGGGAATTCTCATAGTGAGGAAAGGCTTCTCTTCTAATCACGGGACTATATCTTCCTGTCTTCTGAATCCCAGATGCTCAGCTCAGCTCCTGGCACAGGATGAGCGCTCAGTAAATCCTTAAAGATGAATGGCTTTGTGGAGGGTGTAGCACTGAGAAATAGGGTAGCTGAACCCTTGAGCCAGGCCTCAAGGCAGAAAGGTGGGAAATCACAGACCCTTGCCTATAATTCATGCTGGCTGTATGGTCTGGTGGAAGAGGGAATGCTTTACTGTTTAAGAGCAGAGGTGTGAACTCCGTTCAAACTGCATGTTCAGCAGCCAACTGATTTCTATCCTTTAGGTTGTATGGGAACTTCCTAGATTGGTCTTTGTCCTTAGGTTTCTTGATAAGTAGTTCTTTATAAAGAAATAAAATCATTATTGATTCTTTTCCTGATTATAATTTTTCTGTGTTTACAAAATTTATATGGGATACATAAACATATAAAGAAGAAGCAAACTCTCATAATCCTACCACTAAGAAATAATCACCGCTAACACACACACACACACACAGAACCATACTGATTTAACCCACCTTAACATTGTGTCTTATCTTTCCTTGTCAACAAATAGAGCTGTACATTATTGTTTTAATGGCTGCTGAGTATTCTGTTGCAGAGATGAACGAAAATTAATTGAACTAATTTTCTGTTGTTGGATATTTAGGTTGATTTGAGTTTTATGCTATTACAAAAACACTGAGTGAATGAACATCCTTATAGTTAAAATATTGCACATTTGAAATCATTTCCTTCGGGTAAATTCCTAGAAGTGGAATTGCTGGGTCCAATGAAATGCATGCTTTTAAAGCTCTGTGGCACACATTGCCAGTCTGACTTCTGGTATTTACCCCCAAAAGAGCCCAGCCCTCTTCCCCATCTCCAATACTGAGTGTCATCATTTTTCCTTCTCTTTTGCCCAGCTGAAGGGCAGGGAGGTGTAGCCTTGGCAACAGTGTGGGGCAAGGGGTCATGTTGGTCTCTCCTGTCCCTTTGCATAAAGCTCCCTGACAAAGACACTTTTCTCCTGGACATGGGTCTGACCAGAACAGCAAGTTCTCTCTAGGAATCTGGCTCCTAGGGTTAGAGAGGCCAGCAACCTCATTTTTCCAGTCTCAGATCCCAGGAGAATTACCTCCTTCTCCTCCTTAGTCCCAGGCCAGTGCTCCTCTGACCACTTAGGATGCTGGGTTCCTGGCACAGTGTGGAGACAGAGGGAGTGTGAAAGGGTAGGTCCTGTTAGCAGACTGGAGAGAACTGGGCATTCCCATGTCTCTCAGTGGCAGCTCAGGCTTTCATCATGACCACCGTCCAACCCGCCTTCAAAAGATCCAAGGAAATCAGGGATGATTACAGCATGAGTTTTGTTGGAAAAAAGCCTAGTTTATTCTTGTCACAATTACTATTTTTCCCTCTTTCTCCCCATGAAAATTTAATGCATCTTAACTGATAGGCACTCCCGCCACTGTACCACCTCAGGGGAAGCCAAATGATAACCAAGAAAAGACCCAGCCCCCTTAACCAGGAGCTGTGCTGCTGGGAGTCTCTGCAGACTGAATCCAGAACCAGTCTCCCTCCTTCATTTGACAACTAATTACTGAAGACCTGCTCTGAGGCACACCCTTGGCTAGCTCAGAGCTAGTTCAGGAAGGTCATTGCTCATGGGCTGCGAAGCGATTTTTCTCTAACTCCTGAAGCTCAGTCAGACTGAAGCCCTATGGTGTAGTAAAAAAAAATCACAGGCTCTGGAGTCATGGGGACCTGGGCTCCATGCTTGTTTGAGTGCTGCTGACAGCCATCATTTCTCCTCTCCAAGCCTCAGTTTCCTCATCCATGAAATGGGGGTAGTAATGAGCCCAACTTCGTAGAGCTGTGAGGATTCAGCAAGGTGATCCATACAAAGTGCTTAGCATAGAGCTGGAAGCATAACAGGCACTCAATAAATCTTAGCTCCATTATGATTATCATCTGTAAAATGGAGAGAATGAGCCAATCATATAGGGCCATTATAAAGATGAAATTGAATAAGACTTGTTAAGTGCTGGTACCTAGAAAGTTCTCATAACATAGTCTTAGGGCCATTTCTCTATATTAGAAATATCATTCTCAAGGGGTAAGAGATGTGTAGGGGCCGGAAGATTCAGGTCTAATGGAGCTGTTGAATTTTGAAACAGAAGTTGTAGGTTTTGACTTCTAAAGGCAGACTCCTCTTCTTTAAGGGTCTCCAGTAAACGTACAATGGGGAGGAAATAATTGCTATTTGAAAAGATAAACTGTCTCTAGTTGCTTTTTGAATGATAGGGTAATAGTGGAATTCATCTGGAGAAAAAGAGAGGGGGAAAAGCTCTTGGGAGATGAGAGAAAAGGGGCCAGTGACCCAAGGCCCAAAGAGACTACAACAAGTAAAAGACAGTCTTGGCCAGGGGACAGTGGGTGTATTTTGGGGAACTATCCATGCCCAGTGTTCAGCCCCTGCCCTGTGCTGTAATTACCTTCTGTTGACTCCAGATTTTATACGGGTCAGTTACACACAGAGCCCTGATTGGTGGCACTTGGGAAATGAAAGGGAGGTGGCTTTGCTCATGCTTGAGGAGAAGGGGCTGGAGGTGTGAGCTCTAAGCAGGAACTCAAGAGCAAGAGGGGACAGGAACGTGTGTCCTTGAGCTATTGGGGAAGCTTTTGGACGTGTGAACAACAGTGGGATGACAATGTAAGTTGTCTTTGTTGGGTATTAAAGCCAAGGGTGACTGTCCCAGAAGGCTGAGGAACTCAAATAAACAAATTCAAATAAAACTTGAGGATGAGTTGCTTATTAAGTAGGTTTCCAGGAAGGTCTCCTGGAATCCAAAGTACTTGAAAACGAAACAAAACAAAATGCAACATATGCATGAGTGTCTGGAGAGTATGTCGTGCCAATTTTTTTGAGAAGCCAAGGTTACTGGCGATTTCTGCTACAGTAGAGAGATGAGCTTTGACAGCTCAAAACTGTGTGTACAGCAGCCTTGAACATGGTTTCCGAAGTGCTTTTCCAGTCCCGGAGGGACCAATTTGGCACTCGGGGCACACAACATTCTCCACGTGCCACCTCAAGCCTTGGCATGGAAATCAAGGAAGAGGAGCTTAATGATGAATTACAACATTCCCTTTGGGTATAAATTACCTGTCACTTAAAACCCAAACTAGGAAGTCCTCCTTTTTTTGCCAGTTGGTTGTATAAATATACACTAGCCCTGCCCAGATTTGAGCCACCCTTGGAGTGAATGGATGTTTGTTTAAGAGGCAAGAGTGTCCTGGATTTTTTCCCCTTTGTAATCTAGCTGGATGATTTCCCCCTTCTGTTTGGCACTGCAAGGAATTGTTAAATACGTTACACAACAGAATGAGAAGAAAGAAGAGGGAAGAATATGGAAGGTAGAATCCATGACCTTCAAATCAGGAAGAGGAAAATGGGAGAAACAGGAGCAACATTTAGTTTGAAAGGAGGGAAGGAAATTAGAAAGGGGGATGACTAGGCATGAGGATTTGTGACAATAATGTAGAAATAGATGCTGTTTTATGAGTACCTACTGTGTGCTAGCCCTGGGCTAGCAAGTATGGCAAGCAAAAGCAGACTTGGTCCCTGTTTTCATGGCTCTTACCCTCTGTGGTCCACAGCACTGGGGAAGAATCCCTGGCACAGGTCATGTCCAATAATAGGCTAGGACCTCTCCAATGTCACCTGGCACCACTCTCTTCCTTGTCTTTCCCCTTCAGTCATTCTGGAATCCTCTGTTTTTCCATCCCACCGGGCTCTCCTGTTTTCTGCTCCTCACACTCGCTCTCCAGGACTTGGAGTGCTCTTTGCCTGGCTCTCTCCGTTTCAACTCAGCGGAGATTCTTCCTTCTTGGGGAAACTTTCCTGACCCCAGATTAGATTTGATTCTCCTGCTATATGTTCCCATATTCCCCTGGATTGTTTAATTAGTAACTATTGGCCTCAGGCCTGTCTGCCCCACTATTCTGTGAGTCTATGAAGGCTAGGACTGAGTCTATTTTGTTTTCGGTGCTTAGCCCTGGGCTTGGTGCATGATGGATACTCCATAAAGAGGGGGGGATGAGAGCTTTATTTCTCACAGCCTAGAAGGTATGGCTGTTAATTTTTTTTTTTAATTTTTTTTTTATTAGTTTCTGCTTTATAACAAAGGCTGTTAATTTTTAAACCTTAGGTTGTTGGTTCTCTTTTGTCCTGTTTCTATGACATCTAGGTATTTATTAGTACATTTAGTTTTTGCCCACATCATTAAGGCAAAAAAAAAAAAAAGAGAGAGAGAGAGAGAGAGAAATGCAGCTAAAGAAATAGGTACATTTTCTTCTGACATAATAAGCAGGTCTTAAGAGAATGGAAATTTTTCTTCAAGGGGATAACGGAATTGGTAAAGATGTTGCTCTAAATCTCGAACTTGGACAGACACTATTTTAAACTTTATAGTATTAATCTATGATTATGGCTTTTCTCATTTCTCACACGTGAAAAGGAAATACATATTGTCATTGTGACTTAAGATTACAATGCTTTATGAAGGCTTTAAGCCCAAGGACACTGAAAAAGAGAAAAGTCTGCACCAGAAAATGTAAGCAAGGAAATATGCTTTCTTTATGCTAAACCTTCTGTAATTCTGATATTAGTGTGGGCAGATAGATGCATTTTTATGTAAAGTGCACACACGTGAGTGCCAGATTGCACCTAGATTTACTAGCCTGCAGGAAAACTGACAAGTGCCATACCCTCTACTGCCTAGTCAACTAAATGAAACAGTCTTCTTTGACGTGTACTTCCAGAAGCTGCAACTGCCTGCAAGTGGTCTACAAAGGGTTAACACAGCCACAACCGAAAATGACAGTCACTCTGTTTATAGCTGATTTTGTTATCTTGAGTAGTGGCTAAAATCGCTGATAACCAGTGAGAATCGTATGGGGCATGAGAAGAGGTTCGAGAGCATCTGAAGAACCACAGACCAGGATTCCTGACCTAAATCCACAGCTTACAAAGGAGGGCAACTTGGGCAAGTCAATCATGCCCAAGTCTCACCTTCCTCTCTGTAAAATGGGTTTAATAACAACCCCTAGACTTTAGGATGCCCAGCCAGACCTGGGCCTAGTAAATGCTCAACAGGAGGAAGCTGGTTTGCCTCTTCCTTCCCTTTGTGCCGGGCTTTGAGGGCCACAGGTCCGAGGCCTGCAGGCACAGTTATGAGCCAGACGGTCCAAGCCGCGCCCTCTAGTTGAGTCTCCGTTTTAAAGACTATTAACAGGGTCAGAAGACTGTTTTCTTCCACTTCAGAGGTTTGGCTTATTAGAAGCAGGGCCCTGAGGGGATTCCCAGTGCCATTAGGAAGTTCCAATACTGTCCTGGGTACAATGCAAAGAGACTTCTAGGGGTTAATTTTCCTTCAACTAAAGGCACTTAAGAGAACGTTGGGGCAGGGGTAAAGAAGACTACAACGAGAAAAACAATGAAAAGAAAGGGGAGGAAAGCAGTATGCCAGGCTGAATAGCTCTTACAAAAAAAAAAAAAAAAAAAAAAAGCCGGATCCCCAGCGGCTTTGCCCGCTAATGCCAGAGGGCTTAGAGAGGAAGTGCGTCCACACCGCGGCTCCGAGTCCATCGGGGCGCGCGGGGGTCCCGGGACGGCCGGGTGTGCGCCGACGGGTGCCCAGCACAGCCTTTAGATGCCCCCTCGGGTGATCCCTCGGGGCTGCTCGAGCGGCGCTAGTTGACCTGCTGTTTTCTTTATTTCCTTGCTAATAGCTTTTCTTCTCCACGCCATCTGGGACCCCAGGAGGAGCGTCCCGTTTCCTCCCTGCAGGGCACGTTCCAACTCTCTCCGCCTCGACCTGGCTTGTAGGACCCGTCCCTACCGTCCCAACCCGCGGAGCAGCTGCTACCGTGTAGGCCGGCCGTAGGACCCCCAGAGACGGGGTGCACAGGGCGCCCCCTGATGGCAGCAGCGAGTCTTCCTGGGAGCGCCCCTGGCCCCGCCCCTCGCCCCCGAGTCTGGGGCTCCCGCAGCGGGGGTGTGTGTGAAGTCCCCCAGCAGTTCCAGAAGATTTGAAGCACTATCCCTGGTTTTATTAGAAGGAAGCAGAGCTGTCAACATCCCATAAAGTGCAGAGACAGGCATTAAGGCGACTTCCGCCAGCGTTGGACTATTCCTGCGTTCTCTGATGGATGGAACGCGTTCTTCTTGAGCACTTAATGGGCGACAGGCTCTGACCAGCTCCGAATTGCTGAGCTATCACTGTTTCCTGGCCATGGGAGTGTGACTTGCCTGTGTCCTGCCCACAGTCCTCCAGGGTGGGTGCATCACACCCTGGGCTCAGAGCGAAATGGCTCAGGGAGGTCAGCAGTAGCTCCAGGCTTCCCCGGGGACCATTCCTCGGATTTTTCTCTCTGGGAATTCGCTTCCCTTACTCCCAGCAGGTTTGCATGGGGGTCACCGCGTCCTGACGAGAGGATGGGGGGACTCAGTTGAACTAAATCCATCAGTACATCCCACCCCTGGCCACAGGGATTGGGTCAAGCAGCGTAGGCCAATCAGAGCCAGGTCCAGGGTCATGGCCGCGCCGTCGTCGGAGGAGAAAAGGTTCCTTTGATTCAAGGAGAGGTGATTAGGAAATATTGAGACTGGAGGCTGAGGGAAGTGGGGAGAAAGCCAGCCCTGGGTGACAGACTCAAGGCTTAATAATTTTATTTAAAGCTACGCACTTTTTTTTAAAATTAATTAATTAATTTATTTATTTTTGGCTGTGTTGGGTCTTCATTTCTGTGCAAGGACTTCCTCTAGTTGCGGCGAGCCGGGCCCACTCTTCATCGTGGTGCGCGGGCCTCTCACTATCGCGGCCTCTCTTGTTGTGGAGCACAGGCTCCAGACACGCAGGCTCAGTAGTTGTGGCTCACGGGCCCAGTCGCTCGGCAGCACGTGGGATCCTCCCAGACCAGGGCTCGAACCCGTGTCCCCCGCATCAGCAGGCAGACTCTCAACCACTGCGCCACCAGGGAAGCCCTAAAGCTACACACTTTTTTAAGTGAAGGGAAACTTAATATCCTTATCATAAATGACAAAATGGTATTGTTTGACATAAATGAGTATATTGAAAGTAAAGCCATATTATTAAATTCTGGTCTGATCCTGTTTCTTGCTACAGCTGTTGAGCCTAAGGCTCCTTCTCTATTCCTTAAAATCAGATTCTAGCAAGTTATTAGGGAGATGTCAAATGAGCCTTTCTCCCAAAGTAATATGAAGAATTGAAAGACAATCAAGTTAATAACATGCCCACCTTCCACTAGAATCACCTCACAGGCTGCCCTTGGTATGTTTCCCACATGTGAAGCAATGTTATCTGTACTCAGTAGAGGTGATAGAAACACATTAAACCTGGGAGGTTCTAGAAATATTGCTTTATGAAGGATCTAGTCAAGATAAGAATTTTCCTACATAAGGCTCAGAGACGTTAAGTGACTTGTTCAAGGCCACAGAGCTAGTGCAGAAGCAGGAACAGAATCATGATCCTTAATGCTCTTTTCATTAAACTCTCTCCTCCTGGGAAAAAGAGAGACTCATTGGAATAACAATTGAGTGCCTGGCACAGTGCCTGATATTTAGGGGCATTGGATAAATATTTCAATATACAGTTACTGAGTTTTTTTATGTGCCTGGCACTATTCTAAGTCCTAGTGCACAAAACAGATAGGCCTTGCCTTGCTGGAACTTAGAGTTTATTGGGAAAGTGATATTAATCAAATACTATATAAATATTAAAAGTAATAAAAATATACACATTTTACAATATTGTATACAATCTTATTAGATAGATCTTTGTTTATAATCTAAACTTATTTTTTCCATTCATTAAATCTTTAGTGATGTCTGCCAGATGCTAGACATAAATATAGCCCTACCATTAACTTTTTTAGGAAAGTGATTTAGCCCCTTTGTAATAGATTCCTCTTCTGTACATTATAAATTACCGACTAGCAGCCTATGCTAAACATTGGGCTTTATGGGGAAATTTTGTCCAAACCTGTAGCTTATATATTTTTGGTGCTCAAAAGTAAAATAAGTAATTCTGTAAAATGGGAATGTGCATTTGCACAAAGACCAATTACACTTGCATTTTAGGTGAATGAACCCATAATCCCACCATGCCCATATGGTGGATATGGAAAGCTAGACAAAAATGGGTAAGTAGCCTTCCTAGGATCTCTCAGCTGGTTGGCTGTGCAGGGGGCTTGGGTGGTCTCACTGTCAAGGGCTCTGCTCTGTCCCCTGGCTGGGGCAGGGGTAGGTGGAGAGAATAAAGAGTGACAGGTAGGGAGATGTGCAGCCTAGGACAAGTCACTTCTCTTTGAGTTTAGATTCTTTCATTCAAGGACAAGACACTGAAGGACAGTTCATTCTTCTGAAGTGCAGTTGGCCAAAGGGGTCTGTGTGCAGGCTAAGAGCACACAATTCTTGAATGATGATGACTTCCCTGCACTGCTGCTTGCTGGGCAAGGAATTAACCCTTCAGGACCTCTGCTTCTTCCTCTAACAATACTTGTCTCTACCCAAAAGAGTTGTCCCCAGGACTTGGTGAAGTCATCCATAGGAAGCAGGCAGCCCAGTGGCCAGCACGATGCAGTAAGTGCTCAGTGGACATTAGCTATTACTATTGTTTTTCTAAAACTCGTTTTCTCTTGAATAAAAGTAGATTTTTGTGCATGGTACTTTGGAGGCTGGAAGCATGGGTCCTTCAAAACACCCACCTGACAGGCGCAGAAGGACACAGCAGACTGTACACTGCTGTTCTGTACTCTGCATAATTAAGCAACTGGTTGCTGTGTGGTGAAATCCTCTCAGGCTTTCCTTAGTTTTGGCCTTTTAATTGTGGATGATGATTGCATGGTGACTGTTGGGATGAACTGAGCTCATGGAACCTGCTTTACTCTAGCTAAGGACTGCTGATGATTTTGTATAAATCTCTCCAGGAGCTGGTAGGGATTCAGCCCTTGGTTGGTTGCTCAGTCTTTCAGCATAAGAACTGTTATTGGCTGCCCCGCCAGACCCAGCTCCCTGGGGAGCTGGACTGGGTTGTTCCCCATCCCTAGCTGGGCCAGTCTAGCAGTTCAAGAGACCAGCCTGGCTTCCATTGTCCCAGTCTGTCAGTGTTCCCACTCAGGTGCACAGGGTAAAGGGTTGGCTCTGGAATACAGAGCGAACTCCCTTGGCCTCCTGGGAAGAGGGCTGTGTGGATGGGGAGTGGGGGAGCTCTTGGTGAGAACATGCACCTTGTTGTGGGTGTAGTGTGGTTATAACTTTCAAATACGTAAACATTTAGTATATGGACTTCCATTTGTACTCTTGGTTCACACCCATACATTTAGAACCAGGCTGCCTACCACTGCCCCCTTATCCCCTGCCCCCAATAAAATCTATTAGGCCTCTTGAACTGCCAGGGGGATACAATCTTAAGGTAGAAGAGACAAAGAGGTGGCATTTCCATTGTGTATCTAATGTGATCTCCACCATGGCCTCCCTCTGCCCCAGCTCCTGGATTTATCACCATGGTACCAACTGCCTAGACAGCTGACTGGATTAGCATATATATTTTACATGGAGACCGTATCATCTGAAACAATTGTGAGTCACCTGCTAGGTTGAGCCCCGCATTTCAATATGAATGTGTCCATGGGAGAGATGCTTTGCCATGCATGAATTTATTAGTGCATCAGTTATCTATTGCTGTGTAATAAATTACTCCAAAATTAGTGACTTAAAAAAACAACACTTATCGTCTCATCTCATTGTTTCTGTAAGTCAAGAATCTGGACACAGCTTAGGTCTCTCACAGGCTGCAATCAAAGTACTGGCTGGGTCTGTGGTCATCTTAAGGCTTGACTTCAGAAGGACCTGCTTCCCAAACTCTCTCGCATGGTGGTTAGGAGGATTCAGTTTCTTGTGGGCTACTGGTTGGAGTCTCAGTTCCTCCCTGACCATCAGCTGGAGGACATCCTTAGTTTCTTGCTGTGTGGGCCTCTCCATAGGGCAGCTCAAAACAGCTTGTCTTATCGGAGTATCGACTGAAAAAAATGCACGATCTAAAAGTCGTTTCATCTGGCGGACAAAATTGAGAACTTAAGCCCAGAAGACAGCCCCTCAGATAGCTTTGAGGAACTGCCTTGAAGAGGTAAGGGAGGAGCCAGAATATATATAGGAGTTTTGCAACAAAAGACAGGTAGTCAGAACATCAGAAGTTTACTGTTAATTAAAGAAAACCAGACATCTCAAGTTAATGAATTTAGCACTTTTCTATGTATGGTAAGATGTCAGAGTCTGGGTTCATTGAATTCCTTTGATATGCACCTTAACTGTGTAGGGCCAGTATCCTGCTTTTATCCATCCTGAATCCCCTCAGGGTGCACTGTTGGGGATGGCCACGGCGGGTGGGGGTGGGGGAGGCTGCTGGTTTGATGGCTGCAACATCCTTTGTTTACTGATATGGCAGGCAACATTCTTAGTCCACAAGAGGGAGAGAGAAGTATGAGCAAAATAGAAGTTGTAGTCTTTTGCAAGCTAGCTGGTCTTGGCAGTGACATGCCTTCACATTTACCACATTCTATGCCTTAAAAGTAAGTCACTAGGTCCAGCCCATATCCAAGGGGAGGAGATTACATAAGAGTATGAATTCCAGAAAGCAGAGATCTCTGGAAACGAGATGAGGAAACAATATGCTGCCCGTCACAGTTAGTTCTCCTGTCCATTCACTCATTCACCCTAGAGCTTTCTAGGCACTGGGCATTGGCCTTCTTCATAACTAATAACACTAAACTAATTAATCTCAGTTACTCAGAACAAAATTTTGTGTTACATGAGGAATTTTTAAGGATTAGAAATTCAGATTAGTATTATTGCCACTTTCACAACTTATAAATTCCCACTCTCTGAGGGAAGTCACATTAAATCATTTTCATTTTCATGTATATAGAAAATTCTCTTCCTGATTGAAAACAAAAAATATTTCTGATTCACTCTGTGAAGCTAAGACGTTTATTAAAGGAATAAAAAACATAGCTATATACATGACAAGAGAAGAAGGAGAGAAATCTTTAAATAAATAAGGTGATGTAATTTTATTCACCTAACCAAATTACGGTTATTTCATTAACTCTTCAAATTCTAAATCCTCATTCTATTTGCCAAAGTAAATTTGTTTAACATGAAGCCTTGACATCCTTTAAAATAATTATGCTTCTAAATGAAAGTTTAATTTTTAATCATTTGCTTTGCTAAAATAGAAGCAAATGAGAGGATAATATGACAATTTAAAGGATTTGCAATAGATCCCTTGGAGCTGGAAGAGACATGAATTTTTCCTGAGTGCTGCTGATTAGCAGAGGAATTTTAAATAATAGAACTACTTCCTCACAATGTTTGCTTCTGTGATGGAAGTAAAACCAGAGGGAATTAGAAGCCAGCAGAGGTGAGGGAGGTCCATGCTCCCTGATGGATCTCTAACGTTAATGGGCATTGCCTTCTTCTCTTCACTATGGCAGGTCCTCCCCTCCAGTGGACCACCACATTCAAGATTCAGGGCTCCGCAGTGCAAGTCCCATTATGAAAAAGAGCCAATCCCCAGCAAAACAGAACGAAAACCAATTTCATCTTAGGAGGAAGGAGGTAGGTGAGACTGTGTATTTGCAAATAATGAAGTCTATACAATAGGTGCGGCAGGTTAGTTTGTTTTAACTTTTGGCTAAAAGGCATGATTTGGGGTTTGTTTGCTTTTTTTTTTTTTTTTTTTTGCTGTACGCGGGCCTCTCACTGTTGTGGCCTCTCCCGTTGCGGAGCACAGGCTCCGGACGCTCAGGCTCAGCGGCCATGGCTCAGGGGCCCAGCCATTCCGTGGCATGTGGGATCCTCCCGGACTGGGGCACGAACCGTGTCCCCTGCATCAGCAGGGGAACTCTCAACCACTGCGCCACCAGGGAAGCCCGGTTTGTTTGCTTTTTAAATCACTGGCCAGCAGTTGAATAGAAGGCCTGCCCAGTTCAGGTTAGGAATGCAAATTCATTTAAGAGGTGTTTTTAACCAGAATTCCTAACGGATAAGTGAAAAACAAACCATCTCTTAATTAATAACTCGCTAGATGATGGGTCTTTTGTAACACAGTTTTGCAAAGAAACAAGTTTTTTTCTCTCTCTCCAAGAATTGTAAACTGTACTGATTCTCTTTACCTCCTCACATTCCTCACTGCTTCTCATGGCAGAGGACACAACTTTCAATACCACATGTGCTTTTTTTTTTCCTTGAAATAAAATGAAAAAGGGATAGAAGGGAAATGTACTTGTATTTCCGTGTTGTGGGGCTGCTTCAAGGCATTGAGCTCAGAGGTGAGGGCTCATTTTGCAATGGCCCTGACTTGTAATCTATATTTTGTTTGTTTGATTAACTGTCTCTGGTCCTTTTAAAACCAGTGAGAGTGCAGTGACATTCACGGTAGTCAGAGTCGTTAGGAGTTCATATATGACTTTTTTTTAAAGTTATCATTATTTATTGCAGAAACAATCTTATAACTGTTCATATAAATCAAAATGAAAGAAAAAGCAAACCTATTCAAAATTTTTTTTCATTTTCCAAGTTACCCCCCAAATCCTGGTTATGCCCAGAAGCATTTTTCACAGAGTTATAATAGTAGGATACGGGCTTTCCTGGTGGCGCAGTGGTTGAGAATCTGTCTGCTAATGCAGGGGACACGGGTTCGAGCCCTGGTCTGGGAGGATCGATCCCTCATGCCGCGGAGCAACTGGGCCCGTGAGCTACAACTACTGAGCCTGCGCATCTGGAGCCTGTGCTCCGCAACAAGAGAGGCGGCGATAGTGAGAGGCCCGCGCATCGCGATGAAGAGTGGCCCCCGTTTGCCACAACTAGAGAAAGCCCTCACACAGAAATGAAGACCCAACACAGCAAAAATAAATAAATTAATTAATAAACTCCTACCCCCAACATCTAAAAAAAAAATAAATAAATATTGAGGTGGGAACCAATTTGGCATATTTGAGAAAAAAAAATAGTAGTATAGATAAGGCTTTGTATTCTACTTTTAAACTTGAGGTGTCATATACATTTTATACACATTTTATTTTACTCTTCACAATTAAAATGCTAATATCTGCATAATATTCCTTTGAATATTGTGAGACCACAATTCACCTAATCATTTTTCAATTCTGAACATTTAGATAAAATATACTATAGTTTATAGATATTGCTACAAAGTATATTTTTATTGCATAATTAAAAAAATTCTTTTGGATTATTTCCTTGGTATAAAGTCCCCAAAGTGAGATCAAAGGGTATGAATATTTTTGTCCTTTATAGTATAATCCAAATTTGTGTTCTTGATGAGTTGTACTCATTTACGCTGCAATTTTTGACCATATATCAGTTTTACCAATTAGCACCGGGAATTCTCATTCAAATCTTTTCCTTCTTGAATGGGTGGAAAGTGGGTGCATTTTGATATCATTATATCATTCTTTGTCAATAGATACATGGAAGTCTTTGCTCTCTGGGGAAAGAAGCAACCCAAGGAAACATTATTTAGACAGCATAATTTAATTTTTCATGTTTCCTCACTTTCTCTTTTCCAGTTTTAGCTGGGGTGTTAGAAGTAGAGGAGCCCACAGCTGGGACTGAAGTGGGTTTCAGTGTTGCTGCTCCCCAGTTACTTGGTGCCTGTAATTCCTGTGTCTCTGCTTGTGCTCTTCATGTAGCCTGGAATGTTCTTTCCTTCTGTCCCCACTTTAATGACAGTGGTAAGAAGAATTCTTAAAATGGCTCCC
This sequence comes from Mesoplodon mirus, assembly GCF_964341445.2. Classification (NCBI taxonomy): domain Eukaryota; kingdom Metazoa; phylum Chordata; class Mammalia; order Artiodactyla; family Ziphiidae; genus Mesoplodon; species Mesoplodon mirus. Next base: position 34,948,676 of record NC_138988.1, on the reverse strand, counting down.
AAGATTCCACTGCTCTAATCCCTGGAACCCACTGATATGGTGAGATTTCACTCCCATAGCTATGCTTTGTTACCTGGCACCACTGACTTTGGTAGGCTATTAGGTTGGGCCTGATCTAATTACATGAGCTTTTTGAAAAGCAGAGAGTTTTCTCTTCTGTAGCAGAAGGAGAAGTCATAGATTTGCAGCACAAGGGGAGTTGGACACACCATTCCTGGCCTGAAGCTGGAGGAGACCACGTGCCAAGGAATGTGGACAGCCTGTAGCTGCCAAGCATAGTCCCCAGCTGAGAGCCAGCAAGGAAATGGGGACTTCAGACCTACAATGGCCAGGAACTACATCTGGTCAACAACCGGAATGAGTGTGGAAGTGGATTCTTCCCTAGAGCTTCCAGATCATAGCCCAGCTGACCAACACTTGGATTTTGGCCTTGTGAGATCCTAAGCAGAGAACCCAGTTTAGCCACCTGGACTTCTGACCTACAGAACTGTGGGCTAAATGAGGGTGTTGTTTTACGCTGATAAATTAGTGGTGATTGTTATAGCAACAATAGAAAACTAGTACAGGGGCATAGAAACAGTGTTGTCAGACAGACTAGAAATTACTTTTAACCAACTTGCTGGGCTTGTTGCTTAAAAGATTCCAATTTGTAAGAATTTCTGAATAAAACCTACGACAGCCTGAACTTGAAAGTACTCCTGTCCTCTTCTGCTGGTTGAGTCATTTGCTCTCAAACCTGCTGATGGCTAGTTGTGTTGGCTACTATAATTACATACTTATATATGTTTAAAAACATTATGTCAACTGGAGATGTAAGGCAGTGAACATGAAGAGGGTCCACCTTTCTATGAATATAGCATTGAATGCTTTGGAATGATAAATATAGTTACTAGGTCCTTCCCTGGCAGTCCAGTGGTTAAGATTCTGCACTCCCACTGCAGGGGGGTGCAGGTTCGATCCCTGGTCGGGGAACTAGGATGCCACATGGCTTGACCAAAAGAAAATAAATAAAGTTAGATAAACAGTAGTCGCTAACAAATGCTATGGAATTAGGTGGATGAAGCAACTAGAAACCCAGAAAAGAACTGTAAATGTCTAGAAGGTTTTTTCAATGAGCTTGCTCTGCAAGTATCTCTAAATTATTCCTCCATGGTAAAGAGTTTGGAATTAGAAATTGTACGTAATGCATTAGGAGGACAACTTACATAAGAATGCTGACATGGCACTGCCCTCGCAGGGTCACACCCTTGGCACTGCATCAGGGAGTGGTGAATAAAGGCACATGACTGTTTTAAGTTAAAATAAGACATTTCAGGCATTGATCTTTATTTATATTTGATGATTCCTCTCGTTAATTGATATTTTTAAACTGACCAACTATCTAGTACTTCTGATTATGTCAGATAAGAGAAACTGTGTAATATTACAACACATACACACGTGCACACACACGCACACATGGCAGGTTAAGCAAGTTATAAATCAAATCATGATGTATGATCACAGTTTTGTGAAAAACACATATTCCTAGGGGGAAAAATGGGGTTACCAATGATAGTTATATATATATATATATTTTTTTTTTTTTTTTTGCTGTACGCGGGCCTCTCACTGCTGTGGCCTCTCCCGTTGCGGAGCACAGGCTCCGGACACACAGGCTCCGCGGCCATGGCTCGCGGGCCCAGCCGCTCCGCGGCATGTGGGATCTTCCGGGATCGGGGCACGAACCCGTGTCCCCTGCATCGGCAGGCGGACTCTCAACCACTGCGCCACCAGGGAAGCCCTGATAGTTATATTTGAGTGGTAGAATTATGGGGATTCTGCTTATGTGTATTTTCTATAATAAAAATATATTACTTATGAAATAAGGCAATAAAATAAAATAAAAATAATAAATAATAACTTGTAGCTAAACTTCAGAGTCAAGATCCAAAATATCCCCTCCCTGAAGTTTTTCTGGATTCATATGAAGCTTCATAAATCACTTATTTCTTTATGCTCCCATAGATCCTGACTTGTATATCTGGTTTCCCACTTAATTAGTTCTGATATTTAGCATGGTCAATTGTGCCTTTCCCTCTCCTTTGAGAGCAGGGACCATGACTTATGAATATCCATATTCCATAGCACTAAGCACAGTTCCCACCACTGGGGAGGTACTCATTAAATGAGTGAATGAATGAATTGTGTGCTGGTGTAGTCACAAATATATCAGAAACAAACAAACAAACAAAAAGGCTCTCTCTCTTAGTGTCCTTTGGTAAGCAGTTTTAAAATCATACTCTGGCCTACATGATCCAGATCATCTGTTTTAGCATCTTATATCATCTGAAAGCAAAGGCCATATACCCAGGCCTCGAGCAGAAACTTTCAGGGCAAAATGAGAACAGTTTTACGAAAAACCCAGCACTGGGTGTTTAGGCAACACACAGATGCTAGCCAGGCTCTGGAAGAATCCACCTATATAGGATGTTCCCTTGACTTTCACCTCCTGTCCGGCATCTAGACTACCCATGAGAAAGGCCTCTGTGTGCGTAGGGGAACACTTGTCAAGCGTTCTTGAGTTTGCATCTCCTGCAAGCAGAACGACCTCTGTCCTGATTTTGTTAGTGTGATTACTGAAAATGGAGTGGTCTATTAAAAAGTAATGGTCGCCACCACCTGACGGATCTGCTTCTTGCAACATTAGCGTCATGGTGATGTATTGGCAGAATCTCCAAAGTGGAAAGGCATGTTTCCACAAATATGTTGTGTAAACATAAATTCACTTGCAAACGTTACTCATTTTCCTTTTATTTTTTATGTTTAATATTTGCCATTCACCTTTCAGCACACATGTGGCCCTCACTGGAAGGCTCTGATGAGTGACTCTGGGAAAGAGCCAGAGGAACTTTGGTGTTGTCTTATGCATGTTTAGAGTTTTCCCTCTGCTGTTGAGCTGCTTGCAGGAGGGGAAGAGAAAAAAGAAAAAACCTACAAGGCAGGATTGAGCAAACCTCATTGGGCTAGGAAAGCTCTGAGGGGGATCTCTTTTTACTAGAAAGGTAAGTCTGTGTAGTGATTTGAAAACGTCCTGCCATTGGGGAATTGGGGTAGGGGAGGTAGGAGAGATGAATAGGTAGAACACAGAATTTTTAGAGCAGTGAAAATACTCTGTATGACAGTATAATGACGGATATATATCACTATGCTTTTGTTCAAACGCATAGAATATACACACCAAGAGTGAACCCTAAGGTAAACTATGGACTTTGGGTGATTATGATGTTTCAATGTAAACATCATTCTTGGTTAAAAAAAAAAAGTATCATTCTAGCGAGTGATGTTGATAATGGAGGAGACTATGCATGTGTGGGTACAGGGGTTACAGGGGAAATCTCTGTACCTTCCTCTCAATTTTGTAGTAAAACTAAAACTGTTCTTAAAAGCAAAGTCTTTATAAAAAAAGAAAAATCCCACAAAAACAAACAAGCCCTCTGCCTTCATTTAATCTTTCACTGAAAAATTGAATGACTGTTTCTTTTGTAACCTCCCAACATCTAGAAGAACCAAATCAAGAAATGAATGATATCTCCCACTAAGGCTGGACTCAGAAGCCTAGATAGCTAGTTGGACTGTGATGTGTTTCCAGGGATTGGGACCAAAACACTCTTTCCCTTAAGGCCATTCCATTAAGGACTTTATAAAATGCATTTAGCTGGAGATGAGGTTTGTCTTCCTGGGAGAGGAGATTAGGAAGCTTGCCCAATAGGCCAACAAGCCTGGTGGACCCAGAGTCCTAAGAGAATGGGATGCCATTGGGAGAAGGGCCAAGGCTGGTTAGTTCAGAAGTATAAGGGACCTGGGCATTCGAATGGAAAGAGGGAACACACACCAGTGAGGACCCCTTCTCTATGTTTGTTGAGCCCTGTTTTCATTTAGTCCTGGGTCTATGGATGCCCATTTGTTGGTTTTGCCTCCCCGGGATCCATTCCATCTTCTGCTGATAGCTGCTCTCTGATTTTCCTTGTGGGAAGCTCTGTTCACCACTCTCAGATTTAGGTTTGGATGAAGTTGACTTCGCCTCTGACCTCAGGTCTGCTCGTGACCCAGACATGGCAAAGAAAGCAGTACACTCTTCCAGGACAGTATAGAGATGGCTGCATGACCCAGTCAGCAGATGTTGAATTACTATATTTTGGATGAATTAAGAATTCTTCCTTCTATACGTGGAGGACTTTCTTGGTTGAATCATGTAAAAATCTCCCTAGCAACAACATTTCTTTCATTATGTTAATATTTGTCTCTTTTGTTGTTTATTTCAATATTAGAGAATTTGTAATGCAGTTGAATTAACACACACAATACTGTAGCAGCCTGGGGGGTTAAAGATAGTTAAACAGCTGGGAGAAGAATTCATCGTCTAGCTTAATATTTAGAGAAATGTGAAGACAGAGTACTTTTGGTGGTTGAGCATTCTAAGATAAATGAACCTTATAAGAAATGAGACTTGTAGACTGGTGTCCAATGGATTGCTTCAACCAAATCTGGTTAGCTGTAAACATCATTAGCTTAAAATGTTTTCTCTTACCCCTGTTGTCTGTGATAACATGGGCCTCCTAAAAGGGAAAGTGCTGTTCTTTTACATTTTATCTCCTTCTGGGGGTGTTAAAGCTAGCTGAATTCAGGCTTCCTGCAAGCTACATTAAGCTTGTGTTCCTCCAGGCCAGAAGGGAAATTGTAATGTCTCTTTTGGCTTTAGAGGTTCCAATGGTAAGGCAGCTTTCTTCCTAAAATCAGAGTTTAATTTTAAAAAAATAAGATCTAGATCAATCGATTTGTATGCTAGTTTTAAGGCATTTTTTTTCTAATATTCCCTCTCCTACTTCCCTCCTCAAAGAGCGCATTATGTTCATGATGTCCAAGATCAAGATCTGCAAAATTTAGACGTTAAAATATGAATCTGATGTTGTGTTTAGAGATGACAATTTTTGCAACCAGTTCTTTGGTGGCTTTCTCAAATCTTTCTTTAAATTGCCAGAAAACACTTTTATGGAATAGCTGACCAAGTTTCTTTAAGCAATAACATTATTTTAACAAAGAAAAAAGTGGTGGTGATGATGGAAACTGTTCTGGATTTAAAGAAGACTAGATTTTAGAAAAGAAATGGTTGGTTGGACCTTATGTGGATCCTAGTTCAAACAAATCTCTGCAAAAATACATTTTGGGGATCAATAAGTGAAATTTGAATATGGTCTAAATATTTGGGACTTCCCTGGTGGCGCAGTAGTTAAGAATCCACCTGCCAATGCAGGAGACACAGGTTCGAGCCCTGGTCCGGGAGGATCCCACATGCTGCAGAGCAACTAAGCCTGTGCACCACAACTACTGAGCCTGAACTCTAGAGCCCACGAACCACAACTACTGAGCCTGCATGCCACAACTACTGAAGGCCACGTGTCTAAAGCCTATGCTCCGCAGCAGCAGAAACCACTGCAATGAGAGGCCTGCGCACTGCAGTGAAGAGTAGCCCCTGCTCACTGCAGCTAGAGAAAGCCCGTGCACAGCAGTGAGGACCCAGCGCAGCTAACAACAAATAAATAAATAAATATGTTTAAAAAATAAATAAATATTAGATGATATGAGAAATTATAGTTAATTTTGTTAGATGTGAAAATGGTTTTGTGGTTATGTAGGATGTCTTTATTTTTTAGAAATGCTTGCTGAAGTATTTAGGGATGAAATGTCACAATGTCTAATTTATTTTTAAAAAGATGAAGCAAATATGACAAAGATATTTGTTCAATCTAGGTTATGGTTATACAAGGCTCACTAAATAATTCTCTATTTTTTATGCATGTTTGACATATAATACAAAGGCTTTTTTAAAGGACAAATAACTTGTCAGCAGATTCCTTTCCTACATCTATTTTAAGAAACCAATATGGGCACCATCTCTGATGAAAACTGTAGAAGAAAACTCCAAATATAAGTTAGGTAGATTTAAATGAACTTTAAAAAATATTCTCTGCTGTTGGAATATAAAATTATGCAGCATTTATAAGTAAAAGTTCATGAAGCTCTCTTAATTCATCTATATTCTGTGGGTAGGTGGGGATAAAAGAATAATAAAAGCACTGCCTGTTGAAGGAAAAAAATTTCAACTCATAAATTGAGCTCCATGAAAATTATTTAAAGTACTTGCAAGTATAATAGGTTCACCAGAAATAGTTCTCATTTGCAAGATAACATTTCCTATAAATGAACAGAAAGTAATATATGGTCATTGTAAAAACACAGATAATCCACAAGAAGAAAAAAGTCTCCAATAGTTTCACTGCCTGTTATCAATATTTTGACATATGTCTATCTAGTACATTTTCCAAGCATAGGTATGTATCTATCTTCCATCCTTCCCTCTCATCCTTCCTCCTCTCTTGCTGATCTCTTTCTCACTCCTTCCCTCCCCTTTTCCAAACTACCATTAGACATGGAAGTAAAACCAGAAACAGGAAAAGTGGCTACACCCAAGTGTGGAATCTACTTGTGATGAAAGCACTTCACTCCTAGAATAAAGCCATCTTTAATTTGGCAACTTACAGTATTTTTCAAATAAGTTTTTAAGAATTCTTGTATATAAGGGTGATTAGCCCTTTATCCGAGAGATGAGTTGCAAATACTTCCCTCTGCCAGTTGTCATTTTTAAGTGTTTCATAACTTTATTATTGCAATTGATCATATTTATGAAGATTTCATAAAGTTACAAATTGTTGTAATACAAAAAGGCAGTTATTACAATGCACGGTAATTCATCAGCATCTCTTGATAACAACAGTATAATTGCTGGGCAACAATATTGCACAGAGAAATCTAAAAGCTATAAGGTTTTTTAAAAATTGAGGCATAATTTATAAACAATAAAATGCAGAGATCTTAAGTGCTCAGTTTTATGGGTTTTGGCGATGGTATTAACCTGTGCAAACACCACCCAAAACAAAATGTGGATCATTTGCTTCGCCCCAGAAAGTGTCTTTGTGCCCTTTCTAGACAGTTACCCAGTGCCTCCCAGCTGGGCAAGCATTTTCTTTTCTTTTTTTAAACATCTTTATTGGAGTATAATTGCTTTACAATGGTGTGTTAGTTTCTGCTTTATAACAAAGTGAATCAGCTATACATATACATATATCCCCATATCTCCTTCCTCTTGTGTCTCCCTCCCACCCTCCGTATCCCACCCTTCTAGGTGGTCACAAAGCACCGAGCTGATCTCCCTGTGCTATGCGGCTGCTTCCCACTAGCTATCTATTTTACATTTGGTAGAGTATGTATGTCCATGCCACTCTCTCACTTTGTCCCAGCTTACCCTTCCCCCTCCCTGCGTCCTCAAGTCCATTCTCTACGTCTGCGTTTTTATTCCTGTCCTGCCCCTAGGTTCTTCAGAACCATTTTTTTAAAGATTACATATATATGTGTTAGCGTACGGTATTTGTTTTTCTTTTTCTGACTTACTTCACTCTGTAGGACAGACTCTAGGTCCATCCACCTCACTACAAATAACTCAATTTCGTTTCTTTTTATGGCTGAGTAATATTCCATTGTATATATGTGCCACACCTTCTTTATCCATTCATCTGTCGATGGACACTTAGGTTGCTTCCATGTTCTGGCTATTGTAAATAGAGCTGCAATGAACATTGTGGTACATGACTCTTTCTGAATTATGGTTTTTTCAGGGTATATGCCCAGGAGTGGGATTGCTGGGTCGTATGGTAGCTCTATTTTTAATTTTTTAAGGAACCTCCATACTGTTCTCCCTAGTGGCTGTATCAATTTACATTTCCACCAGCAGTGCAAGAGGGTTCCCTTTTCTCCACATCCTCTCCAGCATTTATTGTTTGTAGATTTTTTGATGATGGCCATTCTGACTGGTGTGAGGTGATACCTCATTGTAGTTTTGATTTGCATTTCTCTAATGATTAGTGATGTTGAGCATCCTTTCATGTGTTTGTTGGCAATCTGTATATCTTCTTTGGAGAAATGCCTCTTTAGGTCTTCTGGGCAAGCATTTTCTGATTTGTCATGGTAGATTAGTTTTTGTTTGTTTTTTCCATATTTTATTTTGGAATTATTATAGTATACACTTTTTTTGTATACTATACAAACATAATGCTTTTGAGGTTCATTCATATTGTTTGTTGCATGTATTAGTAATTCATTCTTAGTGGTGAGTAGCATTCCATTATATGAATAATCTATTTGTTTACTCACTGACCTGTTAATGGACACTTGGGTTGCTTTCAGTTTGGGGCTAGGAGCATTTGTGTATAATTTGTAGCCATGTGTTTTCATTTTTCTTGAGTAAATACCTAGGAATTTCTGGGTAACAGGGAAGGTCTATGTGTATAAAAAAAGGCCAAGTTTCCCAAAATGATTGTATTCTTTTATATTCCTTCTTATCAGTAATATATGAGAGTTCCAGTTGTTCCACAGCCTCATCAACACTTAGTATTATCTTGCCTTTAAATTTTAACAATTCTAGTGGGTGTGTAGTGGTATCTCATTGTGGATTTAAATTTGCATTACCCTTTTGATAATGATAATGAACATCATTTCAGGTGGTTTTTTTTTTTTTTTTGCCATCCACAAATCTTCATTTGTGAAGTGTCTGTTCAAATCTTTTGTCCATTTATAAATTGTGTATCTTCTTAATATTGAGTTGTAGAAATTCCTTATATATTCTAGATATGTCTTCTCTTCAATGGTTTCTTTGCATTTTTTTAAGGTTTCTTTCAAAGAGCATGTGTTTGTAATTTTGATGAAGTCCAAGCTATCATTTTCTTCTTTTTTGGTTTAGTGTTTATTTTGAGCATAAAGTAATCTTTGACTACACCAGGGTAATAAATGTTTTTCTCTTATATTTTCTTCTAGAAGTTTTATAGTTTTAGCTTTTAGGCTCATATCTATAACCCATTTGAGTTAATTTTTGTGTACAGTGGATGCAAGGGCTGAGGTTCATGTTTTTCCATATGGATTCCAATTATACAAAACACTATTCTTTCCCCGATTGAATTAACTTGGAACCTTTGTTGAAAATCAATTGACCTTATAAGTATGGGTCTGTGTCTAGGCTCACTATTCATTCTATTTATCTTTATGTCTATACCTACATCGATACAATATTGTCTTAATACTGTACCTTTATAAGTTTCAAAGTTGGTTTGTGTAAGTCTTCCAACTTTGTTTTTCTTTTTCAAGATCATTTTGTCTATTCTAGGTGCTTTTTATTTGCATTTTTAGAATCAGTGTTTCAACTTTTATAAAAACGTTTTCTGGGATTTTTATTGTGTCTATGATGAAATAAGAGATCAGTTTTGGGAAAATGGACATCTTAATAATATTAATGGTTTAATTCTATTAAGCCTTCTTTAATTTCTCACAAGAATGTTTTGTTGTTTTTGATATAAAAATTTTACATATCTTTTCTTAGACTTGTTCCTATGTGCCTGTGTTATTTTTTTAATTTCATTTTAATTGTTTGTTACTGATATATATAAATGCAGTTGATTTTTATATATTGACTTTGTGACCTTGCTACGTTTACTTATTAGTTTTAGTAGTTTTTATTTTTTTGTATGTTTTAAAAAATAGATTCTATGGAGTCTTTTACATATACAACCATGTCATATGTAAATTTTACTTCTTCCTTTCCAATATTTTTCTTTCCTCATTGCACTGTTAAAAATTACAGTACGGGGGCTTCCCTGGTGGCGCAGTGGTTGAGAGTCTACCTGCCGATGCAGGGGACAGGGTTTCGTGCCCTGGTCCGGGAGGATCCCACATGCCGCGGAGTGGCTGGGCCCGTGGGCCATGGCCGCTGAGCCTGTGGGTCCGGAGCCTGTGTTCCGCAATGGGAGAGGCCGCAACAGTGAGAAGCCCGCGTACTGCAAAAAAAAAAAAAAAAAAGAAAAAAAAATTACAGTACGATATTAAATAGAAGTGGTAAAAGTAGACCTCTTGCCATATTTCAATTATAGGTGGAAAATGTAGCCCCCGCTACCTTTACAGGGGTAAAGAGTAACCCCCACTCACTGAAACTAGAGAAAGCCCTCATGCAGCAACGAAGACCCAATGCAGCCAAAAATAAATAAATAAAATAAATAAATTATAAATAAATAAATAAATGAGCTGAGATCTAGAGTCCTCTTTTCCCAACAGGAAATTAATGCTCAGTGCTTACTGCCAACTCTAGTCCATGCTGAGAGAGAGAGAGACAGAGACAGAGAGAGACAGAGAACTATTGACAACGAGCACTTAAAACGGTGGCTAATCTCATCCACACTTACATCTGCCTTTGGAATGTATGTGTTTAAATAGATCATGTACTAACCTAAATGATTTTTACGTATCTTATTTAAAAGTTGTTTATTTTCCAAAATGTAGCCTTATTGAATAGTGTGAGGGGTTACTGACCGGCACTGGAGAAGCTGACCTGCAATAAGATGTTGAGGGTGGATCTTCCAAAAACTGGCTTCAAACAGAGGGTTTACCATTTATATTTGAAACCTGATTATTTCATGCAAAATTTTGAATATTATATTTATATTTATTATAAAAGTAATACAGCAGAAAATCTACTTTTTGATTATTGACATTCCTGGAGGTTACATACCTTTTGTCCCCCAGACATGGTCATGAAAACAAATGTTTTAATGTGTGATAGGTATTTGCACAACTGCAATTCAACATTTCAAAAAACAGTTGTCATCAGTGAAAACAACTCAATGAGGGGAAAGCCACAAATGCATGCACTATAAGGAGGTCAGGGGCCACTATCCAGGCTACATTGCCATCTGGTCCTGCTGACGTGGTCATTTTCTCAACTCAGAAAACATGTATCGGTTTTGACATACTCCACTTAACTGTCTGTACTCTCCATACTCATACTTTTACTCTCCATGCTTTTTGTAAGGATTCAAACAATGACAAAATGCTGAAAGTAAAAAGTGAAATGTTTCACTTCAACTTCCCAACAATTTCTTCTAGAGTTACCGAGCATTGATAGTTTAGCATGTGACTCTCTGGTTTGTTCCATACTTACACACTCAGAAGATGTATAGTATGATACGGCCATACCTATATTTACACCTACACCTATACCTACATTTAAAAGAAAACAGGAATGGGTTTATACTGCACATATTGTTCTACAATCTGTTGTTTTTTTCCAGTTAACACTTTCACTTGGCACGTGGGCATGTCAGTACACAGAAGTCATCTTATCCTTTTTTAATGGCTTTATGAAATTCCATTATGTGATAAACTGTGATTAATTTAACCAGTTCTCTTTGGTGGACAGTTAGAAATCTTGTTTTTAAGATTTTCCCAAAGAAATGAATTCAATTCTGCAAAGACATTTTCTTACATCTCTAACCTCCAGAAGGCAGTCTGCCCTATATGAAAACAGGCAACTTTAGATTCAGATAATTAGAAGGTGTGCTATGCGTGAACACTTTCTTCTCTTTCTCCATTTGGCTTGATGTTTTGAATGTAAAACAAAACCAGAATAGTAGGCTCGGCATATGTTGCAACTGTTCATTTAAGGGCTTCTCGTTTCACACGAGCATTCTTCTCTTGCCTGGAGAGTGGTTGCTGAGAAGATGTGTCACCGTGTGTGTGAGGCCACTGTTCTCCAAGGACCAAGGTAGAACTGGTTTAAAGGAATCTCCTCAATTGAATGCCAGACCTGCCTTGCCCTAGGACTGATTGCTTTTTGAAGACCAGATAACTGCGATGTTATGATTACTCACAGGCACACATACACACAGTCACAGACATGCACAAAACATCACGCCTATATACTCACATATACAATCACATACGCGTGCAGGCACTCACACAGTCACATACACAGACTCGCACACCCGCCCACACACACTCATACAGTCATATCACGATATTCTGCACACATATACATACACATGTGTGGATACGTGTATAATATACATATGTATATATATGGTCATAATGTATAATATATATGTATATATGTGCAGAACGTCTCAATATGAGTGTATAATTATATATATATTTACAATATATATAATGTATACTCACACGTATTCATAAATCACGTATTCGATAAAAATCACGTATTCGATAAAAAGTTGTGGGGTAACACAACATTGTAAATCAACTATACTTTAATTTAAAAAATCACTGAATCTGGTGGGAAGCAGCCGCATAGCATGGGGAGATCAGCTCGGTGCTTTGAGACCACCTAGAGGGGTGGGATAGGGAGGGTGGGAGGGAGGGAGACGCAAGAAGGAGGAGATATGGGGATATATGTATATGTATAGCTGATTCACTTTGTTATACAGCAGAAACTAACACGCCATTATAAAGCAATTATACTCCAATAAAGATGTAAAAAAAAAAGTGAAAAAAAATCACTGAATCATTTAAATCATTTAAATACACATTTACCCTGCTTTCCATGAAAAAAAGTTGTGGGGGTTCCCAGTGTGGGTTTGGAGGTGGACAGAGGAGGGCTGGGAGAGCACACAGCCTGGCACACTCAGTCCCCACCCCTGAGTAGTAGGGGGCCAGCCGCCTCTAACATGTCTGTGCCAGCACATCTCTAGGCTTGGATGAGCTGCTCCATGGCCAGCTTGTCCTTCCGGTTCCTTCTTCTGGGATAGGCCTGTGCCACTCACCAAGGACAACCTTCTCAGAGTTGGGGACAGCTCTTAGATAGAGGGGACACATCTAGCACAAAGTACCTACATGCCCACCCATAGCTTTTTCCTGTGTTGGGAATTCAAGAGCTCTTTTCAGTCCAGTGGAAGATTCAGAAATGTTTGAAAGGGTCATCTAGTTTGGTGCAATTCAGCTGAAGCTGCCTTAATGCCTACTCCATGCAAGGAGGTTGGGCACAGTGAACCTGACACTGTCTTCAGGGCTATCTTTTCCAAGGGCTGCATTTCAGACATCTCCAAAGCCCAGAATATATCTTCTAAGAGTGGAACACTTCTGGCTCACAGTGGTCTCCTTGGCACAAGTTTGCACCCTGAACACCACTGCGGGCCTGGAAATAATGTCACCATTGTACAATAAATAGAATTCTGAAGATGACAAGTAAATTTCTTTCCTCTGATAGCTTAAAAAACAGCATTCAGGGCTTCCCTGGTAGCACAGTGGTTAAGAATCCGCCTGCCAATGCAGGGGATGTGGGTTCGAGCCCTGGTCCGAGAAGATCCCACATGCTGCGGAGCAACTAAGCCCGTGTGCCACACCCACTGAGCCTGCGCTCTAGAGCCCAAGTGCCTAGAGTCCGTGCTCCTCAACAAGAGAAGCCACCGCAATGAGAAGCCCACGCACCGCAACGAAGAGTAGCCCCTGCTCACCGCAACTAGAGAAAGTCCACGTGCAGCAACAAAGACCCAACGTAGCCAAAAAAACCCCACCCCCCCAGCATTCAGTGAGCCATTCTCATCGTGTTTTTAAACTTTTGAGAAGTCTTCCTTGTCTCTCTTTTCTTCTTCCAACCAGCATCTTCCCACAGAGATGTGACTGAGCATTTCTCCCCAGAAGAACAGTTTCCCTGATTCTCTCCATCTTGGCAAATCTAGTGCTTTTTAAAAGGCTCTGTCTTGTGTGAGATGGATGCTAGAGCCTGAGGAAGACGGAAACAGGCAGGAACTTGGGAGAAAGGAATTTCAAGCTGACACCTGTTCTAGCCATTTAGTTGATGTTTATAGAGCCCCAGCTAATATCAAAGGCCTTGCTGAAGTCATTATAGTCTCAGTGATGAAGATGGGCACATCCCATCCAATGGGGGAGACATAGTATAAACAAGTAAATCACTCTATCAGTAGTGATAACTGCTAGGAAGAAAACTGAAGCAAGGTAAGAGCACAGAGGTGTATGAGTGTGTGAGTATGGGGGTATGTGTGTGGATGGGTGTGTGTGTATGTGTTTCTCCTTTATTGGGGTTTGGGGATGGGTCAGGGAAGTTCCCCCACGAAGGAAACATTTGAGCAGGGACCTGAATACGGTGAGAAACAGTCATCCAGGCAGAGGGCACAGCATATGCAAAGGCCCAAATGTGGGAAGGAGCTCAGCGTTTGCTGGGAACTCCAAGGAGACTGGCTGGAGCACAGTGAGCAAAGGGGAGAGAGATGGAAGTGAGGCTGCGGCGGGGCGGGGGGTGGGAGTCAAGGGCCTTGGGTGCCTTGGTTAGGAGCCTGTATTTTAATTGGAAACAGAAACCCACTGGAGGATTTTGAGCAGGGGAATGACTATGGTCTGATTTTTGTCTTTGAAAAGATGGCTCTAGTTACCATAGGAAGAAAAAGGAATGTATTTGAGAGGGGCAAGGGGAAGGGATGTCTTTATGGAGGATGGCGTAGAGCAGTGTGGGCTGGGCAGTGTGGCGGGGATGCAGAGGTGGGTTCTGTGCGTGTGTATGTGTGTGCATGGTGATGGTGACGCAGGAAGCTTTGGCCCTCCAAGGCAAAGTGAGCCACGGCAATAGCCCAGGTGTGGAAATCTTGCTGTATTTGCAGAATGGAAGCAGTAATGAACATTTGTTGAATTATTAGCTGCATCGTCCCATTGCACCCTCTTTATGTCTGTGTGATATCTGGTCTCTGGTGCTGTTGTTATCCATCTTTTGTGGTTGAAAAAATGTGGCTCAGAAAGGTTGGGTAACTTGCCCAGTTCTCACGGCTGATGTGAGGGTGAGCCATGACTTGAATGTAGGTTTGTTTGAACCCGAAGTCCATAATGCCACTCGGCTTTACACTACATTTCATGTAAAAGAAACTGCATGCTTGCCAACAGTGGTTCATGGCCACCAGCATCAGAATCCTCTGAGGGGCTTATTAGAAACACAGATGCCCCTCCATCTCCTGAGACAACTTGAACCTACTGAATCAGAACCTCTGAGGGCTTGAGAAACACCTCTGTAGGGGATCAAGGACTCTAAGTGTCTCACACATTTCATCCCAATGACCACTCCTTTCACTCCAGCTCTGGCTCCAGTGTCTGAACTGTTCCAAGAGCTATGAACATTTGTCTTCTTATTGTTTTGAATAAGTAATAGGTTAACAAGGCTCAAAAATAAAAATGATTTAAAATGATAGATATTGTGAAGTGTCACTCTGAATCCCGTCCTCATCTACTCTGTTCCTCCTAATCTCCCAACAGGGAGTAACTATTAGTAGTTTCCTGTGTATCTCCCATTGTTTTCTTAAGCAAATAAAAATATGTAATCTTATTTCCCCCCTTTCTTACAGAAAAGCAATGTGAGGCTTCCTTGGTGGCGCAGTGGTTAAGAATCCGCCCGCCAATGCATGGGACACAGGTTCTATCCCTGGTCCGGGAAGATCCCACATGCTGTGGAGCAACTAAGCCCGTGCACCACAACTACTGAGCCCACGTGCCACAACTACTGAAGCCTGCACGCCTAGAGCCCGTGCTCCACAGCAAGAGAAGCCACAGCAATGAGAAGCCAGTGCACCGCAACGCAGAGTAGACCCTGCTCACTGCAACTAGAGAAAGCCTGTGTGCAGCAATGAAGACCCAATGCAGCCAAAAATAAATAAATTAATTAATTTTTAAAAAAGGCAACATGCCATATACCCTGCTATGTACCGTGCTTTAAAAATTTTTTTAAAATATACTCTAGAGATCTTTTTTATTTTATTTTAATTAATTAATTTTATTTTTGGCTGTGTTGGGTCTTCCTTGCTGTGCACGGGCTTTCTCTAGCTGTGGTGAGCAGGGACTACTCTTCGTTACGGTGCGTGGGCTTCTCATTGCGGTGGCTTTCTTGTTGTGGAGCACGGGCTTTAGGCGCGTGGGCTTTAGAGCAGTGGCTCAGTAGTTGTGGCACACGGGCTTAGTTGCTCCGTGGCATGTGGGATCTTCCCGAACCAGGGATCGAACCCGTGTCCCCTGCATTGGCAGGCAGATTCTTACACTGTGCCACCAGGGAAGTCCCTCCAGAGATCTTTTCACATCCATATATAGAAAGCATCCTCATTTTTTAAATAGCTGCATAATATACCATTGTGTGGATGCACCAGTTTCTTTAACCAATTATGTACTGATAGTCAGTTGGGTTGCTTCCAGTCTTCTGCTCTTAGAGATAATGCGGTAATGAATAACTGCACATGTACATCATTTAGCAACTGTAAGATAAATTTACAGAAGAGGGATTGCTGGGTCAAAGGTTAAAGCATTTGTCATTTTGCTCCTTCAGGGTGAACCATCTTGTATCCCCACCAGCAACATCACAGCCTTTCAATGGTGTTTCTAATATAAAGCAATAGATCTTCACTCCCCATTATCATTCTGATATGAAATTCTGAGACAATATAACCTACTCAAAGTCAGAATTAAAACCAAAAAATCAATATGATGCTTCATCTGGTAATATCAAAGATAAATAAAAGTAATTTATAATAAAATAAGAAGCATTTCACTTTGTGAAGTGCTTGTGTACTTGTGCCTGTAAGCAGACTAAATAGGAATGCCACACCCTCAAATGCAGACTGATACAGAGGTGCTCTATTGGTGACTCAGGATCCATGAGCACAGCTGCAGTTGGAGAAGTGATTTTCCAAAATGGTAAAGCACCAAACAAACAAGCAAACAAAACCTTTTTGGTAAGGTTCTGAACAAAACAGAAGACAACTTTCTCTTTATTACACTGCAGTTGCATTCCTGGAAAATTCAGTGTTTATTAAAACCATGCAAAAACTCCTTTGTACTTATATATAAAATGCGTTTAAGTTCTAGATTCAGGTGATTATAAGCAGATTTTTCTCCTATCTGAATGTCCAGTGGGTCCTTTGAAAGTCCAGTGGGACACAGGATGATTCTTCTTTGTGTGGGACTGTCCTGCTCCCATCCATGAAATGCCAGTAGGATTCCAAGTCATTGTGACAAACAGAGAAGTCCCAGTGATTCATTATGCCGCCAGGGGCAATGCCTTCTCCTGTTCTGAGAATGGCTGCTTTGGGGTCTCCTCTAGAACCCATTCCTTAGACCAGGACCAGGTGAGCATTTCTAAAACACTCACCTCTGCTTCATCATGTTTCACTTCTGCTCAAACCCCTCCAGCAGCTCTTTGTTGTGGCAGAACAAGTGCAATATCCTCAGCTGATGGGACAGAGTCTGCAGGTCTGCCAATGAAATGTTCATTGGCTGGATTCAATGCTTCATTGAGAGTTGGGTGTTGAAATATAGGCTTTTGGGTGAAAATGGCAAGTAGGACCAGATGCCTGGGGCTGCACTTGGCAAATCGAAGGCTTTCTTGGTTCCTTGTCCTGATGTGGCTGTACGAACCCCCTGCTTTGGTTTGGAGACCCTCCTTTAAGTGGTTGGGTGTCTTCGGACTACTGGCTAAACCTTTCTGAGCCCCTTCTGTTAAATAAGAGTATGGCACTAGAAGCCTGAGAGATCCCTTTCAGCACTGATTTTTGTGATTCTGGAAAGGGTGACAGAGTTAGTAACTGATAGGACTTCAAATCTGTGACACTTTGAGCTTTGATTTTATTAATATCAGATAGTTTAAATATTTTTTATTTTTGAGAGAGTAGGAAGTGTCTAGTGGGATCTTTCTTAAATGTGTTGTGCATAATGCTCTGTTTAAGATGGTCCATGTATAAGTTACAAATGCTCAGGGTGCTGTGATTCTCTAGGGCTGTGATTTCCTGTGCCAGGGCTCCTCTCCCCATTCCTCTCCAGTTGCCCCCAAATGCCTGTGATGTTCACCTACATAAGGCTGGCAGAGAATAATGACTTCATCACAAAATGTCATCATGACCTTGATGCCCAAGTGGCTCTCAATATAGTCCAGCAGTCAAGTGGTTGTTTATATATGACTAAGCTGTATGATTTTGCTGTGCCTCAATTTTCTCATCAGTTAATAGGCATAACAATAATATGGACATTACAGGTACTTTTTCTTCATGCATACTATAGTTGACCTCTTGTCAAATTTTATAATTATGCATTTATCATTATGACTTTTGGAGTAAAGCCTGTCTCCCTTAATAGTGTATAAACTCCTTGAGGGCAGGTGTCTGATTTGTTCATCAGTGGGTCTCCAGCACACCCTACGGTCCTGTCACAGAGAGGCTCGACAGTTATTCACTGGATGAATGAGGGAATGCATGAAGGCCATTATCATATAGATATTACATTAGTAGTGGATTGTAGGCTTACAAATAAGTACTAGTATGCTTTCACTCACTCACACACTTATTCATTCATTTAGAAAGAAGGCTCCTGGGGTCTGACAGGAAAATTATTTTTCTCCCAGCCCCCAATTTGAGCGGCAAAGCCATCCGGACCCTTTGCCCTGGGGTCAGGCCGCGCTTGTCTCCGTTTGAAACTGCTAGCACACTTCCATAGAAGGAAGGTGTGCACAGAAGCGGATAATTCATTATAACCGGTTAGTCATCCATGGAGATTGTAGATGCTGCCCGTGGGCGGGAAGCACCTGGCGCTTCCCGGGTGGGGCCTGTTCCCAGAGCTGCGCCCCGAGGTGGGAACACGACCCGCCCACTGAAGCCCGGGCTCTCCCCGCATTCAGCAAAAACACCAAGGGCCCCTGGGCGGTCCTTCTCCCCGCTCAGTCAACTCTGAGATCCAGCCCCACATCTGCTGGGGTAACTTTTTGCAGGGATGCTGGGCAGGAGAGCCGGCCTAGATTCTCGCCCGGAAGCACCAGAAGGAAACTGGAGCCCACCCTTGCTCTCTCCCCTGAAAGCTGAGGGCGTTGAGGCAGAAGACTGGTGCCGGGGAAGGTCCCAAAGCCCTTGTAGGGGAGTCATACAAACCAGGCGAACCCAGGCGGCGGACGCCCCGGGAGACCCCGCGGCATCAGAAGCGCGCGGCTTGCCGGGGGTCAGTCGAGTTGCGCTCGGCAGGTCAAGGATGACTCAGCCTTGCCCGGGTCGGTCTTTACTGCCGGTCGGCGCGAGGGCCCCACAAAGTTCCCAGTCACACCCAGACCTCCCTCTCGCAGAGGCCGGGGTTCCGAAGCCGGGTCCCGGGCTGAGGACGGCGGCGAGAGAGGCTGCGGGGAAGCCTGGTTCCCCGGACGCCCAGGGCTTCCCCGACTTCCTTCCTCCTCGCCCCTGCCTAGGCTAGCCGCTCGACCGCGCCTCCTGCCCAGCGGGTGGGGGTCCGAGTGGGGAGCGGGTGAGCCCCCGAGCCTCAGAGGACTCTCTTACTCCCGAAATCCAGGGAGTCCGCTAGTCAGGATAGACTTGGAGAAGCAGTGCTTCCCTTCCCGACCCCCCAACTCGCCGCAGTCGCGCGGACCCCGGGCCCTAGCGGGCCAGAGCGCGAGCTGCTCGGCAGCCCGGCCCGGGTTCAGGCGCGCCAGGGAGGCCCCGCTGCGGCCCGAAACCGGGAGCCCCGCGCTCGTGCGCCAGCGCCGCGCCGGCAGCGCCGCTCTCCGCGCCTTCCCTGGTCGGCGCTGCGGCCGGAGGAGCAGCCGCGGGCGGCCACGCAGCAGCGCCCGCGCCAGACAGCCGAGCCCTGCTCTCATCCCCACCGCACTCCGCCCTGCCCGACCCAGTCCACCGCGGCGAGCCCCGGCCCCTTCCTCAGACTTTGGCCTCTTCCCTGCACCCCTTGCCCTCCGAGAAACTGCGCGGCGGGGACGGGGGTCGCGCCACCTCTGTGCTCCGCAGGACCCGACCCGCCGCCGCCTGTTACCCGGCCGGGCCCTAGCCTCCCGCCTGCGCCCCGCCCCCCAACCGGCTCTGGGCGGGGGGTTGCGGGGTCCGGCCCGGGGCCAGCCCGAGAGTGGCGCCCACGGCGGCGGACTGCGGAGTTGTAAAGAACTCGGCGGCCGCAGTGGGCCGGGCGGGGCACAGCGCGCTCAGCCGCGGCCAAGGACACTGGAGTTTGCAAGTCCCCGCCCGCGCGGCGCCTCCCACCCTCCCGCCGCGGCCGGCCGGACTCCTTGAGCCGCCGAGGCGGGGCCGGGCGGCCGCCGCTGCGAGAGGCGTGTCTCCCTGCTTCCTCCCCCGCCTGCCTCCCTCTCCACCTCTCTCCCCTCCCTCCTCCTCTCCGCCCTCCCCGCTCCGCTCCTTTTTCTGCTCCCCAAGTGCGCCCGGCGCGCGAGAGGCAGGCGGGGCGGCGTGGAGCAGGCAACCCAGCGCGCTCGCCCACCGCCCGCTCGGCGCAGCTCCCCGCTGCCGCTCTCGTCGCCGCCGCCGGCGCGTCGGAGGGAGCCTAGCATGGCCGGGCCGGGTTCGCAGCGGCGCGCGTCCCGGGGGGCCTCGGCGCTCCTGACCGCCGCGCTTCTCTATGCCGCGCTGGGGGACGTGGTGCGCTCGGAGCAGCAGATCCCGCTCTCCGTGTAAGTGCCAGGTCCTGCGCCGCCCGGGGAGGGTACCCTGCCGCCCGCGACTCGCTGTGCCCAAGTTTGGGCTCCTGCAGGTGCGGCCGGCAAGACCTGCCTCGGGCGTCGGCCTCGCCTCTAGCACCTGCCGGCGGGGACCCGCGTGGGGCGGCGAGACTGGGGTGGGATCCCCTCGCCCCCTCCCCGGGCTGCGAGGGAGACCTGGAGAGGCTCACCGCCGGCGACAGCACCAACTTTGAAGCCTGTTTACCGCATGCAACTTCCATGGGCCGTTTATTTACCCCTTCTTTGCTATCTTGCCATCTCACTTCTTTTTGGGGAGGGGGGGATGGGTGGATTTCTTTCGACTAATCTGTGCCAGGTGATGCTCAGTTTGGGTGGTCAAGTTCTCAGGCAATTATTCAAATAAAATTCAGTGATCTTTCCGGAGAGCCTGGGACACTTTGCGCATTTTGAACTATGTGACCCCCTCGGGCCCCCTCCCGCGCTGCGCTCTGCAGTTTGGTGCTGGCAGTTTCTACCAAGGCAATTTTTGTCTTTTTTTTTTTTTTTTCTCCAATGTTATACCGCCTGGCTCCTTCAGCCACAGCCCCGTGTGTGCGTATGCGTGCGTGTTGACTGTGACACGGTGTTACATTTGTTCCTGTGCCCTTTCTCCCTGCAGGGTGAAGCTCTGGGCCTCTGCTTTTGGGGGAGAGATAAAATCTATTGCAGCTAAGTACTCCGGCTCCCAGCTTCTGCAGAAGGTAAGGTTTCTGTGGTGGCAGGAAGCGATGATTTTTCCAGCACAGAAAATGGAGGCAGATTTAGTTTTCCAAACAAACGTGAACCCCGAGCAGCATCAGTTATCAGAGGTGTCTCTGATCCTCCGTTTCTTGGCAATGTACTGTGCAGTGACTTCTCCCTACGAACCGGTTATTTTTAGATGACACTTGGTTCTAAACACAGAGAAAAGGAGGATACTCACTGGCACTGTCCTGGCTGGGGCTCGGAAACTGAGTGTTTTTGCATGGCTCTCCTCTCAGTGTCGGTATTGCTGTTTCAGTGTGAGAGCAGATGCTCCTCTGGCCAAAAAACGCTAACTTCATCCAAGGGGCAGAATCAGTGCCTGTTATGATGTCTTTCACCTTGCTGCGTTGGAGGCTGGGGTTCAGTATATCAGAGAAAGATGCTGCACTATTGTTTGTCATCCCCGCAGTTGTACGATCCCATTATTCCCCAATCATCTAGACTCAGGGCTGGGATGCATTACATCATTACAGATAAGGAGAATGAATGTGGTTATCTTTCCACTCAGCTGCACTGCTGGGTAATAACCTATGAGAGCAGTCCACAAACTTAAGAAATTGGTCTGCATCCATATATTCTGGAGAGTAATGAGAATGCAGAATTGATTATTAGGCTTTTATCAGAAGCTGCATCAATTTTAATTCAAACAGGCAGCATTATGCTTAAAATTACATTGTGAGATATATGGTCTTTCGCCCTCCCCTCCAAGAAAAAAGGGGAAAAAATGGGCTGGGGAGGAGAGATTAGAGGGCTTAAAAGAATTTCAAGGTAACAAATCAACAGGATTAATCCAAGAATTCTCTCAAAGATAGAAAATAAAATTGGCCTT
Source organism: Mesoplodon mirus (assembly GCF_964341445.2). NCBI lineage: Eukaryota > Metazoa > Chordata > Mammalia > Artiodactyla > Ziphiidae > Mesoplodon > Mesoplodon mirus. The sequence continues at coordinate 34,926,690 of NC_138988.1, read as the reverse complement.
TAGGGGATAATTCTCTGATACAAAAAGCTTAAATTGTTAAGTTAACTTTTAAGTATTTTAAAATGTGCTTTTTGGGCCAATGTAACATATGTGTCATGCATGCTGCCTGGTAACCAAGTACGTATTTTATTTATGGCATTCTGCTTTAGAGAGTAGAGTTTTTGGGGACATTATATGAAACAGTTTGTCACATGAAATCCAAATATCGTAATGAAGCATCAGCCCACAATGGAATGACAGAGGTTAGCCTGGCTTAAAAATTGCCAATAGCCATATTCTCTGAAACCATGGAAAGACTTATCACAACTCTGTTATTTGGGGATGGAGTTCATTGAATTATAGGCAGTTGATAAAAACTTGAGGTTATGATGTGCCTTTATGGTCAGTGATAATTTATATACCTGTGACCTGCCTCTCAGTTTATAGGAGTTGCCTTTTTTGCTAATGTTCTTTTAATCTGGACCAGTCTGTACTCAGCTTTGGCATTTTGCCTACGTGTCAGATGTTTTATGTGAAGAGTTCTGGCCTATTGCATTGCCTGTGTATTTTGCTTATGCTTTTAAAGAAGAGAACATTTTGTATAACTTTAAAGAAATATTTTTCATCTGCACGTTGTAGTTGTAACAACTCTGAAAGTAACCCTTCAGAGCCTGTGAACTTTTTTGGGGGGGGCGGGCTGTGCTTACATATCTTGTATCTCACATTTTGTAGGAGCACATGAAATATATTTTTTCCTTCTCTCCGAAGTTAACACACCACACACACACACACACACACACACACACACACACACACACCACTGCACAAAATCCCATCAACCATATTATTGGCTACTCTATAATAGCAAATTGGAAAAAGCTAAAATGCTTCTCTTACCTTAGCATCCTTTCTGATACTGTATTCACAAGCCTCGCTTTGCTTTTGTCATGTTTGCAGCTTGACAATTGGGTAATTATTTCCAGCTGTTTGTGGCTTTGTTGTCATTTCTTGCTGTTGCCTGACATTTTGTAATCTGATGCATGGGGAAGGTGAGGTGTTGGTGGGCGTTAGGTTCTGGGGTGGGCATTTACTCTTGCATTTGGATTGCAGTCACCGGCCATGGAGTCCTGCGATACCCAGGGCTTTGGCTTGCTAGGCAAGGACTTCCATGAATGATGGGGCAGGGCATGTTAGACAACTTGGGGAGGTACCTTTTGGTTATCTTGGCGCATTGCCCCCAAATATGATTGTATTTTTATAATCAGCAAAGAAAATTGATTTCGAGAGCTCAGAGTATGAATGAGAAAGGATGTGAGGTGCTCAGAGTTGGGGGAGGCATAACATCATTTGGAAAAGCAAGGAGACAGTTGCCTTTCTCTTACTTATTTTCAAGTTTCTGGCCATTTGCATGAGGAATTACTCCTCTGAGTCACAACTCTATGCACTCTTCCATCACATCACTGCATCCTTGACAATTAAGATACTCTTGAAATGAGTTAGAAAACTTGGTTGATAAATACATTAACACTGTAGTAAGGGGAATCAAAGGTATTGTGTAAGAGTCTGTAATCATACTTTTAAGGCATGGACATTTAAAGTTGATTTTCAGTTAAGTAAGGTATATTGTATACCACTGTACAGGTTTATGTACTCTATGTAGTTTTTCTAATTGACACTTTATGTTGTGAATTGATGCGGGATGTTCATTTTTAGAATGGGAGTGTAGTAATTTTTGCACTAAGGCAAAAACTTTACAAAATAGTAATTGTGAATATAAGTTAAATAGTAATTGACCACCAATTTTAAAGTGTTTGGAGACTGGGAAAACTGCCATTTTAGTAACAGGTTTTTATTAGGTAATATAATTCGAGGTAGCAGTATTATCACTGATTTCCTCAATGTAAATATAGCTATTTAACAATGTACCTCACTGCCATGGCTTTAGAAAGGAGATTTCATCAGTTGTTTCTTTGTTTAATACCGTGGCTTTCATTACTTTAGCTTATGATAATATATTTGGTATCCACTGCCAGACTTTTCCTATTTTTTCTATTTTTTTCTTTGCTGAGCACAGGAATAGCAATCTGTTTGTTACTTATAAAGAGGATATTTTTGATTATATAAAATGCTGTAGTCCACATTTTAGCAAAGTTTTGTGTTTCCAGTACAGAATGGAAGAACGTAGGACTTGTATATTGGAGTGGAGTCAATCTTGAGAGGCTTTAGTTGTTATAGGACAGCGGGCCCCTGAAAGCAAAGCACTGGAGTGTGGCTGTGTGCCTGTGTCCTGCCTTCTTAGCTGGCAGGTACTGCAGGGGTTTCCATTCACTTCAACTTTTAATTAACTTTCCTATTTGACATATTCATGCCAGTATTCAGCTGCCTCTATCTTGCTTCATTTTCCCCAAAGAATGCGCTTTGTGTGGCTTCTTTTGGGGAGGCATAGTTTCATTATCTCTCTATTTTGGGATTCAGTGAGAAGCATTCTAGTAGGTCCAGTAACCTAGGCTGTTAAACTCATGGGCTCCACACCCCTAACATTCACAATAAAAGGTATTAAACTGGCATGATTCTCATTTCATCCTTCTTAGGGAGAATTTGGTAGGAGCTGGGTTTGTCATTCTGTTTAGTTCTGCATTCAGGGAATGCATGTTCATGGGAATGAAGAGTTCCAATTATATTTTCCAGAATCGTGATGATAAATACACAGCGGAAATACAGGTACTGTCTGTCTCTGCCATTAATGCTAGAAAAGAATTGACATTTACTTTGGATGCCTCATGCAGCACTTATCAAACGTGCTCTCCTTGGAATGCATAACCAGGTTTTTGCGTTATCACCTATTTATTGAGAGAGCGGCTTTAATACATGAATGTGATGTCTCTTTCCACAGGACAGAGTCAGCAAAGTAAAAGGCTGGTTCTTTTAAGCCATTTTGATAATTATGACTTTTTATCAATGTTGAAAGTGATGGTCTTTTAAATAATTAAATAGGAGTATTCATTTATCAGGAATTGGGTAGCAGTGCTGTGCTGCCTGTAGGAAGCCTGACACTCTATGGATTGCTTTTATTGGGGAGGCGCTACTAGGCTGAACATTTTTGTTGAATAAACGCGGTTATTTGTCATCCCACGAGATTAGTGCATTCAACCTGTGCTGCCAGCGTTTTAATTCACGGCACCACTTCAATTACTGTACTTTTCCCTGGCAGATTATTTTTCAAAGTCTTGAAATCTCGGAAATGACAGTTTTCAATCTTTCAGGGCAGTTTATTGGTCTCATTAGCCCAGTTACCAGGACATCCACAGAGCAGGATAAACCAGTTAGAATTCATTTCGTGCATCTTATGCACACATATATACCTTATTGCATTTGTACACTCATGCTTGGTCACTTGAGGACCAGATAAAGTTCTTTTTGTATGGCTTTGCTAAGTGTTTGTCTGAGCCTCTTTTGTTCATTTTTTTCTTTCCTTCTTTTTCTCAAAGTTTCTTTTCTGACAGAAATATTTCTGCTTTGCTTTTTCTCTCATTGGGAACTGCTGCAGCCTGAGTTGCTCCGATTTACAAATGCTAGTCAAAATTAAGGGAAATGAAAACATAGGCATGGTTTTCTTGTTGGAGGCAAATTTCAGACTTTTAATTCCAATGTGGTTATTAATTTTGATCAATTACTCAGGTGATCTCAGGCGGATTTTATTTTATTTTATCTTATTTATTCTAATACCAGTGTGCACTTAGGCAAACACATGAGTACCAAACCACCTAATAATTATAAAGTCTGTCAGGCAAGGGCAAGCACAAATAACGTTTCTAGTTGTGATGAAGACATAGCTGTGTATCATGATGAACAAAAGTGAAAGAAATGTGAAACCATTACCCCAAGTACCTGTGGCCCTGCAAGATGTCCCATTGTCCTGCAGTTTGGATCACATATTTGTGGAAGTCAGGTTTGGGGTTTTAGGCTTTTCAGTCTTTGATCAATCCTCGCCTAGGTGTTTAGTGCTCCCACGTACGTGGAGCAATAAATGACTTGGTATATTGGGCTTATCGAAAGAGGTGTACATTCTCACAAGGATCCTTTGTTTCCGGTCTGTCATTAATCCAGATCTATCATTACAGATTACCAACAAATAAGCTTTTTCTTTATCCAAATACACATCCTCTGTTGGAAGTGAGTGGCATTTATATTGGGGGTCCCCCCGTCTTTTGCAGTCACAGTGCTTGTTGAGACCCACAGTGTCCTCTAGGCAGAGACTTCGCAGATTGCGTGTTCCCTGGGACACTCAGATTGGACTTAGAGGTTTGCTGTGGCTGAGACTGAGAAAAAAGGAAATAGATGTTATAAATGCCAGCCTATGAATTAGTATATGAGATTCTCCCTCCCCCGACCCTGACTCCTCTTTTAATGTAATTTTTATACAAGAGACATAATGGCCTGTGCTTCATCTTCAGTGGCTACAGTGATGCTTTTGTGTATCATGGAACAAGAGGAAAAGTTCCTCATGTCAGGCTCCTGGCAACATCAATAGAATCTTCATCAGCCCTCTTTGGTCCATTAAACAAAAGTGAGCTTCTCCTTCATGAGAAGAAAATAATGCAGAGGAAGAGGAAGATGCTTGATTTCCCTGAGTATTTACTGACCAGCAAACTGAGGTGATCGTTCCTGAAGTGCAAAGTCAGCCTCAGAGACCCCTCTCTGACACAGTCCAGCCTGGACCACAGCTCACCCTCAGCAGATGAGGCATCTGTACAGCTGATGTGTTTTAGGGGATTTTTCTTTGCATAGCCACCATGTCTGCTTTTCAGAAGAAAGTTATTTTACAGACACAACTTAAAAAAGGGTCCAAGATGTCTTCAATAAATGGTAAACATTTTAATTTCCATTTGCTTTGAACAACACTCATTGTGTGCTCATTTCAAGGCTGTTTAAATAAGGCATTACATTTGTAAGGTGTGTTACGGTTATATGTTGCAGAGCTTCCCAGTTACCCCAAATCAAGATTATGGAAATAAATAACTCAATAGTCAAACTATTAATGGGCATTTCAAGGCCATATTGGGAAGGAGAGCATTATCTCTTGACAAGAAATAGATGGCTGTTTCGTCAGTTTATGCACTGCAAGTATTTATCTTGGCACCCGATATTGGAAAACAGTACTCTCCCAAGGTTAAAAGAGCTGTTATCCACGTAAACGATCTGGACAGACAAGTTGGGCAGAGCTGCAAATGGCTGTGGGTTCACAGACCAGACCTCTGGTTATCCATTTTAGGTGAAGCAACTGCCAGTCGGTATTTTGGGCTTGCACAGGTCATTACCATTATACTTATTAAGTTTGTGTGTGTGTGCGTATGCCAGTAGAAATGAACGCTGCTCATCACAGAATGCAGCAGGTGCTGCCTGCTAATGGGGAAGATTGTTCTTGTCCTCTTGTGCTGCTAGCGAGAGTGGCTTAAGGGAGAGAACCAGGGTGCTGGGACGGAACCGAATGACCCAGTCCACCAAGCTCGGTTTATCCAGCTTCTGAGATTTTATAGGCAGCTGCAGCGGAGGGTCTGCTGAGACCAGGAGCAGCTACATAATTTGTGGGGCCCAGTGCGAAAGCAAAACGGGGGACCCTTTGTTAAAAAATTATGAAGAATTTCAAGATGATGATAGCAGAGCATCACAGGGAGCACGGGGCCCATTGGGCCTGGGTGAAGTCCCCTGAAGGATGGGCCGTGCTCATTTCGGCTTTCTCTTTTCCCTGCTGGGTAGCTCATCCTCTCATTTTATTTTTATTTTTATTTTTTTAACATCTTTATTGGAGTATAATTACTCTCTCTCATTTTATTTCAATGTTCTGGCCACAGTCAGTTGGGAAGGCATCCTTTGCCCATTTTTCTTCATCATCATAATAGCTGCAGAGCTTGGAACATTTTCAGAGACACATCTCGGGAGATGCAGTGTTGTTAAAGCAAAGAAAAAGGTCACTGGCCTAGGAGCCTAGGAGCCCTGGTGTTTGTCTTCTTATCTTTTCTGTAGGCATTTCCCGAGTGGCCTTGGGCAAATGGTCTAATCTAATAGTAAAAACATGTAGCATTCACTCTGGTGTACCTGCATTCCAGGTACCATGATAAGTACTTTACATATGTCATCCCACTGAATTCTGTCTACTACCTGATGAGTCAGGAACTACCATTCACCCCATTTTTCAGATTTAGAAGTTGAGGATTACAGAAGTTAAGCAACCTCCCCCAGGTGACCGACCTGGGCTTCTGGAGTCTGCTTGCCTGGTCCCTCATCTTTGTGTGACCTTTTCCCATCTCAGTTCTAGTTTGAAAACAATGTGAATAATACCTGTGTTTCCCAACCTCACGGGTGTTTGGGAGGATTAAATGAGATAACATCTGGCCGGAAACAATCAAAGCCTGGGAAGACAGCTGAGAGGACAGGGTTTGGAGTTAGATGGACTTGGCATTGAGTCCCAGATCTGCGGTGTGACACTTCTGAACCTGCACCCTCCAGTGTGAGAGGAGACCAGTGCCTTCTACCTTACAGGCTGTGGTGAAGGTTAAATGAAATAAAATACGCAAAGCACTTAGCATAGTACCTGGCATGTAGAAGCTTCCTGCCATCGAGCTGTGGAGGTCATTATTGGTGGTGTGAGACAAAGACAAGCTCTTAAGATAACCTTCATTGAGCATCTGTGGGACTGGCTCCATAGACATGAATGAGCGAGTGCATGAACAGGGGAGTGGGCCCGAGTGCTGGCAGGCAGGAAGGTGGTCCCACCTGGCACCTGACAGGGAGGAGCCTGGGGAATCAGGTACTTCGGAGCAGGAGGGGACTGCAGGGGACCCAGCCTCTGCCTAGACCTTCCCTCTTCTCCTAGAGGTCAGCTCCCTTCCCACAAGAGTCAGGGCGATGCCCACATGAGGAATTGGGGTTGAAGAGCCTCCTCAGGGTCTTCCTGTTACCCCCTCCTTGGCTCGCCCTGCTGTGCAGGTGGTGTGTCAGCTGAGGAAGGGCCGAGGGTCCCCAATGCTCGGAGTGAGGCCTGAAGCCGCAGGAGAGACAGTGGGCCCAGTGACTCCCCCACTGTGGGAGTGCGTCCAGAAGCCAGCCTCGGACACCTGGTGCTCTCCAGGCATTTCCTCCATGAGAATTCTTCCCGCTAGGTTTGGAGGACTCTAGACTTCTCCTAACAGCTTCCTGGGAGAGTGCTGCTGGAAACCAGACAGGATGAGGCACCTCACTGGCAGGGTGTCCTTTCCCCCAGTCAGAGGGCAGGGAGGTGTAGCAGCGCATGGGGACTGCCATCGGCCAGCAAGTCATGGGAGGCACTGAAGGGCATCCTGGGTTCTGTGGCCCTTCCTGCTGGCCCTGCCCACCTCCTCTTCAGAGCTTCCTTGGCACAGCCTGTTGCTGTGTTTTGGCCTTTGAGCATCTGCAGTCCTCTGTGATCTCCTTAAAGCTGTCGAATGAGTGACATGTGCCGCCCCTCTTTGTGTAAACGTTGGTACTGACTCTGGGGGAGATGATGCTATTGTAGTTGTATAACTTTTAACCACTGTTTATGCATAAACCATGTAGTCAGCAGTGAAAGTCACTGAGACATCAGTTATGAAAGTCAAGTGCAAAAGCTTTGGTTGCTCCATTTGGGCCAAATAGTTCAGAAAATCACCCAAGAACCATTCGTACCTGGGACTGTTACAGAACTACAGGGTCTGCGCTGGTGGCTTCTCAAAGTCCACCAAGATCATAACCAACTCAGGTGAACAGACTGTTCATTGGGACTGGACAGGGAGGCAGTGGACTTTTGGGGGGAGTGTTTAATGAGCCAAGCATTCTTTATATTAAAGTAGATAATGCAAGGCATCTGCTGTGGTCCTTTGTTGCACTGGGAGATGGCCCAGGTTATCTACCTCCTACAGGCGGGGCTTGCAGCTCAGAGAGGTGTTGCGCTTGCCACGTGGTAGAGGTGGACTCAGACTGGAGTGTTTTGACCCCCAAGCCTTTGACTTTTCTCTGCAGCGTGAGTCACCTGTGTGAGCTGCTCCCACCTGAGCACCAGCTTCAGTCAGGACCTCAGCAGGATTAGAAGGGCCGGGTGGGTGGGGTGCTAGTGCCCTCTCTGGTTTCTTTCCCCCAGGTGTGCTGTCCTCAGGTGGGGTTTCAAGAGGTGTTCTCTTGGCAGTGAAGGCTTTGTGGGTGTTGGGCCCCCATGAGGCGGGGAAGGACTTCCTCCCGCTCCAAGGGGCCTTGGAGCCATGATGGGACAGGAATGGTTCCTAAGGGAGAGTGGGCAGGTTGACTGGAGGAGCCCTGGCTGGCAGTGGAGAGGTGTGGGTGTCGGGTACCTTATACTTCTGCTCAGCCTGGAAGGCAGGGCTGCCAAGGAAGAAAACAACCTTGCGAAACTCCCGAGCAGGATTCGATCTCATCTTAGACAAGAGGACTCAGCTGATCTGCAAAAAGCAGGGAGTATTTCCCCTCACATTTTCCTCCAAAAGTCAAACCTGCTCTTCATCTGTTTGCTCAGGTCCCTAAGTTTGGCTCGTGAGGGTGTGCCTTTTACACTTGATGGTTTGATTCATTTTCTTGAGACTTTAGTGTTTTGCATTAAAATGGAATCAAAGGTATAATTGGCCCTTGGAATACCCCCAAGTCTAGACCCTCCCATGCTATAAACTTGACCCTGCATTTCCTCCTCCATAACTCTTGGCTCCCAGGAAAGAGCCTGTCTGTTTTAGAAGGATCTAGATTTCTATTACAGTGAGCCATGCACAGCTGAAAAGAGGTTTTTAAAAAGAGCATGGGCTTTGGAGTTGAATTCCACTCTGCAAGTCACTAATTTTACCTACCTGGGCCGTGGTTTACTCATTCTATTAGTACAGAATAGAACTAATAATAAAAGCTCCTGTGTCATAGGGCTTCGGAGAGGGCTAAATGAGAGAACACAGATGAAGTACTTCAGAACAATACGCGGCACACGGGAAGCCTTAGTTCTCTGGCTACTCTCTTGTTTATAGTGTCTGCTTCATTAATGAAGAGCAAGAGGAACTCCTGGAATTTTAGTCGCTTTGATCCCACAATGAGTTCATAAGATTAAGGCAGTATATGTCGCACACATTTAATGTGACAGAGGCACAATGGCAAACAGAAGCATTTATTATGTCCCCGTGAAGGTATTTTTTTTTTTTTTTTTTGCTTTCTTTCCCTAATTCTTCCCATCCTGTCCCTTGTACAGTACAGGTGGGGCAGTTGTGGGATTCACTTTTTTTTTTTTTTTTTTTTTTTTTTTTGCGGTACGTGGGTCTCTCACTGTTGTGGCCTCTCCCGTTGCGGAGCACAGGCTCCGGACGCTCAGGCTCAGCGGCCATGGCTCACGGGGCCAACCGCTCCGCGGCCTGTGGGATCTTCCCGGACCGGGGCACGAACCCGTGTCCCCTGCATTGGCAGGCGGACTCTCAACCACTGTGCCACCAGGGAAACCCCTGGGATTCACTTTTGTTCTTGCTATCATGCTGTACTGTAATTTGCAAAGCAAGGTGAGAGAAATACCAGGCAGGCATTTGGCTCTTTGTACCTGTGCCATCCTAAATGCCTTTTCCATTGTGCCTTGTTGAGGCAGAGGTGGAAAAATAGTATAAAAAGAACAATAGGTGGGGGAAGCAGTAAATCCACTGGAGATAAGTAGTCTTTGGCCACGAGTCATAACATATGGCTTTCCTCCTAGCCTCCTACCAGTTCCCATTATCAGTGAAATTTCTATTAACACAATATGCTGCATCATGTACAAACAGCTCAGCGAGCATAGCTTTTTGCCCCACTGACATAAATGGTGATCGTTTGGCTTCTGGGATGGTAAAGCTCAAATTTGAGTGTTCTTTCTTCTCAATTTTGGCCTGGGCCCCTGTCAGAAAGCTATGCTTTTGAGGGCACACCTTGAGGGAATCACTGTCAGGCAACGAGTAAAAGGGGTGTGTGTGTGTGTGTGTGTGTGTGTGTGTTTTGATATACACGGGCTGTTTCCCTTTGTTAAAAACTAGTAACTACTTTAAAATCCCAGGGTCTGTAGCCAAGTTCCAGTGTTTCAGAACATCAGGAGTCATTTGGTCACCCTGAAGTAACATGTGATCCTCCCAGGAAAGGGTTCACAGCTCACTAATCTTATTATTATTTTTTTAAAACTTATTTTTGGCTGCAATGGGTCTTTGTTGCTGTGTGCGGGCTTTCTCTAGTTGTGGCGAGCAGGGGCTGCTCTTCGTTGCGGTGCGCAGGCTTCTCATTGCGGTGGCTTCTCTTGTTGCAGAGTGCGGGCTCTAGGCCTGTGGGCTTCAGTAGTTGCGGCATGTGGGCTCAGTAGTTGTGGCTCATGGGCTCTAGAACGCAGGCTCAGTATTTGTGGTGCACGGGCTTAGTTGTTCCACGGCACGTGGGATCTTCCCAGACCAGGGCTCGAATCTGTGTCCCCTGCATTGGGAGGTGGATTCTGAACCACTGTGCTACCAGGGAAATCTGACAGCTCACTAGTCTTTTGAAAAAAGCCAACAATACACATTTCCCAGAACAGGAGTTTCAGAATTTTGGAACTATAGCTAGATTTCCTACTTAAACAGCAAGATTTTCAGGTTTTTTTCATGAAACAAATGTACAAATTCCCTATGAGTGATATGAAAAATATGTAAACTGAGAAAGAAATTAGAGGATTATTGGTTTTTAAAATTTTACTTTAAAGGGAGGCAGTTGGTCTTGGAAAGGTAGAACTGTGTAGAGGTAAGAGTCTGGATCTGAGACAGGCCTCTCCAGGGTAGAATCCAGTGCTACTGCTGACTAGTCTCATGACCCTGACAAGTCAGTTGCTGAACCTCAGTGTTCTTATCTGTCAAATGGGCACAATGGTACTAACTTCTAGAGTGGAGTTGAGAGATGTAAATGAGAAGATGCACACAGAATGCTTGGTAATAAGTGGCTCAGAGGAAGTGTTTAGAAAAGGTGGGCTGCTGCTGCTTTTGTGATTGTTATTATTATTCCCCAGGAGCTCTCCCACATATCAGGGCAGGTTGGCTGCTGAAGACAGTAGTCTGTGCACGGGGGGAGAGAATATCAGACCACCCGGAGGTCTTATTTACAGCCCTCCACTAGAGCTGCCCACCACTGAGCCCCACAAGGTCTTCTTAGGAAGTAATCGTAATAACGATGCAGGTACTTTATTTGCATGTTGTGCCATGTGCTCTATTTGCATTGTTTCATTTAATTTCTCACAAACAATCCTGAGTTTGGTTCTGTCATCATCTCTATTTTAGAGATGCAAAAACAAAGACAGAGAATATATCTTGGCCCAAGGCTACCCAGCTCCAAGTGACAAAGGCAGGCTTGGAACCTGGGTCTTGTGAATCCTGTTCAGCTGCCTGGGCTGGGGTGGGGTCTGAGGAGGGACATTTGGGTATTCCCAGGACCAGCATGTTCCCCGTGCTTTGATTTTAGCCTGCTGTTGGCTTATAAGGTTGGTTGGTGGAAACTTCTCTGCCCTTAATCCTTTCTCCAACGGAATTCTTAGCTTTTGGTGCATTGTCATTTGCTTTCATAATACAGAATTAAAAAGGAGCAAGAGTCATGAAGAACCTAGGGGTAAAACAGGAATAAAGACACAGACCTACTTGAGAATGGACTTGAGGATATGGGGAGGGGGAAGGGTAAGCTGTGACAAAGCGAGAGAGAGGCATGGACATATATACAGTACCAAACGTAAGGTAGATAGCTAGTGGGAAGCAACCGCATAGCACAGGGAGATCAGATCGGTGCTTTGTGACCGCCTGGAGGGGTGGGATAGGGAGGGTGGGAGGGAGGGAGATGCAAGAGGCAAGGGATATGGGAACAGATGTATATGTATAACTGATTCACTTTGTTATAAAGCAGAAACTAACACACCATTGTGAAGCAATTATACTCCAATAAAGTTGTAAAAAAAAAAAAAAGCAAGAGCTGGAATGAGGGGGGGCGGGCCCTGTATGCCCTCTAGGTTTCTATAGTTTTCCCTTTTATTATAATAAAACGATGCTGCTTGTTTTTTGATTTCCTTTGAGGATCAGCCAGGCCTCCCCTCATTAGGTCTGACTCTTAAGAAGCCTTTCTGAGAATCTCATTGAATTTGGCTAAATTTCCCTTTGTGTGTTTCCCATCATGGTAATGGATGATTGTGTGAAAGAGCCAGCTTGGGCTCTGGGACCCTGGTACAAGACAGATCTGGCTTTGAGGTCCAGCTTGGCTCTAGTTAGCTTCACTTCAGGGCCTCAGGTTCCTTATCTGTAAAATGGGGTCATGGTGAGGATTAGCTTTGTCAATATGTGGTAACAGTCTTAGCACAGAACTGGATGTCTGGAAAGTGCCCAGTAAATTTTAGCTCCTTGTTTTTTGTTATCCCCACTCTTTGTCTGTCTTTCCTGGATATTTGTTGGTTCTTCCTTTTCTTTTTTTTTTCCCTCAGGGCAGCCACAGTTTGTTTTTCTGCATGATTGACAACTAGCTTGAAGGCTATAGCCCTTGGACCCACAGGGTCAGTTTTATTTTGCGTGGTATGAGTCTGGCAGATCTGTCGTGCCCAGGCCATTCTGGGGAAGTGTGATATCCTGAGGATGCTAATCTCTTTCAGTGGGGGTGGTGGGTGTGGAGAAAGAGGCAGGTGAGCCAGAGCTGAAATTCCCCGAGGGCAGGCTTGTTCTTTCTGATGGGAGAGGGTCCTCCTTTGGCACTTAGCACAGAACTACCTTTGGGTGGGCTTCAAGGGCTGTTTGTGGAATGCATGAATGTATGGATAAAGAAAGGAGCCTTTTCCTGGTGTTCACACACTGGTGATGGGAATAACACTCTTGTGCCCAGGCCCAAACTAGGTCCTTCACAATCCTTTCCCCCTCTACCCTCCAGTGCTGGGGTTTCTGAGCCCCTATTATCAGGTATAGATGCTGCAGAAAGTCGGGGCCGCCTCCCAGCTTCAGCAATCCAGCTCTGAAGCCCTGCGGGTGGGTCCTTTGCCCATAGCCTGCTTGGTGCCAGCAGGGACTGCCAGACATCCGAGCCAGCTGGTCCTCGCTTCTCCCAGCCCATGACCCCTCTCCTCGCCCTTGGGGAGCATCCCAGCCCATCTCATCAGCACCCGGAAAACACGGCCGAATCTCCCCACTCCGAAGTAAGTCTCCGAGCCTGGCAGAGGGGTCCCAGCACCTCCGCAATGCCAAGCTGAGCAGCTGTGGCGGGAGCACCGCAGTGCCGGGCGGGTGTTCGAGGAGCACCAAGCGAGACTGATGGGGCCTCTGCAGCCGCCACCATCAATCTGGGGGTGGCAACTCGGCAAAGGCAATTAGGAAGCTGCTGCAGCTAATTCCATGAAGCGCTCGAACACCACATTTCCAGTGACATTAGGGAGAAACGTGAATTTTAATTTCTATCCCTTTCATCTTCACATGGGGTCATTACCTGGCCTTCTCAGAAGCCCTGCTGGCATCAAGATGCTGCTCGGTGTTTGCTGGGCACGATGTCACCTTCTCTGTGCAGCTTCCTTTGATTGTACACTTGTTTGTTTATTTATTTTGTACATCCCTGGGACTGGGTTTCTGAGTCTGTGCATTGCAGGGGTTTGGGAGCCGCATCTTCGTCGGCTGCAGCGTCCACAGAGCAGCGATACCCATTCCTGGGCAGCATCCCAGCTGCACCCTGCATCAGCTGTTTCCAGCACCTCCACACAGGAGGAAAACTTGTGAGAGGGCTTAAAGCAAGTTTGGGTGATTTGCATTTGTATCCTGCAAGTGCAATTGTCCTTTCTCTTCCCCCTGCCTGGCCCACGGATATGCTGAAAGCCTGCACCAAGCACGCCCCTCTGAGATAAGGGGGAGCAGCTGGCTGGGAAGCGGGAACTAAATTATATGGCTTTAATGGGGGGCAGTTTTGCCAAAAGATGTTTAGCTCCAGCCCCTCCCCTCCTCCCAGTATCAGACCCGACAAAGTATGGCATTTTGAGGTTTTTGGAGAGTCTCGAGTTTGGCTCCTCCCTGGCACGTTATTCTATGGAAGCCTTGAAACTTCCTGCGTGATTTTTGCTCTGTGGAGCACTCCGTGTCTTATCATATCCGGAATTTGCTGTGTGGTCCTACAGTCACCGGAATCTGGTGCCCACCTTTTACCTTCCTGCTGAGCCTGATGACTCACCTAGAAGGAAATGAGAAAATCTCTTATTTGGGGCAGATTTTGGGAACCAGCCCTTTCAGCTTGGGGGTGGGTGCTCGGGGTCTGATGGCACACCCCAGGGGTCACAGGAATGGGCCATGCACGGAGCACTGGCGTTTCCCCTCCCAGCCCCCGGCTTGTGCGTTGATCAGGGCACTGAGGCCACAGAGGGAAGGAAGGCTCCATGTCCTCGAGCAGGCTTCTCCCAGGACAGAGGGAGGCAGCCTCTAGCCCCATGTCCCCCTCCTCCCTGCCCCATGCCTTTGAAAGCTCCCTTGCTTCACTCCACAGGAAACCTTCTCTACTCTCCAGGCAAAAAGGCCTTTGCAACATTTCCTCCTATTAAATCGCATTTAAGCCTGAATTTCATGTAGAGAAAATGTTCCCCCAACGTCTCCCTTTTTTAACAGCCAAAATATTTTGTCCCAATGCGTTGTTGGGGAACATCCCCCTAGTAACATGATGTACATTAGTGAAGTGAGTAGGAGACAGAACAATTAGTCAAGTGCTTATTCATTACTAATAAACCCATCTGAAAACACGAGGCCTCAACTTTCTCCTTTTCCACAATAGAGTTTCAAAGGACTGAAAGCTTCTTTTGGGGGGAGAATATCATGGTTTGGGAAAATCTTCAGCTGTCCTAACAGACTTACAAGAACACGTTGGCTTTTGACTAAATCTTGAAAATGTTTTCTTCCTTCCTTCCTTCCTTCCCTCACTCCCTTCCTTCCTGCTTCAACAGACACTCGTTGAATACTCAATGAGGCGTGTAAGAGCTGTGTTGGGCTCGAAAATCCCTTTGCTGCTGTGGCCATCTTTCGCATCCTCACCCTGAATGCTTCAGTGACAGCACTCTGTTCAGTCCCAAACACATCAGGCTGTGTCACGCCTCTGTGCCTCGGCCGAGGCCATTCTGGCTGTCTACACTGCTGACCCTGTTGCCCTTGTCTGGTTGCTGAGCCCTGACTCTAGAGGATGTCAGACTTCAGCATGCAGAAATATCACCTGGGGAACTGGCTAAGATGCATGATTCCAGGGACCCAGCCCAAGAGATTTGGACTCAGTAAGCTTGACCCAGGGCCCAGAAATCTGCATTCTAACAAATGTCTTAGGTAATTCTGATGTGCTCCAGGGACCATGCTTTGAGAAATGCTATTATATGCCACCTCTGGGAAGGCTGCTGGCTTCCCCTAAAGATCCCCAGTCATTCCCTCTCTTTCCTCCTGGGAAGAAATGTGCACATCTTCCCACCATGGTTTGCTTCCATAACTGTGTGCGTGAAGTCAGTTCCATCATGGGCCAAGAGTGGTGGCTACTCAGTCTCTGAACCCAGCCTAAAGCTGGCACTGGTGCAGCCTTCCTTAGTGTGCGTGGCGTGACTGGAGATTTTCTCTGCAATAGAAATGGGGGCTTTGGAGCAATCAGGCATTTTATCTTTTAAGTCAGAAGGTACCCGGGAGCATGTCTGATTGTTGAAGCAGTTTATAAATCACTGAGCAGAGCTGAAATGGCCATTCTCCAATTTGTAAGATGGAGAGAAATTTGTTGACCTGTTGCCAATGGTTTTTCTTCTTACCAAATAGGTTACTGAGACCTGTGGTTACCAGCCTTTAACAGAAAATTGTTTGGTGAACATCAATATGAAGGGTGCCATCTGCTTCCCATAAAGGCTGCTCCTAATCTCCTAGTATAAGGATTGCTCCCCCAGGGGCCTGTTGGGCATAAAACTGCATTTTTTCTAAGTCAGTGGCTTTCAAAGTTTTTTGAGCATGGTCCACAGTGGTTCAATGAACCCATTCCACACAACTTCACGTGGGAAACACAAGTTTTATGAAACCACTTAGCTTTATTCCCTCCAATGCAATCTGGTCTATTTGATTCGACAGGACTCTGTCCTACTGTATTCTATTCTATTCTATTCTATTCTATTCTATACTATTCTATTCTATTCTATTCTATTCTATTCTTCTATTCTATTCTATTCTATTCTATTCTATTCTACTCTACTCTACTGTACTCTACTCTATTCTACCCTAACCTAGTCTACCCTAACCTGACCTAACCTATTCTATTCTATTCATTGTTCAGCACCGAGAGTCCTTGGAGCTCTATGGAGTGCAGGCTCAGGGAGAAGCAGTGAGCTGACCCAGGTCTGAGAGCTCAGCAGTGTCAGAGCCAGAGCTAGAACTTGGACCTCAGACTCCCAGCCAGAGCCTTGACCTCTCTAGGTCTGGCTGTGAACAATAAATTGATTTCACAACCTAATAAATGTGTTAAGAAAAAAAAAACAGTGCTCTAAATGTTACCAGGGTAAATTATTGGCTAGATTAATTTTATTCTGGAAGGTGTAGTGTTGATCTTTGAGATTAAAGTTGTGTTTTCTCCAATAAAAATGATAGATGATGATAGTTAATGTCTTTCAGCCAGTTGCAATGCTAAGCTCTCTGTATAAATTTCATTTCACCTTCTCAATAACCCCATGGGTTAGATGCTCTGATAGCCCCATTTTCTCCATGGGGACACTTAGGTTCAGGGAGGGGAAGTGACTTGCCCAGGGTCACAAAGCTGATACAAGTGGTAGCATTGGTTCTTGAACTCAGGGCTGTCTGACCATAACACCTGTATTCCTATCTATGTTTGCATTTGCCTCTTCCTATTGCCAGCAGCCACCTTAATTGGTCCCAAGTGTTACCAATGGGCTGCTGTGTGGGAAACCCAGTTAGAGGCAATATGGGGGTGGCATGGTGGAGGGCAACAGGGAGGAAATGTGAGGGAAAAGGAGGAGAGTGGGAGGGGGAAGTTTGGGAAGCACAGGTGAGCAATGGTCTTCAAAACACCTGCTATCTTGCTTAGCACTTAGAGAATTTACAAAGAGTTTTTGCATCTGTGTTATATTGGCCTCATCCTCTTAGAGCATCCATTGCACTGGTATTTGTCATTGTACCTGATGGTCAGTTATTTGTTTTCTCATCTCCTCTCTGACCAGGGGTCATTGTTCAGAGGCCAGGAATGATGCCTTGTCCTTCTTGGCATGCCTAGCACCTGGCCCAAGGAGATGCTGCTTGAGTGTTTGGTGAATGAGCAAGTGCATGAAGAGATCCTTTAATTTAATCCTCACAACTAGCTCTGAGTAATTTTCCATCCTCGTATTGCATTTGATGAAACTGGGCCCAAGATCACAAAGCTAGTGCTGGAAGAGCCAGGTGGAAGACCCCCCCCACACACACACAAATGCAGAAGTGCCTGTTATATTCGTATTTATCTATTTTTTGAAGATTAATTTGGTAATCCTACCTCCTCCCAAGAATTTATCTTCCTACCGTCTCGATCTGGGTTTGCTGACTTTGTTTCCTATTTTTTCTGGTTGTTTGGGTATGATGTGGCTGGACCAGAGGGTCACAAGGCTAGAGAGGTCAAGGCTCTGGCTGGGAGTCTGAGGTCCAAGTTCTAGCTCTGGCTCTGACACTGCTGAGCTCTCAGACCTGGGTCAGCTCACTGCTTCTCCCTGAGCCTGCACTCCATAGAGCTCCAAGGACTCTCGGTGCTGAGACTCAGCATAGTTCCAAAGGATGGCAGATCCTACATTATTTCCCATCAGCTCCACCATGGGATGGGTGGTACTCTTACCATTTTGCCAGTGTCCATCCATCCTACCGACATCTGTTGCCCTGCCTCTGTCTGAACCAGGCACCTGCTGGAGTAGATGGAGGTAGGGAGATGCTGCTGCCCATACCCCCAGGTGCTTAGCTTCTCTTAGGGGCGGTGACTCACACCAGTGCAACTCTTCAGAAGACAAGGCAGACTTAGCCAAATGGCCAGGAGAAGACAGAGTCGCATCCATGTTGGGGGGAGGCAGAAAAGACATCCCATCTTGCTAAATTCTCCTCTACATTTGCTAACGTTATTTCCTGGGAATCTTTGTACCATAGACTTGTTCTTAGACTTGTGTCAGGGAATGGAGTCATCTTTGAATGTAAAAGGCAAAAATAAAAGGGACTAAAATATTTGACATATGATGAAGTTCTGTGATATTTTAGTCAGTGAGTAAATTGATATTTATATAACCTGGAATATTCATTTCCCCTGATCCACCCTCCCTTGAATGTTGACTTAATAACATGCCTGCCTAAATGACGTTAATTACTTTAAACTGCCAAATTAAAAAAAATAAGCCAGCGTTCATTCAACAAGTGTGCTGTGATCATTTCTGGCTGGAGCCAGGAAAGAAGAGCTGAAGTCTCTTGTGGGAGAGAAGGCTGAGATGTAACCTGACCAGCTCAGGAAAGGAACTTGTACATCCTGGGATGTACAAGCCCAAAGGGGCCAGACATAAGCAGTGGAGCTTAGGGTTAAGTTTATGACACTGGAAGCTGGCTGTGAGTTCGAATCCTGACTCCACCTGTGACTAGTATATGGCCTTGAGAACTGCTTATCTTCTTATTTTACATTTTCCTCTTCTTTAAGTGATCTCTGTCCCACTGGACTGTTGTGAAGATTACATTAGATCATGAATATAAAATTTAGCTCAGGGTCTGGCAGTCAAAGGAATCCAATGAATGGCAGCTACCATTATTTTAATTCTTACCATCTTGGAGTCATGCACCCACTCTCTGAGGTCACTGGCATTGCCGGATCCAGAGGCCAT
This sequence comes from Mesoplodon mirus, assembly GCF_964341445.2. Classification (NCBI taxonomy): domain Eukaryota; kingdom Metazoa; phylum Chordata; class Mammalia; order Artiodactyla; family Ziphiidae; genus Mesoplodon; species Mesoplodon mirus. The sequence goes on along the minus strand of NC_138988.1, from coordinate 34,907,861 downwards.
CAGCTCCCCAGAGCAAGACCTTTGACTTGTTCATGTCTCTATTTTTGGTTCCCACAACAGTCTTTATCAGTAAATATTTGTGGAGCAAATGAATGAGTGTGGGGAATGAACTTTACAGGCTGAAAAAACTGAGCCTCAGAGAGGCTGGCCAGATCATAAAGGACAGAACAGAGATTCCCACCAGGTCTGCCTTGTCCTCAGCCATGACCATCAGCTACTGGGGGCTTGATGGCTCCTCTCTTTAGTGCTAGCTAAATTCCTGGGAGCAATACCATTTGTCCCCTGCGATCTGAAGGTGAAGTGTGTGTGTGTGTGGGGGGGTGTGTGTGTGCACACACACTTTCCAGGATGGCATCCAAGAAGATAGGTCATATTAGATGTAGCCTCCTGGTTGTTTAGAAACTAATTGTCTGGTAAGTTTTCATTCCGGGGCAAAATAGCAGACTGGTAGCCCTGCTCTCTTTTGGGAAAAACTCCTTAAAAGCTCTTATGTTCTGAAATACTGCAGAGTCCCACTAGGATGTTGAAATAGTTCATACCCATCAAGGCCACATTTGAGGTGCTTTTTCTGGGTCTTGGTAAGGGAAAGCTTTTCCCTTTGAGCTCCATGTGTAGGTGTCATCTTTCTCTTGTGTGTTGCAGTTGTGATTTTAAACCTCCCAGCTCACCCCCAAGCCCCTAAGATTCCCATTGCAATGGGCTACGAAGTTTCACTGTTTATCTTCTTTCTCAGATCCGTTTTGTGGGCAAGATTGCTAGGTTAAGAGAAGGAGAGACAGGGGGCTAAAGCGTGAAGAGGAGTACTTGCTGTTCTTTTTAAGAAGTCCTTGAATTCAGCCCTTGAGTAGTGCAGTATAAGTTTGAGAGATGATGGCTATTAATACTTTGCTTCTTGTGTAGCAGCTTGTAGTCCAGGACGTCAAAATACATCAATAACACATTCCTTCTCCATTTCTCCATTTCATGTGTAGGGAGGTGGTACAGAACATCTCCAGAGAGAATATCACTGCCTTGGACCATGGCTGGTCCCTATAGCAGGAGCAGGAGAAAATCTTAATTTGATGGTTTCTTTTGTTTATTCATTCATTCGTTCATTCATTTATTCAACAAACCTTTTTACCTCTTGCTACTCTGTCCCAGGTATTGTGCTGGGCTTGGGGTAGAGGACAAGGGAAATAAGACACAGTCTGCCCCCTCATGGAGATTACCGTCTAGTGCGGGAATCAGGCATTACTCAAAGAATTAGACTAATGTGTGCAAGTGTTCCTGCAGTGCTCTGAAAGCACACTGACAGCATGTGACCGCAGGACTTTGCTCTGGTCCATGTCAGAGGAGGCTTTGCTGAGGGGATGAGCTTCAGCAGAAACCTGAAGGGTGGCAGGAATTAATATGACAGAGAGATAGAAGAAGGGACCCTGGATCCTGGTCCAGCCTCACCACCTTGCCTGGGCTCATGCTTCAGCTCCTTGCATGGGTTCTTGGTCCCAAAGGTCATTCCCTACTTTCTTCTCAACCTTTGCTTCTTGCTCCCACTGCCCTAAACTCCTGCCCTTGTCCCTAGACCTTCCTGTTGAGTTTTCAGTCTTCACGGCCTCCTTCTTTAGTTTAGCCAACAGCTGTTGAGCTCCTGCTCTGCCAGGGGCTCAGTCCTGGGCCCTCAGCTGCTACTAGAAACCTTTTCCAATCTCTACCTTTTTTCCCTTTTATACCTCCGTGTGGTCATCAGAGTTGACCTTGGTTTCTGATTCCTGTCATACCATCATTAGGATCTTCCCCTCCTCTCCACAAGCTGTTTGAAGCCCTCTGTCTTTATCATCTTTGTTTTCCTTGTGGCTCCCTTGGACAAAGCCTTGTGATGATGATGATGATGACGGCATACAGATACGTGTTGAACGTTTACCAAGAGAGGGACAGATTCAAAACACCTAATACACGTTCACTCATTTAATCCTCACAACAACCCTGAGAGCAAGTTACTCTATTATTATCATCCATATTTAACCAATGACAAAACCGAGGCACAGAGACTATTAATGACTTTCACAGAGTCACTTGGCTAGGAAGTGATAGAGCCAGGATTCCAGCTCAGGCGTTTTGACTCCCGTGTCTCTATCTGTAACCACTGCACTACACGTCCTTCCTAGCACGGCCCACATCAGTCAATTAATACATGTGAAATGGTGACAGGTACAATACGTCCCTCTCCCAGAGTGTGCACAAGTACAGCAACCCTGAGTAATGAAGGAGTAACTAGCTAACGCTGGTCCTCCAGGTGCCAGGAGGGGCGGGGTCATGACTAGATTTCTGTGCTTTAGAATTTGTTCCCATACAGGAAGTAGGGTGCAAGGTTTATGTGCACGTTGGTCATGCCAGTATCCTTACTAGGCTCTGAGCAGATTCTTTTTCCCTAATTGCTTTTCTTCCCAGGATTGAAGCAGTCCCTAGAACAGTCCAAGTTGATGTGTGAATAACTTCCCCTCAACAGAAATGCCAGTTCATTATTACAGGTACAGGTTTTCTGTGTGAGCACATGGGCTTCAAATGGTGCTGGAGACAAGAATGTCCTTGCACTGCAGTGTTGAAATGTAGATTTATTTTTTAAATAAATTTTATTTATTTATTTATTGGCTGTGTTGGGTCTTCGTTGCTGCGTGCGGGCTTTCTCTAGTTGCAGCGAGTGGGGGCTACTCTTCGTTGCGGTGCATGGGCTTCTCATTGCAGTGGCTTCTCTTGTTGCAGATCACAGGCTCTAGGCACGCGGGCTTCAGTAGTTGTGGCTCGCGGGCTCTAGAGCGCAGCCTCAGTAGTTGTGGCTCACGGGCTTAGTTGCTCCGTGGCATGTGGGATCTTCCTGGACCAGGGATCGAACCCGTGTCCCCTGCATTGGCAGGTGGATTCTTAAGCACTGCGCCACCAGGGATGCCCCGAAATGTAGATGTTTGTATGACCACCTGGGAAGAAATAATAGCTGTGAGGAAAGTATAGCTTTTAAATTAAATTACAAAGTGTTGTCTATAACACTTTAGAACATTTTGGAAATATAGAGAAATAAAAAGCAAATGAAGACAAACTGCTCTCCCATTATCCTGGCCTGATTATTCTTAATATTTTGGTGTATTTCTTCCTTTGAATATGTGTATGTATATATACACATATGTATATTTATCTTACATAAATGGGATCATATTGTACAAACTATTTTATAATGGCAAGACATCTCAGAGTGGATCCTGGCAGGGTAGGGATAATCCTTTTTCCTATGAAAAATACAATTCATCCTCTTCTTTGAAAAACTGGGAAGTGTTGAAAGATACGATAAGAAAAAAATGACTCCTAGTCTTATGATGCAGGAGTAACCACATCAAAATTTTGTAGCATTTCCTTTGGACTGCTTGAAATTGGAATCGAACAGTCGATATGAAGTTATTTTGTTTTTCCCCCAACTTTGCCTCATGAACGTGTCCCCTTTTCATTTAGTATTCTTCAAAATGATTTGTTTTCTGGCTACAAAACATTTCACCATGTGTGTGTGGCATAACTTCTGTCACCTTTCTCCCACTGTGGGACGCGAAGGTTGAAGCCCAGGTTTTCCCCCAGTGTAAACAGTGCTTTGTTGAACATCCCTGTCTGTCTGTTCCATTCCTGATCATGCCCCTCAGAGACAGTCTTACAGGGGGAGTCCCAGTGCCAGAGGATGCGGGGCTTTGTAAGCACTCTTCTTTCTTGCTGCCCTTGCTTCTGCTGTCTGTGTGCGTTTGAGTGCGTGTGTGCACACTTGAGGTGTGCTCATTTGCCCTCCTTGTTTTTCCCATAGCATCCAGCTCTGTTCCATGGCTCTCCCAGGCTTACCTGGGAGACCAAACAACATTGGTTGGACTAAACGGCCTTGACTTTTCCTTACATGTGCAAGACAATTGACATGGAGCTCAAAACAAGATTCTGGGGTTAGGTGTACCTGGGTTCCAATCCAGGCTCTGCTGCTTACTGGATATGCGGACTGGAGAAAATTATCCAACTTCCCTGAGTTTCAATTGGCCAAGGGAAAAATAATATCCACTTATTGGGGTTATTAGAAGTATTAAATCAAATGGTATATGTCACGTGCTTAGTACAGAATTGAACACATAGTAAGGGCTCAATAATGGCAAATGTTACTGTTATTATTTTTACTATTAATTCCAGCTTTCATCCCTTAGGGCTATAGGAATTTGATTCATTTTAAAAACTACTACTGTCCATACCAATAGAGCTTTAAAATATTCTAGAGATCAGTTGTGTGTGTGTGTTTTAGCTACTGTCTGTGTAGTTTAGAGGGAGGTCTTAGGGTGTCAGATGTCACTTTAAAAGAGTTTGAGGGGCTTCCCTGGTGGCGCAGTGGTTTAGAGTCCGCCTGCTGATGCAGGGGACACGGGTTCGTGCCCCGGTCTGGGAAGATCCCACATGCCGCGGAGCGGCTGGGCCCGTGAGCCATGGCCACTGAGCCTGCGCCTCCGGAGCCTGTGCTCCGCAACGGGAGAGGCCACAACAGTGAGAGGCCCGCGTACTGCAAAAAAAAAAAGACCAGGATCTGAGTGTTGGCTGGGGGAATCCAAGCTGCCTCCTTAGTCTCCCCAGTGCAGTTGTTTTTGCAGTCAAATAAATTAAGGGTAACAGTAATAATAGGAATTACCAACGACTAATTATAAAATGGGGTGTGTTGCCAATTATGTGGTGGTACCTCAACCCCAGAGGAAATGGAGATATTTGCAGATACGACTTGTGCTGCATACAATTCCCAGGAGGCCAGGGGGTTGCATTTTGAAAATGACAGTGTCCAGGATGCGCGTACGTGGACTTCTGCAGCCTGGGTGGCAAACTAGATGCTGTTTACTGCTAGCTTGGAAAACTGGGTCTCTAGACACTGTTAAGAATTGTGTGTTTTCTTTTGGGGAAGTGTCCCCCTATCCGTTTAATATCACTAAAATGTATAAGAAAGAAGAGGAACAATTCCAGGTGCTTTCTGAGTGTGGGTGGTCCTAAACAGCAGGCCCTCGTCCTGCCACTGGATGTCCCTGTGTCTCATGGGACTCTCCAGGAAAGAGATTGATGTAATAAAGCAAGAGAATGTCGGTGGGAAGAGAGGCTAGACTTCTCTGTGAAGGGGAGGGGGTGAGGCTGTGGGGAGAGGAAGAGTGGCTGGGTGTGGCCAGGTGATGATGGGGCCCCTTCAAATTGTTCCTTTTCATGGTGAGCTCCGTGTACCGCAGCGCCCTCCATGTATCCAGCAGGGCCCCAGGGAATGCTAAACGATCCTGGAGGGTGGGGCCTATCTTTAGACAAGTCACTGAATCTCTCAGCCTTCTTACCTTGATCTCAGGGAATAAGATGCTGGTTGTACCTGCCTGGAAGGGGGTTGCTACAAGGATGAAGCGACTCACAGTGGTGCTTTGTAAGATGCCCTGGGGGCTGCGACCTCCGTGGTGGTTGTGCAGATCTGCAGCCATGCTGTCTCTTAGGGGCATGAGTGGCCCCACTGCCCTGGGGAGAGGCTCAGAGGTGGCCCCAGGCTCCCCAGAACATGCTCAGAGCCCTTGCCTTTCCTGCAAGCTGGACCTGGCAACACCCACTGTTCAGAGCGTGTGGCTAGATTTCACGCCACTGCCATGGATTAAGCAGCAGAAACCAGGAGAGCAGGAGACTGACTGTGTAAAGCCAAACGGGGCCCTTTCTCTTTGGATTCCTGCCCACCCCCAGTCCCTTCCAGGTGACTGATGCCCTTTGCTGCCTGGATCAGCTTTTGACTTGTCTCTCTTCCCACTGATGTTCTGCTGCTCTGTTATGTAAATCTCTCCTCTGGAAGGAAATCTGGCTGAGACAGTTTATAGCCTGGCAGGGAGACTGTTCTCATTTCTCCAGCTGAGGACAAATTGAGGGCCCCGTTGTCAGCTTGGTGGGAGCCCCTTTGGAGCCGACATGAAGCTGGAGCCCCATTTTCTCTGCAGAGGAATTCTGGCCCAAGGCTCTCCTCCACCACCAGTAGGGGCTGCAGCTTGCTCCCCCATCCCTGGTCCCCTCTCCAGCACCCTGCATTTCAGAGGGGGCAGCATTTTCCATCAGAGGTAGCATTTATTGATCATTTTCTCTGGGCAGGGCAGTGTGCTCTACCCTGAACTTACACTGTCTAATTTAATCCTCACCACTTCCCTCTGAGAGAGCTGTGCTCCTGTTTTGCCGGTCATATAGATGCGGAAACCGAGGCACAAGCAGCTAAGTAACTTGCTCGAGGTTCTGCAGTCAGTAAGTAACTCTGGAGAGGTGGTGGCAAGAGGGTAATGTAATCAGCTTAACCTGGAGTGTGAGGATTTGAGGGAGACACGGTAAACAAGGTAACACCAAATGGTTTGGAGCCCGTAACTGCTCACCACTGCGTAGAAGGACCCACACTCTTCTCATGGAATCTTCCCGAGGACCCCAGGGAGCAGGTGTGATAATCCTCATCGTACAGACCAGGAGCTGTACTTAGGGAGGGCTGGCTCAGGTCACACAGGGCATGACCCACAGGAGGAGTTTGTACTCAGATCTGTCCTACTCCAAAGGCCGAACTTCAGCCCCTTGCTATTCTGTGTTGGGTCTACATGCGAGATGTTTCCCTGACCGTGGGGGCTCTGGACTCCCTACTCTGGCTCCAAAGGAAACACAGTCTGATTCATCTCGCTGTGAAAAATAAGCTCACAACTCAGAGTATGTTTAAGAAAGAGTGTGGTAGGAGAACAGCCTCCAAAAGGGTGAGGGCCCTGCCTGAGGCATGTGCTCTGTGCCCACTGCTTGCCCTGCAAGGGCGATGGGGGCCTTCTCGCTCCCCCAGAGAATGAAGACAGCAGGGTCCTGGCATCTCCAAGGTCTCGAGCACAGTGTCTGGCTGTGCACCCAAGAGCCTGCCCGGGAGCCTTGGGACATCACCCCTTGAGCCTGGGTGCCCCAGCAGAGGAGGTGAGGGCTTCCTTGGGGCCTGTCACCCTCTCATCTTCCTGGGTCCCCACACTGTGCTGGCCACATGGCTTGTTCCCCCACGGCTGGAATCATCTTCTCTGGGGGCTGGGGACACGTTCCACCCACTAGCCTTTCTGAGCTGCCTGAGCCTCTGAATCTCTCAGGGGGCAAGCCCAGTGGATTCTCTCAGGGAATCAGTGTTGGAGGCCCCCTCTGTCTTCAACCCGGCTGATGGGGCCCGTGTTCCCTGCCTGTGATTGCAGCAGTTCGTCACAGGGTGGCAGCAAGAGTCAGATGCGAGGCTGCAGCTGGGCTCCGTTGTTGCCATGAACAGGGCCACTGGCCATGGGCCCCTCCTCCCTTTGGAGATTCACCGTCCCAGCCACGGCCCAGCCACGGCCATGGACGAAGCTCAGCGTCACTCATGGCCTTTTCTTGCCTGCGTTGCAAGTTCAGCGAGGAATGAAAATTTCTCTTTAGTGCATAATGCTAATAATACACTTTGATTTCTAGCTAGTTCTTTATGCATTCAGAACCCACACTTTTCCAGGAGAACCAGTGCATAGCTACCCAAAAAGATGAAAAATAAATGTCAGGGTAAGAGCTTGGGATGAGGGCGCAGCTGTGAATCCCCTCTGCATTGTTTACTGTCTCTGTCGCTTGGGCATGTGGCTTCACTCTTCAGGGGCACAGTGTTTCCATCTGTAAAATGGGGAAATGATAGCTTCAGCGTCATGAGGCTGTTGTGAGGAGCAAGGAACGCATGCATTTAAGACAATCACCATAGTGTGTGGCGCAGAGGAACCGTTAGCTCCTCTGATTCTTTAAAAACCAGTATTTGGGGCCTCCCTGGTGGCACAGTGGTTGAGAGTCCGCCTGCCGATGCAGGGGATACGGGTTCGTGCCCCGGTCCGGGAGGATCCCATATGCCGCAGAGCGGCTGGGCCCGTGAGCCATGGCCGCTGGGCCTGCGCATCCGGAGCCTGTGCTCCGCAACAGGAGAGGCCACAACAGTGAGAGGCCCGCATACCGCAAAAAGAAAAAAAAGAAGAAAAAAACAAAACAAAACAAAAAAAACCCAGTATTTGGTGTAGAGAGCATTAGCAGGTGAAAGGCATCGGGGAAGCCCTTGCTTGGAGAATTTCCTGCTAGGTTCTGGTAAAAGAGAGAACAAAACAGACCCTTCCTTCTTTATCCTTCTCTGCTATTGTTGGTGGTGTTATGTAGAAGAAAAGACAACAGACTTTGGAGCCAAACTGGGTCAGATCCTGACTCTTCCATACTCTGTGTGATCTTGGGCAAGTTACTTAACCTCTCTGTGCCTCTGTTTCCTCATCTGTGAAGGACAACAACATTTTTTTTTTTTTTAATTTTATTTTATTTTTTTGCTTTATAACAAATATAATCAGTTATACATATACATATGTTTCCATATCCCCTCCCTTTTGCGTCTCCCTCCCACCCTCCCTATCCCACCCCTCCAGGCGGTCACAAAGCACCGAGCTGATCTCCCTGTGCTATGCGGCTGCTTCCCACTAGCTATCTACCTCACGTTTGGTAGTGTATATATGTCCATGCCGCTCTTTCACTTTGTCACAGCTTACCCTTCCCCCTCCCCACATCCTCAAGTCCATTCTCTAGTAGGTCTGTGTCTTTATTCCTGTCTTACCCCTATGTTCTTCATGACATTTTTTTTTCTTAAATTCCATATATATGTGTTAGCATACAGTATTTGTCTTTATCTTTCTGACTTACTTCACTCTGTATGACAGACTCTAGGTCTATCCACCTCATTACAAATAGCTCAATTTCATTTCTTTTTATGGCTGAGTAATATTCCATTGTATATATGTGCCACATCTTCTTTATCCATTCATCCGATGATGGACACTTAGGTTGTTTCCATCTCCGGGCTATTGTAAATAGGGCTGCTATGAACATTTTGGTACATGTCTCTTTTTGAATTATGGTTTTCTCAGGGTATATGCCCAGTAGTGGGATTGCTGGGTCATATGGTAGGTCTATTTGTAGTTTTTTAAGGAACCTCCATACCGTTCTCCATAGCGGCTGTACCAATTCACATTCCCACCAGCAGTGCAAGAGTGTTCCCTTTTTTCCACACCCTCTCCAGCATTTATTGTTTCTAGATTTTTTGATGATGGCCATTCTGACTGGTGTGAGATGATATCTCATTGTAGTTTTGATTTGCATTTCTCTAATGTGTAAAGATGTTGAGCATCCTTTCATGTGTTTGTTGGCAGTCTGTATATCTTCTGTGGAGAAATGTCTATTTAGGTCTTCTGCCCATTTTTGGATTGGGTTGTTTGTTTTTTTGTTATTGAGCTGCATGAGCTGCTTATAAATTTTGGAGATTAATCCTTTGTCAGTTGCTTCATTTGCAAATATTTTCTCCCATTCTGAGGGTTGTCTTTTGGTCTTGTTTATGGTTTCCTTTGCTGTGCAAAAGCTTTGAAGTTTCATTAGGTCCCATGTGTTTATTTTTGTCTTTATTTCCATTTCTCTAGGAGGTGGGTCAAAAAGGATCTTGCTGTGATTTATGTCATAGAGTGTTCTGCCTATGTTTTCCTCTAAGAGTTTGATAGTGTCTGGCCTTACATTTAGGTCTTTAATCCATTTTGAGCTTATTTTTGTGTATGGTGTTAGGGAATGATCTAATCTCATACTTTTACATGTCCCTATCCAGTTTTCCCAGCACCACTTATTGAAGAGACTGTCCTTTCTCCACTGTACATTCCTGCCTCCTTTATCAAAGATAAGCTGACCATATGTCCGTGGGTTTAACTCTGGGCTTTCTATCCTGTTCCATTGATCTATCTTTCTGTTTTTGTGCCAGTACCATACTGTCTTGATTACTGTAGCTTTGTAGTATAGTCTGAAGTCAGGGAGCCTGATTCCTCCAGCTCCATTTTTCGTTCTCAAGATTGCTTTGGCTATTCGGGGTCTTTTGTGTTTCCATACAAATTGTGAAATTTTTTGTTCTAGTTCTGTGAAAAATGCCAGTGGTAGTTTGATAGGGATTGCATTGAACCTGTAGATTGCTTTGGGTAGTAGAGTCATTTTCACAATGTTGATTCTTCCAATCCAAGAACATGGTATATCTCTCCATCTATTTGTATCATCTTTAATTTCTTTCATCAGTGTCTTATAATTTTCTGCATACAGGTCTTTTGTCTCCTTAGGTAGGTTTATTCCTAGATATTTTATTCTTTTTGTTGCAATGGTAAATGGGAGTGTTTCCTTGATTTCACTTTCAGATTTTTCATCATCAGTATATAGGAGTGCCAGAGATTTCTGTGCATTAATTTTGTATCCTGCAACTTTACCAAATTCATTGATTAACTCTAGTAGTTTTCTGGTAGCATCTTTAGGATTCTCTATGTATAGTATCATGTCATCTGCAAACAGTGACAGCTTTACTTCTTCTTTTCCAATTTGGATTCCTTTTATTTCCTTTTCTTCTCTGATTGCTGTGGCTAAAACTTCCAAAACTAGGTTGAATAAGAGTGGTGAAAGTGGGCAACCTTGTCTAGTTCCTGATCTTAGTGGAAATGGTTTCAGTTTTTCACCATTGAGGACGATGCTGGCTGTGGGTTTGTCATATATGGCCTTTATTATGTTGAGGAAAGTTCCCTCTATGCCTACTTTCTGCAGGGTTTTTATCATAAATGGGTGGACAACAACATTTTGTTGTCCTGCTTGACTGTCTGCTTGACTGGGGGCCAAGGTGAGCTTTTCCAAAGGTTTCACAGGAAGAGTTATGCTTAGACTGTTCTTATACGACTGACTTCTGTGATGCTTCACATATGCTCCTTGGGGTGACCAGAGGCTCTCAGCCTCAGATGTCTCCTCCATTCTCTCTGCCCCTCTGTGTGCTACACACAGGGCTGGGATGCAGAGACCAAGCTAGGGACTCACAGTGCAGCAGGACAGGTAGACACAGAACAAGACTTCAGAACAGTCAGAAATCTCTCCTTGTACAGACTGCAGCCCCAGAGAGAGAGCAGCCACTTGGTTCAATCTCCTGGGCTGCAGAGGACCTCAGAAAAGGAGGGGACCATTGAAAATCAACCAGGACCTGGCAGCTGGAACAGGCTTGTCAAGTAGAGGTAGTTTCCCAGTCTGAGGGGCAGCCTGGGCACCACCATGTTCAGGGGGGAGGGCAAGGAGTCTGCTGTGGTCTGAGCCCTGCGTACGGGTCCTCAGGGAGAGAAGGTGGAGCTGGTGAGGTGGGTAGGAGCCCAGGGATGGGTGGACTTGTTTCCATGCTAAGTAGGAGGCTTTAACCATGAGGGGAGTGGAGGATGAGGGCAGGATCTGACCAGTTTTGTGTTTTAGGAGAACTCAAACACCAACCGGCATAGGTCACAGGAAGGGATGGGGATCCTGGGTGGAGCTAGGGAGTCTAGTGATGAAGGTTTTATACCAGGGCAGTGAGAACCGGGAGGATGGACACATGGGAGATGTTTCAGGGGCAGAATCCAGGCCTGTCCCTAACATTTGTGGGTTCAGCGAAGGATCAAAATTGAGGCCCCCAGCCTGTGACCCGACTCCTTTCTCTCCCCACCCACCCCGGCTCTAACTGGGACTCTGCAGGGTCTTGCACACACATGTGGACAGTCCAGCCTGCACGTCTGTGCCACCTCCACACCCCTTTTCTGCACCCAGCCACCTCTAGACTACCTTGGGCCTCAGCCTGCACACGCTGGCAGTGTTGTCTGCCCTCAGGGGGGGCCACTGGGGAAGGCACCCACACAGGTCCTGGAAGCAGACTTGGGGCAGGCATTTGGGCAGGGAATTTCAGGATTCTAGGTGTTGGAGCAAAGTGTAGATGGGGAAGAGTGTTACTTGTGGGGTGGGGGGCATGTCCCCTTGTGCCTGTAGACCCTTTTCCCCTTTGGGAGGGACATGGCTGGAGGAAAGCCAGAGGGGGCCCTCTGATGCTTGGGGCCCAGGGCAGGGCCTCCAGTGATCAAATGGTTTCCAGAGCCAAGCAAGGGACATAAGAAGAGGACCAGTTTGTAGGGTGAGGGTGACAAATATGGTTCCAGATATGCCTAGTTTCAAGTGCCCACAGGATATCCTAGGGTACCTGCTCATGGTCTGAGGTTTACCACAAGTCCAGGTAAGGGGAAGATAGATTTGGCATCTGGCTCTTGAATGGGTAATGCACTTCATATTATTTTAGTAACAGAGGGGCTCTCCTGAAGAAACTTCTGTCTGTCTGTTTGTCTGTCTGTCTTATGTGGAGACACATACAAACACATAAAGAATAGAAGCAGATTTGATCTTCCCTGGGAAAGTTCAGTTTTGAAGTCCTGCTTTCCTATGTGGAAAAAATAAGATTTTTGTTTGTTCCTGGGGAAAAAAACAAAAACACAAAAGTCCCTAAAATTCCAGTGAGTTATGATGCAGCTTGCCTACTGGGAACTGAATTTGTCATTTTCTAGTTTCCCCCTTTTAGTTTTTATTTTAGGTGTTAAAGGTATAAGCTTTGGGAAGTGCTCTGAGGACTTTTTCTTTTTTATTCTTTAGGACTTTTTTTTTTTTAAATTTATTTTTGTCTGCGTTTGGTCTTTGTTGCCGTGTGCGGGCTTCCTCTAGTTGTGATGAGTGGGGGCTACTCTTCATTGCGGTGCATGGGCTTCTCAGGGCTTCTCATTGCGGTGGCTTCTCTTGTTGCGGAGCATGGGCTCTAGGCACGTGGGCTTCAGTAGTTGTGGCACGTGGGCCTCAGTAGTTGTGGCTCACGGGCTGTAGAGCACAGGATCAGTAGTTGTGGCTCACAGGTTTAATTGCTCTGAGGCATGTGGGATCTTCCAGGACCAGGGCTTGAACCCATGTCCGCTGCAATGGCAGGCGTATTCTTAACCACTGCGCCACCAGGGAAGCCCTGCTCTGAGGATTTTAAAGGAAAAATATAATGAAAATGAAAGACAGATGGGATGGTCTTATTCCAGGGGCAGGAGGAGAATGGGAAAGAATGAAAGCCAGGCATCCCTCCCCAGGCCCCTTCCCTCTCATGAGAACATGGGCAGGGGCTGGACAGGCCTGGGCATCTCATTCTGGCCTTGCTTCTGTAACACAGTGTGCCCGTGGTGTATAAGCTGGGGATGATCCTGGTGTCTCTGGGAGCCATTATGAGGGTTCATCAAATAATCTGGACATAGTAAATTCTCAATAAATGGTAACATCATTATTTCTATTATTATAGTTACTATAACATAATTCTCTTATATGGTAGAGCTATTTCCCAGGGAGAGGCATGAGTCGTCTATTAAAATAATACCATTATAGAGGAATAAACAAAGTGATAATTATAATTCAGCCAGGATTGGGGAGTATTCTGAGAGGAGATAGCTCTTGAAGTAGCTGCAGAATTAGTACTTAATACATGATGGATAGATGGATAAACAGATGGAGAGAGGAAGAGATAGAGGGATGGGTGACTGGATGGATGAATGAATCATTTGGATGAGTGGATGGATGGATGGGTGAATGGATGGATGTAGGGATGAGTGAATGGATTGAATCAGTAGTTGGATGAATGGAGGGAGAGAGGAAGGAAGGGAGGGTTGGATAGAGGGATGGATGGTTGATTGGGTGAAGGACTAGATAGATGTTTGGGTAGATGGATGACTGGGTACGTAGGTTGATGGATGGAGAAATGGGTGAATGGATGGGTGGTTGGGTGGATGAATGGATGGATTGTTGAGTAGGTGATGAATGCATGGTTGAATGGGTAAATGGAAGGATGGCTGTGGTTAATATTCCATACATGAAGCAAATGATATTATATGAAACATTCTCATCTCAGGAGAGTGGACATTGTTCTGAAGCTGAGTTTATACTAAATGCCACACCTGGGATGTTTTGGCCATTGAGCTGGTGGCTGTTTCTTTAAAAGCTGCATTTCTATTGACAGATCCTCTTATTTGGTAAGACTTTAAAATGGTGCTTATCCTTCCATCCACCCATCCATCCAATTGGTCATTTAATTAAAAAAAAAATCCATGAGAGAATTTGGCTTCTTTTCAAAACCTTCTCTGATTAAATGCATGTGAACCTAAGTCTCACACAGTCTAGCACATAGTAGGTGCCTCAAATATCTTTTAAAGAATAAATGCCTGTTCTCAGAAGTTGTTCATTTGTCCACACTGTGGCCCAAGGAACTGTGGGATGGGAGATGGACAAACTGAGAAAGAAGGGAATCACTCAAGGTCCCAGAAAGGGGAGAGGCAAAGGCAGAATAAAACCTCAGAATGTAATTGTCCCATCTTTCCTTCTTAATTTTTAATAGTGTTTATAGAACAAAAACACATGGGTAAAATATTTTAAGGAGACATTTATAGATATTTTTAAGTGCAACCTGTGATTGATCTTTTTAATACTAGAAGAATTTTTATCTCAGTGTGAGAAAAAAATGTGGGGTTGTGGGAGTCCATGCTTATTTATTGTGATCAGATTGCTGAGACAGCCCCTCCTGTTTTACACACTTGCTAGAGAAGCAAAGAGGTCCCCTGGGAAGGAGCTTTATCTAAATTGGACCCGTATAGGTGATACTAGTGATGTAGCCAGAAATTGAGGGTTGTGGGAGAGCTTCTTCACACTCAGTTTCCTAATGAGCTCATTGTATTGTGTAAATGGGCCACAGGTCCACTGTGACCCCAGTCTCCTTTTGGAGGAGAAGGTAGGCAAGTTCCTCTGTACTGAGTAACCATAGACTGTGCAGGGCAAGGGGTATCAGGTTATAGGGACACATGGTAGCTCTGTGACCTTGGGCAGGTTAAGACACTACTCTGGGCCTCAGTGTCTCCATTTGTAAAAAGAGGACAATGTTCTTTTGGGGAAGTTTGGGATCATATATGTAAGCACTGGCCACTGACCACACTTGATAGAGCAACCAGTCAATGCCAACAGCCTACCTGAATCCCTTAGTTCAAGACAGTGAAAGGAAATAGGAAAGGAGAAATGCACACATACGTATTTTGGAGTCAAAATAAATATACTTACTGAGAAATCAGTGGACTCTAGGTTTGTGGGGCTTGTGGAATAACTTAAATCTCATTTATCCAATCAACATTATTGAATATGTGCTGTTTGTCAGGCACTGTGCTCATGTTATTGTTTGTGAACAATGAAGACAAACGTGGTCTCAAGGAATATGGTTGGGGGTTGCTGGTTGGATAGATGCTAAATAAAGGAGTAGATATAATGACTAATGAAGAGAAAACTTAAAGGGATTATAGTCTATCTTTTGAACTTTTTAACATGACCCACAGTAAGAAATATATTTACATGGCAAAGTGGTGTGCCTGTGCGTGTGTGTCAATTGTTTTTTCTTATGTGTGCATTGCACTGACCCCTTTTATTCTATTTATTTTAAAAAAATAAATAAATAAAATAAAAAATGGTAGTTCCAACCCACTAAATTAATGATATTACCTCTTACTACTGGGTTGCTACTTGCATCCTGAAAAAGTTCTGTAGAATGATACTTAACTTTTTCTGTTGGGATTTGGCTGGTGCAAGTCCTCATGATAAAGTGAAATGTGATCTAACACCCTTCCAGAACTTCCATTTGGGGCAGCGCAGGCATTCAGCCAACAAAGAACTAGAGGCTACGTAATGTGGTAGAAGACAGTCAAATACTGAATTCTAGACCTAGTCACAGCTTTTTAGCTGCAAACTATGGGGATTTGTATTAGGATATGATTGGAAGGGTATGTGTGTGTGTGTGTATATATATATATATGTATATATATATATTTAAATCTCCAGAATAGATGAAGAAAATGGCTTTTTTAATCCAGCTAGCTAATTTGAATGCTGCTCCCCACACAAATCATTATTTTCTTTCATTCAAATTCAAACAATTTTACTAAGGATCTACTATGTACCATTTTTTAAAAAAAGACATAGCTAATACTTCTGTAGCATTTGTTGGGTACAAGGCACTAATCTAAGCACTTATGGGTAATAACTCATTTAATATTCTCAATAACCCGATTAGGGAGGTACTCTTATTATCCACATTTTACAAATAAGCACCAAAACCAGGGAGGTAAAGTAACTTGCCCAAGATCAAGCAATGGAGTCAGATTGGACTCCAGAGCTCTTGGGGTTAGGAATCTGTATTCTTAAACATCGTGCTATTTTGCTAGCACATTGCAAACAGTATATTCTATGCCTCGAATGCCTCTTACTATTTCTTCCCCCAAATTATTATTGTTTTCCCAACTGCAACCAATATGCCTGTCTAATTTTTCTGTTCTAGGAAGCTGTCCCAAAGTCAGCCATCAACCTCCAAGCACCTCTGCTTTGATCCTCCCTCTGGTCTTGTTTACCCAGCCTCTTTTGTCATGTCTGGCCAAATGAGGCTTTGTCCAACACGATTTTGAGGTAATGTGGTGTTATGTTGTACAGCCACATTTAAAAAATCCATGATCTTGTTGCAGATGGACAGTCAAGTGCTGTCAACAAAAACACACACCACTGTGGTTTCCTCTCCCTCTGTGAGGTCGATGCCGTGTTTCCTACATTTCAGTCATTTGATTGTACTTTCATGGCTTTACTGTTTTTCTATAAACGGACTTATTTTTTTTAAAGCTTCAATAAAATTATTATTATTATTTTTTTTTGGTACGTGGGCCTCTCATTGTTGTGGCCTCTCCCGTTGCGGAGCACAGGCTCCAGACGCGCAGGCTCAGCGGCCATGGCTCACGGGCCCAGCCGCTCCGCGGCATGTGGGATCTTCCCGGACCGGGGCACGAACCCGCGTTCTCTGCATCGGCAGGCGGACTCTCAACCACTGCGCCACCAGGGAAGCCCTTCAATAAAATTATTTAAATGGAAATCTTGTATTGGTACTATAAATAAATCACAAACCATTATCACCTGCCACAGTGGAAGTAATTGCTAAGAAAACAAAACAGTTGTATTAAATTCTATCTGGATAGTTTTGCCTTCTGAAGGCTCTTTGCTTGAAGCCTTAGAAAAAGACTTTGGCGAGGTGGTTTTATTGGTCAGGGCTGTGCTAGGCTATGTTGCACTAATAAATACACCTTGGAATCTCCTGGCTTCCTTCAACAAAGGGACTTGCACGGAGCCTGCTGAAGGAGGACAACAATCTGGGACAGTGTCTGTCCCGAATCGCCACTCAGAGCTGCAGGCCACTTCCATCCTGGCTCCACCATCACATCACATGCCTGGAGGTTGCTGTGGAAATGGAAGAGAGGGTGAGGACGCACCCTGGCTCTCTGCCTCGTCTTGGAAGGGACGCACATCACTTCTGCTCAACTCCATCAGCCAGAGCCAGATCATGGCCTCAGTCTAGGGGCAGTGGACATAGGGAGATAAAGAGGATCATGCTGTTTTTTTTTCTTTTCGCTGTGCCGTGCGGCTTGTTGGGATCTTATTAGTTCCCCAACCAGGGAATGAACCCGGGCCCTCAGCAGTGCAAGCATGGAGTCCTCACCCCTGGACCACCAGGGAATTCCTGTGGGTATTTTGTTAAAGATAACCTTGAACACAGAATTAGGTTTCTTTTTTTTTTTTTTCTTAACATGATCAAGAGATTGAAAAGCAAGCTGTAGAGAGGAAAACTCCCTCACAGTGTGGATGAATGCTATTTCATGCAGGGCATCCAGTCTGCAGAAAAACCTGTGTTAGCAGGTCCCAGCACCAGAACCATGACTGTAGGGCAAGTGAGGAAGGTCACTCAGGAGCAGGGCTGCTTCCCAGAGCAGATCTTCAACCTGAACACATTTCGTTTGTTTTGGAAATCGATACCTTCCGGAACTTTTATTTACTGTAGTTTAAAAATACACGGAGTGTCACTTTTATTGTTAACCCACTAATCCTCTATTTTTCATGTGATCTTGCAAACTGAAGTTTTGCCAAACATAGCATTTTCTTTAGGAACATAATTGCTGGTATTAGCTTATACCTTGTTTTTTGAGGCTATGAAACCTGATTTATATGCATCTGTTGTGCCTCCCAAACGCAAAGAAAGCTCCATGAATACAGGAAACTTTTCATTGCCCTCCATGCCTTGGGTTGGGTCCCAGAGGCAGAACCTGAGTTAGTGATCTGAGTGCATATTGTTTATTTATAAGATGAACCCAGGAAACACCAGCTGGGGAGTGGGGAAGTGAGAAAGTGTGCTTTGTTAAGCCAGTCGCCACTGTGCAACTGGAGTGTAATTCACTGGGGGTTCCCACTCAAAGGGTGAGGGAGCTGACGCATTTATACACTGATGCACATCAGCCATAGGTTGAGGGCTGCTCCTGGGAGGTGGTCAATCCTCAGACCTTCCTGCCCAGTTGGAAGTTGGGTGAATGTGGGTAAGGCATCAGTTGCATCTGCTACACGCATGGTGCCTAATGGTCAGTCTCTTTGACTCCCTGGGAGCCAGACTCCAAGATGGCTCCTGGTCTTCATGTTCTTGTACGGTCCTCTCCTTCACTGAATCAGGGCTGGTCCTTCCTGGCAGAACTGATGATTCGTGACTTCCGAGGTTTGGTCTCTGCCCTGGTGTCTAGGATCCCTTGCTCTGGAGGAGCTGGCCACCATGCCATGAGGGGCCCACATGGACAGGAGCTAAGGCCCTTGGCCAACAGGCAACACTGACTTGCTAGCTAGGAGAGTGAGCCACTTTAAAAATGGATCCTCTAACCTGGTCTCATCTTCAGGTGACACCATCCCCAGCTGAGATCTGACTGCAGTCAGTTGCGAGACACCTTATAGGAGCCGCTCAGCTGAGCCTTTCCCCAATTCCTGCCCCACAGAAACCATGAGAAATAAGAAATGACCATTAACGTTTTAAGCAACTAGCTTTTGGCGGTGACTTGTTATATAGCAATAGGTAACTAACACACTCACCGAAGTCTCTGAGTGCTTTGCGAGTCAGCAGAGGCCCCCAGCCCCTTTGTTGGAGTGATTTCCTCTTCAAGTGAGGGATGATGGATGTGTTGAACTAAGATGATGACTTGAGTGGGAACAGTAAGAAGAAAGAGGAGAAATTCTCCGTGCAAAGGCTCTTTTCAGTTAGCAACTTCCTTGTAATCATTACATTCAGAGGTTCTCTGAGGTGGGGAGAAGCAACATATAATTTTAAAAGGAGCTGTGCTATTTCAGAAGGAAATTGCCAGCCAGGGTGGGAGGCATACCAGCTCCATGGTGCTGCACCAAGACTGTCCCCTCTGCTGTGTTGTCTATAATCTCTGCTTCCTGCAGTCTGGCTACTTAGAGCTTTGTGATTCTTTGGCAGGGGGTGGGATGGTCTCAGGAGCCCCCTGGCTCACTATTTTTGTGGGCTTTTATTTGACTCTCTAGGGGGTTTATCTTCCAGTGGCAGCTATGAGGTCACCCTGGGTGCAGCTACAAAAATCCCCCTACCTGTTAATTTAGCTCCTTTTGTGAGCTATTTTATTTTAGATGCCTTCTGTGGAAATTTTGCTCCAGACCAACTTGAAAATGTTTTCAGTATCGATTCTGTCTTTGAACAATATACTGGAGTTCACCGCTTGCCAGGAAAAAAGGAGCCCATCGCTAGCTTCTAGAGCAGTGTGTGGTTGGCCTCCTGCATCTGACCCCTCCCAAGCAGAATCATGTGGTGCATCTTCTCTCCAGGATAAACTGACTTTTCCTTTTTACATAAAATCTTTTAAGATATTTTTATACAATTTTAAAAGGTTACTTTCCATTTATAGTTATCACAAAATATTGGGCTCGATTCCCCGTGTTGTGCAATACATCCTTGAGCCTGTCTTACACCCAGTAGTTTGTACCAGTAGTTTGTACCTCCCACTCCCCCACCCCTATCTTGCCCCTCCCTCCATCCCTCTCCCCACTGGTAACCAGTTCATTCTCTATATCTGTGAGTCTGCTGCTTTTTTGTTATATTCACCAGTTTGTTTTATTTTTTAGATTCCACATATAAGTGATATCTTTTTTTTTGTTTTTCTCTGTCTGACTTATTTCACTTAGCATATGCCCTCCAAGTCCATCCATGTTGCTTCAAATGGCAAAATTTTGTTCTTTTTTATGGCTGAGTAGTATTCCATTATATATATATGTACCACATCTTTTTTACCCATTCATCTTACATCAAATCTTGCATAACAAGAGTGTTGATGCAGAACTGACTTCTCAGAATCAGATGGCCATGCTCAGTTTTCAAGGGTTGGTGGTGTTTTTTTCTGTCTTTCCTTTCGAGGATTTGATCAAGGTCCCACATGGTATCACCCACTGTGCTGCTTCTGTGTTGAGGTAGTAGAGACAGGGCAGTTCCTCTTGGGGCAATGATTTTCATTTGTTCACCCAGCAAGCACTTCTGGAACTTGTGCTGCTTGGAGCTTTGGGTCAGACTCACTCATCTGCAGAAATGCAAAGGAAATTGGCTGTCTGTATCTTTCCCCTGTAATGGTCGCTAGTGATGTTCACAGATATTTCCTTTGTCCTCCCTCGGGGTGCATGTTAAATCACACTTCCCATCCTGTTGAGGTGTGGTCATATAACTTGCTTTTGGCCAATGGAATATGAGTGAAGGTGATGTGGGTCACTTCTGGGAAGAAGCCTGTAAGAGTCATGTATCTGATCACCCTGCATAGCAACTGCAGTGTTTCAGAGGGTAAAAGCTCTGTCAATCTCTCCGTTTTAAATCATCCCTCTTAAGGAAACACTCTGCAAATTATAACAATTTGCCTTTGTCATTTATTTCCTATTGGGGTCCTGGTTGATTCAGTCATCATTAAACTAGTACATGATCATTCATGAAATTTTGGAAAATGGGGACCCAGAGAAAGAAGAGAAAAAATAGTCCATAATTTTATATGCAAGTATTACTACTATTAACATGTCATTTTTTTCTTCCAGACTTTTTTCTTGCTCAGTGCAGATCTTTTAACTTGATTTCAGTGATTTGGGATGTACAATTTTATGTCCTTTATCATTCTTGGTGTTAATGCACACTCTTAATAAGAGTCCCTTTTAATGACTGTAATAGGGGATGCAGTTTAAATAAAAAACTTTTAAACTTCAAAATCATAAAAAATTGTATTCTGCATAGCTGTAATATATCCAGTAGTCAAGGAGGAAATCAGTAAAAAAAAAAAAAAAAGTTAACAGATTTCTCACTAGTACCTCCTATGTACCTGGCTTGTGCTGAATATGGAGGCGAACATGACAGAATTATCAAATTCTTATGGGCCTGGTGCTGATGAATGTTGATTCTATATTTAATCTTCTTGGATTTGTTAACCCACCAAGTTCTTTGCCTTCCTTGGCTAACGGAATCTACCTATTTTGAAAAACAACACACACAAAATTTGCTCTTTTTTCCAGGGGAGAACTCAAGCTTATACAATTTGGGGAGTACACTGTATGAAACAGAACACAAAATTATGAATAGAAAAGAAATCACAACATGTTATTTAATTTAAACGTCGTGTCATTTATGGAACAAACATACCACAAACATTGCAAAATCCAGAAAATAACAAAGTTATCATTACTATTATTATTATTATTTTAATTGATAGCCTGACATGCTCCAAAATCTCCTTTTTTCCCTACACTTTTTGGTTGAATATTTATTGATCCACTCTTCATATGATGATGATTTTGTAATATCGTTTTCTGCGGAGAAAATAGAAAGATGCATTCTTTTTTGGCAGTGGTTCTGTTCCCGGGATGCCCAGTAGAATAATCCGGGAACTATTAAGAATCCTGAAGCCCAGGATGCTCCCTAGACCAATTAAATCAGAATCACTGGGACCCAGGCATTAGTCTTTTGTAAAAGCACTGGGTGAGAACCACCGCTCTGGAATGGATGATGGAAATTTGACTTTTATTACTGATGGTTTAGAAAACTTTCAGCTTCACTACTTGTTACTGGTATTGTCATATATATATTTTAGGCATGTCAAATTTGGGAAAACTCCTATGAAACTTCTTTCACTCATGAGCTGTGAGACTTTAGGGCATTTCAAATTTTCTGTGCAGTGACTAATCTTAAATGTCCTTTGAATTGAAGACACTCATTAACCAGTTTGTCATTGGTGTCCTCATTTTCCATGCGTTTTAATGAGGTTTATGCTGGTTTTCATTCAGATCAGTATTTCATGTCTAAGGTGTAAGAAATTAAATGGCCTCAAGAAATGTGATTGGATGAGAGCATTTTAGACGAAGGAAGCATGCGAGCAAAGGCGAGGTCCAGCAGGCAAGGCCAGTGTAGATGGAGGTCAGTGGCAGGTGGGGCAGCTGTGGCGGAGGTGACTGGAAAGGGACCCTGGGTACAGGTGGGAGAGTGCCACCTACCGGCAAGTGCTGGAGGGTAGACATCTGCTATTAAGGTAGAGGGAACAGTAAGGATATGAGACACAATATCATTCGGTGTTGGGATTATTCCCTTCAGAGGCATGCAAAACTTTGTGTGAATCCCAAATACTACTAATTACTGAACTAGCATTGACTATACAGAGAAATAAGACATACACAGAGCCCTCTATACCCCAACTGAATGCCCCCCCCAATTCCTCTTCACTACATTCTCTACAAGCCCCCGGCCACACCACTGTCCCCCGATGGGGAGAGAAGTGTGACAGAGGGCATGCTGGAGTGAAGGAGACAGTGGTCTTAACCAATTGAGGTTAAACTATTTCACTCTTGTTAATTTAACGAAAGCATATGCATGTGAACACAATGCTGGGTCCCCTGGGAGGGGCCCTGAAGCTTGGGTCTCTTTTGCTTCACAGTTCATCAACCTCTGCTTTAGCACAGGAATTAGTAACTGAATGTCACATGTGCTGGTCAAATTGAAGCTTAAGAGGGAATAAAAGAGCTACTGATGACAAAGTTTCAGCCCCAGGACCTTAACAAACAGTTCAAGCTTTGGTGCCTTTCCTTCTGTTTTCATTATGAGAAATGACTGTTTGAGGCAACAGCCTCCCAGCCTGTAGGATATCATGATATGAAAATCATCATTCTTAGGCTGCCATTCTGTTTCCATTGTGTACCTTGACGAGAGAGGCTCCTTTAGGAAATACAATAAAGGCTGAACCAAAGCCAGCCAGTGAGGGTTTCTGGGTCTCATCATTCCCTGACTTTAAGACAGTGACGATTGCTCCTTGGGGAGTAGCCACTTGTGTTTTTATAGCTTCCCAGCCATGGGCAGATGTTCATCGGCTCATAATCTGGGTTCACCTTCATGGTCATGGCCATTTCTGAGGTGTATGGACCCCCAGGAATCCTGGAGGGGCTCACGTCACAGACAGTGCCCTTCCCCAGGACTTGTTGGAGACAAGACAAAAGATGGATTTTAGCCTCATATTAAAGACAAGGACACTGGGTCAGAGCCAGTTTTTCACTCAGGATATTTGCTGAGTGCCTGCTGTGTGCTGGGTTTGGGTCATGTGCTGGGTGGTCATAGAGATGTTTCAGTCACTGTTGCTGAGTAACGAAACACCCCAGTGCTTCATGGTGAAGAACAACCATTTTGTCCTATTCATGGATTCTGGGGTCTGGGATTTGATCACAACAGGGTGACTTGTTTCTGCTGGGACGTCATCTAAGAAGACTTGGAACCTGGGATGACCTGGCAGCTGAGAGTTGAAATTGTCTGGAGGCAGCTTCACTCATGTGTATATACTGGGACCTCAGCTGGGCTATGGGCGGGGGCCCTCCATGTGGCCTCTCTGTATGGTCTCTGTGGCAGGATGGTTTGGACATCCTCCTAATGTGAGAGTTGAGTTCCAAGAGAACAAGGAAGAAGTGAATGGCACTTTGGGACCTAGGCTGAAAAGTCTTGACATCACTTGGCATCATTTCTGTCGCATTGGTTGAATCAGTTAAAGATCCACCCACATTCAAGATGAGGGAGTGGTAAGGTTTTTAAAAGAACATGTAGGATGGGAAGTGTTGTGGCCATCTTTGGAAAATACAGTCTGTCTCAGAGGGGCCCAGCTGCTGCCCCCATGGACCTTATAACCTAGTGGGTAAGGCAGTCAGGCGTTGAGTTATTCAACAAGTATCTATTAAGTGCCTGCAGTGCGCCAGGTTCTGTTCTCAGCTGTGGGGATTCAGAGATAAATACGATGTATGTACTCTCTGACCACGGAGCTTACCTGCTGGTGGTAGAAACTGA
The DNA here is from genome assembly GCF_964341445.2 of Mesoplodon mirus. NCBI lineage: Eukaryota > Metazoa > Chordata > Mammalia > Artiodactyla > Ziphiidae > Mesoplodon > Mesoplodon mirus. Next base: position 34,883,728 of record NC_138988.1, on the reverse strand, counting down.
TGAGAATTAGTTAAAATTAGTATATAATATAATGTCATGTAGCGATAAATGACATAAAGAAAACTAAGAGGGTAAAGGGATAAGGTGCTGTTTTAGACAAGGCTGTTAAAGAAGGCCTCCCTGATTAGGTACATTCCAGGAAGAGGGGAGAGCAAGTGCCAGGTCTGGAGGCAGAAATTTTGTTGGCATGTTGAGAAATGGTCAGATGCTGGTTTGGCTGGAGCGGAACGGGTGGGGAGGAGAGTGCTTGAGAGTGAGGTTGGAGAAGCAGTAACGGGTCAGATGGTGCAGGCTCCAGGCTGTGGTGATGAGTTTGGATTTGATACTAAGTGCAATGGGAGCTTATAATAGTCAGCTCTTGCTGGGTTATGCTGCAGTAACAACCACATCTCAGTGACCTACAACAACTGATTGTGATAAGTACTGTGAGGAAAAAATCTCAGGAAAGCCTTAAGGAATGGCTGCCGTCCACCTTTCAAGCATTGTAACCAAGACCCACATGGTTACTTGACCTTAATGGGTCGACTGTGGCTCTGCTCCACATCCTCTGCATCCCAGGATCCAAGCTGAGGGCGTCCCCTTGCTCTGGGAGAGTGCTGTCCTGGTGGCAGAGGGAGAGAGCAATGGTGGAATCCACGATAGCTCCTAAAGCTACTGCTGTGAAGTGGGCATGTCACTTCTCACATTTCACTGGCCAAAATAATCATACGGCCAAGTCTGATGTTAGTGGGGTAGGAGTGACAGTCCTCCCAGAGGAAGGGGTAGAACAGTTATAAACAAGAAACACACCCTACCTGAGAGTCACTGGAGGTTTTTGAGTGGGTAATGACATCTAGGTTGCTTTTTAGGAAGATCCCCTGGAGAAGCAAGTGTAATACTGCCACTGAAATGAGACCTGGATAGGAGAGAGCTGTGGTAGTGTGGTCCCCAGAGTGATGGGTGGGCTGAGACTTGCAGGATGAGGAGGTGTCAATGCATCTCTATATCCAGCATGACAGGCACGATGGTAGGTGCTGCAGGAGAGGCTCAGCCCCTTCCTACACAGGCTGCATGATCTAGTTGAGGAAAAGACTAGTGAACACCCAGTTTCAGTACCGTGTGGTTGATTCTTGGAGAGAGGTCAGCCCAGAGGGCTAGGGCAGCACCGAGTGGGGTGCCTAACCCAATCAGGAGGTCAGGGAGGAGACGACCCCTTGGTTGAGCCTCAGCATTAAGTTGGAGTTAGCCGGGTGAGGAGGAGATGCTGGGGAGACAGGACTAGGATGCTCCTGGAAAAGGCACCAGGATGAACAAAGACTCTCAGGTGAGACAGATGGCTTCGTGCCACCGTTTCTGTGTATTAGGAGAATGAGCTGAGACCCAGGTGTCCCCTGCCTTTCCTGTGGGACCTGCCCTACCTCTTCCTTTGTCCTTCTGGGAGTTCCCGTGTCTATATGGTAGGCATGCTGATTCCACACGCATTCAACCTGCAAGTCCCAACCTTAGGAATACTCCCTCCACTACCCAAGTGGGGATCAATCAGTTCCCTGTCATGGCAAGGGATTCACGCACCGAGCAAGCAGTTGGAGCTCACCTGACACTGGGCTTTCTGCCCACCTTCCCTTCCTCCTGGGGAATCGATTGGGATTACTTCTGTCATCCTGCTTTTTTGACTCCAAAGTTTCCTTTCAAATCCATGTATCTGGCCTTTCTGCAGACAGCTCCTAAGCGTTGGAAGGAACTTTTTCCTCTGGGATCAATTTTCCAGTCATTTGAAAGTTCTGGAAGGGAAGGTTTGGTAACCTTCTAGTCCTTGATGCATCTCCCGAAGGCCTTAGGGAGTGGGCACTTTGTGACGAGGGGAGGAGTGGTTTGGTATGTCCTCAGGCTCTGCCTGTCATTCCTTTCTGTGGTGTACACGGTAGTGCCCAGCTCTGAGCAGGACAGGCCTCTCAGTGAGAACCATAGCCTGCCACTTCCAGGCTGTGTGGCCTCCAACAAGTTAGTTACCCTCTCTGAGACCTAGATTCCAATCAGGGTCCTTGTGCAGATTCAATGAAAGTGTGCAAAGCACTTAACCCAGGCCCGGGACCATGGTGAAGCCTCAGTGAACAGTACCCATCACCTCTGTTCCTGCTGCTTGCACCTTTCCTTATGGCGGAATAGAGAGAAGAAGCCAGAAAGCCCAGGTTTTAGTCCTGGCTCTGCCTCTTGAGTAGCTGGGTGACCAAGTGCAGGATGCCCCACGTCTCTGAATCTTATCTTTCTTTTCTGTCCAACAAGATGAATGAAGGAAATCAGTCTTTTTAAAAAGAAACTTTAATGGCGTTTGGGGAGGGATAGATCCTTATCGTGTGGGACAGTTTCTGGTGTGTGTCCACAGTAAATGCCAAGTCCTTCCCCTAGATGTCCTTGGGAGTTGGTGATGGTACTGCCCCTGCTTGAGAATCACTGGACCAGCTCATCCTGAACTTTGATCCTGTCTGACCTCCTGTGGGTGGCGGAGTGAGGATCCAGTGGGGTAGTTAGACAAGGAACAGCTCACTGGGTCCCTCTGCCCTGTGATTCTGAGATGGCTTCATTTCCTCTGATGCAGAAGCTTCCCGGCTCACCCTCCTGGGATGGTGGAGAGGTGGCCATGTGATCACCAAAAATACATTCGACCTCCAGTGGTGTAACTTGAAGTCTGCTACCCAGAAAAAGGAACCACAAAGAGAGGTTGCCTTGAGCACCCTAAGAGAGGATCCCAGGCACGCAGTGACTGCAGCCCATCTCCTGAAATTCTTGTCTCCCTGTTTGCCAAGAACCATCCAGGGGGGCAGGGACTTTGTTTAAACCCTTAAAATTTGCAGCGTAACTTTGTTTAAACCCTTAAAATTTGCAGCGTAGATCCCCGGGAGCTGGCTGCATTTCCTTTCAGACTGTCTCCACATTTCAGAGAGGAAGTCCAAGGCTGGAGATTTGACCCTGGGGGACTTTTCTTTTCCAGCTGGTGCTTTGTGGTCCTGAGGACATTGGCAGCCTGAGTCCATCATGGCCCTTTGCCCATTTATTCTCCGGAGGTTGACAGCCCTAAATTATAATGCTCCTTGCTGAATACCATTAATCTTTTTTTTTTTTTTTTTGCAGTACGCAGGCCTCTCACTGCTGTGGCCACTCCCTGCTGTGGCCTCTCCCGTTGCGGAGCACAGGCTCCGGGCGCGCAGGCTCAGCGGCCGTGGCTCACGGGCCCAGCCGCTCCCCAGCACGCAGGATCCGGACCGGGGCACGAACCCGTGTCCCCTGCATCGGCAGGCGGACTCTCAACCACTGCGCCACCAGGGAAGCCCACTACCATTAATCTTAAGCACGCAACTTACTGCAAGTTATTAGCTGCTCACCTTGAAATCCTGTGAATAGAGAAGAAAATTACCCTACTGTCCAAGAGCCCCATATTAATTGAATATGTGGCAGAAGAATACAGTGCCATTAATTTAGAAATATGGGGGGCTTCCCTGGTGGCACAGTGGTTGAGAGTCCGCCTGCCGATGCAGGGGACACGCGTTCGTGCCCCGGTCCGGGAAGATCCCACATTGACGCAGAGCGGCTGGACCCGTGAGGCACGGCCACTGAGCCTGCGCGTCCGGAGCCTGTGCTCCGCAACGGGAGAGGCCACAGCAGTGAGAAGCCCGTGTACCGCAAAAAAAAAAAAAAAAAAAAAAGAAATATGGGAGTTTGTTCCCCCCCCTTTTGTTTTTATTTTATCCCTGGATGTTCATCTAATTAAATTATTTAAATCTGGTAATTTGGGGGAAGGGTTTCCTTTCTTCTCCTGTACCTTCAATTGTAAGCATCTTAGTTAAAAAGATGTTTGTGATGCTTGTCACTCTGTGGTGCTCAGTTTATAGAAGATGAATTTTGAAGAGTTTGTTGCCTTTATCAGATAATTTTATGATGCTTTTGGAGCATTTAAAATGAGTTTTTATGAGACTTTCTGTGACAATATTCTGTGTGTCCCTTTAGCGCAGAGATGAAGATTGCTGACTTGATGGTCTGAAAAATACTGACATCTTTTTTTACATTTGACTGATGATAGATTCTACGTCATTTCTCCTATCAAAGATACCCTGATGAAAGTTAACACTTTGGGGAAGATTTTAGGAGTTCTAATATTACCTGGATTGCAGTTTTCTTAAAGTAAAAAAAAAAAAAAAATGTTTACTGAGATTGTTTTGAGGAAAGGAATTGTGATAAGAGTCTTTGGGTCTTGGGGGAAGTTTCTCTCATTCCCTATACATAGAATGAGAATTTCTTATTGAGTTATTCCATTGTATCTTTGAGTTATCGGGACAGCTGTGTTCCCCTCTAGGTCATAAGCTCTCCATTGGGTGTTTAGATGTCTCCAAACGGGGCACATAGTTGGCACACAGTAGAATGTTTTTAGTAAAGGTTTGTCAAATGGAAAAATGTATGATTTCCTTAGCCCTGCAAAGGCACTGCTGTGCACCAGCCATCAGAGTGGACCTGATACCCTCCAGCTCTGATTATTCACCCCCAGCTTTCTTCTTTTCTCTCATTAAGACATAGCATCTTCCAGTGGGTTCCTTACACCCCTGTACGATCTGTTGTTATACACACCAGCGTCTGTGGAGATGTGCAATGACAGCTTAAGCATGGGAGAGAGTGAGTTCAGGATGGTTGGCTCCAGTAGTCTTGGTGGGGTTAAGGAGGACCACATTCAAATCTGTGGGGTTTTGATTAAGTGAGGACCAACTTTTAGAACTAGAGAGTGTGGGAGGCAGGGGATGGGGCCTTGAGCTCATCTTGTACACCACCTTCATCTGATGCTGGGGAATGGATGCCCAGTGTAGTTAAGATGGCCAGGGCTGCCTGGTGGGAGACTGAGCTTCCTTCACTAGAGAGGCTCAGACAGAGAAGCCCATTTGGTTGGGACTGTTGGGGGAGGCTTCACATCCTGGGGAGAGGCAGTCTGGGGGAGCAGGGTTGGAGCAGAGGACCTTAAAGGGCTCCTTTTAGATTCTGAGCGATTTGCTCAAATCTTGCCTAATTAATGGATGAGTGCTGGGTTTATACATTCTTCATTGCTTTCACTTTTTTCCCCTCCCTAAATGGCAGTCTCTTTTTGTCTTCCTTTTTTCCTAGGACCCTCTTCTTCAGTCCTCTCTTTCTCCTCATTTTTGCCCTAAGCCCTTTCCTTCACTCCTTTCTTCTTTATTTTTTTTATCTATTTTCTCTTCCTTTCTCTCCTTTCCTATATTTTGCTTGTTAGTGAGCCCTACAATAGAGCAAATGCAGGACTGCTGTATTTGACTCCTTATGATTGAAAAGAATAGACCTTGAGAAGTGGAAGAGTTAAAGCGAGTGGTGAAAATGAGGTCAGTGGGAGCCTCCTGCATAGAATCTGGGACACTGGAGGTTCTCCATAAATGCTTGTGGAATGAATGAGTTTGTAACTTTCATTCACTTGTGCTAGCCTTATTTCATATTTGCATAATGGTGAGTAAGTTTTGTTAATTCATGCAAAAATTTCCTTTGAATTTCCTCCCTGACTGAGGTGCTTATCTTTTAAAATGTAAAGATGAGCGAACAACCTAATAAGTCAGGATGATTTTGGGGTGGGAGTTGTTTGCAGTTTTAAACCAAGAGCCCAGGTTTGGAGTGCAAGGATGCTTACCTCCCACGTTGCTGTGGGTGCTTCCTAAGCTGCCTTAGGAAACCTGGCTTAATTCTGTTTACAATCCAGATGAGATTCCGGGCGTATTTGCCAAGATTTGCAGCCTTCTCAGCACTCCTGTCCCTGTTACTGAGGCTGGCCCGGGAGCACCTGGCCCAGGCCTCACTTTAGAGCGTTATTGTTGACTCTCTGGAGTTTGCGTATGCAAATGAAAGCACGAATTGATGCAAATGAAAGGCGGAAGGAAGGCCCCTTCACGTGGCCTGGCCCAGAGCTGCGAGAAGTCCAAAGGCTCAGGAGAGCACCCTCTGGGGCCTTACCTATTACACTTTACTCAGTGCCAGGTAATCTGATGTAAGTACTGCAGCCCAAGGCTTCCATTCTGAGCACTCACTGTCCTGCTAGGAGGTTCTTCTGTTCACTGGCCTGAAATTCCCTGCCAGTTTGGGTTTGCATTTCGTCGTGCCCAAGACCGTGAGATTGAAATGGATGTTTAAGGATGACCAGGAACATGATCAGGAAAGGACTTCAAAACCAGCAGAGGGGGTGTTGCTTATTATAGGAAACTGGCTGTGAGCTGTCAGTGTGTTGTGGACCCGAGGGGGTCTCAAAAACATAAAACTGAAAAGCTGCAGAACAAAACAAACAAAACCACAGTTCTTCAAAATTCAGCCAATGTGTCCAGGCTGAAAAATAATCGGTGTCTGAACCTGAACCTGTGAAGAAAATAGCAGTGCCCTCTGTGTGGCAAGGCCACACACACCCTGCTCAAGGAAAGGCTATTAATTTTTAGCATATAGAACTTTTTCCTACACTCCAGATGTTACTGAACCAGGTCCATTTGCAGGACTGAGAATAATGCCTCATGGTCCCTGGAAAGGGATAGGGAACCGAGTTACATTTTGTTGAGTGGGCAGTGTGTCTCTATTAATCCCAAAGTCCTAATTTATTCCTCCCCAGCTTTCCCCTTTGGTAACCATAAGTTTGTTTTCTATGTCTGTGAGTTTATTTTTGTTTTGTAAATATGTTTATTTGTATCATTTTTTAAGATTCCACATAAAAGTAATATATATTTGTCTTTCTTTGTCTGACTTGCTTCAATTAGTATGATAATCTTCTAGGTCCATCTGTGTTGCTGCAAATGGCATTATTTCATTCTTTTTTATGGCTGAGTAGTATTCCATTGTGTGTATATGTGTGTATATATATATCTATCTATATATCTATATATATATCATCTTCTTTATCCATTCATCTGTTCATGGACATTTAGGTGTTTCCATATCTTGGCTATTGTAAATAGTGCTGCTATGAACATTGGGGTGCATGCATCTTTTCGAATTAGAGTTTTCTCCAGATGCATGCCCAGGAGTGGGATTAATGGATATTAATGGCAACTCTATTTTTAGTTTTTTAAGGAACATCCATACTGTTCTCCATGGTGGCTGCACCAATTTACATTCCCACCAACAGTGCAAGAGGGTTCCCTTTTCTCCACACCCTCCCCAGCATTTATTGTTTGTAGACTTTTTGATGATAGCCATTCTGATCAGTGTGAGGTGGTACCTCTTTGTGGTTTTGATTTGCATTTCTCTGATAATTAGCGATGTTGAGCATGGAAATATTTCTTATATAAGACAATGAAGGAAGACCTCTGTCTGAGGAGGTGACATTTCAGCCAAGAAGTAAATGATGAGAATGAGCTTTTCAGATAAAGAGTCCGGGAGAATGTGGCCTGGGAATAAGCCAGCTCAGCAACAGGCTTTGCCAACAGACTCAGTGAGAAGGGGATGAGGACAATTCATCCTTTAGGTAGAGGTTTCCTCATCAGGCCCATTAGAAGCAGAAGTTTGCTGATTCCTAGTACAAAATAGATTGAGTAAAATTCAAAGTACAATTAAAAATTAAACAATGTATGCGGTAAACATTCCTTATTCAGATAAGTCTTAATGGCCAGATTTTAGGACACTCTGAGGCACAGTTTGGAATTTTAAAATATTGCTGTTGTGGATCTCTTCCATACGTATTGATAATTTTATCTGTGTAGAGTCAAGAAACATCCCCCCCTCCCTCCTTTCAGTTCAACAATATTACCCAAAGGCAAATCAGTGAGTAAACCTTTCTTTATTGGAATCAACTTGTTCAGTAAAAGCTTTCTATGTGAAATCTAGCAAGTCTACGTTTTAAAGCTTCTATTTAAGAAAGCAAATTTTTGTCAACCTTGAACTCAGCTGGAAAGATGAGTAAATTTTATTATTTTTGCCATGTCAATAGACTTCAGTCTTTCTATAGGCTTTGTCAGATATTTTAAATGAAAATTACAGGTGGAGTAATTTTTATAAAAAAAGACCTTAGACTGAATAATAGGAGATCTTGTGTGTTGCTGGAAAGACTCTTCCACAGGTGATCTGACAGTGTGCTTGCGGGGAGGGGGCAGTGTGTGGACCAAAAGTTCCTAAAGGACCTTACAGTCTGGAACTTTGAGGTTTCTCTATTTTAGGCATGTTCGTGGAACTGTTTCATGAGCCTTTTTTTTTTTTTTTAACTTTTTAGAGATTATAACCATTTCTTAGGAAAGTGATGTGATGAAGTTACTTGATGAGGGCTTTTCTGAATTCTGTAACTGTACTGTAACAAACACTTCGATGTTTCTCCTGAGATGTCAGTTTGTTTGCTGTGCGGAAATGATCTTTATGAGTTACTGTGAGAGGTGCCCAAGGAAGAGCTCTGGTGATTCTTAAACTGAAGGCTCTGAGGCTCTAGGGTACAATCTGGCAGGCCCTGAAATCTATTTGGTTGCAATTTCTTGGGGGTAGGGCTGACCCCTGGTGGTGGGACATTCATACCAAGATGCCTTCCAAGCCCTCAGAAGCCATTCTGACACAGACACACATTGCCATTGGAGAGAAAGCACAGATTGCTTACAAATCTCCACATTCCAGACATGAAATGTTTTGTGTCCTAAACTATTGAGAAATGATCATCTAACATAAAGGTTGATTAAAGAAATTCAGATGTCTCGACATCTGAAGCACAAATGATTAGGGAAGGTGGGACTCAAGTAGCTTGAAAGCTTAACCCATGCAAGCCACCAGTTTGAGGAGAGCCATTTCTCTCCAGTTCAGAGTGCTTAGCTGGCATGGCCAAGGACAGTTGGCTGTTGAAGAAATGGCATGTTACTCCCATGGGGTGTCTTTCCATTGAACTTTGAAGTATTCTAGGCTGAAACCCTTGGTTCTATCTCTCCCTCTGCATCTATGTCTGCTCCTCCTTTTTTTCTGTCCATCTCCCTCTTTTCTGCTTTTCTTGCCTGCTTTCTTCTCTAACATTCATTTCTGTCTGTGTTTAGTATCCTTCCTCCCTCAGCCAGAGTCCAAAGAAGATCACACTCTATCCTTCGTCCTCTCCTGTATACTCTCAGTGGTCAACGAGAAAGCTCTCTCTTGCTTTCATGAATGGCCTCTTTTTTGAGAAGACACCATGGGTCCATCAAACATTCCCATTGCCCATGTGCCTTTGCACAGCAGAGTGATCCTGAAATTCTGCCTTCCCGGTGTCTCTTTCCAGGCATCTGCTGCCTCCATTCTTCCCTTACAAACACAGCAATGCTGTTTACTCTCCCTGGGCTGGCAGTGTAAGCCCACGTTGAAAGGTGTTCATTTGATCTGGCAGAAAACACTTTATTCATATTGAGTCGATGCACCCCTGAGAGAAACATAATCCATGGAATGTGGACCCTCTCAGAGGGCGAGAGCGGCCCCGAGGGAGACACGCTCCACAGAGTGTGGACTGTCTCGGAAGGCTAGAGCGGCCCTGAGAGTTCCGTAGAGTGTGGACTGTCTCCGAAGGCTAGAGCGGCCCCGAGAGAGAGAGAGAGAGAGAGAGAGAGAGAGACAGAGAGAGACAGAGAGAGACAGAGAGAGACAGAGAGAGACAGAGAGAGACAGAGACACGCTCCACAGAGTGTGGACGTCTCGGAAGGCTAGAGCGGCCGAGAGAGAGAGAGAGAGAGAGAGAGAGAGAGAGAGAGAGAGAGAGAGAGAGAGAGAGAGAGAGAGAGAGAGAGAGAGACGCTCCACAGAGTGTGGACGTCTCGGAAGGCTAGAGCGGCCCTGAGAGAGAGAGAGAGAGAGAGAGAGAGAGAGAGAGACGCTCCACAGAATGTGGACGTCTCCGAAGGCTGAAGCGGCCCTGAGAGAGATACGTTACATAGAGTATGGACTGTCTCAGAGGGCGAGAGGCCCTGAGAGTTCCGTAGAGTGTGGACTGTCTCCGAAGGCTAGAGCGGCCCCGAGAGACACATGCTCCACAGAGTGTGGACGTCTCCGAAGGCTAGAGCGGCCCCGAGAGAGACACGCTCCAGAGTGTGGACGTCTCCGAAGGCTGAAGCGGCCCTGAGAGAAACACGTTACATAGAGTGTGGACTGTCTCAGAGGGCGAGAGTGGCCCTGAGAGAAACATGCTCCATAGAGTGTAGACCACCTCAGAAGGGGAGAGCGGGCTTGAGAGAAACACGTTTCTTAGACGGGGTGTGGACCGCCTCAGAGAGCGACAGCGGCCTTGAGAGAGATATGCTCCACAGAAGACTGAGGACCATGTCCGAAGGTGAAAGAAGCCCCAAGGTGTGGGGGGTGGTTAGTTTTTATGGGCTGGGTAATTTCATAGGCTAATGAGTGGGAGGATTTTTCCAACTATTTTGGGCACGGGGCAGGGATTTCCCGGAATTGGGTCACTGCCCACTTTTTGGCCTTTTGTGGTCGTCCGTGGAACTGGCCTGGCGCCCGTGGGTGTGTCATTGAGCTAATGTATTACGGTGAGCCTATAATGAGGCTTGAGGTCTACTGGAAGTGGCTCTCCTGACATCTTGGGCCAAGTTGGTTCTAACCAGTTTATGTGGTACCCTCAGGGGCTGTGTCATTCTTTTAAAGGTTGTGCCCTGCCCTCTTTCCCTCCTATCTCAGAAGGTCAGTCTCACTGTCTGAATGGCCCTTTAAATGTCGGTTAAAGTGATGTAAACATACTTGGGCAAGGTTTTGGGTATCTAATGCTGACCAAGTGAAGGTGGCTGCCAAATCTCTATATTTTGCATATGAAAACCTCACTTCTAGAATAAAAGTATGTAAATTAGGTTGAAACATGAAATTCCCCATATATGACCATTTTTGACCTATAAAAATGACAATTTTATAGTAGTATTGAATGAATAGGAGGAGTGGGCCTTGTTTAAAAGGACTTTGCATTTTCTATTTTATTAGTTCATTTATTCAAGACACACCTATGGAGCATTTTGGTAGGTGCTGGGTTTACAAAGAGAAATCGAGTCTGTTCTCTGCCCTCTAGCCAGGAAGACAGCACTCAACCAACTCTAATACAAGTGTCAGGTGATCTAAGGAAAGTCAGTGTGCTGAGGGCACGGTGGGGTGACCATTTGTCTTGGTTTGTCCCAGTTTTACCACTGAACGTCCTGAGCAAACCGGGACCAGATTACTGTAGGGCACAGGTAGGGGGAGTCAGGAGTGGCAGTTATGGCTCTGTGGGAAAAAAAAGAAAAAAGAAACTCTGTGATTAAAGAAGTTTAGGACTGGAAATGAAGCCCACCCCTTACTCCTGCGAGAGGCAAGAAGCACATTAGAAAAGTAAAGGATCTTGGAGTCTCAGTAGATAAAGCTGTTTAATTTGTCCGACCAGGATTTTTCTAATTTATTTGACCTGGGAACTCTTTGCACTTAACATCCTGTGAACATCTTTGGGTTCTCCCCTCTTTGTCCTTTGGGGGAAAATTGCATCATTCTCTATCCTAAAATGCACAGTATTACCTTATATTATTGGTCTTATCCATGATTCAGGCAATAATTAGTATCAAAATAGCCCTTCACAAGAAAATTTAATGCCAATGCAACCTTGGGATTAAAAGTTTTTTCAGAAGGGTTGCTAATGTGCTGTGGAGGGTTGCGAGTACCACAGGGCTAGTTTTTCTGGCTGATGCACACAGAATGAGGCTGGCCGCTCACCTCTTTCTGCAAGTGCTTTTTTTTTTTTTTTTTTTTTTTTTTTTTTTGCACAGAAGGTTTAACCAAGTTGTTATGGAAACGGAAAACGGTCTCCCCTGCCCGAGAACAGTGCCTTGGTAATAATTAGAGAGCATGGCTGAGTAAACTTCAGTGGTAACGATTCATCTTTGCAAAGCACAGGTAAGCCTAAAAGATTGAACAGGTGTTTTTTGGCCTTTGCACTTTCCAGCCCTAGAAAATTTTAATTTGGATAGAGCTAAACAGGCTCAGGCTTGGAGTCTTTCCTTACTTCAGAAAGGAAGGTCATCCTTTAATGTTATGGTAATTGGCTTTTTAAATTTAAATGTTTAAAGACATCTCTTAAGCCTATAGAGTTTCTGAGTGTGGTTTGTGACCCTCTTTGAGCTTGTTAAAATGCAGATTTCAGCCTCTCTACAGATCCCCTGAGACAGACTATCTTAGGCTGGTCTTGGAATTTGATTCTGTAACAAGCACCCCAGCTGAGTTAGATGTTTGCTCACTGGAGTTAGCTTTGCTCTAGGACAGGGCAAACTTTTTAAAGGGCCAGGTAGTAAATAGTTCAGGCTTTTTGACTCTATCATAGTGTGAAAGCAGCCATAAGCAATACGTAAAAAAATGGCCATGGCTATGTTTCAGCAGACTCTCTTTACAGACAGGCAGTGGTCAGATTTGCCCCTTGGGTTGTAATTTGCTGACCCCTGCCCTGGGATCTGCAAAGTGCTGCCCATTTAATGGAATTCCAGCTTTCAATGGTGTTTGTGCTAAAAGTCACCCATGCTTCTCATACCTCCTTCAGTCTGGCTTGAATATAGGCAAAAGGAGATTATGCCCTTGCTGGGAGCGGGGAGGGAGTGAGTTTTGAGTGCTTTATTTAGTAGTAAATGATTCTCTTGACAACCATACTTGCTGACATGAGTTTTAAAGTGGGTTGGAATCTCCATCTTTGATTGTGGCTAAGGTGATTTCCTGGTTTGGTAGCTAGAACAGAACTGAATTGATGGACTTGAGACTGTTTTGAGGAAGAGCCTCGGGTTTTTCTTGAAGGAGGAGATGGAAGTTTGGTGGTGATGGGGGGTTGGTTTGAGAGGTGCCGTTTCCCCTCTTTTTTTCTGCCCCACTTGTTGTTTAGGCCAAATTTGCAGAGTTCCTGCTCTGTCTGGCCTGGCCTTTGGAGTCAGGCAAACCCACCCCTATCCTCAGCGCTGGATTTGCCTCTATGCCCTGACTTTGTAGAACATTGAACTCTTCTTTGGGAGTCCAAATAAGTTCAGCGACTTGAGTATTTCTTGCCGTTTTCAAATGCCACATTCTGTGTTACATTCTTTGTAGCTAATTTTTTCATTGCTTTTAAAAGGCTTTTGAAGTGAAAAGGAGCCCAGTTCTCTAAGTGTTGGTATTAAACATTAGAGACTGTATGCTTTCATGCTTTGTTGTGTTACATTGGGTGCGAGGTTCGATCGTCCTAACTGTGTACATCTGACCAGGTTATGAGCTTTTCTGCTTCCCTTGTTCCAATATTCTGTTTTTCCAAATGGTTTGCTCAGTTTGAAATTTTCTTTTTATGTGTTTAAGGAAGAAATAGTTCCTCTGGACCACAGCCATGAAGGCACCGACTAACGCTGCTTTCAGAGCGTATTTCTGTCCACATCCTTGAAGCTTTTCTTCTTTGTGTCACAGCAATTCCTTGCTATTATCTTATTTTCTGATTTCTTTTGAAGGGATAATGATGGTGGCCAATTTGTGCATTTTATAATGTTTTAATTTAGTTATGCTCATGCTGCAGCTTATGTTGTAAACATAATGGCACATACACCTGAGCTGTTCTCTTTGATTCAGCCTTAAAATCTGTTTCCCACATGGTTCATGTCTGGATATTGTGGTATCATTAGCTTGTGTAGCTTTGCAATGTCATTGTCATCTCACTGTTATCAAATACAAGAACATTTTCTTTTGACATATTTATATCCACTTCCAAGACTACTTTGCATTTATCACAAGGCAATTTAAAGCCTTCTCTTGTTCATTGTTGTTTATTTTTTTAGAAGCCTTGGCTTTTATATATTTCTTAAATATGAAAACTTATGCTTTGCTTGTGTTGTATGTCATTTTCACTCTTTTTTTTCTTTTTTTTTTCTTTTTGGCAGTACGCGGGCCTCTCACTGTCGCGGCCTCTCCCGTTACAGAGCACAGGCTCTGGACGCGCAGGCTCAGCGGCCATGGCTCACGGGCCCAGCCGCTCCACGGCATGTGGGATCTTCCCGGACCGGGGCACGAACCCGTGTCCCCTGCATCAGCAGGCAGACTCTCAACCACTGCGCCACCAGGGAAGCCCCATTTTCACTCTTGATTTTTTAAAAAAATTTTTTCTTTCCAATGTATTTTTACCTTTATTCAGAAAACATTTACCCAGTGCTTTCTGTGGACACCAAATATCTTTCCACACATTTACATGGACTTTGCTTATTAACCTGCTCCATAGAGATTGTGCTTTCTCCTTTGGTTGGAGGTGTTTTCAGGGACCATTTCGGGCAACCTAGTGAGGGCTTAGGGGGTAGGCCAGCAGGGCCTGGATATCCAGAGCAGCCCAGACTCCCTGGCTGGGTGACCCAGAGCCTCAGACTCCTTCTCTGCAACATGGGGATGATAGTACCTCCCTGGGACGGGGTTGTATCCCATGCATGTAAAATGTCTTGCATATGCCTGCAGGAGAGCCAGTCCCCAAACTCAGGAGCTGTTACCATGATAACCAGGAGGTGGATGAATCTGTTCTCTCTACTCCACAGTGTGAATCCCTTCCCATCTACTTAAGAAGAAATACCATCTATCTGAATATGCCAGTTCCCATAAGCCCTATTTCCAACCTGAAATGCTGCGATTCATTATATTTTTCGTCCTGCAAATTCAGGTTCTTTATCTGTGGCTGGCTATTTTGGGTATTGGACCCACAGTTATTTCACAAGAAGGATTTGGCAGGATGTCTTCAGTTTCCTCAGTTTTACTCCTTGTAACAGAAATGGTAGGTGGAACAGTCAGTCACATTTCACAACCAGGTTGCTTCCCTGGTTACCTAGGAGGTGTTTTTTCAATCTTGTTGGACAGTGGAGGTTCCTTGTGCTTTTTTATGCAATAGTTAGCTTTGGAGAATTCTTGGTTTCAGAAAATAATCCTGTCCCTACACTTAATCCTTCTTGTTTTAAAGCTTCCAGGAGTGTTTAGTTTTCAGGAAACATCTTTACTTAGTGAAAACCATTATCACATGGTGGTAATCCTATTATAGAAGTTGATGAAGGACCTGAGACAAAGCTTGTATGCCGGGTGTGGAATCTTCTACTTCAGGCTCTTGTGATTGCTGCCGAGACGATGTCATCTTAATTTCACTGGTTTCCTGTGTGGTTGGATTCTTGCTTCTTTGTCCCCAACATTTATCTGTAACCTCAAGAGAACGTTGCTGCTTTTGTAGCTCATGAGCAATGTACACTCAAACTTCAGCTCTGTGAAATTGGTGGAAAATTAGGTAAGGAGAATTTTTTTGAAAAAGGATTACCTTATTTAAAAATGTTACCTTATTTCCACTGATCTGTCACCTGTTTCCATGGAAATAGAATTAGGAGATAGTTTCTGACGAGCATTTTCAGGGCTGGCTCCTGATTCCCACTCCAGTTTCCATAGAGATGGAAGCATTCTGGTGAAGACAAGGTACAAAGGATTCCATAAAGTAGTGAGCTGCCATGTGGACTGTGGTCCAGACTCTGATCTGGAGGTTACCTTGTGGTCAGATTGGTTATGAACTCTCTGTGATGCTAGTACTTACTGGAAGCTCAGAGGATAATACTCAGAAAATGACGTCGGCCCTACGATGGGAGGCTCTCTTGTTTCCACACTTAACTTTGTCTTCTAGAATCATCTTCAGAGACAGCGTCAGCCCTCCTGGATACTTACCCCTGCCTCCTTCTTAGCATTGTCTCTAAAGCAGTTGAGACAATCAGGTATTGATTACCTGGCGATTTTGGTAGCCCTGGTCTCCCAAGGTATGCAGGAGGAGAAGCTGGCTTTTGTCTGCCAGGAGTTCAGTCTCCCTGAGTCCATACACTTGCAGAAGGTTTGAGATTTTCTATCTGCTTTTAGTAAGCAGACACAGGAACAAAAAGGCAAGGTTTGAGTGGCATTGTCATGAACCACGCTTTGCTATTTCTTTTTTTTTCTTTCTTTTTTTTTTTTTTTTTGCGGTACGCAGGCCTCTTACTGTTGTGGCCTCTCCCGCTGCGGAGCACAGGCTCCCGACGCACAGGCTCAGCGGCCATGGCTCACGGGCCCAGCCGCTCCGCGGCACACGGGATCCTCCCGGACTGGGACACGAACCCTTGTCCCCTGCATCGGCAGGTGGACCCTCAACCACTGCGCCACCAGGGAAGCCCCACGCTTTGCTATTTCTGAAGGCTATCTTGGTTATTTGCCTGGAAATTATGAAATTGGCTTTCTGCTTTTACTTAAATCCAATCAGTCTGACCAACTTTTACCAGAGTTGGTCAGGAGCCGACCGATACCATTAACAGAAGTAATCTGTCAAAAAAAAAAAAAATGCTGTCTTTTGAAGAAAGCAGTTTTAAAATAAATGAGAATGAAATGGGATGTTTGAGTGGGTTTCTACGCTTTTGGATCCAGAGCTTTTGGTGCTGGGCTCTGGAAGGGCAGAGTGTGGGATGAAAGCGTTGAGGCCACCTGGTGAGTGGTTGGTTTCCAAAATCTACAGATTCCTCTGTTTGGAAGGTACTTTAGGCGCCGGTCTTGAAGCTTCATTGGAATAGCAAACATGTCTCTTTAACTTTAGCGCCAGATTGCTTTGAGTTGGTGGCTGATGGTACCTGTAGTGGCTTGAAACTTTTCCCTTAGAGGCTGTATATAGCTCATCAAGAAGTCACTTGACCCTCCTCAGAGGTTCAGCACTTTTTTGATTTCAAAAGAATAAAAAAGGGAATGAGAAATAGCCACGGATTTACTGAGGATTCCACTGTTTGGTCCAAAGTCGGAACGTGACCACTTGCATCTTCTGCCAACATCTCAGTAGTTGGGTGCGGATCACCGATGTGTAGAAAGATCTGAAAGCCAGGCCTTCAGGCGGCCTTGCTCCCTGGGGTAGCCCCTTTTAGGGGCAACCTGCTGCTGCTCTTGGGGCACCTGCCCTGTGTTCTTCAACTCTGGCCCAAGTTGCTCTTGACTCTTCAGGGTGCTTGGCTGAGCTGTCTGCATCTCCACACTTCCTGCCTGATGGTGGAGGCACCTCACCTTGGTGGAATTTTGCTGAGATCCTCCAAAATTCTTCAGCTGGGTGTGCAGGCTAAACTCCTTTATGGCCAGGGCTATCTCTGTCTGTGCCTTGGATGTTCCTAGTTTTAGTTTCTGAAAGATATTTTTCCCAGTTCTATGTTTTTACTAATGTTCTTTTTACTTTTTTTTGTTAAGCCATAACTGGGAAAGGAAAAGGAAAATCTTCCAGAAATGAGTGTAACATGAAGAACAGCCTTAGTTTGACATAGTAACTGCATTTCTGAGACTCTCATCCAACCATGTGGGGAGGTGGATGGAGTTCATGAGACTCTGAGTTTACCAGGTGGGACCACACACAGCCCATTTGCTGCACACTGGCTTTGTGCCCGGTGGGACACCAAGTGACCTTGCTTGGTGGCCATAACCCTGAGTGGGCTTGAGGCAAAGATCTGTCCTGTGAGTGAATAGTGCAGTTACCACCTGCATTTCATAGACAGGGAAACTGAGTCTCATGACTGGTGTCAGCCCAGCGCTATGAACGTCAAAGCCCCACAGTCACTGAAATACCTGAACTCACTGCTGGGCTGGAGTCTCACCCGACTCTTACCTCAGTCCAAGGAGGCCTGGGCCACAGAACTGGGATTAGGAGCCAGGCCTTCTGAACACCAGCTGCTTCTTCCTTTGTTAGTAGCTCTCTGTGTAGTTACTGTCCTCTCCTTGGAGGCCTAGTTCATGTGTTACTTCCTCTGTGCGTGCTTCCTCACAGAAGAACCATGTCTGCCCTCTTGCCTCAGTAGGCATGGCTGCTCCCCTGCTGATGTTCTGGGATGTGCTTAGTCAGTGACCCAGAGCTGGGTGTATTACATGCACTAAGCCTGTACTGTGTGTCCAACCTCCCAGCCGGGGAGGTCCTTGAGGGCAAGGGCTGCATCTTCCACCCTAACATCCAGCAGGTGCTCAGTAGACGTTTGTGGAAGAAGGGTACCCTCTAGATATTAACTCTGGGTAGATTTTGTGAGCTAGCAGACCATCTGGTTGATCTAGTGATGAATAATAAAGGCTTCCTAGGATCCTAGAGGATGTATAGCTGGAATCTGCTCTCTTCTCTGTGACCAGTGGATGGTTCTAACTTGAGTGGAAACAACAGAACAGCCGACGCTTACAATATTAACTTTTCGCTTACTGTGTAAAAGGGTTTGATTGTAGAGTTGTTAGTCAAGCTGTCAGGTAAAACATGATGGTCTTATTTATTATATATATAAGGAGGTACTTTATAAAGAAATTGAGACTTGGTGATGAATAGATATTGGACACTTCCCCAAGGATGAATTATACCATTTGATGATTAACTTCCCATTAAGAACACTGGCTATTTACAATTAGACTTTTAAAAAAGTTAGTAATAACCCTGCATTTAAACAATAGTTATGGTTAGGCATACCAACAGAAGGAGACACTGCTAATTACTTTCAATTAATTCTAAATAAATTATTGGGTTAAAATGTATGCTCCTATTAAAATCTGTCCTAATCTAGACCTCTATTAAATAAAGAATGCTTTATTTAATGATATCAGAGAGTCATGCCACTTGCTCCAGGGTCAACAGCTGTTGTGGCAGGATTAGGATTTGAACCTATCACCTATACTTCAAAATGTTTTTCAAGTGTTTTGCTATGAATGGTCTCATTTACTATTTAGACAGTTCTTGTGAGCTGGGCCAAGTCCCACATGTGTTTTATTGAAGAGGAAAGGGGGTGTCTGTGGACACAAGTTTTGGAGTGGATTCCCTCTTCTGTCCCAGTGTTCTTATGATAGGGGCCCCTCTTGGCATGATTGTGGGGGGAAATGCAACCGTGGATGTCCTGGGTGCAGAGTCTGGCACATACTATGCTAATATGTGGGCTATTTTTAAAATGGTATTTTTAGTGGTTTGAAGCAAATATCTAAATTTGGAAGCTGGTTTTGATACCTTAAATGATCTGGTGGGCTTGAAAGGTCGATAAATACACTATTCTGGAAATGTGTTTACAGGCAATAATATTTATCAAAGTTAAGCTTTATTTTGCCCCAAAGCTATAGTTATAAAGTAAGTTTAATGCAAATACTTGTGTTTTCTATGCCAGGACTGACGACAAATTAGGGTGTTTTGGGTAAGCCACTTAGCAGTGCTACCTTTTCCAGCACTCACCAAGGAGAACTCATCAGCAGAGTGGAAAAGTCTATTAGCTTTATATGAGATTTTGCTGGATTGCTATTTTTATTTGGAAAATCCAGTTTTAGCTTTTTGTCTCACATGATAATGAGTTTTCTGATATTGTCACCCTTTATTAAAAGTGTATAGGAGAGGTGACAAACAGCTTTCTGCAATGAGATGGTGTAATAAATAAAATCAGATTCTGTAAGTCTGCTTGTCATTGGCATAAACAAGTGCATCCCTTCTTATTGGACAGAGAGGAGGAGGATGTTGATGGTAACTTTGGAGAAATTTGATGCTGCCTTTGAAAATCCAGAGGCTGAATTCTGAAA
Source organism: Mesoplodon mirus (assembly GCF_964341445.2). Classification (NCBI taxonomy): domain Eukaryota; kingdom Metazoa; phylum Chordata; class Mammalia; order Artiodactyla; family Ziphiidae; genus Mesoplodon; species Mesoplodon mirus. The sequence goes on along the minus strand of NC_138988.1, from coordinate 34,864,252 downwards.
TGAATGTTACTACCTTATTTGATTCAGAGTGGCTACGATTAGATAACTTTGACAGTTAATTGTGGCTGGGTTTTACTGTGCTACAGCTGAGTGCTTTAGTCTTACAGTGGATGATCATTGGGAAAGTGGGCCCTTGGTGATCACTTCCTCACTGTGGGTTTCTTTTGGGATGGCAGAAGCTGCTTATCGTGGCACAGGACAGAAAATAAATCCTGGAAGCACCATATAGCTCAAATGACAATTTGAAAATAACAGAGCAGTGACTAGAAGCTGAGACACAGATTAGGTTAACAAACAGAAGAACTCATCTGTCAGGCATTGGATGGAAAGCCCATTTCTGAGTTTATTTCACAGCATATTATGACAACATTTCTTTAAATTACAATTCGTCTCCATTTAAAAGATATAATCTACACGTTCTCCTGGGAAATAATCAGAGACAAAGCTTGACTGTATTTTTCCCCCCCTGAAGTTGACCTTGTCTCCTCAAAGAACATTTTTCACACTGTGAAATGTAATTTACTTGACCCCAACAAAATTGAAATAAAACCCACTATAGTTACCAGTGAGCAAGAAAGTGAATTTGGGTTTGGGAGAATCAGGGATAAAAAATGAAACTTTTTTTTTTTTTTGCTATTCAAAGAATAAATATACTGAAGGAGATGATGGGGTACCCCATAATTTCATGGTAGTTTGCACCCATTTCTGTTTCACAGCGCAGTGTGTGTTTGAGAGCGGTGGGTGGTTGTGGGGTTTTTGGTGGGCTCACCCCCTGGTTTGGCTGAGAGGAGCCTGGAGCCTGGGAGGGAGAGGCAAACTGTTGAGAGTCACGGGGCTGGTTGAGGGCAGGGTGGAGTCTGCATCCTGGTCCATGTACCTCAGGGCGCTATTTGCCAAGGTGCCCTTTGCCTCTCTAAAACTTTTCTTTCGTGAAGCCTGTAGATTTTTCTTTTTTATACCTCAGTGTACTGTTTTCTCAGTTTCTAGATTCATATTTGCTTTAGAGGAGCCACAAAATAAATAACTCTCCAACAGAGACTTGAGCAGTGAATGATAGGAGCACTTCTCTCATGTTGAACTCACTTCCTTTCAATTTAGGGAATGTGGAATTGCCTCGACTGCCACCTGCATTTTCCAGGGCATCTGTCCGTGTGTGTTTGTGATGGTCTTTTTAGATGAGACTCAGCTGTCAGAGGTCAAGTTCAAAGGCGGTATAGTTGTCATGAGAAGAAGAACATGTAGTTGTCAGTCTCTTTGAGTGCAGGAAACAAGTGCTCTTATGAAGCTGGGGAAATAAAACGATCAGAGATTTAGGCTGGTAGGGAAAAGCCAGGGCCTTAAAAGTTTCTGTCTGAACATTTGCTGCACACTTGACAAATCCTTGACATGTCAAATCCTTGTCGCTGCCTTGGTCTTTGCCGCGTCCCCAGGATTTGATTGGCATTCGTGACCTATTTGAGTGAATACCATCCACTTCTGTGATTGTTCTTTGTGCTAAGACCTTATGACCTCCCTTCTCTGATTTTAGAGGCATAAAATGAGGTCTAAGAGCGTGTGTCACTTGCCCAAGATCACCAGCCTGGAGCCCCTAAGTCTGGCTTCCATCCTAGGTTCTGCCCAGCACTGGCAATAGGAGCACAGGACATTTGAGCCCCCTGGTGCAGCATCCCCATCCCCCTTCCCCCCCGCCCCCGCCTCATCTTTCCTTTGCCCTCTTGGCTGATGAGCCATCGCATGTGGAAGCCCTTTATGATTTACACAGGTTATTATTATACCTGATCAACTTGAACTCACTTCGGGGGATGGGCTCCTTTCCTGACCGTGCTGCATGTTCTCATCTCTTCTTGGCTCACATTTCTATTTTTCCTTTGATTCAGAATAGTGAATGTGGGCAAAATGAAGGTTTTCTATGGAGCTGGGGTTCCGGAGTTTTCCAGAGCTAATAGCAGAAGGCTTCAGGGTTTGTCTCTGTCAGCAACATTCTGAGGCAAGAATCCCAACCATGACTGGTTCTGGTGAGGAGAATGACTTCTAAGTTACCTGTGATTGAGGCAGAGAAGCCCTAAATGGAGAGAACTCAATGGCATTGTGTTATTACCCAAAGGGCCTGAGCAGAGGCCTGCGTGCCTTTGGAAGCAGGAGGGGTTTGTCTGCACTTCCCACAGATTCTACTCATAAATGTTGGAATTCTTCTGATGACAGAACAGTGATGAACCCATTGGTTTGGAAGGTGAAATCATGGAAAAACCTATTTCAGTACCACGAAGTTTGGGATTCTTGTACTTTTCAGATTATCGTTCTAAATGGCTCAGAGTCCAGAGGTTTCCAAGCTCTGCTTTGTCCTAACCTTTTTAGGATACAAAAAGAAATACCTTAGCATTAAATGACTTTCTTGCAAAAGAGAGATTCCTCACAAAAAGAGTCTTTTGAACAAATAACTTTGGGAAACTCTGCTTTCTCAATTTCCACCCCCCTTGGCAATTGTACATTTGCATATTAAAGGCTCTGAGAAGTCCTGAGAACGAAGCCTGTTTAATTTTACCAACCTTACTGGCATTTCCAAACCTTATTTAGCACCCCGAATTTTAACCTGCCTGAAGCACATTTCTAGAAATGGGGTTTTAGATACTTGGAGGTCAGTCACACAACATATAAAGGTTAAATTATATTTATTCATGAACAGTCTACAGATTCAAGGCCAAATCCTTTATATCAGGAATCAGTAAACTTTTTCTTTAAAAGGCTAGATAGTAGATATTTTGGGCTTTGCAGGCCATGAGGTCTCTGTTGCAACTACTGTACTCTGTCACTGTTGTGTGAAAGCAGAGGCGATACATAAACGAATGGACACAATTGTGTTCCAATAAAATTTTATTTATTGAAACAGATGGCAGGCTGGATTTGGCCTGTGGGTCATAGTTTACCCATCCTGTGTTAGATCCCTGGTCCCCAGATAACTCTGCTGCACATTCTGTGCTGTTGCCTCTGGCTGTAATGCATGTTTTGATTCAACAACTCCTACTCAACCCCCCCTAGAAGCCTTCTTGGACTCCTGGGACAGCTTGAGCACCTGCTCCTCTGTCCTTCCATAGCTCTTCTCCTCTATCATATCCCTAAGCAATGTGCTGTCATCAGTCACTTCCTTCCCTACCCCTAACCCCACTGTAAGCTCTGCGAGCAGAGACCTTATTACCACTGTGTATCTCCAGCTCTGATAATGAGGATGAACAGTGTACCAGACACACTGCAGGCACTCACTGGGAGCTTGTTGGATGAATATGATGAATTGATACAGTGTTTTATCTTGTTTTGTTTGAATGAACTTTTAGAGTTAATAGTAAATACAGCAGGAGGAAATGCTCTTTCCAAATGAAAATTTCAAACACCCCCAAAGACGCAGATCATTTGAATGAATCTGGGGATGAATTCTACATCCTCCCAGAATATATGCTTCTCGGGTAAAGGAAGAAATGAGGCTACTGTGAACTGTGGTAAATTATGCATGTGGAACAGAAAAGCTGAGTGAAAAATGATAATTTAGGGGGCAATGGGGAAGTATTTGAAAGATCTGAAGGCGTATTTTTCTCCTTCTTTCTCCATGTATTAGAGATTAAATGATATAGACCTTTTTCTCTTTTCACCCAGGCCTGTAAAATATTTTTTTCTGGTAATTTCTCTTCATTTTACATGACTGCTCTAATTACACCTCTAGTTTTAAGATAATAGAACTGCATTTTTCATGTGCTCTCTGCTCTCTCTGGATTTATGATATCTCTTCTTCCTTACTTCTGAAAAAAATATAACTGAGTTAATACTAAAATAAAGTAGGTGAATTAAAAGGGAATGACCCAGCCATTAAAGGAAACAAAATTGAGTTACTTGTAGTGAGGTGGATGGACCTAGTGTCTGTCATACGGAGTGAAGTAAGTCAGAAAGAGAAAAATAAATACCGTATGCTAACACATATATATGGAATCTAAAAAAAATAAATGGTTATGAAGAACCTAGGGGCAGGACAGGAATAAAGACGTAGACGTAGAGAATGGACTTGAGGACACGGGGAGAGGGAAGGGTAAGCTGGGACAAAGTGAGAAAGTGGCATTGACGTATATATACTACCAAATGTAAAATAGATAGCTAGTGGGAAGCAGCCGCATAGCATAGGGAGATCAGCTCCACAGGGAGATCAGCTTGGTGCTTTGTGACCACCTAGAGGGGTGGGATAGGGAGGGTGGGAGGGAGACGGAAGACGGAGGAGATAAGGGGATATATGTATATGTGTAGCTGACTCACTTTGTTATAAAGCAGAAACTAACACACCATTGTAAAGCAATTATACTCCAATAAAGATGTTAAAAAAAAAGGGAATGAGACTTTAAAATCTCAGATCCAACCCAAATGCTCATTCAACAGCTGGGCTCCTCATCTCTGAAGCCAAGAGAGCCCTTTTCTCACCTACCTTTCCTGATGGGAAGCCTCACTCATCTCCAGGGGTGGCCATGATCCTGAACTGGCCTGATGAGGATGAAAAGAAAGGCTGGCCTGCTGTTTCCTAGGGACTGAAGAAGACCCTAGAAGAGGGTCTTTTCATCTAGAAGAGACATTGTGACCGTCCCAGAGTCCACTGTTGGGCATTCCAGAATCTCTCAGCAATTTATCCCCCTCTGCTGCTGTCCTGGAGACCATCGCAGGATGTCGTGACTTTCAGAGTCTTGTCAGGCAGAGTAATCCTATCTCAGTGCCATTGCTGATGAGTGAAGTGACGTTGGGAGAGTCACTTGACATCTTGGCCTTCTCTGGATGACTCCATCTGTATCTGATCGATTGGCCTCCTGGGTTGTCTTCGATATTAGCAAATAAAACTCCATGTACCCAGTTGTATATTAAATACCACCATGCCGGGCCTCCCTGGTGGCGCAGTGGTTGAGAGTCCGCCTGCCGATGCGGGGGATACGGGTTCGTGCCCCGGTCCGGGAGGATCCCATATGCCGCGGAGCGGCTGGGCCCGTGAGCCATGGCTGCTGAGCCTGCGCATCCGGAGCCTGTGCTCCGCAACGGGAGAGGCCACAGCAGTGGGAGGCCCGCATACCGCAAAAAAAAAAAAAAAAAAAAAAAAATACCACCATGCCTGTTTCTCATTTTAATCTTATAGGAACTGGGTAGAAGGAAATGACAGAGATTTCAAGGCCTTAACAATTGAAATAACTGTGTACCACATTAGTGTTCCTAATTTTATTAAGACACAGGTCCTTTCTTCTAGGAACTCATATCTAAATAAGGGAAGTGGACACACAAACCCAGAACTGCAAGGTTGGGGGATAATGGCATGTGTAAGGCACTGTGGGGGTGTGGAGGAAGGCATCACTGGTTGTCTGGAGTGGGCACTAGGCAGTCAGGAAGAGTTTCCCAAATGGGATCATGATCGACTTAGGTGTTTAAGCATGACCTGCTGTTCACCATATAGAGGGGCAGGGTGCTGGACATTCCTCATAAAGAGAGCAGAACTCCCTGATAATTCTCAGGTCCACAGATATAGCATCAGGGGAATAACGGGGTTGTGTTTTTCCAGCCAGCTGCTCAGAACATTTACAGCTGTGGAATATATGTACATGGAACTCATGATGTAGATTGCTAAACATGGGTCATGGTTGTGCTTGTTCCATCTTTTCCATTGCTACACTTGCTTTTATCGAGTATAAAAGATGAACCAAGAAAAACTGTGAGTAGCAGGAGAAGCTGTGTAGGAATTACCCTGAACAGATGACGCCGATGAGGAGAGCAGTGATGATTCAGCACCAAGGACAGTGACAAACAGCCTGCCCAGCTCTGGGACCTGGTAATTCCTCTGTTGATGATTCACTGGTGCTGGATGTGGTAAGGAATGGCATTCCTTACAAAGAGTTTGTGTTCACTGTGCCCTTAGGACTGCACCCAAGCCGAGCTTGTCTGGCTGTCATAGGTTAGGCTCTGTTACCCCTCTGTTGGAGGCCAAGTGTCTGAGTCCACATTCCCTTGGTACAGACCCCTTGGAGTTGGGATCAGATCTCGAGGGTCCTGCTCCTGAAACAAGTGGAAGGCCATGCTTGCTGTGTTTTCTGCCAGACAGTTGGCCCAAGGTTATAGTTTTGCTCTCAGTTCCTTTATGCATGAGGAATTTCCATGCCTTTTCCAGGTCATAGGTTCTCTAATAGACCCACAGATCCCACATTTCCAGAATGGCTCATTTTTCTGTTTATCAGTAGAGTGACATTAGTGGTGATATAAGCTGCAAATTATGTAGCATAGGGAGCGTCACTCATTTAGAACTTGGCAGGCCACTGCAATGTCATTTGTGGTGTTTGTCCCACAACAACTCAGGTTAATGGATTTGGCCTTTGACTGACTTTAACAAGTTGATAGAATTTTCTCCACCCCTCCCCCAATACTCCAGCCTCAGCCAGAAGTGAAGCTGAGGTGTCTGAGCCTCCAGCATGACTCTGCATATTTTATTGGAAGCAATAGCTAACATAACCCCTTTACATTTACTTTGGAAATGATGGCTCAACTTTGTTGAAGGAATTCTTGGGTTTTGTGAACTTAACTCCTGATTTTTCCACTCCCACTTAGCCAGATTGTTGACTGCAAAGCCTTTGTGTGTGGACTTGGCTCCCTGAAGACATGCAGTGGAGAGTCATATTTGTTTGTATAGTCATAGCTAGAAGGATTAAGAAGAGGCTTTCCATGCAACCAACCCGCTGATCATGTGTGTGGTTTCTCTGTTCTGAAAGGGCTGGTGTTTTTTAAAAATTTTTTCATATGACTATTTCAAAACAAACTCACTAGAGTTAACTGTGCTCATGGATCTTTGTGGTTTGGCATAATCAGGGCCAGTGTCATGAGTGTGTGTCCTGTTCAGTCACACAGGGCTCTGCACTTAGAGGGCTCCGCATTTAGTTTCATGACCGGTTGCCACCCTCTTGAAATTCTTTATAATTTTTGAACAAAGGGCCCCACATTTTCATTTTGGACTCAGTTCCATAAATTATGTAGCTGGTCCTGGGCATAATCCAGTATGGAAAGAGAATAACAACTAGAGTACAAGGACCTTGTAGAGACTTGAGGAGTTCTGAGTCCATAGAGGGTAGAAGGGACTTTAATAAGTGTTCTATTCATTAATAAAGGTTGCATAACTGTCCTCCATGGTAGATAGTTTTAGCATAAGGCCAGTCAGGGACAGAACCAAAGTCAAAGACAAAGGCAGTAAGTGGCCTTGTGTCTCTCCAAGCAGTCTTATCCCTTACTCCCCCAGCCCCCAACCTGTCCTTTGTGATTGAGAGTCCAGGAGGCAATGAGGAGGGGTCATAGCCCTGCTGGGTGGTGCTAGATTAATGTCCCAGTGAGATGGAGCAGCTGGCAGGTTGTGCCTCTGGGCGTAGGATTGGCGAGTTATAGGGATGTGGGTTTATTCTTGCCTAGCTTCAGGAGGAAGTTTTCTGGAGCTGTGAGAGTTTGAAGAGATTTGCTGGAAGGCCTTTCTCACCTCCTTGGGCATGGAGGAGAGGCAGGGTTAGCCAGAGGCCTGGTGCCAGTAGCTGAACCCCACAGGCAGGCCTGTCTGACCTATCAGCTGATTCTAGGCCCTCTGCGCCTTCACCTTAGATGATTTAAAAAGGAACTTTTAATTCTTAAGTCATTAAGGTAAATGAATACACATAATTTTATCCTTTTTAGCCTTCACATGTAACAGCTCATCCTCATAAATGCTTTCCACATTATTCCTCGTTGGAATGTGGGGTTATGACAGAGTGTTAGCAGCGGGGAAGGGGTGGTACCCAGAAAGGGCAAATATTTTTTAAAACCTCTTCCCTTGCCTGGAGGGGTGGGATAGGGAGGGTGGGAGGGAGACGCAAAAGGGAGGGGATATGGGAACATATGTATATGTATAACTGATTAAATTTGTTATAAAGCAAAAAAAAAAAAAATAAAAAAAAATAAAAAAAAACCTCTTCCCTGAAAAGAAGGCAAAGAGATAGTGGGAGAATACAGGGTTTAGGACCTACTGCTGACGGTTAAAAGATTATGTTCTAGGGGCTTCCCTGGTGGAGCAGTGGTTGAGAGTCCACCTGCCGATGCAGGGGACACGGGTTCGTGCCCTGGTCCAGGAAGATCCCACATGCCGCGGAGCGGCTAGGCCCGTGAGCCATAAGATTATGTTCTAGGCGAGTGACACCTCTCCCTGCTCTGCGATCAGTGCATACACCACTTCCCCCCTTCCTGAAATCTAGAGATTTAAAACCTCACGTCCCTGTAACCTTTGATTTTTAGCTCCAGCTTAAATCTCTAAGCATGTCACTATCAGAGTTTCTGTCTAGAGAAGCCTTTGAATGTGAACCTCAAAGCAATCCCCTGGTGTGCTTTCTCATCTTCTCTTTCACAATGATGACATTGGCAATAAGCCATTTTTTTTCCAGGGAAAGCAGATCTCTTTCTTCTGATTCATCTTGTAAGATTATATAGGATTTTAAGTACAATATTCTAGAAACATTTTCCAACCATCCTATTGCAGTTATAGAGCTGTTAAGGTGTTGTGGACAGAACACAGGTTTGGGACCTGTAGAGCTGGATTTGAATCCTGACTCTGCCGCTCAGTCGTCATATGATCTTGGACAAAACACTTAACCTCCTTGCACCTCAGTTTTCTCATCCGTAAAATGGGAATCTCTGTCTAAAACACAAAGAAGAAACAACTCTCCAAGGACTGTCACTCAGACCTTAAGGGGGTAAATATCAGAGCCTGGCATGGTGTCTAGTGTGGTTGCTGCTTGATCAATGTTGGTGGAAGCTGAAGAAAACCTTCCCTTTGTTTGAGTTGGATTTATTTTAATTAATCCAGGTGAATTTACTCAATGATAGTTGTGAAGAACTCATATGGAGCCAGAACACATCTGCTCTGGGGAAATGGAGGATAATCCTGAGGCTTAGATACAGCAGGCTTTTACATTCACTAAAAGAGAAGCAGAACTCAGGCAGCCTCAAGGAGCAGGGGCAGTGTCTGGGGACACACATGTAATCTTTTTTTTTTTTTTTTTTTTTTTTTTTTTTTTTTTTTTTTTTTGCGGTATGCGGGCCTCTCACTGTTGTGGCCTCTCCCGTTGCGGAGCACAGGCTCCGGATGCGCAGGCCCAGCGGCCATGGCTCACGGGCCCAGCCGCTCCGCGGCATATGGGATCCTCCCAGACCGGGGCACGAACCCGTATCCCCTGCATCGGCAGGCGGACTCTCAACCACTGCGCCACCAGGGAGGCCCCACACATGTAATCTTGACTGTCTTTTTGTAATAGGAGATCACATCAGATTAATGATTTTAAAATGAGCATTTTTCTGCCTTCTTCTGGCTGTATTTAATGTTCTAACGCCTTTAAAAATAATCATCAACAGCATCATTATCATAATACTACTCAGTTTAGTATTTTTGGTTTTATAACCATGCTGAGCAGTCTAAACTGTTAAATGGACTTTGTAATCTGGTATCCAGGGAGCTCCTTGGAAGGGGACAGGCAGTTTTTTGTCTGTGTTTCCACATTAAGTTGACCGAGCACTTGGAACTTGGTGGCATGCTCTCTGCTTCTGGGGTGGGTGGGTAGGTGGCGTGTTTACCCCCTCTGTGGACAGTTTGCCTTGGAAGAGCTCAGCTTTGGTGTCAGGCAGAGCTGGGTTTGGATGTCAGGGCCGTGTAGTTGGGGTATGTTGTGTAACTTCTCTGGGCTTCCATCTTCTGATACTTGAGGATAATGATGGATAATGATACCTACCTCCATAGGGCTGAAGATTGAGAATGTATGAAGAGCACAGAGCTGGCAGGTGAGGAAGGGCTCCATGAATGTTAGTTGTTGCTGATGCTATTATACAGTAATATCTAATCCTCCGTTCTGTCCTGAACTTGGAAGTGGAGGGCCCTAGGATGCATTGACATTGAGGGGTTTGTCTGGAGGAGGTTTGGATGTTTGGGATCTGCCAGCTGCCTTCTAGTGCATTCATGCTCTCCCTGCGAGTTTTCTTTAGAATGTCTTTTGCCATCTATAATGACAGAACCTGGGATGCAGTGTTTTTTTTATATTCCTTGTCAGTCAGCAGTGCCAAGTGACTCAAGAGTGGGTGACCCTTTGTCCTCCCACTTCCAGAAAGTTCTTTTAAAGATTGCTTGGGGGTGGAGGGGAAGACTTTTCTTTTTAACACAAATGATGTGTTTTGACAAAAATATATCACCGTGGTGAATTTATGCTAAAGGGGAAATACTTGCTCTTACAAACAGTGCTTATTTTTCCTTCAGTAAACAGGGCATTGACACTTGAGTCCCTCATGCAACCTGTGGAGACAACTCCTGACTGAGGCAGGGCTGGTGTGATAGGTCCATTAATCTTTGGTAAAAACATCGAAACCACAGCAATGCCCCAGCAGACTCCTGGGGCATTTAAAAACCAGAGACCTAAAGGAGGGTGCAGCAGCCCACAGAGAGCACATGCTTTTGATTGTCCGAACGTCAGGTCCCAGTGCTGCCACCACTGTGGGGTCTGGGGCAAATGATTCTTCTCCGAGTGTGTTTCTTCCCCAGTAAAGTCACACGAGAGACATGAGGCCGCCTCAGCTCCCCACACGCTTGTCCCCACACTCAAGGGCTGTGTGTGCGTGTGTGTGTGCACACTGTGCTGGCTATAGATTGTTCTCTGGGGACCATTGATGCTGCCCTCCAGGTAACTCAGTGGGAGTAAAGGTGTGACAACGGATGCACACTGACGGCTCTGCAGCTGGTGCAAGGGAAAGTGACTTTTAATTGAGCAGGTATTATGGAGCCTCAGAGAAACTCAGAGACTCAGAGAGTCCGTCATTGTAGGAGAACACGATGGGGAGGCGGGATCTAAGAATTACGGGTAGTGAAATAGTATTGGTTATAGCTCTGTTGGACTGGGTAGATTGTCCTTCAAATGTCCTTTCTCCTGTTACTGTGCTGAGGAGGCTATTTGTGATTCTAGTTCACATTTATTCTGCACGTGACCTTGGCAGGCACTGTGCTAAATGATTCACGTTTAATCCTCACAACAACCCTCTGAGGGAAGGGGCTGTTATTATGGAATCCATTTTTCAGGTGAGGGTATGAGGCTTGGAGGGGTGAAGTGACACTCCCTGTCATGAGGTAAGTTGGGGAGGCTGGTTCCAGCCCAGGTGGTAGGACTTTGTGATCCTTGCCTTTGACCTCGTGGCTAGAACTGTGGCTGTGGGACCAGTGAGGCTGCTCTGAATGAGTGTTGCACTGTCCACAATCACACATCTGAAAAAACAGCGAGGAGAGCTCTTGCACACCTTCTTGCAAATTGCCTGTTGTAGGCAATGCCTTTTCCAAGGTCCAGTTTTTCTGGGATTAACTACGGCTTCTCCTCTGTCCCCGATGGTAGCATCAGATGACATAATGATAATAAACATCTGAACCCTAGTTTCTAGGTAAGAATTTTTCAAACATTGTCTCATTTGATCTATTAGACAGGTACTATGATTAGTCCCATTCTCCAGATGGGGAAACTGAGTCACTTGCCTGCCATCTTGGGACCAGTGGGTGACCATCTAACCTGCACAGCCTGTCTTTAGAGCTCCTACCCATAACCACTGGACTGTCTGCTCTCGAGAGGGACCCCCCAACCTGGAAGATTTTGTTGCAGAAAGAATATTCATCAGGGCTGATTTTAGGGTGTGTTGTTGGGAGCACCAGCTCCATGGCCTGAGAGACCTGGGTTCAAATTTGTGCCCCCCCCCTTACAGACCATGTAGCCATGGGCAAGTCATTGTTTTCCTGTGCCTTATTCCTTTTATGTAAGACAGGAGAAGAGTACCTCACTGGGATGTTGAGAGCTCAGGGTCTGCCCCACAGTCAGCTCACAGTATTTGGGAGCTAGCATTAAATTCACAATTGAGAAGCAAGGATGTGACGTGGGACCATCCCCCAGTTGCTGAACCCAGAAACCCACACCAATTCTCCCTCCTGCCTCTTCCACTTCCCCATCTTTCTAACAGTTTTCCTGCAATATTTCTCCTGGCTGTCCTTCCTCTCCACTTGATTACCCCATGATCTCCTTTGAGAGGGCTGCCTCCTGCCTGGCCTCCCGGTCTCCAGCTGTGCCTCTTCAGATCCATTTCCCACATGGCCACCAGGTTGCTCTGCCAGCAAAGCACATCTGACCCGGTCACTTCCCTGCTAAAGAGTCCTGAGTGGTACCTGGTCACTTACAGCCAGCTCTTCTTGAATCCCACAGGGCGTTAGAATCACTTGGGGAAGGCACCTAATAATATGCACATTCTGGGGTCCCATGTCCAAGAGGCCTAGTTCAGTGGGTCTAAGTTAGGCTCAGGAATATGCTGTCTGGCTGTTATGCCAGGCGATTCTGGCATGTGAGATCTGGACTGAAATACTGATCAGTGAGAATCAGTCCAAGTTCCTGACTGCCTCGTCAGTCTGGCTTATTTCTGCCTCTGTGTCTCTGTCAGGCTGCCCACTCTGTCCCCTGCCTCTGCTTCCCTTTTGACCTGGCTTCTGTGGTTTAAGATTTAGCTTTGAGAGGGACTGACATGAAGAAGCAATGGCAGAGATAATCATAATATCTAGTATTCACTGAAGGCTCATCATATGCTGGGGGAAGCTTTTACAAGTATTAAGCCTTTAACTCCTCATAGCCCTGTGAGGTCAATACTGATGTTGTCCCCACTTCAGTCGATGTGGAAAGTGAGGTATGGGAAAGCAGGTATAATTTGCTGTGGAGCCGGTGGCCAGTGAGCAGGGGAGGATCCCAGGTCTTGGCGGGGTGTGTGGGTGGGAGGCACCTTCCCTTGGACTTTTGTGGCACTGGTTTGGGTTGTCCCAACATCACAGTGATTGGAGGAAACTGCTGGTACTCAGTGTGCAGGGCTCAGGGGAGTTGGACCTGCTTTACTGTGTAAGTCAGCAGCAGATATTTTGCTGGGCTTTGCTGCAGGTAAAAAACGTGACCGTAATGATTTGAGCCTAGAATCTAATCTAAACACACGGTTTTTAAAAATTCATGGTTTTAATAAACACTGGATTTTCCTGGAGCATGACCACTGTAAATCATCAAGAGTTATTCGGTATTTTAGAGGAGTCACATCACCAAGGGCAATGTTAATAGCCATTAAGACATAACCTGTGTGGGGACTTCCCTGGAGGCGCAGTGGTTAAGAATCTGCCTGCCAGTGCAGGGGACATGTGTTCGATTCCTGGTCCGGGAAGATCCCACATGCTGCGGAGCAACTAAGCCCGTGCGCCACAACTACTGAGCCTGTGCTCTAGAGCCCACAAGCCACAACTACTGAGCCTGCATGCCACAACTACTGAATCCCACATGCCTAGAGCCTGTGCTCCACAACAGGAGAAGCCACCACAATGAGAAGCCCACGCATTGCAATGAAGAGTAGCTCCTGGTCGCCGCAACTAGAGAAAGCCCGCACGCAGCAACGAAGACCCAAGGCAGCCAAAAATAAAATATAAATATTAAAAAAAAAGACATACCTGTGTGTATTTGTATTTGTAGCTGTTGAATTTTCGGTGATTCTACATCAAGGTACGAGCATCTGACTGTTTATGTTTTTAGTGTAGTTGTGCCTAAGTGTTTACCTACTGAAATACATATTACTTTATTATAAACCACCTGCCTTTGATTCTTTTTTATATTATTGGTCAGGCCTACTGATTTTTTTTAATGTTATATGTTGATATTATCTGAGTTTCATTTCAGGGTAATAAAGGAGACTTTGCCAAATGATTACTTAAAAAGGAGTCTTTGGTCTCATCGATGAAGAATCACTGCTCTACAAAATCAAGCCTCTTAAGGGGTGGGAGGGCAGTGAGTTCTCAGGAGGGAAACCTAGTGGATGGATCTTCAAGGGAAAGTTGTTCAAAGGAAACTTGAGTCTGGAATGCCTTTGCTAGACCTCAGCTTGCCTCCTGCCCACACATCACAGCCTTCCCAGTTCTCTTTGAGATGTTAATTTGTTGCTAGGAAAATTATCTTGTCACTGACAAACGAAATCTGGAAGAATCAGCTCTTCTTATAAAGTGGTTCCTATGGTATCTGCAGGGCTTTGTCGGTTTGCAAGTTATGAATATTTATGTCTCAGGGAAAAAAATTCCTCATTTAAATTGCATATTCAGTAATTTCGCACTTAATTTCCCACAGAAAATAATGACATTTCCAGCCTTTGCCTAGGTGAATGTCTTCAGAGACGGCAATTTTCGCACATGGACTCAAGGGGCATTGGAATTGACCTGATTCCAAACACAGAGGCAGGCTTACTGCCCTGTGATTGCTTCCATATAAAATAACGCGTGTGCCCGATATGTTATCGAATGAAGATAAAATGCCAGACGTGATTATGGTAAATTAGACCTTTTGAATTATTTATGAGAGCCAGTGTAAACTGTGTTTCACTTTTCCCCACTCATGTTTACATAAAAGCCATTGTAGGACTTGTTACTAAACAGTTTTAAAATTTATTATACAAAGGGCCAAGTTTGAAAGGCAATTCTAGCCCAGGTTTCCTCATCTTTATCCATGAGCTCTTTAGGCAGAAAAGCAGATCTGTTCAAAATGTTATTGCACATGTGTCGCATGGGCCTGAGCAAAGTCCAGGAGAAGCTGAACTTGGGGATGGCAGGAAATGTCTTCTCTTTGACCCCACGTCTGCTAGTCCTGGCCATGGTTATTTGAGCATCTATGGGAAGGAGCTGCCATCTGCAGTATGTCCTCATCCCTTCTCAGTTTTCAGGACAATATGTAATGCCTAACTCCAGTGTGGATCCACCTTCAGCATTTTCTCCTGATCAAAACTTAGCAGAGGTGTTTTTGTTTGTTGGTTGTTTGGTTTTTTGTTTTTTGTTACCATTTTTTTCCTCCCTCTGGTCTTACACTGATCTCTTGAGGGAAGCAAGGACCTGAGCCCACTGGTAAAATTCCTTCCTTGAGATGTGTGTTTTGCTTTTTCGTGACAAATCATAACAATAACATCTTACACTTGTTTGTGATCTTGCAGTTTCAGAACCGCTTCTGTGTGTGATCATCTTTGATCCGAAGGCTGCAGGGAGGAGTTGACCTGTGGGTGGGTACAGGCCCTGGAGGGAACGGGGCTGAACAGGAGTGGGTCACTGAGCCATCCTTTCCATATTCATTCTTCCATTTCTAGCCATATTCTTTGATGAGCCCTGTCTGCAATTCCTCCTTCCCCATTTCCTCATTATCTCCAACCTGAAGTTAAAAGTTTCTAGCCTTTGGGTGTTAGAGATGCACTTGGGAACTGTGTTTTCTCTGAGGAGAGAAATCTTGGGCTTGGGCTTTGATTATAGTGAAGTGATGCTGTGTGTATCTTTGGACACACTCACGATGAAAGTCAGAATAGCATGTGTGAAGTTCCAAGGAAAGAGAGATGTCAGAAGCTAAACTGATGCCTCTTTCTTATCAGACTTTTCATTTTTTAACCTAAAAGAGCTAAAAGGCTGGTTCTGTTCTTTACCTGTGCAGAACAAAGAAGAGGGCGAACTACTGTCTTTGTATTTCTTTGTGTCTTTGTCTTGTTTAAAAGAGCCTCCATCATAATAGGCTCCTTGTGGCTCTGCCGGTCTGACACAAGAGGTCTGATGCAGTGAACCCACCATTGCCGGAAAGGCCTGACTTCTGTGTGCCCGCTCAGCCTCTCCAAGAGCATTTTAATGTGTCTTGAACTCTTCACGTGAACCACCTAGGGCTAGCAGCCTGGTGTGAGGCCAGAGCCTTTGGCTTCCCGTGGCCCAGGGTATTTCTGTAAACCAGCTGGAAATTGCTGGCCAGGCTCCCTCCATAGAGGATTGATGGGCCAGATGCTCTGTGGGGCTCTATTTGCTAATTTGTATGATTTGCCCACTTTTTATGCTTTAGTTCCAGTACATTTGGACAATGAAATCAAACCGGCCCATTTCTAGCACAGTGAATCACTTTGTTCTCTTGCTTTGGCACTGAGCCTCATGTGGAACTGTGTGAAAGGAAGACTCTCAGCTTGGGAGCCTAGTGGAATTCAGGGTTTCAGGCCCCGGCTGGTGACGGGCTCTGTGGGTTTACCCGGTAGCATCATCTGCAGCCCCAGGCTTGGTGAGGCCTCCCTGCATCTGGACCCTGAGTGCATAGGTGTGGTTGGCACAGGTCGTTCACCAAAGCTTTTGTTCTTCAGCTGATTTTCCTGTGCTGAGTGATGGCTACTGCCATGAGCTTCTTTGTGCCTGGATCCTTACATTTGCTATGGAATAGAAAGCTATTGGCTTCATGAAATTTATTCCATTTCGTTTATTCCTGGTATCCTACTTTTCCCCCTTCTTCTTCCCTATTAAGCCCTTACTTCTTATCTTCTGCTTATTTTCCTTCCTCACCCTGTCCTTGACCCCCTCCTTCTTAGGCTAAGCATTATATTCCCTATTTTGATACACTCTTTTTAAAAAGTCTTTAAAAAATGGACATCTTTAAACATATTCAAACCCAGAATATTAAGATCATCCAGATTCTACACTTACCAACTCTTTGCCAAATCTGGTTTCATCTGTACCTCCACTGTTCTGCTCCACTGCCCCCTGGATTATTTTGAAGCAGTTCTTCAAAATAATCATATCACCTTATCATATCACCTTATCTGTCAGTATTTCACTGTGTGTCTCTAAGAGAAGGACTCTTGTTCTCGCTTTTCTTTAGATGAAAGCATCTTAAAGGAGAACATCACAGAAACTTGGTTACTCAGAGGCTGTTAACGGTCATTGACAGCAGCATTTCTCAAAGTGCAGTATACACGGTGATAGAGGTGGCATGTAATAGTTAAGAAAATTATTACATATTTGTTTTCCTGAATATACTCTGTTTTATGGCAAGTGATACTGTTACTCCATTTATTATACTAACATTAATAAAGTGAATCAATTTTAAAATAAAAGTATTAGTATAGGAAAGTGGTCAGAAAACTAAGACTTGAGGGCCAAATCTGGCTCACTGCCTGTGTTTTGTAAATAAAGTCTTATTGGACCACGGCCTTCCTCATTTGTTTACATATTATTTATGGCTGCTTTGACAATGGCCGAATTAAGTAGTTGGGACAGATACTGTCTGGCTTACAAAGCTGAAAACATTTACTATCTGGCCCTTCATGGGAACATGTTTGCCGACCCATGGAATAGGAAGTATGTGGATGGAGCATATATCATGACCTTGGCGCATGAATGGCTAAAGTTTGGGAAATGCCAGTCAGATCCAGCCTTGTGCTCTGTAGCTGATGGAGCTGAGACCCAGGGAGGGGAGGTTTGCTCAGGGCCACACAGATGGGAGTTGGGAGATCCATCCTACAGCCAATTCTACTAGCTCCCATCCCTGGGCTTTTCCTACCATAACACACTGCCGCAGGCCTTGTGCTAATGTCTGTAAGCATTTCACATTGGTTCCAGGCCTCACATTGGGCAGTTGTTCATTCCAGAGCAGAAATAATTTCTACTTTTTAGTAGTTTAGTACAAAATGCTTTGTATTAAGTTTCTGTTTCTGCGGCCCCTCAAACTATTAACTGACTAGGAGACAAATAATTTCAAAGACACAAGAAGGGTATTTTTTATTTTTTATTTTTTTTGCGGTACGCGGGCCTCTCACTGTTGTGGCCTCTCCCGTTGCGGAGCACAGGCTCCGGACGCGCAGGCTCAGCGGCCATGGCTCACGGGCCCAGCCGCTCCGAGACATGTGGGATCTTCCCGGACCGGGGCACGAACCCGTGTCCCCTGCATCGGCAGGCGGACTCTCAACCACTGCGCCACCAGGGAAGCCCCAAGAAGGATTTTTTTTTTTTTTTTTTTTTTTTCTTTTTGCGGTATGCGGGCCTCTCACTGTTGTGGCCTCTCCCGTTGCGGAGCACAGGCTCCGGACGCGCAGGCCCAGCGGCCGTGGCTCACGGGCCCAGCCGCTCCGCGGCATATGGGATCCTCCCAGACCGGGGCACGAACCCGTATCCCCTGCATCGGCAGGCGGACTCCCAACCACTGCGCCACCAGGGAGGCCCAAGAAGGGTATTTTTGAAGTTGAGTAATTTACCACCAAATAAAATAGACTGAAGGTCTCCTAACATAGAATTCTGGGCTGACTTTACCCAGGGATATCAATTTCATCGCTACCTTCAGTGGCAAATATCTAGCTGGGAGGAAAGCATCAAGGTAAAATAAAATGTAAAAGAGATCTGTAGCAGATACTTGTGATTTTCTCATTTCAGGGTCGATTCCTGCCATAATTATCAGAGTCAGGGCAATTTGCAGGCACAAATGTTATTTTGTTTTGTATCATTCAGTTACTTAGGGTTGAATATCCATGAGACTATATTGAACCATAGGCTTTCCTGATGTTTCCCATTTTCCTGCATTTTAGGCAAGGGTTTAAGAAAATAAGAAGGTTTTTTTAATCGAGATTTTGAGGTGAAAATTGTTCTTTACCTATTTTAAAAAATTTATTTAATTTGTTTATTTTTGGCTGCATTGGGTCTTCGTTGCTGCGCGCGGGCTTTCTCTAGTTGTGAGCGGGGGCTACTCTGTTGGGGTGCGCAGACTTCTCATTGCGGTGGCTTCTTTTGTTGCGGAGCATGGGCTCTAGGCGTGTGGGCTCAGTAGTTGTGGCGCACGGGCTTAGTTGCACCGTGGCATGTGGGATCTTCCCGGACCAGGGCTCGAACCAGTGTCCCCTGCATTGGCAGACTGATTCTTAACCACTGCGCCACCAGGGAAACCCTGTTCTTTACTTATAATTCAAAATTAGTATTATTATATTCTGTGGTATAGGCAACTTGCTAAAATGATTCTGTGGTTTACTTAGAACTTCTCTGTCCAGTTTGACAGCCGTTGGGCCACATCTGGTTGTTGAATACTTGAAATATGGCTGGTATCACTGAAGATGCTGTGTTACTGTGAAATAAACACTGGATTTTGAAAATATAGTACAAGAAAAAGAATGTAAAACATCTCATCATTTAAAAGTATTGAAAACATGTTGAAATGATAACATTTTGGATCTATTGGGTTAAGCCAACTATATTATTGAAGTTAATTTCACTTCTTTTTATGTTTTAATGTGGCTACCAGAACACTTAAAATTACACATGTACTTATATGTTTATTTTGGAAAGTGCTGCATATTAGGATGAGAAAAAGGAAATTTTGAGCAATTAGAGCAATGATGGGGAAGCTTGATTTCTTTGATATTGGAGACTTACTATGTTTGAAGCTATAGTAACAGAAGGAGCGAGCATTGGCTCAAGAATCATAGATTGATGGAACAAAACATCTAGCTTAGAGACCAACTCTAAGGTTTGTATTGAGTAAATGTAAAGGTGGCCTCAGATCTCTAGGGACATGTAAGATTATTTCATAAACAGTCTAGAACTCATTCACTATTTGGTAAAAGATTTGAGTTTGAGCCTTATGTTATATTATACCCCGCAAATAAATTCCAGATAGATTAAGAAAATAAATGTAGGAAATTAAACTATTGAAAAGAATTAGAACATCATCTAGTCAAATGTGAATTTGATCTCAGAATAAAAGCAGTAGAAGAAATTGTAAAGGAAGAGATTGACAACAGAGAAATCAGGTTTTATTCCTTAAAGAAATCTGATAAAATTAAAAAGTTGAACAAGCCAGAGGTAGGAAAAAAGGGAACTCTTCTAAACTTCTGATTCCCTGAAGATGCAGTGTTTAGAAGTTCACATTTAATGGACACTAGAGCTCTGTGAATTCAACTGGCCTTATCCCTGCCAGTTTTCTGTTCATTAATAGGATTGTCAGATTTAACAAATACAAATATGGAACATCCAGTTAAATTTGAATTTCAGATAAACAGCAGATAATTTTTAGTATAATCATGTCCCAAGCAATATTTGGAACTTACTTTTACTAAAATAAATTTGTTGTTTATCTGAATCCCAACCTCCAGTATGCAGAAGGAGAAGGAAGGGGTAGCAGTTAAGTAGTCACTTGGCTGGGCTTGGTGGAGAAGGAAACTGGGGTTCAGCTGCCCTGCAAAAAGGATTTCAGCCAATTGCCCCCTTTGAACCCTGCACCTCATCTCTGCCTCCCAGAATGTGGGGCCCCTCTGTGTTCTAAGGCTTCCTTATGCCGCAGGCAGTTAACAGAGTGGAGGAATCCAACCCTAGGTCCCAGTTATGACACCTTCTTCATATCATCTTCTAAAATAAATGAATCTTGTTGCTATCATTAATAGAAAGGCAGCCTTAATCAGAACACATATTTTAATTATCCAGTTAATGGACAGATTCATTTTTGTTGAGAGAAAAATAATCTGTACACAGTGAGAGTTCTGATTTCTCAGTTCCTGGCAGGCAACCAGGAAGTTGGGGAAAATAGATGTAGGTAAGAAGACTGTACGTCCCAGGACAGTCCCAATCTATGCCTGATGTCTCAATAGTTATTAATATTTATTAATTGTCATTGTTAATAGCATCCCTCTTCTCTCCCCAAACTTTACTTTCCAAAGGGTCTTTGTTCTGATAGGAAATTAGATGGTCAAGCTTGGCCTAGGGGAGGGTGGTGGTTACATGCAGAGAGTGAACACATAGGTAGGAGGTGGGAGAATTGTTCTTTGGAGAAAATGACTGGCTCTGGGGAAAACTGGCAGTGACACACACATAGAGGTTCTAGTCAGCTTTGTGGGCCCAATCCTATAGGAACAGACATCCAAGGATAACCAGACTTAAAGCAAGTCGCTAACATGAAAGAGAGAAGCCAACTAATCAGAAAAAAGGAACCCCAGGGAAATGCAGAAATGGAAGACAAGAAGACATTTAAGGAACCTACAGTATCTTCAAAGATAAAAGAATATATTGAAGATGAAAGAAAACAAGAGTAGGAAGCTATAAAAGAATATGAAAAAGAAGGAAAAAGTACCTGGAAATGAAAAGTCATAGCCAAAATAAAAAATTCAATAGATGGTTTGGAAGATAAAATTAAAGACATTCCCCATAAGTAGACTAATAGCAAAGATATAGGATCAGGTAAGAGGAGAGAAAGCCAAGAAATTGATCTAGGTGGTCTGACATCTGACTAACTGCAGCCCCACAATGAAATGAATAGAAGAGAGGAAATCATCAGAGATGTAAAAGACAGTTTTCCTGAACTGCAGACTGGAGTCTTAAGAAGGGAAACTCTCACCTATCCTAGAGGAGGCTGGCAATAGATGGCGAGCCCATACCTTGGCATGTAGGAGTGAGGTTTGGAATACCAGGCACAAGACATTCCTAAAGCATTTAGAGAAAGAATGAGGAATCCAATTGGTGTCAAAGTTCTCAACAGTAATGGTGGCAGCTAGGAGACAATCTAGATGGAAATATAACTTCTGGTCTAGACTTTGGTACCCTGACAAACTCTCAGTCAAGAGCAAGGGTAGAGTAATGATGCTCAGAACTAACTGGAGCATGGGCTCCTCCTTTTTCTTCATCACCAAATGCAGGATACCCAGTGTAGGACACAGAAAGTCCATTGTGGACCCCAGCAAAGTCCCAGCATGACAGCTGGTTCGGAGGCTCCATTTTGACTGGAGCAGGAGAAAGGAGGGAACCTTTCTCCAGTGAGGTCTCCAGGAAAAGCGGAAATGGCACTGGTAGATCATCTGAGGTGACAGTAGTATAAACAGTCAGCAAATGAAAATATAGGGCAGCTCTTAACACTAGGTAAAACAGTGTTCCACAAGAGAGGAAATGTGATAGTGGCATCCTCAGCTTAGCAGTGAACAGTGTGCTCATGGTCAGTGTTTACATCATTGACTTTTAAAAATTATGGTGACTGTATTGGGAAGATGGAGGGAGGGAGGGAAAGCAGGGGATTGTGGTGGGAGCTAAGTCTTTGTTTGCCACAACAGGGCATCAACTGATAATGTCTATAATTGATAATATGCGTATATTGCTACTTCTTGATATTTAGTAACACGGAGGAAAATGCCAGTGTAAAAAGCTAAAAGAGTCGAAAGTAGTTGTTTCTGGGTCTGGAATGGGGCTGCAGTGGGGCAGAGAACGGGGCAGGAGACAGAAAGTGAGGTAAGGAGGATTGGGGTGGAGTATATCTTTTTTATTAAACAGGAAACATTGTAATGTTAGGGTTCCCATCTAAAATACAGGATGTTTAATTGAGTTTGAATTTCAGATAAACAATGAATATTTTTAAAGAATATGTATGTGTATTTAATATTTGGGATGGGCTTATTCTAAAAATGTATTCATTGTTTATCTGAAATTCAAATGTATCTAGACAACCTGTATTCTTTGTTGCTTAATCAAGCAACCCTAGGTTATGTGTATGTATTACCTTGATAAAAATAAATAGAATCTATAATTATATATAGATTACAAAAAGTTCAAAGATGATGTATCTAACTTAGTCGTAGGTACCTCTAAGGTGTTTCATTGGGAAAGGGGAGTGATCTCAATTTCTTCTTTCGCATTTCCATATTTGAATTGTTTTACTGCAAGCATGTATTAATTTTGGGAGTAAAGAAGGAGTCATAGAAACTCAAGACAGTGACAATGCTGACTGGGGTGTACATGCCTTGAGGCATGTTCTGAGAGCTTCAGGGCATGAGAAGGAGTGGCTCTGTGTATGCTGGGAGGTGAGGTCAAGGAGGTTTAAGCATGGGGAAAGTTTTAGCTCAGCTCAAGGTAAGGTCACCATGAGGAAGATGAAAACTGTATCTGTATTGAGGCTGTGTTTGGAGGAGCATTAGAGACTTTATAACCTGTGAGGAAGGTCTCATTCCTACTGGCGTTTCCAAATTGTGATGGCCCTCCTCTCTCTCATTCTTATTCTCCTGAGGTATATTGATTGGCCTTGAAAACAAAATAGTGAAACTCTGCCATTACCCAGCACAGAGAGAGTATAAAACTAATGCTGAGCTTTGCAGCAACCATGTTGGATGGCACTACACTGGTTAGGTATGGGGGTTTGGTTGATTCTGAAAAGCGAAGATCCATGTAGTAGCTGAATTAGGGCAGCTGAAACAAGTAACCCTGAAATTTCAGGACCTTAACATAAAACAAATTTATTTCTTATTCTTTATAGTCTGGTGCAGTTCTCTTCCATGGAGTGACTGGGGGACCTGGACTCCTCTCATCTGGAGGCTCCCCTGCTCCCTCAGTACTCAAAGAGCCCGTGGCAGGACTCAGTCTGACAGCCAACTATGAGCAAACAGTGACTGGATATAGGATAGGAGAGCATGTTTTAGGGGCCAGGCTAGATGTGATGTACATCACTTCTACTTCCATTCACTGGCCAGAATCCTGTCATGTGACCCCAACGTCACTGCAAGAGAGGCTGGGAAATGTAGTGTTCTTGAGTTCCCAGGAAGAAGAATGGGCTTAGGTGAGCCTGAAGGCAATGTCTGCCACAAAAGCTATTGTGTGCTGAACTCACTATAAGGGTTTCAACATATTAAGCCATTCGCATACATACACTGACTGTCTCACAAATCCTGGGAAATGTGATCTAAGGTCCTCATCTTCTTCATCAGGAAAGTGAAGTTCAGAGACATTGCCATTTGCCAAGGTCACTCAGCTGGCAAGTGGGAGAGTTGGGTTTGCCCATGATCTGGCACCACTGTATCCTGAATGGTCCTCTATTTGCATTTTAATCATTTCTTTAAAAAGAAGGAGCATCATGAACAAATTTAAGATCATGCTTAAAATCTCTCTGGATCCATTCTTAAGTTCTTTTCCATATTGTGTTTGAGACTTAGAGCTATGCATTTCTCTCCCTTGCACAAACCCACTGCTAACCTTCCTGGATGAATGGAAATTGGTGTAAGATTCCATGCTCTGTGCACATTGTGCCATATGGGGAGTGGGCCATGGACCATGGTCACTGGACAGTGAGGAGAGTGCTGATGGCATGAGGGAAACTGACAAATCTCTTCTGTCTGTAACTTCATCATGGGAGCCTTGAGATGGAGCTGCTTGACAGAAAGCATTTCCACAAGATTACTTTCGATTAGCTTCCCTGGGTACATCTGTTCTCACGACATTATCCATTATCCAGGAAAGTTATCTACAGCCCAGCTGGCCGAATGACTGCCTAGGTGTGAATGCTGCTTCTCATGTCCCCTGTCAGTCCAGTCTAGTGATTCACAGCCCCTTTTGAAGTTGGGGTAGCTTAGTATTACTGACTTGATTTGGTGATGCATTTCCTCTACTTTTTTCTAAAAAGCCTGAGAATTTAATGTGTTCTGGATCTTTTTAATTGGTTGATCTTGTTTGCCAACTGCCCTTCAACATGTTGGTCTGCTCCAGGGGCCATCCAGGGAGAGCTGGGTCCCCAGCAAGCCCACTTACCGGCTTGAGAAGGCTCCCATTGTGTGGGGGGTGTTGGGCTTTGAGTGGCCTCTGCCTGGGTCCTGGGTAGCTTGCAGTCCTGCCCAGGGACCTTGGGGCCACCTCCACCTCCCCTCGCCCCCACTCTCTCCAGGTTGGGAGTATCTGGTCCTAGTCCCAGTGTGGCCTTGTGGGTGCCAGGCCCCTGTCACTCACCAGTGTCTCTGCTCTTGGCAGTTGGGGTCCCTCCAGTGAGCTGTTTCTTTCATTTTGGACAGGGATATCCAGTTCTGGCCTTTACAGCTTTCCTTTCCTTGATTTAGAGCATCACTGTGTGGGTGGCAATGAAAAAAAAAGGTTTTTTTTTCTAATTATCCCAAGATTTGAACCAAGAGGTCACACAAATTTTAGAGGATTTCAAGATATGCACTGAAATAATTGGAGACCCCTGAGGATGTAACAAAATAAGATTAGGACATAATTTGGGCCCTTGGAAAAGCCCTTTCGTAAGTTCATTTGTCCATTATACCTTGCCCTCCCGTCCCTTTGTTTGCACATGGTGATCTTGCTGCAGACTAAAGCTCTGACTGGGGTTGTGACTCAAAGGATATGAGAGAACTTTCTACAGAACTTTTAGCTAATGAAAATAGAGGTAAAATAATTATTTCTGTATCCATTCTGTACTGAGTGAGGCTGAAAGGAGTTCACCCATTAAATTACATTTTCAGTGTTCTGTTCCAGTGTATGCTCCTTTACAACTTTATTTAAAGAAAGCATAATGTGAAAGGCTTTTAACTCTGATGGAAGAAAGACAGGAGCCTTAGTCAGTAATGGTAGAATCTCTCATCATCTGCTCTAAGAACAAAGATTTTTAAAAATTGGGACTCAAGCAGTCTCTTGGATTATATTAATGGAACATAACCTTAATAGACCTCTCCAGAGGTTAATCTAAAGTGTATGTTAGTTCTCTCTAAGTATCCGTGATATTAAACTTTTTATTATTTTGCTGTGTTTTCTGTGCTTTTGCCTGTATCACTTCACTGAATATCTAAGCAGTTTGTTTAAAAAAATCAAAATCCCTTTAGAGGTGAATGTTGCATGTATATCTCTTTTACTCTATGGGGATTTTTAATTACTGAATTTGAGATGTACTTAGGAAGTGTTTATTGAGCATCTACTATGCACCATGCACTTTCTAGGCCCTTAGATCCATCAGTCAACAGAAGAGGATCCACGCCCTGGTGGGGCTTATATTCTAGTGAGGGGAAGGCACACAATTAAGATAAACATAATAAGAAAAACACAAAGTTTGTTAGCAGATGATATGGAGAAAAAAAGCAGAGAGGTAAGGAAGATTAAGAGTACCTGGGGATGTAGGGGTGGTGGAGATAGAAATGTACAATCCAGAGGTGGCACCTGTGGCCCAGCTTGCCAGTCCTTGATCTTCTATCATGTAAAATTAGGATGTTGAGAACTGACTTCTCAGGTTTTTGAACAAGAGGTAGACTTTTTTTTTTAATTGTCCTGTAAGCTTAACTAAACAGCTGCTGTTTCTTAGGTAATAAGGCTATCTAGTGTATTTCTTTGTAGGAAAATTAACAAATATACCTTAAAAATCTATACACTATGCAAAAATATATATCTCTGGTATAAGAAAGCTCCTATTGGCTTTACAAAAAAGATCTGTGTTTTTTATATGACATTATATGTCAACTTGGTAAGGGCATTTGACTTCCATAGACTCAGTTTCCTCCTCTGTCAGACATCGATTGGGTGTTGGAGGAGTAAATGGACATGAAAAGGCTATGAAATGCGGTTCATCCTGTCCTGGAGTGAGTCCATGTGGGATTCACAGTAATTCACATCACCCTCTGTGGGAGGACTTAGTGAATCCTTCAGGTTCCTGTCTCCAGGGCCTTCTCCTGTCCATTGTTCCCATCATGTGCCCTCCTCCCAGGCCTGCCTGCCCCCTGAAGCATCTTCCATCCAGATTTGCCCTCTTGTGTCCACCCCGTGCCGAGGCTATGAGTCAGGCAGAGGAGGGAGGTAGTCAGTTCCACTAGTTCTTGATAGTGTGTAAATGACTGATAGGCTGCATCCTGAGAAAGGGGGCTGTGTACTAATGATTTAATGGAAGGATATGTTAATAGAATTAGGTAGATAACGATGGAGGGATCATTGAATATTATTTAATGTTTAAAATAGGCAACATATTTGTCTTAAGCATCATAAAAGGATTAAAAAAAACACAGAAAAAAATTTCTCTCTCACCTCTATTTTCCATTTGCCCAATTCCCACTCCCTACCCAAACAGGTAATAACTGGTGTTAGCTTATCTATCCTTCTAGATCTATGTTTATGCATATAAAAGTCACTCCAAATATATATTCTTGTTTCCCTCTTTTTTATATAAGTGATAGAATATTATATATGTTTTTTTTATTGGCGTATAGTTGATTTACAATGTTGTGTTAGTTTCTGCTGTACAGCAAAGCGAGTCAGTTATACATATACATATATCCACTCTTTTTTAGGTTCTATTCTCATATAGGTCATTACAGAATATTGAATAGAGTTCCCCGTGCTATACAGTAGGTTCTTATTATCTATTTTATATACAATAGTGTGTATATGTTAATCACAGTCTCCCAGTTTATCCCTCCCCCTACCCTTTCCCCCTTGGTAACCATAAGTTTGTTTTCTACAGCTGTGATTCAGCTTCTGTTTTGTAAATAGGTTCATTTGTACCAGCATGTTATATATATTGCTACAAGCCCTGCTTTTTTCCATTTAAGAATACATTTTAGAAGTCTTCCCATATTAGAGCACAAACACTTCCTTGATTCCCTTTACAGCTGCACAGTAGGGAATTTTATGAATGGATAATTATAATTTTAACCAGGTCCCTTTCAGAGACCATTCTTTTTGCTGTTCTTCCCACATGCCATCATAAAAACCTTGCACAGACATCATTTCACATGTAGGCACCTTTCTTTGAGGATAAATCTCTAGAAGTGGAAATGTAGGGATAAAGGCTGTATGTGTTGGTAGTGTTGGTGGGTATTGCTAAATTAACCCTTAGAGTGGTTGTACCAATTTACACCCTCACCAGCCATGAATGATAATCCTATGTTTCCCCACAGTCTTGCCAGGATGGTGTGCTAGTGAACTTTTAGGCTTTTGCTCATCTGATAGATAGAAAGGGATGCAGTTTTGAGAAGGAGGGACTTCCTGAGTCCTCTTGTACCCCCTGGACTGCCAGCTCCTCTCTGTTCTGCATCCTCCCAGGAGAGCAAGTTACTAGCACCTGGGAACCTCACCCTTGGACAGCACCATAATCTGCTCTTTACTTCATGTATTCCCTATCTCTGTATGTAAAACTAAGACCCATTTATATTTTTTTCAAACCAAATACTTCCCTCCCCCTGTCTAGGTGTTCTTAAGTGCTGTCTTAGTTGACAACAACTCAGTTCTTTAGTTTTAATTTTCCGTCATTAGCTTCCTTACCACAGTAGATAGTCATCTATGAATTAATGCCTAATTAATGAAAGAGAACCTGTTATTTAAAGATACTTACAAATTGTTTTCTAAAAACTATATTTAGAAGATGTAAATGATTTCATCTTTTATATTTTTTTACATTTTAGGTTTTTAGGTATTAGATTTGTTAAAAAAAAAAGTGGAAGCTGAGGTATGCAATGAAATAAAGGCACCATCGAAACCAAATGAATTTGTTTATCTAGGAAGGCTGCAGGGGATGCTATAGAAATCGTGACTCCATCCACCTCTGTCTTGCTAAGGCATCCCCCAGACACCTTTGAGGCCTTACATTTCAAGGCTCAGGGAATGAAAAAAAGGCCTTACCAGTAGTCATGAGATAGGCGAGCTTCGAGTGTCTGTTCTGTACTCAGACAGGTGTAGAGGGAAAGGAGCTCTTAGCCTCTGGCTCGAGGCTTCAGTTTCTTCACCTGTGAAATGGGCATGATGATACTACCCTCCTCACAGGATATTCCACTCGGATTAATGAGATGGTGCGTGATGTAGTGCATACAGCGCCTGGGCTCTGGAGGCCCTCCACAACTCCTTATTACCCCTCCTTACATGTTGGCTCTTGTTTTGTCATGGTTCCTCACAAACAGCCTTTAACCTGTGCACATAATTGGGGCTCCCACTTTGATGATCCAAGGTCAGAATATCCACTGTCAGCTGTTCCTTGTGGAGGCCTGCAGATCACCTGCTTCGGTGGCCGGGACAAGGGCCCAGAGATAACAAATGCTTCCATAAACTGCTCCTGGTCACTGAAACTGGATTACATTTCCTTCCTTTAGCAAAATGTTCAGGTTATTTGCTTCCTGAAAACCTTATTTTTCACCCTTTTGAAAGGTTGTTCATGGGATAGTTTAAATAGAAGTAATAAAACCTCTTTTCTTCTGGTCCTGTCTGGCTGTATTAATTAGTATATTGCTATTATGTTAATGCAGCTATTTACCACTGTGGGTTTGAGCCATTAAAGGCCCCCCTCCTGCCCCAAGCTATGTCGATAATACAGGAACAATTGCCACCTCAGTCTTTTTCCTGGGTCGTAGTTCATTCTTCTTTACTGGATGCCTCCATCAGAGTCTTCCTGAGGAAGATCACAGCACTCTGTCTCTCTTCTGTGGTCCTCACCCAAAGGATGGTTCATTTCCTTGCACTACTCAGAGGATGGAGGCTGAATTAAGAAATTCCTTGTGACTGCTGCTAACTCTAAGGGGTGGCCTGCTGCCTTCAGGCTCCTGAATGCAGGGATTGGATGCGGAACCCCCAGGCTTGTTTTATACCGCAAACAGAGTCAATAGCAGACAGAGTCAAATAGCATGTTTTCCTCTAATAATGGGGACATGTGATAATGGCAGAAGACATTAGGATAGAAGTAAAAATGGCATCAAATTGGGAGATTTATTTATCTTGCTGTCCACTTGGGTTGGGGGGTTTGGATAGGGATAGGAGGCAAAAGAAAGATTAAAGCTTTGATGCCTCAGGCCTTGAATCCCTCTCCAGCACCTGCTATTGATAGAGCTTTTTCAGTACAAGAGTCAGATAAACACCTGGTCCACCACCAGTGCAACACTGCCACGCTGGGGATGCTCAGAGTCTTGGCATTTCAAATGGAAATACTGGGATGAATGCATTTGCTGAGATCCCTTGGACCCTGGAGTTCAAGCCTTGTTGGAATGGGAACTTCATGATGACTCATAAAGACTCGAGATGCCTCTGGCGGGAACGAAGCTGGCATTCATTAAGTCTCATGGGGAAATTCTCATATTCCAGAAGACTCTGGCTGAGTTAATCAATTCGTTAGACCCATCACTCACCATGTCTCAAGCATCCAGTATTAACATCTTGTCTAGCAAGTATTTCCAAGTGCCACTACATTAATATCTTCCAGGCCTTTCTTTTGATGATTAAACACCCAGAGGAGATCTAAAATTCACCTTTACATCACAGCAACTGAGAGAGACAAGTGGGAAGCCCTTCTTCCCCGGTCTCTAAGGGACCAAATCTGGAGCTGAGGGGCAGGGCTGGTCAGTGGCCATTGTGCTTCCACTAACGGTGGGTTGGAGATGTGAATGGGTTTACGTGCTGTGGCTGTGGTCATGGATGAGGCAGTGCTTCCACTTCAGGGCTTACGGTGAACTACGCAAGATGCCTGCATTAGAGTTGAAAGGTATGGTTGGCATTCTTGTTCTAAATAGCTCATGGTTCTGTGGCCATGAAGCATCCTAGGGTGTGGAGAGGCTGACCCAGTATAGTCTGATGGATTCATGTCCCATGCCAGTGTCCAGAGGTGACAAGACCAGACCAAAATGGCAGCACTTGTGTTTTTGTGTTTCATAATACCTAAATATCAGAATCAGTGACTGTGTGAGAAGTGGTCACCATGGTTCTCATCATGCAATACTCAGGTGCTGACATCAACGAGGGCTAGGGTGCATTACCCAGATCCTCTGTCCTTTGGCTGGAGTTGTTCCAGCAAGTCTGATGGGAGCATATCGTCCTGCATTAAACACAGTGCCCTGGAGGAGGGATCCTCAGATGTGATCTCTTGCCAAGGATCCGTCAGCTGAGACACAGCTGTGACCTCATCCTATCCCCTCAGGTCCCCTCCCAAGCATGCTGTATCCTCCCCCTTAGCTGAGGTCAGCTCCTCAGAGCAGCCATGGAGCTCAGAGGCCTTGGGTTGATGGGGCAGCAAAAGGTTCTGCCCCACCTTATCTCCCTTCAAATTTTCTTCCATTCTTGTGAACTTGACCTTTTGATTTTGGAAGCTAAGATTTATCTTTGTTTGTTGGGTATGCTGTGCCTTGCCTGGGGGACTTCCTCTTTTCCAAGTGAATAAAGCTGGTCAGGGTGAGAGGTGGGCCAACACATTCTTTTACTTTTCATCTGTCATTTGACCTTTCCCATATAATTTCCAATCTTGGTTCCACAGCCCAGTGCCTGTGGGTGTTAAATTTATTTCTGCTGATCTCAGTCAACCAAAGAAAAAGAAGAATAATGCCGGGAGGTGTGCATACATGTAAACATATTCCATTCAAGGGCTGTGCTTTTTTATTCTGAGCTTGCGTTTCTTTTTTGATTTATTTATTTGATAAAATATTTATTTATTTATTTAGCTGTGCCGGGTCTCAGTTGCGGCACACGGGATCTTTGTTGCCGTGTGTGGGATCTTTAGTTGTGGCATGTGAACTCTTAGTTGAGGCATGAGGGATCTAGTTCCCTGACCAGGGATTGAATCCGTCCCCCTTCATTGGGAGGGTGGAGTCTTAGCCACTGGACCACCAGGGAAGTCCCTTCTTTTTTGATTTAAAATATCCTTTATGAAATGACCATGGTAATAGATGGTGTTGTGTGTGTGTGTGAGTGCGTGTGTGCGCATGTGTGGTTATTCCCGCTTTAATTTCTTTACTTTGTTAAATAAAAACCTGACAGTCTTGTGCCGGTCCCTCAAATTAGGTGGTCCTCTCCTTTTTTGGGTTATGGAGCCCTTTGGGAGATGTTCCCTCTGTTCCTAGGTTCCTACTTTGAGTTTCAGGGAGGTGGGGGGTGTGGCACAATTTCAGGAGCCAACAGCCACCCTTTGCAGAAGATATTTTACAACTGATGAATCAGAGGCTTTGAAAGATGGAATCTTTGTATTCCAAACTAATAGGCTTTTTAATATCATCTTCTTGCAATGATACATTTCTTCACAATTCAGTAATTTTGAAAAATTTATGTTATGGAGATGTTTAAATATTTCAAATATGTATACTTCATATAATAAAAAAACAAAAGCTAATATTCGTATAATTGTTGAAATATCCTTTAAAGTTTGCATGAACAGGTTGTTATCCAGGTTTTCCCCCAAGTGTGTGGGGGTGGGCTTGCAGCACCAAAGTGCTGGGCCTACAATTAAACTTCTGGATTACTATCAACATTTTAAACTAATTAAGTGAGGAAAAAGCATTTCAAAGAAAATATAATGGCTTCTTGCACTCCAGCTGGAAGGCAGAACAATATAATTGTCTGGTTAGAAAATTTTTTTAACATCAGTGATTTAACAGACCACATTTGAAGGCAACCCAGGAAAAATGCATTAACTATTTTGTGTTTGTCAAAAATAAGTCCAGGTGGAAGACACCAGTGCCCAGCAGGACTTAAAATCATCCTTGGTGCGAAATGGGGCAAGCGTTCATTTAGCTTTGGTTTTTCCGAGCACCTGCCCAGTGGGCTTTGAGGATGCTGTGGGAATAAGTCCAACAAAGCTCCCTGCTTTCCTGGAGCTTCGGTTTGGTGGAGGGAGGTGAAGGAGAATGAAGCAGAATGAGATTAGTAATTCCAGGAAGTGACAAGGCCAGGAAAAAGGGAAGGTGAGCCAGTGATGGTGTTGGGTTAGGTGATGGAGAAGGCCTTTCCAAGGAAGTCCCATCTGGGCTGGGAGTGGGAGGAGCCTGCCCTGCTGCGGGAGTCAGAGGGGGCTGACTGGCTGAAGGGAGTGGGGCACAGGGGGAGGGTGGCTCTGGAGTTTGAGAGGGAGATGGGGTTTTATCTCTGGTGGTATGGGGAAGCAACCAGAGGGTTGTTCAGCGGGGCAGTGACTAAGAGGGCTGGTGGGGTCTCAGGGCATAAAGAGCATGGCTTCTGAGTGTCCCCCACCACCTCGTCCCCGCAGCCTTGGTCAGTGGCAGGGTCCCTTCCCTTGCTCTGTCTCGGCTGCCCCAGACAGTGCCCTGGGCTAGGGAGGTTGGTGCTGGACACGGAAGTAGATTGAATATTGGCCACCCCAAGAGACCAAAGTGCTAATCCCTGGATCTGTAAACATCACCTTGTTGAGAAAAAGGGCCTTTGCAAGAGTAGGGAAGGATTTTAAGATGAAGAGACTACCCTGGATTATTCGGGTGGGCCCTAAGTGCCATCACAAGTGTCCTTATCAAAGAGGGGCCAAGGGAGGTACAGACTCCTGGAGGAGAAGAGGAGGTGAAGACAGAGCCAAGGAACACAAAGGAATGCCAATGGCCACCAGAAACTGGAAGAGGCAAGGAATGGATTCTTCCTGAGAGCCATCTTGATTTCAGACTTCTGGCCTCTTGAACTATGACAGAATGAATTTCTGTTGTGTAAAGCCACCAGTTTGTGGTAATTTGCTATGGCAGCCACAGGAAACTAGTACAGGCCCTAAGGAGAAAGGGAGGGATGGAGGGGTGTCAGTGCCTCTCTTCTTTGGACCTCCCAAACCCCCAGCATGGTGGGTGGTGATCGAAGGGGAAGAAGGGTGAGGGTGATGAGAGCCCACTCTCCCTCCCATTCTGTGAGACTGCCTGCTCACATCCCCTGTCTTTACACTATGACCAAGCTCAGTTTAGAGCAGGGGTTGTCCACTCTCATACGTCCAGCGGCCAGACTGTCTATACTTTGTGGATGAGGGTGGTGGCAGGGGAGCTTGGCAGCCTGGACTGGCACATGCCCGGGGCAGCAGCACAGCTCCTCAGCTGACGTTGCCCCATGGGATGTGTGCCAGTGGGGTCAGATGTCCTAGTTTCCCAGACAAACCTGAAAAAAATCTGAATTTAAAAAAAAAAAAGGAATTTTCTGATGTTGAAATCTGGCTCAAGCATTTTAGTCTGTAGGTCTGATTGGACTCTAGGGTGAGGTGCAGGGCTCTGTTTTGTAACCTTTGTCTTACAGTTTTTATTTGTCCCAGAGGTTAGCATTTTAACCTCCACCCTCATTTTTAAGGGTCTGATTTGGGTTTTAGTCTGTGTATATTGGTTTCTTGTTGCTGCTATGACAAATGACCAAAAACCTAGTTGCTTAAGACAGTACGTATTATTTTATGGTTCTAGAGGTCAGAGTTCCAAAATAGACTTTCTAGGGCTAAAATCAAGGTGTTTGCAGAGCTGTGTTCCTGCTGGAGGCTCTAGGGGAGAACCTGTTCCGTGCCCTTTCCAGCTTCTGGAGGCCATCCTTGGCTCATGGCTCCTGTCCATGGCATGTTCCTACCTCTGCTTCTGTCATTGTATCTCCTTCTCTGTCATCTCTTCTCTCCCTTATAAGGACCCTTGTGACTACCAGATAATACAGGATAATCTCTCCATCTCAAGATCTTTAACCACATCTGTAAAGTCTCTTTTTCCATATAAAGTCAGGCATTTACAAGTCCTGGGGATTAGGACGTGGGCATCCTTGAGGGGCTATTACAGTGCCTTCCGTAGTCAGTCAGTAACAGTATTTACCTATAGATCTCCATGCCCTGCATATAAGAAACCCCTCTGGCTGCCTTGTCTCTCTCACCCATTCTAGTTTGTGATGGAGCTGACTGATACCAGCTCTCAAGAGCCAGTATCTCTTCCTGGTTTCATGAGCAGTCACTTTACATAGGCAGCTTGGAATCGGTCAGGGTAGAGTTTACAAGATTACACCTTGGAAATATCAGCAACTGCTACAATTCAGGGCTTCCTACCCTCCTCCCCCTATTCTTTTCGCCTCTTTCATTTGGGCTGAGATTCCTGTTTTCTAGGACACCCTCTCCATTGTTCTGTGGATTGTCATTGTACGTTTGGGGAGATGGATGTGGATGAATAGGAAGAATTATGGAGATCTTGGTACGGAGACCATTATTAACACCTGTTTAAACTTTATAGGTTTGAATAATAAACATGTGCCCTTTGGGTTTTCCTTCTTTCAAAGGAATCTGGGTTTTTTTTTTTTTTTTCTCATTTCTGGCTGGCCTTACAATTCTCCTTTTCTTGAACAAGGGAAATAATAAATAATTGTTGGCTTTAAACAGATGACCTCTTCCTTCCATAAGCACTATGGGCTTATTTCCTGTGAATTCCACTGTTAGGGGCCCATATGTATCCCTCCCAGCGTTTTGACTTTTGATGGATGTGTGCAGTCCCACTGAAAGCTTGGTGATTATGTTCCTCGGTAATTCCCAGACCCTGGTAGAATATGGCACATCTTGAAGCATGCTGACAAGGTGGTGGCAGTTAATTAAGGAATTTGCTTAATGAGATATCTTTCCTTACTAACTGAAAGATTCTCATAGAGTAAATATTCTAACAAATCCTCAAGCCTGTTTTTGCACTTGGCATTTTATCACGTTAACTGTGTCTTTTGAATCTCTGAAATTGTGTTTGCTTATTCTCTTTTCTAATGGAATTTCAAGCAGCTTTTTGATCAAGAACTTCCATACAGTGAGCTATCTAAACTATTAAAAAATTACAGTGTTCCCCTTTGATGTCCACATTTAGTTAATTGTTTCCTGGTGACTGCTATGAATGTTTCCTCCAACTTTGTTTTCAGTCAGCCTGCTCTGATAGGAATAGTATTTTCTTCACATAGATTGCAAGCGTGTTTTGGGACATAATTGCTCTTATCAGTTAGGTTTTCAGTAAAGCCTCATTAATTAGGCATGTGATTATTGTCTAATATTCCCTTTATAGAGGGAGTTTTAAAATAAGTTTTTTAAAAATGAAGATTGACCAAAATATTGCTAAATTTACAAAAACTCTGATACTCTTGTAGCCTAAAAAGAATGGCTAATGATTAGCTTAGAAAATCAAGCCATTCTCAGATGTGACAACTGGTTCCAAAAGGGCTCTTTCACTGGTTTGAGTCAATCCCATACACGCATTATTCAGGCAGGAGTTTTACATGGGGGCAAAGCAAAGCCAAATAATTCAGCTATTGCCCAGGACTCTTGGTTAACTCCCCTAGTCCCTTTCACCAATCTTTTTTTTTTTTTTTTTTTTTTTTGGCGGTACGTGGGCTTCTCACTGTTGTGGCCTCTCCTGTTGCGGAGCACAGGCTCCGGACGCGCAGGCTCAGTGGCCATGGCTCATGGGCCCAGCCGCTCCGCAACATGTGGGATCTTCCCAGACCGGGGCATGAACCCATGTCCCTTGCATCAGCAGGCAGACTCTCAACCACTGATTCACCAGGGAAGCCCCCTTTCACCAATCTTGAGAGAAGTTGTTTTTCTGAACCAGAAGCTCGGACGAAGTGGAACTGACTTGAATGCTCTTGGTCCCACTTTGTTCCAGGAACTATTTGTGGGAGCTCTTTTATTTCAGTTTAAATTTCTCTGATCAGAGGATGTCATGTGAACCAGACTTAATTTCTACTATGTAGCTCAGACCCAGGGACAAATAGTAGACTGTCAGAATTTCCATGGTGCAGAGAGACTTGGTTTATTCTCCTAACTTTATAGATTAGAAAACTGAGACCTGTTCAAAAGTCTACATCTTGAGCCTTAATTGATCTTCAGTTTGGTTTCCTTAGCAGGTTGGAGTGGCAGAAACCTGGGTTCATAACCTAGCTCTGGCCCTTAACTGGGTGTGATCCTATGGAGAGATCTGACCTCTTTGAGTTTTGATTTCATCACCTGTACAATGGGAATAACATTTGCCTTACAATGAGAATTAGACTTAATGTATATAAATCACCTAGCCACTGAGTGTTGTTAAAACGATTGAACTAATATTTGTTGACTTTGACCATACTCCTTGGTGGGAGCATGGGCCCTGTCTTTGAGGAGGTGGCCACAGTGTAGCAGTGATCTTTTTAGCAAGTTCATAGGGACTCTAGTCTTTTATTTCAAGTCCTTTTATTTCGAAGTCAGAACCCTGAGAACAAGGACCTGTGACCTATTTAACCTGCAACTTTATTCTGCCCCCATTATTGCTCTCAGTAGGTCCCTACCAATCTTTATTAAGATGTTCACTGTATTGACCAGATAATATCCTCACAGTCTGAATTGAGAGATGACAGAATCACTTTCACAGATAAGGGACGGAGGTGCCACATTACTGCCTATATTTTCATGAGTGGAGTTTGGGTTTTCATGTATGGGTTTCAGACATGCCAAGAGTGTGTTGTTTTAGGTACATGTGCTCTGTCTCTCCACTGGGAGCTCATGTTTATTTTCATGGAAGACCCTTAGATCTTTCTGGAGGCCAGGTGCACCTGCAGACTTGTATGTCTGGGACACCTCCAAGGTGTTGCTCCCACTGTGTCAGAGCTTCCTTTGTGTTGTCTTGAAGCATCAGGAATGAATCAGACATTTCTTAAACTAGCAACATTGCTGACATCCAGTCTGGGGAGACTTGATTCTGTCTTGTTTGGGGCTTTTGTTCTGTAACAGATGATTCTGTTTTATCTGATCTTTGTAAGGCCTGAAGGGCCAGTGATTTCTATTCAGGATTTGAAAATTAGTGATAAGTTAAGGAAGTTTGAAGCCTTCATGGAGTTTGCTAGATTCATTTCTGCTTTTTTCCTTCTTTGCTCTGTTTTGCTCACGTGGCATTTATCCAGTTATAAAAATTCCTATTTTCCCCCTGAGTATCAGTTGCCTTGGCAAGCTTTTCATCTAATGCACCAAATTTACTGTTCTGGGATCCATTTTCTTATATCTTATTCAGAGCACTTGTTTCAAGAGAGAGGGAAATTTTAATCTTTTGGATGGCTACAAATTACAGAGGGCTTGCTTCCCATGTCATTTTGATATAACTTCTTGTCATCTGTTCTTTGCCACTTCAACTTACAATGCTTCTAAATAACCTGGGATAGAAGAAACATCAGTCATGACAAAGTATTATGCAAGTTGGAAACTTTACCAAAGGTAAGTTTAATTTTAAGCAAAAGAGTTAAAAAATAAATAAGTAAAATCAGGCCTACTCACAGTGTTGACTATAAGAATTTTTAATTGTTTTGCCTTGTGGTTTAAAGTATTTTCAACTTATTAGTGTTTGTAGTTTCTGGTTCTAAAAACAGACATGAATTTAAAAGGTAGTATAGTTTTATTGTAGGGAAAATATGCCAGATTTCATTTTTTTTTCTCCATTCTTCTCAGTGGAGTATTTTCTGGCCTCTTTGGCACCACAAAAGTTGAAGATCCAAGAGTTTATAAAATTCTTCTTTCTGACTGCTATGGCCTGAATTATGTGTTCCCTGGAAATTCATATGTCAAAGCCCTAAACCCCAATGTGATAGATCTTTGGGAGGTAATTAGGTTTAGATGAGGTCATGAGGGTGGAGTCCTTATGATGGGATCTGTGCACTTATATAAAGAGACCAGCTCTGTGGTGTCTCTCTCCCCCCCGCCCTCTCTCCCCGCCACCACCCACCTCTGCTGTGTGAGAATACAGCAAAAAAGTGCTGCCTGCAAACTAGAAAGAGGGCCCTTACCAGACACCGACTGCATTGGCACTTTGATCTTGGATTCCCCAGCCTCCAGAACTGTCAGAAATAAATATCTGTTGTTTAAGCCACCCAGTTTATGCTGGATTTTATTATAGCAGCCCAAACTGACTGCCCATTCTCATATTCAAGAAAATGTTTCTCAAATCTCATAAGAATTACCTAAGCCAACACATGTTTAAATTAGTAAATTGTGAGGGTCATTAATTTCTGAAAAGGCATAATAATTTTTATAGATAATTCCAAAGAATATGTCCTATCATCTATGAATGAGCTCATCTTAGCTTGTAAATAGTCTCTGAGCCACAGTTAGACACAGGAGATTCTAGAGGCAAACTCTGCCGGACTCTGTGGGAGACGCTGCAAACGTTGAGCTTCATTGAACATGTTATACTTACAGCTCAAGAAATTCAATAAATTTGTATGAGAGATTATTCAGGCCACATGTCACTACCACAGTCTTATAAAATTCCTTCTATCTTGCCAAAGAATCTAGATTTGACATTTTTATTTCAACAGTATTTTATATAGATAGATATAGATAATAAATCTCTCTGCAAAAAGAATTATAAATGCTAATTTGTTCAATTGAGCTGTAAACATTTTCTCTGCTGCTTAATAGGACAAAATACATAAAGATTAATTAAATGATCTAAAATTTCCAAGCTTCTTTTTAATTGTGTAAATTGAATCTGTTGCCAAAAGACATCCAGCTCTGGTAAACATGATAGATAGTGATGGGGACACATGGTGACTTGGATAGACTCCATCTCTGGGTTCTGCCTGAGTGTGTTGGCCACAGGCTGTCATTTACAGAAAATATCCATTCTGCCAACATATAAGCCAGGGCTTAGTGGTCAGTGGTTTTGCGTGGTGTCTTTAGGGTGCCACCACATTGAGATGACAGAGGGGAATGCTTAGTGGTTGGCGTTTTGGCTCTTTAGAGAATGGGTGTCTCAACTGTCACAGCTTCCAAATATCTGGGTTTCTGTTTGTTGAAATCCAATGTTGTACCTTGGTTGGGTAGACAAAGTTCTTAAGCAGGAAGTAGAAAGCCTACCTTCTGGTCCTTACTCTGACAGCTAACCACATGCAATGATAGATCTACCATCTGTAAGATAGGGGCAATATTACTTGTCTCTACCTTGCAGGATAAATATAGGGAGCCCTTAGAAGTGATGATTATCAAGGTTTGAAAAATCGAAAGCAGTATATTAGTTAATATGTTAGTTGATTCATCAAATATTCTGTGAGCATCTGCTGGAGAACAGGCCCTGTCCTGTCCTGGGCCAACCTTGTGAGCAGGAGGCTTATATGTTCATGTAACTAACATGTAGTCATGTTGTAAGAATGCTTTTAGATGCTGCCAAATAAAGTACCTGGCATGTGCTGGTGGTTCCATAAAATTGGTTGAATGAATGAATGAATGGATAGTTTACACAGGTGTTATAGTTAATAGTACATGGTTTTGTCAAGGTCAAGATTATAGGTTTCACAGTTGTAGAGGCATATTTGCTGTATTCTATTCCACAGAGACAGGCAGCTGCCTAAAGTGAAGCAGCTGCGTGATGAAAGGAAGGGATGGTCCTGAGGCAGGGTGGGAGGGGAGTTCATGAGAACTCAGGTAGTAGTGCCAAGGCTGTGCACTGGATGTGAACCCTTGCCGCACCTGTGGTTGCTTGTACCCATGTGGCATGACTTGGTGCAGACCCCAGCTTTTGGGTCCACTGCTTCGTTATCCAAGCACAGGCATGTTTCACTGGAATGACCTCCTCTGTACTGTGGTGGGGGTGGCCTCCAGTGTGCAGACACATGTATGTGTGTGTATATACCAGATATACCAAGTGTGCTGTGTGTGTCTGTCTGACATGAAGAACTTAGCTATAGAGTCAAACAGCTCGATGGTTCCAATCCTGGGTCAGCCGTTGGGTTTTCAGCTACAGGGAGGGTGTGATAGCACCTGGTTCAAAGGGTTACTCTGAGCAGTAAATGAGTTAGTGCCCACAAGCTTTTAGAGAATTGGGTGGTTCAATGCTCAAGAGAGTGAGTGTTGTTTGTTGCTGCTCTCATGTCAATATCACTGACTGTGGGATTACTGGGAGCTGGGTCCTGGACTAAGACTCTTACGCACATAATCTTTCTTAATTTTCATAACAATACTGTGAGGTGGGTTTTTAAGACCAAAAGGAAACGTGTCACAAGTGGTGATTTGCATGAGGATTTGTGTTTCTTGCTTTTGATCAAAAGAACTTCCTTTTAAGAAATCTCATCTTAGACAATCTCTGACCCCCACCCCCATATTGTATATATTCTGCCTCCCCACCATTCTTTCAAGGTCTGTTCATTTTACCTCTGTTGTTTGGATTTTTCACTGCGTGGATCTTCATAAGTCTTTTCCTAATACTGAATAGCTTATTCCTCAAAATGCAGATGTAGAACCCATGGGCACTTTGATTTATAATAGCATAAGAGGCAGACTTCAAATTATGTAATTAGGGTACAAAGCCATGTTGCAATCCATGCCCCTGTTGTTTGCAGGATCTCATGACAATCAGTTGCCTTGGAGTTTGACAGATCCTGTCTGGGTGCTGGCTCTCTGTAAAATGCTGTACTGATGAGGAAAACCTAACCCATCCCTGCTCTCAAGGAGTTATCAGTCTACTGGGGGAGACAGACAGACAAATAGTTATATTCAATGTAGTGAATGATCTGATAGTGCTAGAAAGACATATATAGTGGCTAAGGAGGGGGAGAGTGGTAGTGGCATGCTCAGGAAGATCCCTCTGATAAGGAGGTATTTACATAGAGACTAGGTGTCCACTTCCTTATTCACTCCACTTTTCTTCTCAGCACTTGCCACCATCTGACATTTTCCTGTCCCCCTTGCACTCCCCTGGAATATCTATGCTGTAGAACAGGGCCTTAGTCTTTCAGCATTCATTCTTGTAGCCCAGGTCCTAGGGCCTGGACTAGCCTGGCACAGCGTGGAATGGATGAATGATAGATGGAGCCTCAGAGCAATCATCCATAGCTGTGGATAGTACATGAGAGGTTACTGATTAGACAAGGGTGAGCCTCACACAGGGGCGGGGAGAGCCATTGTCAGGCCATAGGAGCAGGTAATGCAAAGGCACAATGTCTCAGGATACCATAGATGGATGTATCCTGACTGTATTTTTAAAGAGACTACTACCTTGCCTTCTTGGCCTCTGTGGCCTTCTGTATCTTTGGAAACACATCCAGTGACACCACACTGGTAAATCAGGTCAGTGGCTCTTTGTGCTCCGTTTTCTGAAGGAGTGTAGGAACATTCATTTTGGGGACAAAATTCTTATAACATTGGGAAAATGAGCAATCTGGACACAATGAACTACTTGACAATCTAATCCGAGGAGAATTCGTCTGCCAGCAAGAGATCTGGACCCCTTCTCAGCTCAAAGGGAAGTTGGGAATCATTAGGCACGGAGGACTTAAATTCTCTGTTTGATCATCATACAGTTTGTTTTCAGTCATCTTGTATGGCCACATTAGACTGGAATTGATTCTATTTAAAAAGACTAAGGATGGGTTGACTGTTGGTAAAAACAGAACCAAGCAGGTTTTTATAAAACATACTTTTCCAGATCTTGGTTTCTAATACCATTTTCCAATGAAAGGAACCAAAACTCCTTGGAGAAATGGCA
The DNA here is from genome assembly GCF_964341445.2 of Mesoplodon mirus. NCBI lineage: Eukaryota > Metazoa > Chordata > Mammalia > Artiodactyla > Ziphiidae > Mesoplodon > Mesoplodon mirus. Next base: position 34,822,465 of record NC_138988.1, on the reverse strand, counting down.
GATTTTAGGACTGGGGCAGGAAATTTCTAAGATGAGCCTAGAGCGTTTGTAGTGTCAGAAAGTAATAAGGAAGTGCTCCAAAAACCAGACAATAAAAACAGAATGATGAGTATATGCCAAAGAGACACAGGAATCAACTGGCTATTGGCTCCCAATGGCCAACCTGGAATAATTTGAATAACAAAATAAAGTAATATTAGATTGCAACCCAAAGTATAAAGTAAATATCCACGATATATGTAAATGGCAGCGGGTGGTAGGGGGGAGTAGACAAATCTCCCATGCAGAAGAATTCCAAATAATGTATGTAGCTACTGTGCCCTAAAGGAGGTGGAGCGTAAATCCCACTGCTTAGCTGTGGGCTTTGGGCTGTGTGACTTCTTTCTAAAGAATACAGTATGGAAAGCGAGGAAAAAAAAAGAGTAACTTTACAGTGGGGAAACTTGACAGTTATCACCTCAGCCAGGTGATCAAGGTTAGCGGCAACAATGATTAAGTCATGTGATGTGATGAGAATGGCACTTCCTCCTCAGAACCCATAAATCCCACTCTAATCATGAGAAGATATCTGTTGTCAACACCTATGTTTCCCCTCGGGAGAATTAAATGTGTTAAATGATTTGTGTTAAACATTACCATATCTCTTTCAAGCTGCTCATGTCCCTAGGAGGAATAACACATCTGGTGTGAAAGGGCTTACAAGGTTTGCTATGCAGGGGAAACAGCACACCAGAGCCTTGGAACCTTTGTGGCAAAGGTTTGGAGGGGGAGAAAAGCGTTCCTAGAGGAGGGTGATGCCCCACTGCTTACTTCCCAAATCCACCTACATCTACCAAGGGATGGCCCTGTGCTGTTTATCTAGGAAGTTAGTATTTTATATCCCCTGCTAATCTAAGTATCCATGCAGTTTGGATTTATCTAAGTTGTACAAATGAAATGTAGGTCAAAAGCATTTTTACAGATTTTCAGGATACAGACTAATCTTTACCCAAGCAGCTAGGTCTCTGGAACTTGACTTCTATGAAGAGGAATGCTAGCTGACCTACCAAGACTTCATTTAATGGATTCAACTTTTTAATTCCTTTTTTTTCCTGCCTTTCAGGAATTACTACCTCAACATCTTTTACACGGACTGAAAACCAGTGTTTCTGCAGTTGGCATGTGCTGCAGCAGAGCATGAGGGCTTTGGCTCAATACCCCCTCCACTGCATTTCCCAGTTTTTTTTCCTTTCCAGTGCAGGATTTCCCCAAAGCTATATGAGTTCCGCTAGTTTTAATAGGTGTTAAGTGGGGGAAAAAAATGGCTTCATGCACAGATGTGTTTAGGAAATAAACCCTTGGTATCTGTGGCTTCCACATCTGCATATTCAACCAACCGTGGATCGAAGATAATCAAAAAAATTTCAGAAAGTTCCAAAAAGCAAAACTTGAATTTGCTGCACACTGGCAACTATTTACATAGCATTTACATTGTATAAGGTATTATAAATAATCTAAAGATGATTTGAAGTATATGGGAGGATATGCTGTAGGTTATACGCAAATACTATGCCATTTTATGTCAGGGACTTGAGCATCTGTGGATTTTGATATCCGTACGTGTCCTGGAGCCAATCCTCTGTGGGTACTGAGGGATAGCTGTACAGAGTTAAGCCAAGTTAAGCAAGTTTCTTTACTACAGGACTTTTCAGAGGCTTGACTTCCCTGATGTGCACTGTGAGTCTCTTAAGACTGTGTATGGTATGGCTCATCTCCAAACCCCCATGAAACCTGCCTTCTTGTAGTGTCTCTGGAGCCTGATGCTCAGGGATCAGTGCTTGGAGGTGCATACTTGAAAAACAGTTTTACACTATTTTTTTTCAATTGCTTTACCCTCATCAGACTTGTCTTATGTCTGTAAGTCATCTGTACCATAATTTACGCACTATTAAATTTTTCCTCCATATGATTACCCTCCTCCCAATATATATACGTTTGTAATTTTTTAAATAGCATAGTTGAACCTCTGTAGAACTTCGGGTTTTATTTTAGTCACATCATCTCCTGTATTGGCATTGGTGAATTGTCACTCACCTACGCATATTAAGAGGCATAAGCAAATTGCTGCTGAATCCAGCGGTAGAGCAAATCACCTCAAATGATAATGCAAAAATTCCAATTTGGGTCTTACTTAAAAAAAAAAAACTTATTTTTTTATTTGGTTGCACCAGGTCTTAGTTGTGGCAGGCAGGCTCCTTAGTTGCAGCACACCGGCTCCTTAGTTGTGGCATGTGAACTTTTAGTTGCACCAGGCACGTGAGGTCCAGTTCCCCAGCGAGGGATCGAACCCAGGCCCCCTGCATTGGGATCGAGGAGTCCCATCCACTGCGCCACCAGGGAGGTCCCCCAATTTGGGTCTTATAATTGCTTTCTTGTGGCAGTCCCACTATGTGGACTTACTTTAATAGGAAAAAAAAAAACCTTCAAAAGATTAATGCACTTGCTAAGATATTTTCTTTCTATCATCATAGAGCTTCTTACTGTTGAGGAGAAAACAGTAAATTTCAAGTCACCTAGTTTATATGGTGTTAGTTTTTATATGTAACAGTACCTGGTAGAGAAGTAGATACAATTAAGCAAAATATCCTGCTTTTCCTAAGAAGGAAAAACACTAGAGATCATTTCCAATTTAAGTCTAAATAATGTAAAAAGAGGTTTTGCAAGAGCTGCTGAGAAGACCCTGAAACACATGGCAGTTACCTCTCTACTGTGGTCTAAACTGCCCATGATAGGGTCAACTGGGACATGGTACAAATCAATTCTCTTCCTGTGGTTCAAGGGTATTAATTTTCTTATGCCTTCAAAATGTTGTTTACCAAAAATATAAGCCATGGCACTAATAAACTCATTTGAGGTCTTTAGATTGTTTTGAATATTTTATTTATTAGCAACATAAACCAACAGATGTGTTTATTGTTGTAAAGTGTAAACATATTAGGGATGTGATGCTCATAAATGCATTATCAGTCATTCTTTCTAATGTTTGTCAAAATGTTATTATTTGTTATGCAAAAAGGAGTGGGTGTCTGGCCCTGTGGCTAAAGTATAGGACACAAGGCAGTATTGGACAATAATTATTAAGTCAGTTAAGTAAATAAAGTGTAAAATCCCCTTACACTCTGGCTCTGGGGAGGGACTTGTCTTGGAGTGGGATCAAGACCTTTCAGAGGCTCTTGAAGAACAGGAAAATGTAGGGATTGAATTTTTGTGATGCTTTGCTTTCAACCCTGTAAGCCAGAATGCAGTTACTATATTAGTTAAATGTGGAAATAAATCAGTAGGTATTTATAGGGTAACCACTGTGCCAAAGGACGGGTGCAGAGCAATAAACCCAACTCTTCTAGTCTTCAGTGATTTTACAATTCATTTAGAGAGATGAGATGTAAACTCAGTGACAAAGTTCATTGCCAATGCTAGAATCAAAGACTGCTGAAGCACCCTGAGGTTTTCTTTCAGTAACTGCCTTTGAAAAGCATTATTGTTTCTGTTTTTATCCCAGTTGCCAAATCAGTAGTCCAAGCCAAAGGGCTGGGTCAGAAGAAGAAAGATCATGTGTGGAAGAGTTTTGGGGAGGACAAATGTGATTCTACTAGCTGCCATAGTTTAGAATCATAACATTACTTCCTGAAAAAGCTGAAAATTTGAACCTTGCTCAAAATATCGGCATAGGAGGTAATAAAATATAGTGGGTAAATATCAGGCCTTCAAGTCTAACTTAGGTGGCATTTGGGGCAGGTTATTTGAGTCTCTGATCTTCACTTTATTCATCATTAAAATAGGGATAGTGAAAATATAACACAACTATAATAACTACCAACGGAGTTCCTATAAGAATAAAATCAAATAACACTTTAAAACTAAGACCACTTTACACTATGCTAGTATGTACTTGGTAAAGTCTCACTAAACATCACCTGCTGTAAGAATTACTGTAACAACACCTGTGGAATCTTATTTGGGACCAGGAATAAAGTTTACAGAATAGGGAATAGAAACATAAAGGACCTAATTTCTAATTTTTAAATATGAAATATTCTTTTGGCATTTATGCTAACTATCCACAACTACCTAGAGTGTTCCAAGATGTTAGAGGAGCTCTCTAAGTAAGAGGGAATTTGGAATATTCAACACATCAAGATATGAGAGAGGAATTAACTGGTGATGGCCTTATTAGGTGGCCCCAGACAGGGGCCACAAAGGGGACTGGCAGATCCTGTTGGTTGGTGCACGTCAAAAGCCCAGCAGCTTGGGTTGAAAGATCAGCGATGATAAGCAAGTCTGTTTTGTTCCAACCTACCCACAAGGACAGTCATTACCAGATATAATCATGCTTGTCAAAAGCAGTTACTGAAAACCCTCTGCTGCTTCAGCATAATCAGAACGACAGAAGTTGCAGGATGGTTTTCCTTGTGAGAGGCGTCCATGCAGAATGCTAATTAGATGAAGTAAAAGGAATATGGATCAGCAGCTGAGAGATGCATTTCTTTCTAGTGAGTGAACATGAGAAAGGAAATAGGAAGAGGAAGAATGTGACTTACCTGTGTTATGGTTCATGATGTGATTCTCTATGTTGATTTCAGGCTTTTAGTTCTCATCTGCTGGTTTTGTAAAGAGATGCTGGGAAGAACCACAGCAGGGAGGAAGCTGGGTTTTCCCTCTGAAATGTGAGAGGTGCTGTCATTTGGAAATATCTTAGTACAAAGAAAAAATGAACTTAGAACCCAGTGCCAGTTGTTATCATACGACTCCTGGAAAGAAAGCTATCTAAAAATAAAGTTTGGGGGCTTCCCTGGTGGCGCAGTGGTTGAGAGTCCGCCTGCCGATGCAGGGGACACGGGTTCGTGCCCCGATCCCGGAAGATCCCACATGCCGTGGAGCGGCTGGGCCCGCGAGCCATGGCCGCGGAGCCTGTGTGTCCGGAGCCTGTGCTCCGCAACGGGAGAGGCCACAGCAGTGAGAGGCCCGCGTACAGCAAAAAAAAAATAAAATAAAAATAAAGTTTGGAGTCTTTATTTTTTTGCCCACTTCTGCTTTCTTTTGGGTGACCTCAAATGGAACTTGAATCCAGTGGCAAATGGGCCCAACAACTAAGATCCAGCCTCCTTGGAGTCACTCTGTATCTTTGTTTTTATTTCCTTCCAAACATTCAGTTCGTAAGAGAAATCTCAGCATTTATCCAGAAAATCTCACATGGCTGTTGTCTAGGTGACCATGACAGAGGGCTTCCTGCCTGTAAGGCACAGATGTAAACTCTTCACAAGCAGAGCTTCATATAATTCTCATAGCATGCTGAGAGGTCAGTCTTATTACTCTCATGAGTACCTATGTGAGAGATGAGAAAAAGTAGCACAGTGAGGCTGGGTGTGTGGCCCGAGGCCACACAGCTCCTAAGTGGTAGAGCCAGGTTTCAACCCTCGGCCATGGGTCTCCAGAGTCTATAGTCTAAGAAAGCATATTAACCACAAAGGGGCTTTGGGACAGCTTTGAGATGAAGACATGGCCTGCAGGACAAGGTCTGAGCCAACTGGGCACTATGGAGACCCAGCTGGCATGCCCAACTCTTAATTACTTGTGAGATACCGTAAGCTGATATACCACCTGTGTGCTGCTCGAGTGGCTGTTTTGGAGGTGGGAGGTGGATGGAGTGGATGGCAGGTGGCAATATCTAGAAAGCTCCTGTGTGGGCCAGTGATTAAGAGGTTGGCCTCTGGAGACCATGCAGCCAGCTTCTAATGCTCAGTGTTGCTGGTGGTAGCTGGTCAGCAATTCCAACACTTGCTTCCAGTGTGACCTTGGGGAAGTTACATCAACTTCCTAAGCCTCAGTTTCTCCACCTAAAATATGATGATGATGAGAATACCTATGAATGGGAATTCCCTGGCGGTCCAGTGGTTAGGAGTCCATGCTCTCACTGCCGAGGGCCCAGGTTCAATCCCTGGTTGGGGAACTAAAATACCAGAAGCTGTGTGGCGTCTCCAAAAAAAAAAAAAATACACCCTATGAAATAGGGCTGCCGTGAGGATTAGCGAGAGAAAAATAAGTAAAAGCTTTTACATAGGGCCTGGAACGTGATAAGTTTGCAATCCATGGTGGAGGTGATTGCTTTTGTTTGGTTGTTGTTCCTGGGGCAAGAGGAGGAGTTCTGAAGATAACTGACAGTAAATAAAGCACCTTCCACCAACTGTCAAAATATGGAGCTGCTCTGTGGAAAATATTTTTTCCTAACATCAGAGTTACTGGAGGAGATTGGGGTCTGGGTGAATTGCAGTCAAAGTTAGTCTGAACCCCAATTTCAGATCGTAAACCAGGTGCCCTCTGTTTCCAAATCTTCCCCAAGATTGTGCCTTTTGCCTCCAGTTCCTCTGTTCTATAGCTCAGCAGTGCTTTTCCCTTCATCCCGTGCCCTTGTGGACACCTGGAAACCCAAGGCTGCTGAGAGCGTGGGTTCCCTACCTGGGAAGACTTGAGACCTAGGGAGCTGTCAGGTGCTTGACAAATGCCAGGTGATGCTAGAAGAATCTGGTCCAAAAATGGAATGGGTTCTCTTGGTTACATTCAGTGTTTAGTCTTCTATTGTAAATTCACATGGTTTTACCTTATTTTCAGCACTCTTTTTTTTTTTTTTTGAGTCCTTGATTTTTCACTGCTTTCTTGTTCCTAAAGCCAAGGTGTTGACCCATCTCCACAGCCTGGAAGCCATGTTTGGGTTAGAACAAAATGGAAGGCTTGGGGATTGTTCATATTGCACAAGGAGCTTGTGTATGTCTTTTATGTTGCTGTGCAAATGATAGTATTTTCTTCACTACACTCATGCCTCAGGTCAGAGAAGCAGTTGATAGTTCTCCCTAAAAATGATCACTAAATTAGAATCAAAAGGGGAAAAACAAACAAAACCAAAACAAAACATCTCCCACACACATAAAGCACCCCTTGGGGAGGTGGGGCCTTGGAAGTTGTAGATTACCTGGCAGAAAGTTCTTGAGCTCTGACTCGGCTTTGCCACCTTTTAGCAGTGTGACTGTGGACAAGTCACTGATCCTTCTGAGCCGCATTTTCCTTAGCTCTAAGTATGGATCATAATGCCTGCCCAGCCTTCCTCACTGCATTCATAAAGAGACTGAAACAGGCATGTATCTGAAGGCATATATATATATATATGTGATACTTTATGATTTCATATTTATACTTTCAATTAAAATATGGGACCATAGAGTTTTTAGCTTCTGATATATCATATCTGTATCTCTGTCTTTCATATCAAGAAACTTAGTTCTAAGGACTTAGGGATGATAGAATTAGAATATCTCATAACTCATAATAAGTCATTTGCTTGGTCTCACATTATATATAAAACATCTCAGACTAATATTATCACCATGAGTATGATTATTCAAAATACTTAAAACACTTATTTTGCATTTGTTTTTCCCATTCTCTCTATTAAAGTTTTTTTTTTGTCATATCTACATTTTGAAGCATGTAGCCATTATATACTATCACTTTTAATCTTAATTTAGTCTTTTTTAAAAAATTAATTAATTTATTTATTTATCTTTGGCTGTGTTGGGTCTTCGTTGCTGCACGTGGGCCATCTCTCTAGTTGCCGCGAGTCGGGTCTGCTCTTCACTGAGGTGCGCGGGCTTCTAATTGCGGTGGCCTCTCCCGTTGCGGAGCATGGGCTCTAGGCGCACGGGCCTCAGCATTTGTGGCACGCGAGCTCAGTAGTTGTGGCTCACGGGCCCTAGAGCGCAGGTTCAGTAGTTGTGGCGCATGGGCCCAGTTGCTCTGCAGCATGTGGGATCTTCCCAGACCAGGGCTCGAACCCATGTCCCCTACATTGGCAGGTGGATTCTTAACCACTGCACCACCAGGGAAGTCCCTGTATTTCTTAAATAATAAGATTTGAAAGTCAAAATTACTCCTTGGTTCATGGGCTGGATGTTGTATTAGCAGGCATGAACACAACATTAATCTCAAGGTGGATTCCCAACCACTGCACCACCAGGGAAGCCCTTAATTTAGTCTTAATTTCTTAAGACAGGAATAAAGACACAGACCTACGAGAGAATGGACTTGAGGATATGGGGAGGGGGAAGGGTAAGCTGTGACAAAGTGAAAGAGCGGCATGGACATATATACACTACCAAACGTAAGGTAGATAGCTAGTGGGAAGCAGCCGCATAGCACAGGGAGATCAGCTCGGTGCTTTGTGACCGCCTGGAGGGGTGGGATAGGGAGGGTGGGAGGGAGACGCAAAAGGGAGGGGATATGGAAACATATGTATATGTATAACTGATTAAATTTGTTATAAAGCAAAAAAAAAAAAAAAAAAAAGAAAAAAAAATCTATTTAATTTTCACCACCAGTCCTAATCTCTGCTCAATAGCCATTTGATTGTCTGAAGCTTATTCTCTAGTATATTCCTCAGAAATGCCTCAAGGGAACCATATTCCCTGAGTTCCTATGTATTGCCTGGGTCCCTTATACTTGAAAATAATTTTGCTGAGTATAAAATTCTTTAGCTCATATTTTAGTTCTTTGAGTAGTTTAAATATGTTACTCTGTTTTCTTTTGCAAAAAATTGTTATCTTCAAAGTCTGGTTATAATATTTTTTTCCCTTATAAGTCACTGGTTTTTGTTTCTCAGATGCTCAGAATTTTTTTTTTTTTTCTCCTTAAGGTTTAGTGATAAAAGTAGATGCTGGGGTAGAAATAGAGCCAGAATATCTCAGAAAGCAACCAATGTATTTTTAAACACTACATGAAAACAACAGAAGAGGGAGCTCTGAAGTTAGAAAAGCTATTGTGAACTATACTTTCCCCTAAAAGTTTAGGAAGATTAATTTCATATAAATATAAACCATAGAAAAGGATGGAGGTAAAATCCTTTACAGAGACAAAATAAGATAAAAAGAATAAGGAGCAGAGTAACACCTCTACACACAGCACACCAAATAGACATGCTCACAAAACAGATTAAAACTGTATCTTATTATTGTTAAAATGAACCAAAATGCATTAAGAAAGAGATAAAAGGTATGAGAGAACAATGTAACCAAAATAGAAAAATCTATGAAATGAGGTGACAGAAGTGAGGAAAGCATTGGAAATAAAAAAATAAATGTATTAGAAGTAAAGATTAAACTAGTAGGAACACAAGAGCAAACATGACTGTTAATGCCTTAAAAGAAATAGAAGGTGAAAATTAGGAACATTTAAAACAGAAAAAATAGAAAAAAGAATTCAAGAGGAAGGGAAAAGTATTAAAGAGAAGCAAAGGAGATCTAACATATAACTAATAGGAACCCCTGAAAAAACTAGAGCAAGGAACAGAACTAACACTAAATCTATAATTCAAGAAAAATTACCTGAAATGAGAAGGATTTGAAATTCCACATTGGGACTCATATCTGTGAAGAGTGGCCTGCTATGACCAGCACCCAAGACAGACTCTGGTGTATTGTTCGATCATTGCTTATATCTGCCATGCCCAGAACTGTGCCTGGTGTGTAGTTGGTGCTCAAACTGTTGGCCAAATGCATTCATGTTTGGTGAATAAATAAAAGATTCTCTAAAATGCCTAGAAAATATAATAATCTTATTTTCCTTAACTATTACTTGCTGAATATTACCCTGGATGAGGCTGAGAATATTATCACAAGCTGTTACACACTGAATTGTGTCCCCCCTTCCAATCCACAGGTTGAACCCCTAAGCCTCAATGTGACTGTGTTTCGAGATAGGGCTTTTAAGGAGGTAATTAAGATTAACTGAGGGCATTAGTCCTAATCCAATAGGACCGATATCCTTATAAGGAGAGGAAAAGACACCAGGGATACACAGGCACAGAGAAAACACCATGTGAGGACACAGTGAGAAGTGGCCATAAGTAAGCCAAAGAGAGAGCCTCACTAGAAACCCACTCTGCTGGCACCTTGATCTTGGACTTCCAGCCTCCAGAACTGTTAGAAAATAAATTCCTGTTGTTTAAGCCATTCAGTCTGTGATATTTTTTTTAGGACAACCCTAGCTGACTAATACAGATTTTAAGGTTTGTGTCACCCCATCAAGTAAAGAAACACCACCAGCTAAGGTGTTTGCTGAAGGTGAAAGGGATACAGCATAGGTAGTGGAGGAAGGTAGTTATAAATACCAACTACGACCCTGTGACTGGTTACAGAAATGAGGACCATAATTGTCCTGAGAATTTCCTCCTTATTTTGTTATGAATGTGTATGTGTATAGCAAATATCTTTGTTTTCTTCCCTCTCTTTTCCCCTTGTCATGTTGCGTAAGAGGTATTGGCATTTATATCATAGTATTTTAGTATTGTTAACTGTATATCATGGTACAACTCTTCAATGCAAGTCAGTATTCTTGTATTTTGGAGTTAATAGATAACAAGTATATTTGCATAATGAACTTAATTTGAAACCATAGATTATTTAGGATGGAATAAGGTGACCAATCCAGGATTTTTTGTGGAAGCATTATTACTGCTATCTGCCACTATTTATTTAGAATCTGTAGATCGTGGCATTCTCACTCACTAGTGAGAATGAGTGTAAATCTCAAATGTTAACCTATTTTGGTCCCTTCTACACTGATCCCATCTGGTCCAGCTCTGATGGCAATTTCAGAAATGGAGTAGCGTTATTGCCTCTCTGAGCAATGTTTGCCTTGCATCTGCTCCGGCCCTTGAAATCTCTATCTTTCTCTTAAATCCAAGTGAATGCTATTTCTTTGCAACATAGGTATGGCACTGATATGGAACAGAATTAGTATTAAGTGACCTGGCTCCAAGGAGCTAGTTAGATAAATATCAAAATGATATTGTCATAAAATAATTTCATTTTTAAGGCAGAACAATAGTGTGAAATTTGAGGACCCACTGAGTTATAGTGAGGCCCTAGTGTTTTACTGTTCAAGCTCTCCCGTTGAACTCTGCTTGGTTCCAGTATTTATGTACTGTCTATTAGCAGCTTTTGAAATTTTTTATTCATGCAGTAATCTCTCCAGAGATTCTCCTTAATTGGGATCCCAAGACATATCTATGTAAAGTGCCTGGATCCCAGTATTTCAATTTCTGTTTTTGCAAAGCTGCTTTTTGGGCATAATCATTTCATTTCTTAAAAAGAATTCCCTTTTGCTAAAGGACAAGCAGATCCTTGCAGAAAAATCCTCTGCTTTTTTTTCAGGATGGTCTGGTGATGAGATTGTCAGAAAACTAGCCCTGGATTTAGGTTGGGCCTCTGGTATTGGATACCACACTAAAAATTATTTGAGAATAACTTAACCATAATATGGGTATACATAGACTTACTAGTAGATAACGTCAGCCCCGCTTATTACAGAAATGTGATGGGAGCACGGGATCAGCTGTGTGGTCAAGAGCGGTGGTGGGCTGGTATCTTGGCTGTCTTATGTCTGCTAGGTTTTATTTTTACTCTTTCTTTCCTTTGTCTTAGAAGTGTTTTAGGGGCTTCTGTAAAGACTTACCTGGCTAGAGACTATGTTATTAGGACTTGGCTACAATTCCTTAAAGTTAAACATTTTTCTCTCTGGGAGTCCTGCACACTCTGCACCAGGAGTTTTATTGTCTCTCTACTCTTTCTGGTGTTTTCTGTGCAGGCTGCCCAGCCTGGGACACAGAGCTGCCTTTCTCTGTTCTCTGCTCTGTTCTCATGGGACCAGGCATTTGCCACCTGTGCCCTGCTATATGTCAATGGCCCCCCAGCTCATTTATGCCAGGGATGTGAGTGACACTTCCTGTATCTCCTATCCTAGAGCCTGCTATTGACCAAGGGCTCCATGAGAGGGCTGTTGAGTTGGAGAAATCTGGGGGTAACCAGGAGAGCAGAGCCAACAAGAGGACTAGGACCTAAGAAAACACAGTGGATTAATTCCAGGCATCCTGGTTCTTATGTTAAATCCTTTCCTGGCCTCAGCAAACTGTCCACATTTCCTGAGACTTGGTTGGCCATTCTAGAGTCACACAACTTTTGCCTTTTCTATGAGCCTGTGTTTTCCGCTGGTCTTTGAAGGTCAGGACTTTATTTAATACTCTCACTGAATCATTTTGTGCCCCTCTTGTTTATATGCAGCTCTGGTATCGGACCTTTAATATGAAAGATTCAAACTGCCCTGAGTTTGACCAGCTCTCTCAGGTACTCTTGCTCAGAGAATCTTCGTGTTGGTATGACATTTTGAAATACAATAACTCTGTGTTCTTAAGGTGTTTCTTCGCTCCGCTCAACAAGCCTTGTGTGTTAATTCTTTTGAGAGTAAGAGGTTATGGCTACGTTTCTTTATTCCTGTTATCCCATGTTTTGATTTGGAGGAAATATTTGTGAGTTTGTGTATGTGTGTGGCCTTTGAGAGGATTCCATGGGTAGCAAGATGGGGATAACTTCAGTCTCTAATTCATGGATTCTACATAAAATCACACAGAGATCTTGTTTAAATGTACTTTCTCATGCTTCCTCACAGTGAGTCACTGGGCTAGGTCTGGGCTGGGCTCAGAAATACGAATTTTTTCCATTTTCCTAGACAATGCTGGTGGAGTCACTTGAGAAGTACTTCTCTGAGGAGGGGTGCTCGCCCATTAAATGATGGGTTTGAGTTTGCCAGGGATGTGTCCAATCTCTCGAGGGTCATTTTCCACTTCCAGATAGGAAACTGGGGTTAATGGCATCTCTATCTCAAAATTCACTTCTTCCTACTTACCCATTTCCCCTTCTAGGGGCTGACTTAGGAACCACTGAGAATTGTCAGTTAGCTTCTAATAAACTACTGTTGATTTTTGGAACAACACAGTATACTTACAGGAGTGTAATGATGTATCCATCAAATACAATCTTGTGGTAGCTTCTTGGTGGTGATGTGTGCGTGTGCCTGTGTGTTAAAGGGGGAAGATAAGACTTGGGCAAATTACTTGACTTCTTTGACCCTCAGTTCCCCTCTGTCAAAATGGAGATGGTAATGGTACCTACTGAACAGATTGTTATAAAGCTTAAATGCTAAGAATAGAGCCTAGTATATGTAATAAGTGCTACATAAGAGTTAGTTGCTGTTAGTATTATTGTTTTTGTTACTATCTTATTTGAATTAAAGTGAAAAATCTTCTTTGTCAGAAATTCATAGGTGTCAATAACAAAGATTTGGGAGAACCCTATACCTGCGGCTTGCGTGCTCTAAGGGAGTCGGTGCAACGTTTGGGATGATCGTGGTCCTTATCTGTAATGTGGAGGCCTTATCAATGCATCTACTATGTAGAGCATTACCAGGACATTTTCCTGTACTCGAGGCCCAGCTCAAAGATGCTGCCAGTTGCAGATGAAAGCACCAGAGTAATGTCAGTGACTATTGTCTGCCTCTTTAATCTCATCATCAGGGAAATTAATATTTGGTTGCTGAAGGAAGACAAACATCTGTACCTTTTCCCTTCTAGAATAGCTCTTTGGTTTCTATCGCCCACATTTTTCTCTCAGGTTAAAAACTGTCTAAACTCGATTTTCCTCTTTAAAAAGGGAATCATGTTTGATTTAATGGTAGTGTTTATAGCGCTATGGAGAGTTAAGAGTCATTCTGGCGTTAAAACCTTGTAAGCCTTTAAATAAATATATTTTTGTTATCTTGAAACTTTCCAAACTGAACTCGGAATCCACTCAGGCATCTTATAGAGCTTTGATATATAAGAGAAGGACAAATAATGACCTTGTAAATTCCTAATAACGTTGTGGCCACTCTTGCAGCTTGCAAATAACACAATGAAACTCGGCGTAAGGATGTACGTCGGAAAATGTCCACGTGAGTATTAATCAACCTGCTGTTTGAAATAATGTCCCAATTACAGAAGACTTATTTGGGAAGAATTTGGTGTTTTGTCATCACCTCTCCTCTGAATGATTGCGGCAACCTCCTAAATGGGCTCCATGCTCCTTTTCCCTTTTTACTTCAGTTCATCTTGTACAATGATTCCTGGGATACCTTTTCTAAAATGGTGTTTCCATCAGCTCACTCCCTTGCTTAGAAGCCCAGGGTAGCTCCCACTGCCTCTAGCTAAAGCACAGTCCTTGGAGCTCTGTGTTCCACACCCTTCCCTATCTGCTTTCCACCTTACTTGGCCATCTCTCTCCTAACACTCCTGTGCTATAGATAACACTGTATACCCCCTGTTCATCTCTCAAAGCCTTTGCTGAAGTTGTTTACTCTGCCTGAGGATGCCTTCCCCACCTCCACTGCCAAGCACTCTGGCACTTGGGGAATCCCTCAGGTCCCCTCAAGTGTCTTTCAGTAAAGCCTTTTCCAGACACTCTACCCTCAGAATTAATCATTTCCTTCTCCTTTACTGGGTGATATGTGGAGGCACAGAGAGGTTAAGTAACTTACCCAAGGTTACACATCTTTTAAGTGTCAGAACTGGGGTGGGAAATGAACTACTTTCTGGAAAAAAAAATGAAAATGCAAAAGCAGAGTTGGGAGGAGAAGGTCAGTGTCAAATATAGGGACAAAAAATAGGATTTGTGAGACCTCATCAGTGGACTGTATGCTGAAAGAAGGTTGTATTCTCTGTGTTCTCTGAGTCCTAGAAAGGGAAGTCCCTAAGCCTGAGGTTTGATGTCACTAGGAGGTGTGCATTCCCTGCTGTTTGTGGTAGGAAGTGCTTTGCTGAGTCCTCAGGATTGAACAACTGCCGTTTTTCTAATCAAGGGACCATCTGATGAGGCATGTGGCAGCTTCTGAGGTCTTCCTAGTCCATGTAGGCGCTACCCTAAATATAGAGCCTGATTGTGAATCAATAGGCATTTGAGTGAGGGAAAAGAGAGTAGGTTTATTAGGCTTATGTGCTATTGTGGGTCTTCCCAAGTTTCTGCTTCCCAGAGTCCGAATTTCCCCACATAAGCTAGAATATGGTGAATGACACATACATGAGAATTTCAAATTAATGACATTGTACTCTTTGTTACTGATGCCATCAACATTGAAATGCAGAATTTTCTTCTCTTGTCAGGCATCCCTGTAAGAGCTTCATCTATTAAATAAGTTGTTTTCTTCTCAGTGCACTTTCTCATCCAGAAACTCTATTAAAAAATAATAATGAGCTTCTCTGATTAACAGGACAGAATAAAATTATCAAAGGTAGTTGGGGACTTCCCTGGTGGTCCAGTGGTTAAGGTTAAGACCGTGCATTCCCAGTGCAGGGGCATGGGTTGGATTCCTGGTCGGGGAACTAAGATCCTGCATGCCGCATGGTGCGGCCAAAAAAAAAAAAAAAAAGCAAAAGGTACCTTTCCACATTATTTATTCTATTCTTTTTGGCCTATGCTGGCACTTTATAAATCTGTGTTTGGCCCTTTCTTCATCCACTCGGACTGAATTTCAGGCTACACTAAGCAGGGTCTAGTTATGACCACCGAAGCAGAAATGCAGATTCAATGAGTAATTATTAAGAACTTTCCAGAATATTAGCTGTTTCAGTTGCTGCAGTGACTAGTGATGGAATAGTCCATCAGACATTTCTGTTCCCAGCAACTCCTGAGAACTGATTCCAATCTGAAGCAGCCAACCGCTTTGATCAATACCATAATTACTCTTACTGATGGATTGTTTTACAATGGTAGCCATCAAGGCAGTCCGTCAGTTCAGGAGGCACCAGAACTGTCCCCTGCAAGCTGTAATGTACCGCAAATATCTGATTCAAATCAACTTACTATTGAGGCCAGGATGACAAGCGTGAAATTAATTGTTCCACTTCATGTAAGACTTGCATTCTTCTTTTGAGAGAGTAATTGGTTGCCGCATGTAGCGTGAGAGCTGGGGGAGCCTTGCCTCTCTGCAATGTTTATGGACTTAGTTTTTTCCCCCACCAGCTATTTTTTTCCCCTACTCTTTTAGTTGTCGGCAATGTTGTATAGCTGCCGTTCCTGCTGTTGTTGTTTTTTAGTGGGTCTTGTCATGTCAGAGAGAATGGTTTCCTTCTAGAAAGGTTGATGGCATCTAGAGTAAATGTCTTATATGAAAAGTTTGTTTACAAAAAGAGGGGGTTTGTTGGCCAACATGAAAGCAAGAAGACCTCAAAAGCATTTCAATGACTGTATAAGAATAATTAGGCAAATGACAGTGGATCCTGTGTTCTTCCATGGTTGCAATAGGCTAATTAAAGCAGTAAGACCGTTTTGTTGAGATTCTTCTGAATACATTTGACTTCAAAAGCTTGTAACTGGAGAAATGACTAGAGCACTTCAGATAGGAAGTCAAGGACAACTGAGGAAATTAGAAGATGAGGATAGTCCCAACAGTGGCTGATCATTCAGTCCTCATCAACCAGCTGACCAGTAGTTGGATAAAAGCAAGATCTCAGTGGAACTTGAGAGAAGTGTTATAAAATATTTTTATGAGAAAATCAAGTGCATATGTTTAAAACAGGTACAGGAAGGTAAAATGTCTGTAGAAACAGGAGCATCAAAGCACAGTAACCTTCATGGCCTCAAGGGCTTTCTGAAACCCTGGTTAGTTGGATATCCTACTAGAGGTGGGAATCTCTTAGATTCTAGGGGTAAATCAGAAGCTAGTACTTCTAGGCAGGCAATGCTTTTTAATTTAAGAGTTGTTTATTGTAGCATTCCAATATGGATCCTATGGGAATTGATTATAGGAAAAGGGATTCTATAAACAACTAATCCTATAGCTGAACCATATGTAGTGAGTGCTTGCAATATGTAAGCATTATTTAGGACTGGGATTACCCAAGTGCATGAAACCCTGGACCCCTGAAGCTTATACTCTTGTGGGAAGTTTGGGAAGACAGACAGTAATGTACACTCAAACATGTCAGGTAATGTTAGACAGTGTTTGAGATGGTGGATGACAGAAGGCAGCAACTCTGATGTTGGTTAACAAAGGTCAAGAAAGAGTAAGTAAGGTAGGTTTGACTCTAACCCAGCTCATGGCTTGAATCCTCTTTCACCATTAAACTTGGTTTGCCTTTGAGATAGTCTAGTAGCAGAGCTTTCCTTTTACACTTTGGAAAGAGGAGATTTTATGCTATCAGCATTCAGTGCAGGGGACAGAACCAATATAAAATACCTGATTGAGAATGTTGAGGATGGCTCTAGAGGTAAGTCGTTCTATTTCTGCTCAGTCATGTAAGGGTTTGAAAGTATTGATTGAAAACTTTCCTAACACCTGAAGGGACCAGGAGTGATTAATAATAAATAACCTACAAAAGTAAAACTCAGAGAATGGCAAAGTTCCAGGCAAGGCTGGCTAGGGAGGAGGATTCCACAGTACTTAGTTGCATATGATTAGATACAGCATGTAACCGTGTTAACTCACATCTCCACCATAGTGGACTGAAGTGGCTAAAGTATTAATCTGATTATTATGCTTTTCTGCCTCCTAGTTTTGTGTTTCTTTGGGAATTATCTCCTTCCTTTTGATGCTGGAGCCCTATAAGCTCCAGCCACAAGGTGGGAAGAATGCCCAGGCTTGGTTTACCAAGGCCCTGGATCTCTCTGGACACAGGAATTGCCTCAAAAAAGGGCTTGTGACTCAGACTAGGCCAATCAGGGCCTTCCCTGGCTTTCTGTCCAGGAAACAATGAGAAAGATGTTCTTTCTACCATGTGGCTAAGCTGATGGGATAGAGTCTGGCATGGTAACATGGATCTAACAGGCCACTGGAGTGGCCTGCTTATCTGGAAGGAGGTCAGGCAGAGCTGAAAGCTATAATGGAGAGAGAAACAAACACAGTATATGTATACACAATCCATAGTTGTGAGTTCTTGATTCTTTAGGTTATCTTGTTTAAACCAGTATACATATTTAATAGGGGAAAAAATCACCTGAAAACAAAAAAAAATTGAAATGTGCTTCCACTTAATTAAGCCACATCAGTGAGATTTCATCTCTGCTGTATGGAGAACTGGCTCTAGAAGTGCTTTTACTGTGCAGTGGGATTGCAAGACCTGCTCCAGGAGGGAACAGCTGAGCTGAAACTCTGCTGCTTGTTTTCAGGTCTTGTGAGGTCTGTGCCGTCACCTCTGTGTCATCTCTTACGGTGACTGCAAGAGTTCTCTCAAGTAACTTTGATAATGCCAGCATCATGAGTATATATCATAAAGGCTTTCTGTGGAGGAAACATACAAAATTATAAGTCCATTTAGTAAAACAGAAGCCTGCCAATACACTGATGTAGCTGGAAAATAGGGTCTTCTGAGAAAAGATAAAATTTTGCAGCTGCTTAAGCAAAGTTCTACTTTCTAGCCACTCAGCTTTTGCAATGCTCAGGAATTTTCATTTGTGTTTATGGACCGGCTGCTCTGCTAAGATTCAGTAATATATGGGCAGAGGGGTCTTGAATAAATGTGTTTCCTCCTTCTCCTCCTTGGGGATCCTGGGTCTTTAGCCTTAACTTCTTCCAAGAATTGAATCCAGTAGTGTTTGATGTTTGTAAACGATGTGTTAGCTGTTAGTTGAGCCGTTTCTTATATGGAATTGGCATGTGATAAACTTGTCTACTAACGGAAACTGTACTTCTAACGGAAACTATATTTATTGTATCTCTGCTGAGATGTCACTCCTTGGAACCTCTCATATTGATATCTTTTTTCCTCTGGGGACCAGACCCCTAGAATTGAGTGCCTTAAATTCCTCCCTTGGTTTACTACAAAGCCCTCAAGATGTGTCTCTTTTTCCACTATGTCTCCTGCTCACTCTCCCCCTTGCTCAACAAGGCTTTGGCCACACTAGCCTTTTTGTTCCTTAACCACGTTAACCTCTTTCTGCTCAGGACCTTGACTCTCACATTCCCTCTGTCTTGAACACTCTTCTCCTTGACCTGGCTCATACTCAGGTCTTAGCTCATATGTCATCGCCGTAAAGGAGCTCACACTGACCAGGCAATCTAGTGTCCTTTGCCTAGTGACTAACTCTGTATAATGCAACCCTGCCTCCTTTTCTTCATAGTAGCTTTATCTGAAATCTGAACTCATGTCCTTTGTGTTCTTTCTTGCCACTAGAATATAAGCATCATGAGAGTGAGGGCATAATCCGTTTTATCCCCCATGGCATTTTTGTCACCTATGTCCTGGCACATAGTAGATGCTCAGTTCTATTTCTAGAAAGAATAAATGGCTGAGTAGTTTACCCATTCCCCTGAACAGTGAGCTCATTGAAGTAAGTTAAGCAATTTATTTCAGCATCTCTCTCCAGCTCTCTGATACAGAGGGGGAGGTAGAATGAGATATTCAAGTTTGAGACTCCACATTAAGCTGGATGCTTCAATGATTTCATTTAATTTTTACAGAAGTCTTAGGAACCAACAAGACTCAAGCTTATCTTCTTACCATTGCTGGAGTCTGGTTTCATTTTTTGGCACCTAGATTCCTTCCAGACATTTGTTACCATGGGGATGAGCTGAATTTTTAATATTATGTATACTATCTTCTTCCCCTGCTGGAGCCTTAAGCCCATTCTAGGACTGCTGTGTTCGCTGCTGAATCCTCTGAGTCTTGCGGAGGTCTTGGCACATAGTGGACGCTCAAGGCACATAGTGGGGCTAATGATAGGAGTAGAGGAAAGTTCCTGGCTGAACCCCTTCCTCTGCCTGGTCTGGACACAGGAGTTTTCAACCACAACTCCTTCTGAACAAATTCTATTTCTTTATGGCTGAAAGAACATTTGAAAACTCCTTGTTCGCCTGTTCTTCTGCAGGAGTTGAAAAAAATGTAAAGTCTTTCTCACCAGCACAGGCTGCCTGAGTTCAGGAAGCTCCGTGGTCTTGTGTGTTTAGTGATACTGGGTCTTAGATTCTACCCCACACTACCCTGGGTTTAAGAAGGGGGAAAGTTGGGTACATGGTCGAAAATGCACACATGTGCTTTAAGGGGCAACGTGCTGGAATGTTTGAAATGTCCTGCTCTTACCCCATAGGAATTGCACAAATGCCTCATGGTGCTAGAATATGACCCACCCCAATAAGCCAGTTAAGGTGGGTGGCTCTTTGTAGCCCCACAGGGGTCTCCTTGGGGGCTGTGACCTTAGTCCAAGAGAGGGAGTTGGGTTACGGGAGCAGGAGTTTCGATTTTTTGCTGCTGCTCTCTAAGGAATTCTTTTGTGTGTCACTTTAGCGTGTTCCCAGAACCTGTGACAGCCTGTATAATTGCTGGACCGACATAAATCTATAGCAACGATGAGCAGATTTTGCTGACGTGTTTGCTTCAGCCTGCAAGACTCGGTTGACCATGTCTGCATATCATATCACCATCTCAGGCCTCAGTAGGAAGGAGGCGGGAAGGAAGGCTATTTATTGTGGCTCCAAGGTCACAATGTGAGATGGGAGGGGTGCATAATAAAAGGGGCACTATTTTGGCAGGGAACATTCCCAGATATCTGTGATTTAAATGCACTGGCTAAAACCCCGACTATTCAGAAGTCCTTCCTCAGAGTTTGAAAGTTAAATAATTAAAAGTGCTTACTGTCCAAAATGATAACGAAAAATGAAAGACCTTATCAAATTGCTGAAAGGATTTTGGAATCTTTTTCTTAAATGCATTCATTCAGTCTACAGATACATGCTGAGCACCTACTGTGTGCCTTGCTCTGTGATCAGTGCTGGGGACACAAGAATAATGACAAGGCAGGTGGATTCTTTGCCAGGTGGAGCCTGTGATCCAGCCAAGAAGAAGCCATTATCCAAGTAATTACAGCTCCCTCCTCCAGCAGCCACATGGAGAGCTCCCTCATAGTGGTGTTGCCAGAGGAAACCATTTTTCGTTTTTTGTTTCATTTTTAATTTTGGTATACATTTTAAAAGTTTGTTTTAACTTTTTAATGATAATTTAAGAAAATAATTCAGGAATTCACTTGCTTTATACTTAGAATATTACAGATAAAGCTCAAGTTCCTTTAGACCTCCCCCACCCCAGTGACCACTGTGATACATTTGACTTTGCAGATGTTTTCTCGTACTTCCACGTGTGTGTACCCCACGTGTATGTGCTACTACTGTTGTTCTGATGTGATTGCAGCACATGCTGTGCATATGTCTTCATGCACCTTCTTTTATTCCATAGGCTATTTTTACATTAGTTCATGTTGATACCTGGAAATGTGGTTGGTTAATTTTAATTACTGAGAGTTGTGCTTCCTCTTGGAAGCTTGTATGTTGGTGACTGTCTACTGACCCAGAGTAGTAAAAGAAATAGAAATAGTTTGCATGTATTGAGTGCTTAATGTTTGCCAGACTGTTCTAAGTCTCTTGCATGGATTATCTCATTTATTCATGAGAGCAACTCAGTGAGCTAAGTGCTGTTTTTATCACCAAGATTTGAAGCCAGGTAGTTCAATGCCAGAGCCTGAGATTTCTTGGTTCTCTTGAGCACCTGTGGTTTCTGGGACTTTAGATGCTAAATGGAACCTATGAAGCAGGGTGTGACAGGATGGTGCATGACTCAGTCGGGGGGCTGAGTGGGTGGTTTTCACGTTTATCAGTTCATAGATTGAGCAAACACCTGTTGAGTATTTCTATGCGAGTCCCTAGCAACACAGTGCAGAGAAGACACAGCCCTGCCCCACGAAGCTCACAGAGATCTAGGATGATGCTGAGTGACCACTTGTGTAAGGCATGTATGATGTCTGTACCTGGTAGAGCAGGAATATTGTCCCCTCTGGGGTTACATGGTCTGTGCCCTGTGTTTTGTATAATTTTCTTCCATTTTAGGTGGCGTTTGTTAAACTGTGCTATTAACGTGGATCCATTGGCGTATTTGGAGGAGACTAGCCTTTCTGTAGTGACATCACTGCCTTCCTTCTATGTTACGTCTGTACAGCCAGAAGGAAAGGACCCAGCAGCATGTCTTGGTTGCTGGTGTTTCTTCCCCACTTGCTGCCCAGCCACAATATGACAGATTTGCTATTCATCCAGCTCAATCGTAATTAGCATAATCGGCTCTGGTGCCTACACAGATGTGGTGGGTGGTGTCCTCAGCTGATTACAAAGATTGCAGCTCAGGCTTTTCTGGAAACTGCTCTTATTTCCTGTCCTCCTATCACTTCTGGGGGTAGCTTTTTTTTGCACTTGTGTTGAAAAAAGAGGTAAGGGAAAGGTTCTCTTATATTTAACATGTCGTGTGTAATGATGAAAGATGATCACAGTGCCTGTGATTTTTTTCTTTGAAAATCAGGAGAACAGTTAAGGACAGAAAGAAGAGTAAGCCACTTGGCTTTGAACTCTAAGATGCATTAATTGTTCTGAAGGCTGAGATGAAGGAGGCATGCTCGTCTTTTTCTCTTTATTTGGACCTAGAATTAATCTTTCAGTTTAGGAGTGGAAAAGGTTTAATGTCTCATCCTTTTCTTTTTCTTGATTTTTTTTTTTCCTATCAACAATGAAATGGAAGAGGAGCCTGTAGGTGATGTTGACCAGAGTTTTTATCCAGTATTTTTGTTTGTAATGGGCTCAATGTGCTAGTGGATTTATACCAGCTGCTGTGAGAGATATATGACTCTTATTTATATCTTTATTTATTTGGGAACACTTGGGAAAATTAAATTATGGCCTTCTACTTTTTAGTCTTTTGAAGCTTTCATTGCTTAAGGAGCACATTTTTTAAGAGCTGCCTCGTCTTTCTCAATAACATCTTTCTCATTTTGATATGCATATGAGGGACAAATGGAAGAAATATATACATAAGAGAAGAAAGCATAGTTTTTCTCTTCGGTTAGAACCCACTTGTACTTTGAGGGGGTTTAAATTTCAGACTGACCTAAAACCTTTTGAGGTTCAAGTTTGGTTTGCTCTTAGCAAAAAAGGCAGCTTCCTAGTTCAAAGAGAGGGGAAAATTTAAAGACATAAAATACTCAAAAGCCTTCTTGGATATCAAATAACTCTCAGAGAAAGCATTTGATGAATGAAGGACACAGGAATTAGAAAAATATGAGCCTTTTTTTTCTTACATATAATCATGTTTAAAAGCAGTGGAAAAAGTTCTTAAGTCTAGAGAACTGGAGCTTAAATCAGTGACTCTTGGAAAATTTTGGTGGTTGCCAAATCCAGAAAATGGTTGGGTTTGGCCTGAGCCTTGTAGAAGTGGAAAGTTCTTTAGCCATTGCTGTGATATATGAAATGAATATGAGAGATGTTGGAACATGAGATCTCAGTAATACTTCTTATAATTGGAATTGGATAGCCTGCTAGCTGCTGTCAATAATATATTTAATGATATTTTTCTGGCTGTTATTCCAGATAACTGAAATAGAAAATAAGGTTGAGAGAGAGGAGATGGGACATCAAGGAGGCCTCTAACCTTTCCTAAGAGCGCCAGTTTCCTGAATTCACATGTTTTGGATTTTGGGGTTTAATGTTGCTTGAAGTTACTCTGCCTTCTGGCTAAAGGTGTTGGATTATAGTTGTGGAGAACAGAAGGCTCTGTTGTTGTTTTGCCGGCTCAAAGTGGGCCGTCTCTTTAGGAACCCAAACACGAGGGCCCAGTGAAACATCTTGCTCATGCACCTCACAGGGCTTTATGGCCAGTTCGTTTGCCATCAAGGTCTCCATTTTCACAGAAAGGCCTTTTATGTAATAATGCTATTTGCTGAATGAGTGAGTGGGTGACTGCAGTAGCTCCTAGTCCATGTGTAAGGAGCAGAATTTAAGGCTGGAGGGAGTGACGTTGGCAGAGTCAGTGCATGCCCTTCTTAACTTAGATTCCAATTTGGGAAGGGCCACCACTGGCAAAAGGACAAGGTGGTGACACAGGTGACATGCAGTCTGACCAGGCCTCCTGCTAGTTCTCAGTTACCATGGGTCTTTGCCTGGCTTGTTCCACTGTCATGTCAGTGGCCATTAGCACCAAGTGACCCAATCAGCAGACACTTGGGCACATTTCAATCATTTACAAGAGCAGGCAGAGCAGCCCTTGTAAGAACAGCATGGAGGGGGTCCACAGCTTCATTTTCAGCGGCTCTGCCTGGTCCTTTTTTACACTTCATCTCAGCCTTGCCCTGAGCACGGACCACAGACGGCTTACATTTCAGCCGTTTGTATTTATCTTAATGTGAAATGGGGGGAAACTGTAACTAGCATAACCACGACATCATTGTCGTTTGGGCTTAAGGGTAAGGCTAAAGTAGCCAGTAAGAAGAAAATGTGAGTTTATTAAAAAACAAATACCACAGGTGGTGTTCAGACATTTCAGTGGTGACAGTGCAACTCAAATATTGGAAGTTGGGAAGCACTGTCTTTGCGTACTCACTCATAATCAATTGTGTATTTTTACCTCTCACAGCTTGGGCCTTGCAAAGTGATATTTTTGGTGTGGAATGTGTACTCACCCTCCTTAAATAACCATCCGTGAATACTCTTTAATGACAGTGACTTATTGGAGTTATAATGGAGGCAATGACAAGCCAGGGCCTCCTATTTTGGGTTACTCAGGCCAATTTAAATACGTGGTTTTAGGACTTCCCTGGCAGTCCAGTGGTTAAGACTCTGTGCTTCCACTGCAGGGGGCAAAGGTTCGATCCCTGGTCAGGGAACTAAGATCCCACATGCCGCCCGGCCAAACAAAACAAAACAAGATCTGGTTTTAGGGTGTTCATAAGTCTCCACTGAAGGTGCAGGGTGGACCCTCTCCCCTACTCACCGGGATGAGAACTTGTCAAGTTTCAGAAACATTGCTAGCATATAGCAGATACTCAGTACTTTATTTTTTTATTATTTTTTTTTATTTAACAAATTTAATCAGTTATACATATACATATGTTCCCATATCCCCTCCCTTTTGCGTCTCCCTCCCGCCCTCCCTATCCCACCCCTCCAGGCAGTCACAAAGCACCCAGCTGATCTCCCTGTGCTATGCGGCTGCTTCCCACTAGCTCAGTACTTTATTTTTTAAAAGAGAATTGAAAGAATCCTTTCTGAACCAGACAGAATTTAGTCACTGTTTTCAGGAGCTCAAAGTTGGATGTGAGTCTAAAATCATTTGATGCTTTTTATACTGAAGGCTGATGTTCAGGGAAAAGAACACCCAATCTCTCACTGTTTCAAGGTTTTCTTAAACCTGAGAAAGTATATCCTAAATGAAATATAGAAGATGAGGTAACATGTAATGTTTTGGTGTCAATGGGGCAAGGTATTCCAAGTGATTATTCCAGAGCCTAGGGCTCTGAGTTAGTTTTTCCATTCCAAACAGGTATGATTTTCAGGGGTTTGCAAGTTATTCATATAATGATTTTTTGGGCTTAAGCTAAGAGCACAGAAAGGTTTCAGCCTGGGAGAAGGATGTTTTAGGGATATTTTTATAATGTTTAAAATATAAATCTCTTTGCTTGCTCCAAGTTAGAAATAACATAAAAAGAAGGAAAAGGAAGGAAGTTAATGGTCTGAAACCTGGGGTTGGTATTAGTTTATATTCAGAATCAGAACAGGGTGATGGCTTTGGCAGTCAGGAACTATTAGTATTCTGATCTTCTGAGTTGTGGCATGGGAATTTGGAAAAGAAGTTTAAAGAAAGAGCTCATAGGACAAATTTTTAGTAGGAAAGAAGCTGCTGCCCGTGGATAAGAAATATTGCTCGTCTGTTCTGAGTGGCACAGCCTTCATATAGTGGCCACTCAAGGGGTCATGCCACCTCAGCTGATGTCATGGCCAATGGCTGCCATTACTGAGCTGTGACCACCTGCTGGTTGGTGCACTGAGATGTGTGCCTGATCTCACTTTGCCCTCACAGTGGCCTCGTGAATGAGGGACAATTATTGTCAGTATTTTAGAGATGAGAAAGCTGAGGTTTGGAGAAGGAAAAAAGAACTTGTCTAAGGTCACTCAGCTGGTGAGCCTCAAAGCTATAGGACTTGAACCCAGGCCTCTCTTTGTATTCTAACCATTATGTAATAGGATACAAGAAGCAAAGCACTTGGGAACGGTAACCTTGGAGGCACTGGTTCTGAAATCATTTTAGGTTTCATGAGTTTGGTTGATGAAAGATACTTAAAACTATGTCAAATATTTAGGAAAGTGCCTGGCACGTGAGGAGGGACCTCAATACATGGTATCTGTTGCGTTGTCTTTGTTTAGTAATTATAATATTAGTATTAATTAGATTTTGGTCCCAGGGAACAGACAAGTAAAAGCTTTCCTCGGCTTGTTATACCAGACCGGAAGCAGCTAATCTGAGTTGGAGGGTTGGCAAAGTCATAGGTGGACACCATTTAATTCAGACCATGTGATCCTGAGCTTGCAAGCACCGTACTCTACCTGTATCTAGCATTCTCCTCAAGCATACTGCAGATTTAGTTTTTAAAGCAGCCTTTAGCAAACTTTCCTGTGCTGAATTTGCAAATATGAATGAGAAAAAGAATTTCTTTTCTCTGCCTTGTTTAGCCTCCACTTTGGAGATGATTTTGTTTTCACTGTTGTTGTTACCATACAAACCTTGTTTCATTTAAATATAAACAGAAATATTGTATAGTGAGTGTTGCAGGAATTCATTGACCTGGTCCAGCCATTACCTTGATGCTTTTCTTGAGTTTATCATGTAAATCTCTTTCCACCATTGCCACCACTCCACAAGATGTTGACAGTCCTCATTCTTCAAACGTGGCTTTGCCAGTCATCCACAGGAGACACGTTTCAGCTGCCAACTCTGCTGGCTTTCTATTCCTGCATAACAATTTACCCAAAACCTGGCAACTTAAACCACTTCCATTGATGATTGGACAGTTCATAGGTTGGCAGTCCAGATGTGCCCATGAGCTCTACGCTCATTGTTTCACTGACCGAAATCAAGGTGCCATCTTGGTTAGGCTGTGATCTGGAGGCTTGGGGAAGAATACTCTTCTGTGCTCAATCAGGTTGTCCACTGGACTCTGTTCCTCAGTGGTAGGACTGAGGTCTCTATTTCTTGGCTAGCTCTGAGTCACGGATGTTTTTCAGCACGTTAAGGCTGCTCATCTTCAAAGATAGCAGTAGTCCCTTGAGGCCCTCTCAAGTTACCAGTCTCTGACTTTCCCTTTTGTCACCAGTCGGAGAAAGTTCTCTGCCTTTAAGAGGTTACTTAGTTTTATGTTTAACATCAGGAACAATGGGCTGCCAAGACACATTGGAAAAAGGCAGGAGCGCTTCATCTCATTCGCATTTTTAAAAGCAACCTTTCTCAGCCACAGCTGGTGGTAATAGAATGACAATAAATAGGAATTGAGAGATGAGGACTCAAGTCTTGGTTCTGGGACCATGTGTCCAGAGAGTTTGGGGCCTTGATTTCCCATCTGTAAAATGAGATAGCTGGGCTCTTAGGGTCAGCTCAGTTTTCTTTTTCCTTTTTTTTTGGTCTGCTCACATGCTCTCATTGTGCCTTCCCCTGGCAGCCCTCGCTAATCATCCACCCTTACTCTTCCCCACTGAGCCTGGACACAGTCCTAGAATCCTTTTGACATGGCCCTCCAGGAAGTCACCAGCAATCCACCGGAGCTGGCACTGGAGGTGAAACCTGTGTTTCATCCTAGCACTTGGAGGTCCCGTTTCATCCCGAAATGCTGCGATTCTCTGAAATGAGAAATGATCAACTCCCTTGGCCAAGTTGCAGACAGCCAGAGAAGAGCCAGTTGGCCTTGGCTTTGCTTGTCATACAGACATCTGGGGAGCGGGTTCAGTTTTCAAACCACAAATTGAGGTGTGCAGGAAAAGGCACTTTCTTTCCCTCTAATTGAACTTCATTTCTAGTTTGAGCCCCTGTTCTGCCAAGTTGTTGAAACAAAATCTCAGTCAATTCGTGGTACTCCCTCTGGCTCTCCTTGGCATCATGTCCAAGTTCCATGGACCCATGTAGGGCCCAGGCTTGGAGGTGGAAGGCTGCTGGTACTTTGCTGTCACCTGTCTGTGATGGCATCTGTGGAGACATCCTTGCTAATGGTTGTCTTTGTTCAAGAGAGGCTGGGTTAACAAATAAAACTCCAAAGCTTAGCCACACATAAGTTATTTTCTGGTCAGGCAAAATCCTCCAGGACTTGGGCAATTATCCAGGACATCTTTCATCCATACAGTGGTCAAGGAACTAGCTCTTCCTGTCTTGTTTCATTGTTAAGCTTCTAGTCACCCAGGCAGGGAGAAGAGAGCTGGAAGGTCATTGGGTGGCTCTTAAATGCATTGGTCAGGATGTGACCCATGCTTTTCCATATCCATTGGCCAGGACTGGACACATGAACCCACCCAACCATAGGGAGGCTGGATAATGGGAATGTGTGTGGGCTGACAAATGGATGTCAGGCAAGCATTACCAGTAGCTACCACAGTTGTTTATTCCTTTTGAGTTGCTTCTGCATTTTCTCATCCTACCTGCAAGTCCTAAGCAGGTTGTCAACTCTCCATGCTCCGCTCAAGCTGCTCTCAGCCAGTGAGGGAAGCTTTGTATTCTTCCTGTCCCTCCCTGGGCTTGGGGCTGTCTTTGGTCTTCTACCTACCTGTACCACACACCTATGCCTTTTGCCCGCTTTCTTGGCAACAGGAGTGTTCAGTGCGTTACGCCAAGCTGGTTTTGAAGCCTATGACATTCTCAGGGAGCTTGGGCGTGTTGGGAAAATCAGCCAGATGCTGGTGATTTTGAAATCTTTACATTTTGGTGGAGACCCACTTCAAAAGCAGCCTTCATGCCAGAAATCTTGTTTACTTGAACCTTTCCTACTAGTGATTTCATGTCTGGTCTACCTGCAGCACCTGGCAGTGAGATCCGTGTAAGGGTGGTATCAAAGAAGATCACTGAGATTAGGAGGATTCCTGCTATTTCATGAATTATGGATGACTTAACATTGAAGCCCCTAAGAATTACTCAGTGGGAGTAATAAACTTGTTCTACAAAAAAAAAGTGCTGGTCATAGGAGAACTGGGGGACTCTGCTGGCTTCCTACACTGCTTCTGTGGGAGCAGAAGGTGCAAGTGTCCTATTTTTAGGTTCCCTAAACCTACATGGGGCCTCTTTTGTTCCCCCTGCCATCCCTGACTTGACGAAGGTGGGGTGGTGGACACTCAGGCCTCCTTACCACACACTCTTCTTTGGGGCACTCCCTGGCTTCTCCTGAGGACTCGCCAGCATTTCCAGTCTAGGTGGACTGGCCCTCGTCATGGGCACCGGTAAGCATGGGTGAGTACAATGCACAGGAAGAAGTGGCTCCAGCTGCCTCTGACCCTGTTGTTCCCAGGCTTTGTTCATCCTGAGCTCTATGCTTGAGAAGTTAAAGCCAGGCCTTGGACTCCCTTGTTCTGGGTCCTGCTGTGGCTGTGAGCGGAGCCAGCCTCTTCTCCTGGTTAAAACATTAGCATATGACTCTCTTCATCATGTGTTCAGTTCTTATCCTGTCTTATTCATTGTAAACATGTCACTAGAGAAGGGAGAGCAGATTTTTGTGGTTGTGCATGCACAACACAGGGATATGTTTTGGTGAGGAAACTTGTTGTGGAATTTGTGAAGGTCTCAGGTTTGTTCTGTTCTCTCATCCAGCTGTGCTTATTGGCTGGAAAGAAGAGTTTGGATCCGTCTCATTACTTTCGGCTGCTGGTCCCTTCTTCCTTTCTCAACTGTTCATAAGTTGAAAAAGAGATTTCTCTCTCTCTCTCTCTCTCTCTCTCTCTCTCTCTCTCTCTCACACACACACACACACACACACACACACACACACACACTCTCCTCTATCCTCCAATCCCATTCTCGCCTCCTTGATTTATTTTCCACTGCTTTCTTTAACCTTCCTATCATCCACATAAATTAAATCCCATTCTGTGCCTTCTGTGTTCCTCTCTGTGGTATTTAGTCTACTGGGAAAGATCTTCTCTTACAACATCTAAGTCTAAAATCTTCCCCATTCTTTAAAAAACATTTTGTATAAAGCAGCATGTATAAATTCTAGAAAGTCTGGAAAATATAGAGATACATTTATAGATTTATAGATTTATTTCTATTTATATAAAAACATCTAGGAAATATAGAAAAGTATAAGGTAGAAAGCAAAAACCCATAAGTTTATCCCTTGACTATAACTGTTTTGATTCATTTTCTCTTGACTTATTTATTTTTATTTTTTTTTAGCTCTGATGAATTTGAGTGTCTGTGTGATATCCTCATTTTTGAGGCCACTTCAAGTGCAAGTCTCCTCAGATAACTTTTTGTACAGTCACTCCTAGCTAAAAGAGATGAAGTCTTCCTCAGCATCCCTAGAATGTTAGCATTCTTGCTCATCACTGGGTGTGGTCTGGGTCATCATATAACAGATTACTCCAAAATATGGTGGCTTAAAACAACAAACGTTGGTTATCTCACTGTGTGCCAGGAATTGGAGCACAGCTTAATTGAGTCCTCTGCCTCAGGATCTTGTACAGGTTTCAGTCAAATATCATCCTGGCTGTAGTCTCATCTGATGGCTCGACTGGGGGAGGGCCCACTTCCAAGTTCACTCCTGTGGTTGTTGGATTGAGGGCTTCAGTTCCTTGCTGGCCGTTGGCCATAGGTTTCCCTTGGGTCTTTGCCATGTGAGCCTCTCTGCAGAGTGGCTTACCACACGTCAAGCAAAGAGAGGAGCCAGAGTCTTTTTATGATCTAATTTTGGAAGTGACATCACATCACTTTTGTCATATTTTATTCGTAGAAAGAAGTCACCCGGTCCAGCCACACTCATGGGAAGGGGATTACACAAAGGCACGCATACCAGGAAGCAGGATGGGACCACTGGGGGGCCATCCTGGAAGCCGCCTACCACAGACAGGCTTATTTATGAACCTGCTGTCTCCAGCACACTGGACTGAGTGGCATCCTGGGCAGAGTCCCACCCAATCACCTTCATATCTCGGATCTCCACAGTTTAGTCAGATAATGCATCTTGCACTTGAGGCAGGCATGCAGAGACCTGCCTTGCTGTGCAGTAAAATAAGGTCTGTACTGTGGTTATTTATGTGGGCCAGTGCTGATGTACCATGGCCAGTGGGCCGAAGCTGGCCCGCCATCTATTTCTGTACAGCTCCAGTTTTCAGAGTTGGGGCACAGTTCTCTTCTGGATGCTGCATTGCTTGAGCTCTGCTCCTCAGCTTGGAGGCGGTGCTTAAAGACAAAGACCAAAGTGGGTGTCCTTGGAGAACTTCCTGCACCTGCTGTCTTCCAGGTCCTCATGCCCTAGCACAAATCCACCCTGCAGGGCTGTGCCACTGCCATTTTAACAAACATTGGCACTTTCCTTACCTCTTTCAAACGTGCTGGCATCGACAGCCTAGCTACAGAGCTGACAGAATCAAATTAGCATTCTTTAATGTACATGGATCCTGAAAAGATATCTAATTCACCACCATAAATGAACTTGTTTCCTCATTCCCCAAAGCTTCGTCCCCTACTCCCTGGAGAGGCTCCAGTGATGAAGAGATTGGCTGTGTCACCTTGATGACTCACTTAATTTCCAGGGACAGGAGTGGAATGCAAAAGTCCAAAGCAAGGGCGAGGTGTGAATTGTGACTAAGGAATTGAAACATCACAGGCCGTTTCAGCAGCTCCTCTCAGCCAAGGCTGCGGGCAGGTAGCAGTGACCTTCCCTGTGTGTTCATGAGGGTGGACCAAATGGGACGGCCGACTATTATGGGTATCCTGGGGACAGTGGATTTATTAAATACTGGAATCTCGACAAGCTCCGTCCCCGCCTCTCTCTGACAGTGTGTCCTGCCCAGAGATGACCTGGGCTATGCTGAGACTGCACTCAGCTCACACCTGGCAAGTGGGCCTTTCCCAGAGAGGCCTTGTCTGCATCTGACATGAGGATGTTTGATTTTCTAGAACTTTCCTCCTCCATCTTACTGTCTTAGCTACTGGAGAACACTACACCTACAGGCACGAAACTCTGGGTTAGTGCGAATAATTGAAACTCTTTTGAGCCCTAGCATCTTGTGCATAGAACTGTCTTTGCCCTCAAATCGAGGACTGAGGACACTGGCTGGCGGGCTGGTGCTCCGAGTAGCTGCCTTGACTACTCACAGTGGTCAGGAGGCTGTGATCAGCATATGACCGAGTTATTTGTTTAGTTTTCGGATTTGGTGCAGCCTGCAGTGTCATTTTTACAAGAAGCAAAGGTTTCCCACATTCCATTTCATATCCTGAGTGCTCAGTAGTAGATGCAATGCAAGGTTGCCTCCACCTGCAGAGAATTTTAACAATGATTTCCTTAATAGAACAACTAGGCATAAATGAAACCAACAAAGATGACTTGCATATACATTTAACACGTTTGTTGAGCACCTAGGCCTCTTGAGACCCAGGCTGGGTGCTGGTGTGCAGTGGGGAGAAACACAAAAATTCTAGTCTTCATGAAAGTTATAATCTAGTGGTGGGGGCTACCAGTAAATAGGTAAATACCAAGTGTGGGGTGCTATGAAGTCCATGAACATTGCACTAAGAGAGTGAAGAAGGGGGGTAGTCAGGGTGGGCCTCAGAGACGAGGTGACATAGAATAACTGTTCATGAGTTTATGTTTATGAGTCCCCTTCTGGGCTGTGCCTGCCTTGCAACTTCACACTGCCTGTTTCCCCCTTGAGCTCAAGAGATAACTGTCCTCCCAGACTTTCTATCTTGTGCCCTTCAATCTCTGGCCTGTTAGCCTTTGCACTGCTGTTCCCTGTGCATCTTTCTCTCATTCCCTCTCACCTCATCTTTCTTAACCAACTGTACTCATCCTCTGGGTCTCAGCTTAGGCCCCCTTCTTTAGAACATTCGTGTGTGACCCTCTAGTCTGCAGTGGGTGCCACTCCCAGAGATTGTACATCCCGTACTTCCCTCATCGTGGTGCAGAGCGCACTGCTTTCCTCCTTGATGAGGCTGTGAGCTCCCAAAGGATGAGGATTGTGGGTATCTCATTCATTCTTATATCTCCAGCGGCCACCCTGAGTGTCTGGCGCGCTCAGACTGTGGCTCTTGAAATACGTGGAGTTGAAAGGAGAAAGGTAGCTTCCCAGGGGGTGGCAGGAAGTCTGACAGTGCATGCACATAGCTCCCCAATCTCAGTTAGGTTGGGAAAGGCACTGTAGAATAAAACAGCACCAAAAACAGTGCCCTTCCGTCTGGCTTGGAGCTTGTAGGCATGTTTCACAATTTCTGAAACAGGAAAGCATCACCCTTTTTGTGTAGATTCTCACACATTTTGTGACTCCTCAGCTTTTCCACTGTGCATGCAGGTAGCCAAAAAGCACACGGCAACCTAACTGTGTGTGACCAGGCAGGGATGCATAGGGAGACCTGGCCAACCCGCCCCTCTCCCCACCCCATGTCGTGATGGACCCTGAGAGGAGGGGATGGCCAAGCTCTGAGGCAGGAAAGCAGACCCTAGACCCCGGAGCTCACTCAGACATGGCAGCTGTGTAATGAGGTGATTCTTCATTCCTTAAACTGCTGAGGTAGAACAACACAGATGTGTGCTCATGGTGGTCACGTGGCGCCTCACACACTCGGAGAACCCATGGAACGTCCGGTTGGTGAGGTTGTGTTTTATTGATGTTTTCCCTCCTCTGCAGATTCTTGCTGGGAATAAATGAATTATATTTTGTTGTGTAGAATAAAGCTCCAGGTGAAGAGCTTAAGCTCTATATTAGCACAGGTATTAGGAGGTGAAGCAGCTCTGAATCAATAGAACCTCCTGGCACTTAGGAATGGATATTTGCCTATGGAGGGCATTCAGTCCCAGGGGTCTGATGTGACTGTTTGACAGGAGGTTTTTACCATGTCGTCCTGACCTGAGTTAACACTGCTCACCACATAGCACTGGGTGGAGGCTTGCTTACATGTGTTAATGTCAACCAGTCACTCTCTCTCTCTCTCTCTCTCAACATTTATAATATTAAACAGAAAAGGTTGATTCCTTAGGTGGTCTCAGCAAACCAAACTATGATTAACTATAACAGTGGTGACAACAAAAGTGCTTACTGACATAGAAAGCTTTTCATCACATAATGCATTAAAAACTTCCATAAAATGGCATATATGTTACAATTCCAATTTGTTAAAATATGTGTTCAGCATAGAGAAAAATTAAGGCCACACATCAAAATATTAGGGTTTTTTTTTCTTTTTTGGTGTAGTGGGTTGATGGAATTATTATTGGATTTTCTATTTTGATTACCTGTAATTTTTTTCAATAAACATTTATTAGTTTAGGAGTAAACTAACTAAGGTATAGAGACGTCGATTTTGGAATTAAGTATGAACTCTTTAGGTCCCCTTCTAAGACTAAGTTCACTTGCTAATCTCCCTTCTGGATAGTAGCCATTAGTTAAGTAATAAACCTTTAGGTGTGAAGAGCAGAAATATCAGTGTAGGGACATAGCGGTACTGCGTGGGGCATTCTGGGGCTTCACCACCCTCATGGTAAGTGGTCATATCTGCTTGTGGAGCTTCACCATCTTCGTGTTAACATCATGTGCATTTCTAGATGTCTAAAGTGATCTAGGAAAAGAGTGAGTGTGTGGAGGATGTACTGCCCTTACGACTCTGAAGTCACCAGCCTATGCCCTGGGCTCTGAGGATGCAGTGGTCATTTATAACTTCATGAGCATACAGTGTTATGATTTAAAAGACATTAAACAAATACTTACATAAACATTACAAATTGTGATAAGTGTTATGAAAAAGAAAACAGGTTGCAAGGTGATAGAATAAGAGGCATCACTTTTTCTAGGAATTAGCCCTCTAAGATGTGTGCAGATTTTCAGTTTTGGCTTTTTGCAATCAAATACAGTTATTATTAGCTGGATCACAAACCATATCATGATAGTTAGCATTGTTTGTGCTTGTAGATTAAAGTCTTATTATCAAACAGGGAGCCATGTATGTGAGAAATAGGTCTTTATTTCTGAAGGCAAATTTACCTTGTGATGAAGTAGTTTTGTGCTGAAGGCTGTGGCTTTATGTGACACTAAGGTTATTTTTTACCTTAAAAAATGAAGAGAGAGTGATTTGGACTTAGACATGTGATTACAATTATAGGATACAAATTGCACAGTTTTAGTGAGAAAAAATCTTGTCCAAAAAGAATTAATAGGGAAGGCAAAGTTGTGTAGTCGAAAAGACAATAGTCCAGCTGTCGCAAGTTCTGGGTCCTAATTCTGGCAGGGATAGCAGCTGTTGACATCCCTGGAGCAAATCCCCCCCTTTCTGGGGTCAGAAATCTCCTTCTGAACAGGAAGAGATAGACCCTTAAAGTTCATTGTACCACTGTTAATTTTTTTAGTTTTGATAAATGTGCCAAAGCTAGGTATTATGTTCCATTAGGGGAAGTTGGGTGAAGGGTATATGGGAACTCTACTTCCTTTGCAGCTTTTCTGTAAATCTAGAACTATTTCAAAATAAACCTACCTCAGTAAAAAATTTTATTAAAGTGTTTTAATTGTAAGGTTGATATCTAATATACCCTGAATAGTAAACATCTCAGTCTTGATAAACAAATCAGTGTGAGAATAAAGTGTAAAATATCAGTTTGGTTGGAAGAAAGCTCCTTCAATACCAGAGCTTATTAATAAAAACAATCATCAGATTGCCTGCCTCAGCAGTTTTCCTAAAGTCAGAATCAGAGGAGGATGTTCATTGCAGCATTATTTATACAAGTAAAAGATATTCCCAAATAAGGGATTGGTTAAATAAATAAAGGCCCTTCAATAAACTGGAATGCTTTGCAGCAATAACAATGATAGTGTCAAATGTATTTGACATTAATAATGTTCTTGATATGCGGAAAAAGGAGATCATAATGGAGTATGTGAATAAAACATGTACTACATACACAGGAGGATAGAAAACATTCTGGCAGGCTGTGTGCCAGATACAAATTGTTGTTTATAATTAGCTTGTTGGGAAGCTACCTGGGGCATTGAGGTAGTGAGATGGGTGTGAATTGGACTTGGTGGTTGGGATGGTTAGAAGTGAACAGATTTCAGCAAAATCCAGGGGGAAGATCCAACCAGATCTTTCTCAGAGGATATCTTTTGCTTTCTTTTTTCCCCTCCTTTTCCTTTTTCCCGTTCCCCACCACAGCAGTTTCACAGGAAGGTCTGATCCATCTTGCTGCTTTCTTATTTCTCACCCTGGGCACCCATCGCACGGACCCAGGTCTGCTGGAGAGGGAATCTTACTAACATAAGATGGATGAGTTTGGCCGCAGAGAGGTCTGCATTTCCCAGGATAACATTTGTCTTTATTTTAAATCACCAAAACAGCATTTAAGTGAGAACAGGGATCCATGCATGCTTTTATTTGGCGTGTTTTCCAATCACTAGCATTACCCTCTAATAATAGGATGTGTACGCGATATGATATAGAGGCCACTGGGCTGCATAGCAGTCATTAGCTTTCCCTCAAAAACAAAAGGAGAGGCTGCCATTTGAATAATGATCCCTGGCTGTTTTCTTTGTACATGGGCCATTTCCTTAATTAGGTTTCAAGCTTCATCTCTCTTGTTTTTAACTAAAAAGCCGGGTGAGAGAGAGACAAATTGTATTGTGGGGAAAAGGGAGAGGAATGTGTTTCATGCAGAATAAAGGGCAGATGAGTAAAATGGGAGATCAGTGGATGCCCGATGATCAGGCCAACTTCGGCAGAGCCGAGCTTGTGTCTGGGCTGAGTTCAGCATCTTTCGAGGTCAGGGGGACCTTTCTGCTCACCCAAAGGAATATCTCTCCTGCTTCCTATCTAGAATTTGTGATCCAGGTCTCAGAATTTGTCTTTAGGGTCACTTTTTCCTTCACTGTACCTTGAAATGACCTTGGTAGCATATCTCTCAGACACCATGTTTAGGAGTCAGCCTGGGTTTGAATCCTACCCTGCTGTGAACTGGCTCCGTGACCCTGGGCAAACCATGTCATTCCTCATAACCTGAGGTTGCACTTTGGTAAAACGGAGGTGATAATAGTGGCTACCTGTTGTGGGGTTAAACTACTTACTTTTTATATGAAGCACTTAGTGCATGGGACAGGGTGAATGCTCAAGTTAAGCTTGGGGTGCTACAGCTGCTGTGGTTATTACTGTTATTATTATTAGCCTCTGAGGGAGAGTCCTAGCAGAGGGTTTAGGACAGATGCAGTACTATTTCATAACCCAGTCTGTAGTGAGGAAAAGGGAGCCGGCATGTTGGAGCCATAAATTACAAAGAACATTGACAACCTCATTTATTTTCTCTCAGAGTGTTGTGTTTTCTCACCTGTTGTTTTTAACTTCTGAACTCCCTGAGTTGCTGAAGATGGTGTCATATTTTGAATCTACGGAATATGGTAGGAAATAACTTTGAAGTTAAACTGGGGCCTTGGTTTATAAGTTCCATCTTCTCAAATCAGTGTACTTTGTGTATTAATGCTGAATGTTTCAAAAAAACACCCTGAACAAACAGCAGCAACACAGCTTTCCTGACATACCCATGTAGGAATTCTTCTTTATTCCCTCAATGAGCCTCCCTCCTCACGTCCTCTCCTGCAGCTCTATGCATAGAGAATATGGAGATGAAACCCACAGTCTCTTTCCTTTAGACCTCAGTTTGTGGTCCTGGGACCAATAGCACCTGCATCATCAGGGGACTTGTTAGAAATGCAGAATCTCCAGCCCCACTCCAGATCTGAATCAGAATCTGCATTTTAATAACCCCCCTCGGGAGATTCATATGCATATTAAACTATGTCAAGTGTTGTGGTATCTCACTCTCATTTGGAGGAGGGATCAGTAAGTTAGTTGGACCAAAGTCTTACCCTGGGGAATGAGGAGACTTCCTACAGATGGTGACCCTTGATCAGGGTGTTGACTGCGGAGCAGGAGTTGGCTGGGGAGAGGGAAGGGTGGGAGCAAATAGAGGGAGGGAGGAGCTTCTAAAAGGAAAAATTGGATGTACAGAGCCCATTATGGCAAGATCACTTGACCAGCTGCTGTTACTTTTTGTTTCCTGGATCCTTTTTTTTTTTTTTGCGGTACGTGGGCCTCTCACTGCTGTGGCCTCTTCCGTTGCAGAGCACAGGCTCCGGACACGCAGGCTCAGCGGCCATGGCTCACGGGCCCAGCCGCTCCGCGGCATGTGGGATCCTCCCGGACTCGGGCACGAACCCGTGTCCCCTGCATCAGCAGGCGGACTCTCAACCACTGCGCCACCAGGGAAGCCCCTTCTGGATCCTTTTTAGCACTCAAACAGGGCGTGTGCCTGGGTCATGTGAAATAATTTTTGAACAACACAGAAGCACTTTGCTTCCTGAACTCTGATATATGAAATGGGGATTCATAAAACAGACAGATGGAGAGGTATTGCCACTCTGCAAGGAGATGACTCAACTTTCAGATTGATTCCTTGGGAGTAAGAAGGAAAGTGTATGAGTGAACTTTGAAGTCCTCCATCTGGGACTGGATCCAGACTTTGCCACTTGTGGGAAGAAACTTGGACCAGTTGGTAGCCTCTGTGAGTCTCGGAGTCTTCATTTGTGACATGTGCTTTTGGATACTTCACTGGGAAGTTCATGCTTCTTGACCTTCAGATATGTGGTTCCATATTTTTTTAAGTTGTCAGTGCTTTGTAGCCTAACTGAAACATCATAATAATGAGGACAAGGCTAAAGGGACATGCACCACACTCCTGGTCCAGGGCTGTGGGATAACTGCTCCCCATTCTGTTTGCAAGGAGAATGTTGGCTCAAGTAAGTGCCTTCATTGGGTGCTTCTTAAACTAATGTATACGTCCTGGAATTTTTTTGTTTTTTTTTTGTTTTTTTTGCGGTACGCGGGCCTCTCACTGTTGTGGCCTCTCCCGTTGCAGAGCACAGGCTCCGGACGCGCAGGCTCAGCGGCCATGGCTTATGGGCCCAGCCGCTCCGCGGCATGTGGGATCTTCCCGGACCGGGGCACGAACCCGTGTCCCCTGCATCGGCAGGTGGACTCTCAACCACTGCGCCACCAGGGAAGCCCTGTACGTTGTGTTTTTAAGGTTAATTCTCACTTTCTGTTTTTGGTTGATGTTCCAATTTTTTCCTTTTCCTTTTCTTATTCTGGTTAACCTTTTGTTGCCTACCACTGTATTTAATGAAAGATGAATGAATTAAGGGAATCATGCTGATAACAAGGAAATGGACCAGCTAAAAAAACATTTCAATTACTGAGAGAGACCATGAAACACAAATGAAGGCAAAAAACGGCATGTAAATTCAGGGCTCATATATTAAGTACAATTCACCTTGAATTCAGAAAAGGGAACTTTTTCAGTAAAGAGTAAGTGACAAAATTTGAAAAGAGTCCCCCCAGGGGAAGAGGATTAACAAAAGGAGACATTATAGAATGAAATAGAAGTGAATTAACAAATCGATTTTCTGTAAGGGCTTTAGAAGACACAAGACTTATTTGGAAGATAAATATTTGGTAATTCAAACCTGTAAGTGTTTTGTTGCTGTTTTTTTTTTTTTGTGGGGGGGTGGGTATGCGGGCCTCTCACTGTTGTGGCCTCTCCCGTGGTGGAGCACAGGCTCCGGACGTGCAGGCTTAGCGGCCATGGCTCACGGGCCCAGCCGCTCTGCGGCATGTGAGATCTTCCCGGACCGGGGCACGAACCTGTGTTCTCTGCATCGGCAAGCGGACTCTCAATCACTGCGCCACCAGGGAAGCCCTGTTGCTGGTTTTTACCCAGTGAAGCTATGCCCGTAGTGAAACTCTTATGGTTGATGAACGTGGAATGGTGTAGATCCTATAAAAGGCTGCCAGACCTCTTTATTCCCTTGGCATTTATTTTGGTGGTCTAAAGGATGAACTGTTTTGTACTTACACTTCCTGGGGACATAATTTGAAAATATACCCCATAGGCATGTATAGTATTATCTCACTTTGATTATAAAGAAACAAATGCACTTATGATCTTACATTTCAAAAATGGAAGATATCTGTAAGGATCTTAATCACAGGGTAGCCCCTTGTATTTTGGGGAAGTGGCACTGGGGTTTTTGTTTTCTTTTATTTGCTTATATCCACCTTCTGGTTGTTCTTCCTACCGTGAGAACATTTTGCTTTTAGAATAAGAAAAAAGTCTCATTTTACCTTCAACTATTTTAGGAGAGTTATTGGGGGAAGTCAGAGCATGGGATCTGGAGTCAGCCTGCCTACACTTGAATTTCACCCTTACTGTTCTATTTTTCTCCATCTTAGACTTTACTTTTCCCATTTGAAAAGCAATATTGCAAAATACATTTAGAAAACTGGAAAAATTCATCCAAAATTCTGCCACCCTAACCCGGCCATGGTTAGAATTTTGTCGTGGTCCCTCCCAGTGTCTTTTGCTTTGTGTTTTTACATGGCTTTAATTATAGATGTAATGTATGTCACTTAGCAGTTATCTCATGAGCAGAGTTCTATGATGGTACGCAGTTGCGCATGCGTCGGGTGAAATATTTTTTTTAACAGTCGTCTAGTAGCTGTGGACAAAGGTCAGGCTTGTTCAATGGGTTGTTTAATTCATGTCTCAAGTGTAAGCCTTCTGAGCCAGTCACATTCCTCTTTTCAGATTATGAGGCATTTATTATATTTTTATACCAATGATTACTAAATTTCTTTGACTTGACACTTTATGTATTTTTAATCACACAAATAATACATGAATGTATGCTCTTTGTGAAGAATTCTAATAACCCAGTGGTTACATAAGGAAAAAATTATAGTTCTCTTCAGCTCTTCTTGAAGACCCTGGCCTGAGATAAATATTGTTTCCAGTTTGGTGTTTACCCTTCCCTGATCCTTTTGAGAAATCATCATTTATTTACAGAGCACCCAGGGAAACTTGTAACCTACACTTATAAAGACAGCAAAGCCATCTGCCAGAATTAATTGTTACAGGAAATGTCCATAATTTGGTGTGTATGTTTAATATACATAAACCTTAAATTGGATTGTAAATATATGCTAATGATCAGACAGTGCATGTGACATATACCAGTGGTCAAAAACAGGCATTGTATATCCTGATGCTGCATGTGAATCAGGGGCAGATGCCCTGTCACTATTCACACATAGGGTGACCTTTTCTGGGACCTCTTGCTGTTCTTGGGGAGTGCATAGGGGTGCTTAACCTGTGTCCCCACCATGGAGGGAATTCAGGGGGCTATGAACTTGGGTGGAAAAAAAGCAACACCTTTTATTTTCACCAACCTCTAACTGAAATTTATTACTTTAGCTTACAAATGTAGGTAACAAGCCACAACAGTTCCTATGACTTTGTCACCAACAGAAATCACAAATCTTCTCGTGTCATGTCGTAGCTGATGCAGATATCTCTTTGCTACTGATGCTTATCCTTGACATCCATGGCTGTGGCACTATAGTCTTACCACTAGTTCTTGTTATTTAATGCGCTGATGAAGAAACATCTACATTACTGCATCACAAATTGATGGTTTAAACATTTTGAAAACTGAATTTCAATATAATTGGTTTCCTTCCTATGTGTTTCCTCTTTTGCATTTGAAAATATTCTTAGAAGGGGTCCATGGGCTTCACCAGATGCCAGAGCAGCCACTCCCCCAACTCCCCCACCCACAAATTCCCATGTTAAAGGCATACCATAGTATAGTAATAAGAATAAGGTGGATGTATTGATTAATTTCCTTCTTTTTTCCTAAATACATTCTAGGAGAAAAAATATTGGTAGCATAATGATTGTGTGTGTGTGTGTGTGAGAGAGAGAGAGAGAGAGAGAGAGAGAGAGAGAGAGCAGAACATTAGTTAACATATCCTAGGACTCCAGAATTCTTCAAAGCTCTGTAGAAGAGTCCCCATTTCAAGAGTAATGTGTGGGCTTCTCTCAACATGCCTATAGATTCCTCGACTTCAGGGTCTTATTTCCATGCCCAGCAACCCCCAATGCATGAGGAATACAAAATGTTTTTGGTCATACATGGGGTTCTCTAGGAGAGGGCAGCCTCAGGTCCTGAGCCCCTGCATGGCCAGGGAACCCCAAATGGTGAAAAGGACCTGGGATCTTTCCCCACTGGCTGGGACGCTGGTGAGCCAGGTGGGCATCTGTCCCTTATTGGCCTGGGCTGGCTGCTGCCCACTAGATGCCTTAGACTCAGTGGTGCTCATAGCAGTGCCTGCTTCAGGGATTAGCGGTAGATGCCAGAAGCCATCCACACATTGTCCAGCACATCACTGCCCTGTGGGAGATGTGAGCCCATGTTATTCTGTCTCAGGCTCCTCATGTGAAGTTGAATGAGGAGGAAGATGTTTAGAGACATTTTGTATCTGGGCCCCAGAGTGTTCAAAGAAATGGACTCAGTGGGAGGTTTCACAGAAAAACATAGATTTCTGGCTTCTCTTAACAAATGGAAGATTGGGTAACCACAGTGTGCCCCTCACCCTACAGAGATCAGCAGAAGCTAAAAAGTGGCCACCATTTAGGATGAGACAGAAGCTCTGCTGTTTGCTGCAGGCCCCAGACTGGCCTGAGTCTGTCGCCTGATATGACCCATCTGGCCTCTGGAGGCGTTTGAATTATGGCTTCTGAAATGGATTATTCCTAAGTTCCTTTTGAATTCTAATACTGTGACTTTAAAGATATTGGGGGAAAGTCCTGTGTGCTGGGCTTTGTGAAGGATGTCAGAAAATCATTTGATTCTGAAGTTGGTGACATTTAAATTTTTAGAGGGCTCAGATTATGTTTTTGCATCTCAGCATAGGGCAGGCCCTGTATAATGTCTGCACTTTTGTTTATGGCGGGTGAAATGGGAGGGGGTCACCTGCTGCAAATTCCTCAAGCACCTGTGGACAGGTGGAAGGAAGGCAGTATTTCTGTGAAGGATGCTGATGCTACAGATCATTTTTCTTAGTCTCTGATACCAGCGGCAGGGAATTCTATACCAGAATCTTTTTACAAAGGAAGCTTTAAACATGAGAAGGGAGACCTAGTCTTCATCTCTTCCTTTCAACAGGAGGAAAGGTGGGTTGATAACTATTAAGCACCATCTCACCATGGTTCTCTACACTCACCAAAGAAAAGCTAGGGTTTAGCTGTGCCATAAATAGGCATCTCCGTATTCAGTTTGTAGTTGATGGAGTTAGTTTGGAGTTGATGGAGTTAAAGATTCATTCAGATGCAGGGTCATAACACTCATTTCCAGCTTTTGGCTCTGTAAGTACAGAAACCACTTGAGCAGCTGCAAATAGTATTAGCTCTAAGCTTGTTACGGTCTTCCAGACTTATTCATTGATTGCCTTCGATTTCCAGGACATCTCAGATATAGAATTAAAAAGACTTTAGTTAAGCCCATTAACTTTGTGGCGCCTGGGCAACAAATATCCTGTGCTAAAGAAGGTCATTGATGTTATTGAAAAAGCAGTTTTATTTGAGCTGGGATTAAAGAAATTGGACAAAAGGTCTAAGAATTGTTTATAATGTGTTCCTTTCTGTGTTGCAAGATCTTGGCCTTTACCATCAGCACCTGACCATAATTACACATAGAAGTGGTTGGGTAGATTGTGACTTGATTGCACCAGCTCTAAAGTATCCATCATGCACATGGTTACCAGCCAAGTTTTAATCTGAGGTTTCATCTAGCAACAGTTTATATCAAGTGTTTAAAGTGTGGTGGTTACAAGCATGGACTCTGGGGCCATGCTGCCTGGCTTCAAATCCAGACAGCTAACACACCCCTGATGATTTAAGTTCCCATTTCCACGGTGTTGACTTGGAGCCTGGAAATGGCTCCCCAGCCACCTGTTCTATTTCCAGGGCCCTCTTACTTTGGTTTGGGCTGGGTGGCTGGTTACTACCAGTCGAATGTGAACAGAGCTGATGCATGTCACCTCCAGGCTAAGGAGTTCAAGAAGCAGTGCATCTCCTCCATTCCTTCCCCCTGCATCTCCTGGCTGAATGCAAAAAACTCTAGTGCCTGAGGGGAGAGCAGAGACACCTGATGGAAGGATCCTGGGTCCCTGAATCACTATGTGAAAGACTGGGGACAAAGAACCCCCTCATGGGAGGGTTATATGAACAAGAAGTAAACCTCTATTGTGTTAAGCCATTGAGGTTTTGAGATATTTTTTATTATAGTAGCTAGTGACTCCTGAATTAATACAACCACTTACTAGTGTCCCAACCTTAGCTAAGTTACCTTATTTCTCTGTGCCTCAGTTCCCTAACCTATAAAATGGGGGGAAGTAATATCTACCTGACCCAAAGTAAGTAATAAATGCTGGTTGCTATTATTAATAATAAATGATTATTGTTGCTGTTATTGTTCCTGCTGATCCTTGGGGAGTAGGAAGAATGAATTATTTTAAATGGGAACATCAGAAAAATGTGTTTGAAAAAAGTAAGCCGCAAGAAATAATCTATACAAATAGTCCAGGCTTTGTAAAGTAATG
Organism: Mesoplodon mirus; assembly: GCF_964341445.2. Taxonomy (NCBI): domain Eukaryota; kingdom Metazoa; phylum Chordata; class Mammalia; order Artiodactyla; family Ziphiidae; genus Mesoplodon; species Mesoplodon mirus. The sequence continues at coordinate 34,778,055 of NC_138988.1, read as the reverse complement.
GCTTATTATTTGCAGTTTGGCCGTAGTTAAATTTGTTGGCATACGTAAAACACACTCATAAATGCATACAATGAGATTTGTCTTCTCTAACACACATGGTCCTGTAATCATTATTTTGGCTTTTCGTGTTGTAAGGATGTATGTACAGCATAAATATTCATATTTCAGAACCTCAGATCCCCATGCAGTAATCCAGAAAATATCCAGGAACTGGAGTTGTGTTTTTTTTTTTTTTTAATAAGTATTGAGACCATTTCATTTTGTTCAGTAGACAGATGAATTTCCCAACTTTGAAGCAGTATGTTACACTGCCATGCTAGGGCAAAGATGGTTGTATCAACAGCAGGTTTAGTAGCTTGCCTCTGACTTAATTTCCCTTGTATAAAACAGGAATCTAATGCAGCATTCACACGCAGTTTTATCACCACAGAGCTAAAATTTATCAGTGGCATTTGTCCAGTGGACTACGTGAAACAGTAAAAAGCTTATGAGACTTATTTGGACTTAAAAAACAAAAAGAGTATAGACTGTAAAACAGGGAGAGGAGAGATATCCATCTTTTAATTCAGGACCTGACAATCTGAAAGTAGTAGAAATCTGTCAGAGACCACCCACAGCAGAGCCACCTGCTCTGAAGAGCAGTCTCTCTGGAACTCTTGATTTAGTAGGGCATTCCACATAGCTCGCTGGGAACAAAGGCTCCAGGGGCACTGGGGCTGGGGACCCCAATACTTCTTGTGATGATGCTTTCTTGAGGTGAGTATCAGAAAGCACCTTGAGAAGTAATTTAGACCACTCCTTCCCCTGACAACCCTCCCCACCCCGCCCCCACCACCCCACTCAAGCTGGAAGTTCTTAAAAACATGCTGAGGAAGACTACTGCCTTCAGTGGTGGTTGATTCCCATGCTTCTCACCCCACAGAACAAGAACTGCCTATAGGTGATATTCCAGATTCCTCAAGTGGTCCACATTTGCCGCAGCCCTGCAGAAGTCAGAGTCCAGCTGCTCCCTGCCTCCTCTCTGCTTATTCTTTGGTTGTAATTTAGTGCCCTGTCCTCCTCTCTCTTCTGTCCTTCCTAAACAGGGTCCCTAATTCTTATGCAAATTATCTCTTGTTCTGATGGCTTTGACAGAGAAAAACTGCATTCTTCAAGGATGTTCCTCAGACTTAACTAGATCTGGAAGAGCACTGCATTAATAATGGGTGGGGTTTTGTTTTGACCCTGGAGGCACTTGATTGGAATATCTCTGTGAAACAGAATGATTTGTACAAAATGGCATTTTCCATTTTCGAATCGAAAAATATTCTTCTGTGACCTAGAGTTCCATGAATTCAGCTAGGTTTGTTGTTGTTATGGTTAAGAAGAAGTGTTTCTAACATCAGCTTAAAGGATTTAGAGATATATTTACTTGGAAACATAATTGCTTTGGAGTGTTGTATTTTGAAGTGACACTTCCACATGCGATAATTGATTGGAGAGGAATACTAAGTACATTTTTGTCATAATAAAAAAATGACACTGCCTATAAGGAGAGAATTCAGAAATTGTAGATGATTAGTTTTTATTGCAACATCTTTAGTAACATATCTGAAAACTGTCATCCACCCTTACACAAATACAGACTTCTAGCATATAGTTTCTGCCAGAAGGGAGCAATCCCCACAGAGTTACTGTTGAAGACCCCCTCAGTGCCTTGGGAATGTATTTGAAAAATGCCATTGCCCACAGCAACATTCAGAGGTAGTTCATCTGTTAGGTTATGACCTTGGCTGAGAGCTTTTTCTTGTTGAGGCAAGAGAATTTCCTTTTGCAGAACTTATAGAACAAATGTTGGCATGTGTTACCACTTCTGCCATCATCGTCAACATTTTTTGAGTGCTTTACTCTGTGTCCAGCATGCTGCCAGGGACTTTACACACTCGACCTCATTTGACCATCCTGGGAACAGTAGGAGGTCTGGTATAACCCACTCTACTATTGAAGGAAAGGAGCCCGATGGAGACTGAGCAACTTGTCACATTGCTAGGACTTGAATTTAGTACATCTGAATGGAGAGTCCTTGGTCTTAGCACCACACCAATTGGCCTAGCAAGTGGGATGCACATTGTTGATTTTCCTCAGACTTGAATCCTGGCCAGTGATTCTAAGCCAAGCGGGATGCTGCCCCAGGCTCCAAATCAATAGCATGCCAGCAAAATCCATGCAGATGCTTTCCCACCCATCTGATCATTGTCAGTCCCCTTTGCTACAAATAAGACAGAGGAGACAGAACAGGAACTGCATCACTTTCTCCCCACTGGAGGGACATATGATGAGCTTACATGCAATCTAAAGAGACTACCCTTCCCACTCTCCCCCGTCCCCCACCTCCCACCTCCCCTTGTTCCCACTGTTCATCAAGCCTTGACCATAGATGTCCTGCCTCTGTTGACCAACCACCTTGTGATGGCTCATGACTGTCTCATTACACTGATAGGGTACTTTGTAAATTTCATCTCCCAGGAGGCAGGGAATTATATATGCTATACAGTCATCTCCTTTTCTACAACCCATGGCTAATTCATTGTTTTACATTCCTCCCTGGGACCCTCTTCCTACCTGCTGACAATCCTGTCATTCTTGTTCCTGGCCAAGTTTTCATTGTTTACAAATCAGTTTGGGTTGCCCAAATTTCCTGCTACTCACCCCTCCCTACTCAGGGGGAAATATATGTCTGTGCTTTATAGACTGTTCTGCACTTAGTAGAAGACACACAACACTCTCCCACATCTGGCAGAAGTGACATACCTGCACTGCAGACAGGTGTGACCCTGGGAGGAGACACACACAGAAAGGCTGTGTGGGATATCCGGGCTCAGGTTTCAATTGAAATAACCCGTGTGGCTCTGCTCCAACTTATTTATTATTTATTTTTAATAAAAAGAACCAAAAAATTAGCCTCCTTATATCCCAAGGGAACATGTATATTTGTCATTGTTGCCCCACCTGCCTACACATGGTAGGCAGTTTGTAAATATTTGTTAAATGAATGAAAATAGCAGTGATTTCAGTTTAGGTTCCTTTTTTGTATTGGTGTGAACCTTACTTCAGTAGTTGGTTTAATGATTTTACCTCTGGTACTGTGGCTATTTCAGAACTTGAAGGAATGAGAATAAGACCAAAAATTGAATCTTAAGGTAGGAACATGAGGCATCTTCCACTTTTATGTAACAAGCCACCTTTAAGGTTCTGGACTTAGCCTGTATGGGTTGCTTTCCCAGTAATAGGGTTTACTGGGAAACGGGGTCAGGGGCTTTTAAGGGAAGTGCTGGAGGCTTAGGGGTGGGATGGGGAAGCAGGCCAGTTTCTCTCAAGTCGTGGGCTTTGAGGCAAGCTCTCCAGATTCTCACTTGGGGACAAGCAGGTCTTTGCTTTATCATCTCCTCCCCTGGACCTTCTGTCAATCCTCATCGAGTGATTTAATTATACTGACTCTAGAGATGTAATTTCAGTTTGTGATGAGAAAATTTGGCCAAGAGACCATGTTCAGATGTTCCAGCTCTTTGGCTAATGGTACTCCTGCATCCATCCTCTGCAAGAGGGTATTTTTTGATGGTGCCGAGCACACTCAGAGCACCTCTTCTGTGTTGGGCTTCTATATTAATTAATTGTGATTGATCAGAAGCCTCCTGACTGGAGCCCCCTCTCTGGGGACTGTTCCAGGTGACTTACTTCTAGATATGCAGTTAGCCCGTAGGAAAAAAATGACCCAAAGGTATGAACAACATTAAGTGTTCTGACAGTGAAGTAGTGCTTTTCTCTTCCTGGTGTTTGTGTGAAATGATCTGGCAAAATAGATGCTACAGAAATAATGCATTTCTCTGTCTCCCTTCTCAAATGATAAATGTTCTTGGCTCATCACAAGATTTCTTGCCAAATGCTGATTCTGCTAACAGAAGGAATGGAAGCTTCAGATGTTCCCCTGTGACAGAGGGAATAAAAAGTTTCTAAGGCTGCCTTCCTTCTGTGTCATGAATGCTGAGAGGTGCTCTTGCAAAAGGCTGTGTTCTGCCTCGACCCTGGTCTTGGCTAAAGCCACAGGCTGTGTTACTCAGGTGTCACTAGCTACTGCCCCAATCCAGGGGGAGGCCCAGAGGATGGACGGGGGTGGCAGAGTGAAGAACATCAGCATCATCAAACACCTTGTTGGAATTTGTCTGCTCCATTAAAAGCTTCAGTTCAGGAAGGCATTGGTATGAAAATACAACATGGACTAGAATCCTCTGTAGCAGAAATTCCAAGAGGGAAAAACAGGCGTGCACGAAGATTTAGAGTGACCCGTTTTGTGCGGGCACTGTGCTGGGAGCTTTCAGAGACGTCCTCCCAGTAACCCTCCAGAGCAGCCCTGGAAGATGGGCATCATTATCTCTGGTATTCTGATCGAGGACACTGAGACCCAGGAGGTTAAGCAATTTCCTTAAAGAGGCATGGCCAACCAGCCCAAACAGCTGCCGTGTCTGACCATCAGACCTGTTGATGTCTCCCAGGGAGCCCACCTCTCATTCTCTGACTCTTCTAACTTTTTTTCCAGTGCTGTTTCCCCAAGTCCTAGCTACCCCAGCCTCCCAATTCCTTGTCTCCACCCAGTTTTATGTCCCTCCTTCCCACTCTGCACACTGAGATTTTTCAAAACCACAAATCTGGTCACTGGGTCCTTCCTCCCCTTAAATCCTTCAGTGACTCTGGTTGTTGTCTGTCTCCACACCCTCAGCCTCCTACCCAAGTCAGGATAAAGTCCAAACTCTTCATCCTAGCACACTACCCTTGATGGCCTGGCCCTGATCACTTCTTTGGCCTCGTCTCTCACCAGAGTCCCTCGTCCTGGCCATCCATGCACCAGTGAAGTGGAACAGGGTTAGTTCCCTGAGCTCCAGGCAGCCTCTTGCCCTGAACTCCATACCTACTGCTCCCTCTGCTCATCCCCTGTTGCATCTCCCCTCTTCCCAGCCTAATCATCCTGTAGGGTTCCAGCAAGATTGAGTGACTGCCTTGACCACCCCATCAGGGTACTTACCACGATGTTGTATCTTCTTTGCCAGTTTACTCATCAGATCATTAGACCATGAGCTTTCTTCAACTTTGCATTACTTATCATGTTGTGCTTGGTGCCTCGTCCCCTGCATGGCATACCATAGACACAAAATAGACATTTGTGGAACAAATAAATGGAGTGTTGGAGACAGAGGTCAAATCCAGACCGGCCTGAATCTTTAATCGGGTGGCATAGTGTCTCTTCCATGTTGGTCTTCCCCACTACCTTCATTTTGTGTGTTGGCAGAAACCCGCTGATACTTTCTGAATTCCTTTTCCCAGTTGAAGAATGCCTGTTTTTTTGTTTTTTGTTTGTTTGCTTACTGTTTTTACACAAAACAAAGTAACTGCCAGAACAGTCCTTGAGGCTGTAGAAAATAAAGCTTTACTGTTGTCGTAGCTGTGTGCGGAGGCAAACCCCAGAGGAGGAGGAGTTAGGGGTATTTTGCCTCCAGGTCGTTCTTGGTACCTTGGAGAACAGGTGATTTGTAGCCCAAACACAGCCACGGTATTAATATATAATTAAGTCCCCTGGGCCGCTTTCAAGGGTCAAGAGCTGCGTCTGCTCCTCTGGGGTCAGGCTCCAAGCTTGCGCCCTCAGAGGCCCAGTGGAGGGATAGCGTCCCCACCTGTGACATCCATTGTGCCCTGCCGCATGACTTTTGCTCACTTGGAGCAGCCTCGTAAGCAGATGCCACCCTTGTTAACTGACGATGTCTCTGGTTTTAGGTATTTGACTCTCTCTTGGTGAGTCCAAGCCACTGTTGGCTATAAGATCAATGAAATAGGCATTTTGATGGCAGTGAAATGGGCCCTCTGAAACAAGTTCACAAATATGTAGACTATCAGTCCTTCACTCCCTACCCCCTAAATTCAAAAGACCAAGCAGTTCAAAGTCAGACCTCGCTAGGTTTAAAACTCACTCTCTAACCATTTGACTAAAACAACTGACTAAAACTCTCTGTGCCTCAGTTCCCTATCTGCAACATGGGGATGACACGTGCCCCCCGGGGTAGCTGTGAGGATTTGACAAATTAATATGTGAAAAGCTTCCGGTGCCGTGCTGGGCCTTTGACACACGGAGGACTAATTTTGCTGACTTCCTTAGGCTCTGCTAATGAAGACATCCTGCTTAACTACACAGATTCTAATTGGGGCCACATTTCCCCAGCAGAACTTTGTTATTAGTGCCCATATTCTATTCTACATATAATTACACCTCTTATATTTTCTAATTTCCAAAAAAAGTATGTTTATTATAAAAATTAGAAAATACAGGTAAGCAGAAAGAAGAAAAATCATTTGCAGTAGCACAGCCAGCTGTGAGCATTTGGCATCCATCCTCACAGTGTGTTTGTGTGTACGTTTGTGTGTGTGTGTGTGTGTGTGTGTGTACGTGTAGGCAGATTAGTAATTTAAAACAAATTACTAATCACCTATTACTGTCTGCAACCTATTGCAACCTTCTGTATGCTAGTTTCCTACATTCTTTTGCACAATTTGGGATGGCTGTGTGGAACTTGTTGTACCGTTGTAGCTTACTCTATCCAGTTGCTGGAGGTCATATTGCTTGGTTTCGTACAGTAGGTACGTTTTTTATGCTTTTGGTGTATATCACCATTCTAAGCTGCTAAGGGTTTGCAATTGATTAATGACTATCACTTGGTTACTCTCTCTGTTCTTCAAAATCCTTTGATTCTAGCAAAGAGTAATGTTTCCTGGTAAGAGTAAAACATTACATCGTTCTGACCCAATTCCAACAGCCATTAACACATCTTGAAAAGCAGAGTGTTTTTTGCTTGTGGGATAACTTCCCCAGGGTGGTGAGAAAGTAGTATGAGGCTTGGCTCATTGGCAAAGAGGACCCATTGTCACATGTCCTAAAGGGAGAGGGCTGAGGCTGGAAGAGGAATAGAACCAGTGAACTGCTGAGTTTGTCCCAGATCTAGAATCCTTGGCTTGGCACAGAGCTTCATGTTGAGCTTACTTAGCTAGGTCACTAGGCACAAGGCGGCTTGGGAGATGCACAGCCCTCCATAAAATCAGCAGCTCCTTTTCACAGAGCAGACTCGGAAGAAAAGAGGATGCGGGAAGGTCTCATCGAGAAGTCGGTGGATAGTCAGAGTTGAATAAATTGATTCCCTTCTAGAAGTCTACTGGGAGAAAAAAACATGTAAATAATAGATATGACCAGAATAATGGGGACCAATATAAAGATCAAAAGATTTAGGTAAAGGCTAATTGTGAAATACATTTTCTTTTTCTTTATCTTAAGCCTCTAGATCACCTTTAGTTTCAGAATTACATAAGACAGATTTATTTCACTGACTGTAAATATTAGACTAACATTAGCTTTGTTTTGTTTTACTCACTTCTTGAACTTTGTATTTTTGGTAGTGAATCAACCTTGCGTATAAGCTGGCCTTGGCTCTTGGCTTTTGGAGCACATCTGGCAGGCAGCAGAGAACCCCCAGAATTTTTGGCTCCAAAGAGATCATTGGCTTGCATTTGAACTTAGGGAAAGTTTCCAGTGACTGTTATTGAAGTTTTATTCATACACCAGAGGACACTGTTAGCCTGAGCCAGGCTTGGGCTGGCTGGAGTCCCACATCCTGGGCCAAGCCCATCAAACTCCCAAGGAGTGGGGAGGTCACGCTTACAGGACCATCAGACAGTGCAGCTGCATCCTTACTTGCATCTTCCTTGTATTGTAGCATTGCAGTTGTTCTGCAACAGGCTTCATCCAGAGAAGTTCTGTGAGTGTCTGCTGTGGTCTGGGGGGTGACCATGAGGACCTCAGCTCCTGGACCATGCAAGCTGTGATGCCAGGAGATATGAGCACAGGATGCTCTGGGAGCTTGGAGGGAGGGTGCAGCCTCCTCACCTTGGGGAACCAGGGCAGCCTTGTCAAAGAGGAGGGGAAGGCTAGAAGAAGGAAGAGAAAGACTCTCAACATAAACACATAAGATTTTTATGGACATTTTCAGGGAGCAGGGAGAAGCATGTCACTTACAACACATGGTCCATTATAGGACCATGCAGAGCCTCTCCGAGCATCTTTTAATCCATGTAGCAGATGTCTGTCTTGGTCCAGACTCAGGCGCTCCAGGATAGCACTTTTTAAAATTTCTTCAGGACCACTTTAATTCTGAGAAACTCCAAGCCCTGCACCTGACATCCAGGTTTGAGGCCCCAGTGCCCAGTCCAAGGGTCTCTTCCTGCTTTTCTGACCTCCTGCTCTGCCAGTGCCCAATGGGCACTGGGAGCTGTCTGTGGCCAGATGCCTCCAGGCTCTAGGGATTTCATTTTAGTCTTAGGGATTGAAAGAATCCTCTCTCTACATTTGTTTCCTTAGAGTCACTCCCTCTGTCCTTAAACTCTAATCTTGTCCTTTTAGGACACCCAGTGTTATTGCCTCAAAGGACTTGGAAATCTAAGCTAAGAAGGGAAGCGTTTTATGTCACACACACATGCGTGCGCGCGCACACACAGACTCACACACTCCCTTCCTTGGGGCAAGGAAAGACTGAGCCTCCTCCCGGTTTATATATTTGAAGGAGAAGTAGAGGAAATGGGGAGAAAACATAAATTTATATGTTAAAAATTTAAAAAGTTGTTATATTAAAAACAACTGCCATTAACAAGTTGTTATATTTTCCATTTCAGAATTTGCTCTCAAGGTCTCTAGAGCCCAGATAACATGTGAAGCCTTTTGTTTTTCCTAAGTAGGAGCTTGGGGTAAGGGGTTAGTAACCGATTCAGGTTTTCCCTCCAAATGAGGGTAAATATAAGGCCCCCAGTATTTTTAGTTCTCCAGACTTTTCATAGCTAAATAAATGTAAAGGATTCCTCTTGACATTAAAAGTATTTTGAGCTCCATTTGGAATGTTTTTTAAATTAATAAGCAATATTTCTTTCTAGTGGGAACAAAATTAAATGTTTAGTTATAGCAAACGTTTTGGCTTTAGGACTCCTTCATACTTACACAATATTGAGGACTCCCAGGAGCTTATGCGAGTTGTATGTATAAATATTTGCTACATTTGAAATTAAAACCAAGAATTCATTAATTTAAAAATTAACAAATTCAAAACATAAAAACTCATTGCATGTTAACATATTGTACATAACATATTTTATTAAAAATAACTATATTTTAAAAAACTAGAGGAGTGGCTTTTTTTTCTTTTTTGCAAATCTTTTCAAGGTTTGATTTAAGAGAAGACAGGTAGATTCTCATATCTTTTTTGTGGTCAATCTGTTGTGATTTGTTAAAATCAAGGAAGAAGACATGCCTTCATATATATAAGCTGTTGGAAAAAAGGAGGACTTCATGGACCCTTGAAAGGGTCTCAGGGACCCTGCAGAGGTTCTTGGGCCACTTTGAGAACTGCCGATTTAGACAAATAAATTACCAGGGTATGTGATAGGTTTTAAATGAAAAGTTGTCTTTGAGAATTTGAGTATACTGTGGGTCAGATTAGTCACTTATGAAGACTAACAAATTATGAAATCTTATATAATGGTTATTTTTATATAAGAAATGTTGCTGTTTTAATGTTGTTTGTACTTAGTGTACATGCTTCTTTTTGTGAGTTCCGTGAGGATATATAGGAAGTCCTCAGTAATTGAAATGAATTGAATTGAATTACTAAAATTGACAGCAAGGACTTTAACATTATAAAAGGTCTATAAGATGCTGTGCTTTGATTGCTTTAGGGTTTATTTTTTTCCTGGGTGCTAGCTAAGCTTCAAGAGAACCAGAGCCAGTTTTCACATTTCTCTCTAGTTGGTTTAATAATTTTGAAATACAGTCCAATCTCCCCAAATCCAGCAGAGACAGCCATATTATAACTTTACTTTTACTTATTCCTTTTAGGTAAATGCGCTCTGACATCGTAGGCATGATGTTTTATGGTATCATGTGCCATGTTAATGTTGTCCTCCCTCCTTCCAGAAATACAAAGAGTATGAGAAGGACGTTGCCATAGAAGAAATCGATGGTCTCCAACTGGTGAAAAAGCTGGCAAAGAACATGGAAGAGATGTTTCACAAGAAGTCTGAAGCAGTGCGGGTAAGTGCCTCTGGTTTCTGCTCTGTACTGCCCGAAGACACAAAGGCAGCTGCAGGCAACGGGCATTGATGAACCCAACTCTCAGAGATCAAAGTTGACTCAGCCATGATGTACACACTTTCTTAAGTCTGGTTAACTAGGATAAGCAGTTACTAGGGGCACAATTACCCTTTCTCCATGTAGGGTTTAGGTGCCAGTTTTCATCTTATGATTGTATGCCTTCAGTGGAGGTGTCCCTAATTGCACATCCACAGAGGATGGCCTCTGGCTGTGTAATGCATTCATTAATTGCCAAAGTACATTCAAGGGTACGTTGTGGTTGAACTAAGCAAATGTAAAAAAAAATTAAGCAATGTTTGCCAAAATATGGAATTGAAAATTTCTATAGGGTAAATGAGTCTAGATGAAGTTGGAAGTTCTTTTTACCTCTATTGGAATATTACTGTAATTATAATGCTTATCTTGACTGGCAAGAGCTCCCTGAAAAAAATTTTTTTAAATTTTTATTGGAGTATAGTTGATTTATAATGTTTTAGTTTCAGGTGTCCAGCAAAGTGAATCAGTTATACATATACCTATATCCACAACTCTTGTTTAGATTCTTTACCCATATAGGCCATTACTCCTGAAATTTTATAGTAGCAGGAGGAATGGAACTGCAGTGCACATGTGCATCGTTTTGGATTTCCAAGATGGCCTCCAACTTTATTCCTTGTTGCTGACAAAACAGGGCATCTGAATTCTTGATTTAGGACATGTGAATGTTGCAATATCCTATGTTAATACCATATTGACACAGGATTATGGGAAAGAATTGCAATCTGAAGAGTTCTTTATTTCTAAAGTATAGTTTACTTACCTTTCAGTTTTATTATTTCCAGAATGACTTTATTATAAAAGTCCATTTCCTATTTTAGTTTTTCTCATCTTTAATTGGCCAAAGCAAATTTCCGCAAGATATTTCTGCTTTAGACCTTATAATCCCACACATTTTCTTGTTTCTAAAACATTTTTGTACTGTTTTGATTTAGGGAAGGAGGGGCTGTAGTTTAGGTAAGAGCATGAGCTTGAACCTGGGTCCAGTATCTGCCTTTGTCACTTACTAAACTTCAACCTTCTTAAAACAGCCTTCATGAGCCTCGATTTCCTCATCTTTAAAATGGGGAAAACTCTCACAGGGAGTGTGAAGATCAAACACAGTAGTGGTTTTGAGCCATTTAGCACAGAACTTGGCACATGAGCAGTGCTCAGTGAATAGTAACTTCTGCTGTTACTGTGATTATTAATTTAAATAATATGAGACTTCTTGGTGGAAACTCTGAAGCGCCTTAAAAGAAAAAAAGTGCTTTTATCTGCCACAGAAATACTGTACTGACAGCCATTCCTAGGAGCTGCATGGTGGCCTCTGGTGTGTCTCTATATCACTCCCTTGAAGCAAGTGGTATTCTTCACAGACAGGGCAGCATGGGTAGGCATTTGAATCTAACAGTCCGAGAACCCTGAGATAAAAATTCAAGAAAAACCCCACACAATTACTATTTTCTGTTTATAAAATGAAAACCCCCTTTGTTGGAACTTTTAGAATATACTGAAAAGTATCAAACAGAGAAAAAAATCACCTGAGAGTCCCACCACCCAGCAGGAAACCAACACTTGTTTTCTTCCTTCTAGTCTTTTTTCTTTACACTTCTGTGCATGTCCTTGTATGTGTTTTTCTTTTATCAAATTAGCAATAGTATTGCCTGTTTGCTTTTGTTGTATCCAGCTTTTTTCACTTCTTTATCCCATTATAGTGTGAGCATTTTCTTGTGTCACTGTGTTTCGAGATTTTCTTAAATGGCTACATAACATTCCAATCTATGGGCGCGTGTGTCATAATTGATTTGACGTTCCTCTGTATCTGGATATTTAAGTTGTTTGTAAACTTTGATATAAATAATGCTGAAGTAAATCTTCTTGTATGTTAACAGCAGATCAGTAGACAGCACCCACTACGTGTTGGGTGCTTCTCTAAGGACTTCGTATACATAAAGTATATATAGGCCTTATCCTGATAACGGCCCTGTGATGGAAGTTACTATTATTATCCTCATTTTACAAAAGAGGAGACTCAGAGCAGAACTTAAGTCACTTCCTTGAGGTCACCTGGGGAGTGGGGGATGGACCCCAGGCACAGGGACCCCAGAGTCCACTTCCTTCATCACTTCCATGCCCTCAGCATCGCATCCTTCAGTGTATGCTGATTTCCTTCAGATGAATTCCCAAACACAGAGACAGTTCTGAGGCTCTGAACCCATCTTTAAGGCTCTTTATGCATATGAAAATATTTCTGTCCAAATAAGGTCATGCCAATCCACAGTCCTTCTAGCAGGAGTGGTGTGTGAATGCACATTTTCCTGAATCCTCAAAAAATGAATACAGATGTTTTGTTTTGTTTTAAATACTAGTAACAACATCGTCAATTGAGAGAAGGAAATGCTATTATTGTCCCAAATTGGATTTCTTCATGAATCACAGAATTTTGGAGTAGAAAGGGACATAAATATCCTTAGGTTCTGTCTCTGCAATTGACAGACAAGGAAGGCCTGCTGTCTGAAATTCATGGGGGCTTGTGAATCATGCTACCGTCATGCAGAGTTCTAATCGGCAGCAGACCCTGGACCTGGGCACTAAGAGGCAGGGGCCCATGTGGTGGGTGAGACATGGGCTCTGGAATAGAGAGAACTGTTCCGAATCTCAGTTCTGCCCCAAGGTGTGAGGCTGGTGAGAAAAGCTGAATAAGCCCATTGGACCTCTTCTCCTCACTTAGCTCCCTGGAGACATTAGGACTCGATGACTTACTAATCCTTAGCTATGTTTATTGAGTTCACTAGGCACCAGGTTCTGTGCCAAGTACTTTGCACATGCCATCTCGTTTCATTCTTGCATCAGCCCTGGGAATGAGACACGTTACTATCATTGGTTTAGAGATGAGCAAACAGGCTTGGCCCTGGTTACTTGGGCAGGCTCAGTGGAGTTCCGTTGGCACCCAGGCTGTAGGATTATAGTGGCTCTGTGTGTATCTGTGTCAAGTGTTTAGCACAGGCCTGGCAAACAGTAAAGGTTCAGTAAATGTTTGCTCTTAATGCTGGTTACAGGACCTCCCAGTTTGTGAATATGTAATAGTGAGAGAGTCTTGAAGCCTCAGGAAGTCCCTGGATGATGACAGGAGGGAACCTAGTTTTGAAACCTTTTTGCCTTAAATTAGTGAGGTGAAAATAAAAAAGACTGATATGGTTGATGTGGTTCCTTGGAGATGGAAAAAATTTTTTTTTGCTCTATTTGAATTGAAATGTTCCCAGAGTAAAGCTATCCAACATTCTCAGAATTATATATTTTATGTATTTTAAAATAGAGTACAAGGCCCTTTGTAAGCACACTTGATGCCATAAAATTTAGGGTAGCTGGTCCAGCAATATGTGGCTCTCCCCTGCTCCCAATCTTTAAAAAGGAAAGAGGGCTTGTATATCAAGTTGGGGTTTTGTCTGGAGACAGTTTCGTCATTGAGATCGGCCTAGTCCCTGTATGGACTGTGCGTCTCCATTGGCAACAGTCACAAGACCATGTGGCATTTGGAGTGAGACGAGGTGGCCACTGACAGGCCTCCTGGATGTTGGCTTATATTAAGGCCAGGGGAGCAGTGGGTGTGACTGTTTTTCATACTACAATTACACCTCACTTCTCCAATAGGAAAGGTTGCTATTGCCCATGGGACTTGTGATATTTTGAAGTGCAAAGACCTCAAATTCCAATTTGCCGGTGCGTTTGCGGTGGACTCATCGCTTGCCACGTTGCACTAGAATGCTCCACTGTGCACCAGGCCCTGCCTTTCCAGTCCATGCCATACAATGAGCAGCGACCCCTTTCTCAAATGTCCCAGGAAAACACTGGATCTTAGAATTTGCTCCATCCCTGTCATGCACTATGCCTAGCAACCTCCCCTTTCTGAGCCCCCATCCTCATCCCTGTCCCCAGCAATCCGAGTCAGGTTAGAGGCCCTGGTGCCTCCCCTAGTGCCTTCCTGCCAATAACGGACTTAGCACCAGGTGCTTATTGATGGTGGATGGCTGGGAGGACTCAAGAACACAGAGGAAAAAACTAGCTCACAAAAAATGCTGATTATTAAAATTTCCATTGATGTATATAAAATATTTATGAGAATGGCAGTAGCAATTTAGAAAACTGCAGTAACACCTTTAGTCTGGTAGAGGGAGGTTCAGTTAGTGCTAGGGGAATAAAAAAAAGAGTATTAGGGTAACGCAGTCCTTTAACATGCCTGTCACCTCTTGGCTGTTAAACAGTGTTGATCTTTTTCTCTGTCTCTTCGGGCTTGATTTCATCATTTCCCCCCATCACTTTTCCCAGTGATTAGTTGAATCAGAGTGATTTTTATCATACTCATCCCCTATTTGAATTACTCTCCACTATGCAATTATCCTATCACAGAAAATCCTGTTTTTCTCCCCATCAGATGTCTGAAGTAAATGTGAAAGCCAGAGTGGCCTGCCCATTACATAACCTCTGTCATCTGATGGATAATGGACTATATGTAACTTTTATTTTTCAGGATAGCAAATTACAAATAACCTTAGCTTCAATAATTGCCATTAACATAATGGTGCCATCATTATGGTAGCCTTTCTTAACTAATATTTTCTAGCTCTTTTTAATGCCACTGGCTTAAATAATTTTTTTCAATTCCACTCGGAGACTTGATGTAGGTTGTTTTAACATTAAACCACATCAGGTTTGATGCAGCAATGCTGCTCTTTGCTTTTGTGTATAAAGATTGTAACCAAAGCATCATCTCCCAACTTCTTTGTTCAAACATATTCATGCTACCAAGCCCTCGATTAATGTTGCTGAGCAATTTATCAAATATTAAGTCCCTATGAATGGACAGGAAATGGAATCAATCTGTCTTCAGTTCATTAACATTTCAAGGGAGATATTTCATATGCTGGACATGGAGGAAGTGATATGTTCCCTGCCAGCTGTGCACTCCCGTTGGGCTGTGTCTAAGTGACACCTGGAAGTGCTCGGCTGTGTTACAAGTCAGAGCTCATCTGAAATATTGATAGGAGGCAAATTTGACACAGCTTCCCTTTTTTCTGCTGATGGTGACAAACTCTTTTCCCTGATTGAGGGAAGGGAGAAGGCAAAGGATGTGCATTCCATGGCAGTAGTGAAAGGGACAGGCTGCCACTGCCTTTCCTTTGTCTTTAAAATCTGAGCCTTCAGTAGAAGCAGCATAAACCATCACACTGATGGAAGGATCATCTGAGGCTCCAGGGAATTCCAAGCAGGCACAGCTAACTGTGCAGTTGGAGGAGAATCTGTAGGAAGTAGATCTGGATAACTGTGGGCATCTCTGATTATAGAGGTAGACTTTTAGGACAGATTCCAGCACAGCCAGTGGGAAGTAATGATCCTCTGATTTCCGTATGGTCCATATAACCCAGATTAGCAGCACACCCTGAAAATAGTAGATAAACCAAGGAAATGACAAACAGAATGACTTAGAGAATTTATCAGTTTATACTAGTGTTCTCCAGAATGGTTTACTAAGGGTGAATTCCCCAGCATGGTTTTTTGCCTTTGATTGTATGGAGCAACCTCGGGGTTATCACACTAATCTGCGCCAGAATTGTAACATCCTTCTGGCTTCCCTGGTGTTCCTGGGTTCGGGCCAGGCACTGATCCACACAGCTTTCTCTGCTGGGCTGTACCAAGTGCAGGCCTCCACAAACTTAAACACTTTTCAAAGAGACAGAAAGGATTCTAGATGGCATCTATTTTGGTAGCGTATTAGGCAAAACATTAAGTATTTTATTTGCTGTTCAAATTTATTTTCTCCCCCAAACAATTAATTAGAAGTGGCTAAACAAAGAAACTTCACTGGGGACTATGAAAAGACATAGCAAGCAAGTTGCAGCTAAACTCACTAAGTGAAGAGTCTAGTCTGTTGATTCCAAACTTTGGGTAAGATATTTCATAAATTTTAAAAGCACTCTGAAGCTCATACCTGCAAATAAACTTAATCCTGTTTCACTTATTTTCTGACTTATATTGATAAAATGATAAATTGATCCTTTGAAAAAGAGTGTTTTGCTTAAAAATAAACATCTGTGCTTCTTGGGAAAAGCTAAAAGAGACTAGATTATATATTAAGGTTTTTTCCCCTTCCTATAGCTACCTGCTATTCATTGCGGAACTGATTCCCATTATAGCTGTACTGTGGAAAGTAATTGCTGTTGTACAGTAATTCAATTTCAGTGTATTCATGCATCAGTTCACCGATAGGGGCTTATCTGGAGAAACCTGGGACTTGAAGGCTTTTTCTCAAGAAATTCCACATGCAGCAAGACATTTTTCCTAGGTAACGAATATCGGCTTTTGCATTTAATAAACATTTACCTTCCCAGAAAAATGAACTTTTTCCCCTGCAGAAGAGATTTATGCCAAGCTTCCAAAAAGCCAGAGGGTACTATTAAAGTGACTTCCTCTAGCTGTTTTTTTGACTGGTACGTGTCTACATATGTATGACTATAAAACACATCTATGTTTTTATGTAAATATATACACTGAGGCATTAAAAGCAGGATGCACCCAAGGAAGGCATGCTCTGACCAAAAATATGTGCTGCAGAAGCGTTTCATATCTACAGGGACTATGCAAACACTTGTGGTATAAAAACTCATCTATATCGGTAGGCATTGTGAAAATTGTTGGTGAGGCTGCTTTCAAAAGCATACTCAGTAAGTTGGAAATGAAATCAACCATTTTGTTTACAGATTTCTAAATTCAGGAAAGATTCTTAAGATGGAACTGATTCTCCCTGTATAAAATGACTCTTAGGTCATAAGGACTCTTTTAATACTAAGTCCAAAATAAACTGAGGTCTTGGGAGTTGAATATACTGAACATTGCTAGGATGGACTTTAGTTATCAACCAATGGAGGTAGCTGTACTTATCTAAAAAGATTTTTCTGCCTTGTGTTCATTTCTGATCTTATCTCAAAATGTCAAAACTCGTTCCTTGAAAAAGGAGTGAATTTGTTTCAGAAAAAAATGTTTTCAGTCACAAATGGAGAAGGAAAAGACTATTATTTTTTTGTGTTGCTGTATCTTGTGACCTATTTGCCCTTCTTTCCTTCTTCCCTCTTTCCCTCCCTTCCTTTCTTCATTCTGTTTTTTTGCTTTTGGCACACTGCTTTGCAAAATTCCATACATATGTGTAAGGAAATTTAGAGCAGAAACCTCAAACCAGAAGAAACACAAAATAGCGACAATCTGGATTCACCAGTTTTGATGAGGTCAGCAAACCATCCTTGGTTAATGGTTGAGGGCAAAACCACATGGATCCATGTGGTCTTCGTGGGTTTCACCCCAAATGGGGTTGGGGTTTCCTCTAACATACTTCAGATTGTATCAACCTGAGCCTCACAGCGAGGCCCAGAAGGCTGCTTTCCTGCCCACATTGAGAGTAAGCAACCAGCCCATCTCCTGAGGGAGATGTGCTTCCTGTAAAGAGATGGAAGGAGAACGGCCAGGCATTGTATATCCGTTTCATCTCCAGTCTCCTCAAGCCCTTTGTTTTCCATCAAACCTGTACGGGGAGTTGGGTTGGCTTGGTGAACTGCATCCTAGCTTTCCTGCCTATTCTAGGGCTGTTGGCCTGTAGAAAGAGCTCTTTGTGGGTAGAACCACTGTGCCAAACCCTCCCCAACTTCATGGTTATTTGTCCCATCCCAAATATTTGACCTAAAACCTCCTTTTGCAAAGCTATGGCAGACTTTGTCTTGGGTTTTCTATGTAGCTCACCTTACCCATGTTGGTTTTCTTATGTTTTTTGCTTTGTTTTTAATGATTATACTATACAGGTTCACTAAAAGAAAAAAGAATGTGCAGAAAAACATAAAGGAAAAATTAGATACCACAGCCCCAGGAGGTATTGAAAGGCACTTGACATCTTTCAATACCTTTTGTTTTTAAATATCTTAATTTTTTTTTTTTTTTTTTTTTGGCGGTACGTGGGCCTCTCACTGTTGTGGCCTCTCCCGTTGCGGAGCACAGGCTCCAGACGTGCAGGCTCAGCGGCCATGGCTCACGGGCCCAGCCGCTCCACGGCATGTGGGATCTTCCCGGACCGGGGCACGAACCCGTGTCCCCTGCATCGGCAGGCGGACTCTCAACCACTGCGCCACCAGGGAAGCCCTAAATGTCTTAATTTTTATGCTTCCAGATGGTTTCCTTATATTTGTGTACGTGTATATGCATATACATGTATATATGTAAACTTCCAAAACATTGGCTTATTCTTTCTTGTAACCAGATTTTTAAAAAATTTTATGTGTTGTGGACATCTTTCCACATTAATAAATATATATTTTTATTCCTTTTCATGACTGCATAATAATCTGATTTCTAGATGTTTCAATCAAGGAGTTCTCTCTTGGTGAACATTGATGTCATTTAGTGTTTCAGTACTATAAGCAATAATATGATAAACTCTGTTGCAGAGAAATTTTTTCCATTTATTTGATGCTTTTATTAGATGTATTCCTAGAAGTAAAATCAAGGCTTTTGGTATACCTTGCCAGCTTGTCCTCCAGATACCACCCACCTGCTTGTGCTCCCACCTGTGTGGTTGGAGAGGTACTATTACTCCACTTTCTTCCCTAACATTTCACTATTATTAGTCTTTTGGTCTTGATCAATGTTACAACAAAAAGCAGCATCTCATTTTACTTCATTTTCTATAACTACTCACTGTTTGGCATGGTGGGTCCTTTCTGGCTCCCTACCTGCCCTACTCCAGGGTTTGGCCTGGGTGCTGGTCCCTCATCATCTCATAGAGGGGTGTGCCCAGGCACTTGCTTGGTATATCTTCCCATTTGTTTATGTTGTTTTCAGCTTCTTCCATCAATGTCTTATGATTTTCAGAGTACAGAGGAAATACTTTCAGCTTTTCACCACTGAATATGATGTTGCCTGTATGTTTGTCATATATGGCCTTTATTATGCTGAGGTATGTTTCCTCTATACCCTCTTTGTTTTTATCATAAATGGATGTTGAGTTTTGCCAGATGCTTTTTCTGCATCTATTGAGATGATCATATGATTTTTATTCTTCAATTTGCTAATATGGTATATCACATTGATTGATTTGTAGATATTGAACCAGGTGGTTCTGACCCCGGCTTCTTTCAAACTACTGCTGCTGTGCTGAGACTCAGAGCATGTGAGATTTTGCATATGCCCCTTAGAGCAGAGTCTCTGTTTCCTATAGCCCTCTGACCCTTCTGTACACAAGTCCCACTGGGCTTCAAAGCCAGTAGTTCTGAGGGGTCATCTTCCTGGTGCAGGACCCTTGGCCTGGGGATCCCAACGTGGGGTTCAGACCTCACTCCTTTGGAAGAACCTCTGCAGTTACGATTATTCTCCTGTTTGTGGATAACCTATCTGGGGGTGTGAGTCTGAACTATATACTGTGTCTCTACCTCTCCTACCCATCTCATTGTGGTTCCTTCTTTGTATCTTGAGTTGTGGAAAGTCTTTTCTGCTAGTCTTCAGATCATTGTAGGTAGTTGCTCTGTAAGTGGTTGTAATTTTGGTGTGCCCATAGGAGGAGGTGAGCTCAGGGTCTTCCTACTTTGCCATCTTGGCTACATACCTCTCCCTCCCTCCCCTTCTTCCTGTTTGGTTGGATCTGATGAAGGAGGACTTGATTTCTAGACAGGGCAAGGAGGAAATGAGTGTTGGGAAGCCATGACTTAGCAGAAAATACATGACTTTCCCCGGTGTTCTCTGTGCCTGGCTGAAGGAGCTTTTGGTCGTAACGCACAGGCTCGATGCTAGAACTAGGGTGTGTGTCTCCCGGTCTGGCACATGTTTCTCTTCATGTGGCAGATGGTAAACATGGGCAGCTCACCACCCCCAAGAAATGGAACAAACTGATGTTATGAGCAAGTTCAAGAGGCTTTTCGTAAATTAGGGAGTGATGTCATGAAGGAGAATTTGGAGTGATGCTGAGAGCAGTTACCAAACCCTTTCCCCCCATCTGGGTTTGGTGTTGTCCCCACTGTAGTCTTTCTGGGTCAGGGCACCCATCTAGAGCCCTGCCCCACCCCTGCCAGCATTAGCTGTCACAGCATCCTGCTTATTTCTTTAGACATGTTTTGAAAGTTGTACTTTGTTTATCTCAGTTTTGACTTGCATATTGTCAGTCTCCACCCTAGAACTCCACTGTCATAAGGGCGGGGACCTTGATGGTCATGTTTCCTTTTATATCTTCAGGACCCAGGCAGGGCACTTGGGTGTCCGTGAATGAATGAACTGGCCACACTGGTAATGATGCTGTCATGCTCCTGCTTGGGATGAGTGTCTAAGCACCAGGACACGGAGCTGGTTAAGGTCTCAGGCATTTCCTGTGTGTTTCTGCCTGCCCTGCCCTCTGCTCCCCACCAAATGATCCATTTCTCCTCTGCCTCACATGTGAAGTTTGGATTTGGTTTATCTTGTTCATGGTTTATATTATGTTTCTTTACAACAAAGAAAATGAAAAACAGTTTCCTTTCACATCCAAAGTGAAATGTCACTTAAAATCGTATTTCCTGTTTTCATTGCCTACTTTTATTCTCCATTTACAAAATTGGTTTTGAAAGATTTCCTGTCACTTAGGTGAAGACCCAGTGGACCAAGCAGCCTGGAGAAGAGGGGCTCATGGCCACGGAGACCCTGTGTGAAATTACAGTGCTGGCCCCTGCTGTTAGCCAAGTAACAATTACACCCCATCTGGGAGCCCATGTGGAGATGCTGGGCTCGCCCTGTGGTGCTCTGCCTTGCTCACTGCAACTAGAAGAACAAGGTGTCGTGTGCAGGTAGATGACATGCATGACACTTTGAAGCAAAGTGAATGGGTCAGGGAGAGCTGAACACAGCAGAATCGCATCAAAAATCTTCTGATCTTCCAGATTATTACATGGTTGTTCCAACAAAACAGACTACTTAGAAAATAATGCCACTTAATTTATACCCAGGCAAGGTGAAAGAAATCTTAAAAGGTTTGTGGGTGGGGGGAAATTATGGTGAATCACTGAAGTGTCACCATCAATATATCCAAATGACAGAATAAAGCAATAATAATAATGATGATGATGATAATAATAATAATAATAATAATAAAAACCCACTAGCTATAATTGTATAAATTACTGGCAATGAATGAAAGGTTTTCAGAAATGTTTTGAATGTGTATTTAGGATGTTTAACTGGGGATGTGTTGCCGGCTTCCGTTGTCTTTTTTTGGTCTTTGCTTAGTTTCCCATATGGAGGTAAGGAGCAGCTGGTCCTGCAACACAGCGAGGTTATGTATGTTTTCTAAATTAGGTTATGAGGCGAAAATGAAAAGGTAGTTAGGAATTCAATGGCATTTCATTTATATTGCATTCAGGGGAGGGTTGACAGCCCTTTCGAATAATCAGAGTCTTTGTCAAAAATCAGCTGGGATATCCTTGATTGCCTATCCCAAGCTGTACAGGCTGCTTGAACAGACAAATAGAGCTTTGTACAATCGAGGGCAAATGAGGATTTGTGTGTGTGTGTGTGTGTATGTGTGTGGTTTTTAATTGATATTTTTATGTGTCAGTTGGGGAGGAAAATCATATCCTTGGGAATATACTTAGAAAGCCTCCCTAACTGTGCACCTGGTGATTCCCAAGCATCCATCTCATCAGGTGTTTGATGGTTTTGCAGAGAGGGACTTCGTCAGGGGCCCTAGAAGTCCGTGGTGGCATCAGCAAGTAGATCCCCATCTAGGTCACGGTGCGAAGTTGCTTATCAACATGCCAACACCAGCCGTCTCCTTCCCCCAAGCAGGTGTCTCTGGACTAGGCAAAGGTACTGGCAGTGCTTTTACCAAGAGGTGAGCAGACAGGTGCCAGCTGCCGAGGGACGATGGAAGCAGCCCCAGGCAGGAGCACAAGCAGACTTGCAGGGGGCGAAGCCTGTAGGCAGCTGTTTGGCCGGCTACATGGTGGCCTCTGTTATGGGGCTTTTGTAGCCATTCAGCCTATCTTCTTGAGAACTTTCCCCAAAGGGCTCAGTGAACCTCTTCCATTGCTGTGCTGGGAGTCTGTCACTACAGTCTCGGTGGCCATGGTCTGTGGTCCACGTGGGGAAATCAGACATGGTAGAGATGAATTGACTCTAGGGAAGTGTATTTAGCCTTCTTCTCTTGGCAAAATGAACATAGAGTGGGATGGGTAGCGGTTCACACTCACAGGAATTGCTTCAGTGGTGATGGGGAACGTCATAGACAGGTTTTACTTGATCTTCCTGGGCTTTGAGAAAAAAATGAAATCACATATGCAAATATGAAGTGATGTAAAAATGTCCATATTTAAAGCTTGAAAAATTGAGAGGTGTAGCCACCCGAGGCCTCCATTCCCACATAGTGACAGTCCAAGTGAAATGCCCAGTTGGTTGATTTCCATGCTGCTTCCCTGTCATTTATGTTGCCGCTCTGTCTCCCCAAAGCACTGAGTTGGCAATCCTTGGATTAGTTAGATTAGGGCCACAGCCTCTTTTAGTGAACATAGCAGAGTGTTTTGGTGTATGAGGTCTGAAAGCTCATAGGCAGGATATTCACAGCATTTACAATTTACTCTGCAGAAAGTAAGCAGTAGTCATTGTCATTGTCACAGTATGGAGAGCTTCTCTTTTGCTAAGCCACTATGCTATGCTCTACATCTGTTATCTCATTTAAATGTTACCATCCTGTTTTGGATTAAAAACTTTTTGGCTGGAGGCGAGGATTGTTCACAGGACACAGGATAAGAAAGCCTTATAAGGAGACAAGGATTTCTTTTTCTTTCAAGTTTGTGATCCACCGATGGGACTGTTTCTGAGATTTTTCTTCACCTTTAACATTTTAGAATTTTGGCCTTTGTTTTGGTCTCTTACTCATAAGTCCTATTTGTTTCATTGTGCCTTTTCTCCCAGCTCAAAGAAGACCTGAGCCATGTAAATAATTCCTGATCTGGTATCATTCACAGAATCAAGAAACAGAAATCAGAGTGATCCTCTCTCTCCCTAAATCCCCATCCCCCCAGCACACACTTTCCTATTAGAATGATGACTGGGACAATATCACACATGAAGAAGGGTATGAAAAATGTTCATAGTGGTTACATTTGAATATGGGGCACTTATCTCTCTGTTCAGGCACCTGATAGAAAAAAATAATTCATCAAACTTTGTTCAAGAAAAAAGAGCATTAAGCCTTCATCAACAACAATATCAAGAGCTTACCATGGCAGGAATGGGACAATAAAGGAGTTATTTTACCAGAATTAACAGGAAGAAATTAGCCCCATGTATCCTTCCTTTTTATCACAGTGTGGTACATTTGCATATTTTGAAATTTCACATTTGCATAGTCAGTGATTTTAAATTAGATTCTCACATTTCCTCTCTGATGTTTGTCATGTGTATAACTTGTCTTAATAACTGAGTTGTTAGCATTTCAAAAACAGTTATCTAATCATTGGCTCAACCCAGAAAACACAGCGCCCAGTTTACCTTTGCAATTTTTTAACCGCTTTACTGACATATAACTCACATATGATACAGTTAACTCAAAGTGTAGAATTCAATGTTTTTTAGTATATCCACAGAATCTGTACATCCATCATCCCAAGATTTTCATCAACCCAAAGAGAAAACCCTGTACCCGTTATCAGTCCTCTTTGTTCCTCCTTTCCGTTCCTCCTTTCTGTATCTATAGATTTACCTATTCTGGACGTTTCATATAAATGGAATCATACGGTGTGTGGTCTTTTGTGACTGGTTTCTTTCACTGAGCATGATGTTTTCAAGGTTTACCCATATTGCAACAAGTATCAACACTTCATTTTTGTTATGGTCAGATATTATCCCACCATATAAGATATACCACATCCATTTATTGTTTATCCATTCGTCAGTTGATAGTCATTTGAGTTGCTTCTACTTTTTAGCTATAATAACTAGTACTGCTATGAACATTTGGGTACACGTTTTTACTTGGACATATGTTTTCATTTCTTTTGGGTATATATAGGAATGGGTTTGCTGGGTCACATGGTAACTCTGTGTTTAACCTTTTGAAGAACTGTCATACTTTTTCTAAAGTGGCCGTATAATTTTACATTGCTACCAGAAGTGTGTGAGAGTTCTGACTTCCCCATATCCTTGCCAACACTTGTTATTTGTCAGTTTGATTATAGCCATCCTGATGAGTGTAAAGTGGTATCTCATTGTGTTTTTGACTTGCATTTCCCTAATGACTAATAATGTTGAGCATCTTTCATGTGCTTATTGTATATCTTATTTGTGTTTCTTCCTTGGAGAAATTTCTATTCAAATCCTTTGCCCATTCAAAAATTGTGTCATTTGTCTTTTTATGAGTTATTTATGTATTCTAGATACTAGTCCCTTAGAAGATATACAATTTGAACATATTTTTTTCCTATTCTGTGGGTTGTCTTTTTAACTTTCATGATGATGGTCCTTTGTAGCGCAAAAGTTTTTAACTTTGACAAAGTCTAATTTATTTATTTTTCCTATTTTGTTGCTTGTATTTTTGGTATCATATCTAAGGAACCATTGCCTAATCCAAGGTCTGTCTTTGTTCTTTTCTAAGAGTTTT
Organism: Mesoplodon mirus; assembly: GCF_964341445.2. NCBI lineage: Eukaryota > Metazoa > Chordata > Mammalia > Artiodactyla > Ziphiidae > Mesoplodon > Mesoplodon mirus. The sequence continues at coordinate 34,753,177 of NC_138988.1, read as the reverse complement.
ATAGTTTTAGCTCTTACATTTAGGTCTTTGATCCATTCTGAGTTAACTTTTGGATTTGGTGTGAGGTGGTGGTCCAACTTCATGTTTTCCATGTGGATATCAGTTGTCGCAGCATCATTTGTTGACGAGTACCCTTGCAATTTAAGGTGAGTTCCTTTCAGCTCTGACATTTAATTGACCCAGTACTATTACCTACAGAGCTGGATCCCTACAGCTGTAATCACAACAGCGCTGTTGGGCTGACTCTGACAAGCACGTAGTAAGCACTTTATGTGTTGTTTGATTTTATACTCACAAACCCCTCTGAGATGGGTCGAGTTACTACCAGTTATTAACCCATGTGTCAGGTGAAGCAGTTGAGGCCCAATTTCTTATTATTATAAGAAAACGATTATACTATAGGTTGTAGGTAGTTGAGATTTCAACCCAGGCAGGCTTCTTTCAACCTCTGTGCTGTACTGCCTGTCCTTAGGTTCTTAATAAGATCCCATAAACATGGCTGCCTGGGACCAGGAGCTATGCTAATAAGCACTTAAGGTGAATGATCTCAGTACTTTTCAGAGCACAAAGTTCATCAGAATAGCCCAGGAAGGTTGTTATAAAGAAGATGGCATTTCACACTTCTAAATTTTAAAAATTTATGTATATCTATTATGACAACAAAAGGGGTATAATTTGTGCCATGGAAAACTTTAGTGGTGCAAGATTCTAGCAACAGCACACACCCACCACCTCCACGTTAGCTCTTTTTTCTTTTCAATCTGATTTGCTGGAATAAACTATGGTCCAACAACAACAACAAAAAAAGAAGATGCCATTTCAGTCATCTAAGAGTTTGCAATTCCTATGAATTCATAGTTGATGTTGCTACGGCCAGTCAAGGGACCACATTCCAGGCAGAAAGGGATTTGCCTGTTGGTTCTCGAGCTTGGCTACACACTGGAATCACTTGGAGGCTTGAAAAAATACTTATGCCCAACCCCTCCGTCAGGGATTCTAATTGACTTGGTCTGGGGTATAGGCTTGGCAGGGAGAATTTTCAAAAACTCCCCAGGAGGTTCTAATGTGCAACCAAGTCTGAGCAGTGCCATCTCATCCTGCAGTGAGCTCCAGGGGTAGCCATTTGAGTCTACTTTTAGAGGTGACTTCCAGAGGCTGATTTGTCCAGGGTTACACGGCTACTAAGTGGAAGAGCTGGGATTTCAGTCCAGGCCTATCTGATTCCAAGTCCAGCTCCTAACCCTTTCATCGCACCCTACAGTGGCTTCCCTTCTGAAGGCAATTTGAAAGGGAGCCTGAATGAAGTGGGTGACATCCCCTGGTCTCAGCGAGCCTTTGGAGAGGGTCATCCGACACCTGTGCCCCTGGGCTGCTAGGCACCCCGCACCCCCATGCCCTCCCCATGCAGAGGCTGTGTTCTCTTGTGGCGTGCCTGTGGGACCTGGGTACAGGTATTCACTTCTTGCCACTTTAAGAGGATCTGGATGTGGTGTCCCAGTCTCTCTAAATCAAGTTCGCATTCTCTCATTTATCAGGTTACTTCATGAGGGAATTGGGCAGGGTGAGTAATGCTTTCAACTAAAGCCTGTTGGAAGTGGGACAAAATGCTCATTTCTTTGAGAATCCCTATGGTTTCAAGGAGGAGAAAATAAAGGTTTGAGAGTAGGGGTGCAATTTATTTGTCTTCTCTTCTTCCCCTAAGCCACCTCCATCCCTATAAGGCCTGCGTGTGGGTATGAGTACTCACCTCATCTGCCCTGTCTGTCCTCAGCCCTGGATGCTTTACCATCCTACGCCCTTTGTGGACTGTGAGCTGTATCCCAAGAAATGGACAGCCTGGGACCTTGGGTTGGCTCCTGTGGGAACTAGATTTACAGCCTAATTAGGAAATGCCGGCTGCCTCCCTAGAAGGAGTTGAAGGCTACTGGGGGAGACAGATACTGAGTTAGAAGTTGGAGGACTGGGGGAGGCTTGGAGGCGAGAAGTCCAGGCTGCTCAGGTGGTGCCCACCCAGGGAGCTGAGGAGTGGTGAGGAAAATACCCCAGGACCTAGGAGACGGCAAAGGGAAGGGGCTCTGGGAAGGAGAAGCAGCACCTGGAGAGGGAGCAGAGCACAGGGCAAGTTGAAGAAGTTGAAAGGAGGGTGGAATGGGGGATGAGTTTGGAGAGAGCAAGACAGGGGGGCACTGGGAGGTCTGTGAGTTGATGGGACCACTTGGGGCCTGCTGCAGTGGGATAAACGAGATCTATTTGTGTGGTTATTTGAATGCCTCCCTTGACCCCCTCCCCCACCCCCACCCCCCACCGGGTCAGTGGCTTGGTCCATCTTGCTCCCTGCATCGCCCCAGCACCTCACCACCAGGCTTGGGGAGCCAGTAGGTTCACTGAAGAGTTGGGGTGTCCTGCTGAGGATGCGGGAAGCTGTGGGAGGGTTTGCATTTCTGTCTCTGCATCACTCATTGGCTGTCTAACTTTTCCTTTGTGGCGAGGGCAACACTGCCGTCTTCCCCACTTTTCTCTCTGCTTTTGATTTATGTTCACCTACCCCTCCCCTCAAAAAAGTTTTCTGCCCTTTCAGTAATCAGAAGCGGTGCTGTGAGAGGGCTCCTCCGAATCTCAGTGGGAGGCTTGGCTTCTTTGTCCTCTGTCCCTCTCCTCTGGCTGAGTACGCTTTGGTGGCTGGAGAGAACTAAGCCAAGAACCCAGCGTTATTTTCACCTACATTTAGCAGATCAGTACAGATTGTCTGACTTTGGGGAGTCTGACCCACCCCTCTGAGGTGTCGGCTCCTTGTGGTAGAAAGGTGATGTGGATCTTCCTGGCATTGCAGTGTTTTCCTAGGGGCCAGGGGGCGATGCTCCAAGGCTTCGTTTGGTCTTCCTGCAGCCCTGGCTTGTCTGAGGGAAGGCAAAGATGCAGATTAGAGAGAACATTTGGGGAAGAAAACTCTGTTGGTAACCTGAGCTCATCAGCCCCAGACTTTCAGTAGGGTGTAGGCTGGTGTCCAGTGTGGGCAGCCTTAGGCCAGCCTCTAATGAAGTGACGTGGGTGGGAAGCCCAGGGGTCACACAGACATAGCTGCCAGACAATTTTAATAGTTATATGTATATTTTAATCCTTCATAGAACAGATATAACTGCTCTTTAAAACAAATTTATCTAAGGTATGTGAGTTGATTTAAAGAAATGTAGTCAGGAAAGGTGAGATGAGGTGACTGGTTGGGGCATGGTTTTTGGGGTGGTTGTAGACTCCCTAGGACTCTGTCATTAGGGAAGGGGACAGGTGAGGTGTACTGGATGTAAACAAAGCAACCCATGCTGAGCTGGAGTGAAACAATGCATAAGAAATAGAGCAAGACTTACAGCATAGTAGTATCTATATAAATTAAAAGCATGTAAAACAGCGTGCATTTTGCATAAACACACACAGTTCAGGATGTCTGTCATATTCATTAGAGTGGGTGTCTATGGGGGCAGGGCATAAGCATGTAGGTCAGGACTGGAGGGGGAAGTATGAATCAAGAGGGGGCTTTGCATGATGATAATACGCTAGGTGTATGAGTAACTCAACCTTCGGTATAAGTTGTAGGTACACACACACACACACAGTGAGCTATAGATAGACATACATCTGTCCACAGGGTGGTAGACTGAGAAGGTGAATAGTATGGTGATGTGCTAACCTATGAAGTTTGAGCAATAGTGTAAAGGTAGAATGATAACCTTTATAATGAATGTTTCTTACTTTTTTTGTATCTGGCCCCCACCTTGTGCTTTACATAGTATTGCATTTTGTTTTCTCAACAACCTTATGAAGTAGGTAGTATTTTTACCCTTTTCACAGATGAGTAAACTACAGTGGAACCAGGGTCATGGAGGGAAAGCATGGCAGAGCAGACGCAGACCTAGTCCATCTGACTCCAAAGCCCCTGTCCATCATTTCTGTAGCTGCGCAACCCCCTTTAGCTTAAGAATTCCTTTTAAATGGGTGCACCTTTAACAAACTGGCTAATTAATGCCTGCATTGCTTGACTTCTGCTGTCTCTATGTTAGCTGAAACCAGAGTCGTTCCACAGTAGTTGAAGGCCCTGTGGGGAATACTAGGTTAGATCTTTTGGATGGAGGAAGATTTGTTGCTGCAGCCCTTTTGCTACTCCTGGTAACTTGATTTCATGCCTCTGAAGTCCCAAGTCTTATTATCTTATCTTTTCCCATTTTTGTTTGTCATTTGCAGTATTGCCCCAATGTCATTCCCTGTACCACCCTCCCCTCCCTCTGCCCCATGAGCCAGCCAGGCAAATAATTATATAACATTGGGCTTCTGTATGTGTGTCTTCTGAGTGATTTACCAGGAAGATGCACAACTCAACTGTGGACAGCCGAATCACCTGGAATGCTTTATAGTTTATTTCACTGGCCACATGAGTACATCAAGCCATGAAGCCCTTCCTGGTCATTAAGATGTATAGTCTTGCATCCAGAGGGTTTGGGTGCCTTAAGTGAGAGCCTTGTCTGACCTGGTGGCTGTTGGCAGGGCTCTGGGAGTGCACCCCGAGGGCAGACAATACCAGTAAATCGTAATCACAATGGAGCACTAGTGAAGAAGTAAAAACAGTTCTGAAACTGTGCTATAAAGTGTCATCCAGTGATGATTCTGTTTTTTTATGGAGGTTAAATTACAGCAATCACCAGTGCACAGAGATGCTGCAGTAAGAAAACATTTGGGAACAATGTTTTTCTTCTAAGGCTTGGGTGATGGGTGTGCAGGAATAAAACATCATAACCTGTTTACTGTGGGCCAGAAAGGAAAATATGAACTATAGCCCACTGCATGGGAGCACTCTCTTTTTCTTTTATGTATCAGGCAGGCTGTGAGTGTGTTGCTCTTGCCACAGGGAAAGATGATAAACCTGCCTGGAAGACAACTTGCAACTATGTTTTTCTTCTTTCTATATTCTCTCCATCTCCCTTCCTCTCACCACAGGGTGTGTGTGTGTGTGTGTGTGTGTGTGTGTGTGTGTGTGTGTGTGTGTGTGTGTGTGTGTGTGTGTGTGTGTGTGTGTGTGTGTGTGTGTGTGTGTGTGTGTGTGTGTGTGTGTGTGTGTGTGTGTGTGTGTGTGTGTGTGTGCGCGCGCTAGGATAAAATGAACCAGAGAGCAATGCCATCTCAGTGATGACCAGCTTACAGATGCTGTCTTTCTCAAGTTCCTCAGCAGGCCATCAAAAGGGCTTATATATGATGGGTCACTTGATTCAGTGGTGAAAAAGAGCTCCCTGAATCCAGATTGAAACCCTGGCTGCCTCTTGACAGCTGTGTGATCTAGGGAAGGTCATTTCTCTCTCTGAGCCTCAGGATCGCCTACTGCAAAATGACAGCAGTGACTTAACCTCACTTGTGGGGGCCTATAAAACATGTGTACCAATTCTGGAGACACAGGAAGTACCTAGTAATTGTTTCTTCTCATTATTATTGTCTAGCAGCAGCAGCGGCGGCATCGATTAGCAGCATCACCACAGATCTAAAGGCACCCCTTTGTAGTAGCTGTGCTATTTTCACTAACCTTGGCATTATGTTGCAGTCTTCAGAATTTATGCATAAAGGCAACTGTGTTAACTGTGGAAGTTCTGTTTTGTTATTGAAGAGAGCTTATCGCCCTCCATTATTCCTCATTTCATTTACAATGAATCAAAACCCATTCATTGGCAAGGCCGTTACAAGATTCTGGCCCTGCCCTCCTCTCCTAGCCCCTTCCTGCTGAGTTCTCATGTGGACCTTCTGCTTGTTTCTTGAACTCACCAAGCCCAGTACTCTCTGCAGTGCCCTTGCACGCGGGGTTCTCTCTGAGTGGAATCTTTCTTGCCAGATCTGGTTCCTGCTTGTTATTCAGGGTTCAGCTCAGCTTCTCCTTTTCTTAAGGTGGCCTTCCTTGGCGAGCTTGCCTAAGATAGAACCTCCTCCTCCCCTACCCAAAACACCACCCTCACTCTCCTCCCCTACCCATTGTCCTCTCATTGCTTGTTTATGCCTCTTCTTATGAAACTCATCAGTATCTGAAATTACCTTTTAATGTATCTGGCTTTCATTTCCTTCCCCACTAGAATTTAAGCCCCAAGAGGAGGACTGTGTAACCTGTTCACCTAGGACAGTGCCTTCTATAGTGCAGATACCCCAAAACTATTCCTTGAATGAGGAACGAGTGTTTTGCTGATGTGCAGGAGATCAGATCAGAATATTTTACCTATGAAAATATTGGAAACTCAGTTTAAATAAATCCTCATTAACAGCCTTTTAAAGTAGGATACCCAACACTTTTTTTTGACAAGTGAATTGTAAGATGCACTCTAGTGGGTAGAATTAAAACTACTAATGACACCACTGGTTCCTGGTAATTACAGGGTGGAAAGTAATATGCGATGTAATCGTCAAGCCCTAATTTTCTCATGGCTTTAAAGAGTATAATTTGTGATGACCTGTAAATATTTGTTGAATAATTAATTATGAATTTTACATGCATGTATTTAATGATACTGTAGGGTTATTTTTTGGAGGAAAGATTTCCCCAAGGGTGATGAGTAACAGTGCTTAACTCATTTTGATTGTGACAAAGGACAAAGAAAAGTGACAATATTGCAAGGGAAATGATTTTAGAAAAGTTAGGTTATAGACAAGTAAAATCCTATTGACTTTTAAAAAACACTTAGAAATATTACTTCCACCAATGTTATTCTTTAGATTTGAGCTGATAGTGTACCCCTCCCCAACATTTTATTATGAAAAAATTCAAACATACAGCAAAATCGAAATAGTTTTACCACGAATATCTGTATGCTCATCACCCATATCTGTCCATTTACCCATCCCTCTGACCATCTATTAAAACATCTTATTTTTGGTGCAGTTCAGAGCAAATTGCAGACTCCTTGGTAGTATTTTTAACAATCCATTTTTCATTGGAAAAGAAACATGTTTTGTGGAGGTTGGGTTGATATATAAGTTATATATATATATAAGTTATATATTTCCATATTGCATGCAAAAGTTTGAAGTGGAGTTAGTGAAATTTTCAGCCTAATTAAATAGGACCCAAAGTCTTCCCGGGCTCTCTCCTTAGACTTGAAATGATATGTTATTATCATGTGCACTATCTTAGACAGATACACTGCTGACACATCTTAAACTTTTGAAAGTGTAAAGAAAGACACAGAAATCTCTCCAGGTATTTCAAACAGGAAGAGCTTGAACGGAGAATTCAAGGCTGAGGGAACAAGTATCAGAGAAAGCCAACTCTAATTTTTAGGAAACCAGGAAGTGTAGGGATCCCAGGGGATGTGCCACCTATGATTTCAGCTGCCTGAAGTACTGAGGTGGATGGTTTGCTGGAACATGCTGGAAGCTGCTGGCAAAGCCTCCTGCTTCCCTCAGCTGAAGCCCTAATATCTGTGGCTCATTGCTTTAGAGTCAATATGACTGCTCTGCTTCTCGTGCTCTCCCATGTCTCCCAGGAGGCCTCTCATTGGCTGAATCTAACCTGGACCCTGCCTGGAGCGTTCTGGGAAATGTAGTTCCTGGGCTACAAGCCTCTGCTATACAGGGCCAAGGGCATTACCAACAATAAGCACAAGGGTATTTACCAGTAGGAAACTTTATATATATAATTCTGTATCTAGCATGTTGAGAAAAGTAGTTAGCCACTTCCATAGTTTTTCATGGAATATATACAGTATTCTAGTGTCATTTGGTGATACAAATGATAGTATTTTGCTATTGCAAATGTTCAGAATTAAAATCCATGACTTGTATCCTGTCCTATTAAACTTTAATAAATTCACACTGACCAAAGAAATGTGTTCGGGCGGATGGACGCATGACTGGAGGAAAAAGAGCTTATATAATGATGCATCCCCAAAGTATATGTTTTCAAATGATCTCTTAAGGGGCCAGGGGTGGGAATCTTTCCAAAGTGCAAAGGAGAACGGGGAAATGATGGACTGACACAACATGGAGTTGTGTTTACTGGGAAGGACTGTCTGGCCTGGAGCCCTGTGGAATCATTTATGGCCCTGCTTCTGCCCCCAGGGCTCTCCAGAATTCCATGTTAGAACTGCATAATCAGGTTAATACACATTTTGGACAGATTTGAGCTCAAAGGACACCTGGCCCTTCTGGCATGGATGTCTGCTGTGTTCTGCCTTCCAAATATACAACCCCCTGGCTTGGGCAGCTGCACCCTGACTTTCCTTCCTCATTCTAGACAATGGTGGGGTGGGGTGATGGGTGACACATGGCCTAGGCCTGGGCAGTCTGTGTATTTCTCTTTCGGACAGTCATTTATCTCAGGATGGGTGCTTGACTTGGGTCAAAGAAGAAACCCCAAGAGGGTCTTTTTTTGGAAAGATGCAGACAGAGATGCTCTCTTTTCACTAGCGTGGCTCAGCTGCTGGGATATACTTTAGAGATGCCACAGCTATGTTTCCTTAAGCCCTATAAGGGGAGCGCTTGCTGAGAACAAAGCCCAGCAGTGATACAGGCTGTGTGTGCAGGCTCACACATGCAGGCATGGAGCTATATGGTGATAGGGTTTATACTCTGAATCCAGCTGTGGCTACAGCTGGCATTAGGCTGGGCATTTTACTTTTATGAGCCAGTTAGTTCCCCCCCACACTTTTTTTTCTTTTTCAGCTGAGTCAGTTTGATATATCTGTCACTTGCAACTAAATGTGTCTTACACACCACTTATTTAAAAAACCAAAAACCTGAGTCCATTCTATAATTTTACCATAGGGCACCTCTTTTGGACTTAGTTAGATGTTTCTGCATTGAGACACTGCCACCCCACCTCCCTTTTTGGTGTCCACCTGGGCTGTAACCCCCTAAAAGCAGACTTGGCATCCTTTTCTTCAGTACCTTACAGAACTGTAAGCTCTCCATAGCAGGAATCGAGTCTACTTTAAATGAATAAATAGCTCCTCTCTCTGCTTTCAGGATTTACTTCTGGGCTGTGACTAATTGAAGCCCCGTAAAAGTTAGGGGTCCCCGACACTTACCTTCACAATGTCCTCGGCACAGGTCACCTCAGCCTCAGAACTTGCTTAAGGTTCCTATACCTCCTGGCTACATTGTGAACACCAAGCTAATGTGACTCTTTTCCAACCTACTCCTGTTTGATGCCTCTGGCTCAGATCACACACAAACAAAATCCCTTTTTAATTTTCAATCTCTAGTGTGAAGATTGGCCACCATCAGATCATGTAATAACAGTGCCCAAATTGAAACATATAAATATGTGTTGCTTCCAGTCCTTTATAAGGGGGTTGCAAAGTAATTGCAAGCATGCAAGAACAAAGCCATGAGAGAATCACTGTGTGGTCTTATTAATGTCTCTTTCATCAAGTCATTTTTGTCAGACTCTGTGTGTGTGTGTGTGTGTGTGTGTGTGTGTGTTTTCCATTTTGGGCATTGGAGTTGGTTCATTCAGATTTGCATTACATAGAGGGAGAGCTGTGTTAGTGTTATGATTCCAAGACCTTCAAATCATCACCAGGCTGTGCAATTGTAAAATGTGATGTGATTGGAAAAGTGGAGCTTGTTCCAGCTGAACTTGGCTTTGGATTCCTATGATTTTCTGGTAATAGATGCTGTGCTTCCTCCCCCCACACTCCCACGCCCTTTCTTTTCTATGCAACATCCATTACTCTACTTCCTGGTACTCTACTTTCTGATTTTCCATGGAATCTGCCTCTTCCTAACTCCCAGTCCACAAGGTTTGGATGGAGCAGATTCCATTTACCTGGTCTGCTCTTTCCTCAGACAGCCACATGGTTTGCCCTGCACTTCATTCTGGTCTCTGTTCAAATGTCAGTTCTCAAAGAGACATTCCCTGGTCACCCTCACTAAGATAGCATTTCTGACCCTTTTAGTCACATGAGCTAATACATCCTACCTTGTGTAGTAAGCACCTTTGAGTTAGGTTTCTGTTCCTCACCGGTAAAGAAGTCCAGATGGGAATGGTGCATTTGTTCAAGCTCCTTCAGTGTTTGTTCTCGCTCTGCTCCAAGGTCCTAGCACTCTGACCTCACCAGGGGCTGGTCCAGCATCCCCACAGTAGAGCCCTTGGGTAGTTCCCTGTCCTAGGCCTGAGTTGGAGCTACAGTGCCTGTCTGCTCTCTGCCAGGTAACTTAATGGAGATTTAGTGGGAGGCTATGCAGAGAGATGATGTGCCTGGATGTGTAAAGTAAAGACAAATTCCAAGTGGGGGTACCCAAACTTCCCTCTGACCTGAAGGGGCCAGGAAGGTTCGTTCACCCTGTCATTTGGTATACACACATCGGGTAACGTGACAGGGATATAAAGTGTAGGAAAGGGGGCCTGGTGTTACTACCACTAAAATTCCATTCTCCAGGAGCTCAAAGCCCTGAGAGGCTGGATATGTTAGGAAACTCTCCAGCAACTGATAGCAGATACGTACTGAGACCTTTCTCCATTCATCCATCTGCTGATACTTCTGATAAATGCAAATCTTTGCATTGTCTTAGCTCTTGAAATGGCACTTGTGTAATGTATTTAATTACCTGTACTCCCTCTGTCTTCCAAGCTACCATGAGGCCTTCTTTGTTTTGTTTTTTATTTTTCTGTTTTTTTTATAGTCTAAATATGTAGCATAGGGCCTCAGTCAATAATAATAGTTGATAATTGTCAAGTTAATAGAATAATAAGTAACAATCATTGACTGTCTACAATGGCCAGGCATGGTTCTAATCCCATTACATATATAAATTTATTTAATCTTCATAACAATATTAAGGGGGTAGTTAGTACTATTTCTTTTTTTTGTAGATGAAGAAACTGGCTCACAGAACTATTTAGTGACTTGCCAGAAATCACACAGCTGGCAAGTGGAAGAGCTTGGACTTGGGCCTGTATGTATCTATGCAATATTCACTTTAGTAATGTGCAAAAATAATACAGTAGTCGTATATTTTTGCTGTGTCACCTAAACATATATTAGAATGTTTGTAACAGAGTGTCATAGGCTGCTTATCTACTGCATATTTACTGAACCATGCTTATGTGTAAATGGTAAGTATTAGAGAGATTTAAAGATGGTAAGTTAGCTTCAGGATCTGAGAAGCTTACAGTCTAGAGTTAGCGATAGAAATCTATTCACAAAGAGGTCCTATGAGGCGATGGGACTGAGTGTTATAGTAGAGATACAGTTCTGTTGAAATGTATGGGAGATGGCGGTTGATGCCGGTCTCTGCCAGGAGAGAGCTCTGAGAAGAGGTGGAAAAGGCAGGCGAGTGAGAGGGAGAACCATGTGATCATTGACCTAGGAGTAGGGCATCTTCCTGTGTGAAGTTGATGCTTCACAACCTGAGGCCTTGTGTTCCCTCCAAGCCAGTAGATTAGATGACAAATCATTGATAAGAACAGCATTGAACAAATTACTGACGGGCTTAAACTTTGAAAACACCTCCTAGATCCCAGGAGGTAAAACTGACATCAATAAAGAGAGTGTCTAAGGTGATTGGCCAGGACTGGTTTGAGGTTGACAAGGTGGATAACTGGCTCCCAGCAAACATGGAGATGTGCCTCTGAAGCCTAATCTGGGCTGGAGCTGCCTGAAAGGGGAATCACCAGGCCTTGGCTCTCTGGTTGTCTGGGGCTCTGAGCAGGAAGCCACGGGGCCCAGAGAGGAGTGTGTCTGGGGAGGCCCCCTCTGTGCAGCTGTGTGTGCACAGACACCCCCACACATCAAAACAACTTGCTGTCTGTACTTTTTGGAGTGAACCCTTCTTGGATAGTCAGCACTTTAAACAGATTTATTGCATTAAAGAAGTTCTTAAACTGTTTTTTCCTCTTGGGAAAATGTGTTTAATCCAAAGAAGTACTTCTATATCTTCAGTGAATTTAAGACTCATGTGAGAAGCTTTAAATGCAGATTCGTGGGCCCCACTCAGAGGGTTGATTCAGTAAACTTAGAGGAGGACTGGGGCGCTGAAATTTTAAAACTATCCAACTCTCCTCCCCACCTCCACCTGCCAGACAGTTTCTAGCCAGAGAGGTTGTAGAATCTCATTTTGAGAAGCCATGGGCCAGAGCACAAATTTCTGAATGAGGGTATATAAGATATACCTCTACTGAGCAGGAAGAGAATATTAGAATGTGTCTTCTAAAATATCTATCTTTGTATATGTTTTATAATATATCAATTCATAGTAGAGGAATAGTACATCAAGATAATGTACACAATAGTGATATTTATGTAATTTGTATATAAATGTACCGGTTTGCAGGCATATGCTAACTTTTTTGCTAATAAGAATGTGCATTTAAAAACATTCAGACAGTTTAAAGGAAATTTGGGGGATTTATCTTGCTGAAATAGGCCAAGCATATTGTGTCACAGATAATTAGAGGAAATAGTAGCAGGTATTACACTTCATTTATAATTAGTGAATAATAAGTGTTATTATAAAGGTGCACTGCTGAGTTATGCTTGCATTGCCCCTCTCTCTCACCTCTCTGTTTCCAGGAGACCATCTCCCTGTGATTGCAGCAGGGACTGCTTCATTACCTGGTAGCTGGACCTCTTGATTAGACTGGGTTCCTCTGAGGCAGAGCCAGTGTGTCCTTATTCAGCTTTGTGTCTCTGTCCCCACCACAGCATCTGGGTCCTCCAATGTTTGGTAACTAAATGAAGGAGAGAGAGAGGGAAGGACTCTAACCTTTGCTTTCTATCATTGTCCTTGGCATAATGGGAGGCATAAACAAGAACAACTTGTGTTTTGGCAAAGATAAATGGTTTTTCTCTATACAGTTCTTTTCAGTCTAATATGCCATCTGATCAGAAGGTCTCTGTTCCCTAGGGAACTTCTCTTTGAATGGAGACATAGACTCACAGGACCTGGTTTGGGTTCCAGCTCTGCAGTGACCTTCATATAATTTGCTCTTCCTCAGGGGTTGGGGTGGGTGTCTCAGTTTCCCCATCGGTGAAATAAGGAAGTTGGAGTGTCCCAAACTCCAGGGATTCCTGTTTTGCCTTCATAATTTTTGTATCACCTATTGAAATGTTGAACAGGATTTTTTCTTTACTATAATGAATTCCTTAAGTTTACTTTAAAAGCAGCCTTTTTAAAATCACTAGCGTTGGAGGAAAACCAGCTGGCCATAAAAGAAGACACATAAGGCAGTAGAGTGAACCCGCAACAGCCTTGCTCAGTTCTAGCTCACTGCCATGGCCCACAGGGCTTGGAGCCAAGGGCCCGTGGGGAGAGGGGGATGAGTCCAGATTGGAAAGGCCTTAGAGGTCCAGAACACTGGGCTGAGACTTTCCTTCTCCTTGTCTCAGTCATGAGGCTGGAAGGGGAGGTACAAAAGAAATACTTTCCTCTCTCTGAGGTTCAGTATTATTTAATACGTTGTCTAGTGACTACCTGCTGTAACTTCCCAAAGTACCTGAATCCCTACACAGTCCCCACTGGCCTCAGCCTCTGACCCTGGAGGATTCCAGGATTCCAGGCTTTTTTTTTTTTACCTTAGCTGGGACATGATTAGTTACTGGGTCTCTCATGTTACCCTTTATTTTTTCTTTTTGCAAAATTGCATGTTTAGTGTTTGAATCACAGCTTCCCAGGAAACCAGGTGTCTCTTACAGCTGTTTTCAGCTTAAATAAGGGTTTGGAAAGATCCCACTCGTATCATGACATCTGTCCTCCCATGCCAGGATTTATAGGATCCTGCCCTGTATCTATGGACTGAGTGTACTTCCTGCCTTAGACCCTTGCTGGGGGCTAAGGAGGGTTAAAATAAATGCTCCCACCCTGGAGGAGGGGGAAGCCTTATCCTTGCTCAAGAGGTTTGATGACCCTGCCTTGAAGTTGGGCTGTTGTTAGTTTAGGCCTGATTTATAGTGATCCTTTTGTAAGTGTCACTTCTTGAGAAGTGCATGGCAGTGGGGAGAGATGACAGGACACAGAGGGCTCCCTGGGTAACAGGTATCATGTGTCTCATCCAGCATCTGGTCCAGCCTAACACCAGGGAGGACAGCAGTCTGAAGAGATCCTTTGGGGCTGTCAGAATAGCCTCCATCAAGGAGCATAACATGGAATCAACTTCTGCTTTAGAATACTAAATGGCCTTTGCCATAGTTTTGTTTCATGTTCATAATATTTAGATGTTAATTGTATTTGGGATCTCTGTGAAACCATTGCCATCACATAATTGTTACCTGTTGTTCTTCTCATGCATCTTTTTAAATTAAGAAACTTTACTTTTAAGAACAGTTTTACATTTTTAGAAAAATTGAGCAGAAAATACAGAGTATTCCCATATGCCTCTTCCCTCCTCCCACTCCATTCGGTGTCTCCTTTTATTAACATTTCGCATTAGTGTGGTACATTTGTTAAAGTCAATGAATGAAGGTTGATATGATATTATTAACTAAAGTCCATAGTTTACATTGGAGTGCACTATTTGTGTCGTACAGGGTCTTAGTCAGTTTGGGCTGCTGTAACAAGGTACTATAGACTAGCAGGTATGTAAACAACGGAAGTTTATTTCTCCCAGTTCTGGAGGCTGGATATCCAAGATCAGGGTGCCAGCATGCTCAGGTTCTGGTGAGTGCCCTCTTTCTGGCTGCAGACAGCTGATGTTTCATTGCATCCTCACATGGTGGAAAGAGAGAAAGCTAGCCCTCTGTCCTCTTCTTATAAAGACACTGATCCCATTCATGAGGGCTCCACCCTCATGATCACTCCCCAAACCCCACCTCTAAACACCATCACAATGGGGATTAGATTTCAACATATAAATTTTGCAGAGATACAAACATTTGGTTCTGTGGGCTTTAACAAATGTGTAATGTCATGTATCTACCATTTCAGTATCATACAGAATAGTTTCACTGCTCTCAAAATCTGCTATGCTCCTGGCAACCAGCAATCTTTTTACTGTCTCTATAGTTTTGTCTTTTCATATAATTGTTTTTGGAACTGTGGTTAGATCTACTTGATTTTGTGTCTCTGAAGTCCTGTGCCTTCTTGTCTTATGTGGAGTGTTGGTAGAGCCTTGACCCCATGTGGAGAGCCCTGCTGTATATTTTCCATGTGGGGTCACCCTGAGGTCCCCCAACCCCTCACCTCTCCTAATCACTCACATAAGGAGGGAGAGGTAGGGAGGCCAGTAGCTGGGCCTGCAAATAGCAAAGATTGGATTAAATCCCTTTCTGCTCAACCCCAGATCTCCCTCTCTTCATCAGTGCACTTTCCTGCTGGTGTGGGCTCTTGATGAAGAAGTGATTTAAATGCTCTTCTTAGGGTTATGATACTTACTCCCTTTTATTTTGGAGATCAGCTGAAATAGAGATCTTTATTCTGCCTTATTAATTATAAGTCCTTTAGATGATAACTTAAGATGATAACTTCAGTTTTTCTGCTGCTCATGTTTCTGTCAGATTTGATAGATGCCTTGTAATAAACACCCTTAACACAGAACCTGCTTATTTCTATGTTAAACATCAGAAGTTTGGGGGACACAGATAAAGAATCAGAAATAACTTGTTTTGGCTGAGTTTTTTTTTTATTATTTATTTATTTATTTATTTATTTATTTGCGGTATGCAGGCGTCTCACTGTTGTGGCCTCTCCCATTGTGGAGCACAGGCTCCGGACGCGCAGGCTCAGCGGCCATGGCTCATGGGCCTAGCCGCTCCGCGGCATGTGGGATCTTCCCGGATTGGGGCGCGAACCCACGTCCCCTGCATTGGCAGGCAGACTCTCAACCACTGCGCCACCAGGGAAGCCCCTTGGCTGAGTTTTTTAAATCACCAACTCCTTCTTCTTTGAAGGCTCTTTTGGGGTCTGTTTACCAGGTGACCCCATGGATCTAGTAAGATGACTCAAGGCTTCCCTCTGCCCCATCCAAGGTAGAACCTCTGCGTCCTTGCCTGGGGACCACTGTGCACACACAGACTGCCTCAGGGCCCTTCTGTGCGTTGCCTGTGGACCCACCTTCCTCTCCCAGACTTTCAGCCCCTAGAAGGCAGGAACCTCTCTCAGGGCCTGGTACACTGTGGGCACTTAATAAATGTATATTCAATAAATGTAATTATATAGGGCTATTTGCTTTTCAAAGCAGGCCTGTATATAGAAAGTCACATCTTACATTTATTCAACTCTCATGTATCAATAAAAAGAAGTTAATGTTTCTTGAAAGAAAATTCCTAGATTGTTCTGCTCTTGGGTTCATTAGAGTGATAAGTTGATTGCAGCACAAGACTTGATTGATCAAGAACACCCTATGTGCCAGCCAGGATATGCACCTGGACCGTAGCTCAGTTCTCTAACCATTCACAGGCCCCTTTGCTGCCTGTGAATGGGCTCAACATAGACAATTATTGTTCTTTTTGGAATTTGGCCTTCATTGTTCTCAACCTGAGTAAGTATTGACATGTTTCGGTGTTCTTTTTTATTTCACTGGCTGGCATTGTGGCCAAAAGAACTGTAATCGTGATTCATTGAAACATTTTAACTGCAAGATAAAATATGTTTTAATTGACAGAATCTCGATATTCAGGTCAAAATGGGTAATTTTCTGGTAATTTTATTGCCAGTCCTCTGATATCTACAATATTATGTTTTAGTTAGAAAATGCTTGATTCCCTGAACTCCCAGACATTTATTTCCTTTTAAATGGAAATTCAAGGCACATTATCAGGAGTCTCTTGTTCACAGAAGAAACGCTGCTATTTCTTTACCCATACTCAAGTTTTTCTCATTCTGTGGATATTGCAAATGGCATGAAAATTATTTGCTCATCCTTTTTTTCTGTCAAGAAGAGATATTTTTGTGTTAGAAACACCTAATTGCCACTCTTTTTTCGATTAGCATCCCGCAGTAGGAAGTAAGAGGCTCCTGGCTCTGTCCCAGTGAGGGAGAGAGAAAATGGATCTGGGGTGGTGATGAGGATGGCGGTGATGGGTGGGGGGAGGGCAGAAAGGCATTTCAGGGAGCAGGGGGCTGAGTTTCTGAGCTGTTTTGCAGTTGGCACTCTCATTTCCACAATCACACTGCAGGATTAAAGAAGAGGGACTTAGGAGTATGGTATGAAGCAGAGCAAGAAGCGCCCACTCCCTGAGCCCACTGAGCCTGTGGATTGAATCTATCCAGGACTGGCCTCTCACAACCATTCGTTCTGAACATTGCGCTTTCTCATTAGGAATCTCTCATTAAGAGACATTCCTAAGAGGCAGCTCCTTTTAGGAATTCTGAAGCAAAGCCTTCCTGGAGCCCATCAGCAGTACCAGCCCATCTGTCACTCCTCCTCCCCACTACCCCTAATGGCTCCCCTGACTCTGCACCAAGCTGTTTGCTCCTTATCTTTCCAGAGCATTGCTGTGTTTATCTTTATTTCACTATGCTCCTTTAATTTTTGTCTGTCTGACTTCTCATTATTCGCTTCCGTATCTTTAAAATCATCAGTGAGCTTCTTTTTTCTTTTTAATTAGATTTAAGCCTCTTTTGTCCACAAAGCTTCCTGCAAAATCACACCACCCAGGGGTCCATCATGGCAGCCTGTAGCCTGGCTTTGTTAGGGGACGTTCTGCCCTGTCCTGGAGTCTCTTCTTTGTTAGATGGATGTCTCTCTCTGTTTAATTGTGGCTTCCTTAAATTCTTACCTCCATTTCCAACCTCAGTACACCTCCTGCATCTGAGCATCAGGAACCCCTGTTCTTTACCCTGCTGTTCAGGTGGTTGCCTTCAGAGATGTGTCTGTGAGTGCTGGCCACCATGATGTACTGGACAGAGAGCCCTCGGGTTTGGAAATGGCCTGTGCAGTTGTCTTGTGTTTTGGCTCTTGATGCAGCTTTTGATGTCTTATGATCAAAGTAGTTGAATTCAGTTGTACCTCCAGCTCTAACTGTGAATCAGGGTAGAGTTAACAGTTCTGCCCAGTGAGCAGGGGTCCCTTCCCTATGCCTGTTCAATCTTCACAACTTTATGGTGAGAGAGTTAAAAGAAAGGCCTTTGAAAGGGAAGTGGACTGCCCCCCTCCCCCCTTTTAAAAAAAGGTGTTCAAATAACTGCACTCTGGCTAGAAACTCCATCTGGGTTTCCAGTTGCCCAATTTAACTTTAGTTCTTATTTTATTTGTTTAAATGGATAGTTCCAATGAGTGTAGTATTTTCCTGATTGAGGCTAATCACTTTTCTCTTCATTATTTTATTAATCCAACCTTTATTAAGTATCTGTTATACTTCAGGTGCTGTGCTAGGCCCTGAGATAGAGAAATGAACATGATAGACATGGTCTTTCCCTCATTGAGCTTAAGCTCTGGGTATCTGGGGACTCAATGTAATTTATGACATTAGGATAAGTGTACAGAGACTCTACCACAGAGGGGTAGAGCATTTTATTGGTTTTTTTATTATGAATTTTTACTGGAGTATAGTCGCTTTACAACGTTGTGTTAGTTTCTGCTGTACAGCAAAGTGAATCAGTTATACGTGTACATATATCCCATCTTTTTTAGATTTCCTTCCTATTTAGGTCACCACAGAGCATTGAGTACTACACAGTACTATATAGTACTCAGTGTTATACAGTTCCCTGTGCTATACAGTAGGTTCTCATTAGTTATCTTTTTTTTAATTTATTTTTTGGCTGCGTCGGGTCTTAGTTGCAGCGCGTGGGATCTTTCATTGCAGCGGGTGGCCTTCTCATCTTTCGTTGTGGCGCACAGGCTTCTCTCTAGTTGTGGTGTGCGGGCTTCTCTCTAGTTGTGGCATGCGTGTTCCAGATCGCGTGAGCTCTGTAGTTGTGGCATGCGGGCTTAGTTGCCCCGCAGCAAGTGCGATCTTAGTTCTCTGACCAGGGATCAAACTGGCGTCTCCTTCACTGCAAGATGGATTCCTAACTACTGGGCTACCAGGGAAGTCCCTCATTAGTTATCTATTTTATACATGGTAGTGTATACATGTCAATCACAATCTCCCAATTCATCCCACCCACCCCCACCCCCTTGGTATCCATAAGTTTGTTCTCTACATCTGTGTCTCTATTTCTGCCCTGCAAATAAATTCATCTGTATCATTTTTCTAGATTTTTCTAGATTCCACATATAAGCGTTAACATATGATACTTGTTTTTCTCTTTATGACTTATTTCACTCTGTGTGACAATCTCTAGGTCTATCCATGTCTCTGCAAATGGCACTGTTTCATTCCTTTTTATGGCTGAGTAGTATTTCATTGTATATATGTACCACATTATCTTTATCCTCTGTTGATGGGCATTTTGGTTGCTTCCATGTCTTGGCTATTGTAAATAGTGCTGCAATGAACATTGGGGTGCATGTATCTTTTTGAATTATGGTTTTCTCTGGGTGAATTATGGTTTGCTTACGAGTGGGATTGCTGGGTCATATGGTTGTTCTATTTTTAGTTTTTTGAGGAACCTCCATACTGTTCTCCATAGTGGCTGTATCAATTTACATTCCCACCAACAGTGTAGGAGGGTTCCCTTTTCTCTACAGTCTCTCCAGCGTTTATTGTTTGTAGACTTTTTGATGATGCCCATTCTGACTGGTGTAAGATGACACCTCATTGTAGTTTTGATTTGCATTTCTCTAATAATTAGTGATGTTGAGCATCTTTTCATGTGTTTGTTGGCCATCTGTATGTCATCTTTGGAGAAATGTCTATTTAGATCTTCCCAAGGGGTAGAGCATTTTAGGTTCTTGTAATCTAAGCTGCAAAATAATTCACACTTTCCCAATTTGTGCATGCTTTCCTGGAGCACAGTCAGAGACATCTAGAAGTTTCAGGATGACTGACTCAACACTTCTGTTTTCAGCGTAGCCTGTTACATCCTCTTGCTCACATCCCAGGTAGATGATCGGCAGGAGAGAGCTTTCCAGTTCCTTGAAACATTAAGTCTTGTAAAATGTTGTGAATTTTGTGGGACCTCTGTCTTGAAGGTATTCTCTACCTGTCTGCCTACCTGCAGACAGGTAGAGAATGCTAATGTAATTTAATATTTCCTTTGTAGTCTCATCAGTGACTTTTAACATCCATTGGTTGTGACACAATCATTTAGTAAGGCAAACAGAGGTGGTTTGCTTCTGGGTCAGAGGTTGCCAGACCGGTATGGATTTTGAGTTCTTGAGTTTGATTTTTAAACATTTTCTGTCTCCCTTTTTCTTGTCATAGAGTCATTGGTGGCTTCTTGCTGCTGCTTGCTGCCATTTTCTATTTTGTTAGAATGGTGTTCAAACCAAAAGTCAAAAGACCTTCACACATTTATGTTCCCTGCTGTGTACAACCCTTTAGTTCTCAGCTTTGTCTCCATTTTGAACATTCTAGGTAACCAAGGGTAGTTGGGATGTAATAACTTTAAAGAGTGATTAATCCCAACAGTTTGTGTGGGTTTACCTTGTGTTACAATGTAACAAACTCTTTCAACAAGCCAGTTTGTAGCCTCCTTTTTAGACTCACTCTCACCACCAAGCACATTAATTTTTGTGGATACAGTTCTTGGAAACAGAGCACTGGCCCCCCTGCCTACCACCCTGTATTCAAAGCCATGCCTGCTGCCAGGTGACTTTTGTAAAGCACATCCCAGTTACATCATCCTTTGCTCAGCTCCCTCTTGGCTTCCCACAGTATGGTCTTCAGCTACTCATCCTATTCACCTTAACTCATGCTGGATGTTTCCTCTTCAAAGTCTGATTTCCCCTTTGTAGTACTTCTCTCGGAGCCTGGAGCAAAGTCTCCTTCCTCCTGGTCCTCATGGCTCTTGGCACTTTGCTTTTGATGACCTGTACTGCATTGATACATGGATATATGTGCTGTTTTTATTTCCCCAGTTGAGGACAGGCCCTTTATGAGCCCAGGGCATTCTCCTTTATTCTCGTAATGCCCTTGCACTTGGTATAGTGGAAGGTCATACAGCACAGGGGTTAGAGCATAGCAGGGACACCTGATTTCTCGTTCTGCCTCTGCCTCTTTGCCCCTCATTCTGCAAGCTATTTCATTTCCATGAGCCGCTATTGAGCCATTTGCAAGATAGAGGTGATAGTATCACCTACCTAATAGGATGGTTGTGAGGATAGAGTCCAGGGTCCAGTACAATTAAAGACAGTGATGTGGTGTTGTTGGTTGTATGATTACTGCTAGTATTAGTATTACTATTACTTCTACAAGATATTCATTCAATACTTGTTAAAGTGATTTGAATCTGAACAAATTGGTCTGTGTCAATCACAGACATAAACCTGGGGAATGTCAATTGTAACTCATGGGGTCACCAACACATAAGCCAACATGTGGAAAGGTCACAAACAAAAAATTGGTGACTACTAAGGTTTTTAAAGGTTCCTCCCAACCAGATCAGGCATGTCCTTGTCCCTGGGGCAACAGTAGAGGCCACCCTGTATGGGATGGCACACAGCTCCAGCAATTTGGGGTTATTCCAGAAATTACCATGTGTCTCCCGAATATGTCACTTTCAGATGTGAGTGGGAGGGAAGGCAGTGGTACTTTACTCAAAGGTATCCATAAACGTTAGAAACAACCAGTTCCAGAAGTTTGGAATACAGCTGTGATAGTAAATCCTAATAACGTTCTGGCCAGTAAATCTGGTGGTTTTCTAGTCACCTCATTTAAGTCATGTGGTTAACTTACTGATATAAGCCAGAAACAGCAGGACAGTGAGGGCAGCAGAATTTCTGTGAAGCTCTGAAAGAAACTCAGAGATGGAAATTTGAAGTTGTTAGACAAGGTAGCTGTCCCCTCCTGGCCGGTGATCAGCAGCTGAATGCAGAGTCTTGGAGCCAGGCTGACGTAGGTTTGACTCCTGCCTCTGCCCCTACCAGTGGTGTGGCCCTGGTTCAGCAGGTGTGGGTGTGTGGAGGTTCAGGAACGCTGTTTTATAAAGCCGCCACCCTGCCCCCACTTCCCAGTTGTTTTTGATTATCAGCTAAGATTGGCAACCACAGCTCTAACAAAGGTGATGTAAGTGGCAGGGCATTTTGGTGAGTAACCTAGCAACTGTCTCCCCCAGCATTGCAGTAGACCAGAGTGATGTCTGAAGATGCCAGCCTCAGCTCTGGAACCTGAAATGACCCCTTGGAAATGTTCCCCTCTCCCTGGCAGGCTTCAGGGAGGGCAGTGGAGTGGGGTGATGAGATTCTGGAGCTATTGGCCAAGCTGCCTCCCTGCAGCCTTGGGCTTTTTGCCATCTTGTCCTGGTAGAAAAGTCAGGCCAACTAGCCTTACTCCAGGTGAGGTGGGGGAGCCCCAGAAAAGGCCTCTCCAGGTACTGCTCCATCCTTGAATAAGGAGGACTATTCTTCCATCTAGAAGTCTTCCTACCAGGGTGCTTTTTATCATGTTGGTCCAAGTTTCCCATTACCCCTAATTGCCTCCTTTGTCTAGCTTAGGCCATTATTTTCTTTCCCCTTTGGTGTTTACTCTGTCAAATACTTAAGGGCAGTTATCATGTCTCTTTAGCCAAGCTACACATGTTCAGGATCCTTTTCATCCTTGCAAGTAAATCTCAGCCTTCCTGCCCCTCAACACCTACTCATATGTCCTATGCAGTGTTTGCTTTGGATTGGATCGTGGAAATAGAGGAATTTTTCCCTTTAGAATTATTGGCCACAAACACTAACACAGGGAATTAAGGAGACATGGTCCGGTTTACTGTTGTTTTAAGTACAGCACAGGGCCTTTTAGTTCCCCTGATGATATCTCTTTAAATTGAATTTAAGGCATAGGCAAAAGTCAGCAATGACTAGTGTTCCCATTACTTTAAAGCTTATAAACTATGAAGGATATTTTTAAGGCCTAAAACGAAAAAAGAAAAAAAATGCAAGTATAATAAAACATGACAAACAGTGCTGTGGTGAGCTGCAAGTTTAATGGGGTTCCAGTGGTTTCTATCCATGGACCCCTCCCGAGTGTCTTCGAGTCTCTTTATTGTGCATTTAGGGTTTCTGTCAGTGCTTTTACTTCTCAACAAAGCCAATTTAACTCATGCAAAATCAGCCAAAAGGAAAAAAAAATGGGCAAAAGTATTTAAATATTACACTTAATTCCACTTGTCATTCTCCTCATTGGCTAGAGTGTGAGATCTAAGACCTATGTCCTCGGGCTACTGGGTTCTCACATGCCTCTCCCTGAGCTTGAGTGGGATTCCAGTGTTTAATGATACATATCTTTTGTACAACATGGTCCTCAAATGTAAGCTAATTACTTTATCTTTTACTCAGCAATAACACAAACAAAAATCATTTGCAAAAGCAGAGAGGAAAATGACTCTGTTGGACTTACTGAGTGATGGCTTATCAGTTTCCATTTCTTCAACAATATTTATTGAGGACATTCTCTGACCTGCGTATACTTCTGGACAGTGGAGATACTGTTGTAAACAAACTTTATAGGTGTGTGTGTGTGTGTGTGTGTGTGTGTGTGTGTGTGTGCATGCATGCACGTGTACAAAAAATAATAAGGATGCTTCAGAGAATGAAAATAACAGGATATAAGAGAGTGATTGGGTGGTGGTCTCCTTAGAGTGGGGATCAGGGACAGTCTCTGCAGGTGAGACACAGTGAGACACTGGGATCAATATGAAGGATGAGGTTGAGGAGATGGACAAAGCTTGGGTTATAAACAGCTTTGCAGGCCAGGGCTAGGAGAATGGATTTTACTTGAAGTACAGATGGAGGCCATTGAAAGTTTTCAAGCAGTAAGAGATATGATCTGATTTACATGCTGGTTATTCCAGCTGCTGTGGGGAGACTAGTCTGCAGGGGGTGAGAGTGGAAACTAGGCTAGCTAGGGGGCGCCTACATTCATCAGTTTTTAATGGGTTGAAAACTTATGTCTACGTTCATCAATGAAGAGTTCTGGGAATGGGGCAGTATCAGTAGAGATGGAGAGAGGTACAGTCAGGGTACATTTTAAGTTGGAGTCGTTGGAAATTGCTCATAGATTGGCCCTAGGGTGTGTGTGGGGGGGAAAGATGAGGGAAGGAGAGAAACAGATGATAACTCCTAGTCTTTGCTTTACATCCTCTGTTCTGCTCTGGCCACCCAAGTTTGAGATATATATTAGACATGTAAGTGGAGAAGTAAAAGATGCCATTGGCTCTATGAGGATTAAGCCAGGGCAGAAGTCTGGGCTGGTCATGGAGGCTTGGGAGGATTGGCATATAGGTGGTATATTAAATCATTGTTACTGAGAAGAGTCTGCAGGTGGAGGAAAGGGGAAAAGAGCCCAGTTGGCCTATGTATCTTTTTTTACCTCATTCACTCTGGTTAGACTGGAAACTCCATTTTACAAGTATACATATAGCCAAACTCTTCACTGCTCTGCTCCCATTGACTGCTCTGAAGGCTGGGGCCAGTGACTGTGGAATTGCTTAGCTCTTGGTCAGTAGGATATTTGGAGGTCCACAAGGGCTGGCTGGATCATCCTGGTATGATATCATTACAAATTGCAGAGGTCCCTTCTGATGTGCTCTGTGGTGACAGTCCCCCAATGTCCAGATCTGGAGGGCAGGTCCCAGAATGACATCTGGACAGCTTGTTCCAAGGTTAGGATCAACACAATGTAGGTTAGTTGTCCCCAGAGAGAGAGCTCATAGAAGGAAGCTGAGCTGAGCTAATGGTGTTTCCTAAAATAATTTTCATTTTCTTTTTTGGTCATCTGTGTTTAGGCTGCTGTTCCCTACCTTTGTTGCATTGTATAAGAATGAAAAACTGTCTTTTAGTCTCACTTTTTCTCTTTGCTGAGAACTTCCAGAACTCTGTGCCAACATGAATGCTCAGGTCGCTGCAAAGACGCGGCTGATTCAGTTTTTTGAACCTAATAAATCTTTATTGGCACTGAGGTCTAACTTTGACACAGCGTGGTGAGTTATTCCTTGGCAGCCATTCTTAGGCACTGCATTCCTGTCCCTGTGAAACCCTTTGTAAATAATGTGGGCTGGCTCAGAGATGCTACCAGCACAGCAGAGTCTGTGAGTAGTGTTAAAGGATAAGGTGTGGATGGGATGGTAGCCTTAAAATATAAGGAGTGGGATTCCCTGGTGGCGCAGTGGTTGAGAGTCCACCTGCCGATGCAGGGGACACGGGTTCGTGCCCTGGTCCAGGAAGATCCCATATGCCGTGGAGTGGCTGGGCCCGTGAGCCATGGCTGCTGAGCCTGCGCTTCCGGAGTCTGTGCTCCACAACAGGAGAGGCCACAACAGTGAGAGGCCCGCGTACTGCAAAAAAAAAAAAAAAAAAAAAAAGGAGTATTCAGTACTAAATGTCAATGAGTATCCTCCCAAAAATATTGAACAATTTTTGTTGGTGCTGTTTATTGAAAGTGGACCATATGAATCTAAAAAGTCTTTAACAGTGGAATTAATTTTTTAAAATTGCATTCCGGCAGTGTTAGTGCTAGTCAAAACACTTTCAGGGATGATATACACTCTTGATTCATAAATCTCCACCAGCACTTCCTTATTTTAGCTTTTGTGTCACTTTTCTCCCTGGGTTTTCTGGCAGACCAAATTCTTCCTGGCAACTTCCCAAAAACACAGTTGCAGAAAGTTTAGGCCCTTTGTTTTGTCATCCTAGAGATGTATGTAGGACCCCCTCCTTGTGGGCTGCCATGATTGAGGGCTCACCATGAAATATGACCACAGTTGCCTCCTCCCTTACCTAAGCATATTCTCTACATGCAATCCAGAAATTATGCTCCTTGGTATTTAATCAAATGACTTAAAACTTATGTCTACACAAAAGCCTGCACACAACTATTTATGGCATCTTTCTTCATAACTGCCCAAACTTGGAAGCAATGAAGATTCTTCAGTAGGAGAATGGATAAACTGTGGTACATCCATACAATGGAATATTATTTAGTGATAAAAAATGAGCGTCAAGCTACGTATGCTAAGTGAAAGAAGCCACTGTGAAAAGGCTATATATTGCATGATTCCAGCTATATGACATTCCGGAAAAATCTAAACTATAGAGACATTAAAATAATCATTGGTTACTAGGGCTTTGGAGAGAGGGAGGGATGAATAGATGGAGTACAGGGAATTTTTTGAGTGGTGAAACTATTCTGTATGATACCATATGGTAGATGTATGTCATTACGTATTTGTCCAAACCTATAAAATGTACAACACAAAGAATGAACCCTAATGTAAACTATGAACTTTAGTTAATAATAATGTATTGGCCTATTAGTTGTAACATATGTACCATACTAATGCAAGCTGTTAATAATAGGGGAAATTGGGCAGGGGGTGGGGGTTGAGGTGGTAGATGCGAGTTCCCTGTGCTTTCCCCTCAATTTTTCTACAAACCTAAAGCTTCTGTAAAAAGTAAAATTTATTTTTAAAAAAGTAAAATGCTGTAGAAACATAAAAGGTTGCAAGGAGAGGAGTGATCATGTCTTTTTGTCATTGGATTTTTTTAAAGTATTATTTATGTCTGAGCCAGAATTCATTAAATTATTTCTTTGTGAAGAAGAATAAGTGGTTTCATTTAAGTAACAAAAATGTTCTCCCTCTGAGGCCA
The DNA here is from genome assembly GCF_964341445.2 of Mesoplodon mirus. NCBI lineage: Eukaryota > Metazoa > Chordata > Mammalia > Artiodactyla > Ziphiidae > Mesoplodon > Mesoplodon mirus. Next base: position 34,726,599 of record NC_138988.1, on the reverse strand, counting down.
CAGCTGCAAGAAGGACAGACTGAGACATTTTGGCATTAACATTCAGTGTCCAAGTGAGTTGCTTGGGCAGGCCACTCAATTTCTCCTTGCCCTGGTTTCATCATCTTTAAAATTAGGACAATAATGCCTGAGGATACTTAAAATCATAGGCTTGTGGAAGCATAAGAGGGGTGCCTCATGGCCCTTGAACAATCTCCTGAAATGTGAGGCATCCATGGGAGAGCTACTGGGGCGAGGCACCTCCCTGCTGGCCCTTGGTTTCCTTATTGAAAAATGATCCTGTTGTTCCCTCCAGCCCTGGTGTTCAGTAATTCCTATGCTGATACTTAGTGTGTGAAATTGCCTATGAATCAACACCACGGCAAATTGGGTATCAACCAGAAGCAAGTAAGAGGACCAGTATTCAGTTATTAAAAGTCAAAAGGTAGAGGGAAAAATCTGGGAAGCAAATAAGATAATTAATTTTAATGGTTTATACTTGGTATTGGTGGGATATGTTTTAGGATAATTTCCTTCCCTGCTGCCCTCCCATAACATTCCCCATATCCTTTCATTCAGTCATCCCTTTATGTTGTCTGAAGAGTCCCCAGTAAATAATATGGGGTGGAGAGAGAGATAGGAGAGTATATTTAGTATCTTCATGATATATGCATTATGGGAGAAATAACCTCGTATTAAACAGAATGTATTGCACCAGATTTGAGAAACTAATAGGAAAGGATTCAGAGTCTGTCCTCAAATTAGTCATCCAAGGTCATGAATTCAAATGGGAAGTCTAGCTTCCTCCAGGATTATGTTGCTTAGCACCAGGTTTAGAATAAATCAAACTGTATGGGATGATTGAGTTATTATTTCAAATATTCTCTGGGCACAAAGGCCTGGGGGATAAACTTTATGGGAGAGGCTGCTTAAACACTGAGCTGGTCCCGGCAGTATAGAATTTGTCAGGCAGGGGGGTGTTTCAGCATGTTTTGCAATGTAGAAATATAAAAAACCCTGATGTGCAGCTCAAGGGAGTGGGGTGGAGGATACACTGAAAGGGTCCTGGCAAGTGCCAAATGGGAACTCTGTATAGCTTTGGGCTAGATTATAAAAGATAACTTGTGTCATGCTAAGGAATGTATCATGGAGTATTTCCCAAGGTACATCCTCTGGGATGCAAGTTCCAAGTGATACTCTATGGGAATGGAGGGTTCTGTGGTCAAACGTGTTTGGGAAATGATTCTTGCTCCTTGATAGCTGCCTAGTGCCATTAGTGTACGGTCCTCAGAAGTCCTGCGGTAAAGGATTCCTTAACTTTGTCATAGCTGAAGCGGGCATTTCTCAAACAAATGGTATTGAAGATAGTAGTACCCTTCTATGCATAACTCACTCCTGGGTATCTGGGCTAATACCAGAGTATCCTGGATGTAGATTTGGGGTGCTGCTCTAGCCAGTGGGGGCACATAAGGTTTGACAGGAGAAGGGCCTGCTCAGATCTCTGGGGTAAGGATCTGGAGGCAGGTGGAGGATGGAGTGGGAAGAAGGACATGTTTTGGAACACCATCCTGAGAACCAAAGGCTGTGCCAGTGCAAACATTATGAGGGGCCTGGCCATGTTTTCTGAGACCTAGGTCAGGAGTCTGCAAACGACAGCCCATGGGCCCAATCTGGCTGGTCTACCAACCTGTTTTTATAAGTAAGGTTGTGTCGGAACACAGCCATGCCTGCTCCCTCACATGTTGTCTTTGCACTGTAACGACAGAGTTGAGGAGTTGAGCAGAGACCATGTGGCCTGCAAAGCCAAAAATACTTACCATCTGGCCCATATATATATATATATATATATATATATATATATATATATATATGTATATATATATATATATATATATATACACACACATATATATATATATATATATATATATATATATATATATTTATAGACTCAAAATCCCAAATACCAAATTCTAGGAATTAGCCCTAACTTGAATGTTGAATACAAGTGGCAGAGACTGGGATTGTCCTCTGCCTTTTCAGCTCTGAAGGTCCAAGAGAACTGAAGACCTCCCTTCATGTCTGGTAGGCTCTGTTACTGCTCCCATGGTGGGACCCAGGTTGCAGGGGCATCAAGAGGCTACTTGTGTCTTTGAATTTTGAGCCCTGTAAGCTATCAGTCATTACCTTTGGCACTGCCTCAGGCTATATCACACCTCCCTAGGAATCCAGCTACAGTTTCTGGTTCCTCTGAGCCCAGTTTCCTCCACGCGCTGTTGATACTGGCAGACATTGTCTCCTCTCTCCCTTGGGGAGCAACTTTCTACACATATTTCTTGGGACATACATATTTATACACCATGTGTAATGTAAAGTCTTGTGATGATAAAGTATGTGGTTGTCCCAAAAGGTAGAGTGGAGCCACTTAACTCCACTACTCCCACAGGACAGACGTATGTGGTCCGTGCAAGGCCTGGGCTGCCCAACACCCAGTATATGTTTTATTTTATTTTTGTCTCATCTGTGCAGCTGTCTAAAAATCTGAAAATGTTTTATTTCAGTGGTATTGATGCCTTTGAGAGTCTACTAAAGTTAGGGGGAAAAAAGGGAAGATGTATAAGCATTGCTAATATCTGTCACTTTATTTATGGTAGCAAGTGTTTAACAGAATCCCATATTTTCAGAGAGCTGCACACAAAACATAAAAAATTTAATGTTTCTTAGCTGTGAAACATGCCAGTGAAAAAGTTCACCCCAATCATGATTTGAATATTTGCTTTTATAGAAAGTTAAGTACCAGAAAAGAATTCCACAGCTTATAAAATAAGGGGTCATAAATGAAGTGCAAAAGTTGATGTGGACCCTGTGAAGTGGATTGAAAACATTGCATACCTGGCTAGGAGCTCTGAAGTCATGTGCAGGTCAAACAGAGCAGGTCTGGCCAGTGCACTGTGTATGTTCATATCCCCAACACAGTTGGTCTGGTTTTTAATTCTCATTGCAAAAGCCATATCTAAAAATTATGAATTTTAGGTCTAATTCAATTTCTGGGATTTTGCTTATGGGAATATCTACTTTTTTTTTTTTTCAAACTAGAAAATACAATTTACTCTGTGATTTTAGGCAGGACAGAGACCTATGTTATAATCAGTAACATTCTATGATGTTTGCAAAAATCTTTTTTGAAACTATAGGAGGTAGCTTATTGCAGTGAAGGAAATCTTTACATTTAAAAATGAGACTACTATAGATTATTTTGAAAAGATAGGCTTATGGTCTGGTTCTGCTATGAGCCAACTGGCTATGTGACCTTGGGTGGAGTCTGAGCATCAGGTTTTTCTCTGGTGTAATGAAAATGGTAGTGTTGCCTTACTGACCTCCCAGGCTTATGACAGTTATCAAAAGAGAGAGAAATGAGAGGCATTCAAGAGATATAAGCCAGTTTTTCAAAATGATAGGCAGATTGTTCTCTGTAGGGAGACTCATGAAGTCTGTTAGAATTTTATGTGTGCGAATGTGTGTGTTTGTACATGCATATACTTTATTCACCATATAAATAGGCCTATATGAGTCATGAGAACTAATTATCAATGTGGGCATAACAGCTACTGTGAGCGGAACGATTTCGGCATACTCAGCACTTCCCATAAATGACTTCTTAGCCTTGCAGCAGCCCCAGCATTAGTAGGTATGGCACTCTGTGTTAGTTTTCTATTGCTGCATAATAAAGCAACAACCATTTAGTATTGTTGTCTATAGCTCAGAGGTCGGCACAGCAGAGCTGAGTTCTCTGGTCAGGACTCACCAGGCTAAAACCAAAGTGTTGGCAGGGGCTACATGCTCATCTGAGGCTTGGGGCTCTATTCCAAGCTCATTTAGGTTGTTGATAGAACGCAGTCCCCTGAGGGGATAGGACTGAGGTCCCTGTTTCTTGCTGGCTGTTGGCCAGGGGTTGTTTTCAGCTTCTTTAGGCCACCCACAGGTCCTAGGCACGTGGCCTTCTCGCAGTGTGACAGCTTCCTTCTTCAAAACCAACAGTGAATCAGTCTCTCCCATTTCTACTTATAAAACATCTTATATAATGTAATTTCATTGAGGGAGTGGCTATCCCATCATATTCATAAGCCCTACCCACACTCAAGGGAAAGGGATTTTGTAGGGTATATTGCCCGAGAATGGAGGCACTTGGGGAACAATCTTAGAATTCTGCCTACCATACACCCCCATTTTGCAGTTGGGGAGGAATTCTCAGAGAGGTTACATTCCTAGCCCAGAATCTCAAAGCCAGTAATTACAAAGCAGGAATTTGACTACTACCAGCCTTCCAGGCAGGATGAACCTCCATTTTTGTACCATGTGGGCTGTCACAATGTCTTCAACAAAGCCCTGGGTGGGGACAACTGAACAGCCATGTATATTGAGCACTAAGACAGCTGCATTGTAGACCAGAGCTCCTCAAAGTGTGGACCACAGGCTGTTGTGGTTTAGGAACTGTTTATTATCGCAGTGAGATAAGAACAGAAATTGAGAGCAAGTGTTGAGAAATATTTATAACAATATGACATTGGTGTGACATCAAACACACTATACTTTTGTGTTTTATGAAAGTATTACACTGCAATGAATTGGAAAACACACACACAACAAAATAAGAACAAAACCAATAAACCAAAAGCTGGCCCTTCACCATTTATAGTGTGAGGAGCCCTGGTGTAGAACACAGTTTGTCAATCTTACTGTCCTCGAATGGGGCCCAGTGCTTCTTGCTCTAGAGCTAAGAATAGAATCCACCTGGGGAGTATGACCGCATTGGCCTCCTGGGCTAAAATAGTAGCTGAGATCTTTGACAACTTTTTCTGGTCAGTTGCTCTTGCACATTGTTCCTTGTGAAGCCAAGCCTAAAAATACTATAACTGAATTTCCAAGGATTTTGCAGTGCCTTCTAAATCAGAATGTTCAGAAGCCCCTGACGGTCATTACTGTGTCATTGTTTTTAGAGGTTTTAGAGAAGTTGTCTTGCTGGCCTGTCAAGCAGTCAAGGTTAGTTGACAAAGTTGTCTCAAGCTTCTTTTGGTTGCAAGACACCAAAACCCACAGGAAACTGAGCTGGGGAGAATGAGGATTTGATGGTGAAGCATCAGAGGTGTGTGATGGAGCCTGACAGAGAGGTTGGGGCCAGGCAGTGAGTAGGAGCTGAGGCAGCTGCCCTTATCTCTCCCCTCTGCTGCTCCACCTCCTGTTCCATTCTCCTGTCAGCACCTGGCTTTCTCTGGGTCTCTGTGTACTGTTGTTGATGGCGGCTACCACTTCTTTCCCAAGCTCACGTGCCTTACTTCTACTGTCCCATAGAGGCTGATGAACGTCTTCAACCTCCAATTCCAAATTCTCAGGGAAGAGTATCTGAGGAGCCTAGTTTGTTCAGATGTCCACTCTTGAGACAAGCTTGAATAGTACAAAGTGGCATCTGGGCCCCTCAGCTGGGTTTTTGGCAGTTCTCAGAGAGGGGGATTGTGGGCTGGACAGACACTGCAGAATGCCTTTTAAACTGACCCATGTGTAGACCTCAAGGGGATACATTAACATTCTTTACATGTACCCTATGTTGATTAGCTTCCTAAAAAAAATAATTAGTGAAGACCTTTTTGATACTTTGTGGCTCAGTCATTGTCTGAAACATGGCTCTGTTTTCATTAAGACTAAATATCAAAACAATAGGGACACACAATTTTATCTTCCTGAAAAATCTCTCCCTTCAAAATAGAAAGACCTTGGGCAATGTCTAATTATTTCTGTGCCTCTTAATTTGATAGCTTGAAAAATGTTTGTAGTGTTTAAGAATGTCTATGGAAATTTCCTGTCCCTGCCACAGATCAAATTGTTTAAATGATGGATGGCAATTTTATATTGAATTGTGATAACAGTATCTCATTTGCTGCTACTTAAGTGATTTCTTTTCCTCTTAACATATGTAGGTCAGGTTACTCCTTCAGTTGAAAAAAATTGTGAATAAAAAGGATAACAAATGCAAGAAAGCCAATTATGCAACAATTTCAGACTTTTGAAGTAAGACCATTGCATTTCACAATATTGATTATTTTTTGCTTGATTCCAGTGACTCTCTTTAGCTGTTTATTACAATATAGATCATAATTCACAGACTGAATTTGTTCTAAACTAAAAATAAGTGTGAGGGAGTGGAATGAGGAGGGAGGTGAATAAAAAGTAGCATTTTTGACATCAGTGAATAAGCATTGAGTAAATAATCATATTTAGCTTTTCTAAGCATTGTATTTGACTAATAACCTATTGAACTCTTCTTGTCAGAGAAACTTAGATTTCTTCATATGCACCATCTCATTCATTTTCCTTTTATTTTCTATAGAAGGTTGAAGACAAATTTCATGTCATTTCTGTCTGATAGGGGAGAAATGGGACAATGAAATGGCTGGCAGTACTCACTGAGGTTTGTGGTCTGGTATTAAATAGTAAAACTTGTGTTTCTGAAACCTGAATTCAACTCACCAACTTATGTTATTGAAACTTTGATGAGGCTCAGAAAAAGGACCTTTTTCTTTGAGTGAGGTACAGCTACCTCAGATGTCCTGTAATCCCATGTAATCTTTGCTGACTATTTAGGCAACAGACATTTGAGTGACTTCTGGGCTCAGTAAGCTCCACTGTGTGCACTGAACAATTGAGCAAGTTCTGGATGTCAGGGGGCTTCCATTCCTGGAGATAAGATGTGTCTATAAACCTGTAAAATACAAGGTAGAAAATGTGGAGTGACAGGAGGGCTACACAGATAAGGAAGTTCTAAGGAGGGAACCATTAATTTAACCACTGTGTTGAATGCTTGAAGGGGACTCGACAGTGTTTGCTTTTCTTTTGTTCATTCATTCATTCACTCATACATTCAGCTCATATTTACTGAGCAATGACTGTGCTAGAGGTTGGAGAAAGCCAGGTAGATAAGACAGTCTACCATCCTCAAGTTCAGCCTAATGGGAGAGGGATGGGCCAGAGAAATACGGGAGGTATCCCTACTTGTTCAACAGATGCTGATGGAGCACCACTGTGGGAGGGGTACTCACCTAAGCCCTAAACATACAACTGTGGACAAGCCCAAGGCAGCCAGGGATAGAAGGAGGGAAGGGTCAGCACTGTGGGTGATGTTTATAATACAGTGCAGATGAAGCATACCTCTCTGCTTAATACAGGTTTGTCAAATTTTGCAGTGAAAGGGGTCTGGGACACCCCAGAGTAAGGAGTCATTTGTTCTGCTTTGGAGTGTTCAGCAAAGGTGTCCCAGAACAGGGGATATTTGATTAGGGTGCTGAAGGAGGAATAGGAGGAGCTTGCTGGTCAGGGATGAGATGAGTCTAGCCAGAGACACCACATATAGAAAAGACACACCTGCCTGTTGTTGGTTTAAATAATGTGTAATGTTCAATTATTATGGCATGGGAATTACTTCTGCCACTACTCTGTACTTTATCTAGAAGACTTCTGGAAATAAAAGAGGAGTTAGGCTTACTTTTGAGAATAGCCCTAGGGCTAGAAAACAGTTTGCTCTGAAACTTGGAAAGCAAATGTTAAATACATTTTTCCCTAGGTCAGAAAATGTTTAAACACATTAGGATGCAAAGATTAGGGATTTAAATTGGATTCACAGGAGATATACAAGCTCCACATATGTACTAGATTATTTTTTTTGGAAATGATGTAGGCACTTTGCTTATAAAGTAGAGTAAGGCTTCTCAATACAGCTGAAAAACTAAGAAATCTTTGAGAAGGGCCTATGCATTTCACCTTGGAAACTACTAGCTTAACTATTCAATAGACATGGTTCCTGCATTTTGGACTAAGCTTTTCTTAACTTCCCTTCCTTTTCCTTCTTTTCCCAGATGTCGCCATGTGAAAGTGAGCTGTTTAACTCCATACATATTTGCATTATTGCAGGTGATCTTACAATTATGGTTAAGAGTCTTAAAAGATGCTACAATGGCTATAAAGAGAAAAGCAACCTCAAAACAGAAGGGTGCTACAAATTCAAAGCAGAGAGCAAATAAAACAGGGACAACAAAGCAAACGTATTTTGCAAGTAAATGTTGTGGCAGAAATCCAGGCACCTGCCAGATGGAAGTTGTTAGGAGTGACCATAATGGTTATTGACTTAGAATTCATCCATCCTCTCCAGTTCACATTTGATAAACTGCCAAGTCTAATTCTCTTAGTACCAACTTACCTTTTCTAATACGTTTCCACTCTAACAGCTGTCCAGTCATATTGCTTAGAGTTTTTTAAACTATAGGACTAACCAATGTTTCTGTGCACTAAGTTTCATTCAGTGGACTCACTTGATCCTCACCAAGGAAGACGTTTCTTTACAATCCATTAGCAAAGGCAGACAACTCCTGTGAATGTCAGCTCTGCTCCCAACCCGCTGTGGGTCCTGGGATTCTCTGGCCATCAGTACTCAAATGCCCGTCTTCTTTGAGGTGCTCCTACGTTATTGTCTCCAGGGATGTTGTTCCCAGCCCTGAGTGGCCTCCCTGAGAGCCAGCATTTGGAAAAAGGGAAGCTGAATAGTTGATTTCTGACCACTCATAACGTAATTACAAGAAGCCGCTGTCAAATGCTGCTAGTTCAAGGGAAGTGCAGGGATCATGGGGAATGGTGTCAAAACACCATCCCAGGGGAATAAGTCAAGAGAGAAGTACAGTTTTAGAGGGTTTTGAAAGAGTCCTGACCACACACTCTGCCCCCTAACCTGGTACCTGGAAGAGCTCATCCCAGTTTTTTAGTAGTCTCTTTTTAAGCCTTGCTAACTTGCCTTCCCAATAAACTTATCTTAATTGAGCCAGGATCTTCATCATGTTTTCCCAGAGTGTCCTGGGTTATGTGCCCACTGGCCCCTTTGGTCTTTGTAACACTCTTTTGCTCCTTCCTTGTCCCTGACCCTGTGGAACATTACCTACCATCTGCATGGTTTAGATGCCTGCCCACCTTGACCTCTGGTAGTGGTCTATCCTATGATTCACCACCCATTGTGTGACTGTTGCTTATAATATTAGTTATCAGCAAAGTGAAAAGCATTATTGATGGTTTTCATTGATTACCTGTATGTTAAGAACTATAATGTATTAAACAGCATAAACTAAGTGGTTTGTCTTAACGAAATATTGGTAAATGAGGGAAATTGTATAAGGAGCAAGATTTTATTAGAATACATGGGCACAAGTTGGTATTCTTGTTTTGACTTATTTTATTAACAGTTATTATTTTAATGCTTATTTTAAATGTACCATGTCTGAGATGCCTATCACATTTATCATATCAAATAGTAGTTATTTGATTACATATTTATCTCCCTTACTATTTTGTGCAATCTTTAAGAGGAGGACTGTGTCTTATTAATCTTTGCTTATTAAATAATACTTGAACTTCTTCTTCTGAGAGAGAGAGACAGAGAGGGAGAGAAAACCCAGGTGAGTCACTGATCTCTTCTGGTTCATATAAGCTTTAATTTTCAACATATAACCAGCATATCTGCTGTAATCAGTTTAATAATCATCATATGTGTCCTGAAGCTAATATTTGGAGGTGTGTTCCCCTTTTAATCTGTTTCACTTGCTATGCTAATCACCCTGTTTACTTCACCCTCTGCCCCCCAGTGAAAGCTTAATTAACATAATAGAAATAATCACAGATATGTATACATATGATGTATCAATATTCAAGGACTATGGCAGGTCACTGAAAGGGTTGTCTTTTTTTTTCCCCCTAGGCCTAAGACTTTACAAAAGAACATTTTTCTTTTAAGAAAAGCTATAAAATAATTTAATGACACAAACCTTTTTAAAAAATAGTGGTATAGAATAGGACTAAGTTCTGTTGTTAGGTGTGATTAGACTTGGCAGTGATAGAGCCATGGCTGTACTGGGGAGCATCTGCATGGTGTTCAGTGCTGTGCACACTGCTCCAAGCAGCTGGCATGGGCAAGCTGAGGCCTTGTGCTTTCTCATAATTTCTTTCCCTTTGTCCCGTCACCATCCCCTGTGGCCTCTGGCCCCTGATTGTGTTGGCTCACTTTTCCTCCAGCATCTTTCTGAACTCATTTAGGATGAAGTTCAGTGCTTGCACAAATTAGTCCAGGCTCCTACCCCACACTGGCCCCAGCTCTGCTCAGTGGCATTGTCTAACTGCCCAGACTGGTGTGCCCTCCATTCCCAAAACTGCGCCTTGGCCTTTCACAGCTTTTCCCACTTAAGATATCTGCCTTCTTTCCTTGGAACCTGCCTAGATCCTAGGCACCTCTTAAAGTTAGTTTAGAATTCATCTCCAATCTCTTCCTGGCCGCAGTATTGGAGAGTCATCACTCCATTCCTCTCTTACACCTCCGATTAACTGGACCCCTTGTTTGAAATCCGGCAAATAGCATCAGGGATAGTTAATTTATTATTGCGAGATGTGACTACAAATTCCTAGAGGGCAGAGACTGCCATAAGTATTTTGCAGCTCCTTTCAGTGTCTGGCCATGTTCTTTGTATATAGTAGATGCTTAATAAACATTTGTTGACCAATTGGTTTCATGTTCCTTAAAATCAGATGTTCTTAGTTAATTTAATAATAGAGGTTTTATTTTATTTTTTCTTCTTAATGTATCATACAAAAGATGGGAAAAATCTTTGGAATGTGTTGAGATATAAATAAACAATAATAACTTATTATAAGCCTTCCAAAATGTTGTTGCTACTCTATGAGCTTTTCCTCCATTTGGTGTTTACTTTCTCAAGAATCAAGAAAAATCTTAATTAGCACTGTTTGTATGTTAGCTCTGGATTGACCTAGAATTATGCTAGGTACCATTAGTTATAATTCTTAGACTCCTGTGGTTGAGTGTTCACGCTACAACACACTTCAGAGGATATTTTAATATACTTACTTTTATCTCAATAATATTTATTTAGTGTTTCTTGTCACAGTTATTGCAAATGACAGTAATTTAGCTAGTTAATCTGAAATGTGTTATGCTAAAAGTACATCAGATATCCTAGTTAAGGATCAAGTAAATAAGTAAGTCTTTAGAGGAGATTTAAATCTCTTCACAGACTTGCCCAGTGTCATAGTTGGTGGACAAGAACTTTCCCTCTGTTGATGGTGATTGGCCATCACCAGGTTATGTTCTGTGAAGACAGGTTGAACTTGCTAAGCCAGCAGATGTCAAGGAGTCATTTGTGCTTTGAGGAACATCAGACAACAATACATATTTAATTCCATCCTAATATACCAAAGACACTCTTTTTTGGTGACAGTTTTATTGAAATATAATTTACATACCATACAATTTACCCATATAAAGTGTAAATTCACTCTAAGTTTTAGTGTATGTATATTTATATATTATATTTAGTATATATATTATGTACATTTAGTATATATATTAAATCTTAGTATATTTACAGTTGTACAGCCATCACCACAATTAAATTTAGAACATTTTCATTACCCTAGAAAGAAACCCAATAACTTTAGCTATTGTCATTCAATCTTACCATTCTCCCCAGCCCTCCATCTGCTAATCTGCTTTCTGTTTCTATGAATTTCCCTTTTTTTTGACATTTCATATACATGAAATCATATAATATGTGATCTTTTGTGACTGACTCCTTTCACTTAGCATACTGTTTTCAGGTTCCATCCATGTTGTGGTGTATTAATGTACATCATTCCTTTTTATTGCCGACTTATATTCCATTGTATGGATATACCACATTTGTTTATCCATTCATCAGCTGTTGGACATTAGGGTTGTTTCCACTTTTGGGCCATTATGAAAAGCACAGTTATGAACATTTGTGTATAAGTTTTTGTGTCAACTTAGTTTTTCATTTTTCTTGAGTGTTTACCTAGGAGTGGAATTCTGGGTTGTATGTTAAGTCTGTGTTTAACCTTTTGAGGAACTGGCAGATTGTTTTCCAAAGTGGTTATATCATTTTAAATTACTGGAACACTTTTACTGTGAGAAAATGGATCACATTATAGATAAAAGGGTTTCTACATTTGCAGACTTGTGAGTACATTAATTCACATTTCTGAGTTTCTCCCATTGATATTTTTTCTAACAACTTTATTGAGGCATAATTTACATCCAGTACAATTCACCTCTTCTGAGTGTAGACTTCAGTGATTTTAGTAGGTTTACCAAGTTGTGAGTGCATCACAATAATATAGCAATTGATGTACAATTGATTGTACATTTTCATCACTCCAATAAGATCCCTACTCCCATTCCCATTTATTTGACTTATCCTTACTCATTTAATTTTGTGATTTGTTGGTGCATGTGGTAGCTGAGCCAAAGGGCTGAGTAAACTTTGTGACTAACAAACATAAAGTTGAGAAATGTTTATCAACTTAATTTTTTTAAAGTTTGAGTAAGTTCACAAACTCATACTACAATTTTGTAATCCAGATAGCCCTGAAAATTGAAACTTTTTTCATAACTCATTTGGTAGAAACTTGATCTGATTTGACAGGTGGATATGTATAATATTTATTTGTTCTACTTAATGAGAATAATCATATATCTTACTACAGAAATATTAATATTTGACTATGGGGTGCTGCCTCAGCCCTCACTGGGGGTGATTTGTAACAAATATGTGATACACATGTATCATTTTACCTTTGTAAAATCATTTTACCTTTCTAAAATCCAAATAATCCTGAACTAGCCTAGCATACCTGGTGCCAAAGTTTTCAGGTATGATCTTGTGGACCTGTGTTTGGTTTTAGCAGTCAGCACCTCAGGGCCTTTGCACTTGCTGTTCTTCTTTCTGGGAAGCTCTTCCTCCAGGTAGCCTCTGGGCTCCTTCTTTTTATTCAGGTACATGTTGATTTTGCAGGAATCTCTTTCCTGACCATCACAAATGTTTGTGCCCCTGTCACTTTCTACCATGTCATCTTGTTTTGTAATCTTCATGGCACTCATTCTGATGTGATCTAATGCATTTGTTCCTTTGCTTGCTGTCTTTGTCTCTTCCAACATAAGCCCCTGAAGGCTAGGTTCCTGGCTGTTGTTTCACCATGGAGATGCTCAGGAGGCACTGAGCAGTGCAGTGTGAAGACCATGCCTCCTGGCTGTGGCAGCCTGTCCTTGCTCAGTGTCCTGCTGCTACTGAGCTGATCCTGCTCGGTTCCCCATGGGGATCGAGTGGAACTTGACCTAAAGGACACTTCTGAGCAGCTCCTATCAGACCACATAAGGCTGTTGCCTCTCCCGGCACAGAGAAAACTGGATGTTTGGTCTTGGCTCTTGTGCTAACCCCTTTTCACCATGGAGACAAGTCCTTTGAAAGGTCTCCAGGCCTGAAAGGGAGGATAGCTCAACTGTGAGAGATATTAGGTAGTCGTCAGCCTCCAGATTGTTTTTTTTTTTTTTTTTTTTCTTCAAAGATAGATTTGCATCCATGTTCTGGGGACATGAAGAAAGCTGTGACCAGAACATCAGTCTGCTTTTCTCTCACCAGATAAATAGGTGGTAGGCATGGTTTCTGATATAATGCAAAAGATACAGGGGTGTATCATTTCCTCCAATCTAGGTCTTATGCCCCCTCTCTTTATACCTGGTTTTGAAGCTTAATACTCATGATAGTCAGGATCTAATCAAGACATCATGTCATCAGTTTATTTGCTTGTTAGACTTAAGTATTTGCTTAAGGACCAGTTGAGGCAGCTGCTAGTGACCACGGTTCCAAGGGCCTGTGTCACACCAGAGGGCATCCACATTGGCATCGATGGTCCAAGTCTTTATAGCAGTTTAGCCAACTGGGAGCGTCATGAGTTTCATTCTTAACCCCATAACTCATTCTCTGGTCACTTTGGGGTGGTCCCTTCACCCCTCTAAGACTGTTTCTCATCTGTGTGATGAGGATGTGATAGCTCCCTAGGGGCTTATTGTAGAGCTTAAATGGGCAAACATTTGTAAAGTGTTGGCACAAAGAAGGGCCTTGATTGTGTTCATTTCCATTTTCTATGTCTTCCTTGGACTCTTAATTTGCTCAAAATAATTTAGCTCCTTTAGAATGTTAAAGGGAATTTAAAACCCACTGAAGTCCAAATGTATTTTATGAATTTAGTGAAACTGCATAGACTTGCTGAGATTCAACTGCTTTGATTCACAAAGTGGACATTTTATATGGTTGAACTTACTACTTCTCTGTGTGTCTATTTTACAGTACAAGAAGGGGCTGGGTATTTGGAGAAAGGCAAACATAGAGTGTCAGTGTGTTGTCCATTTTGTTTGGTCCTGTAAGAGCATCGGAAAATTACAAGAGTCCAGACTGCAGGGCATGGCCGATGAGGAGGGAGCATATGTGAGCAAAGCATGATGAATGTCAAAAGCAAGCCTGGTATCAAATGAATTGCATAGACAGTTGAGAGAATTTAAGTTTTTGGTCTTAGTTTCCTTTTATGTAAAATGGATTTAGTCCTTCATTAGTTCTGTCTTTTCTTCATTAAAAAAAATCCTCCAATCTTTTACCACTAGCATGTGTTCATATATCTGCTTACTTGATTGTCATTTTGAAATAAAGTTATAATTAAAGGTTGACAGAGCAGAAAGAGAGTTGAAGCGGAGAGAATAAAGTATATGAATAACTTTCCAAAAATTCAAACCTTCTATGTAATTTCAGTTCATAACCTGGGCATTAAAAAAGGGAGAACCAGCTTATCCTTTAAGCTGGCTTCTCATCCTTGGAAATTTTAAAATGGTAAGTCTAGTTCCAGAGGGTGAAAATGTCATTCCTTGAATGCAAAAGGAACATATATAAAGTAGAAGGAAAAATAACAAAAAATGAGTTGAAGGCACACACACTTCATTCAGAACCAGCCCCTTGGTTTACCCATGGACTTAAAAGCTCATATATATACAGGATCCTGCCCCCAGGGTTGGTCCCCTTGCTGCACAGTGTCTTAAGTTGAAGCAGTCATTTTCTTGAAAGTACTGGGCAGAGTTGAGAGTGCTGGCTTCAGGATCTTATTTCTGTTGCTGGAGGAGGGCCTTTTCTGAGCACTCTGAAGCAAGGGACTTGCATAAAATGTTTGGGGACCAAGATCATGGGAAGAGTCTTATTTTTCATCATTAATTCTTGATTTCATTTGAAATCAGCTTCACACATATGTATAAGCAGTTAACTTTACCTTAGAGGAGTAAAAGCCAGCTTGGTCTGATATCCCCGGGTTCTTCAAAAGTCAGGAGGGACCCAGGCCATTTTCATTTTTCAATGCTCCCAGTCTGTTATGAAATGAAGAAATGACAAAACATAGTTGAAAATTGTGTTATATTTTAAATATTTACATTTAACACATTACTGTTTGTTTGTTTTAACAAAGAGTGCTTATACAGTGTAACTGAGCTCTCCCCAAGAAGTAAAGGATACAGTAAAGAAAAATTATAATGCACCATAGGCTGCATGGTCCAGGAAAGAGATGCAACTTAAAAGAACTTCTCCTTCCAGTGCTATGGTTCTCCGTGACTGTACGTGTGATCTTTTTAGGAGATTAGTGTAGAAAGTCTTAAGTTTAAGGCTCTTTGAATTGGAGGCCTGGGCCCAATGGCTTTCTGGTCCCTGGGAAGTATCCCAAAGCTACCCTGAACTGAGTCTGCAGGGAGCTTCCCATGGCAGTTCTTATTACTGCTTTTTGCTTATTACTGCTCACATACTGTGAGCATGTTTTCATCTTAAAACCCTTCACTCTGCATTCCCTTCCTGCTATGCCCTAAACCTCTCCCTCCCTCCCTCCCTCCCTCCTCCCTTTCTTTCCTTCCAATCTAGATATAGTAATCTAATCTACCTTTTTCAACACTGCTACCAGATTAATTGAAAGATGACTTAAATTTCAGAACTGATTATTTTGCTTTTATGCCCAATTAGACCTCTTCAGCTCCTTACCCCCACTGCAGTGCACAGAGCATAGTATTCCTTGGCCTTGCTCATTTGGACCCTACTTGCCTGCCTCTTTGCACCCTTCTCCCCACACCACTGACCTTCCCCATTCCAAACTACCTACAGCTTTGCAGACACATGAGGCGTCTTCCTTGGAGCCTTTGCTGCCCCTTCTCCCATCATTTCTCTTGGCCGCTTGGCTGACTTCCACTCATCCTTTAACTTAGACTTACTGTCACATCATTTATGAAACCTTCCCCACATGTAACTCTGCCAGGGAACGGTGCCACATTCCCTGGCAGAATTATCTGCTCCCTGCTTTGATTTGTCCTAACACCTTAAACCTCTCTGCTTTTGGTTTCACCGTGTGTAAAGTTGGGATACTATATGTGCTTTCCTTTATAGGATGGTTGTGAGGATTAACTGGATTAATTGATTAAAACACTTAGAACAGTTTGGCACTGGGATAGGAAATGTGAAACTAAATAATTTGCTGTTATCACCTTGTGGGACCTCCTGTAATAGCCCACGCTACACTGTCTAATTACTTGCTTCTCCTCCCAGCTGAACTATGAACGTGTTGGTCATCTTCATGGCCCAAGCCTCTAGCATGATTCTGCTCATACACTTAATTATCATCAGCATTGTCTTGTCATCATCATCAACAATAATAAGAGCTAACATTAATGGACATTCACTGTATACCAAGAACTTTTGCCCAGAATACTCTCATGAAGTAGCTGGAACCAGGATTCAAAGTCAGATTATCTGATCCCAGAGCCTGCTCTTGGACCAACATGATATGTTCTCTTCCAAACTGAAGTTGCCTGGTAAACATCTGGATGGATGGATACAAGGAGAGAATAGCAACGTAATTGAAATAGCTTTTCCCCTGCATCATATTTACATAAAAATCCATCTTGAGTAGGTAAAAATCTGACTAGACATGGAAATTGTTATGTATCTATTTTCTTTTCTTCTTCTTTTTTAAATTTATTTATTTTAGTTATTTATTTTTGGCTGCATTGGGTCTTTGTTGCTGCGTGCAGGCTTTCTCTAGTTATGGCAGTGGGGGGCTACTCTTCGTGTTGGTGTGCGGGCTTCTCATTGCAGTGGCTTCTCTTGTTGAAGAGCGCAGGCTCTAAGTGTGCGGGCTTCAGTAGTTGTGGCATGCAGGCTCAGTAGTTGTAGCCTGTGGGCTCCAGAGCGCAGGCTCAGTAGTTGCGGTGCATGGGCGTAGTTGCTCTGCAGCACGTGGGATCTTTCCGGACCGGGGATCAAACCTGTGTCGCCTGCATTGGCAGGTGGATTCTTAACCACTGTGCCACCAGGGAAGCCCTATCTCTCTATTTTCAAGGAGAAAGAGAATTTTCCTTCGCTGGCTATGGTTGGGGCCCAGGGGCTGGGAGCTGCCACACTCGCTGTCCAGTTCCATGTCTCACAGGTACCATCCATCAAAAGAGCTTGCTTTGGCAAACAGCTTAATTTCTGTATTTGTGCCATTCTGAGGACGTCGGTCAAACCTTTGATAAAGGCGCTTGCCTCATTCCATTTTCAGCCTGACTGATCACAGATTTTGCTGCTGAAGCTAAAAAAGAGAGTGGTGGATTCTGAAAGCCAGTCCTTAAGGAGCAGGTGCACAGCCTTGTGTTTGAGAACACAAGGTTTGGAGTCCTTTCGTTGGCAGGAGAATTACTCTCACATAACCTCCATGTAACCGTGAACTTGAGGATTTGTTCCAAGTTCTCCCCACATGCGAGCCAACTGTGGGTGGCACAGACTCTGTGGTCTTTTCCTGTTCCAGTCAAGCTGTGTTATGCCTGAAAATCTTGTCTCCTCCCCTGCCCCTTCATCATGATATCTTACATTTGTGTGGAATCCTTCAGGAAATGTTTTGTGTGTACATGCCCATCAAATTCACACATGGAGATACAGACTAAAGATCAGATAAGAAAACCAAGACTCAGAGAAGTAAAGATTTTCCCAGAGTCAAGTAGCTACTGAGTAGGAAGATCTGGATTCAATCCCTTGTTCCTGGGCTCTGAGACTGTTCTGATTCTACTGGGCCATATGTTTAAAAGACCAAAAGCTTCTTGAGAGCCAAGACTAAGTCATCTCCTCCTTAGCGTCCCACTCAGTTCTTGTTGCTGTTCTGATTACTGAATGGGTTCTCAACAAATACTTGTTAAACTAAATTGAACAGAATTGATGGAAACTTGTTGCTACAACCAGGATTGGAAACTCTCTGTAGGGTAGATATCCTCTCCAGTACTATCACCTTCTTAACTTGGCTGCACCTTATCTTTCTTCTTCTTTTTTAAAAATATTTATTTTGCTGCGCTGGGTCTTAGTTGTGGCATGTGGGATCTTTGTTGCAGCATGCGGGATCATTAGTTGCGACATGCGGAGTTGTTAGTTGAGGCATGCGGAGTCTTTAGTTGTGGTGTGTGGGATTTTTAATTGGTACATGTGGGATCTTTAGTTGGCGGCATGCAAACTCTTAGTTGCGGCAGGCATGTGTGATCTAGTTCCCTGACCAGGGATCGAACCCGGGCCCCCTGCATTGGGAGCGCAGAGTCTTAGCCACTGGACCACCAGGGAAGTCCCCTTATCTTTCTTATTTTAGGCAGATGTTTACATCTTCCTTAGCTAGTTGGACAGTACCTTCAGTGCTCTGCCATTGTGGGTTGCAGTCAAAACCTCTTGAGTCAGCTCTGGAAAGATGTAATTAAGGGCTGGAACAGAATTTCATTCACCACTTGTCAGAGCCCTCAGTGATAGGTGACTTCCATTGTGTAAAACAAATGTTCATCCTCAAACTGACATGTCATAGCTCTTTTCATCTCGAACTTGTTCTCTCAGGAAGTTAATGGGAGTACCATTGCCCACAAAGAAAAGTGTTCAGTTATCTTGGAACTGAAGTGTTCGGAGGGGACTTTACAGGGTTTATGGTTAAATAGCCTTGATTTTGGTAATTCAACTCTAAACCACTCCCAGGAGGACTATATAAGCAGAAGACCATGTTTTAAAATGCTGGATCATTTGGAAAAATTTACTTGGGCTGACAAATAAGGTTGTCTTTTCTTCCTGTCTCCTCCTCAGCTGCCTTGGCCCTTGGGTAGCCTTTTGAGCAAAGTTTGGCTGTTTCCATCTTCAATAGCTTTGCAAATGTTACATTTTGGCAAATGTAGCCTTAGATGTAGAATGAGATGACTTTGGTTTGGAAATTGGCCACTCATGTTGATAATAGCTATTAATTTAATCAGCCTCAAATTGATAACAGGTATCTCCTGTGGAAACAAAGATAATTTTTTATTGATTGTGATCAAGTCTTCTGATGTAAACTCTAGGCTTATTTTGTCTGTAAAAGGCTGGTGTAGTCTTATGCAATCTGAAAGAGACAGGAAGAGGGAGGTAGAGGAAGGGAAGAAAACTCTCCCCACATACACAAGATGTGTTTGCTCTATTGTTCCATTACCTGTTTTCTCTGGAAACTTTATAGATTAGCTTTTATAATCCACTTTGAAATGTTTGCTGTTTTAAAGCAGAAGCAATCTTTGCAGCTTTCAAGCAGAAGGTCATTTTATACAAAATGTTCATTCGTGTGCAACAAAGCTTATTTCTTCTACAGGATCAAAGAAATAATGAAGGCTCCTTAAAAGTTGTTTTTCTCTAAAGAAATGATCATCTTGATAGTTGGTGATTTATATGTGCCTTTCCTGTTGGAACTGAAAAGCGAAAGCATTTGTATCAGTAAGGATTACTGAATATTATTAAGCTCTCAGATATTACTGTAACTGCAGTTTCAGCGTTTCAGAGTGTAGGGAAAGATGTCTTGGATTTCTTCTTGTCTAGTTGATGTCTATCTCTCCAGGTTATTCCTTTGCCCTGGTTTATTGCCTGATGGTCATGCAGCCATTGATGTGGTCTCTGTGTAGGTCTCTGAGATACAGCTGTTTCTAGAACAAAGTCCTGGAAGTTTTCTTGCCTCCAAAACTTTGTTTACAATGCTTTCTTGGGCTGGAACACTGTTTTAGCAATGTCCCGTTTTCCTTTAGGGCTCAGCTTAAATGTGCCTTTTTCTGGGAACTTTGTTTACAATGTTTTCTTGGGCTGGAACACTGTTTTAGCAATGTCCCGTTTTCCTTTAGGGCTCAGCTTAAATGTGCCTTTTTCTGGGAAGCTTCGTGGCCTATTTTTACCATAATTTATCACTTAGCCTTTTATATTGAAATAGCTATTTTCCTGTGCATGTCCTCCATCCTTCTTTAGACCACCTCATGATGTGCGGTGGCTCATTGGTGATACAAGTCCTTCAATTACTCTAGCTACAAAAGCATCAAAGATTAATCTACACTGTTACGGAGTGATAAAAACTCTATCCGGATTACAGAAGGGAAGGGATTAAAACACCAGATGGAATGAAAATGTAAATTTAAATATCTTACATTTTTCCCCCAGTGTAATGATTCTTAAATTGTTGGTTTCTGAGTGTTCATACAAGAAAGGAGTGTTTGAAATTAGTCCTGGAACAATTCTCATTTTGTCCATATTTCTGGACATCTTTTGATGCACTGATGGCATTTAATGAGAGAAGAGATTTTTCATTTTTATTTCTAGGATCAGTTGTGTTTGAAATCTGTGACTGTAGAGAGGACCTGGTTTTCCTCTGTCCTTACCTCTTCAGATGGTCAGCATGTCAGGTTCAAGTCCTGCCCTGTAACATGGTGCTAGGATAGTATTCATCCAATATACACACTGATTGGCAGAAGGTATAACTCTTACTCCATCAAACTCTAGTCATTACAACAAAAGCCACTAACCCTTGTGTAAGGAAAAGGTGAACCATACCACACTGGGTGTGTTTGTGACAGTAATTATTACTTCTACTTGCTCGCTCCATTTGGCTGCTTTTCTACATGTTTAGCTCTTACTGATTTGAAGGAAGACTCACGTGATCTCTCATTCTGGTATTAATGACAATTTGATAACTAGCTCTAATTTAATCATTGATGCAGCCCAAATCCATGTTAATGATTACACATTTTCCTTAGAATCCCTTCAATTGAATTTAAGCATTATTTGAGAAAGAGTACTCTTTTGAGTAAAAAATGGCAATAAAAGCCTGGTATGAGTATTAAATGTGTTCCTGCAAAACATAAAATGAAAATCACTGAACATATTAAGTGCTTTGAAATCTTTGTTAAATTCCAGCATCCCATGATCACAGAATTTACAAGCAAAAGCTTTTTAGCTTTAACATGAGAAATAAAAATAACTTTTTTTCTTTGCTTTTCATATGGTTTTTATATTTCTGGGTTTTTTTTTTTAGTTTTTTATTTATTTTATTTTATTTTTTATTTTTGGCTGTGTTGGGTCTCCGTTGCTGTGCGCGGGCTTTCTCTAGTTGTGGTAAACCAGGGCTTCTCTTCGTTGCCGTGTGCGGGCTTCTCATTGTTGTGGCTTCTCTTGTTGCAGAGCACAGGCTCTAGGTGCGCAGGCTTCAGTAGTTGTGGCACGTGGGCTCAGTAGCTGTGGCTTGCGGCCTCTAGAGCTCAGGCTCAGTAGTTGTAGCGCACGGGCTTAGTTGCTCCGCGGCATGTGGGATATTCCCGGGCCAGGGCTCGAACCCGTGGCCCTTGCATTGGCAGGCGGATTCTTAACCACTGTGCCACCATGGAAGCCCCTATATTTCTGTTTTAAGGATTTTTGGCCATAGTTGCCCCTGCTCCAATTTTAGGGATTTTTATTAAATTTTTATCACTTGTACACAATTTGTTCATCTGATAGAATCAGTAGGAGTCCAGTAATAAGTTACTCAGGTTGTGGAACCATATTTTCCATTACGCTTCCCACTTTTAATCGCACATTTCTTTTCTCCTGTTAAGCCAAAATTATCAGGAACCAAAAAATGAAATACATGTAGAACAAAAAATCATTTTCTTCTTCTGATCCAATTTTGACTTTGACTTGGTGTCCTATTTTCCCCCTTCTGGAGCATGACAGAGATTTAAGTGTTTCAGGGGAGGAGATGGAAGACTGTGCCTTCTGTATTGTTGCATGGATGTACGTGGGGTCATTGTAACAAGAAATAAGATGTGATTTTTTTTTTTTTTTTTTTTTTGCGGTACGCGGCCTCTCACTGTTGTGGCCTTTCCCGTTGCGGAGCACAGGCTCCGGACGCGCAGGCTCAGCGGCCATGGCTCACGGGCCTAGCCGCTCCATGGCATGTGGAACCTTCCCGGACCGGGGCACGAACCCATGTCCCCTGCATCGGCAGGCGGACTCTCAACCACTGCGCCACCAGGGAAACCCTAAGATGTGATTTTAAATGAAATGTTTTAATATCCCCACTATTACCCACAGCTATAAAATACTATCCATGGTCCATGGCTTCTAGCATTTCTTATATATAAAGATAGCTTTTGTTTGTATTTATTCCACTAAAAAGGAAGAGTTATTTAGAAATCTTAAAAGTCAATGTAATGTGTATCAATTGATGAATTACAACTTTTTAGCTTGTAGGTGCTTTGTTCCAAGGCCAGGATGTATATTCTGCTATATTGTTATCATTTTTTACTGAGTAAGGAAATGTTTGGTCATTAAGGGGGAAGGAATATCTGTGGACAAAACTGCTGCTTTCCCTGACCTCAAAGCTCAGTTTTGAATATTAGTCTTCAAAGCCATTTTTACTTCCAGTGTTCAGTCTTAATTAAAAGCCACATTCACAGTTCTGTAATCCAATCTGCAGATCCAAAAGGGGAATTCATACAAGAGAAAATTAACTTACTATTATTAAAAGAACACTACCTCTCTAATGGATATAATAGAGTAACAGTTCTCCTCAGGCTCATTGGCAGTTCCTTATATAATAACTAAAATATTAGCACATTTAAATTGATTTTTCATGCCTGCAAATAATGATCAAACTTATTTTAAAAACATACTTAATTTGACTGAGATGATAAGGATATTTGCTCAGAAAGAGACATTCTGGGCTGTTATTTTCTACTGGCAAGCATCAGAGCTGGAAGTTGAGTGGTTTTGATTTTGTTAATGATGATTCAATTTATTTTTATTTTATTAACAATAGGAACTCTGTCCCCAGGACTACTCTGTTTTAGGTAAATTTATGGCACATGATTTCCTTATTAAATAACATTTCTTTTAATTCATTTATCTTTATAAGAATGTTTCAAGAAGATCGACTATGTTTTGTTCTTTCCAAAAGGTACCTAGTTCTTGATGTTCTGTTTGTCATAATTGTGCATAGCAGCTGAGCCTGTTCTTGGTGTGTGTGTGGGGGGGTTCCCCCTGAATTCTCCCATAAAATGTAGGCCTGTCTCCTGCTGGAATCAAGAGAGCAGATTGGAATAACCCCATGGCAAGAAGGGTATGTCCTTTCAAAGAGTCCTGTTCCAAAGTACTTCTGTGCTTCACATGAGGCAGTATTATGTGTGGCTGCCAGTTGACTGTCTTTTTATGAATCATATCTCCTAAAGCTCTGTAGTGAGCATGATGGGAAAATATCTTTATGGAAACAAATATGGAGATAAATTAAGTTAAAAAAAGGCATGTAGCAAATTTAACTAGAAAATGAACGTAAAAACTGGCCAGCAGGATTAAAATTCTCATGGGTTCACAGCTCCACACAAAGAACAGTGTTCTGGCTGATGTCAGTGGTTTGTACAATATTACAGAATTATTTCCAATGTGTTATCTTCTTGTGCCCCATGGCTTGTATTGCAATATTTGTAGTTGAAATACATTTCATGTTATATTACACACAAATTTGTTATTGGCATGTATGTGTGATATACATATACCTACATATAAATGTAAATAAAACGTTATATATGAAATAAATTTCATGCTATGTTCTTTCATGATAACTTCAAATTGCTTATTATTTGTCTTCTCTTATTTGTTGGTCCTATACAGCTTTCCTTTTCTTTTTTTTTTTGCATTTCCAATTTTTCACTTTTTTCTATATTATCTGTCTTGATAATTGAGAAATTTTATTTTGTTCTTATCTTTCAGTCATTTGTCCATTTCATCGACATTTCTTCTCTGTTCTCAGAGTGCTTAGACACCATGAGAAAACAACTTCTATAAGTTTAAGTAAATACAGTCAGAATGAATGGGTTTTTGTGATATGTAAGGGTTCAGAGATGCATAATATTTGTTATACACACTCTGTAAAGCTCAATATGGAAATGTAATTTAGAATGTATATGCATGATACATGCATATACATTCTAAATCTGTTACAATGATTAAGAAAATAAGCTCTCACATAGATTTCTTAAATCACTGTCAGTTGTTTATTTTTCAGGGTCCACATTGATACATATGCAAATTGTGTCAAGTAATCACAGGACACTAACAAGCTTCATTGACTAGGATGGTTCCAAGAAGACCACAACCCATTGAAAGTTTGGGGCCAGTGTGTCCAGTCTACACAGATAGTGTCTCTCTTTTGCTTTTTCTCTGTTTTCTGTCCTTTGTTTTATGCCTCTCTTCTATAAAGTATTTTATGTCTTATAGTGGAAATACATATATATATATATATATATATATATATATATATATATATATATACACATACAGATTTTAAAGAGATAAATGAGATTTAGGAAACGTTGGAAGGTTGGTGGTGCTCATAAATCAAGGGGGTCTGGGGTGAGTGCTGTTTGTAGTCAATGGCTCTCAAACTTCAGCAGCTTCTGAATCACCCAGAGAGCTTGTTAAAACAGGTTGCTTGGCTCAGCCCCAGAGCTTCTGATTCTGTAGGACTGGGATGGGGCTTGAAAATGTGAGTTTCTAACAGGTTCTCAGGTGAAACTGATGCTGTTGGTGGGGGACTGCACTTTGAGAACCACTGATCTGGGATCGCCTTTTCATGTGTTTGGGATGAGGAAACTGAGAATCAGAGAGAGGAAGGGCCTGCCCAAATTTTGCAGTGATAGGGAGTTGCATCTTCACTAGAATTAGAACTGGATCTTCTGGCTCTGGCCCTGTAATGTTCTCCTGGGGTCTGTTCTTTGATTGACCAGAGAAGGCGAAGCCGCTTCCTGACTATCTGAAGAGAATGTGAGAAACCAGATTGGCCACCTCTCCCAGATTCCAATCTATGGGCAACGCTGGTGGAGAGAGAGGGCTTTAGTGCTCGTACTGGTGCCTAACTTACCCAAATAAATTTCACTCTCTTTATTTCCATGTCCAATTTAATATTATAATTATTCATGGAACATTTGTCTGTTGATTTGTGATCATTTAGAAATTAATACTGATGTCATCATTTTTGAAACAGGGCTGTTAAACTCAGTTCTATAATATGTCAAGAAAAAGCAAGCTAAAGACAGCATAGGCTACAAGAATAACTGTGGAAAAAATAGAAATGGTTGAATTTTTTACTTGAATCTAAGGTTTTGCTTTTAGTTCAATAAAATTTCAGTGAAATATTATTTCATTAAACGAGTTTTCTGCAATATCCTGTAGCATACATTTTCATGGTGGGAAATAACTTATTGTTGGAAAGTTCAAATTAAAGAATAAATGATTTGATAGTTGACTCATTGATGTTAAATGGAATTTTATGAAATTATTTTCATAATAATATGAATTGCTTGAATTTACTTATCTAAGAAGAATAACAAGAGTTGTGTACTTACAGGTGTTGCATATTGATTTAATTTTAGTGATTTTCTTATTGGGATGCAGATTGTCAAAGTGGCATTGAGGTACCATTAAATTCAAATAACTGTCATCTGATAATTATGTACCAGAGCTGGGTGCAGAAAGAATTGACCTTAAATAATTGAGGGAATTAAGTACTACTTCTAAACCATTGGGGAAGAAAGCCCACTTAGAGTTAGACTCGATTCAATTCAATAAATCTTGACTAAGGGCCTTCTATGCTTAAGGAATGCACTTTTCTAGGTAGGTTTTGGAGTCCATATCTGGCCTCAAGGGCCAGTGTCTTTGAATTTTTACGAAAGTGGATGCAGAACATACGTGTATTTATATACACATATGATTGGATGATGAAAGCAAAAACTAGATTTTGACACTGATGTTATTTTCAGTTTCATGGAAGCAAAGGCACCAGGTCACAGTTCACATGCCATGATATGATCTGTCAGTTTTGGGCAGTGGAGAAACTTCAGTCTTTTCATGTTGTTGAAATGGGGTCGAGGCTACAGTTCTGATCCTTTGTGTTGCTTTCTATCTTGCCAGCGTCTGGTGGAGGCTGCAGAGGAAGCACACCTGAAACATGAATTTGATGCAGACTTGCAGGTAACTGATTATAGTTTGAGTTAAATTGTTTTGTGTGTTTGCTGCCAAAGGAGAAACACTAAGTGTACTGGGAACACCAGGGTTCAGAGGTTTGGAGAGAAGGCTCTTGAGAGAATGGTACAGGGTTGGAATAAATGTGCCTATTTTTTGACAAGACAGGACAGTGATCCTCAACCATTTTCCACTATGCAAGTTACAATAGGTGATAACACACACTTACATGCATGTAACCAGGTTTCCTCTCTAATTCTGGGGGAGTTAATCAGTCAACTGACAATAATCACCAGAGCTTTTAATGGTAAATTGATAAGATAGATGGCAGAATATATCCAAATCCCTCTTCCATGGCTGCATTTTAAGTGACTGAAAGCAATGTTGTTATGTATGGATCTAACCTTGAATTGACTGTTAATTATATTTAAAAATTAAATCATTCACAGACCTGGGATTTGAACATCTGCTTAATAAATTTTTGTTGTGGATCCCATATCTAATCATGGCACACCTGTGTCTGATTGAGAAGGACTTTGATGCTGTCATGTATATATAAAACATAGTTAAAGGCAAGGAGTGAATTGAATAATACTTGGAGGTTCCTTTGGGTCCCTCCAGAAGGAAATTTCATCTGTATTGTTATTTTGGGTTTGTGACTCTTCCTCACTGCTAGCAAAACAGGGGTGAATCTTAATTCCTTAAGTCTGTGCCTTGCTAGAACATATCTCTTTTAGTGCCATGTGGTCACAATTAGGAAGTAGCGTTTATTTTGCTATGTTTTCATTTATATGGAAAAGATAAATCTTCAAGCACAGAAAAAGATGGTGATACCAAAGATAGCCTTTGGCTGTGTCTCTGTCCCATGGTTGTACCTCTTGTAAAAGAAAGCACACTCAAATGGGGTAATGGAGGAAAGTTTAATAAAGAAAATATTTACAGATGTATGGTAAGAGAAACCAACAAGCAATGGTGTTGTACCCCCGGGCAAGCCACACTCCTGGCCTGAAGGAGCAAGGGGAGGGAGTGGTTTCTAGAACCCAGGGAGAGTAGCTATATGGAAAGGGAAATTGATAGAGAGATGGTGAGCTAGCAAGTGTAGAATCTGGGGAAAAAGATACACTGATAACCGTCTCTAGCCTTCTCATCTCTTGCTGGTACCCACCTTTGGCTGAACCCAACTGTTGGTGTAGTTGATTTGGTTCAGACTTTCTGAGGCTTTGAGTGGAAAAGGGTGAAAAATGGGTCCGGAGTGGAAACAGAAAATATCAAGCCCACCATTGGGGGTCATTTTCAGTCATAACACCCAACGTGTGAAGCAAATAGAACCAAGAATGTAGCCAAGCATGAGAGGCTCCAGGGGGAGGCAGAGAAGCCCTGGGGACTGTTGGTAACATCTGGAGAGGAGTGGGGAAGCCAGCCCTGCTCTTAGAGCAGAGCTACAGAGAAAGAGCAGAGGAGTCAGCTGAAAATAGCAAGAAGCACCTTGCCTTCCTATAGGCACACCAGGGTGCATTTGTTGGTCACATTTGTCTTAAGTGTGCCTCCCCTTCAGAGGGTTTGGACTTCTTAGAGTAGACCAGAGGGATTTGATGAAAGCATCAAGAAGCACCTTTTAGGTCTGAAGATTGTAAGGGTCTCTTGAATGCATTGCCAAGGGAAACTATGTCTCCTTGGGAGTTCCAGAAGCCTTTTCAGGAATATTCTGGTTGTAAATGACAGAAATTCAACTCAAATCAACTTAAATTTGATAAGAATCTGTGAGTCCAATCTGATAATAAATAAATAGACAGATAAATAGATAAATACATAAATAAAAGAGAAGGAAACACTCTTACAGTAGAATGCCAACTACTAAATGTAGAAGAAATGATAGAGTTATAAAATTATGGTAATAATTGATTCAGGCAAGAATCTTCAATAGATGCTAAAACTAGCAGGTGAAAGTTTGAGGAAGAACAGGACATTGACAATCTCAAAGTATCTGCCCACAAATTGCTTATTAATTACAAAGGGAATTATAGCAACTTTATTATGGATGAACCATCTTAGACAGGTAATCAAAGGTAATATCATCAATAATGACACAGAGAAACAAAGTGCCTTCAGATGTGATGACCAGGAAAAATACAACAAAGATTTCCAAAGGACTCTTTTGGAAAATCTGGTGTTTATGGCTCATATAGTCAATTTTTTTTTTTTTTTTTTTTTTTTGCGGTATTCGGGCCTCTCACTGTTGTGGCCTCTCCCATTGCGGAGCACAGGCTCCGGACGCGCAAGCTCAGCGGCCATGGCTCACGGGCCTAGCCACTCCGCGGCATGTGGGATCTTCCCGGACCCGGGCACGAACCCGTGTCCCCTGCATCAGCAGGCGGACTCTCAACCACTGCACCACCAGGGAAGCCCTAGTCAATTTTATTTTGAGATCAGTTGTCTGCAAAAAGTAACTGGGTGAGGGAGGGAATGATTAATTGACTTGCAGGATTATTTATCCTTCAGGAGAGAAACAGTGTTCTGTCGTTTAGCTTAACTAACTTTAGTATGCTTTTTTGTGTGTCCATCTGAAGCAATTGTTATTTTCTAAGAGTGCTCTGACTTCCTTCCTATGATTGATCCTTTACGATAAAATTCTGGTGCAGCACACTGATTCCCTTGTCAAATGTGGTGATGGAAACACGAATGCAGCATGAGTATCCCTCTCAAAAAAAATAGAGACTGAGAGAACGGGTCTCTGGAGTCTTATAGTTTTTGTTCTCTTGGGAACAAAGAAGATGGGCCCTGTTTTTCCTGCACCATTGTCATCTGTTCTGTATAAGTACAGACGAATAAAAGAGGCTACAGCTGTGGTCTGAGCACAGAGTAGATGTTGAAATAATCTGTCAATATTACAGAGTGTCATTCACTATCTGGACCATGACAGAATGTTCTCTGGGCCAGAGTAAACCATGTGCACTTTTGTGGAAACCTGGAGAAGAGATGATTTGGAGAAAATGGATATGCATCAAAGAATGTATGTATGCTTAGATGAAGGTTTTGAAGCTGTGAAACATTGATGCTGTTATGCGCAAGTCTGTTAACAGCTTGGGTGTCAGCCCCGTTGCTCTTCCTGGGGTAGCAGGTCTGCGTACAGGCTCTGAGTTTATTGCTGTGACGGTCCATTAGAACTGATCAGTGGTTAATCTGGGTTCCACTGACCTCGCTACAACCCCTGCCAGTGGATTGTTTTTATCACAAGAATCTCAGAGTACCGTCTGCTCACCATGCAGTCATGTTGAGGAGGTTCCCGTGCCATTAGCTCGGAAGAGCAGAGGGAGCTGGGAGTCTGTTTTCCTACAGGAAAAAAAAATGTTTTTGTGATATTTCCTAAACTGTACAGCTTCAAGTTACATAGTCTTAGCCCCCACTCCACCATCCCATTTCCAAAATAAAAAAGAGATGCTGGATCTGCCTCTTCTCTCACTTTAGATTGGAGTCTTCGTGCCTTTGCATCATCATGTGCTTTAAAAGTGAAGAATTTGTTTTTCATTGGTAGAATCATCAAAAATTACCAAAGGAAAGTCATGCCTCCTAATTGTCAGGATTTTATTTATCATTTAAATTTCCTCTTACAGTTTCTCCAGAGGTTTAGCCTTTTCTTTATGAGCTTATAGCCTTGACATTGGTAGTCCCTTCTGTAGGTCCTAAAATATGGCACTAGGTTGTTAGTTCTTAACAAAAACGATGTTGGGGCAAGAGACAAAATACAGCCTTTGAAGGGTAGCATATGTGAACAACCCACAGTGCAGTGTCATGCACACAAACCAGAGCTGCGTGGGTTCATTGGCTGGAAAACTTTCTTGTGGACACTGGTGTCGGTTTAGCCCTTGGGCTTGTCCCCCTGTATGGTGTCCTATGGGTTCCAGACTGGCCTCTTGGTTTTGTTCTTTGTTCCCTGATATTTCCATTAGGGCACTTTTCAGTTAGAATTGATGCAAACACAGGCCTTGTTAAAATGGCATCTTCCCTTTTTTTTAACTCCATGCTTTGAATTAACATAGGTTTTTATTGTAGAGCACATATGAGATTGATAATTATAAGAAAAGAGTTTAAAAACTGTCTTAATTATCACATATGATCATTTTAGCATTTCATTCTCGTTATGTTGATGGGGCAAGGGTGGGGTGGTGGGGGCAGCCCCTAGCCCTGATTATCCTAGCTATTGATGATTCCAGAAAACTAGGTCTGCGCATGTAGTATAATTCAGAGAGAAGCCTTCTCCTCTTACTTATTCTTTCTTTTGGGGTTTTTCTACTGGCAGTGAAGAAGAAAAATGTCCTTTTGACAGTTTACTAAAAACCTGCTTATCCTTGAACTGCAAACATATTTTCTTTGAAAGCTGTCTTAAATAAGTGCCAATTGCACAGAGCTGGTGCACAGTGGGGGAAAAAAAGAATTGTGGTTTTGAATTGTGTATTCTACGGAAACCTTTTTGATTACAAAGTTTTCTATAATAATTTTTCTTTGTTGCTTTGTAAGCAGTAGGCGGAAGAAGCCTGATGACATTCAGAGGGATAACAGAGTGTGAGTGGAAGGGAACTGGGAGGACGCAGTGTCCTGAACATCCCCTCCTGGTCACTGCCAAGCTGCTGTCACCTATCTTGCACACACAGTGTCCTGATTTCAGAGTTGGGGTGAGGGGTTTGGATTGGAAGTGATGTAGAGACCACTAATGGGAAATCTCGGGGTGGCACAGCTTGTGATACTTGCTAGAGCATCTTCCTCCACCTCGTTGCCACTTGTATTGGGAGGCTGTGTTGTATTGGGAGGCTGTGTTGAAGGAGAACCCAGGGAGGAGAAAGGGGTGGCTCTGGAGCTCCAACATTCCCTTTAGAACATCCAACATTAGCCACTGGGAGAAGGAAGCCTTTCTCAGAAGGCTTAGGAAGGGCATCTAGCAAACAGCAGAGTAGAGCTGTCCTTTTCCTGACAGCTGGCTAGTGAGGCTTTGCCCTAGGGAAAAACTGTATGTTGTGAAGGAGAGCAAAGGTCAGGTTTAGTAGAAGTACTTGCTGGGTGGAGAAGGTGACTGCCCTCACCGGGTTTCTCATGTATTTCTGTTAAGCCCTAATCCATCCTTGCTCTCTTGGACTGAGTGAGGTGTTGAACTCCTTGCTGAGGGAGGAGGTGGAACATGGAAGACCCAGACCCCAGAACTGGAATAGATTTTTTTATAGAGATAGCTCATTGACTTTTGTGCACTACACAAGAAAGGTAGGGTTCACATCTATAGGAGAAAGAAATGAAAAGAGAAGGAAATTTTCACACTTTTTGTATTAAAATAAGCCCCTCTTTTCTGATGTAATTTATCAGGGGATGCTGTTTCTTTTCTCCTCCTTTTTCTTTTTATCAGCTTGGCCAGGGTTCACAGTCTTCTGCATTTTAAGATCTTACATTAGATGTTTCTTAGTTAGGACTTGCCATATGTCTTTTATTCACAAGACTGATGTGTAAATAGTTTCTGAGGAATCTTTAAGTGTGAGCGTTTAAAAGTCAAAGTAATTTCTTCGTTGTTACACGCACACACACTGTCATTTTCGTGCATTTGGCTAGAACGTTATAACTTTTACAGAGAGAGCTTTGGTCTAGAGGTCTGAAAATGGAGGTTCTGGTAGTTCTGGTCCCAACTGGACCACTTACTTGCTCAAGGAACTGATTGATCATCCATAAAAAGATAGATTGTAATATCTAGATGATTTCTAAGATCTCATTCATCTCTCATGTGCCAAGATTCATTCAACAAATAGTTATCAGTGATGTCCTGTGGGTCAGGCACTGGGTTTTGGATATGGCCAAGAGCTAGACAGATGCTGTCTTTGTTCTCATGGAGCTCACGCTCTAATGCGAGTGACAGATTTTAAAGACATGATGACAGAAATAATTTTAAAATTTTGATCATGATGAATGACATGAAACATAAGCAGGGACTTCCCTGGTGGTCCAGTGTTAAAGGATCCACCTTCCAATGCAGGGGACACAGGTTTGATCCCTGATTGGGGAACTAAGATCTGACATGCTGTGGGGCAACTAAGCCTGTGCGCCACAACTACTAAGCTAGCGCACCTCATCTAGAGAGCCCGCGTGCTGCAAACTACAGAGCCCACGTGCTCTGGAGCCTGTGCGCCTCAACTAAAGAAGAGAAAACCCATGTGCCACAACTAGAGAAAATCCCACACGCCGCAGCTAAGACCCAATGCAGCCATAAAATGGAAGGGAGAGAGGGAGGGAGGGAGGAAGGAAGAAAAGAAACATAAGCACAGGGCATAATTACAGTGCAGGACAGGAGACCTTGCCTGTTCTGGGAGTTCAAGGGACCTTGGTGCAAATCCTTGAAGAATGAGTCTTGACTGAGTGGTGACTAGATTTACCTCCTCCAGGGCTAGAAGAAATCTCCCCGCAAAGTTATAAGGTCTAGCCGGGGGAACAAAAACAATAGTTTGTGCATCTCCCATGCATCTATGTGTGTGTGTAACAACAGAGAACCCATAATACCTGTATTTTCCATAAATGCAAAATTAAAATGATTTTATCTGCTTTCCATATAACAGTCTTTCTCACCTAGTGATACTTTATTGTTGCCTCTTTAATGATGCTTATCATTTCTTATCCTGTTAGTTTTATTCATGTGTGTCCATTTGTTGCTTAATTTAAATTTATTCAGCACGTGATAGGCCCTGTTCTAGGTTGTGGGACTTCCATAAACTGAGATGTGACCCTCATCCTCCACGAAAGTTCTAATCTCCCTTTTTAAGATATGTTTCGTTAGTTGTTACTTTAAGTATTACAATAGGCATCTTTAACTTAAGTGCACAGTGTATCTTGAGTTAATTTACTGTGCGAAGTACCACTCCATCTGAAACAAGAATAGTGCACTTCTACCTACCACTTTCCTTCATGTAGTCATATATTTTACTATTATATGTGTTATAAACACCGTAAGATGTTATTTTGTTTTAGTTTTGCTTTAAACAGCTGTCTTTTAAAAAATTAAATAAGAAATAAGGTAGTATGTATTGATATTTACCTACACATTTACTGTTTCTGGCACTCTTCGTTTCATTGAGTTTCCTTCTGTTATATCTCTTCAGCCTGAAGAACGTCTTTTAGCTTTTTTTTTTTTTTTTCCTTTTTGCATTGAAGGTCTGGTAGCAACAACTTCCCTCAGCTTTTGTTTAGCTAAAAATATCTGTATTTTGTCCTCATTTTTGAAGGATAATTTTGCTGGATACAGAATTTTTACTTGACAGTTTATATTTTTCTTTTACCACTTGAAGATATAATCCCATTCTCTTCTGATCTTTAATGTTTCTGATGAAATGTCATCCATCATTTTTATCTTTGTTCCTCTGGATACACTGAGTCATTTTTCTCTCCTGCTTTCAAGATTTTTTCTCCTTATCTTTGATTTTCAGTATACTATACAGTGTGATAGGTTAAGGGTGTCACTAGATGTGATTTTCTTTATATTAATTCTGCTTGGAACTTGCTGAGATTCTTGTATATTCTCACCATATTTGGAAAAATTTTAACAGTTATTTCTTCAAAATTTTACCTGCCCCATTCTTGTTACATTTTCTTCTGGAACTTAAGTCACATCTGTGTTTGATTGCTTAATATCATCCCACAGATCAGTGTGGCTCTTTGTTTTGTTTGTTTCCAATCTATTTTCTATTAATTGATCTCCGAGTTTACTAGCCCTTTTTTTTCTGTGGTCTCCAATCTACTGTTAAACTCATCCAGGGAATATTTTATTTCATGTATTGTACTCTTAGTTCTAGAATTTTCAATAAATCTTTTTTTTAGTTGAAGTATAGTTGATTTACAATGTTGTATTAGTTTCTAGTGTATAGCAAAGTAATTCAGATATATATATATATTCTTTTTCATATTCTTTTCCATTATAGGTTATTACAAGATAATGAATATAGTTCCCTGTGCTATACAGTAGGACCTTGTTGTTTATCAAATCTTTTAAAATTGTTTTTATTTCCTGCTGAAATTCCCCATCTATGCACCAATTATGTTCATGATTTCTTTTAAGTCCTCAGACATATCTACAATAGATGTTTTAAATTCCTTCTCTGCTAATTCCAGCATCTGGGTCATTTCTGTTTCTATTGAGTGCTGTTTTCTTTTGAAGCCACATTTTTTTTGCTTCTTTACATGTGTAGTAATTTTTCTTGTAGGTTAGGCATTGTGTTATGTCTTCGAATGATTTTTATAAATTTCCTCATTGTAACTTAGTATAGTTCCATTCATGTAGTAGATGTCCTAAAACTACCAAATTTATTGAATCCAATTAAGTTGGATTTAGGAAACAGTTATTAAGGAGATGAAGAGAATGATCAACTATACATAATAGGGAAGACTCCAGTGGTTTAATCTTCTGCACTCTAACAATGTAAGTAGTGAGTACAACATAGACTTCTTTGTTCCAAAAATACCACAAAGGCCATCTTCTAGCTGAAAGAAAGAGAAAAATGCATTTCTGTTACAGAATCTTGGACTGCAAACATTGTTTCTCAAAAGTTTATAATTTCTATAGCTTAATTGTATTGCTACCATCCCCTGTTCTAAATCCAGATAAAAATATTAATATTAACAAATTTAAGGACAGAAAGTGCACCTTTATAGCAATGGTAATTGGTTTGGTTTTGTTTCAACAGTCACCTTACTTAATAGTTCAGAGGAGAAAAATGACATTATTTGCTCCTCCCAAAGTTATCGTTTATTTGTCTGTGAAACGTTTTCACATTAGGGACTCTCTTTTTTCTTTGCTACTTATGTGTTTAGAAACCTAGGTCTTTTATCTTTAATTTTATCAATAATGAATAATCTAATAAAACCCCTATGTGTTTCCCCTTTGTCCTAGTCTTTCTTGTTACAACATTCTTTTTTCTATCATGACAATGTATACCTTAATTTGTAGGTAATAGTGTTTAGAGAAGTCTGAAATGTTGCTTAAGCCCTTTCTTTTCCTATCAAGTCATTGGTTCTTTTGTTATTCCTTTTTATCTTGGGTTTTCTCAATTGGGCTTTCTCAAAACTGGGAATGTTTATTTAAAATAAATACTTGTTTAAAACATATTTGTTTTAAATATATGTTAAACATAGTAAAACACCACCAATTCAGACTTTATTAAACATTTCAATTAAACAAATATTTTTAAAGCACAGTTTTATTGTTTGCGCATACACAGTGTGATTGTGATGTATCAGATATCAGCCAGTTTGGAAAGGGGACATTTTGGGACATCGAGGCCCTCTTGGCATATCTATAGTTACAATTACATAAACACTTAGTGGTGCTGTTAACCATAATATCAGAGTCCCATAGTACATTGCCAGAAACCTTAGTGTCTTTCATTAAGATGGCTGACTGCAGAGGTCATTGGCAGATCCCAGAAGTTACCTTGGGGTCTTTGTCCAGCAAATTCTTTGGCAGCCCTAAGGAATGCCGGAATGCCCCTAGGTTGCTGATTTCATCAAGGGTCTTGTGGTCTAGGAATTTGCCAACTACTATTGATTTTTTTTTTTTATTTTTTTTGCGGTACGCGGGCCTCTCACTGTTGTGGCCTCTCCCGTTGTGGAGCACAGGCTCCGGATGCACAGGCTCAGCGGCCATGGATCACGGGCCGAGCCACTCTGCGGCATGTGGGATCTTCCCGGACCCGGGCATGAACCCGTGTCCCCTGCATCGGCAGGTGGACTCTCAACCACTGCGCCACCAGGGAAGCCCTGAATTTTTTTATTTTATTTTATTACTTTCTGCTTTATAGCAAAGTGAATCAGTCATACATATACATCTGTTCCCACATCCCTTCCCTCTTGCATCTCCCTCCCTCCCACCCTCCCTATCCCACCCCTCCAGGCGGTCACACAGCACCGAGCTGATCTCCCTGTGCTATGCGGCTGCTTCTCACTATCTATCTCCCTTACGTTTGGTACTGTATATATGTCCATGCCTCTCTCTCACTTTGTCACAGCTTACCCTTCCCCCTCCCCATATCCTCAAGTCCATTCTCAAGTAGGTCTGTGTCTTTATTCCTGTTTTACCCCTAGGTTCTTCATGACATTTTTTTTCTCTTAAATTCCATATATATGTGTTAGCATACGGTATTTGTCTTTCTCTTTCTGACTTACTTCACTCTGTATGACAGACTCTAGGTCTATCCACCTCATTACAAATAGCTCAGTTTCGTTTCTTTTTATGGCTGAGTAATATTCCATTGTATATATGTGCCACATCTTCTTTATCCATTCATCCGTTGATGGACACTTAGGTTGTTTCCATCTCCGGGCTATTGTGAATAGAGCTGCAATGAACATTTTGGTACATGTCTCTTTTTGAATTATGGTTTTCTCAGGGTATATGCCTAGTAGTGGGATTGCTGGGTCATATGGTAGTTCTATTTGTAGTTTTTTAAGGAACCTCCATACTGTTCTCCATAGCGGCTGTACCAATTCACATTCCCACCAGCAGTGCAAGAGTGTTCCCTTTTCTCCACACCCTCTCCAGCATTTATTGTTTCTAGATTTCTTGATGATGGCCATTCTGACTGGTGTGAGATGATATCTCATTGTAGTTTTGATTTGC
This sequence comes from Mesoplodon mirus, assembly GCF_964341445.2. Taxonomy (NCBI): domain Eukaryota; kingdom Metazoa; phylum Chordata; class Mammalia; order Artiodactyla; family Ziphiidae; genus Mesoplodon; species Mesoplodon mirus. Next base: position 34,689,747 of record NC_138988.1, on the reverse strand, counting down.
ATTTCTCTAATGATTAATGATGTTGAGCATTCTTTCATGTGTTTGTTGGCAATCTGTGTATCTTCTTTGGAGAAATGCCTATTTAAGTCTTCTGCCCATTTTTGGATTGGGTTGTTTTTTTGCTATTGAGCTGCATGAGCTGCTTATAAATTTTGGAGATTAATCCTTTGTCAGTTGCTTCATTTGCAAATATTTTCTCCCATTCTGAGGGTTGTCTTTTGGTCTTGTTTATGGTTTCCTTTGCTGTGCAAAAGCTTTGAAGTTTCATTAGGTCCCATTTGTTTATCTTTGTTTTTATTTCCATTTCTCTAGGAGGTGGGTCCAAAAGGATCTTGCTGTGATTTATGTCATAGAGTGTTCTGCCTATGTTTTCCTCTAAGAGTTTGATCGTTTCTGGCCTTACATTTAGGTCTTTAATCCATTTTCAGCTTATTTTTGTGTATGGTGTTAGGGAATGATCTAATCTCATACTTTTACATGTCCCTGTCCAGTTTTCCCAGCAACACTTATTGAAGAGGCTGTCCTTTCTCCACTGTACATTCCTGCCTCCTTTATCAAAGATAAGACCATATGTGTGTGGGTTTATCTCTGGGCTTTCTATCCTGTTCCATTGATCTATCTTTCTGTTTTTGTGCCAGTACCACACTGTCTTGATTACTGTAGTTTTGTAGTATAGTCTGAAGTCAGGGAGCCTGATTCCTCCAGCTCCGTTTTTCGTTCTCAAGATTGCTTTGGCTATTCGGGGTCTTTTGTTTTTCCAAACAAATTTTGAAATTTTTTGTTCTAGTTCTGTGAAAAATGCCAGTGGTAGTTTGATAGGGATTGCATTGAATCTGTAGATTGCTTTGGGTAGTAGAGTCATTTTCACAATATTGATTCTTCCAATCCAGGAGCATGGTATATCTCTCCATCTATTTGTATCATCTTTAATTTCTTTCATCAGTGTCTTATAATTTTCTTCATACAGGTCTTTTGTCTCCTTATGTAGGTTTATTCCTAGATATTCTATTCTTTTTGTTGCAATGGTAAATGGGAGTGTTTTCTTGATTTCACTTTCAGATTTTTCATCATTAGTGTACAGGAATGCCAGAGATTTCTGTGCATTAATTTTGTATCCTGCTACTTTGCCAAATTCATTGATTAGCTCTAGTAGTTTTCTGGTAGCATCTTTAGGATTCTCTATGTATAGTATCATGTCATCTGCAAACAGTGACAGCTTTACTTCTTCTTTTCCAATTTGGATTCCTTTTATTTCCTTTTCTTCTCTGATTGCTGTGGCTAAAACTTCCAAAACTAATTTGAATAAGAGTGATGAGAGTGGGCAGCCTTGTCTTGTTCCTGATCTTAGTGGAAATGGTTTCAGTTTTTCACCATTGAGGACGATGTTGGCTGTGGGTTTGTCATATATGGCCTTTATTATGTTGAGGAAAGTTCCCTCTATGCCTACTTTCTGCAGGGTTTTTATCATAAATGGGTGTTGAATTTTGTCGAAAGCTTTCTCTGCATCTATTGAGATGATCATGTGGTTTTTCTCCTTCAATTTGTTAATATGGTGTATCACGTTGATTGATTTGCGTATATTGAAGAATCCTTGCATTCCTGGAATAAACCCCACTTGATCATGGTGTATGATCCTTTTAATGTGCTGTTGGATTCTGTTTGCTAGTATTTTGTTGAGGATTTTTGCATCTATGTTCATCAGTAATATTGGCCTGTAGTTTTCTTTCTTTGTGACATCCTTGCCTGGTTTTGGTATCAAGGTGATGGTGGCCTTGTAGAATGAGTTTGGGAGTGCTCCTCCCTCTGCTATATTTTGGAAGAGTTTGAGAAGGATAGGTGTTAGCTCTTCTCTAAATGTTTGATAGAATTCGCCTGTGAAGCCATCTGGTCCTGGGCTTTTGTTCGTTGGAAGACTTTTAATCACAGTTTCAATTTCAGTGCTTGTGATTGGTCTATTCATATTTTCTATTTCTTCCTGGTTCAGTCTTGGCAGGTTGTGCATTTCTAAGAATTTGTCCATTTCTTCCAGGTTGTCCATCTTATTGGCATAGAGTTGCTTGTAGTAATCTCTCATGATCTTTTGTATTTCTGCAGTTTCAGTTGTTACTTCTCCTTTTTCATTTCTAATTCTATTGATTTGAGTCTTCTCACTTTTTTTCTTGATGAGTCTGGCTAATGGTTTATCAATTTTGTTTATCTTCTCAAAGAACCAGCTTTTAGTTTTATTGATCTTTGCTATTGTTTCCTTCATTTCTTTTTCATTTATTTCTGATTGGATCTTTATGATTTCTTTCCTTCTGCTAACTTTGGGGGGTTTTTGTTCTTCTTTCTCTAATTGCTTTAGGTGCAGGGTCAGGTTGTTTACTAGAGATGTTTCCTGTTTCTTAAGGTGGGATTGTATTGCTATAAACTTCCCCCTTAGAACTGCTTTTGCTGCGTCCCATAGGTTTTGGGTCGTCGTGTCTCCATTGTCATTTGTTTCTAGGTATTTTTTTATTTCCTCTTTGATTTCTTCAGTGATCACTTCGTTATTGAGTAGTGTATTGTTTAGCCTCCATGTGTTTGTATTTTTTACAGATCTTTTCCTGTAATGATGTCTAGTCTCATAGCGTTGTGGTCGGAAAAGATACTTGATACAATTTCAATGTTCTTAAATTTACCAAGGCTTGATTTGTGACCGAAGATATGATCTATCCTGGAGAATGTTCCATGAGCACTTGAGAAAAATGTGTATTCTGTTGTTTTTGGATGGAATGTCCTATAAATATCAATTAAGTCCGTCTTGTTTAATGTATCATTTAAAGCTTGTGTTTCCTTATTTATTTTCATTTTGGATGATCTGTCCATTGGTGAAAGTGGGGTGTTAAACTCCCCTACTATGAGTGTGTTACTGTCGATTCCCCTTTTATGGCTGTTAGTATTTGCCTTATGTATTTAGGTGCTCCTATGTTGGGTGCATAAATATTTACAATTGTTATATCTTCTTCTTGGATCGATCCCTTGATCATTATGTAGTGTCCTTCTTTGTCTCTTCTAGTAGTCTTTATTTTAAAGTCTATTTTGTCTGATATGAGAATTGCTACTCCAGCTTTCTTTTGGTTTCCATTTGCATGGAATATCTTTTTCCATCCCCTTACTTTCAGTCTGTATGTGTCTCTAGGTCTGAAGTGGGTCTCTTGTAGACAGCATATATATGGGTCTTGTTTTTGTATCCATTCAGCCAATCTGTGTCTTTTGGTGGGAGCGTTTAGTCCATTTACATTTAAGGTAATTATTGATATGTATGTTCCTATTCCCATTTCCTTAATTGTTTTGGGTTTGTTATTGTAGGTATTTTCCTTCTGTTGTGCTTCTTGCCTAGAGAAGTTCCTTTAGCATTTGTTGTAAAGCTGGTTTGGTGGTGCTGAACTCTCTCAGCTTTTGCTTGTCTGTAAACGTTTTAATTTCTCCATCAAATCTGAATGAGATCCTTGCTGGGTAGAGTAATCTTGGTTGCAGGTTTTTCTCCTTCATCACTTTAATTATGTCCTGCCACTCCCTTCTGGCTTGTAGAGTTTCTGCTGAGAGATCAGCTGTTAACCTGATGGGGATTCCCTTGTGTGTTATTTTTCCCTTGCTGCTTTTAATATGATTTCTTTGTGTTTAATTTTTGACGGTTTGATTAATATGTGTCTTGGCGTATTTCTCCTTGGATTTATTCTGTATGGGACTCTCTGTGCCTCCTGGACTTGATTAACTATTTCCTTTCCTATATTAGGGAAGTTTTCAACTATAATCTCTTCAAATATTTTCTCAGTCCCTTTCTTTTTCTCTTCTTCTTCTGGAACCCCTATAATTCGAATGTTGGTGCGTTTAATGTTGTCCCAGAGGTCTCTGAGACTGTTCTCTGTTCTTTTCATTCTTTTTTCTTTATTTTGCTCTGCAGCAGTTATTTCCACTATTTTATCTTCCACCTCACTTAGCCGTTCTTCTGCCTCAGTTATTCTGCTATTGATCCCATCTAGCGTATTTTTCATTTCATTTATTGTGTTTTTAATCGATGCTTGATTCATCTTTAGTTCTTCTAGGTCCTTGTTAACTGTTTCTTGCATTTTGTCTATTCTATTTCCAAGATTTTGGATCTTGGAAATAGAATCTTGGATCATCTTTACTATCATTATTCTGAATTCTTTTTCAGGTAGACTGCCTATTACCTCTTCATTTGTTAGGTCTGGTAGGTTTTTATCTTGCTCCTTCACCTGCTGTGTGTTTTTCTGTCTTCTCATTTTGCTTATCTTACTGTGTTTGGGGCCTCCTTTTTGCCGGCTGCAGATTCGTAGTTCCCGTTGTTTTTGGTGTCTGTCCTCAGTAGCTAAGGTTGTTTTAGTAGGTTGTGTAGGCTTCCTGGTGGGGGGGACTAGTGCCTGTGTTCTGGTGGTTGAGGCTCGATCTTGTCTTTCTGGTGGACAGGTCCATGTCTGGTGGTGTGTTTTGGGGTGCCTGTGGCCTTATTATGTTTTTAGGCAGCCTCTCTGCTAATGGGTGGGGTTGTGTTCCTGTCTTGCTAGTTGCTTGGCATAGGGTGACCAGCACTGTAGCTTGCTGGTCGATGACTGAAGCTGGGTGCTGGTGTTGAGATGGAGATCTCTGGGAGATTTTCGCCGCTTGATATTATGTGGAGCTGGGAGGTCTCTTGTGGACCCGTGTCCTGAAGTTGGCTCTCCCACTTCAGAGGCACAGCACTGACTCCTGGCTGCAGCACCAAGAGCCTTTCATCTACCTGGCTCAGAATAAAAGGGAGAAAAAGTAGAAAGAAAGAATTAGTAGAAGAAAGAAAGAGAGAGAGAAAGCAAGGAAGAAGGAAAGAAAGGAAGGAAGGAAGAAAGAAAGAGGGAGAGAGGGAGGAAGGAAGGAAAGAAAGAAAAAGGGAGGGAGGGAGAAAGGACGGAAAGAAAGAAAGGAAGGAGGGAGGAAGGGAAGGTAGGAAAAAAAGAAAGAAGATAAAGTAAAATAGAATAAAGTATAAAATATAGTAGCGTTATTAAAAATAAAAAAGTAATTATTGAAAAAAAAACGGATGGATAGAACCCTGGGACCTATGGTGGAAGCAAAGCTAAACAGAGAAAATCTCACACAGAAGCATACACATAGACATTCACAAAAAGAGAACAGGTGGAAAAAAATCGAAAATCTTGCTCTCAAAGTCCACCTCCTCAATTTGGGATAATTCGTTGTAAAAAGAGGAAAAGGGGAAAAAATCGAAAATCTTGTCCTCAAAGTCCACCTCCTCGATTTGGGATGATTCGCTGTCCATTCATGCACTCCACAGACGCAGGGCACATCAAGGGGACCATGGAGCTTTAATCCGCTGCCTCCGAGGCTGCACAGAGAGATTTCCCTGTCTCTTCTCTGCTCTCACAGCTCCCGGGTCTCAGCCTTGGACCTGGCCCCGCCTCTGCGCGTAGGTCGCCGGAGGGCGTCCGTTCTTCGCTCAGACAGGACGGGTTTAAAGGAGCCGCTGATTCGGGGGCTCTGGCTCACTCAGGCCGAGGGGAGGGAGGGTCACGCAGTGCAGGGCGGGCCTGCGGCGGCAGAGGCTGGCGTGACGTTGCACCAGCCTGAGGCGCTCCGTGCGCTTTCCCGGGGAAGCCGTCCCTGGGTCCCGGCAGGGACCGGCAGTGGCGGGCTGCACAGGCTCCCCGGAAGTGGGGGTGGACAGTGACCTGCGCTCGCACACAGGTCTTGTGGCGGCGGCAGCAGCAGCCCCAGCGTCCCACGCCCGTCTCCGGGGTCTGCGCCTTTAGCCGCGGCTCGCGCCCGTCTCTGGAGCTTCTTTAAGCAACGCTCTTAATGCCCTCTCCTCGCGCACCAGGAAACAAAAGGGAAGAAAAAAGTCTCTTGCCTCTTTGGCAGCTCCAGACTTTTTCCCCGGACTCCCTCCGGGCTAACCGTGGTGCACTAACCCCTTCAGGCTCTCTTCTTGCCGCCAGCCCCAGTCCTCTCCCTGCGATCTGACTGAAACCCGATACCCGAGCCTCAGCTCCCAGCCCCGACCGCCCCTGCGGCCGAGCAGACAAGCCTCTCGGGCTGGTGTGTGCCTGAGGGCACCGATCCTCTGTGCGCGAATCTCTCCGCTTTGCCCTCCACACCCCTGTTGCTGTGCTCTCCTTCGCTACTCCGAAGCTTTCCCCCTCCGCCACCTGCAGTCTCCGCCCGCGAAGGGGCTTCTAGTGTGTGGAAACCTTTCCTCCTTTACGGCTCCCTGGTGCAGGTCCCGTCCCTATCCTTTTGTCTCTGTTTATTCTTTTTTCTTTTGCCCTACCCAGTTATGCGGGGAGTTTCTTGCCTTTTGGGGGGTCTGAAGTCTTCTGTCAGCGTTCAGTAGGTGTTCTGTAGGAGCTGTTCCACGTGTAGATGAATTTCTGATGTATCTGTGGGGAGGAAGGTGATCTCCGCGTCTTACTCTTCCGCCATCTTCCTCCGTCCCCCAAGCCCTGAATTTTTAAAGTAAAACTTGAATCTGGTGGCAATGTAGAAAGTAGACACCTCACAGAAATTTTGTAATCTCATTTAAGCCTGTTTGTTAATAAAGCACCTGATATGTACACAGATGAATTAATTCTCATGTTTTCTACTTTCAGTTTAGTTTGTGGGGTAGATCTTTATAATATAAATAACTCCAAGTATGCACATTTGTTATAGTAATCCTAATTCTTCAAATTAAAAAAATTTCATGACTGACATTTTTAGGATAGTTCTCTTTGCTGGTTAATTAATACTAATAGAATATAGGAACAATGATAAGAGTAATAGGTGCCATTATTTAAAATGTATTAGGTATAGGCAGTGGCTTAAATGCTACCCAGGCATTATCTCATTTAATTCTTCTCCCCACAGTCATGTGAGAGAGATACTGTTATTATCTCCATTTTACATAAGGAGAAACTAAGATTGAGAGGCCACACGTTGGGCCCAAGGTTATACCACAGGGGGTGGGCCAGCCAAAATTCACACCTGAGACTGTCTGGCTCCAAAGACCAATCAGTTATGTTGCCTCATGGAATCACAAATTTTAACACTAACCTTAAATTGCACTGGACAAAATCTTATAAAGAAATAAATTTAAGATGAAAGTTATAGTGGGTTATTTAATAGGTCTATCAAAAAAAAGGTCTATCAAATACATCAAAAAGAAATTTTCTAGAATGGTAAATTCTGACCCATGAACCTATGTAATAAAAAAATCTCTTAATAAGATATAATGATTTAGTAAAAATGATTAAGCATCACTTTACTGGTATTATTAGAAATGGACAGAAGGGAGACATCCCTCATTTGGTAATTGGATCTATTATCTACATAGTAACCACTGTGACTTTTTAAAAGTACAAGTTACTTATTACTTATACTACTTGCTTATACTAAGAACAAAGTCTGGATGTCCCACATACCTTACAGAGCGCCACACAACTTTCTCAAGATTGCAGGTGGATTAGCAGCTACTTCCCTTTCCTTCATATCTGCTATGTTCCTGCCTTACTCCTGTTCTTTGAGCTCCCCTATTCGATTTGTTTGTTTATTTTCTGTCTCCTCCAGCAAAACATGAGCTCCATGAGAGCAGGCACCTGACATCTAGTCATATGTCCACAAATATTTGTTAGAATTAATTGAAATTCATAATGGTGATAACAATCACTAAAACCCGCAGCTGACTGGTAATCAACAGCATCGTTGGTAATTCATGAAGTTGTCATCTGTTTATTTCAATTAGAAAAAGCTAATTCTTTCTTAAAATAAATACTTATGGCGTGACCAGAAGTGATTCAATTATTGCTGTAACATTCAAAGACATTTTCGTATATATATATATATATATATATATATATATATATATATATATATATTTTTTTTTTTTTTTTTTTTTTTTTTTTTTGCGGTACACGGGCCTCTCACTGTTGTGGCCTCTCCCGTTGCGGAGCACAGGCTCTGGACGCGCAGGCTCAGCAGCCATGGCTCACGGGCCCAGCCGCTCCGCGGCATGTGGGATCCTCCCGGGCCGGGGCACGAACCCGTGTCCCCTGCATCGGCAGGCGGACTCTTAACCACTGCGCCACCAGGGAAGCCCCGACATTTTCGTATATTAATGGCAGCTTTTATTGAAGCAATTGGCTTTTGTTGTTACTTATAATAAATTCATGAAATGGCTAATTTTCTTAATCTAACTGAGATTTTTCTGCCATTTAATATGTAGTTACAAATATATGAGTATTCTAATTATGAAGAAGATAACTGATTAATTATATTTAGTGAATATTATGTTAAATGAGTATCAAGTTATTTTATTAAAAAGTTATGTTCTTATAGAGAAAACATCTTTAAAATTGGAAAGGAGAAAAATTAAAAGGGAAACAAGCTCTTAAAACTCAGGTTTCCTCTCTTGGGCAGGTCCCCACCCACCTTCCTATCTTCCATAATCAGCGCTACAGACACCATATGTCTGTGGCAGGAGTAGCCTCTTACAACACAAGTAGGAATTCAGAGGAGACATAATCAGCCTTTAAGAATGAGTATTTGACAGCAATAATGGGCATGACTTGAGGTCATATGTGAAATCTTTGTCATCTAACATTATAATCTCCTTAGAATACCTTTAAAAACCATAAAAGTCAGCCCCTTACAGAAAATACTTGATCTGACATTTCACTTGTCCCTAGCAAAATAAAACAACAACAAAATAAATAAACAGGCTTCAAAACAAAACAGCTTTTCTCACGCTGGTAAGTCATTAATAGAGGGGGAAAAAAGTAATTTTTTTCCCTTGGAGTATTGCATTAGTAGCTAGGGGCCTTGAAGTTTTGCTAATCAGCTATGTGACCTTGGTTAAATCACATTTCCTTTCAGACTTCATGTTACCTCTGGTAAATGAGGGCATGAGACTGGTTTGATTTTCTTGCCTGGTCTAGAACTGCCTAAGTCTGTGAGGTTGTGATTTTTTACAGGGAAAGGATAGCAATTATTTTTCCATAGAGTGAGGGTATTCTTTGAGGAAATCCAGCAACATCTACAGACATAGCATTGTCCTAAGGGAAACATCTCTGAGAAGAAAATCTCTCTATTCTTTTCTCCCCACAAATAGATATAAACTTCCTACTTTAAAACTGGAACAGAGAAATTTCAAGGAAAGATTTATTGATTGGATCATTCACAGACCGCCCCCACTCCGGTGAATTATTTTATCATTTTAGATTTAAGGGGGTTCTTTTGAATAATATAAAGGACACTTTTTTTTTTTTTTTTTGGTGTGTGATTTTAAGAACTTAATTCTGGAATGTAAATGACTATTGACACCAAACTGTAGTTTCTGTATGGTTAAAGAAATTCAGAACCAAATTAAACCTTTGCTTTTGCCTTATTTAGCAGTGATTATGTTGTGCATGTGAATGTATTCATAATTGATCCTTCTTCCTAAAAGTTTTCAGGTGGCTAAGACCATGTAAACACCATGAAAAAAATTTTTTTCTAGGTTTTACAGCCTTTTGTCCTCTCATTCTACATGAGATTGACTGAAATGTAGAAGTTGTTCTGATTAAAAGGAGCAAGATTGGAGAGCTGGAGGAGGAATTACAACTTATTAGTAATATTTTCTGAAACCCAGGTCAGAAGAACAATGGGCCACAAACAGCGTTTGTCTGGTCAAAATGCCATTTTGATTACGAGGAGATACAAAAGGATTCATTATGTCTGCTTATATTTGCTGATTAAGATTCTGGGTGAGGTAGATATTAGCTGTCTTCTGAAGAGAGAAAGACACAGATTTGAATCCTGGCTTGTTTTTTCTTGCTGGTGGTGAGACCCACGGCAAATTTCCTAGCCTGTTGGAGTCTCAGTTTCTTCTGTATATTTAGGATGATGATACTCTCCCTGTAATGGTGTCAGGTTTCCAGGGGCTTATTGATCTACATGAAGTATTGAACACACTCTCTGGTACAGAACATGATCCCAGTTCAGGGTAACCATTATCATTACTATGATCATTATGTTGACCAATAGTCTTGAAATACAAAGAAGTTGATTATATTCATAATTGCTTATTTAGTCTCTGCCTCCTTTGACGTCTGTGAGTTCTGTGGGGCAGGGACCACATCTGTTTCTCAGTTTGTGATCAGAGCTTAGGCACACAGCTGGCACTCAATAAATATCTGAAGAAGGGGTGAATGACTGATGGAAAAAAATGGAGGATCATCTCAAGAGTGAGATCCCCACTAGGAAGAAGGTTAAAAGCATCATTTGCTCAAGAGAAAAAAATGCGATGCTGCTAGCAGAATTGGGAGCAGCAGGAGGGCTGTGCATGCTCAGAGCCTGAGCCATTTCTAGCCTTTTTGGGACTTTGGTGGGTGACAGGATTGGGTGTTTTGTGTCCGTGGAGGGGTTGAACTCAAACTCTCTTTGGCCACACCTGTGCCTTCCTGGGTGTGTGCGGCAGATGGTGGGAGGCCCCTATCTAAGTAGGCAGAGAGAGCAAAAGACCTGGAACAATTTCCCTTCATAATCATCAGCCAGTTTTGGAGCACTGGGTTAGCTAATTGTTCACTTTTACTTTCATTGTTGTTTTAAAAAGGGTCATTTATCTGTCTGAAGAGAAACACAAACAAGAGACTGGTGTTACGACATATTTTATATTCCTCTTCTAATTTCATTAATGGTTTTAAAGGAAATATCTCTTGTAATTGCCTTAAGCATTCTGTCTTTATTATTAAATACCAGCCATTTATTATGTTCTACACTTCTTTTTGGCTCTGTGTGCCATCCTTTCTGGGACCTTCTGAATTTAAAATGATTGAACTGTAGGGCACATGGTTCTGGGAGCATGCCCTCTCATTTAAATTTCCAGGAGCACCACCATGCTCTTAGAATGTCTTAGCAGAGACAGATGTCTGGAGTCTGGGCATTTATTCATTTCACTTTCAAAGACAACATAACTATCAGATTAAAAATCAGCAAAATTCTGTTTGCTTTGGAGCCAGCTATATTCCACTTTTTAGGTCTCATATGCCCCAACCCCAACTCTGGGTTCTGATCTTGAATCTCGGTCACATCTCAGCTGGGTCCACATCCAGTCTCAGGTTATTTGAGAGGAGTTGCAAGACCTTGACTCAGAATCACAAGGTACGCCTTAAACTTTAGACTGTCAGGTGAAATAGCATTTAGGGGGCTATGACTATCATATTTAATCTTCATACCGATCTGGTGAGGGTAGGTACTATGATAACCTCACTTCATGAATGATAAAACTGGCATTCAGAGAAGTTAAAAAGTTACCCAAAGTCACACGGTACAGCGTGGTGAACCCTTGGATCAGAAACTAACTGTTTTTGATTCCATGAACAATGCTTAAATATTACGCTTTTCAGAAAGCATTTATTTATGAATATTTATTTTCTAGGTCTTTCTTTGATCTGGTGTGGATGGGTGATTGGAAATTGTAAGGAATTTGGAAAGCAGACTGCCAGAGGTACAGGTTGAATTCAGCTGAGTCAGTAGCTGTTGTTTTTATTTTCTTGCTTCATTGACTACAGAATTGTCTCCTTCAGTATTTGGTGCTATTGTTGTATAGTTTCTGAAGTCACCGTTTATAAGCCATGATACTCTTTCCAGGGTGGGGGCTCTGCTCCCAGATGAGGCAAGATGATTCTGCAGTGAGCTTGGTGGTAATGTGGGAACATCTGTCATCTGCAGTATTTCTATACCAAAGGCCCTGAGTATTCAGTAATTCATTCGTTCATTTGTTCATTACTTTCTTGGATCTACCTGCAAAGGAAAAGATTCTAGAATATTTTCCCTGGGACTTGGGACAGCAGTCAGGGTGCCAGCCACAATTGGAGGTGCTTGATACAGTGAGTCAGACATGATGTGCTCTCTTTGTTTGCTTCCTCTGCCTTTTTTCTATTCTCTTTAAGTTTAATAGACAAAAGATGGGGACAAGGCAGAGCAGGTGACACCCACTCTTGAGCAAGGAGGGCCTTAGGGGTCGGTCCCTTGGGAGTGTCTGCAGATGGGATTTAAGTTATTGATGTATATTCTTCCAATGTGGCAGAAACCAACTCTGGATTTGAAAAGTTCACCTGGACTCCACAGCGGGAGAGCTGTTGTTGGCAGATTTGCTTTTCTGAGAGAGGCAACCATTTCCTGCTGCATGGTTATCATGTCAAGGGTTGGGAACCAGGGCATGTTGGCGATAAGGATTTAATGAATACATATGAGAAGAGGAGATTCAAGCCACTGAGCAGCATATTGCACTAGGCCACTTCCCATTTCAGGATGGTGAGATATTTAGGGGAATAAATTTCAGGTGATCATGGAAAAAAAAATGTTCGAGGGGCATTGGGATGAGATATGTCCTAACTGGTGTTTCCCACAACAGGGGGGTGGTCCACCTCGCTGGGGGCCTTATAATCACCTCTCAGGTTTGTCCATTTTCTTTGTTTTTATAATTCACATATAGCTTTAAAAAATACAGTTAGGCTTGCCCTTGTGTGCATTATCCCACATGGCAGAAAGGACGTGTTTTTAATTTATTCTTTGCTTCTAACTGTAGTGTCGGGCATGTCAGGGTTCACTGGTTAGAGAGAGAATGCGCCTGCTTTTGTAAAGCAGTTAATTGGACCTGGTAACGATTATTGTCAGAAATCTCTGGGGGTGGTGCTGGTCCCAAGGCATCATCCTTCATGGCGATTTCCAGCATCTAGCATGCTGAGACACTGAGGATTTTCCAGAAGGAAACAGCAGATTGGAGTTCTTGTACTGCAGACCCAAATTGCAGTCCTGTTGGTGACTGTTTCTGAGTGTGTACTGCTTTCTGGTGCTAGGGACTTCTGAAGAGAATGTTTTCAATTTTGAGGTGTTTTAAGGAAATATTTGCAATACAGGCAACAGACAAAAGACTAGTATCTAGGCTAGAGACAGATCTCATCCATAGCAGTCACCAAAATATCACAATAAAAACTCCTCCATATCAACCTACTGCAAAGAAGCAGTAGAAAAATGGGCAGTGGATATGAGCAGTCAGTCGACAGGAGTATAATTATATGGATGAAGAAAAGATACTCAATCTCACTAGTCATCAAGGAAAAGTAAATTAAAGCAGTGAAGTACAATTTTTACCGATCAGGTGGCAAAATCATAATAATGATGATGAAGATGATGATATCAAATGTTGGTAAGGCCTGGGTAGATGGGACTCCGCTGGTCCAGCCACACTTCAGGTCAGCTTTGCAGAAGCTTGTAAAACTGAAAATGCACAGACCCTGGGAACCATCAACTCCATATCTTGCATCTGCCTACAGAAACACTGGCACCTGTGCACCAGAATACAACATTGACTATAGGTGCGTGGGTTTAGCTCTGTGCTTTCTATCCTGTTCCACTGATCTATATTTCTGTTTTTGTGCCACTACCATACTGTCTTGATGACTGTAGCTTTGTAGTATAGTCTGAAGTCAGGGAGTCTGATTCCTCCAGCTCTGTTTTTTTCCCTCAAGACTGCTTTGGGTATTCGGGGTCTTTTGTTTCTCCATACAAATTTTAAGACTTTTTGTTCTAGTTCTGTAAAAAATACCATTGGTAATTTGCTAGGGATTGCATTGAATTTGTAGATTGCTTTGGGTAGTATAGTCATTTTCACAATATTGATTCTTCCAATCCAAGAACATGTTATATCTCTCCATCTGTTTGGATCATCTTTCATTTCTTTCATCAGTGTCTTACAGTTTTCTGCATACAGGTTTTTTGTCTCCTTAGGTAGGTTTATACCTAGGTATTGTATTCTTTTTGTGGCAATGGTAAATGGGAATGTTTCCGTAATTTCTCTTTCAGATTTTTCATCATTAGTGTATAGGAATGCAAGAGATTTCTGTGCATTAATTTTGTATCCTGCAACTTTACCAAATTCATTGATTAGCTCTAGTAGTTTTCTGCTGGCATCTTTAGGATTCTCTATGTATAGTATCATGTCATCTGCAAACAGTGACAGTTTTACTTCTTCTTTTCCAATTTGTATTCCTTTTATTTCTTTTTCTTCTTTGATTGCCGTGGATAGGACTTCCAAACTATGTTGAATAATAGTGGTGAGAGTGGACATCCTTGTCTTGTTCCTGATCTTAGAGCAAATGCTTTCAGTTTTTCACCATTGAGAATGATGTTTGCTGTGGGTTTGTTGTATATGGCCTTTATTATGTTGAGGTAGGTTCCCTCTATGCCCACTTTCTGGAGAGTTTTTATCATAAATGGGTGTTGAATTTTGTCAGAAGCTTTTTCTGCATCTATTGAGATGATCGTACGGTTTTTATTCTTCAATTTGTTAATATGGTGTATCACATGGATTGATTTGCATACATTGAAGAATCCTTGCATCCCTGGGATAAATCCCACTTGATCATGGTGTATGATCCCTTTTTTTTTTTTCTGTGGTACGCGGACCTCTCACTGCTGTGGCCTCTCCCGCCGCTGAGCACAGGCTCCGGACGCGCAGGCCCAGCGGCCATGGCTCACAGGCCCAGCCGCTCCATGACACGTGGGATCCTCCTGGACCGGGGCACGAACCCATGTCCCCTGCATTGCAGGTGGACTCTCAACCACTGCGCCACCAGGGAAGCCCCGTGTATGATCCTTTTAATGTGTTGTTGGATTCTGTTTGCTAGTATTTTGTTGAGGATTTTTGCATCTATATTCATCAGTGATATTGGTCTGTAATTTTCTTTTTTGTAGTATCTTTGTCTGGTTTTGGTATCAGAGTGATGGTGGCCTCATAGAATGAATTTGGGAGTGTTCCTTCCTCTGCAGTTTTTTGGAAGAGTTTGAGAAGGATGGGTGTTAGCTCTTCTCTAAATGTTTTGATAGAATTCACCTGTGAAGCTGTCTGGTCCTGGACTTCTGTTTGTTGGAAGATTTTTAATCACAGTTTCAATTTCATTACTTGTGATTTGTCTGTTCATATTTTCCATTTCTTCCTGGTTCAGTCTTGGAAGGTTATACCTTTCTAAGAATTTGTCCATTTCTTCCCGGTTGTCCATTTTATTGCCATAGAGTTGCTTGTAGTAGTCTCTTAGGATGCTTTGTATTTCTGCAGTGTCTGTTGTAACTGCTCCTTTTTCATTTCTAATTTCATTGATTTGAGTCCTCTCCCTCTTTTTCTTGATGAGCCTGGCTAACGGTTTTTCAATTTTGTTTATCTTTTCAAAGAACCAGATTTTAGTTTTATTGGTCTGTGCTATTGTTCTCTTTGTTTCTATTTCATTTATTTCTGCTCTGATCTTTATGATTTCTTTCCTTCTGCTAACTTTGGGTTTTGTTTGTTCTTCTTTCTCTAGTTCTTTTAGGTGTAAGGTTAGGTTGTTTATTTGAGATTTTTCTTGTTTCTTGAGGTAGGCTTGTATTGCTATAAACTTCCCTCTTAGAACTGCTTTTGCTGCATCCCATAGGTTTTGGATTGTCGTGTTTTCGTTGTCATTTGTGTCTAGGTATTTTTTGGTTTCCTCTTTGATTTCTTCAGTGATTGGTTATTTAGTAATGTATTGTTTAGCCTCCAAGTATTTGTATTTTTTATGTTTTTTTCCCTGTAATTGATTTCTAATCTCATAGTGTTGTGGTCACAAAGGATGCTTGGTATAATTTCAGTTTTCTTAAATTTACTGAGGCTTGATTTGTGACCCAAGATGTGATCTATCCTGGAGAACGTTCTGTGTGCACTTGAGAAGAAAGTGTAATCTGCTGTTTGTGGATGGAATGTCCTATAAATATCAATTAAATCTATCTGGTCTATTGTGTGATTTAAAGCTGTGTTTCCTTATTAATTTTCATTTTGGATGATCTGTCCATTGGTGTAAGTGAGGTGTTAAAGTCCCCCACTATTATTGTGTTACTGTCGATTTCCTCTTTTAGAGCTGTTAGCAGTTGCCTTATTTATTGAGGTGCTCCTATGTTGGGTGCATATATATTTATAATTGTTACATCTTCTTCATGGATTGATCCCTTAACATTATGTAGTGTCCTTCCTTGTCTCTTGTGACATTCTTTGTTTTAAAGTTTTTATTTTATCTGATATGAATATTGCGACTTCAGCTTTCTTTTGATTTCCATTTTCATGGAATATCTTTTTCCATCCCCTCACTTTCAGTCTGTATGTTTCTCTAGGTCTGAAGTGGTCTCTTGTAGACAGCATATATATGGGTCTTGTTTTTGTCTCCATTCAGCGAGCCTGTGTCTTTTGGTTGGAGAATTTAATCCATTCACATTTAAGGTAATTATCGATATGTATGTTCCTGTTACCATTTTCTTTTCTTTTCTTTTTCTTTTTCTTTTTTTAAACATTTTTATTGGAGTATAATTGCTTTACAATGGTGTGTTAGTTTCTGCTTTATAACAAAGTAAATCAGTTATACATATACATATATCCCCATATCTCTTCCCTCTTGCATCTCCCTGCCTCCCACCCTCCCTATCCTACCCTTCTAGCTGGTCACAAAGTACCGAGCTGATCTCCCTGTGCTATGCGACTGCTTCCCACTAGCTATCTATTTTACATTTAGTAGTGTATATATGTCCATATATATACTACCACTCTCTCACTTTGTCCTAGCTTACCCTTCCCCCTCCCTGTGTCCTCAAGTCCATTCTCTAGTACGTCTGCGTCTTTATTCCTGTCTTGCCCTTAGGTTCTTCATGACCATTTTTATTTTTTTTTAGATTCCATATGTATGTGTTAGCATACGGTATTTGTTTTTCTCTTTCTGACTTACTTCACTCTGTATGGCAGACTCTAGGTCCATCCACCTCACTACAAATAACTCAATTTCATTTCCTTTTATGGCTGAGTAATATTCCATTGTATATATGTGCCACATCTTCTTTATCCATTCATCTCTCAATGGACACTTAGGTTGCTTCCGTGTCCTGGCAATTGTAAACAGAGCTGCAATGAACATTGTCCTATTACCATTTTCTTAATTGTTATGGATTTGTTTTTGTAGGTCCTTTTCTTCTCTTGTGTTTTCCACTTAGAGAAGTTCCTTTATCATTTGTTGTAGAGCTGGTTTGGGGGTGCTGAATTCTCTTAGCTTTGCTTGTCTGTAAAGCTTTTGATTTCTCCCTTGAATCTGAATGAGATCCTTGCTGAGTAGAGTAAGCTGGGTTGTAGGTTCTTCCCTTTCATCACTTTAAATGTGTCATGCCACTCCCTTCTGGCTTGTAGAGTTTTTGCTGAGAAATCAGCTGTTAACCTTATGGGAGTTCCCTTGTTTGTTATTTGTCGTTTTTCCCTTGTTGCTTTCAATAATTTTTCTTTGTCTTTAAGTTTTACCAATGTGATTACTATGTGTCTCGGCTTGTTTCTCCTTGGGTTCATCCTGCCTGGGACTCTCTGAACTTCCTGGACTTGGGTGGCTCTTTCCTTTCCCATGTTAGGGAAGTTTTCGACTATAATCTCTTCAAATATTTTCTCCGGTCCTTTCTCTGTGTCTTCTCCTTCTGGGACCCCTGAAATGCGCATGTTGTTGCATTTAATGTTGTCCCAGAGGTCTCGTAGTCTGTCTTCATTTCTTTTCATTCTTTTTTCTTTATTCTGTTCCACAGCAGTGAATTCCACCATTCTGTCTTCCAGGTCACTTATCTGTTCTTCTGCCTCAGTTATTTTCATTTCAGTTATTGTACTGTTCATCTCTGTTTGTTTGTTCTTTAATTCTTCCAGGTGTTTGTTCTTTAATTCTTTTAGGTCTTTTTTTAAACATTTCTTGCATCTTCTCGATCTTAGCCTCCATTCTTTTTCTGAGGTCCTGGATCATCTTCACTATCATTATTCTGAATTCTTTTTCTGGAAGGTTTCCTATCTCCACTTCATTTAGGTGTTTTTCTGGGGTTTTATCTTGTTCCTTCATCTGGTACATAGCCCTCTGCCTTTTCATCTTGTCTATCTTTCTGTGAATGTGGTTTTTGTTCCACAGGCTGCAGGATTGTAGTTCTTCTTGCTTCTGCTGTCTGCCCTCTGGTGGATGAGGCTGTCTAAGAGGCTTGTGCAAGTTTCCTGATGGGAGGGACTGGCGGTGGTTAGAGCTGGCTGTTGCTCTGGTGGGGCAGCAGAACTCAGTAAAACTTTAATTCACTCGTCTGCTGATGGCTGGAGCTGGGTACCCTCCCTGTTGGTTGTTTGGCCTGAGGCATCCCAACACTGGAGCCTACCCGGGCTAATGGCGGACTCTGGGAGGGCTCACGCCAAGGAGTACTTCCTAGAACTTCTGCTGCCAGTGTCCTTGTCCTCATGGTGAGACACAGCCACCCCCTGCAGCTGCAGGAGACCCTCCAACACTAGCAGGAAGGTCTGGTTCAGTCTCCTATGGGGTCACTGCTCCTTCCCCTGGGTCCTGATGTGCATACTACTTTGTATTTGCCCTTCAAGAGTGGAGTTTCTGTTTCCCCCAGGCCTGTTGAAGTCCTGCAATCAAATCACGCTAGCCTTCAAAGTCTGATTCTCTAGGAATTCCTCCTCCCATTGCCGGACCCACAGGTTGGGAAACCTGACGGGGCTTAGAACCTTCACTCCAGTGGGTGGACTTCTGTGGTATAAGTGTTCTCTAGTTTGTGAGTCACCCACCCAGCAGTTATTGGATTTGATTTTATTGTGATTGCGCCCCTCGTACCGTCTCATCGTGGATTCTCCTTTGTCTTTGGATATGGGGTATCTTTTTTGGTGAGTTCCAGTGTCTTCCTGTCCATGTTTGTTCAGCAGTTAGTTGTGATTCTGGTGCTCTTGGAAGAGGGGGTGAGAGCATGTCCTTCTACTCTGCCATCTTGAACCAATCTCTCCCCCTTCTTGATACTCTTAATGATTTTTGAAAAAGGAGTGCTGCATCTTCCTTTGTACTGGGCCCTGCAAGTTATGTAGCCAGCCATGGTTAGAGTGATTTTTGAGGCCTGCCCTGGACCAGGCTGAGGAGAGCTGAGAGAGAGCTGGTGAGGACCCTGGAGCCTGGTTGGAGGAGAAGATCCTGGCTTGTGGCTCCATGAAAAGCAGATGGTTCTGACATTGAAGCTACAAAAGCAGCTCTTTATAAGTGTGGACTTTCAAGTTCCTCAAAGAAGGCCATGGAATCTGTTTGTTTTTGCCCTGAAGGCAGCAACTACTTCCTCCTTTTGTGCCTGAATGCACATTAGACCAGAGTTCCTGATGGGCCCGCAGTCTGTGAAGGAAGCATTACCACTGACTGCTGAAGATGATGAGGCATTCATCCTACCCATAGATGACTGTTTTGCATTTCAGTCAGGCAGCTCCTGAGCGCAGATGGAGCCAGGACCTCTGGTGGGCTCTGCTTTCTCGGTGATGGAGCAAGTAGCCAGGAGGCAGCCTTCATCACATCTCCAGTACCTTCTTGTGTGCTGTGGTCCATAGCACTTGGATTTGTCTACACTGCTCTCCTCATCATTTCCATCCTCTCCCCACATCCCCCCATTTTTCATATGTTACACATCCCTGCATCTCTGCATCTGTGTATCCCTACATCCCTTCATCCCTCCATCCCTCACATCCCTGCATCTCTGTGTCCCCACTTTCCTACATCACCCACATCTCTGTATCCTCCATACCTCACAAATAACTTGAATCTCTACACCTCTGTATCTCTGCATTCCTTCGTCCCTGCACCTCTGCATGCCCTACACCCCTGCACTTCTGCATCCCATTTGTCCTGTTCACAGAGCTGGTCCTGGGGATACAGGAGAAGATGAGAAGTACCCACAGCTGTTTCTTCTCCTCCTTAAAGCAGTTTAGCTAATAAAGGAATATGGATTTAGTAGTAAATCTAATTTCAAAGCCCAGTGTGGCCATTTAATAGCTGGGTAAGTTCTTAGGCAAGTTACTTAGCTCTTTTGAGGCACAATTTGAGGATTATATGAGAAACAGATCTAAGGCACTAGATTCAGAGTTGTTTAAGCACCTTCACACTCGGCAGCTCATCTCCTTTTCTGGAATTTTCTACTAGTATCCCTGTTGTCCTCTCTCCCACCGTCAGCTCTACCCCATCTGCACATCTCTGGCGATACCAGAAATGGCCAAAGAAGAGTGGGCTTGGATTTTCCTCTGAAGTGCAGATAAGTTGATGCACTTACACATCTTCCATTATCACTGATGGGGAGCCTCAGTATTCCCTGTGGTCTCAGTGAGTGAGCGCTGAGCTGCAAGCACCTCTGAGGTACCAGGCCAGTGTCAGGCACTGAGGATGCAGGGAAGGGCCAGTTACCAGTTCTTGAGCATCTCACAGCTCTGCCTTATTAACTACCAGAGAGTAAAGCCTTTGGGAGACCTGGTTTACTGAGTGATCTTGATGTCCTTCCATGGATGTACATTGGAGATGGACACATGGGGTCTTTGGGAGCCCAGCTTTCATCCAAGCAGTTCAGACCGGCATATTCCTAGCCTTGGAGACTTCAGCCACGTTAGAGCACAGTGGAAGTTGGTTGGCTTGAATGAAAGTTGAGTTTCTTCTCCTACTCAGACAACTCAATTTAATGATTATTAAATTTAATGATTTAAATTGAACGATTATTAGGTGTGTATCCTGGATAACTTTTCAGACAGATGTTGACTTCTGGCTTATAGTGGGCAAGAGAAGAGACCAGGAACATGTCTGTATCATAGATTTGATAGTTGGAGAGAGCTGGTAGACACATTTTTATTTGTATTCTAAAGGTACAGGATGTGTGCAAAGTTTAGTTCAGGCACCAAACTCATATAAAGTATATTTATGTTTCAAGAATGCCATAAAAGAGCAATAATTTTTATAGCTTCAGATTATTTTGATCTTTTCCAGCTTTCCATCTTTGTTATCAACTGTACTTTACATGTCTGTCATAATATTTGTCTTTCCATTCCTTTTTAATGGGTCAGGATATTTTGGAATCAATTACACAATGCTTTTGTTTCTCACATTAAATGTACCATCAATTCTTTTCTTAAATATTTTGAATATTGAAAATAATTTCTTAGGTGACATTAATTATGATGCACTTCTCTGCTGAGCTCTTCTTCCCTAGTTATATTAATGATAGTGTTTCAGCTTTCCTGACTGTCTCTGTTATTAACCCATCATAAATACCAGCCCCAATTAGTGTACAGAAATGAAATCAGTTGAGGAGTGGAATGTATGTGCAGCAAATAAAGAGTCGATGCTGTCTTTCTCTGAGGAACAACTGAATTTTTTCAACTGTCAGATCTGAATTCTTAGTAGTTCTTTTTGTGTAAAAATGCATTCATTTCCCCCATTTTACAGAATAATTTGTAACCACAGTTGGTGGTGATGTCTGTTTGCAAAATCTTTTCCTTTGATTTCGTTGCATTCCGTTAAGTCAGAAAATCCTTTTTTTGATTCAAAGATATTATGCTGTGTAGCTCCTTATTAATATCTGGTTGTACTGTCTCTACTTTTGAGTCTTTCTTTACTCTTGATTTTTTTCCTTTTCTTCTCTCTCTCTCCTCACCAAGGCTTTATCTTTCCCTGCCTCCCTCCTTCCCTCTCTAACTCCCTTTTTCCTTCCCTCCCTCCCTCCCTCTCCCCTTCCCTCCTTTCTGTTCTCTTGTTCCTTTCTTTGTTTTGGAATGTGTTAGCAGAAGTCAGAACTGAGACTGTTGACTTGTGTGTACGTTCTACTCAGGCCAGGATGAACCGGAAATGCTTTCTGCTTGGTCATTTGGCTTTGTAGAGTGTTGGAGAGTCCTGACACTTTTGGATTATCAATACATATCTATAGACTAATAAAACTTTTCATAAAACAGATTTCTCAAAGTTTGTAACAGAGAGCTTTTAAATCAGCAAACATCTTGGACACATGTGCTTCCCTTGCATCTCCTTTCCAAGAAAATAGCTGTTCCTTTGGTTGTTTAAGATGCGCATCAGAGGGCCTCTTAACATCCATGGCATTGTGCTTGGCTTGGAGTTAGGGATCCAAAAGTAGCTTTCTTCAAATCAGGATACTTTTAAAAGTGGAAGAGGGGCTATTGATAATTACTCTTGGACAACAGTTATAAACCAGGATTACCCTAGGCAAAAGGTAGGATTGCCAAGTAAAATATAGGACACCCTGTTGAATTTGAAATTTAAATGTAACTGAGAGTCCTGTGTTTTTATTTGTTATCCTGGCAACCTATTTGTAGTCATAAACACGTGGGATGTGCTCCCTGCCTGCAGGGTGCTTCTGGTCCAGTAATCATAACCAGGTTATCAATCTCAGGCACCAGGCTGATTACTTAACAAATCACAACCCTGGGAGGTGGGCAATGCTTTCCCACTTCACGGGGCATGATTAACAGTTTAATAACATCCCCAAGGTTAGACAGCTAGGACCTGCAGGGTGGGGTAAGGAATGGGGAGTCAGGGCCAGGACCTCTCAGATCCTTCTACCTGCAAAGCCTGTGCCCCCTCCACCCCATGCCCTCCTCCCTTCCAACCAGCATGTGACAGCAATGAGCTCCTTTTGCAAGGTTTAAAAGAGGTCCTGCAGGAAAGTGAAGAGCCTTCAATGCTGCTTCTCCACTGCTGGATCTTCCAGGCAGCAGGAGGCAACCAGCTGTTTTCACTGTATCAAACCCGAAACATGTCACGCAGAAAAAATGTCAAGTCATTTTGAAAAATGTCTGAAGCATAATGTGCTTGACAGGGGTGAAATAGCATCGGCCATAGTCACGTAATTACTACCTCAGTGTTTGTTTACCGTGCAGCCCTCTTTTTCTTCTGCTCTAATTAAATCAATCTGAGCAACAACACAGCCTTATAAAACCCAGGTCTCAGCCTGTACAGCAGTCAGCTTTTCTCAGGTTCTTTCTAAGCATGATCCTTGCCAGGTTGACTAAGCAACTTAACAGTTTCTTCCACGTTCCTATCTTCAGACTAAACTCAGACAGACTTATTGAATTAAAGTAAGTGGAGGTCACCTATATATATATTTTTTCTGCCAACGAAAAATGTTAAGATAGGGTGAGGTACTGAGGTCCGAGATATGATTTGAATTTAAGCTGCCGCCAGACACCGTAATATTGTCATCCACTAGATGTCGCTGATGATTCACACCAGTGCAACTGTGAGCCCATTTTGGGATGTTAAAGTCCTTAAAAATGTCAAGCGAGAGCTAAAAACCTGGAACTTCCAAGTATTTCTTTCTTTACCTTTTGCTTTTTAATATTTTCTTTATGTTCATCCAAATGGACCTTCTTTTCTTTTCAATGATGTCTCTCTACCTTTGTAAATTTAACAAACGACATGTTGAATAGGTTAAGATAGGCTCTTTTATTTAAACCAGCTCACTTTTTGTGTATGTTGTTTTTTTTAAATTTTTTTGAAACTTCTCAGACTTCATTTCCTTGATGAATTTGGTTAGTGTATATTAACATAATTTATCTAGTTACTGTAGATTTCCTGCACCCAGTGAAGTTGGTTTGCCTTTTATAGGTCTATGCTTGGTTTACTTTGAGAAAGGAATAATATTTCTTTCCCACCGGGGTTTTGCCCCTGACAATAGGAGGGATCAGATGTTTCTTGTAGTCCAAGGAGGCTAAGTCTTTAGTCAGCCATTCTGGCTTAAAGACTCAAGCTGGGGGAGTGCTCCTGGAGGAAGATGGGATGGTTGGATGTGGAGGGAATGAAACCAGTCCCTCTGGTACACAGAGTAAGTTCTAGGCTGGACAATAACAGCAAAAGCAGAAAGACCGGCAGCTGCTATAGATTTCCAGTCCTAATGAGCTACATTTTTTCCCCCAGAGCATGGCTAATAGGGGACGAGATCGTCAAATTTAAAAAGGAATGTTAAAAGGAAGTAAGGATAGCTTTAATCAAACAACAACAACAAAAATTCATAAAACTGATTTTCAGAAAAGCTTGAGACTCATGGAAAGTTATTTTATAAGTATTATAACGGCAAGCTGTTTTTCCTTTCTTTTCTTTTCTTTTTTTCTTTCTTTTTTTTTTGTTAAAGAGAAAAGAAAATCTCCTATTTTTTAAACAACAAACCACCTGGTGTGGGTGTGTGTGTTGGGGGGTTGTTAGAGCCCTGTATTAGAGTGAGAATTTGGTCTAGATCCTGTCTTCAACACAGAGGAGCCCTGGTGGTGTAGTACTTTCTGCAAGATGGTCTTATGCTTCTCAGCCGTAGTTGGGATTTCAGTGAGAGCTGAAAGGGACTAGTAGATTTCCGGGGACTTATACCATGGTGGTGCTTTATGGACAACTGTAGAGTGAATGGAATGGCCCTTTGCCAAGCTCTCCTTCTCATCTCCCATGCCTACCTTGGTACCCAGCAAGATGAAGCATCCTAAAATATGAAGTGGTTGGTTTTTCTGCCATGGACTTTTCTTGGAATGAAGCACTTGCTTGAGTTAATTTTTAAAATAATCTTCTATGGATTTCATTATATTGCAGAAAATGTAATATCCATGAAGTAAGAATAATGTAATCATAAGAAGGTTAGATTTCCCAGCCTCTGGAAGAAAAGACCCAAGTTCCCAGGTTATAATCTGACATTCTGTTTAGAATTTCAGGGAACGAATGCTCTGTAAATGTTTGCTTGACTGTACTGTGGAGGGAGATTGGGGGAAAAGAAGCCACAATGCAGTATCAAAACACAAAACACTTCCTGAATTTCCCCACAGTATGAATTAATCATATTTGATACTAATTGTGTCCTTGCTATACAACAACTTCCTGTGTAAATTGTGGGAAAATGTGAAAACATTTCCAAGCCCCAAGCAAGTTTTACAATGCGCTTGTATATGTGATTTGTTATTTACTAGGTATCCTTTTTGATACAAATTATTCTCTGCAGATTTACCAAGATGCAGTATTGCTATTTTTCACTTTTGGAAAAATTACTGATATTTCCCCTCCCCTTCAATCAAAGTGTTACAAGTATTGGGGGTTGGGTCAGTTATATAACTTTGATTGAGTTGTTGGGCTCGTTTATTTGTGCGTATATTATTAAGATCCCCAGTGAATTGTTTGAGTTTTGTAATTTATAACTCTTTGTCCCAGAGCCAGCACTTAGAATTTAAACTATGAGGTAACCATTTTTTATATCTTTGATTAAAGCTCCTCTTCCAACTCAACATACTGGGTAGTTGGCCTAGTCCTGAACATGGTTTGGTTTCCTGATGGGTCTTGGGTGTTCTGGGTCCCTCAGATATGTTCAGGGTCTACCCTGCAGTAAAGTCCAAAACCAGCTAGACTGTTGAGTTTCCTCCAGACCTATAATGATTTCAGCAACCAGCACTTTCAGAGTAGAGTGAATACCTTAAATCTATAAAGACACTGTCAGTGGAGGGTTTCTCTACATTTATTTGATTATTGTGGAAATTTGCTTGAGAACTAATTCTTTCACACAATAACTAATCTATATATATAAAATATTGTACTATATATAGTACTATATGTGGTACAATATTATGTATATATTTAAATTTATGTCCTTCAAATAAACCTAAAGTTGTAGCTTTATCAAAATATGTACTTATAAAATGTATTGATAGTTGTTCAGACCTAATGTCCATTGTTAGGGGGTTGAGATAAATTATAGCCATAAAAACTATGTTGAAAGTCTATGTTCATTAATGTGAAAAGATGGTCATGCTACATTCTCAGGCAAAACAAAATAAAAGAGAAACTAAAATGCTTTTGTACTGTTGTGGTCCCATTTTTACAAATGTGGGTGTTCATAGACATACATCTAAGAGACTATTTATGACTATTTATCACTAGAATAGTAGAATTATAGCTATTTAAAAATTTTTGATCCTTCTGTGCCTTCTGATTTTCATGATGGAATTATATTACTTTTATTATCACAAAATAAATAAGGAAGCTTTTTCTTGCTGGGAATAAACAAAGTTTGTGTTTGTTTTGGATCTCTCAATTCATTGTGTGTTTTCAGATGCTAATATCGAAATGTAACTAGGGAAAAAATGCAGATGCATTTCTGTAACAAAGTGGATTCTAGAATACAATGCCGTTCTTCAAAATACTGGACTTCATTTTAAAGGAGGAAGTAAAAACATGCTCTTTATCTGTGAGCTTGCCCCTGAAAACAAAAGCATTGAAATCACTTTCTCTACATGTTCACTGCCAGTAGACCCATTTCATGTCTTTCTTCTCACAAGGCTTGGTTAGGATTCTGTT
Organism: Mesoplodon mirus; assembly: GCF_964341445.2. Taxonomy (NCBI): domain Eukaryota; kingdom Metazoa; phylum Chordata; class Mammalia; order Artiodactyla; family Ziphiidae; genus Mesoplodon; species Mesoplodon mirus. Next base: position 34,663,570 of record NC_138988.1, on the reverse strand, counting down.
AAAGTTTTTTTGAAATATTACAAATATATTAGGATTGTGAGGCTTCAGCATATGCATATTGCTGTTGCTGTTTATGATTTTTTTTTCTTTTTCTAAATCACTCCAGGTGTTAATTTTAAGGAAGCTTACCTGGATTTAATTTATTTTAATTAAAATAAAAAATGAGGATACAGTAAAGGTTGACAGTTTGGAAGTTCCCCATTCATGCTGTCTGCATTGTATCTTCTAAGTTCCAATTGCAAATAATGACCAAGAATTACTGCGTCTTGCTTGATGCCATAGTTTTTTTTTTTTTTTTCTTTTTTTAAACCACTCCTTTTGCTTGGGCTGAATTAATGAAGTGATGGAATTCTTTAAGAAAAAATCAAGAGGTTTTAATTCAGATAGGCTAACACATTTTAATCAGAATATTATAGAGCTGATGTTTTGATTCAACACAAAAAATGAACAGAAATCCACTTGTGAAATGGATAATAAAATGACTTTGTGTTGAGCTTAATTTACATTGGAGGCTGGGAAGGGGAGGAGCAAATACAGCTCAGTGGGACAGTTATCACAGTTGTGACTAGCTGGGTATTTATTTACTTGTTCAATGTCTGTCTCTCTTTCAAATTGTAAACTCTGTGAGAATGGAGACAGTGTCTCTTATCTTCTTGGTGTTTGTAACTCCAGCAACTAGCCAGTGCCTGCAACTTAGTAGATGCTCAATAGATTAATGTCAAATGAATGAATGTGTTCTGGAAATGGTAGAGCTGTCACCTTCAGATATTTCTTCCTGGAGTTAGTTTTCCTTTGAACAAATATTCTTTAGGGCTCTATAAAATTAAAATTTGAATTATACAAAGTAATACCTGAATCATTCCTCCTTTAAAAATGTTAAAGCATTACTGATCCATCTAGTTCTAGGAAAGATGGAGTAACCTCATTATACCCAGATCCTCCCACGAACAACTAAAAACTCTAGACATCACATAAAGAATGAACATAGGAAGACTTTGAAAGGTAGAAAGAAGAAGACAGATGGCCTAAGGACCTTCAGACATGAGGAACCACATGGCTGTGGATCCCCTGGGTTTCCTTATTACTTCTCATACATCATGAACAGAGCATGCCAGAAGCCTCCCACTTGGACTGCCAATAAGCAGAGACTACCAGAAAATCCTGTTCCCCTAGACAGAGGACAGGAAAAAGAATGGCCTAAGAGCAGAAAACCTTTTAGGCAATATTCACCCTATACCAGCCAAATACCAATGAAGAAAATAGTCCCTCACCACCCCTATGGTTTCAGCAGAGCCAAGTAGAGAGCTGATTTTCCACCCCATGCTCCCAACCTGTACAGTCAAGCAGCAGCGCTTCAATTCCCTCACCTGGTGAGGTGAGCAGGACTGAGCAAGAAGCTGGTCTCCCATTCCCTGCCTGACTGAAGCAGGCAGTGGCAGCTGCTCCCACTGTGTGGTATTTGTGTGGCTGAGTGGGAACCTGAGCTTCCAGCCCCTGCTAGGGGGACACAGGCAGTGCTCCTTTTCAAGAGTGAGCTGAGTCTCCACCAGTGCCCTGTGTCAACAAGACTAAATGAGGCAATGCAAGTTGGGGCTCATCAGTGTTCTCCTTTCTCCCACCCAGTGGGAAGCTGACCCTCTACTTCCCCACCCACACGGCAGCAATGAGACTGAAGGACATGGTGTAAAGCAGAGCTAGTTGGCCCTCTGGTTTTGGCCCACCCTGGTACCCCTCCAGTGCTGGTGGGGTCCCATATGGCATCAGTGAGACTGATGAGGATGGTGTGAGGTGGAGATAACAGTACTCCAGTCTCTCCAACCCATGTGAGAGTATACCCAGTGGGCAGCTGAGCCTCAACCTCCACTGACATCAGCAAAGTGGAATGAGGGTGTGGGAGGTGGGCTAGTTAGCACTTTGCTCTCTCCTCCCTTGAAGTGGTAGGACCCAGTGGGGAGCTGGGCTTCCTTGTCCATTCTGCAGCAATAAAATAGTATGTCACATCTCCCATCTACTCCTCCAGTGGCAGTGGAGTTCAACAGGAAGCGAAGCTTACACATCTACACAGAGCTAAAAAGATGATGTGAGTTGGAGTCCCGTTTCACTGGGAAGATATCAGCAGGGCCGAGGGGAGAGTTGAACTGCCACCCCACCTGAATGCAATAAGGTGATGTGACTCAGTGTGCCACTTTTGCTGAGATAGTGTTGACAGGGCCCAGTGGGAAGCTACATACACACTCACCCAGCCCTCCAGCTACAACCCAACAGGGAGAGAGACTGCTAAAGGAGAAGGATGAATAGGGTTTGGAGTCTCATAATATCCAAAATGTCCAGTGATACAATTGAAAATCACTCATCATACCAAGAACCAAGAAAAATCACAAGTTGAATGAGAAAACAACTAACATGAATCAAGACTGAATCAGAGGTTGGATTTTATCTAAAATATCAAGCAGTGATTTTAAAGAAGCCCTCATAAAAATACTTCAACAAGCAACTACTTATTTTCTTGAAACAAATGAAAATTGGAAAATCTCAACTAAGAAATAGAAGTTATAAAAAATCAAATGGAAATTATGGAACTGAAAAATACAATCACCAAAATAAAAGAAAAACTCACTGGATGGGCTCGATAGTAGAGTGGAGATGACAGAGCGTAGAATCAGTGAACTTGAGGACAGATCAATAGAAATTATCCTAGAATTTACCCAGGCTGAAAAACAGAGAAATAGATTGTTAAAAAAGAATAGAGCCAGGACAGGGTTGTGGTCTGTGGGATAATAAAAAAAAAGAACTAACTTTCATATCATCAGAGACCAAGAAGGAGAGGAGAAAGTGAGGCTGAAAAAGTATTCAAAGAAATAATGGCTGAAAAATTCCTAAATTTGTTGAAAGATGGAAACCTGCAGATCCAAGAAGCTGAAGCTGAATAAACTCCAAATAGGATAAACCTGAAGAAATTTACATGAAGATACATCAGAACTAAACTTCTGAAAACTAAAAGCAAAGAAAAAATTGACTTATTACTTCTAAGGGAACACCTACTTGAAATACAACAGATTTTTTATCTGAATCCACGGATCCCAGAGGAAGTAGTAGAATATTTTTTCAGTACTGAAATTGTAGCAAGAATATCCCTCAGGAATAAAGGGTAATAAAGACATTCTCAGGCTAAGGAATGCTAAGAGAATTTTTTGGTACCTTTAAAGAGTGGCTAAAGGTTGTTCTCTAAACAGAAGGGAAATTATAGCAGAAGGCTTAGAGCTTCAGAAAGGAAAGAACATTGGAATGGGTGAAAATAGAAATGAATATAATAGACTGTCCTTCTCATAAGTTTCTTAAATCATGTTTTATCATTGAAGCAAAAATTTTAAAACCTAATGTATGTAGAGAAAACAAGACAATTATAGTTACAAAGTGGGGAGTGTAAAGGGAGTTAAATACATGTAAACTTTCTACATGTCACTAGAAACATCTCTATTAGTAGACTGCGATAAATTATGCATCTATATACCTAGAACAACCAGTATGTCAAATTGGTGATTCTCCTTCCTGACATTTTTTCCAAACATGATTACATACCTGTACACATACCTTACAAGATGCAGAGTGTTGACTTATGAGGATTTTACATAAATGGTTTCATATTTTACATGACATTCTGTAATTTGCTTTTTTATTCAATATTTTTTTTTTGCAATGATTCCTCATAACCACCATGTTAGATATGAATGCACCACTTTAATTTTCTATTCCTTTATTGCGGCACGTTTTTTCCTGGCTTTAGCCACTACAAGCAATGCATAATGGGCATGCTTGTTGGAGGTTCCTTGAGTATGTGTGTGTTTGGTTTTGAATTTTTCTAATTGAAATAAAACCCCTTGGGTATTTTCCCCTGTATTGTTTCTTTGGCTCATTCTGGCCCATATGCTAAATCAGATTCTTGGAGATCCCACTTAGCAGGGGATAGCTTTCCTGGAAATGCAAGCTCTAAGAGAATCAGAAGATGTGCTCCTGTACATCATGGTAGACCTTCAGCCAAGGGGTTCAGACATTGCTGATCACTGACTCCTCCCTGACCGCAAGGATGTTTAAGAAGTCTTTTCATTATATTCAAGGATCTCTGATTGCCTACAGGTCCATTTTCTTGAGGATTCCTGGGGCCACTAGAAAACTCGCTCCATTCTTTTCTTCCTTGATTTTTTACAGCGTGGATGGACATGAATTCCCTGCATATCTCTGGTCAGTTAAGATGGTTAAACACAGCTAGTCAGGATGTCCAGTGAATGGCAACAGAGGTGCCAACACTGCACTCAAGTAGCAAGGGGGACAGATGCTCTTTGGCTAAGGGTGTTTGCAGGTTGGTACACTGTCACTGGCCAGAAGTGGACAGACATTATGGATGCTTGACAGCACATCGGTGGGGTGTGGGGAAGAGACGTATATATAGATGTACATGCACTGTATATATGAGTTCTGTAGGGGTCATATTAAGGAAAATATTAGAGACAAATGGAATTATGGTAAATTAGTGATGATCAAATGGCTAACTAAAGTTTCTCTGAGGACAAGAAAGGCTTTGTTAACTCCATGGGAGGGGTAGTAGGAAGAGGAGCAGAGTCACTCCTTTATTGCTACTAATGCTATTTGAATATGGAAAATCTGTTGGTTTCTAAGTAAATCTTTTTTCCCCTTAACTTTCTTGTAGGTTACTTCCAAAATATGTTGGAAAAATAATTTGGAAGCTGACATGTAGGAGATTTTAGTTACTAATTGTGTTTTATGATATGCCTTAGGATGGGTGATTTGTCTTTATCAGTCTCCAAATAAGGGGCATGAAAACTTACAAACAATTTTCAGTTATGAAAATCTTCCTAAATAAATGTTGCTTTAGGAAATCAGGATGAGCTTTTGCCACTGATTTTCAGAGCAGCTCCCTGGGAGATGGAAAAAGTCTTTGAGAAGACTTTTTTTAATGCATATTTCTTTGTTTAAAAGAAAGATTGAATTATTACTAAAAGCATTTAAGTTGACCTGTCTTTTGTAGCAAGGACATTTAGATGGATAAATTATGATAAAGGGAGTAATGTGTTTGTCAGCTATTACCATTCTAAATTTGCATAAAAGTAATCATAATAGTAAGAGACATTAAATGCATTAATTATCCATTAAAGCGGTAATTTAACAATCATTAAGAGAGGCATTAGTATATTGGTGATCATCTTTACAAATGATCTACTTGATCTAAGCTTTATATAACATCAAAAAGATGAATCTGCCATTTTTACTTGGGTAAAATATACATTTTGTTTGAGTTTTCTGGTGTTCTCATGAGAGGAGGTGAGCTTAAGGTCTTTTTTCTCTGCCATCTTTGTCTCCAATCCACCTGTCGGGCGGCTGTCCTGTCAGGGGCTCCTCAGGGTCGCGGAGTCGCCTGAGGGGCACATCTCAAGTCTGAGGCACCCAGGGCGCTGTGTGCTGGGGGCCTGGCGGCACCGTCTCTGCTCTGCAGCATCGGAGGACTGGACCTGTGTCTAGGGCCCGGGTTACATCTCCGACCGGGCTTTATGTCTGATTTACTAAATCCTTTTTGCAAGATGAGGCCTTCTCATACTAAGAACTGCTTCCTTCCGTGCTCATTATCTTGAGCTTTTCACTGAGAAGTTTAGAAGCTGGTAAAAAGAGGAGATGTAAGTGGATTGCTGGTTTATTATAAAAGGATATATAACTTAGGAGCAGCCAGATGGAAGAGATGTGTAGGGCAAGATGTGGTGAAAGGACTCAGAGCTTCCATGCTCTCCTCTTGTAGTTTTCTGGTAGCTTCTGTTAAGAATTGAATATTGGAATGAAGGAGCAGGCATACATCTTGTGCCTGTCCTATAACTTTGCACAAGATACGTGGGGATACCAGTACCCAATCTTTGACCAGGTATGGGTTGGTCACTTTGACTGGCTGGGTCCATATTTCCAGCTGGCGTGGGTGAGAAACCTTGCCATTGTCTCAGGATCAGTAGCTGTAAAGCAGCCTCATCACTCTCCCCAGTGCCTCCTATCATATTGATCGTATGGCAACTGGAGGTACCCACCTCCTATCTTCTGGACATCGCAGCCAGCAGCCTGGAGTCACCTTTGTCCAGCCCATCTCATGTCTTATTTTGAAATGTCTTTGTCTCCATTGGAGTTACTGTGCTTGTAAGTGAAGGAAACCCCCTCAAGCTAGCCTGCATAAAGGAGTTTTGTGTGTGTGTGTGTGTGTGTGTGTGTGTGTGTGTGTAAATCAGGGTCAAGAGTTAGCTTTTGGAACCCAAGGGCAACAGAATAGCCAGGCCTCCTGAAGGTCTGCAGTCAGGAAGGGGAGAGTTCTTAGCAAACAAGGCAGTCTCTCTCCCACCCACTGGCGTCTGCTGCTTTCTTTTCAGCCTTGTTGCAGACCTGGTTTCTCTGCTTTGCCAGGGATGTGGGCCCCAGCCCTAAACTGATGTGCCTTTCTGAGACCAGTGCTGGCAGTTGATGGACTAGAGGGTTTGAGTCCTGATCCCACGTTCCTAGGAGGGAGAAACCGAGGCTGTGTTTTCATTGTGTACCCACCCCTGGTTCAATAAGCCATGATTGGGGACAGGTTTGTGTCATAAAACGTGCCCCAGGGGAGGCAGTTACAGAAGACTGATGACTGGCAAACTCCCTAAGTTAGTGTGCTTTTACCCCTGGGACATACGCTCTCCTCACCATGGGAGAGCAAGTCCTCCTCTCACATCAGGAAGGGTGGAACCAGCTCTCACTGTTTTCCTCCCCTCCTGCCTGCCCCTTTCCCTCTTCCCTGCTACACAGCTGTCCAGATGTGCTTCTCCAATGTAACATTTACATCACTTCACTGTTACACTTAATAACTATGGTCTTTCTGATACTCTGATACTGGCAAGTCCAGTATCAGACTGGCAAGTCTTGCATTCAGAGGGCCCTTGGATCTTCCCAGGCCAGCCTTGTCTTCACTCCCCTGTAGACTTTTCCAGCACCCAGCCGGGCTGGCTTGTGACCCACGCTTTTCTTACCCATACCCTAGATGTGTGCTCCTGCTGTGCTCCTTGTCTGGAGTGCTCCCCACCTCTCCTCTCCAGTTCCAGAGATTCAGCTCAGCTCAGGTGGACCTGGGTTTAGGCATCTAGACTGGGAACGTTCATATCTGCCTTGGGGGATTGGTGTGAAGAGCAGCCAGCTCTGAGCCCTGCTCCTGGGGCTGACAGTGGTGTTAGGAGTGATGTCAGCAGCTGGAGATGTTTTTCTTTAAGGTCCAGCAATCTCTATCGTCCCCAGGAAGTTCACCCTAACTGTGCTCCTCCTTCCTGTCTTCAAGCTGTCTCTATCTCATTGCCAAAGTCTAGCAAGTAACTGTTCTGTAGTATGTACTGGTGTTCCTGGTCCCCCTTGCTGAACTGGAAAGTCCTTAAGGGTAGGAATGGTGTCCTCTATTTTTTTTTAGTCTGTGGCACTCGGCACTTAGTACTTGCTTTTCTTCTTCATTATTAGATAAAGGAGATCTAGTTTAGCTCAGTAAACATTTTTAAGTGCCTTTTATGTGCCAGATATCATTCAGTGAAAAAATTATCCTTGACCCAACAAGGGCCCATGGGTTGAGTAAGTTATGAAGGATGATATATTTGATTGGCATGGTAGGACACAAACACTTTTACTTTCAAGTTTCTAATTAGCATGGTTTTATACTGGCTCTTGAACAAAGAAAATCACAAAGATCCATTCTTTTTGCTTGAATCTGCTTAAATTATTGATAATGGCTTACGTAATGAATCCATTATGGTAGACTCTAGAGGATAACTTGCAGAGCCTATTTTAACCCCCTTCTCCCTTGCCTTCCTCTCCTTGATCTCCCAGACTCCCTTTCATCTCTGAAGGCCCATGTGACCTAGTTCTGGCCAATGAGATATTGGAAAACATTCCTAGAGAAGATTTCTCCCATCACTTAAAAACAAAGATGGGTGAAGAGAAAACTTTTCCCCTTTTGCCTTCTCCTACTTTGAATACAGATGCTGTGCCTAGAGTTTCAGCAGCCATTCTGCTACCACGAAGATGAAAGCCATAGGCTAAGGATGGTAGACTAGCAAGATGGGAGAAGCTGATACCTCAGAGAATGTTCTTGGACAGCTGTACCTGCCCTTAACTGCCCACTTCTGGACATAAACCTCTTACTTGTTTAAGCAGTTGTTGGGTGGCCTTTTTGTTCCTTGAGTTGAACGCACTGTCATGGACAGATTCACACAGCAGCACCAAATCTTTAGCTGAAGAGTGTTAAGAATCATGCCCTTTGGTTGAAATAGCGTAATTCAGTTGCTTCCTAAGTCAGCATTTATTCACCCATGAATCCATCCTTCATTAATCCAATCAACCATGTCTCTATCCATTTGATATATATGGACAGGGCAAGGGCCTACTGTATGTGCAGCACTGGGCCAGATCCTCTGAGAAACAGAGTTCCCATCTTACTTGTGGTCAGCCACTTCATGAGTTGCTGAGATGAAGGTCAGAGACAGAACAGAGAAAGAGCTTGGGCTTTTGGTGGATGTGAAACCATCCCTCTATTTGCTAACTGCTTGGGAACTTGAACATGATCCATTTTTCTCTAACCCTGCCTTGTCTCTAGAAATGGCTATTAATACCTACCTATAGAGCAGGGCTGCTTGGAACATTTAAAGATGGAATATTTGTCCTGGCACACAGAAGTGCTGAATGAAAGTCCATGGGGAAGGAAGCAAAGGGGAACTGTTGATGAAGAAAAGCACCTTGAATAAATTCCTCTAATTTTATTGGTGAAAGAGACTACATATAGTGAGGGGGATAAGTGGCATCTTTATACACCAGAACCAGTCTCTGGGGAATTCAGGCTACACCAGGAATTCTTCTCTACCACCAGCCATCTGCCTTTTCTCTGGGTTGTTTAGTTTTGTCGCCTAAGTGTATGTGTGTCTGTGTGGTTGGGAGGCTGGTGAGTGGGCATGATAATGAGGCACAGCTCCCTTTAGGCAGTGCCTTAGGTTGTGGTTAATTTGTTGCAAAACTCATGACTGGCAGGCTCCAGTTTCCATACACTGGATTGCCATATAGGGAATCCACAACTACGGCTTTTAATTCTTTGAGGCTTCTTTGCTAGGAAGAATTAGAAAGGTGGAGGGGCAAGGACCAGCATGGGGGATGCTTTCCTCCCCTCACCTGGCATGTCCACCCAGTGTTTACCAGGAGGAGCAGACGCATCTTGCACAGATGTCTTGGTCCTGGGGTCTGCTCTCCATATACAGCATCCTTTCCTTATAGGGTCAGTAGGATTGTGTTCAGCCTTCATGTTTGTCTCTTGCCTTTAACGTCTTGTCTTTAACACAGGCAGATAGAAGAGATTGGGAAGGAAAAGGGCTTTCATGGTTTCTTCCTTTGATCTGAGTCATGGGTCACAGATCAAAATGGCTACAAAGTCATCTTTGCTTTACAAAGTTCTGTTGCAAAACATGCTGCTGTTTTGTTTTGTTGGGGGGAGAGTAGGCTGACGATTTGGTTTTTATGTACTCCAATTCTCTTTGCTTCTGGATGTCCTCATTGTGTTATTTAACATTGGCAACGAACTTGAAGCTACCAATTTATCCCAGCAAGGCAAGGAAAGGGTGGAGGCTTGGCCACATAGAATGTCACAAAGATGATGAGTATGGCACACTGTTTCCCCCTTATCATCGGTTCCCACCTTCATTTGGATGCTTCCTCAATGAATGTCCTTGTTTGAATATATTAACCAAGGTGCCTAGTTTTCCCCCCAGCCAGAGAGAAGCCCTCGTCCCAAACCTGGCCTGTTAGACTTTCCCAGGACTTCAAATTAAGCAGAGTGTCCCAGATGCTCTTTCTCTGGCATTTTCCTGCCCATGATATTGAATAATTCTTGCCACTTGGAACTCCACGGTGGTCCTCGTTCCTTCTTTTTCGAGTCTTGCTCTCCAGTCTTGTTGATCCTGTGAGGTCTCTGAGTGCTTTCCAAACATTCCCTCTTGGTTTAAATCTCCATAGTGAATATATTTTGCTTGCAACCAAAGAACCCTGGCTGATGCAGTGGGCCTCTTCATAAACTAACCTGTTCCTTTTCTTGTACTTTTCTATTTGACTTTGTCCATGAGCAGCTATCCTGAGATGATAGACAAATCAAGGAGGCCAAGTAACATGAGTTAGGGCCTGATGGAGCCGAACCTTTCTTCCCCAGGGGGCACTCAGAGCTGCCAGGAGCTCATAGTTCTCACTTTTGCTGGTTTGAAGCTAATGGTTGTCCTGAATGTTGAGACCCTAAGAGCTATATATTTCTAAATAACGTGACCATAGACTCCTTACTCAGAACCTTGCTTACTACTCAGTACTGCTTTTAGGATTTCCTTATTACAAATAACTGAATTCCTTTTATTAACGCTTTAGAGATAGATATTCTCTTTCTTGAGGAATAGTCTACCTAAGCTCATTCCTCCATGAAATCATCCTCTCCTCACCCTTCCCCTCCCCCTTGAACAAAGTGAGCCTATGCCGACCATGACCATGAATGAGTTAGAACTAAATGTGCCAGAGGCTGCAAACTCCAGAACCCATATGAGCCAGGCAGGTAACAGATAGGAGTCCAGTCAGCCAGGTGTCAGATGATAAGCAGTAGTGATTCTGAGCCTCAGGTCAGGGATACAGTGGCAGGGGAAGAGAGTGGGACAAGCATAACACACGGCCCCTCCAAGTTAGTTCACCACTGCTCATCTCCAGCTGCTGCTGCCATGTGCAAAGGTAGGCCCACTGTTGTCAGAGCTGGAAATTTGTATTTTGAAGTGAACCATCCCATTTAAAAAAAGTGTTGTCAGCAAACTGACATTTAAAACATTGTGCATACCTCATTACTTGGGCCAAACAAAACATGCCTACAGACTGATCTTAGCCTGGGGTCTCAAGAATTCTTGACCTGTATACTCTGAGCTATAGTAATTCATAGAGAAAAACAGCTTACAGAAGATCATGCTTAGAATGTATCTACATCTATCTGTATATAGATATAGAAACAGATACAGCTATAGTTATCTATATATGTGTGTATGTGTATAAACACATACAGTATATTCATGCATACACACACACATTCATATATGAATGGGGAGAAAGTGGAGAATCCACATCATTATTGCCAGTAATTATCTCTTAGAGGGAAGGAGGTGGGGAGCATTGGGGCACGTACAATTTTCATGTCCCATTTCTGTAATGTGTATGTTTTTAGTGACAAACATCTTACTTTGGTAGTCAGAAAAAAAAGGGAATACAACTAAAATGGGAGGAGAGGAGTTGGGGCCTGGTAGTGCTGTGTTTGTACGGTTATCCCAGCAACTCCCTTGTTTTTTTTTTTTTTTTTTTTTTTTTTTTGCAGTACATGGGCCTCTCACTGTTGTGGCCTCTCCCGTTGCGGAGCACAGGCTCCGGACACGCAGGCTTAGCGGCCATGGCTCACGGGCCCAGGCGCTCCGCGGCATGTGGGATCTTCCTGGATCGGGGCACGAACCCGTGTCCCCTGCATCGGCAGGTAGACTCTCAACCACTGCGCCACCAGGGAAGCCCAACTCCCTTGTTTTATAGGGATGGGTGTTTACAAGTCCTCTCATCCCTTTTCGCAGAGCTCCTTGAAGGCAGGAACCACTTCATTTTTGTTGCATCTCCAGTGCCTGTCTTAGAAGCTGCCCCAGCGTGTAGGTGACCGTTGGTGTGTTTGCCCTGCGTGGACTGAATGAGTGGTGAAGTAGGTTGATAGAAGCAGCTCTAGTAATAAAGAAACTTCAGAGCAGGTTTGGACTTCCTGTATTAATTGTATAATCGCCTCAGTGCTGGGTTTCATGTACCTATGTTCACGGAAGGGGAACATTTTTATGTCTTGCTTTGCCGATCTGTAGTTTTACAAGATGCTTCAAGTTTATACCCTCCATGTCTCCTGATTAATCTGCTGTCTATCTTCTTTTGACATCCACATACGCTCAGAATCAATGCCCTTACCTGTTCAGGTTCTCAGTTTCTAAACTTTGGCCAATTTGGTCAAAAAGTTTCATGGGGCACAAATCCATAGAGCATAGAGAAGAAGGACCTCTCTCTACACAGATGGAAAAGTGAGGCCTCAAAAGGGAGCTGCTTTAGGTGAGGCCCCACAGGTGGTGAGGGGGAGGGAAGAGACTAGAGGCAGATGTCTGGGCCCACAAGCTGGGCCTCTTCCATACTGTGCTATTCCTTTGTCTTTAAAAAACACATGAAAGAATGCTCAACATCATTAATCATTAGAGAAATGCAAATCAAAACTACAATGCGATATCATCTCACACCAGTCAGAATAGCCATCATCCAAAAATCTACAAACAAGAAATGCTGGAGAGGGTGTGGAGAAAAGGGAACCCTCATACACTGTTGGTGGGAATGTAAATTGATACAGCCACTATGGAGAACAGTATGGAGGTTTCTTAAAAAACTAAAAATAGAACTACCATACGACCCAGCAATCCCACTACTGGGCATATACCCTGAGAAAACCATAATTCAAAAAGAGTCATGTACCACAATGTTCATTGCAGACCTATTTACAATAGCCAGGACATGGAAGCAACCTAAGTGTCCATCAAGAGATGAATGGATAAAGAAGATGTGGCACATATATACAATGGAATATTACTCAGCCATAAAAAGAAACGAAATTGAGTTATTTGTAGTGAGGTGGATGGACCTAGAGTCTGTCATACAGAGTGAAGTAAGTCAGAAAGAGAAAAACAAATACCGTATGACAACACATATGTATGGAATCTAAAAAAAAAGCCATGAAGAACCTAGGGGCAAGACGGGAATAAAGACGCAGACCTACTAGAGAATGGACTTGAGGACATGGGGAGGGGGAAGGGTAAACTGGGACAAAGTGAGAGAGTGGTAGTGTATATATGGACATATACACACTACCAAATGTAAAATAGATAGCTAGTGGGAAGCAGTTGCATAGCACAGGGAGATCAGCTCGGTGCTTTGTGACCAGCTAGAAGGGTGGGATAGGAAGGGTGGGAGGGAGGGAGGGAGATGCAAGAGGGAAGAGATATGGAGATATATGTATATGTATAACTGATTCACTTTGTTATAAAGCAGAAACTAACACACCATTGTAAAGCAATTATATTCCAATAAAAGTGTTAAGGAAAAAAAAGAAAACTTTCAGGAAAGGACAATGAGTAATATAACAAACACCAAGATTATCACTCAGAATTAATGGATGTTCACCTTTTGTCATTTTTCACATTTTGGGGTGTCCTTTTGTTTCCTATCCTTAAGGAGTACTGCTTCTTTTTGATCAAATCATATTTGCATTTCATCCTAATGATGGGATTCCTAAATGATGATATTTAAGGAAGTATCATGGCAGTGATGTCCAAGCCATCTCAGAATTCAGGCTGCAGATGACTTTTCTATCTCTCCTGCAGAGCTGGGGCGCCTGCAGTGTGTGGGGTCTGACACACCTGCCCTGGCATTCCATCCCCAGCCCCCTATGAGGGTTCTCTGCATCTTCCACTCCCCTGGAACAGAGTGTCTCTGATCTGTCTGCTCCACAGATGAGGCTTCTTCCACATTCCAGATTCTTCAAGGTGGGATCTGGGGGGAGGGCGCCCCAGGAGGAACGTTTTTTAAGCCCAGTGCTGACATCTCGCTTAATTACACAATAGACACTTCTTTCAGCCAACAAGACTGTCCTTGTTTTCCAATGTTGTGAACCAGACGTTCTGAGCTCATTTTCCTTTGATCAGTGTTATACAACTTTTCTGAGTGCTAATCTGTTCCAATTCAAAATAGATTAAAATTGCCACATGAATGGCAGCTGTAGGTTTTGTTTTTCTTAAAAATTATCTATGGGGGGAGAAATTTGAGAAATTGTATTATTCTGGGTGAAAGTATTAACAATGTATTCTTTGCCAAGATGATTAAAATTGGGGAAGTATGAAAAGAAAATAGAAGAGAAATCCTGGAAAAGCAACTTGTCTGAGGAGCACATCAGTAGCTTCAAAGGCTGTATTTCAGGAGGGGTCCTGACTGGTTCAAGCCTAAGAACCTCAAACGGCTTTAACAAGAAGTTTCCAGAAAATGAGCTATTTCCAGTGTTTTGTTTTCACGTCAGTCAAACGTAGAATACACAGGGCTCGTAAGCCAGACCACAGAAGTGAAGGCTCTCCATCTCATGTGGTATGCTGGGGCCTTTGTGGCCAGCAAGCAGTATAGAGCTTTTGTTTGTTTAGATTCTTCTTGGCCTTGAACAATGACAGGAGGGCACCCATCTGTTGCTTCTGCTGACACCCAGGGAAGACACTGCTTGGTTCTTATTAAGTCATAGTTAGATACCAGGGCAAATATGGGCCAGAGAGCCCAACTTCCTTATTCTTTTACAAATGGTGCTTTGGCAATGGTGGAAGAAAGCTATGAGGATGTCTTTCTTATAATGACACACATTCCTGTGAACCAACCTTTGAGCTATTTTAGATGGCATTTCCAGTCATGCCAGGATGGATCATTCTATTCTTGGAGTTCTTGGAGTCCTTGGTAAATGGATTCAAGTCCTTCAGTAATACCTCTGGGAGAGGTTCTGGAAAGAACCAGCTCATGTTGAATTTAACAATAGAAAAGACTTTGTTTATTTATTATATCTACTTTAGTTATGACAGAAAACTCAACCCAAAGTAGCATAGCAACAAGGACATTTACAAACAGGTTCAAGGGGAGATCTGGCTTCAAGCAAGGATGAATACAGGGGCTCAGATGATGTTAGAGAACACCTGAATCCTGCTTCCCTGTGTTCATGATTCAGTCCCATAGTCCTCTATTCTCAAGTGGGCTGAGGTACCACAGCACCAACTCCACTTACCAGGCCCAAAGCCAAATGAAAAAGAAGTATCTGCTTCCCTGGAAGCTCAACACAAGGATCTTAGAACTGAGACTCCCCTGGATTGGCCTGACAGATTTAGCCTAGGTCACGTGGCCAGTCTGAGCTGATCACTGAGCACTGGTTGCTGAGGCCTGGACTGGGAGCCTCTCACTGGGAAGAGGAGGAACCATCTCCTCCAGACCCATAGTCTAGACCTTGTTCCATCCAGGGGTACAAACAATGTCATCAAGACTTGTGCACTTTTCCTATGTTTCAATTTCTTCTTCCTGTGTGTTGTCTTCACTCTCAGATAAGTTATGTCCCCACTAGGTCCCCAGCGGAAAGTAGGAGATGTCTGGTTCCACCACAAAATTGCAGGGTGAAACAAGAGGTAGGACCAGGGCTGCTGAAAGGCCCACACTTCCCAATGTCCCTTATAGAGAAGTGCCAGTGAACTAACAAGTCCTCGTGCTCTTCACCTCTGTGGTCACCACTGAACCATGTATCAAACCACCCCAGACCTCTAGTATGTTTGTGAACCATATGGACTCAGCTGTTTCTCTTGCCCAGAACTCAGTCTTTGTATCAGGTGCTTCACTTCTGCATTATTTCATCAGTACAGTGTCTTAGTTTTCCAACTGCAAGGCGAGCTATGTCCTTCTATTTATCAGAGGAGCCATACATCATCTCTGCAGAAATTGATTCATCTTTAGTTATTTTGTGTCTCTTCATGTCTCAGTTTGACTCAAAATGAATTTAATAATGGGTTCTTTGGAACCATATGAGATGCTATCTTGTATTTATTTATTTTAGAGTGGTCGATATCAGTCAATCAACCCTTCAGTGAAAAATAAGAAAAAGAAAACTACTTTTTAATGTCGTAGTTGAATTGTATTTTTGAATCCTTAACTTTCGCATGCTATGTTGGAATAATGTGGAGCAGAGGAATTGGATCCAAGAATTAGTACATGTTCTGTTATTAATCACACTCAGTGAATATTTCTTATAGAGTGGATTGTGCAAAACACAGGAGAGAGAGCTCTGGCTTTGATATAAACAGTATAAAAGGAAAGAATTGCTCTTGTTGGCTAATATTGAAGAATTGGCTAAATATAGGAATTTGTCTCTCTGTGTAGCTGAATGTATGGGGCAAGTCAGATTCACTGCATTTAATGAATATAGCGTGTTCATGTTTTCAGTGAAAAAGATTTGCTAATTTTGCATTTTAAGTTATGTTTCAAATTTGCTTTTCTTTATATTAAGGAAAAGTAATAACCTCAGTGCCAATTTTATGTCACTCTGTATCTAGATAAATATACACCCACAAGCTCTACTAATTGTCCTCTCTCAGGCTTTCTACCTATAAATGCAATAATTGGAACAGCCACTTGTTTGTGGAAGCAATATTTATTAAATTGTTTACTTATGTAATTTCTGGGGTTTTTTTCCTTTGTTAGCTAAATCAGTCTGTAAAGCAGGTTCACAGTTTTGCCACTCCTTGGCTCTGGGGAGCTGGATGAGTCTTCACCTGTATTAATTTCTGAAGACTGCTATAGCAAAGTACAACAAATGGCTTAAAACAACAGGAGTTTATTATCTCATGGTATTGGAGGATGGAAGTCACATTCACAGGTGCCTGGCATTAGGACTTCAACATACCTTTTGAGGGGACACAATTCAACTCACATAAGTCTGCCCTTCCCCCCACCAGCCAAATTCATATCCTCCTCATGTACAAAATGTATTCAACTTCATCTCAACATCCCCCAGATCTTAACCCATTCCAGCATCAACTCTAAGTCAAAAATCTCACCTAAATATAATTAGCTCAAAAGGTCCCAAATCTCATCTTCTAAACCATCTAAATCAGGCATGGGTGAGATTCTAGGTATGTTCCATCCTGGGGCAAAATTCCTCTCCACCTCTGGACCTATAAGACAAGTTATCGGTTTCCAACAATACTATGGTGGGACAGGCATAGGATAAGATATTCTCATTCCATATGGGAGAAATTGGAAGGAATAAAGGGGTCGTGAGTCCCAAGCAAGTTTGCAACCCAGCAAGGCAAGTTCCATAGATTTCAAGGCCTGCGAATAATACTCTGTGGCTTGAGGCTCCACCCTCTGGGCCCCAGGTAGCAACCCCACCTGATTGGTCCCACCTTCTTTGGCCTCTGAAGCTGTGGCTCAGAGTCATTTTTCCTTCATTTCATCCCATCTGTCTCTTTTCATCTGAAAGCAGATATGTCTACTGATAATAGTAGTCTTCAAAACCTTGTCAGTCTTAGGTGAATGTCAAGAGGATCCACAGCAATAGACAGGATGGTTCTCCACAGATTCCTCCTGGATAATCCCATCTTTATTCCTGCTTCTGTTTAGATGGTTGATTAGATGCATGAGTCACACACCTAATCTCTCCAGCTACAGTTTGTCCAGCCCACACTCTTGGTGTTCCCCCTAGAACCTGCTTTCTCTGATTTTGTTATCTGGATAGCTTAAAATTTTCCCAAATCAGCAAGTGCTAGTTTCTTTTTGTTTAACAATTCTGTTTTCATTTTCTGTCTTTCCTCTTGAATTTTACTATTAGCAGCAAGGAGAAACCAAGTCACACCCTCCACACCTTGCTTTGAAGTCTCCTCAGGTAAATATCCAAGTTCATAATTTACGAATTCTACTTTCCACCCAGCGGTAGAACACAGCTCAGCCAAGTTTTTTGCTGTTTTATAACAAGGATCACCTTTCCTCCAGTATTCATAATATGTTCATCATTTCCTCTTTTTTTTAAACATTTTTATTGGAGTATAATTGCTTTACAATGGTGTGCATAATTTCCTCTTAAGCCCTCACCAAGACTGCCTTTAACATTCCTATTTCTAGCAACATTCCGTTGATGATGATATATGTATTCTCTAAGATGATAGGAGCTTTTTCTGTACTGCTCTCTTCTTTCTGATCCCACTCACCAGAATTGCTTTTCATGTTTCCACTAACAGCCACCTCAAGACAATCTAGGCTTTTTCTATCATGTGCCTTGAATTCTTCTACCCTCACCCCATTACCCAGTAACAAAGCCACTTCCACCATTTTAGGTATTTGTGACAGCTGTACTCCTCTTCCTGGTATCAGAATCTGTGTTAGTTTCCTAGGGCTGCCATAACAAAGTACCGCAAACTGGTTGCTTAAAACAATAGGAACTTATTATCTCATGGTTCTGGGACTAGGTGTCTGAAATCAAGATGTTGGCAAAGCTTTACTGAAGGCTCTAGGAAAGGGTTCTTCCTTGCCTCTTCTAGCTTCTGGTGGTTGCCAGAAATCCTTGGTATTCCTTGGCTTGCAGCTACATTATTCCAATTTTTGGCCTCTGTCTTCACATGGCCACTTTCCCTCTGTGTTGGTCCACATCTCTGTGTCTTCTCTTCTTGTAAGGACACAAGTTATGTTGGATTTAGGGCTCACCCTAAGCCAGCATGACCTCATTTTATTACATCTGCAAAGACCCTATTTTCAAATCAGGCCATATTCACACGTACCTGAGGTTAGAACTTCAACATATCTTTTGAGGGGACATGCTACAACTCACAATGCCATCCTTCTGAGACTCTTCAGTTTCCACATTTGTACAAACAGGACCTTTTTAATTGCAAATGACAGAAAACACAAATCAAACTGGCTTAGGCAAAATGAGCCCATTTGGCTCTCATGACTGATGTATAGTTATGGCTACTTCAGATTTCAGGCATGGCCTCATCCAGGGATTCAAAGAGTTTCATGAGGACCTGCACCCTCTTACTCCCTGTCAGCTCCTTATTCCTCCATGATGTCTGCACGCTCAGGTAGATTATGCTGGATTTGCCTCCACTGGGTTCCCAACTGCTTATATCTCAGAGAAGAGGACATCTCTTATCATAATACTTGGGCTGAGATCATGGAAATCCATCTGTTGTTACCAAAAGGTGGGAGGGAGTGGGTGGTGAGTACCTACCCGGCTAACACAGATAGATGTCCATCTCAGTACACGAACGGGCTTAAGTAGCATGTCTTTAAGGGCCCTTCAGCTCTAACTTTGCTATGAATCTTACTACACACCCTCCACTGATTCTTGGCCAAATAGTTATATAGGATGGCTTTAGTTTCTTTGTCAATAAAACATGATTTCATAAGGTTTTTTTTAAATTTAATTTTTTGGATGATCAACTTTGGTGAAGTATAAATTATGTACAATAAAATCCACTGATTTTAATTGCACAATTTGATGAATTTTGACAAATGCATTCAGTTGTGTAATGACCACCATAAGGACTGTATAGAACATTTCCTTCATCCCCAAAGTTCACTTGTACCCCTTGATAGTCAGTTTCCTCACCCTCTTCCCTCACCCTATTAACTGCTGATCTGTTTTCTAATACTATAGCTCTGCATAGGGATTTTTAAAAAAATTATTCATTAAAGTATTTATAGGGCTAGAGTTAAAGGCACAATTCTAGGTAAACTTTAGCTTTTATTAATATGGATGGGTTTGGTGAAATTAGGCAGAAGCCATTCCTCATTTTAGGGTGAACCATATGAAATTGCCAATGTTCAATAGTTTTTAACCTATGAAAATGACAACTTTTCAAGGTTCAATCTGATAAGACTAGAATAAAAATAAAAAAACCCTCAAACTACTCCTAATGGTTGGTGCATAGGGAATTTGGTGTGGAACCTCTTTGTCCCTTGTCTTTTACTCATTTGATACATATGGCCTCATGCTTGGTGATGGCACTTTGGGTTGCCATCCAGGCTCACAGTGATCTGATGAGGAGTGGGTTATCACTGTAGGAAGGAAGCTCTCATTTTGAGGGTGGTTTGCTTGCCCAGCCTGCATTCCTTCCTCTTTTAGTAATATCCCCCAGATCTTCCTTGGGGACCCACTGGTCCCCAACTCAGCCCACAGGGTTCACATGCTTTGATCTGTTTGGTCAATCAAAGTGTGATATATAGAACCCTGTTAGAGCTAATCAGAGCCCAACCCTGGGACTTTGCTGGAGCTATCAGGGAGGACATGCTGTCTTCTACAGCAAAGGTGTCAGCCCAGGGCTGTGAGAGCCATCTGCTGCTGTGTGGAGAAAGCCTGACAAAGCCTCACATAGAAGGAAGTAGAGCTGAGAGACAGAGTGAGGCAGAATCCAGATGACATTGTTTGAGTCTCTGTCATATCCAGCTGTGCCTCGGGTGAGACCTATTTCTGGACTCCTCAGTTACATAAGCCAGTGCATTCCTGTTCTTTGCCTAAACCAATTGGACTTTTTTTTTTTCTGTCACTTACAACTGCATCATTCCTGTCTCTTACAGCATGCCATCCCAAGGAGATATGTGTATGATCCTGTCTCCGGAAATTAGTTATTTAAAATATGTACTCAATAGACATCAAAACCAAAAATGTTGTAAGAATGCATTCCTTTTAATCCAAACAAAAAGGAAATCTTCTATCTTGGTTGAGCCTGATAATGAAGAGAAAATCCAGCACTTTCTAAGATAAGACACAAGCATTTTAAAGAAAAACAGAATCCTTTCACTTCAATCTATAGTTTAAGCTATAATACTTTGAAGAAACACTGAAACATTGGTGGTACTATGGACCTTGTATTTCCTATTTTACGAGGGCAAGATGGGGTCAAGGAAGTAGTCTAAGGAAGCCCTAGGGTTCCACATGGGAGTGATTTGTGCCCACAAAGGTTGACTTTTCCCCTTCAGTCTGTTTCAGTACTCTCTTCTCCTGATGAAGCTGGATATATGTCATGGGTTCTCAGGAATGATCTGTCCCCACTTATTAGTCCTAATTCTCATTTGGATTTATGTCACAGTCACCCAACCTCGTTGAAAGAGGCTAGAAAAATTTACCCTAGACTCTTGGAGCTATAGTTTTTCAGCAGAGCAAGCACTTTTTCTGAATTAGTGTCCATTGGACCTGGATCTGAATCCTGGTTCTGCTGCATATTAGGAGTGTTTCTTTGAATGAGTAACTTCATCTCTTTGAACTTCGGTTTATTTATCTTTAATATTTTCAATAATAATAAATAACATAATAACAACAACTCTCCTTTAGAATCACTGTGAGGATTATGTGAGATAAGGCATAAGTAATGAACATTACAGCCAACATTCGAGTGTGTATTTTGTGCCAGACCTGGAGCTTCTACATGAGATACTCGGTTGCCCACCCAGCATTCTTACCCCTCTGTTGCATCCTAATGGAAACCTGATTTGGCTCAGGAATCTATTCCTTCTCCAGGAAGCCCTGTATGCATTCCCAGGCATCTCTTCCCTTTGGGAGAAGCTTACCCTTGTTTTCCCTCCTTTGCATATGTGGTCCAGGCTTGGGCATGAGACCAGACTCTGGCCAGTGATATTTGAGAGGAAATCTACTAGGAGGTGTCTGGGAAAATATTCCCTTGATTTTAATCTTCTTCTTCTAGACAGCATCATTTTTGAATGCCAAGGCCAAAGCATCTGTAGCCATCTTACTACCAACTGGAGAACAAAA
The DNA here is from genome assembly GCF_964341445.2 of Mesoplodon mirus. Taxonomy (NCBI): domain Eukaryota; kingdom Metazoa; phylum Chordata; class Mammalia; order Artiodactyla; family Ziphiidae; genus Mesoplodon; species Mesoplodon mirus. The sequence continues at coordinate 34,642,119 of NC_138988.1, read as the reverse complement.
TCAACACAGACTGGCAGAGCAGAGAGATGGAAAGAAGCTGGGTTATTGACGGAACCAACTTGGCCTGCCCTAACTTGGGACATCCTGTTATGTCACATAATACATTTTTTCTATCATTTAAGCCAATTAGACTCAAGAGTTCTGATTCTAATTACTGGTACAGCTTTATTTATTTTCATTTAATCCTTAAAATAGATCTGTAAGCTTAATACTCAAGCCCAGTGCCTGACTAATCCTGGTTGTTCAATAAACATTTACTCTTCCAGCATATTCTGTCATCCTTCAATCTGTATCATCCTAGAGGGATTTCAGTATGCTTCTTGTCATCTAAATGAACCCTTTTGTGTTGTCCATTTGCTTTTGGCCTTTCTCATAACGCTTCACTAGAGGACTTTATGCCACATGGCTCTTTAGATTTGTAGAAGGAAGGGATGCTCTTAGTTTATGTTCCGAGAGGAAAACTGCTTAGTTACTAACCACATCAAAATGTGTACACTTCATCTTGAGCCCTCTAGCACAGAGCCATGCACATGGTAGGTGCATTACTATTCTATTGCTGTATAATAAATTGTCACAAATCTAGCAGCTTAGAATAATATCAATTTATTATCTCATAGATCTGTAGATCAGCAGTCTGGGTAGACTTGGCTGGTTTTCTAGGTCTCATGAGGCTGGAATCAAGGTACTAGCTGAGCTGGTTCTCATCTGGAGGCTCTGGGAAAAAATCCACTTACCAGCTCATTCAAGTTGTTGGCAGAATTCAGTTCCATATGGTTGTAGGACTGTGGTCCCCACTGCCTAGCTGGCTGTCCCTGGGGGCTACTCTCAGCTTTTAGAGGCTGCTCTCTGGCCCTTCCATGTGGCCCCTCCTTTTTCAAAGCCATCAAGGGCTTGCCTCCTTCTTGTGCTTTGAATCTGACTGACTTCCCCTTCTGCCAATAGCTGGAAAAAACTCTGCTTTTAAAGAGCTTGCCTGTCTGGGTCAGGCCCCCATGTCATATTTTAAGGTCATCTGACTTGAGACTTCAATTCCATCTGCAAAATACTTCCAGGTTAATGTTTGATTGAATAATCAGGGAACAGGAATTTTGGATGAGGCTATCTTTAGAATTCTGATTACCATAGTGTGTGCATTACTACTGCTGCTACTATTATTAATTTGGTATTGAATCAAGGAAAGAATAGTAAGAAGTTTTAAAATAAAGCATTAAATTAATTGAGTTTTACTCTGCTAATCCCTTCAATATTCTATCAGTGTTACTCTGGTTAAACTGCCCATTGTTGCAAATAAGACAATCAGAATCTAACAGAGAAAAAAAACAAAAACAAGTAATTATGCTGATGTTGTTGCCTTTCTTATTTTTGAAAGGAAGAGAAATTTGCTGATCTGGGCCAACTCTTTCCCCTCAATGGCTGGCACTGCTCAGTAACATTACAAGTGTTATTTATATATAGTGTTCATTTCTTTTGGGGTCCTGGGCAACAAAGTTACTTTAAAAAAATGTATTTAAACATGTGGAAAAATTTAAAAGAAGACGGGAAGTACAATCGATATAAAATAGTTGTAAAAAGTGACCCACTTCATTATAATGTTGTGATTCTGAACCATGTTCAGTTTCATTAGTTGCCCAACACTATAATTATAATAGGAAAGTGGGTGCTCTTGAAAAGTTTGGGACAGTTGCTTGGGGTTTTGTAGGCAATCCAGTGTTGAAAGGTTTGCTTCATCATTTTGTGGTGTTATCTTTGGGTTAAGAAACAGGATTGTCTAAAAAGAAAAGTTTGTAGAGTCCTGGTGGATTTGCCACACTATGGCTTGTAGCCTATTTGCTGGAAGCACCATAAAGTTCTCAGTAGAAAAAAATCAACCTTAATTAGGTTTTAAATTGAAAAGCAAATATGTTTTTTTTGTGTGTGCTGTCTTAGAATGAGAGGTCCAGGGTGGAATTTTCCCCATATCAAATAAATAACAATAGGAGTCCTGGCTGGCAAAAGGACATAGACCACTGCCGCAGTTGATCTGTCTCCAGGAAAATAAGTTCAAAACAAAGTACCAAATGGCATCTGAATGGGGGTCTAACCAATTGGAACTGGCAAGAGGCACCAACTCTGTGGGCTGACAACCCATGTGGGCTCCCTTCTGTGCTGTTAATTGTAAACCTGGGTGGAGGCTTGGTAATACATCAGTGCAGCCTGAACTCATGTAGGCTTGTGGAAGGGGAGAAGGAGGAGGTAAAGAAGAGAGAGATTAGTGGTTGAGAAGAGTAGTTATGGAGTCAGCTATACTAGGCTTCAAGTCTTAGCTTGAACAAGACTTGGCAAGTTATTGCAAAACTTTGGGCAAATTGCCTTGTCTCTTAAACTCTAGTGTCCTCATCTGCAAAATAGAGATAATAATAACAACAACAACAACAATAATAATCTGTGATACAGACTGAATATTTGTGATCACCCTAGATTCATCTGTTGGAACCTAATTCCCAATGTGATGGTATTTGGAGGTAGGGCTTTTGGGAGGTGATTAGGTCATGAGGGTGGAGCTCTTATGAATGGGCTAAGTGCCTTTATAAAAAGGACTGCAGAGAGCTCCCTTGCCCCTTCTACCATGTGAGGGTACAGCAGAATGAGAGTCACCTAGGAAGTGTGTTCTCAGGCATTGAATCTGCTGGCACCTTGACCTTGTACTTCCCAGCCTTCAGAACTGTGAGAAATAAATTTCTATTGTTTATAAGCCACCCAGCATTATAAAAGTTATTTTGTTACAGCAACCCATATGGACCAAGACAATACCTTTACCTTTGATGATTATATCAAGTGATGCAAAAAATGCATTTAGCAGAGCACCTGGCATACAAGTACTTAGCCAATGTTGGCTGTAATTGAAGGAAGCAGGAAAGAGAGGGAGAGAGAGAGACAAAAAAAATAATAGAAGGATGAAAGGGAAGAGGGGAAAAGGAGACTACTAGAGGCAGACAGAAGCAGGAGGGTGGTCTAGGTCACCAGGATTCAGTGCACTTAGAAGAATAATTTAACTTTGAATTGAATTATTTCGTTTTCTGAGTGAAGTTGAGTTCCAGGATGAAGACTGTCTATTGCTTACATCCCTTTGAGATGCTACGTTTCTCTATCCTTTGATTGAAGCTTTAAGGGACTGATTAAAGTAGCCCACAGGATGTCTCTGTAATCCAGTGTTAATACTAGTAGAGACTAGGAAGTATTTTGTAACCAGCAGTCTTTTTGTTTGCAAAGTTACTTGACACTGAAGATGTTGGCATCAAACTTTTCACTCTGACTCTGAGCACCAGCTTTCGGGAGAACTGAAATCTAAGTAAAATATTCCCTCGCATAGCGTGGCAAGTTGGGAATGAATGAAGCGACTTGGGGGATAGAGAGTGTCACACTGGAGCCTGAAGCCCAAGGGTGTGCTCCTCTCCCTGTGCTCCTAGATTCAGGAGCAACTGTCCCCTTTGTCATTTACAAAGAAAGGAACACATTTTCATGATCAACAGAGTCCTGATTTAATCTGAGGCAGGATATCTCAAGGTTTGCCAGTGATTTTGCTTTTTGGAGAATAAAATAATTGGATTACCTTCCTCTGCGAAATTGCAAATGGTGTGGAAAGTCTCGGTTACAGCAAGGGGAAAAACAGGAATAAAGGACTTTTTGCTTTGTTTTGCTTTGAGATTTTAGTACTGAAATCATTTAGAACAAAGAAGAAATCTCCTTTCAAGAAAGTTGGCCAACATGCTGGAGTGGTCTCATTGGTTTCCTTGGGCTCCTGTTGGGGTCATAGGGGAGGTGCAGGGGCTCCAGCCCCACCAAGATCAGCTAAAGAATACTAAAAGAATTTTTTGAGATGGGGAAACTGAGGCACAAATTAATTAGTTGCTTGACCAAGACCATCACAAAAATACTTAGTAAGTGGCAAAGCAGGGATTTGAGGCCATGCATCCGGACTCTTGGGCCTACATGGTTATCCACAGTGCCAGACTGTCTCCCATTATACTATATTTAATGCCAAACATCAGTCCTTTCGTCCACCCCAACCTGCTTTTCTTCTTGTGTTTCCTCTCTCTGAGAACAGCTCCTCCATCCATTCATTTATATAAACCAGAAATCTGAGGCTCACCCTTGACTTGCTTCCTCCCATGCTCCCTACATCAACCAGTAATCAAATTTTGTCAAACTTCACACCCCCACTATCTCTCTCACCTGTCTGTTTCTCTCTATCCCAATGGCCACTCTCTTGGTTTAAATCATCATTGTCTCTTGCTTGGATTTCTGTCTGTCTTCTAGCTGGCCTTGTAGTTGTCTCTCTTCCAATCTGATCTCCACATAGTCTCTTGAGATTTTTGGATTTCAGATATGACCCTTTCTGAGGTTAAAACTCCTCAGTGTATTCTCCATTCCATGACACAGAGTGGTCTTTCTCATGGTGTCCCCTCTTATGTGTGATCACTTAACGGGTGGGAACCGAGAGGATTTTGGGTGGACTTTCACAGGGAAGGACATTGGCCCAACAGTCATAGAGTTATTGTTTTTCAAGTAATCCCCCTGACAACCTCAGGAAGGAAGTCTCAATTTAATATTAATATATGTTTAACATCTTTCTAATTCTTCATTATCTCAATTTTTAACCAAGAGAGAGCAAGCCGTTATAGTTAGCAAAAATTTAATACCCCTGCTTGTTTTTATTGTATTTTTATGGCTTGTGATATGTTTCCCCAGTTATAGTAGTGTTACAGAGTTACCTTTTAGAAGGAGTATATTTAAATTTTAAAATAACAGCATAATACAAATTATTTTTTTTAAATATTTTAATGGAGGTATAATTGAGTATAACATTATATTAGTTTCACATGTACAGCATAATGATTTGATATTTATTCATTGTAGTTTTGCATTTATTTATTTATTTATTTATGCATGCATGCATGCATGCATGCAGGTTGTGCCAGGTCTTAGTTGCGGCACTCCGGGCTCTTAGCTGCGGCGTGTGGGCTTCTTAGTTGCGGCATGTGGACTTCTTAGTTGTGACATGCAGACTCTTAGTTATGGCATGTGAACTCTTAGTTGTGGCACACATGTGGGATCTAGTTCCCTGACCAGGGATCAAACCTGGGCCCCCTGCGTTGGGAGCCCCGCGTCTTACCAATCGGACCACCAGGGAAGTCCCCATAATACAAATGATTAATTAGTGAACATAACAGGTGCTATAGTGTAGCAAAAATTGATCGTGGCACAAAAAAGAGTGGAGTTCGGGAAACCTTAATTATAGAACTTTCTGGAACCTACTCCCTACCTGTGTTGCCAGCCTTAATTCTCCCATATTTCCCCCATTTTGGATTTTGTTTCTTGAAATTGACAGAGTCCTGAGCTGTGCAATGGCTCCAACATCTCTCTCCCTCCATTCTTGTAGACATCATAACTCAGTAGCAGAAAATGCTTCCTATTACTCCATGCGTCCTGTAGCCACAGAACTGTCGTTGAGAGACATTATTTTACTAAAGAATTTCATTAAAAGAAGAAGTTGTTTGAGCAGTGTTGTAAAACATGTGTCCAGACACTTAAAAGCAAATGGTTAGATGATGTATTTTAAGATCTTATAGTAATACATGCTCAGTGGGCAAGCTGTTAAGCTTTCTATAGCTATTTATTCATTTGAGCATCATACCATCTTTAGCAGGCTGTCTTATCCTTTTGGGGTTAATTCTATAAAAATCCAGGAGAATTTTTTCTCCTCTTAATTGTTTGTCAGAATCTGAAAGTCACAGGAAACTGTTCATTCCCAAACTTTGTATACCTGCACAGATTCACACAAGTAGAGTCTGTAATAGGGCTTAGAACTTCCTGCTAAATCTTAAAAGTTATAATACAAGTGCTCCTCCTGAAACACTTGCACTGAGAATTTCTGACTCTGAGCATGCATTTAAAAAAAATTTCTCATCCTTCCTCTTCATGGAGTTTTGAAGATAAAATGCTTTTTCTGAGATTGTTGCTCGATACAGAGCCATGTGGATTTGCAGTCATGGAGCCTGCATCTCGCAATCAAAAATGTTTTTCTACTGCTTGGATCACCTCATTATGCTTTCTCCTCCTATTTACTACCTTGGCCCACTACCAGTGTTGTTTTCCGTTCACGGGTGGTGGTAAATCCATGTTCCTGTTGCTAAAATGGGGTGTCTTATAGTAAGAAAAAATCATAAATGCAGGGTCACAAATAAATGAGTTATAGAACATAAAACGTGCCTGGAAAATTTAAGCTTAAACATGGCACTTTCAGTGATTTAATGATTATGGCTGGTTGACTTGGGCTGCCTCCTGATTTCCAGGGATATTTTAATTTCTTCTCCATTTTGGACCCTTTAGTGGAAAATGTGGACTAATGCCTGAAAAACCTGCGAACAACCTCCAGAATCTGAAGCTCATGGAAGCTGGTTGGAAACCCCTTAGGTCAATCTGGTGGAAATGCCTTGTTGACAGATGGCGAGACAGAGGCTCTGAAAGTTGGAGACTTGTCCAGGTGAAAAAACAATCCAGAGAAGAGAATCCAAGCCTTCTGACTCATAGGCCTGAGATCATTCCTCTCTGTGATGACCACAGGAGTCCCCAGGTCCTCGGACACTGTCTGATCCTGTGTGTTGCTGTGCTGCGGAGAACCAGCAAGGTCTGGAGGTGCTCATTTCCTGATGGCTTCCTGGAATCCAGGTTCCCTGGAGATGGACAGCATTTCTGCCATTGCTTCTAGGAAGAGAATGTAGGGTTCAAACATGAAAGGGTGGCCTCCTGGCCAGGCTGCCCTTGGGTAATGAAACAGGAAGGACATTTGATGAGAAGCCACACAAGTATTTTTTCTTTCAAAGCTTTGGGATAATCCTCAACTTCCCCCAAACTTTCACTCCCTTCTGGTGTTTCAGATGCACAGCCAAAGTGGAATTGTGTTTTCAGCGTGTTCCTAGGATGCCTGAAGGATTTCTTGGAAACCTCAAGCAGATGGATAAGTGGTGTGATCTCTATTACCACCCTCTGGAAAACCTGGGGCTAATATTTCACAATGGCCCTGGAATTTGGGGTGGCTTCTTGGTGACCTGGCTTCTGTGGCTTCTCTGGGGGAGATCAAAGACTTCAGAACAGCCCGAGCCTGTTAAATGATTGGTAATTGTGCTTGGTTCTTCCACAGTGATTTGTTCTCGCAAGCCCAGCCTTACATCTTTTTCCAAAAACTGTACACAGCATTCATTCTCTGGAGCGTTTGAAAAGCTAATAGACATTCTCATCTTATTCCACCCCCGACTACAGGCAACTCTATCAGTAGATGAGTTTGTCTGAATTCCATTTGTCTAGGCCTTATGAAGTGAATAAATTTGAATTAATGTGTAGCTTTCTGAGGAGAGACAGGTTACGCTTTGAGGGGTTAAGCAATGTCTGTGTTAGTTTCTATAAGTGGATCTTTGTGGCTACAAACATACTCACAGCACTTTACCACATCGCCTCTATTAGTTTATACAAAATTTTCATTAAGTGCTGCTAAAATATATACATGGGGATTTCTAAAACGAGTTTTTCCTTTTGAACAGTCAGACATTTATGTTTCTTTGGGTTGTGTTGGCAGATAAATATATTTTCCCTTTTAAGGGTAACACTTGGGAGAAATTTATATCAATAGCATGTAAGTTACAATTCCAGTTCCCAACAAATTGCATTTGCTGTGTTTGGTAACCCTCTAATAGTATTTCTTCCCATAATAATTAGAGCAGAATTGAGATGTTATAAAAGAAACTGATATTCCAGACTTAGTTGTCTTTTGGGGGCCAAGTGGGGAGGGGAAGGGGGGAAGCATCTGGCTTCCTTGTAAGTTGAAATTTTTATTATTGTATTTGTATTTCTAAATTGACTGAATGGAACTGTGGTGGGTAAACTCATGAATGTTAATATGGCTATAGCTTCTGCTTACATAACACTTAGTTATTTTGTTCTTTATTACACTCTTATAGATGTTGATGGTTCAACAATTGGAGCTTTTAAACTAATGGAAGGCTTTCAACCAAATAGCATGCCTTCATTACTAGTGAGCAGGGAGATCTGAATGTGAATTGAGGTGGTTTAATCTAAGAAAACATTTTTATAAAAGACTAATACCCATAATTTATGTTTATTTTCAGTTTTCTCTGATTTCAGTAAATTAGGGTGGGGATTTATACTATTTCTTTTCTTTTCACATGCCTAGCCCAGTGCTCAACTGCATTAGTCAGTATAACAAACAAACCTGAAACCTCAGGGAATTAACATGTAGTTTATTTCTTGCTTATATAAATGCCATTGTGGGACCAGGAGCTTTCCTGGGCATTTATCTTTCAGTGGGTGACTCAGGGACCCAGGCATCTTCCATCCTGTCATCTGGAATATGACAAGGGGAAAGACAGTGCAGGGTATTCATAGCCCCTTTTCAAAGACTATAGATAGAAAGTGACACGTATCACATCTGCTCATATCCCATTGACCAAACTAGTTACTCGCCCCACACCCGTTATAAGGGATGCTAAAAAATGTAGATTACATGGGATACTTGGGCACTACTGCTTCGACCACCCAATGTACGACAGGAGCCTAGCAAATACTGAGAGAATGAATGAATGGATGAATGTGTGATGAATCCTGTTAAACAGTTTGGCACTCAGAGAATGCTATTACTATTTTAGATTGATGGAAGAAGGATTGAAATGGCTTTAAAATATTAACCTTAGAGGGTTTTGTGTGTATATTTACATCATTGACAGCTATAACAGCTTGTTGCTAGTTTAAGTCTAGATATCTCTGCTATGCCACATGATTTGTTTTTTCAATGTCCTGACACATGGAGCCTAAAAAATTCCATTTTCTGATCTTAAAGGCCTCTAAAGCAAATAACACGGTGCAGTTGATTAGGTGAAGTGTTGCAGAGCCTTCACAGTGTGCATGATGGGAATGGACCTTGTTAAGGTTACAGAGAAGGTTAACCTCCATTGACAAGATGAAATTGAAGTCATTTCCTCTTGCCATAGAGTAGTTCCCAGTCTGTATTGTCAGCATAGGGGAGTTTATCCATTTTCTGCAGAGCATTATCTCAAATAAGGTGTCAGGGCACTAAATGGATTTACCATCTTGTATTATTTTTTATTTTGATGTTTAATTTTTTTTTATTCCACTTACTTATTGTCATATGAGTGAAAACAATAACACAAAAATAAACAGGGAAAGCTGAGTGAGAAAAAGATCACAGTCTCACAGTCTTCCATCTTATTCCTGAGTAGTTGGTGTAGAAACCTACGGAGTATCATTGCATTTAATCTCTAGTTTTTGTTTTCTTGACTCATGACATCTCATTTCTGTACTCTGTTATGATTCAGATAATAGGTCAGTCCACTCAAACATACTCAGAACACTCACTAAATACAAGAAAATATATTATATGCTGTAATAGATGACTGCTTTTCCATGATATCTTATGAAGCTGCAGTTCTGGAAAGCAGCCCAGAACAACCAAAAATGCAGTAGGTGTTGGAGTTGGTCACATCAGGTTTCCAGTGTGGATTCTGCCACCTCCTCGCTGTAGGACCTTCAGACAATTCCTTAATTATGCTGAGCTGCAGTGTCCCCATGGAGTAAGATGGGAAGGAGAGTTGGAGTAAGACCGTAAGAGATACTAAGCAAGGAAACAGTACGGTACCTGGGCACATCACCCTCCATGTGCCTTCAAATAATAATTTTATGAAATGATACAGAACTTTACTGTGTGCTGAAAATTAAATACCATTTTTCTAGATTTCGCAAAATTCTAGATATTCTTGATATATCTAGAAAAGCTTATATTTCTTCTCTGTTCCATTCTCTAACCTGTCCCTGTCTCAACTCCCCTGCATGTAATCCCCATCTCAAGCATATACTGAGTTAGTCTTTGGGAAACCCAGCACTGCACAGTAGGCACAATACTTGTTCAGTTATCACTTTTTTTTTCCTTTATCAGAGAAGCAGTTCTGTGTTTAAGATACTAGGTAGTGATGGAAAAGACATTAGTATAATTTGTTACCTTGGTAACTGGAGATGGATGTCACCTCCTTTTGTGTGGTGTATGCTGTGGCCTTTATGTCTCTTCCCCTAATTAACATCCTGTGAGAAATGAAGAAGTAAATCACCAGAACAACTGGACCACTGCAGTATTAAGTGCTAGAACATTCTAAATTGAGGTAATAATCATGATAATGAGTCCGAGTAGTCTGTGTCTATCTTTTAATTGCTTCTTAACTCTTCTAAGTGTGAATGGCAAAGTTATTATCATGTAGAAACTAGGGGGTGATTTATTTCTTACTTAAATTGGGCTTTGTGAAGAAACTTTTTTTTTTAGTCTATTGGGAACTGTGAGAGTTCCTTTCAAGAACAACTTGGGCAGATTATTTTAAATATAGTTTAATACTACTAATATGTAGCGCCCAAAATCTGGCTTTGCCTTAGGGTCAGGGGCATTGTCATGCATAAAGCATTACGCTCTAAAACCCAGTGCCCTAGTTGAGTCTTGTTCTTTCACATTTTGCTACTTATTTATGGATTCAAATGCATAGGTGAATTTGTTTACTTGAACCAAGGAAGTCTCGTTATTGGACACTAAAGGAGCTTATTATAGGATGATTAATCTTATAAGCTGGCTTTCTCATTCGGACCTAGAGGCCACATGTTCAGATTCAACTTATAGTTCTTGAGTGTGAACCATGTAACCATCCACTATTTCTTACTGATGATTTCATATACAGTATGTTAGCTCAGTAAGTCCATATAAAATGCTCTACAGCCCCTTCATTCATGAGGGTGAGCCCAAGAACAGTATGTGTACAACTGGACCCCATTACCCTTCCACCTGCCCCATTATTGTTGTTTGGATCATTAGTGATCTTCTGACAAAGGGTGGACCAATTAGATTCCCTTTCCTAGGACCTGGGAATTTGATCAAAAATTTCAATGTATTTTGGCCCAATGTCTGAATAGAAAGGTGTAAACATGAAAAGCTATGGGTATTTCTCTTTGTTCTGTGAACCAGTGGGCCAAGAAAGCCAGTCTGTATAGAGGAGACTGGTGCAAACACCAGAAAGGAGCAGAAAGAAGTGAGGGAACTTGGCCCAGGAGCCTGATGGCTTGATTGTGGTACCAGGCCTTTCCTGAGGCCTGGCTTCCTTCGGTCCTTTGAATTCCATCAAGCACTTCCATATCTTAGGATAAATTTCATCACTTCTAAAAGAATAACTAAGAAAGTGGAAGTTTTTGTCCCTCTTTCACATGTGAAGAAAACTGAGGTTCAGGGGAGCCAGTCTTACTGCAGATGTTGATGACAGCATCTGCTCTCTTGGTCAGGACTTCAGCTACCCAGGCAAATTAGAATAAAAAACAAAAGGGCATTACTTTCGACTTACTACTTGGCATTCCAAGGTGTGACTCTGCCTCTAATCATGACTAGAGTCAAGGATTTGACCAGAATCATTGGATCAAAGTTCATTCTTCCCTATCAGCTCTTGGCTCTGTTTGTTTCTATGAGGTTTTGTTCTCAGAAGAGTAATCTCTGTGTTGGGGGCAAGATGGCCATTGGCAGCCCAAAGCAGGAACATTGTAACTTGTGATCCTTGACCAAAAGTGCAGGAATCTCTCCCAACATTCACAGCATTGCCTGAAAAAGGACTCTGATTGGCCAGCCTGGGTCACATGCTGGAGTGTGGCTGACAGGGCTGCCTTGATTGACAGCCACCCCCCCTCCTTGATTGACATTTTCCCCTGTATGGGGGTGTTGGGGTTCCATTACCAAACAAGGGAGAAGAGATGCTGAGCAGACCAAACCAATATTATTCACCAATATTTGCTGTTTTTTTCTTGAGTGGAAATGACTGATGATGCTCACGTGTGACAGACTCCCATATGCAATTTTTCTCTTCCAGCTGTTAGTCACCTACTCTCCCTCCCACTCAAGAAAATCAATCTGGATACAGATGATTAGGTGTGAGCTTATTATTCAGATAACCTTAAATCTACTCTAATGAATTAGAAAAATACAGTCCTTTGCAAATGTGAGTACTTCCACTATTAGCAGTAACAAGTGTGACACATCTCACAATTGCTTGGGGCACAAATGCTGGGGTGAAAACCCCTGCTCTTGGATGGATGTTATGAGGATAATTGTATCAACACCTTTTTGGGTACAAGCATACCTATATAAAGCACATTTGTGTGACTCCCAACAGCCAGGCACTGTTGTAGGCACTGGGGTTCCAGCAAAAGTGTCTGTCTTATGTGAAGCTCAGATTCTAATGGGAGAAGATTGGCATAAATTTATGAACAAAAGAATTCAGATATTGAGTACAATAAAAAAAATACAACAGGGTATTGGGCCTGGTGTCCAGTATGGTAGCCACTAGCCATGTGTAGTTATTTAAATTTAAATTTATTAAAATGAAATCAAATTAAAACGTCAGTCACTCTAGTGACATTTCATGTGCTCAATAACCACGAGTGGCTGGTGGCTACTGCATTAGACAGTGCAGACATAGAAGATGACTATTTTTTTTTTTTTTTTTTTTTTTTTTTTGCTGTACGCGGGCCTCTCACTGCTGTGGCCTCTCCCGTTGCGGAGCACAGGCTCCGGACACACAGGCTCCGCGGCCATGGCTCGCGGGCCCAGCCGCTCCGCGGCATGTGGGATCTTCCGGGATCGGGGCACGAACCCGTGTCCCCTGCATCGGCAGGCGGACTCTCAACCACTGCGCCACCAGGGAAGCCCCAGAAGATGACTATTATTGCACAAAGTTCTGTTATACTGGGCTTGACGGTGACTGAGAAGGATATATCTGGGGGTGCTTAGAGCAGGCCTTGTGGCAAAGCTGGTGTTTATGCTCAGACCTAAAGCCACCATGTAAAGTTCTTGAGGAGTAACATTCCAGGCAGAGTGAACAGTAAATACAAAGACCCTGAGATGGAAATGAGCTTGGCCTGTGTGAAGATCCAAAGATGGCCCGTGTGTATGATTGAGTCAGAGAGGCAAGAAAGAACTAGATTAGTCAAGAAAGAACCAGATCATGGCCTTGGGGTTTATTGTATGCCAATGAGAAGCCATTGTCTAAGCAGGGTAGTGACAGCTTTATTTAATTTCCGAATAATCATTTTGGCTGCAGGTGGGGATGTTGGGTGGCAAGGTTAGAAGTAGCACTTAGAAGGCCTTCAAAAATCATTTGATTAATGAAAAGACTGATGGAAGGCCCAGGCAGGCTGGGGTGTCCATGTGTCTGGGGACTACAGAGGGGTTCCCAGCTGCCTTGAGAGGTCTCCTATCCTAGTGGTAGACTGAGCAGTCAACCAGATAAGCCACAGAGGAGCCTGGACCCTCAGACCCCTCTCTCTGGGCCACAGCTTGGCTCACTGTCGGCTGCCCTCAGCCCCTCTGAGTTCCCACCATGTCTTGGGAACCAGTGCCAGGCACTGCTGCAGTGAGATATCTTTCCTTTCATATTCCTTCATTTATCTTTATTGAATACCTGTTCTGTGCTAGGTATTGTATTAGGTGCTGGGATTACACTGGCACAAGAAGAAACAGCAATGACCCCTGAAAACATATGTCACACTGTAGAGTGGAGGCCGTGCCAATCAAATAATCAGATAAGTGTGTGATGACCCCTGCAATTAAGTGCTCCGCACCGGAGTCCCATGAGACTTCAAGAGCGCCTGATAGGGATGTCCCCAGTCCAGAAAGTCAGAGGTGGCTGCCCTGAGGATGTGATAATTGGGCTGGATTTAAGGAGGAATGAGGATTCTGTAGGTGACAGGTGGAGAAAGTGTTCTGGTCAGAGGGAGCAGCGTGGCAGGAGGTCACAAGGACTGAGGATCAAGGAGCAGTGGAGGGAATAACAGAGACCAGTGAGGCTGGGTGGAGGGAATGGAGGTGACATGGTGCTAGGTAAGGGGTGGGCAAAGTGGGTGCTGAGGAAGCCCCCACTGGTGAGTGGGAGATGATGGTATTCTTGCTTTGTCTTTTGAAACGTTTCCCTCTGCCAGTCAGCTCCACCTCAGTAGTGACCTCTTTCTTTCCTTCTTTCTTTCTTTCTTCCTTCCTTCCTTCCCTTCTTTCCTTTCTTCTTCCTTCCTTCCTTCCTTCCTTTCTTTCTTTCTTTCTTCCTTCCTTCCTTCCTTCCTTTCTTTCCTTCTTTCCTTTCTCCTTCCTTCCTTCCTTCCTTCCTCTTTCTTTCTTTCTTTCTTTCTTTCTTTCTTTCTCTCTCTCCCTCCCTCCCTCCTTCCCTCTCTCTCTCTCTCTCTCTTTCTTCCTCCCTCCGCTCCCTCCCAACCTCCCTCCCTCCCTCCCTTCCTTCCTTCCTTTCTTTCTTTCTTTTCTCTTTCCCTTATCTATTTATTCCTCATGATGACTCCACTGTTATGGGGGTGGTTGTGATCCCATTTTATGGATTTGAAGCCAGCATGCTGGAGTTAAACACTCCACTCCACAGCTCTTAAAATGAAATGCCAGTGGCTAGCTAGCATTGCAGTGAACTGCAGTCCGAGGCCTACATAAGTAGCTTGTTAAGTAGGCCTTTAATACTCATACTTGAGTATTCTCAGAGGCCAGAGATTCCAGATGGCTGGGAGAGGGATATTCATTATCTGGTTTTTTAAAGGAACTGTGACACTTGGGGAATTATAAATGAGTTAATGTAACATTAATACCTAGAAATATTCTGGAACAGATCATTAAAAAATCAATTTTCACATATGAGGGGAAAATGCGATTACTAAGTAGTAACCAGATAGCACTAGACCTTTGGAGAGGGACATGGATGAGTAGCAATCTGTGTCACTTCCCCACAGGATACACATGCATAGGGAGTTTGGTATTGCTTGGCTCATTTGGAACTAATATTCCTATTAATTTTATTTTTTAATCTAAGTTGTAAAAAGCTGGCCATCATCCCAGAGCAGGGAAGGAGAAAAAAAAAGGACAAGAGGAAAGAACCAGAACATATTAAGAGACTGCTCTGGGCGCTATGCCCATTGCTTTTGTACATTTACCCCATTCAGTTCTCCAAAAGACCTAGAAAGGTAGGTATCTCCATTCCCTTTTCACAGAGAAAGAAACTGTGTCACAGAGACATGAGGGTGCCATTAGGAAGCAAGCATAGTTTCCACCCTTGGCATTGGGCTCCAAAACCCCTCCTCTTGTTGCCATACTGACTGTTTTTTTGCTTCATGAATGGAACCCTGTTCAGGGTGAATCCCAGGCAGAGGGAGGCACCGTGGTGGAAATCAGGAGGCCCACCCAGATTCCTCCCTTGACTTGGAACTAACTTCTGGGCAAGGAGTGGGAAGACTCTTCCCAGCTGGTGGTGAAACATGAAACTGTCTCCCTAAGTGGTACAGACAAGGAGTCATGTATCCATTCATTCGTCCCATCACCTGACAGAGACCTCCAGGCACTGTGCTTGGTGCCAGGGATGTGGAGATGAGAAAGGCATGGTGTCTCTGGGATGGACCATTGCTCCTGAAATCCAGGGACACGTGGGTGCCTTCTTGTCTTAGAGGGCTCACCATCCAAAACAAGCCCTCTAAGGGTTTCCAGGGGAATGAATACCATGATGAAAAGGGCCAAACAACCCACTGATTTCCTGAGGGGAGAGGAGATCAGAGGAAGCAGGGTAACAAGGAAGGAGAAAGGTTTCTGGGAGATGGGAGAGCCCTGGGCCTTGCAGCTGGGATTGAGCCCTTAACCTGCCCTTTATTGAGTTCCTACCTGTGCTGGACACTGTGAGGGGAGCTTAACATGCAGCAGTGAAGAGTTCATAGTTGCTTCACTTCATAGGTGAGGAAATTGAGGCACAAAAAGGTCAGGAAGAGAAATACGGGTGATAATTGGTCCAAAGGACTGAGTTGGTAGAGACTGAAGCCAGTAATAGGGCCAGGTGGGGATGTTCTTAAGGACAAGGACCCACTTAGGCTGGAGGCACGTGCCCACATGGGGCCTGGGATGCTGAAGGCAAGTCTTCCTGAGAGGGTCCTGGAGGTCCTTCACCATCAGGATGTGATGAGTGTACTGGTTAGGACTCAGTGCTCGCCAGTGACAGAAACCTACTTGGGCCAATAGCAGAGTTTGTTATAAAGACTGAGGGAGTGACTGCCTCAGGCAATCCCAGGGCACTGGTCTAGACTGCCTGGAAGGGATGGAGACTGGGGCAAAGTAGAAACAAGCTTGTTGTTCAAATAGTAGCAAGAGGGCAGTGAGGCTGGAGTAAAGTGAGAGGCTGGTCAGTGGAGGAGACCAACTGGGCAAGGTGGGCCACAGCCAGACCACAGAGTCTTTCAAAGCCTGGGGAAGGGTTTATTCTGAGGGTGGCAGGAAACCACTGGGGAATGGCACAGTCCATTTCATGTTTCTAAACCATCACTCTGGCTGCTGCCTGGATAGATGGCAGGGGATGAGGAGACGGCCTGAGCCCAATGGCAGGCCACAGTCCACTGAGAGGGGACAGTCACTGTGATGGTCAATTTTATGTGTTGGCTTGATGACGCCGTGGTGCGCAGTTGTTTGGTCAAACACCAGTTTTGATGTAGCCATGTAAAGGTATTTTTTAGATGGGATTAGCATTTGCAAGCAGTAGACTTTGAGTAAAGTAGATCATTCTCCATAATGAGAGGATGCCTCGTCCAATCAGCTGAAGGCCTTACGAGCAAAGACAGATTCCCTGAGGAAGAAGCAATTCTGTCTTGAGATTGTAGCATGAAAACCCTGTCTGAGTTTCCAGCCTGCCTGGCCTGCCTTGTGGAATTGGACTCAAGACTGCTGTGTTATCTTTTACCTGAATTTTCAGTCTACCAGCTTACCCTACAGACTTTTTTTTTTTTTTTTTTTGGCGGTACGCGGGCCTCTCACTGTTGTGGCCTCTCCCGTCGTGGAGCACAGGCTCCGGACGCGCAGGCTCAGCGGCCATGGCTCACGGGCCCAGCCACTCCACGGCATGTGGGATCTTCCCGGACCGGGGCATGAACCCATGTCCCCTGCATTGGCAGGCAGACTCTTAACCACTGCGCCACCAGGGAAGCCCACCCTACAGATTTTGACTTTGGCAGTCCCCGAAATCAAATGAGCCAGTTCCTCTAATCAATAATCAATACCTCTCTCTTTCCCTGCCTCCCCGTTTTGTTTCTCTGGAGAACCCTGACCAATCTAGTTACTTACTGAATGGGTGCTCAGTAAGTGTCTTTGTGTTCTGGGTCCAACCCTTGGGCTATATTTTCCAAGTCAGAGTTGTCTTTGGGTTCCGTGGGGAGTAAGTGAGCAGAGAAGCACAGGCCCACCTCCTGGGGAGTTCACAGTTGGTTGGTTCCACCGCGCACACACACACAGGAAACAATTAGATAACTTTACAGGCAGCATTTCATTAAAGCCAAAATGTGTGGAGCAGTTACTTTCTACCCATGAAGCAGGCCCTCTGTGGTGGCGCCTTGCAGTTCTGTTCTGCCGCTTACCTGGCAGGAAGGGGAAGCAGAAGTTGCCCTTGGAAATAGTGCCTCTGGCCTGGGCTGCACATTGGAATAACTGGGGGAGGCTGAAAAAATACCACCTTGGGATTCGGATTTAATTGTTCTGAGGTTTGTCTTGGGCATCTGGATGTTGAAAAGCTCTGAAGCCTGAGTTGAGAAGTACTGCCTGAAGACATTGTGATTAGGTGCTTCTCACCTGGAAGGAGTTAGGACAGGATTCAGGAAACAAAGGTCTGCAGGCATTTTCTGCCAGCTCCCTGTTTTTGTAAATAAAGCTTTATTAGAACACAGCCACACCCATTTTTTTATGTTTTGGCTACTTTTGCTAAAACAGCAGAATTGAATGTTGCAAAAGAAAGTGTCTCACCTGCAAAACCTAAAATGTTTACTATCTAGCTCTTTACAGAAACAGTTTGCCAACTGCTAAACCAGGCAGTAATGAGTTTTCAAGGATGTGGAGGTGTGGGAGAGGCTGAGCCACCGTTAAAAGGAAAGCATACATTCATTCTTTGGGTTGAGATACTACCTCAGAAGCCTTCTTAACACATATAGGCAGTCACACCAATCAGTTAGAGAGGGCACACAGACTGAAGCCTTTTTGTCATCTCTCGATATTTTCTGTTGAATCTGAAGCTTTACCCTACTTGGTGATAGGAGTCTTAGCTGAGTCAATGAGAAGACCTGAGCAGTTGGATTCTACAGTTGGTGGAGGGGTGGAGCAATGAATTCTTTTCCTTGATGACATCCCTATCAGAACTGAAGACTGGGACTTCCCTGGTGGCACAGTTGTTAAGAATCTGCCGACAGGGGACACAGGTTCGAGCCCTGGTCCAGGAAGATCCCACATGCCGTGGAGCAACTAAGCCCATGCGCCACAACTACTGAGCCTGTGCTCTAGAGCCTGTGAGCCACAACTACTGAGCCTACATGCCACAACTACTGAAGCCCATGCTCTGCAACAAGAGAAGCCACCGCAAAGAGAAGCCTGTGCACCGCAACAAAGAGTAGCTCCCGCTCGCTGCAACTAGAGAAAGCCTGTGTGCAGCAACAAAGACCCAATGCAGCCAAAAAAATAAAGACAGAAAGGAAAGAAAGAAAGGAAAGAAAGGAAGGAAGGGAGGGAGGGAGGGAGGAAGGAAGGAAGAAAGAAAGAACTGAAGACTGATACGTTCTGTGACAGTGGTGTTGAAAGAGAGCGAGTCCGTGGCAGGGGAATGCCCAGGTGGCTCTTGGGGGAGCTGCAGGGTCATGGAGGTATCACAGAGCTCCTGCCTTGTATTCTTCATCTTAAGGTGATTAGCACAGACCAGCAACTCCAGCAGCTTCTGGAGTCACCTTTACCCCATACTCTGGACACAGTCTTCTGTCTGGATTTGTGACAGAGGCCATAAAGCAGTATGACCTTGGTCTCCTACAGCTTCCCTTCTCCAGGCCATAGGAGACACTGCTTACAGCATGATCTACTTAACCTGCTGAGAACTTTCCCTGCTGCCATAGGACCTTGAAGAGTTGACTCTGAATACAGGTCTGTGGAAATGCAGCTCAGGTGAGAGACCTGGTAACCACAAGGATTTGGACATTGGTCCTTTCATCAGTTAGGCAACCAATAAATGCCAGGGGCTGGGGATACAACAGTGAGTAAAGAGTGACACAATTCTTGTAGTTGCAGAACTAGTCTCATGGGGGAGTTGCATTGATAAAATAATCACGTGAGTATTTGTCAAGTGGCCCCTACGGTAAATGCTGGGGACAACTGCATGATCATCTATATTTGAGGAAGGCTGTATATAACACCCCTCCCCCAAGACATTCCAAGTGCACGTGGGGTACTCTCTAAATGAATTAAAGGCCTTGAGAATTCCTGAAATGAAAAATCTCTTTGCCTTTTCTAAAACCCCAGCTTTTTCCCCAAACTTTGTTCATCATTACACACATTCAGAAAAAATTATTCCTTATCAGTATTCCATGGAATGGCTTTCTCTTACACAGATCATATACTTGTATACTTTGGAAATGCTGCTTTGGGACACTGCAGAGAAGTGCTGCACCCAGGAGTATACAAAATGAGCCACAGGGATGCCCAAGAAGAATACATTGCTTTTATTTCTATTCACTGTAATTTCTATTATAATTTTTATAGTATGTGCACATGTTAGTATAATAGTTGGTAGGTAGTACACATGAGTTATAAATATGTAGGGAGATGCTACTCAAAAACTTTTTTTAAAGAGACTTTATTTTTTTTTAGAGCAGTTTTAGGTTTACAACAAAATTCAGAGGAAGATACAGAGTTTTCCCATATGCTTCTACACATGCATAGCCTCCCACATTATCAACATCACTCACCAGAATGGTACTTTTTTTTTATATCAAGGATGAACCTACATTGACATATAATCACCCAAAGTCCATAATTTACCTTAGGGTTCATTCTTGGTGTTTCATATTCTGTGGGTTTGGACAAATGTATAATGACAAGTATTCATCATTATAATCAATATCATTATCAATAATATACAGACTATTTTCATGGTTCTAAAAAAATAAAACCTCTCTGCTCTGCCAATTTATTCCTCTCCCCACCACCCCTGGCAAACACTGATCTTTTTATTGTCTCCACGGTTTTGCCTTTTCCAGAGTGTCATATAGTTGGAATCATACAGTAGCCTTCTCAGATTGGCTTCTTTCACTTAGTAATATGCATTTAGGTTCCTCCATGTCTTTTCATGGCTGGATAGATAATTTTTTTTAACACTGAGTAATATTCCATTGTCTCTCTCTACCGCAGTTTATTTACACGTTCACCTATTGAAGGACATCTTGGTTGCTTCCAAGTTTTGGCAATTATGAATAAAGCTGCTATAAACATCTGTTTTCAGGTTTTTGTCTGGACATAAGTTTTCAACTCTAAATGCCAAGGAGTATGATTGCTGGATTGTATGGTAAAAGTATGTTTAGTTTTATAAAAAACCGCCAAACTGTCTTCCAAAGTGACTGTACCATTTTGCATACCCACCAGCAATGAATGAGAATTCCTATTGCTCTAAGTCTTTGCCAGCATTTGGTGTTGTCAGTGTTCCAGATTTCAGCCATTCTAATTGGCGGTATTTCATTGTTGTTTTAATTTGCATTTCCGTAATGACATATGATGTGGAGCATCTTTTCTTATGCTTACTTGCCATCTGTATAACTTCTTTGGTGAGATGTCTGTTCAGGTCTTTTTAGCCCATTGTTTAATCAAGTTGTTATTTTTCTTGTTAAGTTTTAAGAGTTCTTTGTATATTCTGGATCTCAGTCCTTTACCACATGTGTCTTTTACAAATGGTTCCTCCCAGTCTGTGGTTTCTCTTCTAATTCTCTTGGTATTATCTTTCACAGAGCAAAAGTTTTTAATTTTAATGAAACCCAGTTTATCAGTTATTTCTTTCATGAATCATGTCTTTGGTGTTGTATCTAAAAAGGCATCACCATACCCAAGGTCATCTAAGTTTCCTCTCATGTTATCTTCTAGGAGTTTTATAGTTTTGCATTTTATATTTAGGTCTGTGATCCATTTTGAGTTAAATTTGAAGGGTATAAGGTTTTTGTTTAGATTCCTTTTTTTGCATGTGGATGTCCAGTTGTTCCAGCACCATTTGTTAAAGAGACTATCTGCTCCTTTGTCCAAGATAAGTTGACTGTATCAATATTTATGGGAGTGTCTGTTTCTGGGCTCTCTGTTCTGTTTCACTGATCTGTTTATTCTTTCACCAGTACAGCACTGTCATTATTGCTGTAGCTTTACAGGTAGTCTTGAAGTCCTCCAACTTTCTTCTTCTTGTTTAGTATTGTGTTCAAATACTTCTTAATGAAAGTAATGCTTGATTCCTTCCAGCCAGAGGGTTTTTTTTCATTTCTGTCTCTTGAAAATCTCATAACACCCTCCTGCAGGAGTTGACAAACTACAGTCCACAGGCCAAATCCTTTTTGTAGTTTTGTAAATCTTTGGTAAATAAAGTTTGACTGGAGCACAGCCAGGCCCATTATTTTATGTACTGTCTGGCCACTGTTGTGCTACAACAGTAGTGTAGAGGAGTTGTGACAAAGACTCTATAACATGCAAAGCCTAAAGTATGACTGTCTGACCCTTCACAGAAAACATGTTCCTACCCCTGCCCCACTGAGTCACTTTTATACACTTACTCATTGGACTACTTCCTCCTGAGTTGGTGCCAAGGCAGGTTTGGGGAAGCAGCACACCTACCATTTTGTTCCTGGTGTTTTCTTTGCCACATTTCCTCCCTTGGATTAGTATCCCTTGTGCCCCATCACACTTGGTAGGTGATCAGATATACTCACAAAAGAACTAATTTACTCCCACCTCCTGGGTGACAGGGACTCAGAAATACTGAGGTGACTTAGACTTAACACATCCCTTCCTCTCTCCTATGGACAAAGCTACTGAGCCTCATAATTAGAGCAATGAATTCCAAGGACCGAGAAGTGATTCTTCTTGTTTGCACTGAGTCAGCCTTTTCAAAATCAATACAGAATGGACAAATGGATTTAGGGAGGAGTAGAACACACAGTCGTCTGCGGTGAAGGATGGGCACCATTGAGCAAAATCCTGCTTATGTTTTCAGCCTTCCTTCAGTTGCATTCTGGGTTGTGCAGGTATTCAATTAAATGGCAGTTTTGAAGCTGTCTCTGGAGAGCCTATGAGTGAACCATAATGGCACTGGCCTTAACCAAGCAGGCTGGGCTTTTTTGTTAATTTATATGTTTTCATTTCTCTTAAATAAATACCTAGGAGTAGAATTTGCTGGATCATATGGTAGATACCTGTTTAACTTTACAAGAAGCTGTGAATGGTTTTCCGAAGGGTTTGAAAGGTTTTATATTTCCATGAGCAATGTGTGGGATTTCTGGTTATTCCACATCCTTGCCAACGTTTAGTATTTTCAGAAAATTTAATATTAGCTTGTGGGTGTAAAATTGCATTTTGGAGCAATGATGGAGTTTTAATTTGCACTTCTCTGATTAATGATGTTGAACACTTTTTGGTTTGTATATTGGCCATTTGTATACTTTCCTTTGTAAGGTGTCTGTTCAAATCTTTTGCCTATATTTTAATTGGTGTTTTAAGTTGTGTTACAGGAGTTCTTTACATATTCTGATACAAGTTATTTGTCAGATGTATGTATTATGAATACTTTTCCCTCAGTGATGGCTTTACTATTTGTTTTATTAATAGTGAATTTGATGATCAGAAGTTTTCAGTTTTCATAAGTCCAAATTATCAGTTTTAAAAATTGTAAGTGCTTTCTATAACCTAAGAAATCATTGCTTACCTGAAGGCAGCAGAAGTTATTCATCGTTTTTTGTTTTTGTTTTTTTAAATATTATAGATTTAGCTTTTTCATTTAAGTCTTTCAGCCATCTTGAATGAATATGTGTATGTTGTGAATTAGGGGTTGAGGATGTTGTTTTCATATGTTTAGTCATATGTTCCACCACAATTTGTTGAAAATACTTTCCCCATTGAATTATCTAAGCACCTTTATTGAAAATCGGTTGACTGTATCTGTGCGGCTTTATTTCTGGACTCTCTTCAGTTCCGTTGATCTGTTTGTCTGCTTTAATGCCAATACCACACCATTTTGATTAATTAAGTTTAGAGTAAGACTTAAATTCAGGAAATGTGAGTCATTGGACCTTTTTCTTCTTTTTAAAAATTGTTTTTGATATTCTAGATCCTTTTCATTTCTCTATAAAATTACAGTTAACTCAGCAATTCCTACAAACAGCCTGTTGAGATTTTGATTGAGATTTCTTTGGAGTTTTAGATCAATTTGGGAAGAATTAACATGTTAATACTGAGTTTTCCAATCCTTAAGCACAAGGTATATCTCTCTATTTATTTAAGGCTTCTTTAATTTCTCCCAGAAATATTTTGTAATTTTCAGCATACAGGTATCACACATGTTTTTAAAAATTCATACCTAAGTATGTCAAGCTTTTTATGCTATTGTTAATGCTGTCATTCTTCCAGTTGTTCTTTGTTAGTACAACGAAATATAATTGATTTTGGTGTATTGATCTTATATCCTGTGACCTTGCTAAACTCAATACTTACAGAAGATTATGGGCATTCTTTAGGGTTTTCTACATAGAAAGTCATGTTTGCAGAAAAAGATAGCTTTTTCCCTTTCCAGTATGTATGGCATTCATTCACTCATTTACTCATTCATTCATGCAATTTACTGCATTTGCCAGAACCACCTGTACAATGTTGAATTGAAGTGATAAGACATAATTGCCTTGTTACTGATCTTAAGAGAAAAATATTCAGTGTTTTGTCATGAATATAATGTTAGCTGTAGGTTTTACCTAGTTGCTGTTTATCAGGTTGAGGACTTTTTATCTTATTTTAAATTTCCTGATAGTTTTTATGATGAACAAAAGTTGGATTCTTTCATATGATTTTTTAAAAAAAATTCTGTTAGTATGGTGAACTGTGTTGATTGATTTTTCAAATGTTAAACCAACCTTGAATTCCTGGGATAAATACAACTTGGTCATGATGGATTGTCCTTTTAATGATAGGGGATTTGATGTGATATTTTGTTAAGATTTTTGATCTAGATTAATGAGTGATATTAGCATGTAATTTTTCCAGAAATTGTTCTTGTTTGGTTTGGTGTCAGTGTTATGCTGCCCTCATAAAATAAGTTGGGACGTATTCCTTCCTCTAATTTTTTGTAAGATTTATGTAAGATAGTTTGTATTTTTTCCTTATGTATTTGATAGAATTCATTATTTAAGCCATCTGAACCTGGAGTTGTTTGTTTTATCATGGCTATTAATTGTGAATTCAATTTCTCTTGTGTACATAGGGCCAGTCATATTTTATATTTCTTTTTGTGTCAATTTTGGTAATTTCAGTTATTCAAGGAATTTCACGTTTAACTCAAATTGTCAAATATTGGTATAAAGTTGTTTATATTATTCTCTTATCTTTTCATTATCTGTTAGCTCTTTAATAATGTTTTCTCTTTCATTCCTGACTCTAGTATTTTGTGCTTTCTTACTTTTTTATTCATCAGTCTAGCTAGTGTTTTATACTTTTGATATCATTGATTTCTTCCCCTGTTATTTGTTTTGTTTTATTGGTTTCTGCTTTTATCTCTATTATTATTGTTATTATTATTATTTTTGACTGCGTTTGGTCTTCATTGCTGCACGTGGTCTTTCTCTAGTTGCGGCAAGCGGGGGCTACTCTTCATTGCGGTGTACAGGCTTCTCATGCAGTAGCTTGTCTTGTGGCGGAGCACGGGCTCTAGGCATGCAGGCTTCAGTAGTTGCAGCACATGGGCTCAGTAGTTGTGGCTCAGGGGCTCTAGAGTGCAGGCTCAGTAGCTGTGGCACACAGGCTTAGTTGCTCCATGGCATGTAAGATCTTCCCGGACCAGGTATTGAACCTGTGTCCCCTGCATTGGCAAGCAGATTCTTAACCACTGCACCACCAGGGAAGTCCCTATCTTGATTACTTTATTCCTTCTTTTAACATTCAGTTTTATTTGTTCTTGATTTCTATCTTCTTAAGGTAGTATCTTAGACTACTCATCTTAAAAATTTCTCCTTTTCTATGATAAGCTTTAAAATCTATAAATTTTTCTCTAATTTCTTTTTCAGTTACATCTTGCAAATATTTATTTTTTATTATCATTTATTTCAAAATATTTTACTTTTTCTGTCATTTTCTTCCATGGTACATGTATTATTAAGGAGTGTGTTGTTTAATTTCAAAATCTTTAAGATTCTTCTAGATATCATCTTTTCTTAGATGTTATTGATATGTTTTGTATCATTATCATATATTGAATTCCCACTGTTATGATCTGGAAGAGAATGTGTGCTCTATAGTTGCTAGGTGTGGAATTCCTTAAAATCAATTAGCTTAAGTTGGTAACTAGTGTTGCTACATGACCAACACCCAGTAAAAATCCTTAGCACTGAGTCCTTTTTTTTTTTTTTAATAAATTCATTTTATTTATTTATTTTTGGCTGCATTGGGTCTTCGTTGCTGTGTGTGGGCTTTCTCTAGTTGCGGTGAGTGGGGGCTACTCTTCGTTGCAGTGCATGGGCTTCTCATTGCAGTGGCTTCTCTTGTTGGGTGCAGAGCACGGGCTGTAGGCGCGCAGGCTTCAGTAGTTTTGGCTTGCGGGCTCTAGAGCACAGGCTCAGTAGTTGTGGCACACGAGCTTAGTTGCTCCACGGCATGTGGGATCTTCGCGGACCAGGGCTCAAACCTGTGTCCCCTGCACTAGCAGGCAAATTCTTAACCACTGCACCACCAGGGAAGCCCCAGCACTGAATCTTTGTTGAGCCTCTCTGGTAGGCAACCTTTCAAATGTGTTGTCATCCATTCATTGCTGAAAGAATTTATACATCTTATGTAATTGTGCTGGGAGAGAAATCTTGGAAGCTCACATCTGGATTCCTCTGTACTTTGCCACATGCGTCTCTTTTCCTTTGATGATTTTGCTTTATATCTTTTCACTGTAATGAATCTTTTCAAAGAACCAACTTTTAGTTTCATTGACTTCCTGATTTCAATTTCATTGAGTTCTATTCAGCAAAAATTTTTAAAAAGTGTTTTTTTCCCCTTCTGCTTACTTTGGATTTAGTTTTCTCTTCTTTTTCTAGTTTCCTAAAATAGAAGCTTAGGCGATTAACTTTAGGTCTTTTTTTCTTTTCCAATACATCCATTGAATGCTGTAAATTTCCCTGTAAGCACTGCTTTTGCTGCATCTTGCAAATTTTGACAAGTTATATTTTGATTTTAATGTAGTTTAAAATTTCTCTTGAGACTTATTCTTTGACCCATGTGTTATTTAGAAATATGTTGTTTAATCTCCAAATATTTTGGGATTTGTCCAGCTATCTTTCTGTTATTGATTTCTAGTTTAATTTCAATGTGGTCTGAGAGCACATTTTGTATGATTTCTATTCTTTTAAATTTGTTAAGGTGTGTTTTATGGCCCAGAATGTGGTCTGTCATGGTGATTGGTCCATGTGAGCTTGAGAAAAATGTATATTCTGCTGTTGTTGGATGAATTAGTCTATAGTCAATTAGATTCACTTGCTGTGCTGTTCAGTTCAAACTGTATCCTTACCAGTACTCTGCCTGATGGATTTATCAGTTACTGATAGACGGGTACTGAAGTCTTCAACTTTAATAGCATGTTATCTGTTTCTCCTTGTAGTTCTATCATTTTTTTCCCTCACATACTTTTAATATTCTGTTGTCAGGTGCATACACATTAAATATTGTTATGTCTTCTTGGAGAATTAACCCCTTGATCATTATATAATGCCAATCTTTTTTGCTGATAATTTTCCTCGCTTTGAAGTCAGCTTTGTCTGAAATTAATATGGCCACTCTGGCTTTCTTTTGATTAATGTTAGCATAGTATATCTTTTTCTATCCCTTTACTTTTAATCGACCTGTTCTTTATATTTAAGGTGAGTTTCTTGTAGACAGCATATAGTTGGTTCTTCTTTTTTATCCACTGTGACCATGTCTATCTTTTAATCTATTTGGACCCTTCACATTTAAAGTGAGCATTGATATAGTTGGATTAATATGTACCATACTTATAACTGTTTTCTATTCATTGCCCTTGTTTTTTTTTTTTTTTTTTTTTTTGGTCTTCTACTCTTTTTATGCCTTCTCTGGTTTTAATTGAGCATATTACATAACGTAGTATTTTCTCCTTCCTTGGCATTTATACTTCTTTTAAAAAAGTTTTTAGTGGTTGTTTTATAGTTTGCAATATACATTTACAACTAATTCACGTCCACTGTCAATCTTGTACCACTTCATGGGTAGTATAACACTGTGCTATTCATTTCACTTATCCATAACTATAATAATCCAATTTGTTGCTATTATTATTTTGATCAAACTATTTGTCAGGTCAGTTAAGAATAAGAAAATTAAATATTTTACTTTCATTTATTCCTGTTGTAACACTCTTTTCTGGGTTTCTGACCTGTGTAGTTTTCCCTCCCTTTAATGAAATTTTAACATTTTTTGCAAGGCAGGTCTATTTGCAACAAATTTCTTTAATTTTTGGCTGAAGAAGTCTTTATTTCTTTTTCACTTTTGAAGGATAATTTTTCTAGATTCTAGAATTCTAGGTTGGTAGGTCTTTTCTTTGAACATTAAGTATTTCGTGCTACTCTCTTCTTGCTTGTATGTTTTCTGAACAGAAGTCTGATATAATCGTTGTCCTTGTTCCTCTGTAGGTAAGGTTTTTTCCTCTTTTTGGCTTCCTTTAAGATTTCTCTTTGTCTTTGATTTTTGTGGTTTGGATATGACATGCCTAGGTGTAGATCTTTTTTTTTTTAATATTCATGTGCTTGATTTTCCCTGGACTTCTTGGATCTGTGGTTTGGTGTTTGTCATTAATTTTGGAAATATTACTTCAAATATTTCTTCTTTTCCCTTTTCTCTTTCTTCTCTGGTATTCCCATTACACTACATATCTGTTACACTTTTTGTAATTGTTCTGTGGTTTTTGAATATTCTATTCCTTTTTTCCCATTAATTTTTTTCTTTGCTTTTCAGTTTGGGAAGTTTCTACTGACATAGCTTCTGGCTCACTGATTATTTCCTCAGCTGTATCCAGGCCAGTGATGACCCATTGGCATTCTTCATTTCTATTACAGTGTTTTTGATTTCTAGCATTTCTTTTTGATTATTTCTCTTAGAATATTTGTCTCTCTACTTATCTGTCTGCTCTTACCTGTTTTCTACTTTTTCCTTTAGTGCCCTTAGTATATTCATTACAGTTGTTTTAAATTCCTGCTCTGATAATTCCAGCCACACCTGCCATCTACCATCTTGCAGTACTGCACAGCAGTTAAGTGCACAGGCTTTGGAAATAGACTGTGTTTTAATTCTGGTTCTGCTTATCGGTGGTGTAATCTTTGACAGCATACATAAATTCTCTCTACCTCAATTTCCTCATTTGTGAAGTTAGAATACTCATAAAACCTACTTTATAGAGTCGTTAGGAGAATTGAATAAGTTAACATATGGAAAGCACTTAGAACAACAAGTATGACTATCTAATATATTATATATTTACCTAATTTTTGTTGTTTTCCAGTCTCCTTCTACTTAAAGGTAGGCTGAATAAAGGCAGGGTCTGTCTTCAAATTTTAAAGAATTAAAATGTTTTGGGGCAGTTTTCTCTATATTCACATAAGGAAGTACTAAGCAGCTTCTTAAATCTATGTTTTTCAAGAGTACTTAATGACATTGGGAAATAGTTATATGGTGCTATCACACCTGTGCAAAAGCAGCCATAGACGGTGTGAAAGATTTACAGATTACGTGACTAGAACAGGATCCACAAGTGTAGGAGACAGCCCGCCCGCAGCCATACCCAGGTCCATCTGAGTTCACAGCCTTCTTCCCTAAGCCACATGTCATGTTTTTTTACTTTCTCTTTCAGTATGAATACTTCAATGCCGTGCTGATAAATGAAAGGGACAAAGATGGGAATTTTTTGGAGCTGGGGAAGGAATTCATCTTAGCCCCAAATGACCATTTTAATAATTTGCCTGTGAACATCAGCCTGAGCGACGTTCAAGTGCCAACGAACATGTACAACAAAGGTAAGGCTCACTGCTGCTTCTCCTTTTGGAGGGTAGAGAGGGCAGGACGTGAGGGGCAGGGCTGGCTGGTTTGGGATATCATGCTTTTTTGAAAAACAATTATAAGCTGGGTGTGTCAGGCACCAGCTGGATAGGTGAAGTGTGTGCCTGTTCTGCCTGGACACTCTGGGCTTGCTGTTTTCCTGGCTCCTGTTTGCATCAGGCCCTCTAACTTGTAGTCCAGGGGTTGGCAAACTTTTTCTTTAAAGGGCCAGATAGTAAATATCTTACTTAGGCTTTGTGGGCCACAAAGTCTCTGTTGCAGCTACTCAGCTCTGCTGTTCTGGCACAGAAGCAACCATACATAGGTAATATGTAAATCAGCAGATAATATGTAAATTGGCTGGTTCCAAGAAAACATTTAATCTACAAAAACAGATAGCCACATTGGACCTGCAGGCACTAGTGTACAGAGCCTTCTCTCTTCTTCCTCCATTCCTTGTTATGGTACCTGAGGGTTCTGGAGCTCCTAGGGTTACCATGGAATCACTTGTGGTCTTAGAGTACAAAGCAGCCTGAATCTTAATGAGGCTCCCTGTTTTCAGGCTTGTGTTCCTCAAATCCAGTATTCTCATAGATTCTAGAGTTCTTTTCCCCAAATTCCCATCTGCCCCTTTGAATTGGGATTATAATAGCCAAGGACTGGGCTCTGGCAGCAGACAGCTTCTGATTAGATCCTGAGTTCCATTTCTTACTGGCTGTGACCTTGAAAGGCTGAGACCACCTTGTCTCTTTAGACCTTAGTTTCTTTGTATCTAGGATGTGGATAATAATCACATCTACCTCATGGGGTGGTTGTGAGGATGAAACAGATGATGAATACAAAGGGTTTAATTGAGGATGTTACCTTCCTCATCCTCACCATTACGGAGTAGGATTTTGCTCGCTTTGTCATACCTGGGAGGATCCTAAACAAAGAGCTGTCTTCCCCCAAAAATAAACTAGAAAGCAATGGCATCTTCAAAGTAAAAATCTACTCTGTTATAAGCTGTTGATGTTTTAGAAATATCGGGGGCCAGTTTCAGTATCACAGGCAGGAAAGCAGTGGTCATGAGATGGGCTCTGGGCTTGAATCCTGCTCATCCTTTTGCTGGCTCTGTAATCCTAAGTAAGTAACTTTTCCTCCCCGAGCCTCAGTTTCCTTCTTTGTAAAATAGGGATAAGAATACTGCCTCCCTCAGGGGGTTATTGTGAGGATATGAAGTGATGTCTAAGCATCTTCAGCACAACTGTTGCTCGTGGAAACTGCCTAGTGCATCTTAGTTGTCATCATTACTATCGGGAAATAACATGAATATAAATTGCGTTTCTAAATTGTTCTAGGTTACTGTTTAAAGAGCTTGGCCAGTGATTAAAGAGCCTCCAACTCACCATCTCTGTAGTGTTCTTCTCGTGCCTGTCCTTTGGATCTGGATATCTAATGTCTCCCTTTCCTGGTTGACCTGTTACCCGTCCTTAATGTTCTGTGAGGCAGTACCCTATCCATTAATTATTCTGATGGTTATTGGGGCCCCTGTGGTGAACCAGATGCCGCCCCTTCCTTGAGAGGAAGGGACCAGACAGGTAAAAGAGATCATAGGATACCGTGTGTCACCTGCTGGCCACAGTTACTGAAAGACTGGAGCAGTGGGAGCTCCAGGGAGGGGACCTGACCACTTGCTCCTGTGAGCTGCCACATGTTTTTCTTTTCTCTCTCTCAGAGGAAGTGATGTCAGTCCGAGTTGCCCCTAGTGGGCTCTGGATTGGACTGTATCCTGTGACCTAATCTTCACTTTGGACTCTTCCTCAGAAAGCAAATTCCTAAGAACCCAAGCCTTAGAGGGCTGAGCTCAGCTTTGTCCGGTGGAGTTTAGTCCTCCGGGGAGATCCTGCCAGATGAGAAGGAAACCCCCTTTTGTGCAGTGTGGCTGCAAAAAGACCATTCTCTCAGCATTAAATACATTCTCAACAGAAGATGAAAACTTCAGATTTTACAGAGCAATTCCAGACATAAAACAATTCAGAATGATCTTTTAAAATATGGCAACTGCTTCAAGGTTGCTTGAACCATTAGCCCCATTATAGAGATTTAATTGCACCTTGAGCTTTAAAGGCATAATTGTACCTTTCCATGGTGGCAGCACTAGGGGACCAGCACTGCCATTGATCACACAGACTGCAAGTCTCTCTAGGCAGAATCATAATAGATAGTCAGGTTTCTTGAGCCATAGAGGTAGATAATTTTATTTAACGTCATCCTCAGCACCACTCATGAGGTCTGCCTACCACCCGTACTCAGACACAGTGGTCCCCCAGCCAGGCAGTGGGTCATGGACTAAAGCCCCCAGGCACTGTGTCTTGTTTCTGCCAGGCAGTGAGTAGCTGCCCAAGGAAGAGAGCAGGGGACTTCAGGAAAATTCCTGTCTCATTCTACCTAATTCAAACCAGCCCCAAATAGTCTTTTTTCTTTTCATGTTGCAGAAATGTATTTCATGTTTAGAGTGCTCTCCAGCTCAGATCTAGTTATTGATGACATGTACTCAAAACACATGCTCAGAGATTGGTCACTAGCTGAGATGTTCCTGGGTTAGAAATCTTGCCCCCAACAAAGGAAACCAGTACAGGGGGCCATGCTCCCCTGGCGGCTTGAACCCCCATGGGCACATAGCAGAATGGTTTGATACTTGCTTAGGAGCTGCTGTGTGCTGTGCTCGTGGGCATAACTTCTAGGCTTAGATGAAACTTGCTGATAAAATCTACCTCTTTTCTGCAATCTGCTTTTCTTTTGCTTCCTCGGCAGGGCCTTGCAACCAGGCTGTTCAGCCAGGTCAGCACTCACCTCTGTGCTTGAGGTACCTTTCTCGAAGGCGCTGACAGAAACTGCAGGCTCAGAGTTGGTGACATGAGGGCAAACTGACCTATTGGCCACGAGAATTCAGAGACATATGTCTGGAGTCTTTAGAAATGTGTCTTAGGGTCCTCATGGTGCCTGATGTAGCAGCTTCTTCCTGAAACCAGCAGATGTTTGCTGAGCGGCTGCTCTGGCATCCCCGGCCTGTGAGTCTTACCATCTGTTGAGACATCTTTGGAGACTAGCTGCCCGTGCCTTAGAAGCTGTGAACAATTCATTTCCTCTAGGAGTAAAGCATGGGGCAGGATGCTTTTGTGAGACCTGAGGATGGTCTGACAGTGGATTCAGATAAAGCTGAACTCTTTTAAGTAATTTCCAGGCTGAAGTGGTATAAAATTTACACAGGCACATATGTAGGTACACATACACACCTACACACACAATGTGTGTGTGTGTGTGTGTGTGTATCTGGGTATGTGTGTGTTTGTATATGTGTGTATGAAAGAAATATGCTCTGCCCTCAGCCTACCCCTCCCTTCATCCCTGCCGCTCACCTCTGTCTACCCAGGTGAGAGCCCCTTCTGTTCACTGAGTACGCCTTTCTCTTTCCTCCATTGTATCTTGTTGTTCATTTCTGTTATCCCAGCCTCCCTGTTTATTGCTTATCCAAATGCTCATTCTTAAAAAACAGCTCAGTACAACCTCTTCAATTCCTTTACGCTTTTGTTTTGTAAGTGACTCTGGTCCTTTGTTCTGGTATCACTTTGTTCTAGAAGTACATTGCATGCATTCTTTTACTTCTCCAAGGGCAGGGGCTCTGCTGATTCAGCCTGCTTGGTGCCCTCCTTTGCCCTGAGCACCATGCTCTTTACATAATGGGTTTTCTACAGTGGATGAGGTAGGGAATGCCACCTGGGCTGTCATTTTTCCATGGTGCCTTCAAGCAGCAGAAACATACCCTGGCCGACTTAAATGGAAAAGATATATATATATATATATATATATATATATATATTATATATATATATATTTTGCGGTACGTGGACCTCTCACTGCTGTGGCCTCTCCCGTTGTGGAGCACAGGCTCCAGACGCGCAGGCTCAGCGGCCATGGCTCATGGGCCCAGCCGCTCGGCGGCATGTGGGATCTTCCCGGACCGGGGCACGAACCCATGTCCCCTGCATCGGCAGGCGGACTCTCAACCACTCTGCCACCAGGGAAGCCCGAAAAGATACTTTTTGAAAGGACATTGGGTGGCTCACAGACTCTCCCAGAAAGTTAGAGAATAAGGCTTAGAAAATGGTCCTGAGAGAGAGCAGCCAGGGGCCAGATCCACAACCAGAGCCAGCCTGGTAAGGACCGCCTGCCACGATGGCTGACCCCAGCCATGCATCTGTGACTGCATGAAATAGCTGTGCCTCATTTTCCTCATTCAGAAACTGGAGATAATAATCCCAGTCACCTTCTCAGGGGGTTTTGGTCAGGATTAAACATTGAGAAGGCCACCTAGTACACAAGCTTAGGCAAGTTTTTCTTTCCTTCCATTCCTCAGCATCCTTAGATGTCAAATGGATATGACAGTACTGACCTTATAGGATTATCATGAGCACAAAAAGGATAATGCTCGTGTGGGTTGGGGTGCAGTGGCTAGCCCACTGACCTTGTCTCTTGTCACCTGCTGGAGGGGAAATAAGACCCATGTCATGGGGTTGCAGTTAGATAGCACAGGTAGCCTGTCAGAGAGTCTGGTACTCGATGAAGACCAACGCATTCTGTTGTGATTATCACTGTATTAACTTGTTCGATTCTCACAGGCAATTATGGTTAAGACAGGAAGAACTTGAACTCAGAGGGAGTAACAACAGGTCACAGGTTCCCCAGATGGTAGAGGCAGGATTAGAACCCAGCATTTTCATTAATTGTGTCCTCTCTGGACCACACGCCACCCCAGTGCCTGGGCTGCTGGTCTGTGAGCCATTATTCTCAAGGGTGTCTATAAGGGAAAAGACAATACTTTGGCTCCCAAATATTTTTGTTTTAAAGTGGTTGAAATCCAAGAACTGGAAATCGGCCAGAGTTTGACCCTAAACTTCTGCTTCTTTTGTCTCATGTGGTTGCTAAAGAACACAAAAGGGCAGCTGCGGTGATTCTGTGTTGTTTTGGGGTTTTTCCCCTTTCTCCTTATCCCATTTTGCTTCCCCGCCCTCCTCCTCCCCATAACTGTGCTGTAACCATGGTGCTGTCAAGACAGAGAAAAGACATGATAAAAGTGGAAGAAAAAAGGTGATGGCTTAAAAATGTGCCCATAGATAACATTAAACACAAATGATTCTATAGTTTGGATGGGGGGAGAGAGGGGAGGAAAGAATCCTGTAGCATGTCAGTGTTTTAGACCCAAGCAGAAAAGAGGCAAAAGTAGTAGCTTTATTCTCCAGTAGTTTTAGGCTGGATAAAGGAAGATGTGAATTTTAGAAGTTAACCAGTTTAAACTCTGGTATCATTTTAGCCCTGTGGCCTCATTTTATTTCGCTCTGCAGCCCCTTGAGGGAGGTTAGGCAATATTCTCATCTCCCTTTCTCAGATGAAGAAACTAAATGTCAGGGAGGCCAAGTCACATAGGTAGGAAGGTCCATGGCAAGTGGACCTGGATTTTCTGATGAGGAGTCCAGCTTACTTGGCTGCCTCTCTGACCATGACCTCTGAGAGGATGGGTACCTATTCCCGCAAGTGTCTGGGGCTCAGTTACTTCTGGGTCACCTTGGGATCTCGGAACTTTTGCCCAGGCTGAGAACCCCAGCCCTGGGCCCATCCATCACCAGCCTTCCTTCTGAAGCTCCAGCTCTTCCTGGGCCCTGCTCCTTGTAGTGAGACCCCAGACCTTTCTCTGGCCGTGCCTCCTCTTCCCTCCGTGATACCCAGTGTCATAACTCCAATGAGTTGAGGTTCCCACGTGATCTGGGAAGAGGTGCTGACTCATGTAGCATCTGCATATCAGCCCTGCAAACATCCTTGATGTGACTATCTGCTTGGAACAGAAAGTGGGACATAGCAGGGAGGACAAGCAGAATATTGCCTCTGTAAAGTATTCACTCATCTATTCGTTCATTCGTTCGTTCATTCCTTCCTTCCTTCTTTCATACATCAAATGTTGACTGTGCCAAGCTCTAGAGATACGCCCACAACTAGGAAAGACGTGGGCCCTGCTCCTTGAGCAGAGCGGGAAGACAGGTGCTGAACAAGTCATGATCAGGTGACGGGCAGGCAGAGTATGGTGCTAAGGGGCATGTAGCAGGGGGCCGGGCCTGGTCCTGGGGCTCCAAGAAAGCCCTCCCTGAGAGTAAGTGGAGAGGAAGGAGTTAGACAGGAATGGAGTGGTTGGGAGGGAAGCATATCCAGCAGAAGGACTAAACAGTGAGCAGGTGTCGGGGGGCGGGCATGGGGCTGGGACACTAACAATGAGGGAGTGTGGTGTCCAAGGGGACTTGGGGTGGGGAGGAGTCAGAAAGGTTAGGCTATGGGGCCTCCAAGGGCTGGCCAGGTGGTGAGAGGCTGTGAAGGCCATCAGAAGCTCATGGAAACCAT
The DNA here is from genome assembly GCF_964341445.2 of Mesoplodon mirus. Lineage (NCBI taxonomy): Eukaryota > Metazoa > Chordata > Mammalia > Artiodactyla > Ziphiidae > Mesoplodon > Mesoplodon mirus. The sequence continues at coordinate 34,606,466 of NC_138988.1, read as the reverse complement.
GGAGACAGGTAAAATACGGTTGAGAGCTTTGCTGGGAAGAGGTCTGCAGAGGAACACTGGGCCCAGACACTGAGGAAGAGGGAAGAAGGGAGAGGAGGAGGAGTCCAGGGCCTGGTGCGGAGAAGGCCCAGTGGAGAGGAATGGTGTGTGGCCCAGACTGGATGGTGAAGGTGCAAGCCCTTGGGCATCGGGCCCCAGAGAGTGAGCTCCAGCAAGAGCATCAGCTCCACCAGGGCAGGGACTTTCTCTGTGTTCTTCTCTGATGACTTGCCAGCCTCAACATGGTACCTTGCACCTAGTAGGTGCTCAATAAATACTTGTTGCCAGGTGAGCAAATGAATGAAGGGAGCAATTTAGAAAAACTTCTCACTTGGTTCTCGTACAGGTGAAGAAAAGACGCTGGGACTAGCTCTCAGTCTCAATTCCCTTTCCTCCACCAGTAATGGAGGGCCTGGGAGAGGTTCACTGCTTGGCAGAGGTGGAGTGAGGTGTGAATTGCAGGGCATGACTGAGGCCACCCCTTCATCTTCTAGACATCCCAGGAAGGTGCCCAGTCAGGCCAGCATGGGCTGCAAGCTCTCCTGTGTATGGGGGCCCAGCCCCTGAAGATGAACACAGGTCCAGGAAAGGGGAGACCCATAACCACCACTGTAGAGCCTGAGGAACCAACCTGTGTGTTACAATCCAGTAGGTTCTTCTGAAAAGCCCAAGAAAGGGGAAGGTCTAGCCTGGCAGACTTGGGTCCTGGGCTGCCATAGGGATGGGCAGGATTGCTGGGTTTGGATTTGTCAGATGTCTCAACCTATTTTTCCAATGCTGGGTTTGATAAAATGCAAAATGCATTTTGCCAAGCACTTTTCCCCTTAATTACATGTGTATATTTTAAGGGAAATTTAATCCATATGTTTCTGATTCATTTACATGGAAATCATTAAGAGGTTGTTTTCTAGGAGCCATTTGATGTGCAAGAAGGCTCATGAACCTTTTTAAAAGCTGTGTTTAAAAATTGTTTCTTTTCCCTTTGGGGGTGTGTGTGTGCGCACACGTGTGTGAGAGAGAGAGTGAGAGTGAGAGAGAAGGGGGGATGGGGAGAAAGAAGGATAGAAAGAAAGAAACTGACTCCAGGATGTCAAAAACAAATATGGACTCTAAATGGTTTGTTTTCTCCTTCGAATTCTGAGCTAAACATTTGGAGTAGGCTAGACTCTTGCTTTTACATCTGCTTTCGGCACTAACTGAAGGTGATGGTGCTATGGCCATAAGTTGGAATCTTGAGTAAGGATCAGAGGATCAGGCCTGTACAGACTGCTTCGCTTCTAGCGAAGGACACTCAGGACCCTCCCCATCACATGGCCCTTTGGCACCTGCAGGCCCCCCACGGCCAGATGAATGTCCCCAACCCTGTTTCATCAGTGAGAGCACGACAGGACAAGAGTGTTTGGCCAGATACACAGATGATAGTGCCACTGAAGTGACCCCACAGTTGTTATCCCAAAGTACTCATCATTTTTCTCTTCTAGTTTGGAAATTATATTTTTTTGTTCTAGAGTGACTATCTCTGTCTTAAAATTCACCATTTGAGTGGCTGAGTTCAAGTTCTTTTGGCAGTTCCTTCACATTTCTGACTGTGTGTGGGGGCGTAGCACAAACATAGGTCTGCGAAGATGTGTATGTGTGTACACATAGGTTTGGGTCTCTATTATCTCTATTATCTCATCAGAGGTGGTGTTAGTGGAAGGAGGATGTCCTGTGGCTCTCTGTGGCCTCTGCTTAGGCTTATGTTTAACCCAGATGTTGAACTTACTTAATAAATGAGTGAATGAGCTGATTACTTACTGAGAGGCATGCTCTGTACTGAGCACCTTAGCTGCAGTATCTCACTTACTACTACCCGGTGTGTTGCAGGCATCAGGTAGGGACTGCCATCCTCCACAACCTACTGTGAGAGAATTCCAAACCAACCTCCCACACTCTGTTCTAGGGTCAGGTCTGGCGTGTTAAATGGGGTGAAACTCAAATGCATGACTTTAGGTGCTGGTGGATGGTTTCCTGAAAAGCAAGTGAGAAGGGAATTCCCACTAAGGCTCACACCTAAGGCTCTCTGAAACACTTTCCTGTCCCTCTGGTCCCCTTTCACCCTGGTACTGACCTGTACATTCCCCATTGTCCCTGTCCTGAATCCTTTCCAGACTCTTTTCAGAACCACTGGGGAGCCTCTGGAGTGTGGCAGGCCTGGACTTGCCTCTTTCTTCTGTGAGTGCCAGCTCGGTGGTCTGGGGGAAAGCATTTCGTGCTCTGAGTCTCAGTCTCCCCATCTGTAAGGTGTGAAGGGTCATTCTGGGCATTAGCAGAGGTAAGGGTGCGGGCCAGGTGCAGCATCCATACCTTGGGACACTTGATTGGTACGCGCTGACTCCTCATGCCAAACTGTCTCCAGCTCCTGCTCCTGGGGGCGGGGGCGGGGGTTCCATGTGGCCCTGCCCAAGCCCAGCACACACTTGCCCTTCCCTTCAGCACTGTTTGCAGGATGACGTGCAAATTGTCACAAACTGACACCGGCTTCTGCCTTCTTTCACTGGCCTCCCCTTTCCACCTCCTCCAGGTCATGAGACCAGGACTCTGACTCCCTGAATGCCTACCCCTGGGCTCTGCCCTCCCCCCAGCCTGCTCTCCTCTTGCAGAGCTAGGCTTCCCCTTTCCTGACAGCGCAGCTTCCTAGAGCCTGGTCTTGCCCTCTGGCCTCAGCCCTCCTCCCCAGAACAGTCACCTGTCCTTCTTTTATGTCCCCATGGTTTGGTGCTTTCCTTTTCACTGGGCTCTCTCCCCCTTGAACTTGGAGGCAGGGGCTGTGTTTTCTTCATCCCCTTTGGAACTTGGCAGAAGGGCTGGAATAGAAAAGATCTTCCACAGATGTTTCTTGAACCTGCGTCACTATATGAGTACTTTAGTCCTACACTACTATAGGTCATGACAAACAGATTGCTGGGTTTCTTTTTTCTGCTTTTGGTTTGTCAATTCTACTTCTCTGTGCATTTGATTTTTGTGGGGTGGGGTTCCCTTTGAAGACAATAGTCTTAGATGTATGTCTAATGAGATGATACTACTTTCAGGGTCTTTAATATGTTTGCATTTTTTATTATCTCTTTTTTCAGAATACTAGAAATCAGGATGGAGGCTTGCGATTGGTAGGAGCTGAATCTAGGCTAGAGGAATTCTAAAAGGAGGGGCCAGGGCAGTAAAGGACAATGCAGGAGCAGAAATGATATACTAACAGTGTTTTCTTTTTTCACCTGGTGTCTCGACATTTGTGAAATGTCACAGTAGATAGTAGAGAGTCAGAGTTTGTAGGTGATTTGTTTTTCTTTTCTTTTTTTCTTTTTTTTGATGACTTAGAGGGAATTGAAGGTCATTTCTATGCTAACATCACACTTAGGTGCTTACTTTCCGATCTGTATTTTGATTGGGAGGGAGGGACCATCTTCAGCACTCTGGAAATGACAGCAGTGAATGTTGCAGCCTGGGCTCATGGTCAGATGTGTTCCACTGGGGAAAATCGTTAAGAAACACTATCCCTGGACTGACTCAGTCAGCCATGCTATGCCACAGGTCCCCAAGAAAGAGAAAGAGATTGCTTTGCTGAGGAAATGCAGGTAGCCCCTTCAGGATTTTGGGAAAACGGGAGATACACAGAGAGTCCTGCAGTCGGCCCTGGGCTCCTCAGCAGCCCTCCCTGGCATGCGCTGGGTTGGTCAGGGGCTTGTTCAGGGGCGTGGGGTCTGGGTGTGAGTGTGATGTGTGGTTGTTGCCTTGATGCTGACCCTTGCCGCCACAAGGACTCAGGCTATGCTGTTTGCTCATCTGTTAAGTACTCATTATGGTAACACCTATTTCATAGGGTTTGTGAGGATTAAATGAAAACAATATATATTAAGTCTTTAGCCCTGTTGCTAGTGGGTGGTAAGAGCTTACTAAGAGTGACTTTTGTTAGTACTGTTATAAGAATGATGATAGTGTAAAGCCCACAATGTCATGGCTTATGCCTGGGAGTATCTATGACACTGAACACATTGACATTCTTTTTCCTCCTGCACCTTGGAAACCCTTTTATCACTGGAGTTGTACATCAAGAAATTCAATGAACAGAAAAAAGTGTGAATTGGTACAGCCACTATGGAGAACAGTATGGAGGTTCCTTAAAAAACTACAAATAGAACTACCATATGACCCAGCAATCCCACTACTAGGCATATACCCTGAGAAAACCATAATTCAAAAAGAGACATGTACCAAAATGTTCATTGCAGCTCTATTCACAATAGCCCGGAGATGGAAACAACCTAAGTGTCCATCATCGGATGAATGGATAAAGAAGATGTGGCACATATATACAATGGAATATTACTCAGCCATAAAAAGAAACGAAATTGAGCTATTTGTAATGAGGTGGATAGACCTAGAGTCTGTCATACAGAGTGAAGTAAGTCAGAAAGACAAAGACAAATACCGTATGCTAACACATATATATGGAATTTAAGAAAAAAAAATGTCATGAAGAACCTAGGGGTAAAACAGGAATAAAGACACAGACCTACTTGAGAATGGACTTGAGGATATAGGGAGGGGGAAGGGTAAGCTGTGACAAAGTGAGAGAGAGGCATGGACATATATACAGTACCAAACGTAAGGTAGATAGCTAGTGGGAAGCAGCCGCATAGCACAGGGAGATCCGCTCGGTGCTTTGTGACCACGTAGAGGGGTGGGATAGGGAGGGTGGGAGGGAGGGAGACGCAAGAGGGAAGGGATGTGGGAACAGATGTATATGTATGACTGATTCACTTTGTTATAAAGCAGAAACTAAAAAAAAAAAAAAAAAGAAATTCAATGAACAGAAAACAGTGTGGAGCCAGAGTTGCTTGGGGTTGGGAAGCCCATGAGTATCTTCTGCATACGGCCAGTCCTTGATACTTGCGCCCATCTTCCCCCTGCTCATCGTGCTTGGATTGGTGGGGGGGGGGCTGCGGGGGGGGTAGCTCTTTGTGTTCATGTCCTTCTGCTCAGCTGCCAAGAACCTTGGTGTCATTGTCAGCTAAATGCCATAGGGTTTGAGATAACACTCTTTGCTTTCCTTTTGTATGGGCCTGGGGCTGTCAGAAGTCTCTGGGGGCCTCAGCTATTTGGTGAGCCTCCTCTTGCAGGGGAGAGAGGGAGTAAAGGAAATCTTCCTGTTCACTTCTCACTTTCTTTCCCTTCTTCCCAGCTCCAAGCTTATGGACTCTTCTGTCCAGAACACACTAGCCATTGTCATTGGAGACACTCACCTGTGCATTAGTCCACCCATGTCCCCGTGTCTCAGTTTCCTTCCTCTAGGTAACATTTATGTGGTCTTTATGACATGCAGGCACAAGCATGATCTAATATAATACAATTCTACCCACAACTCAGTGAAGTAGAAACAATTATTATTCCCATTTTCCAGATGAGAAAACTGAGGCTTAGAGATTGGTCAGCATGACTCAGCTAGTAAAATGGGCAAGTCAGCATTGCATCCCCAACACTGCCTTCAGCACCTCCTGGATACCCTGCCTCTTTAGACTCTGTCCTACATGCCACTACATCCACCGCCCTGTGGCTGTGCCCGCATGTTCAGTTAGCTGTGTCCTACCTGTTTATGTGCACACTTCACGTGTGAGGCAAATGAAAGACCCTTCTTTTGTCAAATCGTGCTATTTTCTTCCCACCATATGGAAATCTATCATAAATGAAACCTCGTCTTATTTTGCATAAACACTCACAGTCTCTTCCCCTGATCAAAATAAATGTTGCAGCAGAAAGTCGTTTTAAAAATGTAAAGTAAATTCTGTATCAGAATGTCAGTATGTCCCAGTGGCTCACGTGTTGAGGATATTTCTGTCAGAGATGAGGCGGTTCCACATTTAATCCTGCAAGCCTGCCATACCAAAGTGCACATGAGACCAGTGAGTGAGGAAGCAGTGATTCAACATGCAAAAAGGCTCTTTGCCTCACCAGAAAGGTCACTGTAGTACGTTTAGGAGAAGTGAATTCTTCCTCTGTAGGGACTGGAGTGGCGTTTGCAGAGTTGGGTTCTGGGAATACCACTATCATGTATTTATTTTTATTTTTATTTTTAAAATTTATTTTTGGCTGTGTTGGGTCTTCATTGCTGCACGCGGGCTTTCTCTAGTTGTGGTGAGCGGGGTTACTCTTTGTTGTGGTGCGCGGGCTTCTCACTGTGGTGGGTTCTCTTGTTGCAGAGCACGGACTCTAGGTACGTGGGCTTCAGTAGTTGTGGCATGCGGGCTCAGTAGTTGTGGCTCATGGGCTTGGTTGCTCCACGGCATGTGGGATCTTCCTGGACCAGGGCTCCAACCCATGTCCCCGGCATTGTCAGGCAGATTCTTAACCACTGCACCACCAGGGAAGGGAAGCTCCTCATGTATTTATTTAATAGATGTTCACAGAACTCCTCTGGTGTGGCAGACATTAGGCATTAGGGGTGTTGATGAATGAGCAGACGCTGCCTGCGCTCTCCTGACATTTCTAGGCCAGCAGGGAGGCAGATGGGGAGTAATCACACCACTGAGCATTTAATGCAGCCAGAAGGAGTGCAATGGAGGGAGCTTTGGTCCAACGAGAGTGTGTCCCAGAACATCTCAGCCTGGACCAGGGGTGAACCAAGGGTGAGGTACGGCCATGGTCTGAGGACGTTTTCCTGAAGAAGATGCGCTTGCCTGACGCTTGAAGGGAGCGTAGGAAATAATTTAGGTAAAGGCTGGGGCAGCGCTGGGAGTATCCGAAAGAGAGATCATGTTGCACAAGATGTCAGTAAGCAGTCCTTGAAAGAATGTTTTGGGCTGAAATAAGGGAAGGAGGTGCCATGTAAAGTCTGTCACTCTTGGCAGTCCATTGTGTCCATGAGATATTCAAGGAACTGGAATTTCTATCAGACAGAAAGACATTTAATTATATGAGGCAGCTTTCCCCAAACTTCTTTGGTTAGGGCGTCCTTTTATCCTGGAACAACCACTAACATCTCAGAAGGAGGTGGTGTTCCTGGGACTCAGAGACTCAGAACTGCAGCTCCATGTGTTCAGGTGATAGGTCTCAAGAGTACACCAATAAGTGACCAACATGTAGAGGAAAAGATAAGGATGTAGAAGAAAATGTATAGTACAATGCATGAGAGAGAGAGAGAGAGAGAGAGAGAGAGAGAGAGAGAGAGAGAGAGAGTGTGTGTGTGTGTGTTTGAAGGATGTACATAAATGGTTGAATATGCTGAACACTTCTAGAGGGATGTATAGGAAATTAAAGTACCTACCTTGCACTTTCTACCCTTCTATTCAGCTTGAATGTGTTACCGGGGACATGTGTTGCTTTTTTAGGAATTAAAAACAAAAGAACAAAAGAACTTGATTTACAAAAGCTACTCAACTACAAGTAATTTTCAGGTATACATCTATTTGATGAAAGGAAACACATCTGTGTGTACACTGCTAATGGCCTTCCACTTGCTAGTCCTTTCAGCTTGTGGTGGATGTGGCTGACAGTGGTTTTGTTGGAGGTAGGAGGACCGTGGAGTAAGTCGTTCAATGTGCAGACACTACCTTTGCTGGAGATGGTATTTAGTGTCATCTTGTGTCCCTATGGTGGCAGCAGTTATTTTCATACAAACGATGTTGGCCTGGGAAAAGAGAATTGGTTTCCTTCTAAAGTGATTCCATGGTGCTTCAGTCACCCACTGATGGGTATCACATACATGGGGAAGCCCTGCTTCAAATATGAAGAACATTCTGCACTTGGGAAGGAATATCTCAGTGTTTCCAAGAGTCACACTGATAGAAGTGAGGTTTTCTATTCTCCAGCCAAAGGCAGGCAGCTGAGCAGTCTTGCTGTGCTCTCATCGGCACTGTCTCAGGTACCCTGCAAGAGGGCTTTTTATGAAGCAGCTGTTCCTGAGCCTCATTGGACCCTCTGGAGGTGAGGGGTTGTCTGACGGAGGCCCAGGACTAAGGTATCTGGTCCCTTCTGCTCTACCCCCTGTCTCAGGCACCCTCCTCATGCCTGGCCTGCATCTTCACTACCTGAAGAGTGTTGGCAGCACAGGTGGGCTGTGAGGATAGGACACCAGCTCTCAGGTGTATCTCTGTTCAGTGCTTACCAGTTCCTCCAAATGCCTGCTTGTGAATCCCGTGACACCCAAAAATTCATGCCTCATATATTTCAGGTAGAGTTCTAGTAAGAACAGTGTGGTTGCCTTATTTTCCAAGATGTTGTTCTCTGCACAATGTGGGCAGCTCCATTTTGTTATCTCTAAAGGGCCACCATCATGCATTCTCTCTCCATTCTGAAGTGGGAGAGTCACTTTTGAACATTGCTGATCTTTTCTCTTTTTCTCCCTCTTACTCCATGGAAGTAAGACAGCCCCTGAGTGGTCTCTGCCTCAACAGCTGCTCCTGCACTGTCTCATACCTACGTTGGTAGATATTTTCCTAGCTCCATACTCAGATAAATGCAACACACTGTGACTTTATGTTTTGGCAGGTGGATTGATCCACATCTTAGAGAGACTGAAGGCATAGAACTCTACATGATGGAACTCAGACTGGAGTTAAAAGTCTTCTGGCCCCAAATCTGTGGTTTTCCCACTAGAGCTTTGAAGCAGAGCCTCTGCAGTTGAGTCCATGTGGGCTTGTCCTCCCTTGGGTCTACTTTATTCAAAGCCCAGTGATGGGTGCCGGGAAGTTGGACCGTTCTTGTCCTTAAGAGACTTTTCTGGGCTGGGTTTTCATGTATTCACTGCCATGAAAGGCAGAGTGAAAGAGGGGAAATAGCAGAACCGAGTGCCTTGGGAGCCCAATTGAAGAGGTGCCTGTGCTGGGCCATCAATGGGAAGATAGTGGGGAGGTTTCCTCAGCTGGTGCGGAAGCCCTGAGAAAAGGCAGACCTGACTGAGCCCTCCCTCCTAAGGTGCACACATAATTGGGTGGCAGTGGTTTGCTTTTTCCTAAACCAGACTTTAAAGACTGACTAGAGGCTCTTTGCTTAGTAAGTTTTTACAGTGTTCTGGAATATGCTCTTGGATTTCAAGAATAGGTTGTCATACTCTCTGCTCTTATCTCTGTTGTTTTCTTAAGTTTGTTGTTAGCACCTGTCTCAGGATCCTTCCCCCACCTGTGACTCATCAGTGGAATATCTCCCTTTTGAGACAGAATATCCCAGTGTCTTAAATGCATCCATTTATAAGGATTTTATTCTTTTCCTATTTGCCAGTTTACTCTCCTTTTTTCAAAGAAGACTTGAAGCGGCTGTGCTGAAAGTGGCCAGATCAACTTTGTTCCCATCCCCACACCAGGCCAAATGGTGTTTTCTTCTTTTGTCCTTCTTGCTCTACCCTCTCTTGAACTGAGTCCAGCAAACAGCTGAGTGATATTCATATTCATTCATATTCATTCATCCCAAAGGCACTGTTTTTTAAGTACAGTTTGGGGCTACTGTGTTGAATGAAAAGAAGGATACTAAAGAACAGAACTGTCAGTTTTGTGAGCAAGAAACACTGAACTCACAGAGAAGCTTCATTTTGTTCACTCTTTTTGAGGGAAAAATCCAGCAGGTATCAACATAAAATCCACCGAGATACTCCTGTCTCCCAAGGGATAACAATAGATAATAAAGACAGCAGCCGCCCCATGTGGGCTGACGACCGTGGGGAGGTGCCGTGGTGAGTGCTTCATCTACACCGTCTCCCTGGATGCCCTCAGCACCCCCATGAGCAGGAGGTAATCAGATCTGGTGGGTCAATGGATGGGCTCTGAAGCCAGACAGCCTGAGTTAGAATCAAGGCTCCATCACTCAGCCATGTGTGATTTCAGGCAAAATACTTAACCACTCTGTGTCTCAGGGGAGAATAACTGTACCCAACTCAACTTGTGGAGTTTTTTGGGAGACTAGATGAGAGAGAGACAGAGACAGACAGACAGACACTCTAGCATATCAGAAGGCTCATAAAATCTTAGCCACCATTATTGCCATTGCACACCCATTTTATGGATGAGAAGACTGAGGCTCAGGGAGGTTAAGTTACTTGTCCAAGTCTGAATTCAGATGCAGGTCTGCCTGACTCCCAAGTCAGTTGCCTTATCTGCCATGCTTTAATGAGCAATGAGAGCCTCCCAGGAGAGGGAACCTCGGAGAAGCCTGGCACCCTGGCTGTTCCTCACTCACGATGAGGGTCAGCTGGTTATAACCAGATCAGAGTGTCACCATGGCTAGTTCTTAATGACAGTTCCTGCTGCCAGGACCACCCTCCAGCCAGGAAGCATTGGTGTGGCTGAGGCAGTGGCTCGAATATTGAAACAATGTGTGTCCTTGGTGAATAGCCACTGCTCCAAGGCCCCCTCCCCAGTGCTCCTTGTCCACCCCAGTATCTCCTTACAACTAAGGGCTTGGAATTGCAGGTGGGCCCTGCTGCAGGTCTGAGGCTGATGTGCATTATAGTTGCTTAGCACCTGCCATACAGGTTGCAGACACAGTATTGCCCAGGTGTAGGGGTGCTGCATTCTGTTGGCTACAATTTAACAAGGTGCATTGGCAGTGACCTCAGAGTGGGTAAATGTGTCTGCTCTCTGCTCCTGGGTCTCTGACTCTTCTCTGAGCAGAATCCTGAGAACCTCACAGTGGGCCCAGGCCTTCTGCTTCCTCTCTCCTGGCTCTCCATGCACTCCATGGCTTCCTGGCCTCGGACTCGCATTCCTGCAGCTCCACCACTCTGCTTGGTCCACACGCCTTCGGAGCTGGCTGAGGAGACCTCCGGGGCTTTCTCATGGCTAGTGGGCCAGTACCCAACTCGGCCCAGGAATGAGCCTAGGGTTGTCCCAGGCATCCTGGCAGAGAGCACGAGGATGGCTATGTACATCCCAGCTTTGTATCCCTCACAATCCCTGGGGTTCTCATATGAGGGTTAGAAAGGCCTGGCATCCTTCTAACAAAACACAACAGGCTTCCATAAATGTCCTGGGTGGAATCTCTCCAGGAAGTGACTGGGTCTGTGGAGACTTCTTTGTTTTAAACCAAGGTGGGTGGGGTGGGGGGTAGACTCTCTCACTGCCCCGTGTAGAGCCAGCACTAAGGCTGCTGTGTATCCTGTGGGGTTTTGAGTGAAGGCCTGGGGTCCAGTCCCCACTCCTCCACCTGCTGGCTGTCAGACTGATCAAGTTGTTAACCTCTGTGAGAGTTAGTCATCTTCTGTCAGGCCTGGGATCCCAGTGGCAGGATGGGGGAAGCTATCTGGGAGAATGGTAGGATGGAGCAAGGAAAAGAGTGATGGAGAGAGAGAGAGTGAATGTGGACAAAGGAGGGAGGGCAGGGAGGGGGAAAGGGGAAGAGGGGAGGGAGGGGCTCCTCTGGGCCTCAGCCACTGGCTAGTTCCTTCTGTGACTGGTATTATTGATCATCTGACTCCAGAAACACTCTCCACTTACCCTGACACATTTCATTCTAGAGTTTTGGATTTCTTTCCCTCTGTAGCACATTCTAAGGAGTTCACCAAAGAAGATTTGACTAGAAGTTATTTCAACTGTCAAGCTAGGAAATATCTTTTGACACTTTTTCACCTTTTTATTTTTCCCTCCCAAGTCTCACTTGAGTTACTAAAAAAGGAAGCAGGACTGGGGGTTTGGTGGTTATTTTTTACTTTATACAGGAAAAGCCATCTTCATCTGTCAAATTCAAAGTCACATAAAATGTTTGAAAATGGCATTTATTAGCTGATGTTAGGAATTAACAAGTACATTGTCACTTGAGTAAAGAAAGGGACTCGGGGGATGAGGGGGGAAAATTAATGAACCTTCCTGGGTGCAGGGCCCTAATGCCACCCACACAGAAGACAGGGTGATGAGTGGCTCCCCGTGGGTCTCCAGGTAGGGACCTCTGCATGCTAGCTTTCATGGCAGGACAGGTGGTGAGAAAGGAGACACCGGCACACATCTGCGATGTGTCTGTTGTGACGGTGAGTTGTTCCACACATGCCAAGTTCATCACTAAAGAAAGATGCTCCTCAGGGACCGGGTAATAAATTAGAGGTCCGTGTCCAGGTGCTAACAGCAGTGACTCTTGCCAAGGAAGGAGCACGCTTCACAGAGATGGGACTGGACCTGGATCGCCTTCAGCTCAGATGCAGTCAGGTGCACACTCCCCTTCACCTGCCAGGATCTCACTGTGTTCTTGGTCATACATAACAGCGTTTGAAAGGCAGGCATGGCCATGGAATCAAAATCTTCATGGAATCAAAATCTAAAGACCAGCAGACCCACACCAGAGCAAATTCCAAATGAAGAAGTCAGACCTTTGAACAGTGGGAGTCTGCTCTGAGCTTTGGCCCCTTTTCAGACAACTCGGCAGCAGAGATAATACGCTTTTCCCATTTTAAGCAGCCCCCTTTTCTTAATAAATAGCTTAGTCTTAGGAAGCACGTAATGCACTTTCAGGTTGTGCCAGAAAGAGCTTTATCTTCCATTTCCAGGCCTGTGGCATATATTTCTGTATAATGAATGACCAAGCTAGGAGGAATTGTTTCAGAGATTCTCTGTCTCTGCAAGGATGTGGTTTACATTAGCTCAGCTGACAGAAGTCTAAGTCAAATATTCTGTTGACAAAGGATGGAGACCAAGATCCGATTTTAAATGGGGAGTGATTATTAACTTGGTTGGTGAGAAGTACAACCATGTGCTGGCACTGAATGGCTTAAGTCAAGGCTACTAGGGTCTTGTCCAGCCTCAGATGGAGGTGGGGAGATACCTGGGGCCAAGGCAATGCCAGGCAAAAAGCAAAGCAAGGTGTTTGAACAAATCTGTAATGTTTTGGTGTGTCTGAGTTGAAAATAAAAACACTAAGATGTGGGACTGCAGTACTGTGGAAGTTAAAATGGTGAAGTGGTGAGGAGACTGGGTTCTTAAAAGTATAGTTGAAATTCTTAATGGTTCCAGTAACTCTCCACATAGATATTTAAGAGGACTGGGATTGTTTACATGTGCAACAGCTGATATTTCACAAGTGCCTTAGTGCAGTGTAGTCTGCCCACCTTTTCTCTCATGGTAACACACTAGGATACCAAGAAGAGGCACTTCTCCATCCTGAGAGCTTGAAAGGTCTGGCCCAGCAGTGGAGGGCTGGCCTTAGTGTTTAGTCTTGGAGGCAGATGAGGCAGGGGCTTCACACAGCTAACTTGTCAGTGTATTTGGCCCAAATACAGCAGTTCACAAAGTCCAGAACTGATTCATTTCATAGCCAGCATCATGAAGATGTAAAGGAACCAGAGTAACTATTTGCGCTGTAGAGAGAGAGCATGGGGAGAGTCCAGGCAGCAGAGGGTGGAGAAATGGTTTTCATCTCAGTCTAGTTACTGATTAAAATCACTCAGAGCTTCTTTTTTTTAAACAACTATGTTAAGATATAATTCACATACAATACAATTTGCCTAAAGTATATAATTCAGTGTTTTTTAGTATATTCACAGATATGTGCAGCCATCCCCACAGTCAATTTTAGGACATTTCATCACTTCAGAAAGAAATCCTGTACCCTTTAGGGATCACCCACCTAGCCCCCCATTCCTCCCAGCCCTAAATAACCACTAGTCTACCTTCTGTCTCTATAGATTTGCCTTTTTTAGACATTTCATATAAATGTAATATAATATGTCATCTTTTGTGACTGGCTTATTTTACTTAGCATGTTTTCAAGATTCAACCACGTTGTAACATATATCAGTATTCATTCCTTTTATGGCTGAAGAATATTCCATTGTAGAAATATACTACATTTTATTTATGCATTCATGAGTTGATGGACATTTAGGTTGTTTTCGCCTTTTATTATTATGAATAATACTGCTCGAAATATTCATGTACAAGTTTTTTGTGGACATATGTTTTGATTTCTCTTGGGTGTATACCTAGGAATGGAATTGCTGGATCATATGGTAATTCTGTGTTTAACCATTTGAGGAACTACCAGATTATTTTACAAAGTGGTTGCACCATTTTCCATTCCCACAGCAATGGATGAGGGTTCTGATTTCTCTACATTCTTGCTAACATTTGTTATTATCTGTTTTTTTTGGTTATAGCCATCCTAGTGTGTGAGAAATGATATCTCATTGTGGTTTTTTTTTAACATCTTTATTAGAGTATAATTGCTTTACAATGGTGTGTCAGTTTCTGCTTTATAACAAAGTGAATCAGTTATACATATACATATGTCCCCATATCTCTTCCCTCTTGCATATCCCTCCCTCCCACCCTCCCTATCCCACACCTCTAGGTGGTCACAAAGCATCGAGCTGACCTCCCTGTGCTATGCCGCTGCTTCCCACTAGCTATCTATTTTACGTTTGGTAGTGTATATATGTCCATGCCACTCTCAAACTTTGTCCCAGCTTACCCTTCCCCCTCCCCGTATCCTCAAGTCCCTTCTCTAGTAGGTCTGCATCTTTATTCCCATCTTGCCCCTAAGTTCTTCTGACCATTTTCTGTTTGTTTGTTTTTTTTTAGATTCCATATATATGTGTTAGTATACGCTGTTTTTCTCTTTCTGACTTACTTCACTCTGTATGACAGTCTCTGGGTCCATCCACCTCGCTACAAATAACTCAGTTTCGTTCCTTTTTATGGCTGAGTAATATTCCATTGTATATATATGCCACATCTTCTTTATCCATTCATCTATTGATGGACACTTAGGTTGCTTCCATGTTCTGGCTATTGTAAATAGAGCTGCAATGAACATTCTGGTACATGACTTTTTTTTTTTTTTTTTGTGGTATGCGGGCCTCTCACTGCTATGGCCTCTCCCGTTGTGGAGCACAGGCTCCAGACGCGCAGGCTCAGCGGTCATGGCTCACGGGCCCAGCAGCTCCGCGGCATGTGGGATGCCCCCAGACTGGGGAACGAACCCGTGTTCCCTGCATTGGCAGGCGGACTCTCAACCACTGCGCCACCAGGGAAGCCTTATGACTCTTTTTGAATTATGGTTTTCTCAGGGTATATGCCCAGTAGTGGTATTGCTGGGTTGTATGGTAGTTCTATTTTTAGTTTTTTAAGGAACCTCCATACTGTTCTCTATAGTGGCTGTATCAATTTACATTCCCACCAACAGTGCAAGAGGGTTACCTTTTCTCCACACCCTCTCCAGCATTTATTGTTTGTAGATTTTTTGATGATGGCCATTCTGACCAGTGTGAGATGATATCTTATTGTAGTTTTGATTTGCATTTCCCTAATGATTAATGATGTTGAGCATTCTTTCATGTGTTTGTTGGCAATCTGTATATCTTCTTTGGAGAAATGTCTATTTCGGTCTTCTGCCCATTTTTGGATTGGGTTGTTTGTTCTTTTGATATTGAGCTGCATGAGTTGCTTGTATGCTTTGGAGATTAATCCTTTGTCAGTTGCTTCATTTGCAAATATTTTCCCCCATTCTGAGGGTTGTCTTTTCGTCTTGTTTATGGTTTCCATTGCTGTACAAAAGCTTTTAGGTTTCATTAGGTCCCATTTGTTTATTTTTGTTTTTATTTCCATTTCTCTAGGAGGTGGGTCAAAAAGGATCTTGCTGTGATTTATGGCATAGAGTGTTCTGCCTATGTTTTCCTCTGAGAGTTTGATGGTGTCTGGCCTTACATTTAGGTCTTTAATCCATTTTGAGTTTATTTTTGTGTATGGTGTTAGGGAGTGTTCTAATTTCATTCTTTTACATGGAGCTGTCCGGTTTTCCCAGCACCATTTATTGAAGAGATGTCTTTTCTCCATTGTATATTCTTGCCTCCTTTATGAAAGACAAGGTGACCATATGTGCGTGGGTTTATCTCTGGGCTTTCTATCCTGTTCCATTGATCTATATTTCTGTTTTTGTGCCAGTACCATACTGTCTTGATTACTGTAGCTTTGTAGTATAGTCTGAAGTCAGGGAGTCTGATTCCTCCAGCTCCGTTTTTCTTTCTTAAGATTGCTTTGGCTATTCTGGGTCTTTTGTGTTTCCATACAAATTGTGAATTTTTTTTTTCTAGTTCTGTGAAAAATGCCAGTGGCAGTTTGATAGGGATTGCATTGAATATGTAGATTGCTTTGGGTAGTAGAGTCATTTTCACAATGTTGATTCTTCCAATTCAAGAACATGGTATATCTCTCCAAATATTTGTATCATCTTTAATTTCCTTCATCAGTGTCTTATAATTTTCTACATATAGGTCTTTTGTCTCCTTATGTAGGTTTATTCCTAGATATTTTATTCTTTTTGTTGCAGTGGTAAATGGGAGTGTTTTCTTAATTTCACTTTCAGATTTTTCATCATTAGTGTATAGGAATGCCAGAGATTTCTGTGCATTAATTTTGTATCCTGCTACTTTGCCAAATTCATTGATTAGCTCTAGTAGTTTTCTGGTGGCATCTTTAGGATTCTCTATGAATAGTATCATGTCATCTGCAAACAGTGACAGCTTTACTTCTTCTTTTCCGATTTGGATTCCTTTTCCTTCTCTGATTGCTGTGGCTACAACTTCCAAAACTATGTTGAATAATAGTGGTGAGAGTGGGCAACCTTGTCTTGTTCCTGATCTTCGTGGAAATGCTTTCAGTTTTTCACCATTGAGGATGATATTGGCTGTGGGTTTGTCATATATGGCCTTTATTATGTTGAGGAAAGTTCCCTCTATGCCTACTTTCTGGAGGGTTTTTATCATAAATGGGTGTTGAATTTTGTCGAAAGCTTTCTCTGCATCTATTGAGATGATCATATGGTTTTTCTTCTTCAATTTGTTAATATGGTGTATCATGTTGATTGATTTGCGTATATTGAAGAATCCTTGCATTCCTGGGATAAATCCCACTTGATCATGGTGTATGATCCTTTTTAACGTGCTGTTGGATTCTGTTTGCTAGTATTTTGTTGAGGATTTTTGCATCTATGTTCATCAGTGATATTGGCCTGTAGTTTTCTTTCTTTGTGACATCTTTGTCTGGTTTTGGTATCAGAGTGATGGTGGCCTCATAGAATGAGTTTGGGAGTGTTTCTCACTCTGCTACATTTTGGAAGAGTTTGAGAAGGATAGGTGTTAGCTCTTCTCTAAATGTTTGATAGAATTCTCCTGTGAAGCCATCTGTTCCTGGGCTTTTGTTTGTTGGAAGATTTTTAATCATAGTTTCAATTTCATTACTTGTGATTGGTCTGTTCATATTTTCTCTTTCTTCCTGGTTCAGTCTCGGAAGGTTGTGCATTTCTAAGAATTTGTCCATTTCTTCCAGGTTGTCCATTTCATTGGCATATAGTTGCTTTTAGTAATCTCTCATGATCCTTTGTATTTCTGCAGTGTCAGTTGTTACTTCTCCTTTTTCATTTCTAATTCTATTGATTTGAGTCTTCTCCCTGTTTTTCCTGGTAAGTCTGGCTAATGGTTTATCAATTTTGTTTATCTTCTCAAAGAACCAGCTTTTAGTTTTATTGATCTTTGCTATTGTTTCCTTCATTTCATTCTCATTTATTTCTGATATGATCTCTTTGATTTCTTTACTTCTGCTAACTTTGGGGGTTTTTTTGGTTCTTCTTTCTCTAATTGTTTTAGGTGAAAGGTTTGGTTGTTTATTTGAGATGTTTCTTGTTTCTTAAGGTAGGCTTGATAGCTGTAAACTTCCCTCTTAGAACTGCTTTTGCTGCATCCCATAGGTTTTGGGTCATTGTGTTTTCATTGTCATTTGTTTCTAGGTATTTTTTGATTTCCTCTTTGATTTCTTCAGTGATCTCTTGGTTATTAAGTAGTGTGTTGTTTAGCCTCCATGTGTTTGTATTTCTTACAGATTTTTTCCTGTAATTGATATCTAGTCTCACAGCATTGTGGTCAGAAAAGATACTTGATACGATTTCAATTTTCTTAAATTTACCAAGCCGTGATTTGTGACCCAAGATATGATCTATCCTGGAGAATGTTCCATGAGCCCTTGAGAAGAATGTGTATTCTGCTCATTGTGGTTTTGATGTAAATTTCCTTGATGACTAAGAATTTCAAGCATCTTTTCATGTGCTTATTGGCCATTTTTATATCTTCTTAAGAGAAATGTCTACTTAGATACTTTTTCCATGTTTTATTGTGCTATTATTTTTTTATTATTGAGTTGTAAGAGTTCTTCATATGTTCTAGGTACAAGTTACATGATTTACTATATATCAGATATATGATTTACAGATATTTTATTCTATTTTGTGGGTTGTCTTTTCATTTTTTTGATGGTGTTCTTTGAAGCACAACAGGAATTTTATTTTGTTGAAGTCCAATTTGTCCATTTTAAAAACTTTGTTTATGACAACTTTGTTGTCATAGCTGAGAATTCATTGCTTAATCTAAGTTCATGAAGATTTAGCCTTATGTTTTCTTCTAAGAGTTTTATGGTTTTAGCTCTGACACTGAGGTCTTTTATCCAGTTTTAGTTCATTTTTTTTTATGGTTTGTGGTAAAGGTCCAACTTCATTCTTTCGCATGTGACTATCCAGTTGTCTCAGCACAATTTGTTTCAAAAGACTATTTTTTTGGCTATTGACTGGTCATGGTATCTTTGTGAAAAATCATTTCACCATAGACACACAGGTTTATTTCTGGACTCTCAATTCTATTCCCTTGATCTATACATCTCTCCTTATGCTAGTCTTGATTACTGTTGCTTTGTAGTAAGTTTTGAAATTGGCAAATATGAGTCCTCCAACTTTGTCCTTTTTCAAGATTGTTTTGGCTATTCTGGGTTTCTTGCAGTTCTAAATGAATTTCAGAATCAGCATATCAATTTCTACAAAGAAGTCAGCTGAGATTTTTATAGAAATCTGTTGATTGCCATGGAATGTATTACAATTTTGACAATATTAAGTCTTCTAGTCCGTGAGCGTGAGATATTTTCCCATTTATTTGGATCTTTAATTTCTTTCAGTGAACTTTTGTAGTTTTCACAGTATAGGTTTTGCATTTCTTTGTTAAATTTATTCCAAAGTATTTATTATTATTATTATTATTATTTTGGTTTATTTTTTCCCTTTATAGGTCATAGTTATTTTTTATTTATTATTTATTTATTTATTTATTTTTGCGGTACATGGGCCTCTCACTGCTGTGGCCTCTCCCGCTGCGGAGCACAGGCTCCGGACGCGCAGGCCCAGCTGCCATGGCCCACAGGCCCAGCCGCTCTGTGGCACGTGGGATCTTCCCGGACCGGGGCACGAACCCGTGTCCCCTGCATTGGCAGGCAGACTCTCAACCACTGTGCCACCAGGGAAGCCCAAAGTATTTATTATTTTTGATGCTATTGTAAATGAAATTATTTTCCTAATTCATTTTTGGGTTGCTTATTGCAGGTATATAGAAATACAGTTGATTTTTATATACTGATCTCATATTCTGCAGTATTGCTGAAGTTGTTTATTAGTTCTAATAGTTTTTTTTTTTAGTGGATTTTTTAGGATTTTCTGTGTACAAGCTCACGTCATCAACGAGATAATTTTACTTTGATCTTTACAGTCTGGATTCTTCCTCTCTCTCTCTCTCTCTCTCTCTCTCTCTCTCCCTCTCTCCCCTTCCCTCTCTCTCTCTCTCTCTTCCCCCACCCTTTCTCTCTTATCACCCTGGCTAGAACCTTTACTACAATGTTGAATAAAAGTGGTGAAAGATGACACTCTTGTCTTGTTCCTGATTTTAAGGGAAAGCATCCAGTATTTCACCATTAGATATGATGTTAGCTATAGATTTTTTGTAGAAGGCCTTTATTAAGTTGAGAAAGTTCTCTTCTATTCCTATTTATTTAGTGTTATTTATTTATTTTTTAAATCATGGGAACTCCTTCCTTCCCTTCCTCACCTCCTCACAAAAAGAGTCCAGACCAGGCTTCCTGTGTCTTCAAAGTAAAATAGGAAAGTCGAACATAATTAATATAATATTAACATTTTAGAAGCATTTACTTACTATGTGTCAGGCAAAGTGTTTTAAATATACATCCCCTTTAGTCTTCACAGCAACCCTGTGAAGATCAGCTCTGTTTTTATCCCCATTTTATAGGTGAAGAATCTGGAGAGCGTATGGAGAAAAGGGAACTGTCATACACTGTTGGTAGGAATGTAAATTGATACAGCCATTATGGAAAACAGTATGGAGGTTCCTTAAAAAACTAAAAATAGAGCTACCATATGATCCAGCAATCCCACTTCTGGAAAAAATGAAAACTCTAATTCGAAAAGATACATGCTCCCCCAATGTTCATAGCAACACTATTCACAATAGCCAAGACATGGAAACAACCCAAGTACCCATCAACAGATGATTGGCTTAAGATGTATATGTATATACACAATGGGATATTACTCAGCCATGAGAAGGAATGAAATATTGCCATTTGCAGCAACATGGATGGCCCTAGAAAATATTATTTTTAGCGCATTGTCAGAGAAAGACAAATATTATATGATATCACTTTTATGTGGAATCTGAAAATAATACAAATGAATCTATATACAAAACAGAAACAAACTCACAGACACAGAAAACAAACTTATGGCTACGAAGGGGAGAAGGTGGGAGGGAGGGACAAATTAGGAGTATAGGATTAAGAGATACAAACGACTATACATAAAATAGATAAGCAACAGAGATTTACTGTACAGCACAGGGAATCATATTCAATATCTT
Source organism: Mesoplodon mirus (assembly GCF_964341445.2). NCBI lineage: Eukaryota > Metazoa > Chordata > Mammalia > Artiodactyla > Ziphiidae > Mesoplodon > Mesoplodon mirus. The sequence continues at coordinate 34,585,744 of NC_138988.1, read as the reverse complement.
GTAATAACCTATAATGGAATATAATCTGAAAAATAAACTCTGAATCACAAAATAAAAAAAGAATGAAGCTCAGCAACATTGAAAAACTTGCCCGGTGTCATACAACCCCTTGATGTACTCAACCTATGCAATATTGCCTGAATGTGAAATTCTCTGTGGGAAATGGACACCTGGAAGATTGTGCTGTGTTGGCTGGACTGTGAAAAGAATAGATGTGGCCTTTTGTGGTCTCTTCCCCAGACACGTACTCTAGCACTGCCTAGATAGGCCCAGGTAGGTTTAACCAGCCAGAGAATACTTTGCTCCTGTGTGTAATCCTGAGGGGATAGACCCTTTTGCTTTATATAACACAGAATTCAGTATACCAGAATTAAAGCCCTTTAAAGGCCTATAGAACAGAGGCTGGCAGCTGCAGTGGTTTTCAAGATGTTTGCTCTGCCTTGTGTTCTGGTCGAGGATGGATTATCAAAAGCTGTGGGAACAGGTGACATGCTCTAGTAGTTGGTCTGATTCTGATTTCTGCATTCTGTACCTTCCAGAAGAGGATTTTTACATACCTGCTTGTGGTAGATTATCATCTCTGCATACCTGTTGGGGATAAACTTGGACTGGGAGTTCCAGTGCTTCAGAATTACAGGTATACTTGGCCTGACTGCCTCTTGGATGAAGTTGATAGGGGTGTATGATAGAAAGATATTCAAAGCTCCCTTTAAGTGGCAAATTGAAAAACCCTACTTAATAAAAAAAAAATGGAGGTGGTTCATCACATTTCAATCTCATTTTGGGCTGCTTCTATACCCTCAGAAGACTTTTTTTTCCCCTGTGCAAGCAAAACTTTTGATTACTGTGGGCATTTATCAACTTTGAGTGAATAAGCTTGTCTCTGAGCATGGCAGTGAGAGCCAGCATCTGGAAATGTCATTTAGAGGAGGACAGCATCACTTGCTCTTCCACAGAGCTCAAGAGAAGCAAAGTTAAGTGCATTTCTGTGAAGTCGAAAGTGGGAATGTCAGAAGTCATCATTCAGATGCAGGCAGAATGGTTGGCTAGTCACTGAGAAACTTGAATTGCTGGGGTGGGACCCTGTCCAAGAGGACTTTGAGGCAAAGGAGGTAATATTAGAAATTTTCAACGTTGGCAAATGTAGGAAAGGGAATTTTGGTCCACTTGTTTGATTGTCTCTGTCACTTTTCCTGTTCAAAACTTAAAATCCTTCCACAGGTGATCAGAGTGCATGGAACTAGCAGACCCCGAGCTGCCTCCTTTGTCAGTCCGTCCTCAGGCTGTCATTGCCTTTTCTCTCTGATGTGCCCATTCTGCCTTTCTGACCTCATTTTCTACCTGTGCCGTTGTGTTCCCCCCAGTGCAGGGTGGCCTTGTTCTGTCACTTGTGTGAAGATACCCATTTTCTCCTCATAGTCTCTGCAGATTGCCCTCCCCCTACTGGCAGCTCCTCCATGCTTCCTCCTGTCTGTCTATACATCCCATCTACTTTCAAAGCCACCTAGCCTCCTGTCGGGCTCAGCTGTGTTCCTGCAAGCCTCCCGTATCCTGATGACCCTGACCTCAGAGCACTTGCACGGCTTGTTGGTGGAATCATGCAATCCAGGGCTTACTTACTTTTTTTTTTCTAATTTTTAAAAATTGTGGTAAATATAAGCATAACATGAAGTATATTATCTGAACTGTTTTAAGTGTACAGCTCAGTGGTTAAATATATTCATATTTTTGTGCAACCCTATCACCACTATCCACCTTCAGAATGCTTTTCATCTTGCAAAACTGAAACTCTCTACCCATGAAACAGTAACTCCTCATCTCTCCTCCTCCAAGACTGGCAACCACCTTTTAAAAAATTTTTCTAAGGTTTTGACTACACTAAGTACCTCATCTAGGTGGAATTGTACAGTATTTGTCTTTTAGTGATGGACTGTTTCACTTAGCATAATGTCCTCAAGGTTCATCCATGTTGTAGCATAATTCATAATTTCCTTCATTTTTAAGGCTGAATAATATTCTACTGTATTTATAGACCACATTTGCATCATTCTGATGGTGCTGGTTCCTAACCAGGTTGTGTCATGGGCTGATGCTCTGTTGTCTGTTGAGCTCAGTGTCATGACTACGAAAAGGAGATGCTACGTAAGTATGAGTGGACGTTATCAGGCTCAGAACATCGTAGTTCTAAGTTACTTAGAAAAGAAGGATCATGGCGTATGTTGCTTGTCCTCAAGTGGTTTGGAAAGGAAAATCATGTGTGTGTATGTGTGTTGTGTTTTGTATGTATCTCTCTAGGGAAAGTGTGCAAATGTTAAAGCAAATGGGATAAAACGTTAGCAGTGGGAGAATCTAGAAGGGAATACAGGTATTCTTCATGCTATTTTTATTCCTGCAACTTTTCTGTAGGCTTGAGAATGTTTCCAAATAAATGGACTGTGTCCTGAGCTGGTAAACTGGCCCGAGTCAACATTCATACCAGGCCTCACTGCCCAGCTAACAGTAGAAGCTTCCAGGTGGACAGGTTACCTGTCAGGATGTTGAGTAATGTCTGGTGTGACCAGAACCTCCGCTGATCAATTTGTCATTGTCAGATCTGAAATTACTCTTTTTTTTTTTTTGGTACACGGGCCTCTCACTGTTGTGGCCTCTCCCGTTGCGGAGCACAGGCTCCGGACGCGCAGTCTCAACGGCCATCGCTCACGGGCCCAGCCGCTCCGCGGCATGTGGGATCTTCCCGGACTGGGGCACGAACCCGTGTCCCCTGCATCGGCAGGAGGACTCTCAACTACTGCGCCACCAGGGAAGCCCTGAACTTATTCTTGACTGGAGAGCAGATGAAGTGGCCACCAGGCAGAATGGCCAAAGCAAAGGGGACTAAACAGTTATTTGTTGGAAAATTAGAAGTTTCAACTTACAGAGACTCTCTTGGAGATTTCATTGCTGAGAGCTATTTACACATGAGTATTTATGGTTGTACTTTATGTATTCCATCTAAAAATGTGCTCTTTCCACTGAATTACCATAGAGCAGAAAAAAAATTATTAAAAAATCCAGTTTTCCAAATCTACTCTAATCCTATAGTACAAAGCTAATAAAAACTTGCCAAGCTGATGCTGGCATGTTGCATGCACTAACTGCAGCGCTGAAGGTGGTGGGGTTGGGGAGCCGATGGGAGAGATGGGCAGTTCCCAGTGTTACAGGTGATGACCCTTAGCCTCCAGACTTTGTGTGAGTTGCTTTGTTTTCTTCTCTGCCCTTTTCTGTACTTTCTGGATTTTCTACAGTGAACACTTTTTAAAGATCATGTGGGTGTGTTTGGGAAAATTATCTGGTTAGGCCAGGCCACTTTCCATTTGTGTGTGAGATATGCAGAGAGTGAGCAGGACAATCTCAAGGACAGTTTGGACTCACCCCACCATAGATCATCCAAGCTCCCCTGATTGAAACTCCTTCAGAAACCAGCCATGCCAGCAGGCTGGTAATGAATGAGTGTGTTCTCCACAGGTAGCCGGATGTCCTGATGTCACCTTCGTTTCCATGGCTCACTTTGCTGCTGCTTTGTGAGCCAGCTTAGGGTAGATGGCTAGTGTATAGGCTGACCCTGGGTCAGCACAGAATGCCACATGTGTGGGAGGGAAGACCCTGGGAGGGAACTGGAGGAGATTAGGACCCTGGGCATTTCTGGAAAGGACCTTTCCCTGTCTCTTTCTCTCGTTTGCTTTTTTCTTACTCTGGTAGAATACTGAAGCCTTTTCTGTTATTGTTATTATTAATATTACAAGAGTAGCTGCCATGCATTGAGTGTTCACAGGTGCCCTGCATCATGTTAACTCTGGGGAAGCACATAAGCTCACTCACCTGTGAAATGGGGGTGTTACTACCACACCTCATGAGAGAGTTTCTAGGCACTCATAGCTGTTCCCTCTAGGGAAGACTGGCTTTATTCTAACACACTTAGCCAGTGTTCTGAGGAATTGGCTGTCATTCTGCGCTATTTTGTTTTCATTCCCCTTGGCCATCATACAAAGATGCACAGGATTCTCAGGATCCTTAATCTGGTTCTGTTCAAGGCACACCCATGTGTGTACGAGATCCCAGGCCCACCTCTCTTAAAGCTGGCCCTTTATTTGTGCCATGGGACCTGAAGGGCCCACGTTCTGCCTGTATGACTTTTTAAATTTTGAACTTTTGGAAATGTGACCCCAATAATTTACTTACTCTTTTTTTGGATTGGTTTGTGTCAATAAAATGTGGTCTAGAAGACGTACCTAGTGGCTCTGCTACTAACAGTGTGAACTTGGGCTTATTACTCAGCAACTTAAGCTCAGTTTCCCCATCTGTAAAATGCGAATTACACTAGCACCCACCCTAGAGCTGTTTTGAGGATCAAATCTCTTACTATAAGTAGATGTCTTAGAGGAGTTCCTGCTACATCCTGAGTGCTCACTACTGCTGACTTTGTTCATGGCCCACTATCTTTTAAAGGTGTCGCTTTGGGCATATTACTTAAGGTCTCTAGTGCCCCAGGCTCGTCATTTGTAAATGGGCACAGAGGACCTATATCACAGAGGATTAAGTGACCCAAAGCCTGAAAAGTGCTTATTCAGCAAGTGGAAAGAGCATATATGTGGCCAGTGTCATTATTTTTAGGGAGATGTGTTTTTAAAATTGAATTCATCTTTCTCTTTTCCTGTGTTAATTCCTTTTCAAATAAAGCCTAGTGAACAGTTTACGGTGCATTTTCCAGGGCCATCAATATTGCTTATATTGGGCTTCCCTGGTGGCGCAGTGCTTGAGAGTCCGCCTGCCGATGCAGGGGACGTGGGTTCATGCCCCGGTCTGGGAAGATCCCACATGCCGTGGAGCGGCTGGGCCCGTGAGCCATGGCCGCTGAGCCTGCGCCTCCGGAGCCTGTGCTCCGCAACGGGAGAGGCCACAGCAGTGACAGGCCCGCGTACCGAAAAAATATATATATATATTGCTTATATTATGTTGTATTGTGTGTGTGAGTATGATGTGAGTGCATGTGGAATGGTTTCTTTTGCTACTTGGGTATTTGTGTGGTTTGCACCCTGTTTCCATCTCAAAACTGGCATCTCTTTGCCTTCCTTTTCTTTGCCTTCCCTGACCAAAGACGTCTCCATCCAAGTTAACTTCCATATGGACACACATGTAGGATGGTGCTTACATGGGTTAAGCGTGTGTGCATGCTTTGGATATTTAGTTCTCTTTCCAGAGTTTTGAAATTGGTAAACTCGAGGCTTGAGCAGACAGCTCACAGAGTGTGAGCGTGAGGGGTCTCCTCCTTTTGTTTAAGTAAATTGTGAAGAAAGAAATACATTAAACTGTGAGACCGATGAGATGAGATGAGATGTGTTAGTGAACATTCTCAGAGTCCACCAGTTTGTGACTGGGCATCTCAGGACCAGGCATGACAACCTGCTGGGAGCCAGCTCTGCTGCTGGGCTGGAAGAGATGAACCCCCATCACTGTAACTCAGAAGGAGAAAAAGAGGTGAGCCTGGAAACCCTCTGGGTAACAGTGAAATTACCACTAACTCAATTTGCAGTTATCTTGGAAAGGACAAGCTGCTGTGTCTCCCCTGGTGAATTTCTGCAGAGCACAAATTCTGCAAGTGAACTTCATCTCTGTCCCTGATCAAGTGGTGGCTGGGCTATTGAACATGGTGATTGTGCCAATTGTCCTTTTCACTTGGCTTGTGAGGCAGAGCTGGAGTCTTGGCAGTTCTTGGAAATAATGACCTCATACAAGAACATCCAATTTAGTAGCAGCTTCAGGCTCCCGGTGCCTTCATAAGCAGAAGTGTTTGCATTTCTCCCCTAGTCAACAGATTGTTTATGGGTACATTTTCACGTAGAGTAACAAACAGTAGTGAACTGTGAAGCTGCTGCTGAGTTTTATCTATAATTGAAATACCAAAGGTAAGACTAAATATAATTTGCTGTTATCTCCCCTAAGATACCAAGGGTGTTTTGAGTTTGTTCAATGCTATTTTAAGAAATTAAATAATCCTGGCAGTTCCCTGGTTGCTTAGTGGTTAGGGTTCTGGGCTTTCACTGCCATGACCCGGGTTCAATACCTAGTCAAGGTACTGAGATCCTGCAAGCTGTGTGGTGCATCTCCCCCCGCCAAAAAAAAAAAAAAGAAAAGAAAAGAAAAAGAAGTTAAATGATCCTTTTCACCTACTCATGCTGTCTCATAAAAAGATGAAAAATTATCTAACAGGACTCTTAACCTAGTCATTGTCCAAAAACATATATTTTAAAACAACTGAATTGAAGAACATTTTTAGTGGGTTGAATGATGTTCCCCTCAAAAATTCATGTCCATTTGGAACCTCAGACTATGACTTCATTTGGAAATAGGGTCTTTGCAGATATTACCAGTTAAGGATCTGAAGATGAGATTGTACTGGATTTTGGGGTGGGCCCTAAATCCAATGACCAGTATCCTTAAGAAGAGAGGAGGGCACACAGAGACAAACATAGAGGAGGGCCATGTAAATATCGAGGTAGAGACGGGAGTTATGCTTAGACAAGCCAAGGAATGCCAGGGATTGCCAACAACCACCAGAAGGTAAAAGAGGGGCATGGGGCAATTTCTCCCTTGGAGCCTCCAAAAGAAACCAGCCTTGCTGACACCTTGATTGTAGACTTGTGGCCCCCAGAAGCGTGAGAGAAGAGATTTCTGTTGTGTTAAGCCACCCAGTTGGAGGAGTTTGTTATGGCAGCCCAACACACCAGCCAGGGTTCCTCTGAATCCCAGTAGGCAGTTTCTTATAGGACTGCAGAGGGAGGTAAAGGCATCCAGGTCATGAAAAACAGAGAAAGGCTGAGGAACTGTCCTGATTTAGAGGAGACTAAAGAGACAGGACAACTGTTGTAATGTGTGGTTCTGGATCAGATCTGGGCCTGTGGGTGAAATTTGAATAAGATTTGTAGATTAGGTGCTAGTATTGTATGAGGTGTAGTTTTGATTATTGGACTGTGGTTAAGTAAGAGGTTAACATTTGGGGAAGCTGGGTGAAGGGTATATGGGATTCTTTTTATTTATTATTATTTTTTTAACAATTTTTGCAAATGTTTTGAAGTCTGAAAGTATTTCATAATGAAAATTTGAGACAGAGATACTGTTTGTTTATAGGAGAAAGATGAGAGAGAAAGGTTTGGGGGGATCATTTGTGCATGCCAAGAATGGCGAGCTGGTGAACTGGCTAATGTGTATACATTTCTGTAGTGAAAACACAGGCTTTGTTTCTCTGTTCACCAACACTTTTCTCCTTACACTTGTGAGGAAGTTGTATTCATTTATTTTAAAGCAAATCCCTCCAAATACTCTGAGTACTGAAAATGTCACTCATGAAAACAGAGTCCTTTACTTCTCCCCATTTTCAACGGAATGCCATATTGCTGTTACAGATGAGGGTGATGTATGTCTTGGGAAATTGATAAATGGAGCAAAAAGGAAGGGTTTAGGTTGTAAAGGAGTGCATACTGCACAATTCCATTTTATACCAACAAAATGTATGGAGAAGGGAATAGATGGCTTTAACATCAGGATGTAAACAGTGGTTACCAACAGGATTAGGGTGGTTTTAATTTTCTCCCTGGTCATTTGATTTTTTCAAATATTGAGGATATTTTTGTTAATTATGAGAAGTTATTTTTTAAGGGAAAGAATAAGACTATTTTTAGAGGGTCATTTCCACTCTCTCCCCCTAGAAAAGAGCTCTGTGTTTGGTCTAAGATAAAAAGCCCCAAGTGGAATCTTCTTGCAGAATTCATTTATTATTCCACTCTCTCACCATGTAGGACCAAGACTTGAGCTATGTTACTGTTCTCAAAGGTGGCCAGCGTGACAGCAGAGCCTGTTTTGGTGGTCTAGTCAGAGTCTGAAGTATCCAGCTGAGGAATAGTCCTTGGCTCAAGATGTCAAGATTTTTTTTTTTTTTTGAAACACTGTCTGCATTTTGTTTATCAAAAGGTCTTTCGTATGTTTCGCTTTGGCACAATTAAGTAGATTTTAGAATTTGCAGTTGTGGGTCCATAATATATTCATCCCAAGACGCCTTTGTGCATCTGTTATGTATTTTCATATTGTTTTTGCTAATAGTTTTGGAGAGATTTTAAGCATTTGAACCTTTTTCCCCCCTTGCTTTAAAGACAATGGCTGGAGAAAGTTAAGGACTCAGAAAGTTATTAATTTTTTTGTACCTCTAAGTGCACTGTAGTCCACTACTTTTAAGACGAAAGGGCCCATTTTTTCTTGTCCTTCTTCTCTTTCCTTTTCTTCTTATATAGACTGTGTTACTCAGAAGGATTGGATTGACCCTCTGCTATGAATTTGTACTGATCCCATATGCTAATTAACTATGTCTTATCCTTAATTCAATTGTAAGAGAAAAGATCTCCATATATACATGGTAAATACATAATATGTTTTAGAGAACAAATATTGAACAACTTTAAATTAAATTAAATATTTGTTTTAAGTAACATGTTTTCTCTCTCTCTCTTTTTTTTTTTTTTTTTTTTTTTTTGCGGTACGTGAACCTCTCACTGCTGTGGCCTCTCCCATTGCGGAGCACAGGCTCCGGACGCGCAGGCTCAGCGGCCATGGCTCAAGGGCCCAGCCGCTCCGCGGCATGTGGGATCTTCCCGGACCGGGGCACGAACCCGTGTCCCCTGCATCGGCAGGCGGACTCTCAACCACTGCGCCACCAGGGAAGCCCTAGCTAGCCTTTTTTTATCTTGACCTTGTAAACTTTGACTTGGCATCATGGATGGTCCTTGCTTTGGGACATTCCATGAGTAACATAGCTTTCAGTTCTTACACACACACTTTGTTATATTCTAATCATGTAAATGCTATTGAAATAGCAGCAACTTTAAATTTACATGCCCTTTAATTCACATACAAAATAGAACCAAGCTATTTAAAAATAATCAAACAGACCAGGGGGTGAAATCATGGCAGATTAAATAAGAAAGCTGAATTCGATAGTATCTGCATAGATGGCTTGTCTTCTTTCTAGTTAACTGCTGAAATAAAATTAGTCATCAAATGTGTTAGGACTCCAAAATGTTACTGGAGTTTTGATTTACTCTACTTCTGGTCGTTTAAAATACGTTTGAAACTGTTTGATCAAACTGATTAAATAAACCACCATCACTATATAAAAGTTTTAGCATCTTTATTGCTAGAAGACCTCTCTGAATAAATGTTTCCACAAATAAGAAAATAATAAAGTTTGGACTACTAAAAGTTTTAAGAAAAGATTTGTGAAGCCTTGACATAAAAGCATGCTCTTATTAAAACTATTCCAGCTAAAATCTCTAAGTAGCTCTGTCCTTGAAAGTTTTGGAGATCAGCTTCCATTTCTGAAGGCCCGTCCTTGTCATACATCATTTTCGTAGCAGCTGGCTTCTCGCTTGGTGAAGTTCCTGTTAAATATGTATGGCCTTGTTGGTTTTATTTTAGTAGCAATAACATTTTTTTTTCTTTTTCACTGTTATTTGTAGCATGTAATCTTCTGAACTTGCAGCATTATTTCCCGCAAAGCACTTCTTTCTGTCTTCTTTGAATTTTTTGCTTTGCATCCCAAGAGATCTATCTTTTGCATTAAACTTTCTTTGATAAACTTTCTTCTATCTGCCATGCACTTTTAGAACACTGAACAGATTTCTTGTACACCGGTGTGGTATGGAAATGCTTCACTTGGAAAATGATCCTGCCAGATTTAAATTATTTAGTGGAATTAGTGCTTGGTGAAATCCCGAGTCACATGGGTTTTGTGGCCTCTGAGATGACTCTTTGGGTGTTTGTGACCATATTGGAAACTTGGAGGAGATGTTTCTGGTTTGGCACCCTCTCTTTCCTCTTCCCGCCAGTGCCACTCTGAATTTCTTTCAGAAACCCATCTTTCATGGCTGCTGGGCTTGAAATCAGACCCAAGACTTAGCATTTTTAAGCCAATCAATCAGCATGCCTCATTCCGCTCTTGTTTTGGTTAGCTCAGGGATGGGTGTACAATGCTCAAAGTCAATAAAAGTAAGGAGACATCTGAAGATCTCACATTCTACCTGTGAGTATGGTGGGAAAAAGTTTGATGACTGTAAGTGCTGCAGCAATTCTGTGGCCCCATAAGGGGAAACGTTGGAGATGCTAGGGCAAGGGCTGTAGGGTGAAAGGCCGGGACGTGTGAGAGGAAGCGTCTGAGGATGGAGCCAGCTCACTTGGATACAGAATAGAAAGACAGAAACCACAGCCTTGGTGAAACCATTGGCAATCTCTGGACCAACCTACCCTTGAAGCCGTTTCTACCCGTAATCTTTTTAGTTCTATGGGCCAGTATTTTTAAAGGTATTTTAATTTGGCTCTTTGGTTCCTTAAATTGGAAAGATTCCCAGCTTGAAGAAGTAGAGGGTGTATTGACATAATTACAGTAGCAACAGTCTTAAGTAGCATCCAGTTAAGTAATTTAGTGGATTAATTAATGTTTTCCATTTCTTCTCCCATCAATAAAACACTTTGGCTGATGTCTGGAACATGCTGAATGTCCATAGCTAGCCAACTGCCCGCAGTACTCAAAAGGCCATGGCCTTACATACAATGATTGGCTAAGTGTTAAAAGAAGATGTTATGTATTATTATAAAAATGATTCCTTGCTCTAATTATTTTTGGTTATACACATCGTGATCACATCAGAGATCTCTCTCTCTCTCTCTCTCTCTCACACACACACACACACACACACACACACACACACCACAGAGTCATTCGGTTCCATTCCCTGTGGAATGGGGTGAGTTATAAATGGAGTGTCCATCCATTCTGTTCTGCCAAGAATATACCTACTTACACTAATTATCTCTATGTATTAATAAAAATACCCCCCCTCAAAAGTGATCCAGTTTGGATAATAAATTTTATGCTCATCTAGTTACAAATCATGGAATAGAATTAAACCTACACCCTTCGATTTTTCATGAGCTTATGTGACAAGAGGAGGGGACCATCAAATACCCATCCTTGCCACTCAGGATCTAGTGTGCATTAGCTGCTGAAGGTCCATAAACTCAATCATTTGGTCTCAATTGATTGAGCCCAACTGCTGTTGTTCAACAGGCCAAAAAAATAGTTGATATAAGCATTTGTGGGGTGAATGAGGTCTGGTGGAAAGATGGCTGGAACATCCTTGTTAATAATTCTTGGCCAACATTATTGGAAGCTGGTATTATTCCTAGTGGATATCATGCTTTTTGGGAGCAGTTTGAACTTCCTGTGGTACAATTGGGCTGGGGGTGTGGAGAGCTTACGATCAGAGGATCTTCGCATGAAAATGAGCATCAAAAGCAAATTCCTATAATGTTCTAGCCATGTGAACCCAGTCCCCTGGAGCCATATCCATCAAAACCACCTTGGCATGAAATTGGCTTCCTCCACAGAGCTCCGTGAGGGGGTGGATCTTCCCCGCAGCTTATTTGCAGAGAACATTGTCTGCTTCTTAGAGCATCTTTCTGCCCTTTTTCAGGCCTACTTCTGACTCCTGTTTACATGTTTCTAGCGGTGTCAAGCTAGAAATGCCCTTGGTTATGTGACCACAACTACAATTTTCTTATTCTTGGGGCTGCATGCCTTCAGGAGTTTGTCAGTTTTAGAGCTGGAAGACATAGAGGATATATCATTTACATTTTATTAAAGAAAAACCACAGTTTTCTTTATACAAGGAATGTGTTCACATTTCACCTGCCATCCTACACCCTGGTGTAGATGCTGTTAAGGTTGAGATATGAGTTACTTAGGCAGGAAACTGGGAAGAGGTGATGAGCATGGCAGCTCTGAGCCACTGAAGCTACATTTCCCCAGCCCCAGTCATTCATGGGCCACACTCATGTCTTCATCTGTTTCTGCCCAATGCCTGTTTGATTACTTGATGCTTTTCTTTAAACTGACTCACTCTTTATTTTCACCTAAATAAATTTAGCCTCGTTCTGAGCAATAATCTGTGTACCCATGGGTTTGCTGTGTTGCTTAAAATTACTCTAACATAATGGAAGTACACAAAGGCTAAAGTCTTTAAAAGTTCCTTTGTGTTCTACCTGAAAGCACTTACCTAGGATGGCATGTGGGGTGTGTGTGTGTGTGTGTGTGTGTGTGTGTGTGTGTGTGTGCGTGCGTGTTTTGAGAAGGGAGTGAGGGCAGGGCATAAGCCCCTTTCCATCCATGGTTCAAGAAATAAGAGATTAAAATTTTATTCTGCTATTTCAATGGCTACTTGTAGCTCAGATATCTGGCAGCAGCATTCCAAATTTGGAAAAGGGTACTTCTCTTTTGGGAATTTAAAAGTAAATTAAGGCATAAAAGACCCATTACTAGACGTGGTCATTCTGATCCCCAAACCCAGGCCATTCGCTAGACAATTGCCTTTCCTCACCCCACTGCACCCACTTACAAAGACCAAGGCTTCCAGCATCTCAAAGGATGACGAGATCCTGGTACAAAGAGGAGAACGTGTCTACACCTCCATCACCATGACCATACCCATCCTGCCACCACTGAGTGGCCTGTTAAATCGATGACAGTGTAGATGTGGGCAGGACTTGGACTGGAACACAGATCAGAGGAGTTCTGTGGGCCTTCTCAAGGCTCAGCTCAAATCTTCCTTCTGCTGTGCCTCTTCTTCCAGCTGGCTTATATTTCCTTCTTCCTCACTCAGAACTCACCTTTCATCCATATCCACCCCATCTTTCCTACCTACAAGCCAATTTTTCAGGCTGATACCCTGTGACGTCTCTTAAAAGCAGTGCAGAATACTAATTCCCTTCCGTGCCCCAACCCAGGCCTCTCTCAGAAGCCAGACTCAAGGCTGCATGTCGTCTCTCCATATAAATCTCAGAGCAAGTGCAGGAGAGTCAGCTCTCTGCCTTTGGGTGTTAAAAACAAACAGCGAAGTTACGCTTAGCTCTATTTCCCTGTTTGAATGTCCACAATCCACTTATCTCCCTGTCTGTGGTTTCTGGGCCCGCTGCATGGTGATATGCTACCCTGTTTCCTCTGCACCCCTCTGCTCCCTCGGCCTCCGATTCAGCTCCTTCCTTTGTCCAGCCACAGTTCTGTGTCTTCATACCGGCAATATCCCTGACAGCTGCTTAATTGCTACACGCGTTTGTACAGTTCCCTAGCAATTATATTTCAGACCCTGTCAGGGTACCTGCTAGCCTTGGGGCTGTGTTTATATTAAATATCAATAAAAAGCTGATAGCATCAGTGCAGATGGCAGGCTCACAAAATCATATTTTACTGGGAGCCACAAGATGGAAGGGAGGAATGTTGAAATTCCTTTCTCTCTTCTGAAAGTTTGGAATGAGAGGAGACTTTCTGAGTGAATATCAGGAATGGGTTCTTACCAAATAATGACAGCTATAGGTTCTATACTCTAGCTGGGAGTTGTCTTTTTGTGTGTGTGACTTGTCATAACATCAGTTTTCTCCAGAATTGTTTCTTTGTGCACTTCCCCCACGCCCCCCACCATGGAACACAGGACAAGCCTTCAAATACCCTAGGTAATTTTAAATGCCTGTTGACTGAATGGGTACGTTTATTTGGCTTTACTTTGAGTGGGGTGTGTGTGTGTGTGTTTAGGACAGAGGCCTGGGACTAAGGGTCTCTGAGCCCCACCCCACCCTCTCCCCATACCCCCTGCACCGCCTCTTCTGAGGGACACTTTCGCTTTAGGCGAAAGGACAGCCTAGCCCATCTCAGGCTGTGTAGCTTTTCCCCAACAGGACCTCAGTTCTCCCACCCTTCAGAAATAGTATTAGCCTTCCCAGGAGCTGTGAGTATGACGGTGAATGAGGCATGTAGGGCAGCTGGCACCGTGTGAGCCCATAGCAGTGCCCATAAAAAGTCTTGCTGAAGGTTTCCAACACCCAAATGTGTGGTCAAGGATTTCTTTTTCTTATGGTTCCCACTCTTTCATGCTGCTTATGAATAACTTCTATCAATTAGGGACACACTGCAAGAACATCTGGCTGGGATGTACATTCTGAGGACTGTTGCAACAGAGAAATTGGTGTTTGCAAATCTGTGACAATCCAGCTGTTGGAGGACAAACTCTTGCCTGTTTCCATCAGTAGATTTTCCCATTTGTGTGCCATCTAAGAAGCATGCCAGCTCCCCTTGGGTGAACTCCACTAGGATGCAGTACTCTGGAAGCACTGTCCTCCAGGCTTCCTACTGCTGAGGACGCCCTGCTTGGATGCTGGGACGATGCAGAAGAGAGCTTCTACCTCTGGAATAAATGCCTGCCTTCAGAGTGCAAAACTTGTTTGGTGAGATTGTCCTCTCTACACCAATGGCTCCTCTCACTCTGCCACCCTGCCACCCTAGTGCAGGCACCATCCTGTCCCACTGGAAGGGCACCATCCTGTCCCACTGGAAGGACAGTAGGAGCCTCTAAACAGTCCCTCCACCCCCACTCTCCTGCCTCTGCTTGGTTGCTCTCCAAATGGCAGGAGTGTGTACCTGCCCTCTCTTCAAACCCTCCACGGGCCTCCATTGCTCCTGAGATTGCCAGCAGACTGCAGCCCAGGATCTTCAAGGTCCTGCTAGGTTCTCATCCTCTATCCCTCCCACCCAAGCTTTTTGTCCTCTGAATTCCAGGTATTTAAACTTGCAGTTGGCAATGCCAGGACCACTCTGCACCCGCACCCCCAGCCCCACTTTTAATGCCTATTCATTCCTCAAATTCCAGCTTGATCAATAATGTGTTAGGAAGACCTTGCTTAAGAACATGTTCCCCAGCATCGTGTTTTGCCCCGTCTGATACTAATCATGACTGTAATCTTACACTTAATTCAATAATTATTGGGTTTTCTGCTTTCCCCAATGGACTATACATGCCTTTGAGTTAAAGGCTTTGCCTGGTTTTCCCCACTGCTTTGTCCCCAAATCCTAACACAGTGCCTGGCACACAGTAGTCATTCAGCATGTATTTTCTGAATGAATGAATAAATGCATACTACATCTGGTACAGGGGCTAAATGCTTTGGAGAATGTTAGAAAATATGACATGATTTACACCCTTTAAATGGGTTGTACAGTGGCAGTAGGAACAGCTACTATAAATGAAACAAGAAAAGAAAAGCCTCAATAAGATTGTCCAGGGTGGGGATGTGGGTGTAAGTTGGGAATTGGAGGAGAAGCAGATTTGAAAATGGATCCTGGGCCAGACCAGAGCATCTTAGAGCACTGGGCAGTGAGATATAGTCTCTGAGTGATGGGTTAGCAGAAACTACTGAAGCTTCTGGGTCAGGGTGTACGATCTTGCCTTGGAATTCAGCACAGATCTGCAATCAGGATGCCAGGTTCCAGAGAGCCGCAGCAAGGGTCTTGCAAGGCTGGTGTTATTCTAGTACTTGTTGGTGGGAAAGGGGTGGCTGTGCTCACCCCATCTCTGAACCTGTCCAAGGTGAGTTTTATTCCCTTTCTAACCAGAGCAAAACCTCAGGGAGGAAGTAGGCTTTGATTGTTCGGCTCTTTGTTAGAGACCTCAAGGGAGACTCAGTTAATGGGACAAGATCACATATCAAATGAGGTGTTTTAAATTAGTGATACCAGCTTAACTACAGTTTATCAGATGGCACTTTAGAATCCAAAGCCCCATTAGATATACTTATCTTCACTCTAGAGTGTCTTATCCAAGATTTTATGCCTTGTAAATGTCCCCTCTGCAAGCAGCCCCCAAATCCAAATGCTGATGGTGATGAAAGAGCTTCACTGTGGCTCTGCAGCAGAGACCCCAAGGGGGATGCATTAGGGGACCCTTGCAGACGGGCTCTACCTTATCTTTATCCACCACGTCCTCTTCAACTCACACACATGCCTGGAGCATTAGGTGTGAAGATGCTGTCAGGGTCCCCAAGAAAGCTTGATCCCAGCCCCCTCCTCCAGGGACCACCCACTTCATTTATTTGTTGACAGCTGGGGGCAGACAGCCTGCTCTGGGCCACATGTTACCTTGACTGCACCTCCCATGCCACCTTTTTCCCCCCACCCCTTACTATCTGGTGAGTAGTAGAGTTCGAGGCCTCCATTCCAGTCTTCTTCCATCTAATAGCTTGAACACAACATGCAATTTAGCTAATCTCTACCTTGGGCAGGTGATGTACTGGGGCAATGGACTTCAATGCTCTGAGGATCAGTTTCCTCATCTGTAAAATGGGGCTAGGAAGAGTAGTTTGTAACTGTCCTGCATAGTCCGTGTCACATTATAAATGTGCCAGAAATGGCAATTTCTGCTGCTATCAGTATCATTATTATTTTGATTTCTATCACATAATTTTCTTTTTTTTAGTATCTCTGACAAAGACTTGGGAATGGTTTATTCCAGGGGGATAAAGAATGACAAGGAGGAAGAAATGCAAGTTTCTCCACAAAAATTTAAATATGTTAAGGGAGGAGGACTATTTAAAGTTGATACATTTAAGGCAAAAAATCCGAGCAAACAAGTTCCGTCATCGATGTGAAATCCCACTGGGGAATGAGCTCCTGAAGTCTAGCACATTGAGGCAATGGGCTGAGAGTCTAAGGTACCCTCTAGGTTTTGCCAGACTGGTAGCTGTGTTCCCTACTCACTTTGCTTCTCAGCTCCATCCAGAGTGGTTCAGCACTGGGCCATAAGTATTCCTCATCCCTCTCTTCCCAGGACTGCCAGAAAATGCCTCCATATATGGGAAAAGCAAGCTGCATTTAATATCTAGCACATCACTAAGTTTAGAGGAAGGGTAAATGTTTTGCTAATAAATCTATTTTATAATTCAACACACATTAAGGGCTATTTTCCAATACATATTAAGTGCTTGATAATTAGCATCAAAAGTATTCATTATTTAATCTATGATCTATTTAGAATGAATGAGAGAGACGTCATTTGCTTGCTGAAATGGGAGACATGAAACCTCTCCAGCCATTCTCCTCTTGAATCTGGTCCAGCATGCAGGGCTGAGGAAAACTGTGTGGACTCAGTGCCCCCAGTAATCCCTGTGCTGGTGTAATTTTATATCCAGGAGACACACACCTTCAAAGACCTTTAGGAAAGCCCAAGATCCTTCCTCCAGCTTGTTCAAGGCAGGAAATAAATACCTTCTTTACAAGGGCCATACTTCAAAACCCAGTTGAACGTGAATTCAGTCCCTTCCCTTCAAACAATGGCTTTTGGGTAACAGTAGTTTGTAATTCAATATTAGCCTATAATTGTTCATGTATGCTCCGATTCTCTAGAAATGGACCCATATTTTGTGGTAGAAAATGGCAAGTTTAAATTAATACAGTGCTGCTAGTTCACTGGAGAATAAATGATATTGAGAAAAAAGATGAAGGGAGTATCAGGTAACTTTGAGGTCTGGAGAGGAAACTCAAATACTAAGGCATCCATAAAGATCCTGATTGTTTGAAGGGTGTGTCCTGGAAAAAGGAAGTAGGCTATGCTGGCTATAGATTTCAGAAGAAAAGAAATTTGATTTTTGAACCATGAATAAAAGCGTGATGGGCCTTGGCACTGGTGGAGCACAGATTACGTCTGTTAGAAAATGTATACTTGGCAGGAAACTTTGCTGATCTGCTAAAATCCTCACCATGGCCTGCCCACCTCTCCAGCCCCATCCTGTAACTCTCTCCTTTGCTCACAAGGCTCTAGTAATACTTGTGGCTTTGGTGTTTTGTTCCCTAAGACATGGGTTTCTTCCCAGCTCCAGACTTCAGAACTTGCTGTTCTCTTTGCCTAGAAAGTTTTTGCTGGCCAAGGGGGTTTTGAGCTGATGCCTTCTTAGCATTCAGTGCTCTCCTCAAAGAGGTCATCTTTGACCGCCCAATTTGAGTAACTCCCCTTTCCCCAACTAATCACACAGGGTAACTCTCAAGCCTACCATCCCTTTTACTTGTCTTCATCACACCCATTTCTATTTGGAATTTTCATTTCTTTTCCCTTGTCTCCCCTCCTCAGACTGAAATGTCAGCTTCATGATCTATCTGGTTCAGTGCTGAATGCCTGAGATAGTAGGTGCTCAATAAATATTAATCGAATGAACAAATGGAAGAATCATCGAGAGTGCCTGACCCTGATAATTTGAGGAAGGGAGGAAGACACATAGATAAAGCCCTACCTGGATGGTCCTACGACAGCTGGACTGCCCTGTGTGGGGAGTTGGGGGCTCACCATAGAGCTGCAACTGGTGATGTACCCTCCTGGTGGAGCCCTCCTGTTGCTGGGCACCTGTGTGCCTTGTACCACCAGCTTTTGAGGGAGGGCTGCTCTCATTTGCCTTCCACAGATGGAGACATTGGGACACAGGAAAGTTAAGTCACAAGTCCAAAGCCATTAGCTAACAAGTGTTGAGTGAGGCCTCAAACCTGGGATTCCAGCTCCAGAGCCCAAGTTCCAGACTGGTGACTGCAATGTTGGGGTGCTGCCCAGAGGCATGCTGCAGAGAACAGGGAGGAAAGTTGGGAGTCTTCTTGGAACCTTATTTATTTGCTAAGATGCGGAGCAAATAATGGCCAGTATGTATGGAGTGTTTTGTATGTGCCAGTTGCTGTGCTTAGTGCTCTACATACATTAATTTGCTTGAGGCTCATCATCTCAGATAGGTCACAGGAGGATGGAACTTGGGACTGAAATGCGATGGCTACTCATTCACAGAAATAGAACTAAAAGGAAATGTGTGTGTGCATGTGTGTAAGGGGGAGTGTGCAGAGAGAACGTTAGCCATCTGTGACATCAGGTGACCCCTATGTAGCAAAGTGCAAACTTGAGAGGAAAGCACTGATGAGAGCAGTTATTGGTTGGAAATAAAAAAGGAAGCTACAAATGTGATTTTTTGATGGATTGTAGGATGTATTATAAAGAAAGAGTAGGGATGTTTGAGTGCTTTTCAGATACAAATTGCAAATTGATCAGAAAGGTGGTATGGGACTCTTACTCTCTAAACTTCTGCTAGTAGTCTGTTTTACTAAAAGCTGAACGTCTGATATATTTTTGACTGGCATTGGAGGTAATTAAATCTCTCAGAAGGCAGAGGAAACAGGAGGAAGAATTGCTATTCCTGTACTTCATATTGACCAATATGAATCATAAGTTGATGCAGAATGGACGGGAACATTGGGAAAATGACCATGTTACGTGGAGTTCACTTTATTGAGCAGAGAGGCTGGGCATTGACACAACACTAAACATTAAGGGAAATGATTTTAGTCCAGTTTGTTGCACTACAGGTAGGACCCATTGAAAGAGGTCAGGAAGAATTGTAAGCTCATAAAATTACAATGCAGACATGAAAATCTGAATTGTTCCCATAAAGAAGAAAAGGGAGAAGGCCTTTAAACATCCTTCACTAGGAAAAAGGCCCACATCTATTAAACTCAGATTTTAAAAACAGTGCATTAACAACCATAGAATATGGGTATATTGTATAGGATAATTAAGAGAGTATGAGTACATGTAATGGGTTGAATAGTGGCCTCTAAAGGATATGTCCAAGTCCTAACCTCCAGTACATCCTTCAAATGTGACCTTATTTAGAAATCGAGTCTTTGCAGATGTAATTAAGATAAAGATTTTGAGATGAGCTCATCTTGAATTTAGGATGGACCCCAAATCCAGTGACTGGTTCTCTTAAAGAAAAAAGAGAGGGAGATTTGACACAGAGACCCACAGAGGCCAAATGAAGATGGAGGCAGAAATCGGAATGATATGTTTATAAGTCAAGAAACGTCAAGGGTTGCTGGCGACCACCGGAAGCAAGGAGAGAGGCATGGAACAGATTCTCCCTCAGAGCCTCCAGAAGGAATCAATCTTGCTAACACCTTGATTTTGAACTTTTGGCCTCTGGAATAAATTTCTGTTATTTTAAGCCCCCACCCCACCCCAATTTGTGGTAATTTCTTACAGCAGCCACAGGAAGCTAATACAGTCCATTAAACCCCTTAGATTATTTTAACTAGACCATATTTTTTAGTGATTCTACTTCCCTTATTCATCATACCCTGGGAAAACCGAAGCCCTCTTTTCTTAAAGAGACATAATTTCAGAGCAAGATGTGGTATCCAAATGAAGTGGATGAAATGATCCTCAGGCACTACAGTTCTTTTTCATTTCTGAAGGTGCTCACAGTTCCCAGAGGGAGGAACAATCTTAGGTTAGTAGGGCTATCTGGAGATACGGGCAACCTTTTGCTACCCCCAGAGAAATCATGCTCAAGAAAAAAGAATCGTCTAACTGGAAACTGGTGAACTCCTTAACATGTTGAGACAGGGAGCCAGTGAAATGGAGTTTTCGCTTCTAATTGTGGAAGGTTTTTATAATTGAAGTTATCGATGGAAGAGGCAAGAACCGTGGATTTTTCACTGTCATTATTGTATCTGCACCTTTGTGGATTAATTTAAGTGGCTTTCGTAGCAAGGAGTGAGTCACAGTAATTATTGTCAAGCTTGGACAGGAACAATAAAAAACTCCATTTTCCAGGATGGTGAGGGTAGTCTTACTCAAAATTACTTTACAGGAAAAAGTTGACTTGATCATTTTCACTCTCCCAATCAGTGATGTGGTTTATTATAGTTTACAGGAGTTAGAGCATTTGCCCTTGAGATGAGAGTTAGAATCCCAATTGCCTGTTGAATCTGGGTAAGTGGTCTGAAAGAATGAGACAGGCTGGAGGTAAGACAGTAAGACAAGGCGCCATGTCTGTCCACTGAGTCAGGCGTCATATCATGGCTCTGTCTCACCCTCCACATCTTGTGGGCAGCCAGCTGGCAAAGGGCAGGCAGCTGGGGAGGAGGAGTGGCTAGCACAGTGCCAACAGTGAGTTTCCTTACAGTGTACCTAATTTACATAAGCATTTCTAGAGTTACTTTTTTCGTTGGCTTGCTGTGCAACTTACGGGCTAGACTGATGGAATCTGTCCCCGTACCCCCTGTCTGCGTAGTACGGAGGGATCTTTGGAATGAGGACGCCACAGTGGGGTTACTGTGATTCATGGTTCCACAGGGAATTCTGGTGAGGGTGCTGGACTCCAGGGGAATGGACTAGCTCCATTGATGACTTTGTGAATGTCTATGGCCGTTAGTCCCTTTCTGCCAATGTGTTTTACCTTCCAAACAGGCCAAATAATTGGGTATTATTATCCCCATTTTACAAATAAGGAAATCACAGATAAGAGGTTTTGCCATTTGCTAGTTGGGTGTTTTAGGAAAGAACCTGACCTCCTGGTGCTCCGTTTCCACCTGTATAGCATGGAGAACAACAGTGGACCTGCTGTGGAGGGCTGTGGTGGGGGTGACAGGAGTGAAGATGAGCACAGTGCCTGCCTTGCAGGAAGGACTCAACAAAGGTTTCTTCTCCTCCTCCTCTTCCTAATTATTAACATGCTCATCCTATTGTCATCCTTACCCTCATCATACTGGGACTGGACAATTATCTATACTCTTGCAACAAAATTTTGCTGAGTGTTGCATTATTTTGAAACAGGATCTTCCAAGGTTAAAAAAAAGTGGACAGTTAAAGAGTATCCTCAGTGATCCACCGTGCTTTGATCAGTATGCAAGAAATATATATTTTCTTTGTCCTCACTCTTAATTCTCATCTGTGGACAAAAGACAAGGGGTTATCTTTGGGCTCCCAAGGGTGAGAAAAAGACATTTGCTCATGGGATGACAGGGCAGAAGAGTAGATAGTTGTCTGGAATTGGAGAACAGCCTTTTATTCATCAATTCATCCATCCATCCATTCATCCATTCATCTCTTTATCCATCCATACATTTTTGGAGTTTCTGCCACATGCTGGCCAAAGGTGTGCAGCAGGAGATCAAAGCAAGATTGTTCCTGCCCTTATGGAGCTCATAATCTGCTGAACAAAAGAGGTAGAGAGACTTAGTTATGTAATTCCAATTTACTTATTTATTTATTTTTAAAGCAGACTTTTAAGTTAGAGGTGGAGATAATTGGAACAGGGCTGCGTTGGCTGAGGTGACTGCAGTGACAGAAAACACATTTTTCCTGTTTTCAATGCTGAGTTCTGACTCAGGAGCCGAAAAGTGGAACAGAATGCTAAGAAGGTCTCTCTTTGCTTTCTCTGAACTATTTGCTCAGCCAGATTGAAAGTTACCCAAAAAGGGATGTGCCTTTCAAGTAAGGAGTCATCAGTAGAGGCTCCTGGGTGGCTTAGAGGGCTCAGGCAGGATGGGGAAGCTGTAATGTACATAAAGCTGGAATTCCCAGGAGCTAAACATTTCGGGAGCTATAACTTTCTTCACAGCTTCCTGCAGGATGGGCCCCATGGTGATATCTGCCAGCTACGTGGGATGCCAGCTGGGGTTCTGTTTCACTTTGGTTTGTAACATTCCTCTTCTCTCCCCCCGCCTTTTTTCCCCAGATCCAGCAATTGTCAATGGGGTTTATTGGTCCGAATCCCTAAACAAAGTTTTTGTAGATAACTTTGATCGTGACCCGAGTCTCATATGGCAGTACTTTGGAAGTGCAAAGGGCTTTTTTAGGCAGTATCCAGGTGAGTATCCCTGCATTGAGAATTATGACTCAAGTTACTGATCCTGTGATATTTTCCTTTAGGGTTCAGGGTTAACAATTTTTTCCCTTCCCTTAGAAGAAAATGAAAGATTAAGTTCAAATCTATTAAATCTGTTGTCAGAGTACAGGACAGGAATGCAGTGTGGCATCTGCATACGTGTGCACACCCACGTTTGGATCTACGTGTGGTTTCAGCATCTTCCTCAATAGAGTTATTCATAGAGCCGCCACCTAAAGTGAGGAATTGCAGTGTGAGACGTATCATATTTCACCTTCTGGGCCAGAGATTGCTTTTATTACTACTACTACTATTGCTATTATTGTTCTTATTACCAGGGAAAGGAGCAGCCCATCATCGGCTGAGTTAAATTCTGACTGACAAATGTAAGAAATGGAAACGTTTGAGCTTAGGTTTCCCTACTCTGAAGCTGACTGCTCCTGGAGGGAGAGGTTGAAATGGCCAAAGCACTACTGACGTCAGTGCCACCAGGAGCACCCTCAAATGAACGTGTTTGTCAGAGTTTGTCCATCATGACTTTGGAACAAGTGTTCCTTCTAGGGTCTTCCCAGGCCTCTGCTTTACAACAGGAATTTAATCCTGGCTTGGTTTGAATTGTAATTTAAAAAGGAAGTTTTAATTTTGCTTACAAGTTGTGAAAACAGGACTTGAGGCTGCAATTGTGCCAACATCACAGCTGTAGAAATTAACAAGCTCAACCTAAAAGAGGGAAAAAAACTCCCTGCATAATCTTGGAGCAATTAAGTGGAGTCTTTTATGTTTTTATTAAGTAAGGCTAGGCACCTGATGTCTTCCCACTTTGAGGTACAGAGACTGCCAGCCTCTGCCTTCAGGAGTTGTTTGCCCTGCACTTAGCATCTGTCCCCTGAGACGTGTCTGCCGAGTGCCTGCTTTGCCAGATTATTCAACATTTCCCGCGAGCTGTGTTCAGCAGAGCATGCATGGTTCCTCCTGGAGCTCACAGAAATTTAAACAATAAGCATTCTATTAAAGATAACATTATAATAAATGGTGGTCTATTAAAGTTCCAGTGTCACCAAATTGCAATCTGCTTTGATACACTCAACGGAGAGTAAATTTAGTGCAGATGTTGTGAAAATAGAGCATGGTGGGGGGCTGATCCATCAGGGAAGCCACAAGGACATCTTACCACGTGGCATTTGGATGAAGGTGGAGCAAATAAGAAGAAACCACAGATCATCTGTTGTCTCCACCAGCAGGAAGTCTTCAAACTAAATTGAAAGTTTCAAACTTGAAATCTGATAATAGAGATGTATTAGTCATCTCGGACTGCCATAACAAAACACCACAGACTGGGTGGTTTACACAACAGACATTTACTTCTCATTGTTCTGGAGGCTGGGAAGACCAAGATCAAGGTGCTGGCAGATTTGGTTCTTGGTGAGACCCCTCTTTCTGGCTTGCAGATGGCTGCCTTCTTCCTGTGTCCTCACATGGGAGAGAGAGGAAGCTCTGGTGTTTCTTACTCTTTCTGGAAGGGCACTAATCCCATCATGGGTGTTCCACTCTCATGACCTCATCTAAACCTAATTGCCTCCCAAAGAAAATTACCTCTCAATACCAGAACATGGAGTTCTTCAACCTATGAATGTTGGTGGGACACGAACATTCAGTCAGTAACAAAAGAAAATCCTCATAAAGGGTTTCTCTAATTGGAGAGATTAATTTATATACAAGATTTTTATCAGTCAGAATCAGAATAGTTGACTCAGAAATGCTTACAGTTCTTTTATGATATTGGTGGCAGAATTTTGACTTTGTAAAATTTCTGCATATTTTCTTTGTGAATAAAGACATAGGTCACAGTCCTCCAAAGGGCTTCACTGCCCTGATACATGTCAGTGCTCACTCAATGCTTGGTTCTGAACAGAGAGTACACCTCTTGTTTCTTGGACATAAAATGATTGTTAGATGAGGAATCCATGGGCTTTTTTTGCTAGGATTTTTTTTTTTCTTTTTAGGATGCTTCTTTTCATGTTTAGAGTGGTACAATAGTATGAATCAGTGGTAAGTGTAAATGTCGTAAGCAGGAGGGACGTTCCTTCATTCTTACATAAGTGTGTCCTGAGTTCTTGCTTTGTTCCAAGCCCTGTGTGAGGCCCTGAGGATAAAATGGTGAGCTAAGCAGAAAAGGTCACTGCCCTCGCGAAGCTCCCTCTTGTGGGGAAGTGCATTCATTAGAGATTTTGGTTGCCAGTGGCAGAAACCCAGTTCCAACCAGCGCCATCAGGGAACACATTCATTGAATCACCTGACTTTCAGATGATGCTGAGTTAGGTTCTGCTCTGTTGTCCCTACTCTTCATTTTCATGTGCCAAGAAGATTATGAAGACATATGTTGCCTTAGATGAAATTAATTTCCCTCCAATATTAGTTTATAATGCCTTTGGGAGAGAAACAATAGTATATAGGAATATTGCACAGTATTTTACATTTAATCAGATTTGAGCATTTGAGTCTGCAGTAGAGATTTTGACATTATTTTCAGTTTCACCTGTGGGTATGCTGAATGTTCTAGGGACCTTGTCCTATGAAAGCTGAGGAAGGCAGGCTAGGCATCACTGATGCTGGTCATGAAGTCTGGAGTGCTGCCGAGAGAAGGCTGAATGAATGGCAGTGAAAGCTGCTGCTGAACTGCACTGTTCCTTTTATCTTGAGATTCATGCCCCAGCCAGCCTGGGTGGGATCCCACGAGGCATTTGACACTTCCAGAAATGATATGGCTCCTGAGGGTACTCCTTGGTTAAGTGACAGTTCCTTAGATCTCAGAGATTTAAGATGGACCAACTATTATTTCTCTGGGATTTGATTACTTGAACATTTTCAAAATATCTGTGTGTACAAAAAATTACATACTAAAATGCTGAAATGTCCTAGGAGAGATAGTACCATCTGGGACAGGGTTTTTCCTGAAGGTTGTCTCCTAAATCATTTTGTTGTGAGATTCTTGGGAAAGGAAGGGCTCAATGGTCAGATTAGTTTGGTAAATGCTGCCTCTTGCTGCCCCAGCAGCAGAGGTTCAAAATGAACATAAGCAGATTAAAGGCCCTCAGATGTTCCTCCCATGGCATGGAAACCAGTTTTACTTTTATACACTTAACTCAAACTAACGTACAGTAAATTCTCATGGAACCTCCTTATACTGCCTGTGTAGGGAAGAGAATGGTGGCATGGAATTTGGGAGATCAAGTCCCAGTCCTAACTAGAAATCTCAGGAAAATCTGTTGAACTTTGAGAGCCTTGGAGTCCCTGCTATGAAATGAAGATTTGGGCCCAAAGGTTAGGTGTGGGTGAGATGATCCTCCAGGGCCCATACAGCCCTGTCTTTGAGTCAGAGTGTGACCTTTATTGTCATATCCAGGGCAGCTGTGCCTAGAACTGTGTTGAGGTACTGTCTTCATCCCCTTAGTGTGTACCTCCTGTCCTGACCAGGAAGGGTGTGGGCCTCCTGGTTCCTGCTGTCACCCAGGCTCTTTCCTTGCTATAGACATCCTCTCTGCACAGCCACACCAGCCTTCCTTCAGCTCCTTGAACTTGACATGCTCTTCTCATACCTTGGCAGACATGGTTCTCTGTGCCCGGGGGTAATCTTCTTTACCCTGTGGCCACCCCTCACTTTTGTTTTACAAGTCCTACACATTTTACGTGTAGTGGGTTGAATAGCGTCCCTCCAAATTCATGTCCACCTGGAGCCTCAGATGTGACCTTTCATGGAAATAGATCTAATATAGCTGGGATGTGATCATACTGGATTAGGATTAAATCCAATGTAACTGGTGTCCTTATGAGAAGGGAGGACAACAGACACAGAGGGAAGACAGCCACGTGAAGACAGAGTAAGAAATTGGAAAGATGAGCTACAAGTCAAGGAACACCAAGCATTGCTGGGAGCCACCAGAAGCTAAGAAGAGGCAAGGAAGGATTCTTTCCCTAGAGCCTTTTTGAAAAGCACCAAGTTTCTTGGTGCAATGCATGCGTGGAGTTACAAGCCCATTTGCAGGGAAAGGACCTCAATCCAAAAGGAGAGCATTGAGTGTCATTAATTCCTTCTTCCTAGGCCCTGGCCTAAATGCTAGGACAGTAAAACAGAATTGCATGTTTTCTCCCCGAGTGGAGCACATGGTGATAAGGCTGTGATGGAGGAAGGGTGGCAGAGTAGGGGTGAGGTGGAGGATGATCAGATATGGTTGTGGTCTAAAAACACTGGCCACAATTCAACTCAAAGAATGTCCACTGAATGTCTACCATGCGTCAACACATTAAAAAAAATTCTCTTTATTTGGACTCAAACCAGTTCTTTGTGGAATTACACATTGGAACATTACCTAGCCTCACTATATATATAATTTCATTATGTGTGAAGACTGTCATCCTAGCTGTACTTGGCTTTATACAAATGTAGTATGTCAGATGTTTTTAAAATAAATTACATTCTTCTCCTTTAGTGTACAATATATTATGTCACTTTTATTTTATCTTCACTACCTAATAACCTTCAATTGGCAATGGCTTCTCATACTTCTGTTTTCCAATTTGTTACAGAGAACCTTTAAATTAGGTCCATTTGCACGTGGGAAATGTAGGTACAAGGAGGACAAAACAAAATGACTCTGGTTTACAAGCTGCCATCTCATGATTATCTCTGGAATAATTTAGTGATGTTATCTTAAGCATGTGCCTATTATTAGTCCAGTGTGGTCCAGAAAACTGACCCTTATTAATTGGAAAGGAGAATCTCAATGCTACAATCAAAGTCAGGATTTTCTCCTGTGAAAATAATTTTTCTGTTTTATTTTCTTAACTCCAAAATCTGTGTTTCTAATCCTCCATCCCTGAGCAGTACTGATGGTTGAAAACAATGATTTTCTATCTTATTTTTAGGCAGCAAACCCTTTTCTTTTTAAATGAAAGTTTATTCATAAAGATTAAGTTGTAAATAGAGCATGTGAACCTTGGACATATCCTGACCAGTCTGCAAGCCATGAGACTAAGGATGTTGGATCCCATTTTACGTAAGGAGAAAACCCCCCAGGCTTCAAAGACTGAAAATCAAATTTTATTATGCAGTTTAGTTAGGGCCATTTTATTTCATTTCAGTGTAGAAGGCCAAGACAAAACAGAACTGAAAAGAGAACAGACTTGTGTATATTCTGAGATGGAAACATATTGAATGCTTTCTACCCCCCGTGCCCTAGACATTACCTATCTGGGTCCAGGGACGGGGCCTGACTCTGCCCAGAGATCCATGAATGATGCAGCCAGGTCCAGCAACTTGAAGGACAGTGAGAAATGACCTTGGCTAAGTTTATCATTAGCCATGGGAAGGGGCTGGAGTCATGTCCTTTCTTGATGGACAGTGGGTTACTAAAGATGTCACCACTCTCTAGCAGATCTTGGAGTGCCTGAGCTAAGGCCGTGTTTGCTATGGCGTTCCAGCCCTAAAGCACCTTCCCAGAGTTGGTGATGGAACATGTGATGAGCTCCAGGGTTGGTGTTTGCATGTGATTTTTCACCCTGTTCATTCAATCAGCAAAGCAGAGCAGCCTTGAAATGCTGTGAATAAATATTTGAAGTTTCTGGGTTTCTTATAACTCCATTTTTCTTCTAGGGATTAAATGGGAACCAGATGAGAATGGAGTCATTGCCTTTGACTGCAGGAACCGAAAATGGTAGGAAACGGTCAAACCTCTTAGTTATTTTTTAAAAGAGAAAACTTGCAGAGAGATTCAGGATTCATTTTTACTTAATTTTCCTCTGATCTAGGTACATCCAGGCAGCGACTTCTCCGAAAGACGTGGTCATTTTAGTGGATGTCAGTGGCAGCATGAAAGGGCTCCGTCTGACCATCGCAAAGCAAACAGTCTCATCTATTTTGGATACGCTGGGGGATGACGACTTCTTCAACATAATTGCCGTAATTGCAGCTGTTTTGTGCTTTCTTTGCACTTTGAGTTCATGTGATCTTTTATCAGCAAGCAGTTAACATTCTTATTGCTTTTGTGTACATAGCATTAGATGCCCTAGGATGAGGTCTCATTAGTCCCACGTGAGTTCACTGAATCGGTGGTATTGGAGGGGTTTCGGGGACTGGGAAAGCAGTTGAGCACATTTTTTCTCACCTAGCACTCAGGCACTATTATCTGGAAGAGTAGCACCAGATTTAGGTTTCCTGGAGAACTAACCCTTTCAGAACCTTGGGGAATTAGACCTAGTGAGATTTTCCTTAAACTACTAGATTTTCTCATGTGGAAATTAATTTTAAGCTAGGTTAGTCTGATGACAATAATAATAATAGTAATCATGATGGTAAGACAACGAAAATGTAGAGAGCAGTTTAAGGCTCATAGAGTACTTTATCTCAGCTTCAGAAACAAAAGTGGCATTTATTAAGTGCCTACTGTGTGCTATTTGCTTACTTTTCATATTGGTATTATCTTCATTCCTCACAGCAGCTCTAGCATGTAAGGGGTGGTTTTGGCATTTTCTCAAGTGAGGTTGCCGGGATTGAGAGTGTCAGTAACTTGCAGAGGTCACAGAGCTGGGAAACGGGAGATCTGGGAACCAAGCCCGGGCATGAACACACTGCCTGGGCAGGAACACTAATTCAGGAGTCCATCTCCAGTTCTTTTTCCTCTTCTCCCCCGTTCTCTGGTATGAGTTTCATCATGTTCCTTATTTCCCTCCCACTCTTTTCCAAAGATGATAGCCACAATGAGCCTGGTTGTTTTCCTTGAATACTTAGCTGGGTGCTCCTGTGTGATGGTCACCTGTGCTTTTCCACATCACCTCTATCTGGGACACGGAGTGGCTGCAACAGGCAGTGGAGGCAGTGTGGTGAGAAGACAGAGCTTGGCTTCAGGGATGGGACTTAGTTTTGAATTCTAATTTGGCCACATACAATGCCGCATCTTGGGATGAACCACTTGAGTCTGCCTCAGCCTGCAGCTGTGATGCAGGTGCAGTCACATCGCTCCCAGGGTCCCTGCCAGGATAACCCAAGCTGGTACACAGGAGGCCAGTGTTAGGGTATGAAAGAAGGGCTGCTATTTGAAGAATGAGTGGCATGGACATGCTCCAAGAATGCTGTTCCTGTGTCTGCATGGCTTCTCCGGGCCCCTGAGCAGAGTGTGTCATCATGGAACCCTATTTCTGGGCAGCCTTCTGCATGGGCATAACATCCACTTTTTTTTTTTTTTTTTTAATAACATCCACTTTTATTCACTGGGCAGAGGTCATGGGTATTGAAGTGACACTGGGCTTGCAGAGGGGATTGCTTGATTAGTGTCCTGCCAGCTTCTGATGAGACTTGGAGCAAAAAGGCACAACAGCAGGGCACCATGATTTAATAGCTTCAGATTTTAAAAAACCCTAAAGAAGAAAAGGAAGAGAATAATAAATTCCATGGGAACAGAGGTTGGTCTTGTTTATTCACTGAACTATCCCCAGTGCTTAGGACAGTACCTGGCAAATAGTAATTTAAATCCTTGTTGAATGAGTTATACCAGCAGCTGCTTTCCATGGAGCATCACTGCCAAGTGTCCCAGTGTAGATGATCTCATTGGATCTTCACCCGAGCTCTGTACCACATAGCCTGGAGACAGAGGCACCAGGAGGTAGCAGCTACTGCCTTTAGGTCACACACTCAGAAAAAGTGGCACAGTGAGGACTCAGAAACTGTCCAGGTTCCCCTTGTCCTGTTTCCTGAGCAGAAGTGAAGAAAATGTAGTTGAACCACTCAGCCATCTTACTGTGAAACTGTATGGCCTCAGGCATAGCTTTTTTTTTTTTTTTTACAACTTTATTGGAGTATAATTGCTTCACAATGGTGTGTTAGTTTCTGCTTTATAACAAAGTGAATCAGCTATACATATACATCTGTTCCCATATCCCTTCCCTCTTCCGTCTCCCTTCCTCCCACCCTCTGTATCCCACCCCTCCAGGCAGTCACAAAGCACCCATCTGATCTCCCTGTGCTATGCAGCTGCTTCCCACTAGCTATCTACCTTACGTTTGGTAGTGTATATATGTCCATGCCTCTCTCTTGCTTTTTCCATAGCTCTTTGAAGGAGATTTTTCAGACAGAGCTTTGGGTTTCCAAATCAAGAAAAGTTACTTTAGTTACCAGGTTCATTGTGAATATGCGAACGTGGGCTGATCCCCACACATCCTGAAGCATTTACAGATAAGAAGCAGCTAATTTGGGACTATCTTTCTTTTTAATCTTTAATTACTCATTACAGAAGTATCAGAAATTTGCATAATAAGAAGAGCTAGCTAATTACATTGTGAATCCTTTATCAGTCAGGATTTATTGTTCTGTTAACAAAACCAATCAATTGAAATAATCTCTGTAAATTCATTAAGATATACAAACAGTGTCAACTCAATAATGAAGAAAGGGTGATTAAGATAATTAAAAGTAGACATGCCAGTTATTATAGAACAGTTAAGGAAAAAAAAATGTCTTTTTTACCCCAAATTGGCCCCTTATATAAAGAAACCCATTAGAGAGCCCATTAACCCTCACTGTACATCTGTTTGTTAGTTTTCAACATAAATGATCAGCTTCAAGACTGTTTACATAATTATTTTGACAACTAGAAAGATACTCTGAACTTTTTCATTTGAAGCCTCTATAGTAAAATCATGAACTCTATTCCCTTAATGGGATCGAATGTGTTTGAATTTATATTAAAAGCCTGAGGTCATAAAAGGAACCACTAATTAGCAGTAACTCTAATGTACTGATTGCTTTTAATATAGGCAACATATGTAAAAATTTTAAACAACTCAGAAATGTTCCCATTCCCTTTCCATTTGGCACATATTCTTCCAAATTTTTCTGTATATATATGAACACATATTTTTCCCACAAAAATAGAATCCTGTTTTACAGAATATTCAGCAACTGGCTTCTATACTTGTATTGTATCAAGTGTACTGAAGAACAGAGCATTCCATCCTCTATAGTTGGCATTAATTTTTTTAACCAGTCCCCCTTTGCTGGACACTATGCTGTTACTAATCTCTTTTCTACTCAAGAGTGCTACAGTGAATGGACTCATACATATATTTTTGCCGGATTGGGTGTGCTTCTGTTGAATAAACTCTAGAAGTGAAATTGTTGCACCAAAGGAGGGTCTGCACAGAGTTAGGTATTATCAGAATGTCCACTAAGCAGGGTATAATATTTGCATACTTAGAAGCTGTATTAGTCAGCTCCATCTGCCATAACTAAATACCACAGACTGGGTGGCTTAAGCAACAGAAATTTATTTTATCCCAGTTCTAGAGGCTGGAAAGTCCAAAGTCAAGGTCTGGCAGGACTTGGTTTCTGGTGAGAATTCTCTTCCTTGCTTGCACATAGCCACATTCTTGCTGTCTGCTCACGTGGCCTTTTCTCCCTGTGCTTATGCAGAAAGAAAGAGAAAGAGAGCAAGCTCTCTCATGTCTCCTCTTATTAGGGTTCAATCCCATCACGAGAGCCCTACCTTCATGACCTCATCTAACTGTAAGTACCTCCCAAAGGCCCCATCTCCAAATACCACCACACTGGGGGTTAAGGGCTTCAACATATGAATTAAGGGGAGGACACAAACATTCAATCCATAACAACAATATTTTGAGGGTCCTAAATAGTAGATTTGTAATTGACAAGTCTTTATTTGCATTCCCTTGAATTGTCTCTTCCAACCCTAAGTGTGTTTCACCAGTTTTGCCTTGCCAAATTGTGGTGGTGGTTTTTTCCTCCATCTCCTTTTCCTATTTCCACAGTGGCAAAATTGCTCTAGTAATATGATGTACATTTTACCTCCATCTGTCTAAAATGGTCACTTGCCCCCATCTAGAGGGAGACCCCACTGCAGGCTCTTGTAAGTGCAGGGGGCTGGGATATTTGAAACTCCATTCAGAATGCCCTGCAAATCTGTTTGAATGCATTGTTCTAGTTGGCTGGATTCCATTTACGGGAGAGGACATTATCATTTCACCCTTCATTACACTGTCAGTTTTCTCTTGCTTGCTGGGTAGATGTTTGAGGAGACATTTCAGTGTTTTAGAGAGAAAGTAAAAAATACAATCTTTATTTTTAATGCTGGAAGCTCTTGTACATTGTAGGTTTTTTGTTTGTACAAATCTAATTCATCATTGCCATTTGCTTTTCAGTGCCATAATGGGGAAGGGAGGAAATGAATTTAAATGGTGGAAAAGACTTTCCTTGCCCATTCTAGCCAATTTTCCATGTTTATATTAACTTCATTGCTAAGTGCATCTTATAGAGTATTCTGAAAAGTGTCCAATCCAGATCTTTCCAGAGAATAAACATGAAAAGATAATGTTAAAACTTGTTTTAGTTTTCCTGAGGAGGATATTGCAAAATCAATCTAAGACCAATGAACTAAATGATTGAATTATGAAAGAATAGTTGAAATATGAGAGTGATTTTGTGCAGTTGAAGTTAAAATTTAAGATCAGACCACTGGTGCATGAAGAGAGATGTCTCTGACAAGAGAAAAGCCATATTTTTCTGATTCACTTTGAAGTCTAACTCCAAGCCATGCATTAAATTAACAATATTATCATAAAAATGAGGGTGCTAATTCTGTTCCATGCTGAAGTTAGAAAAATGATTTTACAGAAGCCTAAGCCATGCATTAAATGAACACAGTATTAACTGGGCTGATATTATTAAATCAATTTAAATGCCTCCTGTAGCCCGTGTTTGTGCAGAGTTGAATAGAGAAGAGCATCATTTGTTAGTTCAACCCAGAACTTTCTGGTGCCCTGGTTTTAATTTGCAGAATTTTCTTTAGAACCGTTTCTCCAGTGCTTTGCCTGCTGTGGATTTGCTTTTTAAAGTAATCGATTCCGTATTAAAAGTATGAGGATGGTATTTTCTTTCGGTGCTCATTTTTTCTGTACTGCTAATTACGTCCAGTCGTGTTTCACATTACACAAGAAGCTTTTGTAATGCAAAAGATCCCTGGGATGCCTTGTGTTGGTGAAAATATTGTGGATTCATCTGCTTCATTACATAAACTCTACACATTTTCATTCTAAAGGTTATTTAATCAGAAGTGCACCAATAAAACCATAAAAATATTTAATGGAGTTCCAGCAATTCTACATCAGATTCTTGCATTGTATGAGCATGCCAGTATTTTAATTCTATATATATATGTGTGTATATGCATATATATATATATATATATATATATTTTTTTTTTTTTGTGGAACTTAGGCTTCTCTAAAACGTTTATTACCTGTTTTTCAAAGAAGCTGGAGATTCTTATCATATTAGTTTATTTATTTTTTTGTCTTTGTGTCAATATTTTTTTTCTTCTCTTGGCTTTGTTTCTAATCTTTTCCATCAGTGATCTTCAGTTTTGCCTTTCATTTCTTTGTTCTGGTTATTTATTTATTCAACAAATACTGTTTAGTGCTAAGAGTTAAGTACTGAGGCTGCTTTTGCAGATAAGGAAGACAGGTTGTCTTCCTGCATGGACTTTGAGGTTTTGTGTGTAAGTGTGTGCTTTGGATGTGGATGCAACCAGGAAGCAGGTGCTCACAGTTGTATGGACAGAGCAGTCTCAGAGAGGGTTGGGTCGGGGCGGGGAGGCTGAGAGAGCACAAAGCTGGAACATGCAGCCAATGGGGGGCTCAGTGATGGCTGCTTGGAAGAAGCGATGACGAAGTGAACACTTTAAGATAGGTAGGCATTAGCCAGGCATATGCAATGAGCTAGGGCAGGAGAAAGGAGAATAACAATTGAGGAGGAAAGTGCTATTTTCAGGTTGTAGTAAGTTCTCTCCCACCCTCAGGAAGTACAGGCCTGGCTGGCTTGACCGAAAGGAGTTCAGTGACTGGACATAGTGGAGTGGGGATGAATGTGGGAGGCAGAGAGAGTGGGTAGGTGGGGGTGATAGGGAAAAGAATAGTACTGGATTGAGAGGGGCGGTCCAGATCAAGCAAGTCTGGTCAGCCACGTAGAGGAACTGGTACATCCCCTGAAGGCAGCGGAAGACATGGAAGGAGACTCTGCTGCAGGGTGACGTGTCCACATGTTCCCTAAAGTCTCTCCCTTCTTCATGAGGTCTTTTCTCATTATCGTTAAAGGCAACTGTTGATCTTCTTTTGTTAGGCCTGAAAGCTGCATTGTTTTCAATAATCATGTCCAGCTTCCAACGTTAAGCAGGGTTCAGAATCCCCAGTATCATCCAGAGCCCAGTCAGCTGTCCTTTGCTCTCCAGTCTCTGGGCTGAGATTTACATGAACCAACATGTGACACTGTTCTACACCAATGCCGAAGCTTGCATGAATCTTGGTGGATGAGCCCAGCCCATTTGTTCTTTGTTTTTAGATTCTTCTCCCAAAAGTTCTGGCCGTTCATTGAATGAAACTTGGCTTTCCTCTTTTAGATCATCATTAAAATTCCCATTGAGGATTTTGCTGTGTCTTTAAAATGCGAGATGTTGGGAGTACTTCCAGAGATTGGGCAAAAGGAAAGAAAAGGCAGATGGTGATGTATTCCTTGCTGTCGGAGCCTAGAGTTTGGTGGTTGGCCTGAATAGCATGGGTTTCTCTTGAGGCTTTTTTTTTTTTTTTTTTGGATGGACCATGGCAACATTACAAATAAGCACTTTTTTTATCATGAAAAGGAAAAGCAAACATTATTGAGCACATTCTTTTACTAATAAAAGTAAGAAAAAGTGGTCCATGATCACTCCACAGTGATGATCACATGCAAATTTAGCCAGTGTTTGATATCCCTGGCACATGGTAGGTGCTTAGTTAATATTCAGGGAACAAACGAACAAAGGGTTTCATGGCAGATACCTTCCCGGCTGGTATTTGGCAGTAGGCTGGCAGCTCTGTCTTAGCTCCCTGTCTGCCAAAGACCCAGGTTATTGGGAGGGTTCAGAGTGTGGCCTGGGGTGGGGCAGTGTACAGCCACACAATGTGGTGGTTTCTGTCTCAGGTATTTAGAGAGTCACATGTGCCTACTGAAGCAGCCCTTCTCTCCAACGAATGCAGAGTCTGTGCTCTCTGCAGAGGTCAGGGGTACGTGAGCCCTGTTCCCAAGAGTAAGTCATGGCCATTGCCCCAACACCCCTTCCTACTTAGCAAGTACCAGCTGTCTTTCTGTGTAGCGCACAGCACACTCAAATAAATATTTTCTTTCTTTCTTGTGCTCGTACACCCAGACACTTTCTTACACGCGGCTTCTCTGTTGACTCTTTATTGAACCATCTCATTTCATCCTCACGGTGAGTTTGTTAGGAAGATGCAGTTACAATCCCCATCCCCCCGATACGAACACTGACACCCAAAGAGTGGAAATGCTTTGGCCAAGGTCACACAGCTAGTGTGTGTCCGAGCCCAGATTTGAGCCCACCATGTTTGCCACAGTTGCTTTAGCTCTACTGCTCTACACTTGTGTGAATCAGTGGAGAAGAGCCAACCAGCCAGGAGAAAGGGAGAAGGAAACTGACAGTGACTGAGGCCCTGAGTCTGTGTGGTAGATTTTAAGTTCTTTAAAGGGTGAAAGTCCTTTGCCCATCTCCTCACCACATGTTTAGTGGGCTGGCTAGACTTGGTAGTGGGAGGGAGCAAAAGCAAATGGCAGAAGAACATTGCATCTGGCTAATGATGATGTGCATTGCATCTTTTTCTATTAGACCATTGATATCTGATTGTTTAAGTAGGGATGAAGGAGAGCTGAAGGAGGCCATTGTATCTTAGGACTGGAGGTGACCAGGTCTTCAGTTGTAAATTGATTTGGCCATCTCACATTGTTTCACAAAGTGGAAATCTGGGGGCCATCCATTAAAATGCAGAAGTGGAAAGGTTTCCAAAAGGAGAACTGCTGGGAGCCTGGGAGCAGTTCTACATGCAGGGCACCCTTGGTGTCCCCCTCTAGAGGAGTGCTGGGTAGCGTGGTGAGCATACACAGCCCATGGGCCTCTTCGGCACAGCTGCTTGGTGTGCACCATTCCCTCACACAGACGGCTGAGCCCCGTTCCCTTTGGTGATACAGTCCAGATTGCTCAGCATAGTTTTGTCCTGATGCAGTCAAGGGAAATTAGTTAACTGCAAGCTTGGATGATGCCACTAACAAGCTGGCGGGGGTTCAGAAGAGCAGATTCCTCCACTGTGGCCAGGGCTTGCACAGTGACGGCGAGCATGGTTTTGATTACTGCACATGTTCCTCCCTGATGAGGGCAAGAACTTCTTGGTCTTCTTTACTTGTAAGCCCCTCTCTGGCCCCCCACATATACAGGCCTTTACATAACAAAGCAGTTACAGGTATTTTGCCTCATTGGATCCTCACAGGGGCCCGTGGAGGGTAAACAGAAGATGAATTAGTACCTTATGCATAAGATCTGGGATCACAGAGGTTTAGTGACTTCCCCAAGGCCACACACTGAGTGTATGGCAGAGGCAGGACTTGGACCCAAGTGTCCTGACTCCTACCTCAGAGTATAGAACCCCAGGAATCAACATTGTGAATGTGTATCAGGTAGAATGTAGATAAAGTTTTAAAATTTACCTGGAAAATGGAGTTGGAAAGTTTTGGGCTGCAAGTTACAGAACAATTGAATAAAAGTTGCTTCAGTCTATAGGTGTTTCATAATCTCATGGAAGAAGCCTCAAGGAGGGCAGCTGCAGTTTGGTACAGTGGTTCAACAGTGTCAGCAAGGACCCACATTGGCTCTATCTTCCTGCTCTGTCTTCCTTGAGCCTCCATTCTTAACCCTGTCCACCTTTGCAACCTCATGGTTGCAAAATGGCTGCTGTAGCTCCACAATAGCATCTCAAGAGGGAAGGAAGGCAGTGGATGTAGAAGAGTTTTCCTTTAATGGCAAGAAAAAAAATTTCATTGAAACTGCCCAGAAAACTACCCCTTATGTTTCATTGGCTGGGAATGGATTACTTGACCACCCCCAGCTGCAAGACATGCTGTGAAAGCCTGTATCCAACAGAGGGGGGCCAAATAGCTGTGATTGCCTAAGACTGATTATGCTTCAAGAATGAAAGGAATTAAGCTTTAGGAATGGGCGTATTATCACCCTGAACCAAATCAGTCAGTGAGGGAGGTGGAGGAGAGGAAAAATGGCTGGGGTTTTTTTTGTTTTTTTTTCCCCAGCAACTTCCAGTGTCAGTTTTATATGCACTGAGAGTTTTGTTTATTTTATTTTGGCCACACTGTGAGGCTTGCAGGATCTTAGTTCCCCAACCAGGGTTTGAACCCGGGCCCTCAGCAGTGAAAATGTGGCGTCCTAACCACTGGACTGCCAGGGAATTCCCTGGACTGAGAATTTTGGAGAAGCATTTCTTCAGGTTAGACTGTGCAGTTGCTTCCTGGATCCTGAGATGACTTTCCATTTGTCAACAGCTGACTTCAGAATTGCATAAATCTGTTATTTCCTCCATGCCTCATCTCAGCTCTAAGTCCACTGAGCTATAATTTTTCTGATGGTTTTATGTGACTAAAAACAAAGATTAAAGAGGGAGCAAAAGTCAGATTGATAGGAAACATAGGCTTAGGGGCCAGAGAGGAGAAATTGGGGGCTCTGAGGTCCTGGGGTCAGTGGTTGGAAGGTCAAACTGCTTGGGTTTGAATCTGGACTCCACCCTATGTACTCCTCAGTGACTTTGGGCAAGTTGATCATCCTTACTCGGCCTCTGTTTTCCCATCTGTAAAGGGGGAGGGATTGGAAGTACTTACTACCTGAGGCTGAGGTATCCTGTGAATGAAGTCTATCTAGCCTGTGTCTAGATAAAGGAAATGCTCACTAACAGTTAGTTGCAAATATTAGTGTTATCACTACCCATACTTGCTATTAAGCATCTTGGTAGGTGAAACCTGATACATCTTAGTCACTGTTGCAGCAGCTGCCAGTCTGGTCCTCTGCAGTCTGTCCCTGCAGTGTGTCCAGAGTAGTTGTCCCAAGTTGATCTCTTTATTTCACCCACTCCCCTGCCCACAGCCTATGGTTCTCACTGCCTGTAGGCTTAAAGCCCAAACTTCTTAGCCAGACTTTGCTCACAGGCTGGCCCTGTGAGAGATGGTTTTGGTCCCTTCCCTCTGGAGCTCTAGGCTGGGCCTTTGGTCCCTAAAGTGGAAATGCCATGATACTCTCATTGAACAAATTGCTCCCCAGTACGTACTCTGGGTCCAGCCCTGTGCTTGTCAGAGGGAATACACTGAGGAACCAGACATAGACCCTACTGATGTGGTCCCACATTGTGATGAAGGATCCAGACACCAGGCAATTAAAATTTTGGAATAGATAGGAGTGGAGCCTCTCTTGCCACAGAGGCAGATTCCCAGAGGAGGCAGGAGTGAGGTGGCCCGGAGGATGAACAGGCATCAGCTGGAGATACCAAAGGAGGGCTTCAGGCAGAAGGCCCAGTTGTGAAAGGCCTGAAGGAAAAGATGGGTCATCTCAGAGGACAGAAAGGGAATTAGGGCTGGCTGGTGCCGAGTTTATGAGGAGGGCTAATGAGTGAAGATGCTAGAAAGGTCAACAGGGCCAAGTGGCCAGAGCCCTGGCAAGCCCTGGGAAGGTTCCTCTGCAGAGCAGTGGGAAGCTCTGAATGACATTGACAAGAGGGGGCATGATTAGATTTGTGTTTGGGAGTGTCCCAATCTAGCAACAGTGCAGAGAACCATGCTTGATGAGAGAAATTAAAATAAGACCACTCAAAATTTCTCTTCCTAGCTGTGAGCTTTGGACAAAAACATGCTTTCATAATCTGGGTATTCTGGAATCAAAAATGATGGGAAAGGTCTTCCCTGGTGGCGCAGTGGTTGAGAGTCCGCCTGCCAATGCAGGGGACACGGGTTCGTGCCCCGGTCCAGGAAGATCCCACATGCTGCGGAGCGGCTGGGCCCGTGAACCATGGCCGCTGAGCCTGCGCGTCCGGAGCCTGTGCTCTTCAACAAGAGAGGCCACAACAGTGAGAGACCCACATATCACACACACACAAAAAAATGATGGGAAGGCTGGCATTGGCCTGTGTGGACAGTGGTGTCACTGGGCATGTGCAGTGCTCTGACCAACACCTGCAAAGGCTCTTATAGGGGAACTTCCAGGCCTCTCCTTTCCAACATTCTGTACTCACTCATATGTGACCCACACATGGGTTCCTTAGCTCTATGAAACCAAAGGCAGAGCTGGAGCCCTATCCGCCCAAGTTTGGAGTGCTCTTTATTTATTTTGCCTCACCATGCGGCTTGTGGGATCTTAGTTCCCTGAGCTGGGATCGAACCTGTGCTCCCTGCAGTGGAAGCAGAGTTCTAACCACTGGACCACCAGGAAATTCTGTGGAATGCTCTTTAGATCTCAGCTGGACCATGCACTGTTAGCCATGCCCCGGGAGCCCCTCTGTTTGGAGTTACCCCTGAAGGATTATCAGTTAACTGTGTACACCCTGAACACTGCCATCTGCCAATATGTGCTCTACAAGTTTCCCCCTCAAACAAGAAATGAATAAAGTATGTCTTTGCACTTAAGCACAATTTTTTCGTAGGGGCACCGATTGAGAAAGTCACCTTATGTAAATGAATTGAGCCTGTGATCATGCTGCTTTTTTGTTTGTGTGTGTGTGTGTGTATCCTTAAATTATTGTGTACCCTTCAAAGGCTTAATTAAGTGTTTCCTCTTGGCTGTTTTTACCTTTGCAGTATAACGAGGAGCTTCACTACGTGGAACCTTGCCTGAATGGAACGTTGGTGCAAGCTGACAGGACAAACAAGGAGGTAGGGCCTGCCGCTGGGCGGGTGCATCAGGGGTCATGGCACACCCATCTCCCTCACAGTGATCAATTACAGTAATTCTGTCCTAGTATTTAGAAACTCACGAAATGTACTGCCCTTTCATTTAGGGCCTTGGAACCCCAGTGTGTAGAACATTTATGAAGAGGCTCAAATAAAATCATGAAAGTAAAATACTTATATTGAGTTCAGATGCTCGCTAGTTCTGAAACAATCACATTGATTTTCTTTTTCTTTTGCTCTAAGCACATCCTGTTTTGTGCTTTTCACCCATATTGACACCATTGAAAGAATATGGCTCTTGCTGAAATTTCAAAGAAAATTGAACCCACTTGTTATATCTCTTCTTGCACTTAATAAAATTAATTAAGTAACTGTTGGGGTAGATATTGGGGTAACTTGACGCCTGGATTAGAAGGTAAGCTTTACAAGGATAGGGACAATGTCACTCTCTGCTGTATCCTTAATGCTCTGAGCATTGCCTGCTTCATAAATATATTGCCTAGAACAAAAGAAAGATATGTTAATGGAGGAACTTAGGAAATGGGATACAAGTTTCCTTTCCAGTTGGAGCATTCTTGGAAAATTTTCACAGTGGATTTCTATAAAATTCTGTTTTCCTTTGGCCACCCTTAAATCTGTCAGTACAACCATCACAGCCACCACCAATCAGCCTGCAGAGCCAAATGACAATTTAGGTTGAAAGTGTAGCTGTGGCTGCAACAATGTCACACGTCCTGGGACTCACAGCTATCATTACTCACATTGTTTTGTTGTACCTGCTATGTGAGTACAATAAAATAATGCTCCTCCCCTGGAGAGCAGATCCCCATGAGGTGACTGAGGACAATGGCCAAGGTAGCTCTCTGTGATGTACTATGCATGTGCTGGGAAGAACCTCTGGCCCAAGTGGGCAGGGAATCCCATTGGTGCTATCCTAGATGCAGGTGGTAGAAGTTTGGGCACCTCTGAGGGAGTGAACAATAGAGGATTGGGAGAAATGCACTAGAGCTGGAACACAGAGTGAGAAGGACAAATTATACCAGAGTTAATATCCAAACTTCAATCTGAGGGGGAAGCACCACTATAATCATCTTTGCTTTTAGGAGAGAGAAACAAGTATGTTATAGTTCAAAGAACAAGTGTATCCAGGGAATGTTTGTTCATGGTAATTTTTTCGGCCAAGGTAGGAAAAAAATAACAAACTTACAGCCAGATTTCTCTAGGGACTTTCTCTTTGTTTGGCCATTGCCTGGCTCTAGAGTTCACCCCCTTCCCAATTTTGTAGCATTGGAATATCTCCCAGAGCCTTAAATAGGTGTCCAGTGATGGTGCTTACAACATTAAATAGAAAAGATGCTTAAAATGCTTCCTTCAGGTGGCTTCCCCAATGAACAAGGGCAGTGTGATATTTGGAGATATGAAGTCTAATGAATGAAAACATTGTTAGAGAAAGCGAGCTAAGAATTTATTTAAAATCTCCTTTGAACTTATGAATGTTGAAGATTGAAGTCGTTTTTATTAAAACCAATCCAGACTTTTTATTCTGCCAGTATGGGGTAGCCATATTTTAATCAGATCCCTCCCCTTACAACTGAAAAGTCCTGGACGTATCCCACAAACAAGTATAGGAAGACCTGCAAGGTAGAAAGAAGGGGAACTGCCTAGACTTAAAGACATAGAGGTGAGTTCCCTGGGTTTTTTATTAATTCTCATAGAATCAATGTCTGTTCTATAATAGAATCTGTTCCCAAATAGAGCACTCCAGAAGCTTCCCACCTGGGCCAACAACAGGCATAGACAAAAACAAACAAACAGAAAAACAAACTTCCAAGAAAAGCCTGTTTCCTTTAGTCAAAGGACCAGGAAAAGAAGGGCCTAACAATAAAATCCTTTTGTGACAGTACCTTTCCTATTCCAGCCAAATACCAATAGAGCAACCAATAGACCAGCTGTCCACAGTTTCAGCAGGGCTAAACAGGAAGTTGATCTTCCACCCCACCCACAACCACTTGGCCCTTGTGCCACACCTCAACAGAGAGATTGACTACCAAGAAAACCGATTAAATAGGACCCAGAGTCTCACTGTATACAACCCAAAATGCCCAGAATGCAATTAAAAATTCCTTGTCACCCCAAGAACAAGAAAAGTCACAACATAAATGAAAAAGACAATCAACAGACGCCAATATTGACAGGAATCAGATGTTGAAATTAAAATTAAATTTAAAATTAAATTTTAAAAAATAATTTTTTAAAAATTAAATTTTTCAAAAGCAATTAGGAATTCTCTTTTTCATTTATTTTTCAAATAAATTAAAAAATATAAAATCTCGGTAAAGAAATAGAAGTTATAAAAAGAGCCAAGTGGAAATTATAGAACTGAAAAATACAGTCACCAAAATAAGAAACTCACTGGATCAGCTCAATTGTAGAGTGGAGATGACAGCAGATAGAATTAGTAAACTTCAGGACAGATCAATAGAAATTATCCAGCCTGAGCAACAGAGAGAAAATAGATTGGAACAAAATGAATAGAGTCTCAGGAACATGTGGGACAGCAAAAGGGCTACTAGCATTCATGTCATAAGAGTCTCAGGAGATGAGACAGTGGGACTGGATAGATATTTGAGGATATATTGGCTGAAAACCTCCCCAAATTAGTGAAAGGCATAAACATGCATGTTCAAGAGGCTGAGTAAATTCCAAATAGGATAAATCCAAGTAAATCCATGGGAAGACATTATAATTAAATATAATTACACAAGGAAAAAAAAGTGATATCCACCACAGAGAAATGACACATTATTTAAAATACCAATTTGAATAACAGCAGATTTCTCACATGAAACAATGGAGACCAGAAGGAAGTGGTGTAGCATTTTTCAAGTACTGAAAGAAATGAACTGTCAACCTAGGATTCTATATTCAGTGAAAATACTCTTCATGAATGAAGGAGAAATAAAGACATGTTCAGAAGGAAAACTATGAGAATTTGTTGCCAGCAAACCTACCCTTAAAGAATGGTTAGAGAATTTCTCCAAACAGAAGGGAAATAACAGAAAAAGGCTTGAAACTTCAGAAAGGAAAGAATATAGGGGCTTCCCTGGTGGTCCAGCAGTTAAGACTCCACCCTCCCAGTGCCAGGGGCCCGCGTTCTATCCCTGGTCAGGAAACTAGATACAGCGCGTGCATGCCACAACTAAGAGCCTGCACATGGCAACGAATATCCCATGTGCTGCAACTAAGACCCGGTGCAGCCAAATAAGTTAAAAAAAAAAAAAAAAGGAAAGAATATAGAAATGGTTAAATATAGAAGTAAGTATGATATAGTATCTTAATTCTCAGGAGATTTTAAAAAAATTTTATTGAAGTATAGCTGATTTACAACGTTGTGTTAATTTCTGCTGTACAGCAAAGCGACTCATTTATACATATCAATGTATTCTTTTTCATATTCTTTTTCTTTTTCATACTCTTTTCCACTATGGTTTATCACAGGATATTAAATTATAGTTCCTTGAGCTATACAGTAGGACCTTGCTGTTTATCCATCCTATGTATCATAGTTTGCATCTACTAATCCCAAATTCCCCATCCTTCCCTCTCCCATACCTCCCCCCTTTGGTAACCACAAGTGTGTTCTCTATGTCTGTGACCCTGTTTTTGTTTCATAGATAAGTTCATTTGTG
The DNA here is from genome assembly GCF_964341445.2 of Mesoplodon mirus. Taxonomy (NCBI): domain Eukaryota; kingdom Metazoa; phylum Chordata; class Mammalia; order Artiodactyla; family Ziphiidae; genus Mesoplodon; species Mesoplodon mirus. The sequence continues at coordinate 34,541,632 of NC_138988.1, read as the reverse complement.
TCGTATTTTAGATTTCACATAAAAGTGGTATCATATACTATTTGTCTTTCTCCTTCTGACTTACTTCACTTATTATGATAATCTCTAGGTCCATCCATGTTGCTGCAAATACCATTATTTCATTCTTTTTAATGGCTGAGTAATATTCCAGTGTGTGTGTGTGTACCACATATATACCACATCTTTTTTTTTGAATTTTATTTTATGCTATTTTTTTATACAGCAGGTTCTTATTAGTTATTTTACACATATTAGTGTATATTTGTCAATCCCAATCTCTCAATTCATCCCACCACCACCACCCCCTGCTTTCCCCGCTTTGTATCCATATGTTTGTTCTCTACATCTGTGTCTCTATTTCTGCCTTGCAAACCAGTTCATTTGTACCATTTTTCTAGATTCCACATATATGTGTTAATATACGATATTTGTTCTTCTCTTTCTGACTTACTTCACTCTGTATGACAGACTCTAGGTCTATCCACATCTCTGCAAGTGACCCAGTTTCATTCCTTTTTATGGTTGAGTAATAGTCCATTGTATATATATACTACATCTTCTTTATCCATTTGTCTGTTGATGGGCATTTAGATTGCTTCCATGACCTGGCTATTGTAAATAGTGCTACAGTGAACATTGGGGTGCATGTGTCTTTTTGAATTATGGTTCTCTCTAGGTGTATGCCCAGTAGTGGGATTGCTGGGTCATATGGTAGTTCTATTTTTAGTTTTTTTAAGGAACCTCCATACTGTTCTCCATAGTGGCTGTATCAGTTTACATTCCCACCGACAGTGCAAGAGGCATACCACATCTTCTTTATCCATTCATCTGTCAATGGACATTTAGGTTGTTTCCATGTCTTGGCTATTGTAAATAGTGCTGCTATGAACATAGGGGTGCATGTATCTTTTCAAATTATAGTTTTGTCTGGGTATATGTCCAGGAGTGGGACTGCTGGATCATATGGCAACTCTATTTTTAGCTTTTTGAGGAACCTCCATACTATTTTACATAGTGGCTGCACCAGTTTACATTCCCACCAGCAGTGTAAGAGGGTTCCCTTGTCTCCACACCTCAGGAGATTCTTAAATCATATTTGATAGTTGAAACAAAAATTATAGCATCATCTGATGGTGCCCAATGTTTGTTGAGGAAATTCTTAAGACAATTATATTTGAAAGTGTGGAAGGTAAAGGGACCTAATTAGAAGTAAGATTTCTACATTTCACTGTAAGTGATAAATGCTAATACCAGTAGACTGTGATAAATTCCATTTATATTATAGTACCTAGAGCAACCATTAAGAAAACAATAAAAAGAGGAATACTTTAAAAGTAACTCACAGAAATGTAAGAAAAGAGAAATAGAAATGAGAAACAGAGGAAATGAACAGGAAAAAGAGATCAAGTGGCAGACTTAATCCCTAACATATCACTAATTATCTTAAACATAAGTGGTCTAGGCATACCAATTTGAAAGATAGAGATTGGCCAAGTAGATTTTTAAAAAATGACCCAACCATATGCTTACTACAAGAAATTTGCTTCTAATACAATGACATAGGTATGTTGAAAGTAAAAGGATGGGAAAAGATATACTATGCAAACATTAAAGTCATCTTCATGAGGTAAAGTCATCTTCAGAGCAAAGAAAGATACTAGAGACAAAGAGGGACAGTACATAATGATAAAAGGGTCAATCCACCAGGAAGAAATAACAATTCTAAATATGTTTGGACCAAACTACAGACCTTCAAAACACATGAAGCAAGAATTAAAAGAGTTGAGAGTAGAAATAGAAGAACTTAAGTTATAGTTGGGGACTTGTACACTTCACAGTCATGAATTGCTAGACTATTAAACTGAAAATCAGCAGGGATATGGAGGAACTGAACAACACCATCAACCAATAAGATACAGATACCATTCATAGAAGGCTTTACCCAACAACAGCAGAATATACATTCTTTTCAAGTACCCGTGGAACATTACCCAAGGTAAAACAGATCCTGGGTCATAATACAAACCTCAACAACTTTGAAAGAGTTAAAATGATAGAATATTTTTTATAATTATAATGGAATCAAATTAGAAATCATTAACATAAAGACATCAGACGAATCTCTAAACATTTCGAAATTAAACAATATACTACTAAGTAATTCATGGGTCAAATAGGAAGTCTTAGAGGAAATTTTAAAAATATAAAAGTGAATGAAAATGAAAAGACAGTGTATCAAAATATGTGGGACAAAGCTATTACAGCATCCAGAGGGAAATTTATAGCACTGAATTCTTATATTAAAGAGGAAAGCCTCAAATTAATAATCTAACTTCCTACCAAAAGAAACTAGAAAAATGAGAGCAAAATAAACCCAAAGCAAACAGAAGGAAATAATAAAGAGCAGAAATTAATTACAAGCATACGTCATTTTATTTTGCTTCAGTTTATTGCACTTTGCAATAATATTGCATTTTTCACAAAATGAAGGTTTGTAGCAACCCTGCATCAAGAAAAATCTATTGCCACCATTTCCTCAACAGCATGTGCTCACTTCATGCCTCTGTATCACATTTTGGTAATTCTCACAATATTTCACACTTTTCCATTATTACTATATTTGTTATGGTGATCTGTGATCAGTCATCTTTTTTTTTTTTTTTTTTTTTTGTGGTATGCGGGCCTCTCACTGTTGTGGCCTCCCCCGTTGCGGAGCACAGGCTCCGGATGCGCAGGCCCAGCGGCCATGGCTCACGGGCCCAGCCGCTCCGCGGCATATGGGATCCTCCCAGACCGGGGCACGAACCCGTATCCCCTGCATCGGCAGGCGGACTCTCAACCACTGCGCCACCAGGGAGGCCCCGATCAGTCATCTTTGATGTTACTATTGTAATTGCTTTGGGATGCTACAACCTGGGCCCATGTAAGATGGCGAACCTAATAAATGTTTTGTGGTTTAATGCAATTCCTGTCAATTACAGCAAAGTTTTTATAGACATAGAGAAGAGTATTCTAAAGTTTACATAGAAAGGCACAGGGCCTAGAATATTAAACAATCTTGAAAAAGAAGGAAGTAGGAGGAATCAATTTACCCAATGTTAAGGCCTATTACATAGTTACAGTAATTAAAACAGTGTGGTATTGATGGAGGAGTAGACGTATAGATCAATGGAATAGAAGAAAGAACACGGAAATATACCCACACAAATATGCTCAACTGATTTTTTATGAGTGCAAAGACAATTCAATGGAGGACGATATCCTTTTCAACAAATAGTGCCAAAGCAATTGAACATCCATAAGGAAGAGGAAACAAAGAAATAAACAAAAATTTAACCTTGGCTGAAACACTGAAACTTAAAATTTAACTCAAATGGATCAAAAACTTAAATGTAAAATGTACAGCTGTGACACCCTTTGAAAAAAAATAAGAGAAAATCTTCAGAAAATCTAGGGCTAGACAAAGAGTTCTTAGGCTTGACACCAAAAGCTCAATCCATAAAAGGAAAATTCGATAAAATGGATCTCATTGAAATTAGAAAAAAACCCTTTTCTATGTGAAAGACCCTGCTGAAAGGATGAAAAAATGTGTGGTTTGCAAATATCTTCTCCCAAGATATAGTTTGGAACTAGCAATCTATATGAATATACTAACTATATGTAAACTACGTATAGATAGGGTACAAGTAAATAAAGAATACATAAATAATGCCAACTCAAGAGTCCAAGCATAATTAGAAAATGGGCAAAAGACATGAAGAGACATTTTGTTGAAGAGGATATACAGGTGACAAGTGAGTTCATGAAAAGATATTCAACATCATTAACTAGGGAAATTGAAACCCCAATGAGATATCACTACACACCTATTGGAATGGCTAGAATAAAATAAATGAATAAATAATAAAAAACACCAAATGCTGGCTAGGATGTGGAAAAACTGGATAACTCATACCGTACACTGCTGAAAGGAACATAAAATGATACAACCACTTTGGGAAACATTTGGCTGTTTCTTATAAAACTAAACATGCAATTACGATGTGACCTAGCAATTGCACTCTTGGGCATTTATCTCAGATAGATGAAAACTTGTGTTCACACAAAAACCTGTTAGCAGCTTTATTTGTAGAAGCTAAAAACTGTAAACAACCCAGATATCCTTCAGTAGGTGAATAGTTAACAAGCTATGATATATCCATACCATGAAATACTACTTAGCAATTAAAAAAAAAAGAGAACTATTCGTACCCACAATAACTTGGACAAATCTTTGAATATTTGGGGAATTATCCTGAGTGGAAAAAGCCAATCCCAAAATAATATATACTGCATGATTCCATTCTTATTATATTCTTGAAATGACAAAATTATGGAAGCGGAGAACAAATTAGCGGTTGCCAGGGGTTTGGGTTGGGAGTGGGGAGAGGTCAGTGGTTATAAAAGGGCAGCATGAGGGAACCTTGTTGTGATGGGATTGTTATGTATCTTGACTTTTATCATTGTCAATACCTTGATTCTGTTATTATATCACTATATACTATATAGATAGTGTATATATATATGTATCACTATATCCTGTAGTTTTGCATCATGTCAGTGGAAGAATACTAGGTAAAAGGTATAAGGCATTTCTCTGTGTTATTTCTGACAATTGCATGTGGATCTATACTTACCTCAAAATGAAGAGTTTAATTAGAAATATTATGAAGCATACAAGTTGATCTTAAAAAGGGGCTTTATCAAATTAGTGCAAGCAGTTGACCAATGTGTGTTAGGTTGCTTTAGTTGTCTTAAAAAAAGGTGCTGATTGTAGCTCAGTTTCTAATGGCAAGGGATTTCAGTGTTCTTACCTCAAATCTTAGAAGACAAAGCATTTATTTTTCATTGGAATCTTGGGATATTTTAAGCAAAGATGAGCTCTTTTGGCTAATTTCAACCAATTTCTATTTCTATCATCAAATAGATGTTAGGCCACATACATTAAGGACTCGCATCGTGGATGTGACACAGACTAGTAAATTCATAAAAAGCAAAATGATAATTTACATCACCTCACCTAACTGCAAAGTCCTGGGGTGGAGAAGTCTGCACTCAAGGCCTTGAACGTGGTGTCAGGAGTCATCCCCACTCCCTCCAGTGCCTCCCCTATGTGACTTCTTATGGACTCTGACTCTGCAAGGTCAGGTGCACATTCTGGATCCATAATTGCATCTCCAGTGGCTGGAGCAGCCCAGCCAGCAGCCTGGTCCCAGTGTCTACAGCTGTGGCAAGGAGGCAGGCCTGTGTTGGACAGACCTGCTTGGTTTTCCAGAAGGAAAAGACTGGGCAACTAGGTCAGTACCTATGAGGTTGATGCTCAGTAGAAGCATGAATGAATGAATGAATGAATAGATAAGCCACCTGGGAGAGGATTCTGGTTGAAAAAAATTGTTTTTTCATTTCAGTAGAAGACCCACAAAACAATGAAAACAAAAGCATGAAATGCATTACATTTTAATATAATCAGGATAACCTGAACTTGATTGTGAGTGAAATTATCTGATTCCAGGGTTGATATTCCTCACTACTCTGTCTAGTTCAGTCCAGATCCCTTGAATGGCAGCTTTGAAGCCATTTTCTCATGTTCTTTGTGAAATAGGAATGGGGATTATGACCTTCTGTATAAACCTGTGTACAACGGGCAGTGTGCATGCACGTTGATGCCAGCCTTCCATCCTGTGAGTTAAATAATTCTGACTAAAATGTGCCAAATCCTTTGGGATGTTTCATTCTTCACTCAAAATATCCATATATATCCTGACAAGTTCTCATGACAGCCAAATATCATGTCTTACTTACCTTTTCATCTTATGACGATTTCCCTGGTGGCCACTGTAATGCTACTTGCAGTTAATGAAAGGGTATGAAAGGGCTTCTAGAAGGTGACATCTGGGATTATTATGTCGTGTACGTTCAGTCCAATGACAGTTAACTCTGGTTTCCCAATATTTAGGTGACCTCCTGAAAAATCAAAACTGGATAATTTTAATTAAAACAGTTTGATAAAATTCATCTTAAAAATTTGAAAGAAGAGTGAGAGAATCTTGATGTCTTGAAATAAACGAAAATGTTAGGGCAAAAACACTGGCCTTGGACAGACGAAATAGTCCTGTTTCACAGATTTCCTGTGATTTTGCTTGACATGGCCCATGACACGTCATCCCTGAACAAGTGATCTTGAGATTCTATTAAGTTTTTGTTTTTGTCTTTCAAAGTATTGTTTACTGTCTAGAGAGAATTTTGCTTTGCTGCTTTATGTACCAAATAACGGAAATATTCTTTCTTTAAAGAAAGAGAAACCATGACAACTTGGTTGAGCCTGGAGTTTAAATATAGAATTCAAATGAGTAAACTCTTGTCCTAATCTAGTTCAGACCTCCTGAACCGTTCATCAGACCTTAAAATGAACCTCCTGTGGTCTCTCTTGGGGGAGGGAGGAAGATTAGTGATATGGTTTTTCTCTGGTTTTATAATGAAGATGTTCTGAAATCCACTGAATTTCATGGCTCTGTTCAAGATTCATTTTTATTTGCTGCAAAATCAACCAATCTTAGAAACCCATGTCACTCTCATCTTCCTCCACAGTTTTGATCTTTTCCCACAGGATCAGGAGACACTGAACTTCCGTGAATTAACAAAAATACACATCAGAGTTGCTGGATTTTCCCCAGTATTGTTTCTTCCAGCCTGAACTTTGTCAAAAGAGTCATCCTGGATTCTAAAACTTCCCACTTCCCATGGCTTTATGGGCATCCAGTGTACAGATGGGTATACATTGTACAGATTTGCCAGTGTTATGGGAGTGAGGGGTATATTATGAACTGTAAGCAGAAAGTAGCCCTCTGCACATTGGTGAATGTTGCCTGCCCAAACACCAAGGGAGACAAAATTGAAGAGAGAACAAACACTAACCCATTTTTATTCAATTCAAAATTAATAAAACATAGTAAGAATTGCATTGCTTTAAAAAATGTCACAGTACATGTAAAAATACAGAGAAAAATTTGGAATAACTTAAATGTAAATAAATTTTTCTAGATCCAAAATAACAGAGTGAGCTCTAAACAAGAATAAGGTGGGTTTACGTATATTACCACAAAAGAGTGACAATGGTCTATAGTTAGGTGAACTAAAAGCATGACGTTGTACATCAGATCTCTAGAACTTATCTTGGAATATTGAATTATTGGGCCCCTCCTTATTAAGGCTTCCATCATATGCCTCCTCTTTGCCTATCCATTCTCCTCTTTTGCTATTATGACATTTCCCCCCACCCCTGCCCTCCATCATCTTTCTCTCTCTCCCTCCTTCCTTCCCTCTTTCTTTCCTATTCCAGCCATATTAAAATTCCTATAGCCTAGAAGTCATCGTGCACCCTCTTGAAACCTTACATGTGTTCTGTTTTCCCTGTTTGGAACATACAACTTTTTTCCTTCCTATTCTCCCACATCTCTTTTGCCCAATTAACTTTTTCATCCTCTGATCTCAGATACAATAACAGTGCCCTCTGTTGTTTCCCCATGATTCCATGTGGCGATCTGGTTTCTCTCTGCCCTTCCCACTAGCCAGGGTCTCCTGGATCTGGTTTCTCTCTGCCGTTCCCACTAGCCAGGGTCTCCTGCATGATTTTGTATTCACCACTGTTTCTACTGCATCCAGCATAGGGCCGGGCTGTGCATAAAGAGCACTGAATGGAGGAAAGAAAGAGCATGTCGGATCAAGTCAGTCTCCTGACCAGAGCCCTCCCAAGTTTTCCTATTCCACCTAGAATGAAACCTAACCTTCTTTTCAGTGAGTACAATGCCTGCTGACCACTCTACGCTCTTTCTTCATCCACTCTAGGCGTGGAGTTCGTTTCTTTGTCATCCCGCTCTACGCCATGCCCACTCCCACCTCCTGAGGGCCTCAGCACCAACTCCTCCTCCTGAAAGAAGTAGAAGCTTTCCTTTTTGGTCAGATCTCAGCCCAGAGGTCACCTTCCCTGACCCCTGCTCCATGCTACCCTGCTTTGACTCATGTGAACCCTTGTGACAGATATTCCTTTCTTTTTATTTACTTGTTCATTTGTCTGTCTCTCACTCACAACCTGAAAGATCTCTCTGTGGACACTCATACTCTGTGTTTTATCACTGCTGCCTCTCTTAGAAGGAGGCCTTGCCCATCAAAAGTGCTCAGATATTACTGACTAAATAGGTGAATGAATGGAGAAAGGAATATTCATTTTCTCGTCCTGCTATAGTTTAACATGAAATCTTAGGTCTTGAGAGTAAAAGAAAAAGCTAGAGGTAGGCAAACTGACAGTTGAAAAATGGGAGCTGATAGTCTGATTTGGGGCGGGGGGAAAGACCAAAACCGGTTTAGATAAAATAGCTGGGAGTACATAAGCAACATCAAGGATTTTGATAAAAGTTACAGCAATATATCTATATCTACCAGAGTTACTGTTCAGCATGACAATTTTGAGTTATTGGGGTGAATTTAATTTCAGATCAATAGTCTGTATTTTGGAGAGAGAAGAGTAATATTAGAGGTGGAAATGCCTAACGGTTAAGAACCAAATTAACATGGCTGTGAGTTTGGCCAAGGTGACCAGCTGTGGAGCAGTGTGTGTGTCACCTCACCTCTGTAAGCTGCCTTTTCCTTCCCATCCACAGGTGAGCATCCACTGTCCCCTTCCTTCCTGTACTGTCACATAGGACTCTGGGAAAGTTTGACGGGATAATGGCATTAGGGCGTTTTGCAGGGCCAGCATCTTAACAAATTTGAGTAATTGATTATTCACTTAAGTAATAATAATAATTAATGATTTCTTAAGAAGTTTTTCTGCCCCAAATGTTAACATGTAGAAAGATAGAGTATATGAAGGCTAAACTGCAGTTCTCAGAACAAGCCACTTCCCAGAGCATCTCTCCTAGAGAGACCAGCCCTTCTGCATGAAGTTCTCATGTGCATATATATACCACCAAGCTATCCACCTTTTGACATTTTTAATGGAAACACTCAAACCATTAAGCTAGAATGTGCTGTCCATGATTTCACAAATATTTAGTTAACAACCATGGGAATTGTACCTTGCAATGTGGCACAGAAACAGTTCAGCACTTGGATGCACACATGTCCTGGGCCATCAGTAAATATAACAATCTTTGAGTAAAATGTGACTGACCCAGAGCATCTGGGCTACCCTAGAGACCACTTCAGGCACTTATAAAAACAGTACTGTCCGTGACTATAGTCTAGGTTTTTGGCCAGCATCTAATGTCCAAGAAACCCCTGTCTTACACTAAAACCCAAGTTATTTTTATGGCAGGTGTCACTGATGGGAAGACAGAAAAGAAAGTAGAAATGGCAAGAGGTCCTGCAGCACATTGTAAAATCCTGCCTTGTTGAGTGGCAGGTGCAGCCACCTTAGCTATTCTGCTGTAACCTTCTAGAACACTGTGAATGTCAGGGTAATGGGAACCCAGTCATGCCTCCCTCACACCTCGGTTGCGACTCCTTACTTTCCAAAGCCTTGTCGTCTCTCTCCTTTCATTGAATCATCACTAACTCTGGGAGAGGAAGTCACACCCTGCAATCTCATATTTTATATTGGATGAAATGAATCTAGGGTGACTTGATCAAAATAAAAAACTATTAGCAGCCTTATTAAATTGCTATTTTTGTAGGTTAAAAAATGGTCTGATAGTTCAGCATTTCTCTTAGGTGTTATGGCCAGTCCCTGTTAATTGGGAGGCGACCTCAGGTGTAACACATTAGCCTGTATGCTCCCAATAGGTTGTACAGCTGATTCAATTAATCACTATTAAATGTATAAATTAACTGTACAGGAGCCTAAAAGCAAATAAAGTAACTAATTAATAAGAAAAAACCAAAAGCAACCTGGTCACCAGAACAATGGACTTTCATATGCAGATGACCGCAGCAGTGTGGGAAAGCAGCCCTTAGGTCTGCCCTCTAACTTCAATTATTTCTGAGGGATTAAACCTGTTACTTTTGCCAAACATGGTTAAGATGAGCTATGAGAAACCCCCTGAAGGTTTTAATGCCGCGTGACTTCACTCTGTGCTCATTCCTTAGGTCTGGGCCTGGATGCCAGACCATCCTAGGATTAATTAGCACACTGGCCACAGGGGCAGAGCCTGGGGACAGTAGGGAGCTGCCAGGGTCTCTGCCTCAGCTGCATCACTGAGCCTGGGGAGGATCACCCAGATGCCAGGCCCAGACCCTCTGCTCTGCCTGCCAAGGTCCTGGTGGTGTAAGCCAACTGGCACAGAGTGTGTGCAACCCTCGAGTTTGCGGCCAGTTAGTTGCGCGAAACACTTTCGGATCAGGGGTTGGCGCGGAAGGCATTTCTCAGGAAGGAGCTGTTGTCTGACCTGAACCTTGCCAGTTCTGCATTCTCAAGCAATGTCTGATGCAGCCTGTCCCCTCCCTGGGGGAGTGAGGTACAATGGCACACTTGGGTCGAAGACCCAAAAACCAACAGAAGGAAGCTCCTGTAGCCTTGCTCCCTTTGCACATTGTTTGTGCCCTGTTGCTAATTGAAGATCAGTCTCCTCTCCATTAAACACGTTCAGTGCACAAAGCAGAAAGTATTTTCGCTTGTGTAGCTGCCTCTTCTTATCTTTAGAGAGAGAAGATGTTCTTCTATCTGTAATACTTAAAAGATTTGCTTTATGTCTAGTAGTTTTCTAGGGTATTTGCCTCAAACTCTTGCTGGGTTGAGCTGGATTGACCTCATTTAGCAGCTAGCTGGGTCTTGGAGGGGAGCATCTAGCACAAATCAGTGTGCCTTGGTTGAAACTGATCATTCCACTAGGGTAGTTAGAAAGTTGCATGCCTGGCTTTTTCTCAAGGACTGGTTTGGTTTTGGGAACTACAGACTGCCGAGTACCCAAGATAATGGGGTATGCTGTGAGGCACTGAGGGAGCTGCCTCATGAATGGAGCCTCCTGCTGTACTTGTTTTTGGCTTTCCTTCCTTGCCAGCTGTACGAGCCTCCCACGCCATGGCTTCATCATGTGTACCTCTAACGAGCCGTGCATGGGAGCTGCAGGTCTTAGAAGGGGCAATTCACTGAGTGCAGCTCTGACCCAATGTCTGGAGCCCTCCCTGTCATTCTGCTCCCAGGATGCTGCACTGGACCTCCTTGCCCAGAGGTTTCTTCACTCATTTTTGTTGATAATCAAATGTTTATCTATCCATCTATCTGTCTATCTATATTTTTTGATGATGCCCAGACCATGTACCCAATGTCTTACAGTTGGATTTGTGTGATCCAGAGTAGCTGACCAAGACCACTCACTCACATTTTCATCATGGACATATCATGTTGGATGAGACTGGTCACATTTGGCTAAAAGCATTTTGACTTAAATCATTTCGAAATTCCCATTCTGGTCATCAGGTGGTGAATGATTAAAACTTGGCAGCTGGGTCTAAGAATCCCAAGGACAATATTAAACAATGTGTAGATTCCTAAGCTCATTGGAGATCTACTGGATTAGAATCTGTCAGCCTGGAGCCCCAGAATGTTTTTTAACAAGTTTCCGGGTACTTCTGTTGTGATCCACCCATGAACCTACTATTAGACATCATTGGGATCTAGTACACCTCAAAACTTTTGCTCCAGTCACCCCACAGAAATTAGCGATTCTCCTTGGATTTTTTTGGATGTGGAAGCTTCATGAGCATGTACCTTCTGATCTCTCATTACTGTTTCCATTCCAAGCCTTGGGAGCCTGATTTAAATGTATGAGTTATTTTTGGAGTTAAAATATTAACTATTTTCATGGTTAGGAGATGCCTTCTAAAACTCTTCATTTTTCCTGATATTTGACACAAGCTAATTTTAATAGCTGGCTTATCAAACTAATAGCTGTGAAAGACTCCATGTACAGTTCCCAGTTAAGGATAAAATGCTGTGTTTTAGCCTTTCAGGACACTGGGAAATAAAACCAGGCATTGATGAACATGAGTAGACATTTATGTAGAGACAAAAGTCTGTGAATGGAGACAGTCTTCTAATACAATGCCAAGTTCCTGTCCCTATGTCTGCCCCAAGCCAAGCTGACATCAGGACTGGCTAAATAATTTGCAGGCCTAGTGTAAAATGAAAATGAGGGGCCACTTGTCCAAAAGTTAAGAATTGCAGGGTGGTGGCCGCAGATCATTAAACCTGGGCCCTTCTAAACATGGGTTCCTGTGCAAAGCCAACCCTGGAATTGGTCTCATTTATTAGCTCTGAGAAATATTTCTTCTTTTTTTACCTGTTTATAAGATGGCTTCAAAAGAACATCTACATAATAATAAGAAGAAAAGAGTTCTGAATTACTGTACAAAGTTTTGAGGTAGGTAGACTCAGTTTTAGGGTTCTTTTTTTTTTTTGAACCAGTGTTAAATTCGTTTCTACTTCACTTGTGGTGATGTGAAGGTTTATCTGACCACTAGAGGAGGTATATCTCTTCTTTACTACCACCCCAGAAGGAGCTTCCATTGGGATCTTTTAAAAAACACCAGCCCCATAATCTGAGATTTCAAGCTGGAGTTGAAGCAGTGCAGTGCCTGCTGTTGTTTAGACATTTGCATTGTCTGCAGTTGAAGGTTTTTGTGGGTGGTCCCCCTCTGTTCGGTGTCACTATCAGCAAACATGTGGAAAGAAGAAATAAGCACAGATGAGGACAAGCTTCAATCAGCTCTGCCTTAATTAGCGAGTCGGTTGCATTTGTAGCACAGGCAGAATCAATTAGGGAGCTGGGCTAGGAGACAGCACTGGCCCTGCCATCCGCCCAGCCCGGAGAATGTAGGTAGGTGGCTCCACCGAAGAGGAAGAGATGCTGTCCCTGGCCTCCTCCTAAACAAGGCTCCAAGACTGCTTATTTCACCCAACTGTTTTTAGTTCTTTTATTTTCCAAGAATTCCTCCTATCTGCCAGGCTCTCTCTGCCTCATCTATCCACTCTCTTCCTTTCTTTCAAGGGCCTGCCCCTCTGAGGTGTCATTGTGTGGGTTTTTCTGGTTCCCTTGAAGGCAGGGACCATCTCTTCCACTGTCCCTACTGCTCCAGGTCAAGAGTCAAGCACCCAATGGGCACTTGATAGCATGTCTGTCTGTCGTATGAAGCAACCTGGTATTTCTGCAAATTGAAAGGTGGCTTCAAGGCTGATTCCCAAATTTGGAATTCTTCCACAAATGTGGACATGCTAGGAAGAGGGGGCTCATCTACAGCATTGAGGCTTTGTCTGTGTAATGATGCTTTCATTTTTAACATTTCTTATTATACAAAATAATAAAGAATGTTGATAGGCAAAAGGAAGGAAATTTTAAAAGTCACATATAATCTTACCAAAAAGAACCCACTATAATACCATTGTGTTTATCCTTAAGGCCGTTATATCAGATATATGTGCTTTAAAAAATGGTAGATTGTAACTTCTTTAAATGTCTTTTAAAATTAATAACAAGTTGTGATAACGCTTCTAGTCCCTGAAATATTCTTCTACAATATTTTAGCTGGCTACAGAGCATTTCATCCTCCTTATTTTTGAAAATATAGTTTGCTTTCCTTTTTTTTGCTTTTATAAATAATGCTGTAATAAGCATCTGTGTATAAATATTTACATATTTGCTTGATTAATTCCCTATACTAAATTCATAGAATTGAACTTGGGTCCAATCATATTTAACTTTTGCATTCATATAAGGCTTTTTATATATTTTAGTTTGTCCATTGATTCAACAAGTATTTGAGTGTCTGCCTTGGGCTAGCTAGGCACCATAAGGGTGTTGGGGCCATAATGTGAGCAAGAGAAATGAAGTCCTTTCTCTCATGGAGATGCCAACTATAAATATACGTCTCTTCATAGCTGAAGTTTCCAGAGCTTGGCATTGTGTTTGGAATGAACTAAAGCTGTGACTTCTGTCTGGTCTCATATACTACAGTTGATGAAAGCTCCTTCCTCCAAGAAGCAAACTTGAATCAAATCAAGGTTTTTATAAAGTTTATGAACTTGGACCTTCAGAAATGTCAGAAAGATGTGAAGAGTGAGGCATGCCTGTTTACACACACACAATGGCATCTTGCCAGGCAAGACACAAAGCAAGTGCTTCTGTCCAGGTAGCATTTGGACTGTGGCTTTCCTCAGTCGCTGGAAGGTTCTCAGAATTGGCTCCGTCAGAGGCCTCACAAGGAGGATGATGAACTGACAAGGCAGGGAGTCCTCCTGGACCCCACCTTGCCCTGCTGTGCAAAGCTTCTGTGGAGGCACCGGTTCCATTTCAGGTATTTCCAGATTGCAGAGAATATCCAATTCTGTGCTCATCATCATCATCTTACATGGGATAGTTAGTGCTTCTGCCATTGAAATGAGGTTGTAGCTCAACTGACTACCTGGTATGAATTAATACTCATTGTTCACATCCAGGAGATCCATCTTGTCTCTAATCTGGCGCTAGTATTAAACAGCTGCTACCTCCAGACACTTCAATTTGTAATAGACACCGTTAAGGAGAAACGGAGACTGACTGAGACACGGTTCTATCAGGTCTGTACTTTCTCCCCCAAATTGCAAACATCTGGACCTGCCTCTTTAAAACCAGCTTTATTGGGCTATTGTGTCTTCACGTTTGAGAAACACAACCTCACAGTCTGCCTTCCCCACCGGAATCTAATGACAGTCTAATTCACTTTGAGGTAGTGGTGTCGCAAGATGTGTACAAGTGCTTCTCTCTGCAGCATGTAGAGGGGGAGCACACGTAGTGAGGAGATAAGAAACAAAGGGTAGCTTTCCCCAGGAAAGAAAAATCACAATATGTCCCTAAAGAGTTAGAGAAAGGGGTTTCTGGAAAATAGGTGGTCCAGGGGGTGGTTTGAGACCTAACAGAAAAGAAAGAGTGTACCCAAGACAGAAGAGAAGGTAATACTGATGACCACAGTATTTACTGGGTGCTTTATATACATCAGCCTCAGCTTAAGTACTCATGCCCTAGGTCTGTGACATATGTGCCCAAAAGCTGGTGTAAAATTAAGCCAAGGGATTTCTCAAACTCCACTGGAGCATGGGAGAATTCTCCCAGGGTTGGGGGTAAAGGAGGGTTTGTTGTCAGGAGGAATTACATCATGATGAAGAGTCCATATTTATGTGAAATCATCTCGTGGCCTAGTATCAGTCAGGTCAGAAGGCAGGAATGGAGATCCTCTGGGCCTCTTGACAAACAACCTGCTGCAGTTTGGGTTTGGAGCTTGTTGGTGATGGGACCATTGCAATGTGTGAAGGCTTTTTTGGAAATTTCCATGAGGAGTTTGGCGTCAGAATGAGACAGACATGATCACCGGGACACTGCTCCTCTATTCAGTCTGATTTTATATTGACATGAGCAGTATCCCTATTTTAGGAGAAGGCGAGTGGCACCATGTCTGTTACTCATAGAGCTGAAGATTGGAGAGCTTCCACAGAGCACTCATACCTCTAGCTCCTTAATTTTAGTTTGTCACCTGGTGGCCACAATACAAAGTAACCTAACAAAGCCAAGCATGTTTGATGAACACCTGCTCTCTAGCTATCTATCAGAATTCTGCACTCCCTGGGCACTGACAGATGCTAGGTGTGACCCAGGCAGAAAGAAACAGGGACCTGCACACTTCCCATATCTCCTTCACTCACATGCACAATCTTGTTCCGTTGGATCTCATCAAAAAACATAGATTCAACAGTAAAATTATTAAGAATTTCAAGATAGTGACAGCGTAGCATTAAACCAAGCATGGGCCCTTTGAGCATGGGGCGCTGTGCGGCTGCATATGTCATGTACCCATGAAACCAGCCCTGCATGACATCCCTAGGGCTCTGTATGCTGCATCTTGTCAGGGATGTCGAGAGCTGCACCCTGTGTATTGGAAGGGGCCGATTGCATATGGGTTTAGATATGGGGCTCTGCACTTTGAAACCCACCTTCCTCTTACTTGCTCTGCCATCCTGGGCAAGTATTTCACCATTCTAAGCCTCCATTTGCCTACGTGTAAAATAGGAACCTAATAGTACCTTTTAGGGGTGTTTAGGAGGATCAAGTGAGGTTATGGATGAAAAATAGCCAGTGCCCAGCACACAGTTATCATCCGGCCAGTGCTGGCTGCCATTGGAGGAATTAGGTGAGGCAATTTCTGCAAGCCTTCCCATGGCTGCAGCAACCCTTGTCCAGATGTAATGGGCACAAAATTTGGGTCTGCTGAACTCAAGTGACCAGGATGGGCATCACTGATAGGTGGTTGTTAGCCTTTCCCCCAAGTAACCGCAGCCAGGACCACTAGCTCTCAATGACTCTGTGGATGGGGAATTGTTTTGTCTCCCGATGGCCACTTTTTATATTAATCCCCTGCTTTTAATTGGGAGGGCTCAAACATTCCATTGTAATTACATAGGGAAAAACATGATTGCTATTATCACAGAGAGAGTTATCAGTATTGATTCAACTAAATCAAATGCTGGTGGAGGGAGAGGGTTGTTTCGCCAGGACCCTCCACTGGCCTGGATGTTGTGACTTTCACAGAGATAAGCGGCCTCACCGTGCCTGCTGGCATCAGGCATAGGCAGCCGTGGCGCTCATGCTGGTTCATCTCCCCAGGCTTTAAGCTGCACTAATTGCTTTGGAAGCGAGGCCTTCTTCTGAGCAGCAGCATATGCTACCTGAGTGCCTAAAGCAAAGATAAAAAACCAGCCGCCTCCTCCTTTATTGAAGTTTAATAATAAAATGGAACTGTCACCATTCCCAATAAATTGTTTATTTTAATTTAGAAAAATAATGGAACTGGCCACCTTCTGGCACACAGTTGTTGAGGACTGTTTTCCTGGCTTGGCTAATTCTGAACCTCCTGTTCTTTGGTAGCTTGCTCTGAAAGACACTGAGGCCTTGGTGTCAGTAAAATCAACCATGCGTCTCTCCATTTAATAAAACCTGGCCCTTAAAGGGTGAAATAAGTCATTTTTCAAGGTGGATTAGACTGTAAAGTTGTAAACCAGGAAGTTGACATAGGTGTTTAAGGTGTAAAGTTTTGCAGGATTTTTTTCAAATATTTCTTTTAACAAATATGAAATTAAAGTAGTCTCACATGTTTCTGTCATTGCAGTTCTTTTGGATGACTTTTCCTGTAATAATAGTGAGAGGTCAGCTTGATACCTCTTGCATTAAGAGGGAAAAGAAGACATAGACGAAGGAAGTATCTTTACTGAGGCTTATAGAGGGGGTGAGTGGCAGTGGGAGCTGGAATTCAAGACATCTGGCTCCTGCTTGCTGCTTCTAAGGCACTGATGCTCTCACTTTTCTACCCAATACGCAGAAGCTTTCCCATCCCCATTTCATAGGGAGCAAAACTGAGGCCTGAATGCCAAAGCTACTTGCCTCGGGGTGTCATAGCCGATAAGTGGACTAGCCAGAACTAGGACTCAGTCTCTTGAATCCCAGTTCAGTTTTATTCTTGCGAAGTCCATGGGGTCTATATACCAGTTGCTAACATACAAGTATAATATGATTGCATTAAATATAAACATTTTTGACCTTACAATAAGTAGCCACACCTGAGAATAGGAAAAGAAATCTGTATTGATAAGAAGGCTGCAGGGCAGTCAGCCAGGCCCCTTCATTCCCTTTCAGATACTGCCCTTAGAGTGCACACAATTAGAGTTCATCTTTAGCAAGTTACTCCAGGCCATGGGGAGCAAAAGCCATGGCTGTTCCATCCATGTGCCCCACGAGTGTGCTGTGTAGGAAGTGCCTGTCTTTGTCTGGCATGGGCACTCAAGACAATGTGCAAACCAGGTAATGCAATGACAGTGATTAAGAAGGGGAGGAGGGGGGCATAGATGAGATGAGAAGGATCATTGTAATGCAAGGGGGTCTTTGGGGAGGTATTGTCTCAGCCAGGGTTATTGTGATGGGCTTGGTCATCAAGGTCCTTTGGATTGAGTGGCCTGAATACAGCTAAATCTGGTCAGGCAAAGAAGCAAATTCATTGACTCGCTTACCTGAGAAAACTAAGCATGGCTGGATCTAGGGGCTCAAGCCATGCTGTTGTGACTCTCTCTCGCCCCCTTCCATTGTGGGCTCTGTTCTCCTTGGCTGTTACCTTTATTTAGATGAGCTCTTCCTGTGCAGTGGCTGCTGGCAGGACCAGCCTGCCTCCCTGACCTCTCAGTAATCTCAATGGAGAGAGAGTCTTCTTCCTCACGTTCCAGTAGAAGCCCAACTGTGGCCTCTGGGATGGAATTCACAGGCTGAACAGGGCTGATCAAAGGGCCCACCCCTTGATCTGGGAAGGAGAGAGAGAGATATTAGCCTCATCCAATTTATATAAATTATGGGGTGGCGGGGAAGAAGGAAATCAGAAGAAGGGGAAAGGATGCTGGACAGGCAAAATCACACATAGCCACTGGCCTTAGAATTTCCTCTGACTCACCATTAGTCAAGAGGAAGGACCAGACTAGCCCTTGTGTCTCCAGGTCAGTATTATCCAATAGAACTTTATGCGATGATGGAGATATTCTTTAATCTTCACAGTCCAGTGCAGTGACCACCAACCATATGGGGCTCTTGAGCATTTGAAATGTGGCTTGTGTGATCAAGGAACTGAGTTTTTAATTTTAGGTAATTTTAATTAAATTTAATGTAAATAGCTACACGTAGCTCATGCCTACCATAATGGATAGAGCAGCTCTTAGTGGAGGTCATATTGCAGGAGATGGTTCCCTGGAAGGCAAGACCCCCTGTCCCCACTTTGGAGGAGAGTTGGGCTGACGGTTAAATGCAGAGCGTGGAAGACCGGGTTGATGAAGTTGAGTTGGTTTAGTTTGTGGACTAGGAGGAAAGGGAGTTTGGTCGTGAGGGAGAGGACAGGGAGGAAGAAATAAAGAGAGAAACTTTCATCTGTGACATCATTTGGAAACCTCTAACTTGAGGAAATATTTTCTGTCTCATATATGAACCCAGTTTCTACCAGGGAGAAAGAAAATCACAATTGACCTTGTTATAATAGCAAATTGAGGGGAATTCCATGACATGTTATTGCATTTTACTCTAAATGTCCAACAATAAAAGCAACCATTGCCTGAAGCAACATTCTGCACATGACATGCAGCTACACATGGAGTAAAAGAAAAATTGGTGTGTTATTAAAAAAAACTGTGTAAACTTGTGTGATTGAGCACAATTAAATGCAGTTGACAGAAATGACATCAAATGAATAGAACAAACTTGTCAAGGCAGGGTCCAGTCACTGGGATGTGAATCTGGGGCCGGTTAAAGACCAGACTCTCTGATGGGCCTGTCATCCTGCTCTGTATCCTGTAGGGTGTGTTGGGGCCACCCTGAGGTGGTCCTCGCCAAGCCTCAGTCCTCTTGGTGGTCACCACTCACCCACAAGTCAGGTTTTCAAGGGTGGAGTTTCTTGGAGAAGGTAGACTGATTTGCTCTGATCCCCTCTTGCCCACCTGCAGCGGGATGCGTGGGCTTCCTCAGATTCAGTCAACTTCCTAGGTTTGTCCACCGAGTGCTCATGGAGAACATGCCATGAGCTCAGCGTCCTGCTGGGCTTTAGCCCAGCAGGCTAAAGATTTAGTTGAATCTATTTAGTTGATTTAGTTGATTTAGTTTGAATTTAGTTGAATCGAGCAAGAAGAACATAGAAGCAGGAAATTTGGTGCCTGGATATGTGGTTTGCCTGGGTCCCTGGTCCTCAGCATGCCACTTGATAATCACCTGTAGACTCAGCTGCAGCCCAAGTGCAGGGATTAAGAGCAACTATACTGGAGACAAACTGGCCCATTGTATGTCAAGCTCATAGCCAGTGCCTGGCAGGCAGGCTATCCCCCCCACCCCCCACCAAAAAAAAGAGCAGCAGGTGTGTAGTAGAAAGAAGGAGGGCATTAGAGCAGCTGAAGCCAACCTGGGTAGAACCTGGGCCAGGCAGCTTGGAGGTATGTGAATTTAGGCACTGTACTGGATCTCAGTCTTAGCATCTGCAGAGTAAGATGATGGAACTTCACAGGGTAGTTGTGAGGACCCAGTTGACTGGTGTTTGTTAGGAACCTAACACAGAGCAGGCTTCCAGAACCGGGGCTGCTCTGGTAAGCATGAGAGCATGGTTGCTGGAAGGGTTGGACCAGGGAAGAGGTGTTGTGGGTGGTATGAGTATCCCCAGGGTGATTTGCCAACTTCACATCCAGCCTTGATTCATGTTAGGCTTAGGTGTCATTAAAGCTGATCACCAGGGCTTCCCTGGTGGCACAGTGGTTAAGAATCTGCCTGCCAATGCAGGGGACACGGGTTCGAGCCCTGGTCCGGGAAGATCCCACATGTCGCAGAGCAACTAAGCCTGTGCGCCACAACTACCGAGCCTGCACTCTAGAGCCCACGTGCCACAACTAGTGAAGCCCGCGCTCCTAGATCCTAGGCTCTGCAACAAGAGAAGCCACTGCAATGAGAAGCCCATGCACCGCAACAAAGAGTAGCCCCCACTCGCCACAACTAGAGAAAGCCCATGTGCAGCAACGAAGACCCAACACAGCCAAAAATAATAAATAAATAAAATAAATTTATTTAAAAAAAAATAAAGCTGATCATCATAAGGACCCCACTCAAGCTTTCCAGTCCAGTTTGCCAGCAAACCTGCAGTCCATCCTGATGACCAGAAACCCCAGGCAGAACAGCATCTTAGAACCATCAGTCATGTCCTAGGATCAGTCTCTATGATGCTTCGATCACTTTTGGAGTCCTCAGGCAGACACATTATGAGTGGGTGTCACCATGTGGATGCTGATGGCACACGTGGAGCACTGTTGGGTCTCAGGCACAGTAGGAGAAAGGAAGCCATTCCTAGGCCAGGAAGTCACTGGCAAACCTTTACCACTAACCCAGCCCTCTTGCCCCTCTCCCTCCTAGTGGCTTTTCCAGCCATTTTCCCAGCAGACAAGGGTATAGATGCCTTTGGAAAGAGAATAATTCATTTCAATAGAAAAGATACGGTTTTGGAATGTGTCAGTTGGAAAGTGATGCCAGGTGCTGTGTTGCTGTGGACATAGGCTTTGGGCCAGTGACCATCATGTACATTCCTGTGTACCTGGGCATGTGCCTGGGCCTGCTCTTGCCTCTTTGTTGGGAAGCAGAAATGTTTGGGTTTCACAGTCACTTTCTTTGTCCCCTTTACTTTCCAGCTAATGCTGGGCTTCTGTGGAACCGACGTAGCAGGAGGGCCTGGGGCTGCTCCTGAAGAGGCTTCTTCCCATCTGCCTGTTCCTCAAAGCCCTATTTGTAGCCTGGATTTCCTTTCCATAGTCACAGTTCTCGTGTTGTGATCCAGTCTTTAGCCTTAGTCTTTGGCTCTTTGGAGGTGGCTATTGAGCACCTTCTGTGTATCAGAAATGTGGTAGATGTAGGGGACAATAGACAACCAGACATGCCATGTCTTAGGAACATCACAGTCTTAAGTGGGGAGAGAATCTAATCAGGTGATTACACACCTGAAGTGCTAAGTGCATGGTGGATCTGAGCCTAGTGTGCCAGCCTGGGCTTGCAAGGAAGCATTCCAAGCTCTCAGGTGGGTGTTCTGGGGAGGTTCCCAGGGCAGGAAGGGGTGATGTTCAAACTGAGACCCCAAAAGTAGGTAAGAGAGACCATCACGATGGGGATGGGAGGGCAGAAAATGGATGGAGAGTGTGTTCCCAGTGGAGGGAGGGCCTGCATGGAGTCTTAAAAAATCATCAAGAGTGGGAAAATAGAGGGTGGGAGAGTGGAGAGTCATGGGAGATGAAACTGGAGAGAAAAGCAGGAATTTTCAACAAATTACACACTTTTCACCAAAATCTGAACTTCTTTTCCCCTAAAATGTAATCAAAGCTAAAAAAATACACATGGAAGGTAAATTTTATATTGAATAAGTTCTTATGTTTTGAATTTGAAAGGCAGAAGCCAATTTATGACCATTTGGGTCTGAGAATCATTGGTTTTGCCTTGGCATGTGCTTGTTCATTCAAAGTTGGTGTTTCATATAACAGGACAGATGCTAATGGATTTTTTTGCTTTGTTGTTTCAGCACTTCAGGGAGCATCTAGACAAACTTTTTGCCAAAGGAATCGGAATGCTGGATATAGCTCTGAATGAGGCCTTCAACATTCTCAGTGATGTAAGCTCCTCTTTGATTTGCCTTTCTCTTCTCCAGGAGAATATATGGTATTTTTTTTTAAGTTGTGGACCAGCATTATTGTTAGCCCTGGCTGTCACTGAGCAGTATTCACAGGCATAGAGTGGGGGAAGGTTAGGCTGGCCATATGAGTGATCTGGGGAACCAGGGCCACCTGGTAAAGCCATACTCGTCCCCTGCTGGTGCAGTCTGGTCAGGGGACTCACCTGACACACTCATTGACTCCAGGGCTGCCAGTGTCTCAACACTAGAGCACCATCTAATGCAGATTTCTTTTCACCTGAGAAACTCTGTTTCTTCATGGAGTAGACTCACTTCTTACTGTGTCACAGTCAGTCCCTGCCTGTGGCGCTGTTCAGAGGGAGAAGGGCTTCTCTGTATGGTGTGTTTAGGGAGTGCTACAAGCTCTACCTATCCCTCCCTCCAGCCCCCTGGAGATTCACAGTATGCAGTGCACGCTCAAGGCTTCAGTAAGTACTGCAAAAAAGAATCCCGCTTCACCTGCTGTCTCTCCCACTTCTTTGAACAAAGAATCCTTTTTTCAAGTAGCACCTGTTAACATCCTGTGAAATATGTTGGGGAAGCTTGGGTTGGTTATTCTGCCCCTTGAATGCAATTGTGTTAGGCTAGAACAACATGCAACTTTTGTGATCTTTTTAGTCTGGGAGGGCAGTAGGAAAAGGAATGACTATATTAATGCAGGTTCTGGATCATTTGTTTAACTACTATATATTGCATGCTTTTTAGTGTCAGACACTGGGAATAGTACACCAATGAACAGAATAGACAAAGGGTTTGCTTTAATGGACCTAACATCCTAGTGAAAAGGTCAGCAACCTATGGCCCAGGAGACAAATCAGCCTGCATCTTGTTTTTGTAAGTAATGTCTTATTGAAGCACAGCCATGCCCACCTGATTATGTATAGACTATGGCTGTTCTTGCACTACAATGGCAGAGTTGATTAGTTTCAATAGGTACCATGTGGCCTGTAAAACCTAAAACATTTACTATGTCGCCCTTTACAGAGGTTTGCTGACCCCAGTTCTAATGGGAAGAGACATATGAAGTGAGTAGTCTTAAGGAGAACAATAGCACCACTGTTTCAGTGTGATAGGACTTGCTTCTTTACACAGTGAGGTCAGGGAAGAGCTCTCTGATTATGTGATGTTGGAGTAGAGACCTGAAGGAAGTGAAGGAGCAGCCATATGGATATCTTGAGGAAGAAATTTCCAACAAGAGGAACAGTAAATGAAAAGGCCCTGAGGCAGGGGTGTTTGACATATTTACAATACAGCAAGGAGACCAGTGTGACAAGAGCAAAGTGGGGAAGAAAGAGTGTACTAAGAAATGAGATCACGGAGGTAGCAGGATCATGTGGACCTAATAGACACTAGTGAGGACTTTGGCTCTTGCTCTGCATAGGATGGAAAGTCATTGGAGTCTGAGCAGAGAATGACACAATCCAACTTGGATTTTAACAGTATCCGCTGGCTGCTGTATTGATAAACAAGGACAGTAGCCGGAAGGACATTATCTAAGTGACATATAATGGTGGCTTTGGATGAGGGAGGTAGCAGTTAAGATGTTAAGAAGCAGAAAAATAGAAACCACTCTAGGTATTTCAAACAGCAGAAGTTGTACTCAGAAAGTTGGTTGCACAGGGGATGGAAAAGCTGAGAAAGAAGAATAAAACAATCCATGGATTAGCACCAGCAGGAGGTAGCTCCCCTCTAGGGCAGGAAGGACAACAGGATGGAGGGATGCCATCAGAGCCTCCTCATTGTGGCTGTCCAGATGGGAATAAAACCATGGAGGGGGCTGCCCAGCACAAGCTGGAATCCTGGGGAGAAGGGCCTGTCCTGTGGAAGCTAGTGCCTTGGAGGAGATGCTGCTATTGCTGGAAAATGCCCAGGCCCCCAAAGCAGAGAGAAAGGGAGAAATGACTTAGAAATACCTTGGCTTCTTCCTTGTGTCCTTCAGTGTTTGTTCTCCTTAAGATGAAACTTGTCAAAACTGTTGGAGAGCCTGGGAAATGTGGTTTTCAGGAAAAAAGCAAACAAGTGACAGCTATGTTGAGGTGTCGCAGGAGCTGGGAGACCAGCTGGAGGCTCAGAGGCCTCACCTCCAGGTAGCTCTGTGGGTGGCCTGCTGTCAGTTTCCAGGTGGGCATTCACCTAGCACTGCCCTTGTTTTGGTGGTCAGTTATGCCTGACTCCATAACTTGAGTTTTTCCCACTCAGCTACAATGGCCTCTCAAGCCAAAGGTAGGCCCTGATTCTACTCTTTTACCAATAATATCTACTCACACATAGAAGGCCATTTATGTCTCAGTGCTGAGCCAGTATCATGTACAAATGCAGAGGAGAGAAAAATAAGGAGGGAGGGTGTCATTTCAGCTTCCTTCATACAAATTGGAGGCCCTTCCTTCTCACCTCGCTCCAAAGTGCTGTTGGCTACAGATAATTATCATTTATGTACAACTCGGTGTTTGGGACAGCACATGCCTATTAACAGCATGTTAATAATTAATAAACATAACTGACCGGATTAAAGGACCAAGTTACATCTTTAAATTCTACTTTGAACCCTGGGTAGGCACCTTCTCAGGGCTGGGAGATGCCGAGCTCTTCATCTCAGCAGGCTTTTCCTAGGGGGTGATATTGAAAGGACTTGCCTCATTTGGGAAACTGGCTCTCTTTATTTCAAAAACCTGGTGTCTAGTGCAGGGGGGCGGCTACTCTGAGCTGGGGAGTCCCTTGCTTGGAAATGTGCCCTGCAGATTTCTGTTTTTCCTGCTCTTTGGCAGAAGTGGTAAAGGAGTGGAGAGTTAGGAGACGCTTCTTGTGTTTAAATTTGTGGCTTCTGGAGTCAGGCAGGCTGGGCTGAGAAGCCTGACTCAGAGCTTGCTGTGTGACCTTGAAAAAAACTCTGCTCGGTTTTACCTTTATTTTCCTCATCTGTAAAATGGGGATAGGAATAGACCCAGTACTGGCCACTTAATTTGTGAAGCCCAGTGCAAACTGAAAATGCAGGCCCTTATTCAAAAGTTAAAAAGAATTTTAGGAGAGTGACAGCAGAGTGTTCAACTAAGTGTGGGGCCCCGTACAGCTATGCACATCGCATACCATGAAGCTGGCCCTGCTGGATGGGGGCTGAGGATTCAGCATGAGGAAGTGGTGCCCTGCTCCCTTTCAGCGGTGTTGGGTTGGGTGGGAAGTGCCATCTCCGTGACCGCAGAGACACTAGGCAACCTCAACTTTTGCCAGGTTGCCTATGGTTTCTAGAAGCAGCTCCCACTCTTGATGCTTTGGTACTACTCCCTGCCCAAATCCTCAGGAATATCTGCTTCTCTTCATCTGACCCTTTCTTCTTTTCCTTGCCCTGACACCTTTTCTCTCCCTATCCCTTTCACTTATCATTTTGTTTTAAGACACTCCTAAATAAAGAAGATGTGGTACATATATACATGGAATGTTACTCAGCCATTAAAAGGAATGAAATCGGGTCATTTGTAGAGACATGGATGGATCTAGAGACTGTCAAACAGAGTGAAGTAAATCAGAAAGACAAAAACAAATATCGTATATTAATGCGTATATGTGGAACCTAGAAAAATGGTACAGATGAACTGGTTTGCAGGGCAGAAATAGAGACAGATGTAGAGAACAAACGTATGGACACCAAGGGGGGAAAGTGGCGGGGAGGGGTTGGTGTGATGAATTGGGAGATTGGGATTGACATATATACACTAATATGTATAAAATGGATAGCTAATAAGAACCTGTATAAAAAAATAAATAAAATTAAATTAAAAAAAAAGACACTCCTAAGTCAGTGATCCCACTGCATGCCCAGTGGAATGGTGGTCTGCCACAAGGCTCCGACGTAGATGTTGTGATCAAGGTGCAGGATGCCATCCTCCTTTTGGAGACTCACAATACACTTGTGCTACTAGAGGCCTTAGAAGTCCCACAGTGATCAGACCTTTTAAAGTGTGTCTTTACCAGCACTCAAACTTATTGACCCAGGAACTCTTTACATCATATTACAACCTCAGGATAGAACCTTGTAGAAGTCACAGCTTACCAAGCACACCTTCAGGCATAATAATATCTTTTTATCCTTTAAGAGGGTGTATTGCACTCCCAACACCTCTGATAGCCAGAGAAATCTCCAACACGTGGTGGATTTTTTCCCTTGAAACCTGGTGAGAGAAGTATTTTTGAACCAGGGATACCTTCCACACACCTGCTTGCTCTGTCTTCACCTGTAAAACTCCTCTGGGGTCTGGCCAGTCAGAAAGTCTGAGGGGTCGAGTGTAAATTCCAGAAAGCGAGAAATGGAAGGAACAAAAATGTTACAAAATGTCCCTGCTTGAGATTCGTTGACAGTTGGCACCATATTCTTTTGAGTGTACATTTATCCCAGAGAGAGAAACATTTCCATCCCATCCCTTGCCATTGGGCTTTTAAATAGCCGAGCACTTTGAAAAACAGAGATGGTTAATCTCCCATGAAAATGAAGCTTTAGCTATTTTCCACTTCATCAATATGACCTTTAGTGATATAATTCACTTCCTGTGTATTATGCCTGCCTTTGCAAGTCAGTATGAAATAAAAAGCTATTTCTTGAACACACAAATACACATTCTCTCTCTCTCTCTTTCTCTTACACACACACAATTTGAAATGACAATTATGGTTAGAGCTTAGAATGGTTCAGAGGTTACTATAACTAAATGAAGTTAATTCTGTTTTGCAATTACCTGCATTTCAGTTTCAGTATTTGCTCAGATGACTTAAAGGCTTTGAAAGGCGCATTCAAATAAACTTCTAAGACCCTTCTAGCTATTGATCTCTGCTGCATTCATTAGATTCCCTAAGAACACAGAGCCGGTTTGCTACAGTAGTTAGCATCTACCTTGTCATGTGACAACTGCAATTATATTTTTTGGCGATGAATACAATCTTTGCAGTGATTACCTTTTAAAAATTTTTCTTACCCAATTAAATAAAATTTGGTGACATTTCAAAGACTGTTAATCACAACCAAATGCTCTAAATGTCAGGATGCATTGAAATTTTCACTGCTAACTGATGAATCACTGAGCTAATTGTAGTTCATCATCAGGCCCTTGTCATTGTTATTATTATGGAAAACACTTCCATCGCTCTCGCTATTCAATAAAAATAAGTTCTAGACAAATATGAAGAGAAGAGATATTACTCATCAAAGCATTTGAATTTAATTGCATTCTTCAAAATTCTCCAACTGCAGATTGCTGCAGAGAAAACCAGGGACTCAGCCACAGAGGAAAGTAATGGTTTTGAGTATATAGCTCTGGGCAGCCCCTTCTTCCAGTCTGCAGTATTCAGATATCTTTATTTCCCTCTCTTTCTTGCCTTTTGTTTGGGAGAGTCTTTCCAGGATGTTTTCAAATGAGTTATATGAACAACAGTCCCGGGGTGTCCTGACTTTTTCCCTTCTGCAGCCTCTGTGACCAAATGCATACATCACTTGTATTCAGTGGCACGTCACTGGGTTTATCCAATGCCGTGAAGGCTGTGTTGTATTGCAGGCTCTCCACAACACCTCCAGAACAACCTGTTGTTAAGACAAGGCTGCAAAGCTGTTCTTTCTTATTGCACTATGTTGGTAGAATCTTAGTAGCATCTCAGAGAGGAAAGGACAAAGTCATTTATTGAGACTATGAAAGTCTAATTGAGGTGTGTCTTCAAAGTGGAGGAGAGGAAAGAGGCTTCGTTGAGACCGGGTACGAATCCTAAATTATAGTTTAGGATTGGTGGATGCAGCAAGGGGAAGATTTTGAGGTCAGGGTTTCAAAGAGTTTTAGGGTATAAATTGTCCTTTGATGCTTTCTGTTGAAGAGTTGATGGGTCTTTCAGGAAGTTCCTGGAATAAGCAATAAAGTTATTTGCAGTTTTCATCTTCCTGAGCAAGAGTTTTCTAGAATAGTAAGTTATGTCAATATAGACAGTACAATAGGAGTTACGTGGAAAGCTTTGTGGTCTGATGGCCTTAGTTCTCATGTATTTCTACCTACTGATGCTGTAATCATGGGCCCTGTCTGCTCATTAATTTAAGGGCATCTGTCCAGTCTGAGTTGCAGGAATGGCTGTCAGGGCCAAGACTAAAGTGAGGCACATTCCAAGGGCACAGAATTTAAGGAGCACTCACTCACTCTCAGGGTCGTGGCCTTGGTGACTGCCATGCCACCCTGGAACACTGGAAAGGATAAAGGGAGGAAGAGCAGGAGAAGGAAATGAACATTTGTGGAGCCATTGGATTGAGGAATGTCATCTCATCATTGGGACGCCATAAGTAGAATGTACCAAATCTGGGAGTAGATTCTGGAGCCGGACTGCGTGGGTTCACATCTCAGCTATGACAGATATTAGCTGTGTGATCTTGGGCAAGTTAGCTAATCTCTCTGTGCCTCTGTTCCTCACCTGTAAAATGGGGATAATCATAGTACTTATCTCAGAGGGTAGTAAAGATTAAGTAGGTTAATACTTGTAGCCCAGCATATAATGAACCTATAACCTGTGTTGTAACAACCATATAAGCATGTTTTTGCCATCTTATAAATGGAGAAAAGGATATTCTGAAAAGAGACCTTTTCCTAGGCACCAATTTGTGGTGCTGAGATGGGTTTGAGTCTTTTCTGCTATACTTTGGTATTCCATGCATGTCTTGAGTTGGTTTTGCTTTGTCCTAATACAGCCATGAGGCAATTCATTCCATCCATCCATCCATCCATCCATCCATTCATCCAATCTTCTTTCAAGTTACTGCAACTTCAGACTCTTCATTAGTATTCTAAGTTCATGGAGACTGGGCATTACTCTTCATTGTGAGTGCTTTTTTAGCTCTGGTTCATCAGGAGCCAGCAGCAAATCCAAGGGCTGCCTCCATCCTTCCCCTGTATCACGGTCAGCAGATTGAACATGCCTGTACGTTGTCACTCCATGCCTTTGTACATGCTCTTTGCTCTCTCTGAAAGGCCCTTACCCCAGATGCTCACCTCCTTCAGGTATTACTCAAATGTCACCTTCTCACTGAGATCTTCCCCTACTATTTTTCCTAAAGTTGGCCCTCTGCATTTTCTATACCCTTTCTTGCTTTTTTTTTTAACTTAGCATCACCATTATACAACATACAACATAATTTACTTACAACATAATTTGCTTACTTACTTTGGTATCTCATCAAATAGAATACAAACTACACAAGCGAAGAGATTTTTGTGTTTCATCCTCAGTGCTGTGTGGGCACTTAGGAAATAATTTTAGAATAAATGAATAAACTTCACAGATTGTAGTGGTGGGAGTTTTCACTACTGAAGGTTAAAGTCATTTTGTGTATCCCCCATTGTCATATAATTGTAGGGTTTTTAAAGGACATTGCTTTGAATTGTAGCATTAATAACATTCATTAAGGGGATTTTTCACCAGATTCAGGGGAAGGACAGGAGTCTCTGACAAACATAGTCTGGTCACCCAAGCTACTACGCACAAAGGCTGGGCACTTTTGAAATGCTATGTAAAACTGAAAGTTGAAATTTAGAGTTTTGTACCCCAGTGGGCACAATCTTGGAATTTCAGCATGCTATACATACTACATAAATAAACAAATATATAATGTTACATGTTAACAAATATATGTTTAAAACAAACCCTAAAAATGGGGTTCTTACAGTATAGTCTGAATTGGCATGTTCCTGACTTTATTCTCTATGTGTACAAAACCTCCTTGATTTTATTACACAGCACAGTCTGCATCCATCAGACTCATTCAAACTAGACTCATTTAGATTTTTAAAGAGATGTTACCTGTCACATATTCTGCTGCCAGTAAATGTGTTTCTAAAAGGTTGCTGTGCCAACTCCTTTGGACTTGTATTCTGAAGTGTTATCCATGCTTGAAGATAAGAGAGGTTAACTATCCTAGAATCTCACTTTCTGCCTTGTGTGTATTTTTAGGAAATCTCTTCTGTGGTTCATATTTAGTTCCAGGTTTTCAGAGCAAATACGGAAATCCGTAAGTGGGGAAGGGTTTATGCTGTACGTTCTTTTTGGTGATGCAGAATGAGCTCTCATTTTAAGAGGCTTCCTAAGCCCAAGATCTCATGCTTCTGAAGTCTCATGGATATAGAGAGCCCTCTGATGAGTTTTTCAGTTTGAACTTATTTCTTTCCACAGTTCAATCACACTGGACAAGGAAGCATCTGCAGCCAGGCCATTATGCTCATCACTGATGGGGCAGTGGACACCTATGACACTATCTTTGCAAAATACAATTGGCCAGATCGAAAGGTAAGTCGATGTTGATGGCGTCCATGCAGTGCCATGTGTGGAGAATCTATATTGCATTGTAACCTCCAGATTGTCCATGGATAAGTACCCCATGTAGACTTAATCTCATGATGACCTGTGGTTTCTCAGCCTTGTGTTTTCTGGTTGACCAAAACCGAATACTATGGCTTTTCTTGTTTTCAAAGTGAAACTTCTTTGGAAGAGAGAAGAAACCCATGAAGACATGTTCAGTGTGTTCAGTGAAAAGATTCGCTGTGAAGTATGCTTTTGTTCTTAATGGACAGTTCTTCTCTTTGTTTTTGTTTTCCATGGAGCCAGGGCTGCTTGCTGGACCCAGCATCTGGACCCATAGAATGGTGAAGGCAGCCATGGTGGCCCTGTAGCCATCTCCTTTATGTTTCCATGTTCCTATAGTTCCTTCCTGGGCCCTCATTACCATCCAGAATCTCCTTTCCATCCCCCAGTGCTATTCCTTGCTCTTGTCAAAGCTTGTTTGTTCTCTATTCAAATTCTTTCTTTGGTTTACAAGCTAACATTTATTTATCTGATAAACGCATATGTTAGGGTATCAGTGACAGATATCAAGGTTTTTGGTGTCTTTTGAGTGCCTTAACCCAGAGTTCCTCAAGCTGTTAGCCAGTTTGAATTCCCTATGGAGCTCTTTTAAATTGTGGATCCTATTGTACACTTAAACAGAATCAAAATCTCTGAGGGTGTGACCCAGGATTCTGTGTTTTTAATAAGTTCCTCAAGTGGGCACCAATCAGCAGATTGGCAGTTGGTGATCACTATCTCAACTAAATGGTGAAATATGAGCAAGAAAAAGAGGTGCATCAGAGAGGGTGTTATCCTGGGGGCATCACAAAAGCGCTTTCCTATCCTATGTGCCAGTGGCATTACTCTGCCTGTCTCTGTTGGGGCATGAGGCTATCTAGACCAAGTCCATTCTGCTTCTCCAACTCTGTATGTTTAATTTCTGGGAAATGAGCTAACCACACCCATGGCAAAAAGAAACAGAAGACAAATGAGAACTGTGCACTCAGCTGTATCCGGAAAGCATGTACCCTTGAGGCAGCATGAGCAGTCATTGCACATTCTTTCAGGCATTCTTGGTCCCCACGTGTCTCTTAACACAGGCATCTCACCTCACCAAGCATGATTCTGGTGCTTAAAGATACATATATATTTTGTACAGCATGGTCCCCAAATGGATGCCGCCCCTATTGCTCAACCTTAGAGAAAGCCACCATTTCTGAAGCTGGAGGGAAAACTAGCTGTGCTGGGCTTGCTGAGAGTAGGTGGGACTCTGGCATGGCACCTGCCTGAGGGAGATTCAGGAATGAGTTTGGCTGAATGCAGCTCCCACAATAAGCACTGACGTTAGAATCCAACCCTTGAATAAGATGGAAGTTCATTGTTGGACAAGGTGATTTTAAATGAGATATTTCATGTGATGATTTCCAGGGACACGTAGAGGCCAAAGTTAATTCCTGATAAATATACGTGATGCAGAGTGGAGCATGCTGGCTATGCTTACACCCCCGCAGCACACAGCACAATGTTGGGCGCATGGCCACTACCTAATGCACAACCCTGAGGTGTGGCTGAGTGACTGAGGGGCCTAGGGGGGAGGCCACAGCACTAGTAAACATGGGTAGGGCCATGGACATTTTGTGGTCAAATAAGATGTTCACAGATGCTGTGACATCTCACAGCATGTTGAAGGATATTTTACATTATTTAGGACCATCTTAAATAAAAGAAGGAAGTAAAAGGGGCTTTTAATAAGCAGCTGCATTAATACCAAATGTATTATCTTGTGAGACTCGTGTGGTGAATCATATGAATACCTCTTGCTTGGTGATACTTGATGGATAGCTGTAGCCCAGGAATATTAGAATTTAAACATCCTTTCCTTACTTGCTGGGAGAGGCATAGGATGAAGGCTGCAAAGTCATAACTCTTCAGACAAAACACAAATTTCAACATATCTTTCCAAAGGAACAATATTGACTTCAGGCCAGGTGCTTTCTTGGATTAATTGGAACCAGGGTCCTGGAAATTTCAACATTACATGAAGCAGTTTGATCTACTTATAAAGTATTATCAAGCAGAAGCAGACTTTCTTTCTGTAGCAAGAGGGCCTTTATCTATGATTAGAAATTAATAGCAGGATCCCTCCCCTCCTGCTCCATTCTGGAGAGTTCCATGACATTCATATGCATATACATTCTCTTCTTGATGACTTCTCTGTGAAGGTGCAGGTAATAACTTTACATAAAACCCCAATGTGATTTAGCACTGTGTTAAAGAGAGATGCTGTGTCATGTCTAAGCTGTCATTTTTCTCTGTTGTTTTGAATGTTACTTAGTAGAGGGTTGGGTCATGCTCTCGTTGGCTATCTTCAAGATTATAGAAACAGGAAATGGAGAGAGTAAAATAATCTTAAGGCTGGAACCTGATTCCTATAAAACAGTGATTCTCAAACTTGAGTGAGGATGAGAATCATCTGGAGGGCTTGTTCCAACACAGATTGCTCACTCCACCTCCAGAGATTCTGATTCAGTAGGTCTGGTGGGGCCTGAGAATGTCCATTTCTAACAAATTCCCAGGTGATGTGGATGCTACTGGTGGGTGAACTGCACTTGGGAGCTACTGCCACAGAAATAGCCCAAGGAATAGGGTTTGGTTACTTGGTGGGCTCTGCCACTTCTGCTTCCCTCTGTTTACCTTTACGAGGGCCTGTTCCCTCAGTCAAATTCAGTGCACAGGCATGTGTTTCTTGGCTCATACTTTAAAAAATTGTCAATTACTGATCATGATTTTAAAATCTGGAGATAGAATATAAAATTTTAAAGTTTTAGTTTCATAAAGGGGTACACATGGCGCTTTGGAGCCAGCATTCTCATATGGCAAAAAACGGCTGGAGCTGAGGAATGGCTGCTCCCTTAGATGGCAAATGCCTGCTCCTTTTGGCCATGGCCTCCATCATGCTCCATTATTTCCTCTCAGCCCACTTCACTTAAATTCCTTACATACCCATAGGTGTAGGGTTCTGGACCACTGCTCTAGATTAACCCAGCCTCTAGGTATTTGTTCCTTTCTCTTAGGTCTGCCATAAGCTTTCCCTCTTCTCCAGCCAGATGCCATCTTGTCTTTACCTGAGCCCTACACTTTACACTCCCTCAGAGCTGTATAAGAGAAGTGTATAACTTAATGTCCAATACTGTAATCACTTCTGGGCCTATTTTTCATCTTCACTGGTTTGGTGAGTTCTTGAGGACAGGTTCTGAATCTCTGACCAGTCCACCACCATGCACTCTATTGTGTCCCTGCTGAGAAGTACAGCATTGAGTCCTTAGGGTAGTCTCATGATTCCTGTCCACTGGTGTTTACACCCTGTATAAGCTCCTCACCTTGAGTGTAGTTTGCACCTGTGACTTGTTTCTAACCAATAGAATATGGTAAAGGTTAGAGAATCTTGCAGATGTAATCAAGGTCTCAAGTCAGCTGATTTTTAGCTAACTAAAAGCATATTATCAGGAGTGGGCTTTACTTAATTGAAAACCCTTGAAAGAGGGATTGGACACTCCCTGAAGCCAGGAGACTCTCCTTGCTGGTTTGATGATGTTAGCAGCTGTTTGGAGAATTCCATGTGGCAAGGAACTGGGGGCAGCCTGCCTCCAGCCAACAGCCAGAAAAAAGCTGGGCCCTCCATCTTATAGCCACAAGGAAATGAATCCTGTGAACGGCCTGAATGAGCTTGGAGGCAGATTCTTCCCCCATTGAGCCTCCAGTTGAAAACACAACCCAGTCAACACCTTGATTGCAGCTTTTTGAGACAATGAACAGAAGATTCAGCTAAGCTGTGCCCAGACTTCTGACCCACAGAAACTGTAAGATAACAAACGTGTGCTATTTTAAGCCACTGCATTTGTGGTCACTTTTTATGCAGCAATAGAAAACTATCAATATTAGAAGAAACAAGGTAAAGGGAGAAAGGAAAGAGATGGTAGCAACGCCATGAAACATCTCCAAACTTAGTGGTTTAAAATAATAATCTATTATTTCTTGCAATTCGGTGGGTTAACTGGGGGGTTGGTTCTGCTCCCTGTAGTGTCCAGTGGGGTCACTGAGGAAGCTGTGTTCATGTGTGAGCTTGGCAGAGCTGCCTTGGTTCTCTTCCCTGAGGGCTCTCTTTCCATGCGGTGTCTAATCCTCCAGGTGACCCTGTGAGTCCTCTCTCTTTAGTACAGTAGCCTGGACTTCCTTACAGTATGGCAGTTGGGTTCCAAGAAAGGAAAGCAGAAGGAAATGGGGAGCAGGCCAGGGGAGCACTTGTGGGTATCATGTTTTAATGCTACCTAATCAGGGCCTTGTGCGAGGCAACTGCGTAATAAAACATAGAATGAGTTAGAAGAAGGAAGCCATTACTGGTGATTTAACTATGAGTCTGTGAAGGCGACATCATGATTGCCTATGCAGTGTGTCCCTTGCCAGCATGTTAGTGCTGGGAACAGAAATGAGGAGCTATTTATTCGTTTATTGGATGCCATTTACTTTTGCCTAATATACATTGGTTAGTGGCTTCATGGCAGCTTTACACACTTGGAATAAAATATGAACTCCTTAGTATGAAAGGGACTCATTCCAGGATCTGCTTAAGAAATAAAGCTGCCTACATTTCTACATTTAAATTAGAAAAATGGCTATACCTGCCATTTATCTAGTTGCTCTTTCAAGTGAACTAAAAAAAAAAAAAAAAGAGAAAGGTCACGGAATTATTAATCATTACCTCCCCTGATGTGTAAGACAGAGTGGATAAGTAAGAAAATGATAAGTTAGAGATTTTAAAAAGAGGTTGGCAAACTATGGCCTACTGCCTGCTTTGGGCAGTCCTTGAGCTAGGAATAATTTTTACTTTTTTTTTTTTTTTTTTTTGCCGTACGTGGGCCTCTCACTGTTGTGGCCTCTCCCGTTGTGGAGCACAGGCTCCGGACGCACAGGCTCAGCGGCCATGGCTCACGGGCCCAGCCGCTCAACGGCATGTGGGATCTTCCCGGACCAGGGCACGAACCCGCATCCCCTGCATCGGCAGGCGGACTCTCAACCACTGCACCACCAGGGAAGCCCTAATTTTTACATTTTTAAATGGGGGGGGGAAAAAAACTAAAGGAGAAGAATATTTCATGACTTGTGAAAATTATATGACATTAAAATTTTACTGTCTGTAAACAAAGTATTATTGTAACACAGTTATACCCATTTGATTATATGTTGTCTGTTGCTAAATAGTTGAATATCTGTGACAGAGACCATCTGGCCCGCAAAGCCTGAAATATTCATTTTCTGGCCCTTTAAGAATATGTTTGCCACCCCCTGATCTAAAGGAATCTTTGAAGAAATTTAGACCAACCAGGGTATAGTTGAGAGTCACTGAGATGCCTTTAGAAATTTATGCATTGGCTGAATTCAACAGAAAATGGTAGTGGTGAGTTCTTCCTGCCTTTCCATTGCTTTTGTTCTACTCAAATAAAGAGACGAACCACATGACGGGAGACTTGATGGCAAATACTTCTCCATGCTGTAGGTGTCTCTCCCCCATAAGTGGCGCGACCCTTTCTTTTTCTGTCATGAGTGAGTTGTGTCCTTCTGTGCGCCTGCCTGCTCCTTCAGGGCTGCCCAGGGCTGGGGCATAGTACTGGTGACCTGGTGGTCCAGAAGGAGAGCCAGCAGCAAGTACCCAGCCTGGGACTGCACCCCGTGCCCGGAATGTCAGATCTTCATAAATGTGAGATGTAACTGCACCTGGAACCCCGTTTTGGTGGTGACAGGGCACGTGGCAGAGTGTCACAGCTTTTGATTTGCTGGAGCAAGAGGGAACACCCTGGAGAGAATCAGATTCCCTTTTTTTGCCAAGACCCAGGAAACCAGAGACTCCCTGAATCCAAATGAAATGGAATTCCTGGAATCCCTGTCACTGTGAGCTCAGAATTCACCCACTCATGGCTTCCTACCTCTTATTTTGCTCTGCGTTATTCTTCAGGGAGAGAGATTTGACTGCAGCTGTCACATAACAGACCACATCTTAAGTCACTTCTGCTGTAGGTAAACTGTGAAACCCTGCCTGGGTATGCAGTGTGGGTAATGACCCTTCTGTACCTGTTAGATGCCACTGTGTCTGTGCTTCATGTGGGTCTGTGATGAGAAACACAGGTTGGATTAGAATGCTCAGTTTACTTCCCCTCCCCAAGTCTCCATCAATAAGAGAAAGTTTTAAACCAATTTCCTGTACTTAAATATATAAAACAAAACTAATTCTTACTGAATGCTGACTGTCAGGCACCGTTCTGAATGTTTCTTTTGTATTTATTCTCACAGACACCCTATAAGGCAGGTACTATTATTATCCCTTTTTCACAATTGAGGGAAACTGAGGCAGCAAGAAGCTACATAATTGACTGAGGGTTCCATAACAGTGTTTGATGGAGTCAGGATGACAACCCAGCAGTTGAGTGCTCAGGCTGTGCCCTTAACCAGGATGCACACTTCTTAAGGGCAAAAGCAAAACAAAATGGCCCTAGGTCAGAGAAAGAGCTGTCCATACTGAGAATGCTGTCATCAGGACAGTGAGTTTGTTTCCTTGGCCTTCCCACCTCCAAGTGCAGGAGAATCTGCAGAGTGTCAGAGATTTGGGGATCTCAGAACCCACTGGGGCTGCACGCAGAGAGTAAGAGGAAAGCCAGTGGTGCAGCCTTAGGACGAGGCTGTCTGGGTGCACCTAAATGATTTTCCTCTTCTAAAAGCACAGGGCAGCCTCAAAGGTGAATGCTATTTCAGTTGAGTGTTGTCTGTTTTATTATCCATTACCTCCCAAACAAAAGTGGAGGTGGTAGCTGTGAGGCCCCTCAAGAGACAACCAGGACTCAGGGGCCTTGGAAGACGCCTGGTGGGGCTACAAGGAGGGGTGGACACAAGCAGCTCTTGGTGTGGGGGTAAAGGGAAGCTCTTGATCATAGAATGGTTTGGGGACCTGGCTTTGGAGCACTTTTGGGAACTGTTGGAAATCTGTGTCCTTTGAACTGGTATCACATCGATCTCTAAGAAGGGGCTCTCTTGGGAGTTTTGCCCCAGGCCTTCCTCCCTTGGCACAATTTGGAAGCTAAAGCCTCAATCCTACCATGTCTTAGTGGCGTCAGAGGGACTGAAAGAGTTAGTTCTGCCTCGGTAGCTCTGGGGTGATTTTGGAAAGCCCAGGAATCCCTCTCTTCTCATCTTTCTGGGGACAGGTGCCACTCTGGAGAGCAAAATTCCTGAGCTGAGTGAGGAGTGAGGGCTTATCTTTTTAAGAGCGCAACCTTTAAATAATCTTAAGTGATTTGGAAGGAATTTTTTGTTCTTTCTTTTTTCCTAAACTACATTATTCCCTTTGACATTCAAATGATTTTACAAAGCTTTTTTTTTTTTTTTTTTTTTTTAAGCCTTCCTTTGAGCCGGTTGAGAGGAGAGGGATTTTCCCCAAGACCACAGGCAACTGGGAAAGGAGTTAAGTCCCACTGCTCATAGAGGAGGGATCTCGACATTCTCCTCCCACCCACCT
The DNA here is from genome assembly GCF_964341445.2 of Mesoplodon mirus. Taxonomy (NCBI): domain Eukaryota; kingdom Metazoa; phylum Chordata; class Mammalia; order Artiodactyla; family Ziphiidae; genus Mesoplodon; species Mesoplodon mirus. The sequence goes on along the minus strand of NC_138988.1, from coordinate 34,503,465 downwards.
GCACTCTGGCTCTGTCATTCCTCATCCCATAGAACCAGATTAAGGTGGGGGCTGAGGGTGGCAGAGGCTGTTGGAAGGGGATATAACGGGGAGTAGCCAAAATGGGGGGACAGTAATTCATTCATTCAACAGATTTTTATTGAAGGCCCTCTGTGTCCCAGGCCACTGTACCAGAGCCAAGGCGTATGGGGCTGATGTGCCGGCTCCAAGGAGATGTCACAGAGCAGATAACATCACAGATAACAAGTGAGAAGACCAATAATTAGAAACTATGATAAATCTTCTGACGGAGACAAGGGCCAGAGACAGAGTAATGGGGTGGCCAGGGGAGCCCTCTCCAAGCAGAGTGCATGTGGGGAAAGGAGCTGAGCATGGAAGGGTGAAGGGAACGGTATTTTCAAAGGCCCTGAGGAGCAGAAGTTGGGTGTGTGTGAGGAGCTGGGTAAAGAGCCGCTGGCTGAGCCTGGTGGGCCAGGGGCAGTGACATGCGTGGTGGGGTACTAGTAGGACAGGCAGGGCCAGCTCCTCTGGCCTTTGATGGGCACAGAAGGAGTTGAGATTGTGCTACAAGGCTAGTGGGGAGCCATGGAAGGCTCTTGAGCAGAGGCGAGGCACGAGCGGGTTGTCATCAGAAACTTTCTCTGGCTGATGTACAGGAGTCAGCCTACGAGGCATGGCCCTGGGCTGGGCGTGTGGTTTGGGTACTGGCTCTCCTCATCGTAAATAATTTCAATAGAGGGTGGTCTAGGTAGTAGACTTTTTAAACTTCCTATGAAAGTTCCCAGATGCGCCTATTTCTTACTGCTGTTTTACTTCAGGGCTCAGTCTGGTGGTCACATTTCTCTGTCCCCTTCCTCCCTCCCTCCCTCTCCCTCCCTAACTGAAGTCACCTTTGGTCTGAAAGTTTTGGGTGAGTTTGTGTCATTGCTGTATTTTCTCAAGGGTGATCGATCCTACAGCTGTCTTAGGAAAATAGCAAGAACATTCATTTCTCATGGTCAGTCAGTGGTATGACAGGAAAAGACATTTCCAGTCACCGTGGTAAGAGCTCACGCAGGCCCTCCTCACTGCTGAAGGGAGAGTCGAAACGGTTTGCTGCCTCCTGGTTTATTTTTAATTACTTCTGCTGCTATTAGACATCTTGTGACTCCAGCAAGAAGAACATGACGAGACAAGTTAGGAACGAAGCCTAGTGATGCGTGCCTGCTGCCAGCCATCTAAAAAGCACTTCCTGTTAGGGTCTCAGAACAACTGCGTGGGCACCTGCCCCGCTGCCACCGGTGCTGTTCCTCTTGGTGGGCTCAGCGTGGGGGCCTTGGCCTCCACCCAGGCTCCGCTGTCTTCCTAAGCCAGGCGGGAGACAGTGCACATTCCCAAGTAACTGCCACATCCTCCTGGAAATGGCTGTCCCTCCCTGCTCCCCGTGCTGGGTGCAGAGTCACATACTTCACTTGCTTTTCTCATTTAATTCTTAGTTCTGCCCTGTGGGTAGACACTCTTTATTACCACTCTCATGTCATAGCTGAGGGAACTCAGGCTCAGAGGGATTAAGCCACTAGCCCAGGAGCCCACCACTCTGAAGCTGTGGGGTCTTTGATCGTCATCCACATCAGACTGTTCACACCTGTGCCCAAAAACTGAGGCGTGCGTGGATGGGGGGACTTGCTAAAAATGTTTCCTAGGTTCCATTCTCTGCAGGCCTAGCCCTAGAACTGGCATTTTGATAGGTGTCTCATAGACCCTCCTCTGCTCAGGGAAGCTGGGGCCACTGAGAAATGCCAGTCGCCTGGGTTATGTGCCCCGTGGATCGGGCAGGGTCCAATCAGGAACAGAAATCCACTAGTTACTTAGCAAAGAGTATTTAATATTAAGAATCATTAAGCAGAAAGGGCAAACAGTCTAGGATATCATGGCAGTAGCAACTGCAGGAAAAAGCTGCCACCCCTGTGGCTGGTGGGGGAGGGCAGAAGAGGGGAGGGGAAGAGAAGGTCATTATTAAAACTTAGAAGCTGGGAGGAGAGGACTCAAAGCGCTAGGACCCAGACCTCTGAAGAGGACACACCAGCTCAAAGGTGCCGGGGTCTCTGAACCCAGAGGAGGGTCCTGTGCGGCCAGGATCCAGGCTCTTGAGGAGGGGGTCCTGGGGTCTCTGAGGGGGATGCAATGAAATGGATTCTGTGAGTGTTGGGAACACTGCAAACTGGATTCATTCACAGCTGTTGGAATGAACTGCCCCTGCCGGGGTGAAGAGGCCTCACTGGAGTGATGGTACTGGGGCCAGGAAGCCAAGAGGGAGCACTCGGAGGGAGCAAGTCCCTTCTCCTTCCTTCATCCTTGCGGCCTCCCCAACACTGACCCTTTTGGCAGAGCCTCACTGGAAACAGCTGCCAAAGCGGAAATGTGGTTTGCAGAGCTCCAGCCCCAGTCTCACAGAGCCCAGAGAATTTGGTTGTGAGACGCATTAGCTTATTAACTGGCACACCCAGCAATAAGTGGAAGCTTGATGAATAAGTTCAACATCATTTGCAGGCTATTGACATGTCAAGTTCTTATTTTCTGCGTTTTTGTTTCTCTTAGACTACTGAATAGGGCCCTTGGGGAGTAGGCAGGGGTAGGGAAGCAGTGCTGCCTAAAGGAAAGAGGGAGGTATCTGGATGCTGACAAATCTGTTTCCCCCCCATCTGTGTAAAATGGAGGTAATTTCATGTGTCAATTCCTTGTAGTGTTGTTCAGAATTAAAGATGATGTGCTACTAAGCTCAGTGCTGGGCACAGAATGGGAAGACTGCATGATGCTATATCATCATTGTCACCATGATTGACAACCATTCACATTGTTAAAATCCCTCTGTTACAGCCAAAATGTAGTTGTACTGGATGAATTCAAGATGGTGTAGCAATAATTTTTCAGATGTGGAAAATAGAAAGTATTCTTTTATCCTTGAATATGGATCACTCCTATGTGGTGTCTTGGCTGACTTATAAGAAGATTAAACTATTCAGCTGCATTTAAAAAAATATCTCCAGGCCTTTCATTTTACCTGTTTCCTGAATAAATATATATATATATATATATGCAGTATCCATTTTACCTAAACTTCTGGCACTTATGAAAATATACTGAGATATATTTGACTGTTCAGTATTATTAATTAATGATATACAATAGCTAATGTTCTTCAGTACAGATGAGCAGGCTGTCTTGGTGAAACGTAAAAAGGAGATTTGAAAAGTAGTGTTGTTTTATATTATTTGTCCCTTTTCTAGAGTGGCAGTCAAGGCCTAGACAGCCTGGGCGGGTGTCCAGGATATAGTGTTTCTGAGCTGGGTGACTTGGGGCAAGTGATTGACTCTCCTTGTGCTTAGTTTCCTCATCTAGGAAATAGGGGGCGCAAGCACCATGCCGCCCTCACAGGGTTGTTGTGGGGACCAGATGAGTAGCGCCAGAGGCTAGCAAGTCCTCACTTGCCCCCTTCGTAAAACTCCCCTCTAGGTGGTTTGGTGGGAAGGCCCCTGACAACTGTCCATGAGGCACTAAGGACTGTGAACTTGTTGGCCAGGTAAACAGAAGTCTCTTCCAACAGAGGCTCCTCACCTCAGGTAGCCAGAAGCTGGCCTCCTGGGGGAGCCTTGCTCAGGCTGAGCCCATCTTGCATGTTCGTCATCTCACCAGTGAGCTGTTGCCCCCTTTTCTGCATTTCCTTTGTAGGATGGGCCAAGGAGGGGGCTTAGCAGGCTTGAGAAGAGGGAAAGATGCCCTGGCGTGCTGGGAGTTAGGAGCACCCAGGCATGGAGGCCAGCATGCTTCTCCACCCCTGCCACTCTCATACATGCCCATAAATTGCAGTCAAACCACATCTCTTCTTAATTCTCAGGTAGATTGGTTTCATTGGAAGTAGGCATTCCAGAGCCTGTTATCTACACAGCAGCCAGACACTTTGGAAACCGGAGGCAGATTGTGCCAGTGAGCCTCCAAACCTCCACTAGCTCCCCACTCTGTGCCAAGTTTAAACCAAAGTCCCAAGAGAGTACCTCAAGGCCTGGTTTGATGGGTGCCCATTCATTCTGACCTCTGCTCCATTCTCTCCTCTCACAGCCCACTACTCTCAGGCCTTTGGACGTCTGCAATTCCTGTGCCCTCCACCTGGGGCACTCTGCCTCCAGATTTCCACATTGGCTCACTCCTCACTTTCATCATGTCCTTGCCCAGACACACCTTTTCAATGAGATTTACCCTGACTACTTGATTTAAAGTTACCCCGACAGACCTGACCTCCGGCAATCTTAGTTACTGCTTTCCTTTTGGTGATAGCCTTTTCATCTTGTAATGTATTAGATAAACATCACAAGAAAGTAACTGTGTTCATTGTCCCATCCATCAGAAGCAGAACTTGATCCCAAAAGCCCAACAGGAAGAATCCCCAGTCCCAAACCTGACCCTGAGCCTTGCACCTTCTGGTACATTTTGCTTGTTTCATGTTGATAGGTCTTCATCCCAGAGGAGCCCTTGGCATTTTTAGCTAACTTTATTGGTAGAGAAATCACCCTTATGCCTCATAAATGAAGCTCCTTCTTCCAGTGGATTTCGGGAAATCCAGTATTCTCCATAGGCTGACCCTTGCATTACCCCTTCAAACATCTGGGGATAAAACCTGAGGCTCCCAATGCCAAATAAGTTTGGCCATCGACCTATTATCCATCCGACTACCCTTACCTTAATGATTTCCATAAAAAGTACAACGGGAGGAGATTTATAGGGCTTAGCGAATATGTTCCGTCACTGCAGCCCTGCACTTTAGAAACTTCTCTCGGCTCAGAGCCTCCCATAGGAGCCTTTCCACTCCCTCCCAGGGTCTTCACATTAAAGCTGCCTTTGGTCGTTGTTCACTGCTCCATATGTAATAACAGATTTGGTCCTATCCTCTTCACTCCTTGGAGAGTCCCATCTACAAAACAAAACAGCTGGTGGTGGTGACTGATGGGGGAGACTTGTATGAACTGCATGTTAACTGTCCAGCAGGAAGCCTGCTGCCTGATGTGCCTTATTAGAAAGCAAAGAGGCCCAAGTGGAGGCCCAATCGCATTGGAATGCCAACTGAACTGGAGACGTACAGGGAGAATTAGCTGCATGGCCCCGCAGCCTCCTGGGGCTACATTAGGTCCTGGAACAGATTTCCAAGGCGCTCTCTGTTTCGGAGAGGGTTAACCTGGCTATGGGCAGGGATTTGGAGCCTTTTGGGTTGGAGCCTGAATTTTTGGCACTCTCATCCTTGGTTCTATGAATCTGATCCTCAGAACTCATGGAAATGTTAGGGCTTTTAAGACTTGGATCATATTAATTTGCCTTCACATGATTTGTTTCTGTGCCTCAATGGGACAGAGACAAGAAGTGATGGTTTTAGAATTTTGAAGAAGACTTTTCCGGTTTATACTCCAAACGGAAGGATGTCTGTGTGAGCCAAAGAGACACTTAACTGAAATGTGGGGTTTTTTCCCCACAGAATAATTGTCTCAACCCTCCTAAAAATACTGATCGTTTCTCTTCCTCTGGACTTAGGAAATGTCCTGTTACGTGCTTTTATCATTAAAAAAAAAAAAAAAAAAAGACTAAAAAAGGGGAACTAACCCTTCCAAAAAAAAAAAAAATCCAGCTAGAGTAATCTTAAGGGATGGACAGTTGGCCCCCTGACATCAGGAGAAAGAGGTGGAGCTCTCTGAGCTAATTTATAAAACAGCCTTGTAGCTGTTGTAGCTCCTTCCCAGTTTTCTTGCAAGAACCATAAGAAAAGTCATGTGGTGGTACCTTGTGGTTAACAGAGGGAAATGGGACAAACTTCTCCAGGAAGGCAACAGTGTGAACGAGACAGGATCCCTGAAAAGACCTAGATGGGACCTGAGATGTGAGAATGCAAAAGTGTTTGAGAGGAGTCCTCCAGACCTTTCTGGAAGAATCCCCCTCTGTCCTTGCTGTGGCCATTGTCTTCACTGACTTAATTTAAAAACTGTAGCTGCAGCCAACCACCTTTTGTTCTCCCATTGACCTTGCAACCTGCCAGTTCATGGTGGGGAGCTCTGCGGGCCTCAGGGTCGTGAGCCCAAGAGGGGGTTAGGGAGAGTGCAGGGCCTCCTGTTGTCCTCAGCCCAGCTGGGCCTAAGGGGCGATGGTGAATTGTCTACCCCTCCCATCACCCAGCTTCTCTGCATTCTCTGTTTGGTGACTTGGCCTTCGAGGTGCCAGAACTTTGATCAACCTGTGGCAGAAGGTTTGTGTGAAACCCTTCCTGGCTTCCTTTTTTTACAAACACAAATGGGATCTGGAATTGATCCCAGATAATACATCTGCCTCTTAATTTCACTTCAGAAGGACAGGATGACAAGAAAGGCGATGAAGACAACTAAATGCATTTATGATTTATGCCCCCTGTGATAAATCAATGGATGATTTCTCCCCAAAATGTGAACACTGCCTGGCTAACTCATACCAGCTGATGCATCTGTGAGACACATAAGGTAATGGTGGCTGAGCCCCCTCCTTCCCATGTGCACACCAGGCCTCGAACTCCATACCCCAAGGATGGGGATGTGGACCTGTGAGGGGGGGTCGTCTATACGCAGTTAGGAAGGTGCTGCTTCGCTGCCACCTTTTTTTCTCCCTGGGTCTGTGTTTCCCCTTCTTGTGGCCCTAATGGTACAGCTCTGTTCAGCCCGTCCTTGGTTCATCTCCAGCATTCCTTTCTGTACTGGCCTTTCTCTGTGGTGAGTTAGATTTTTCCATTTCCTAAAGGTGATTTGATCAGGCCAGTTCTCACTAGAGTCCCTCAAAGTGAGTGGGGAGAGTGGAAAATCACATTAACTCTTTCACTAACTCCATCTGCCTGCACTGAATCCCAGATGGCAAGGAGGTTCTGTGTTGAGGGCCAGTTCCAGGCCTTTGTAGGCAGCTCTCTGGAGTGCTAGCTTGGGAAGGGTTGCAAGCGCCCATCTGGCTGGAAAAGGGGCAGGGCCATGACCAGTGGGCAGTCTGCTGTGCACAAGAAGGCCAGTGGTGGCCCTCATGTGCCATGTCCGCCATCCCTTTCCTCTGTGGTTTCTTCATATCCCAAAGGCCTCACCTTGCCTCTCTGGACTTGGAAAGCCATATCTACATGTTCCAAAATAGACTGTCATTAGAAATTTTTAAGTCTATGGAACCATTTTAGGCTGTTTGGCAGTCACATAGCAGCTGGATGACTCACTTCCCCACCTTTTTTTTTTTTAAAGCATCGTCTGAAGCTAATTTATCCAGGAGTAGCTTGGGCTTTGGGAGGAAAAGTCACATTTGTTTTATAAGTTACGTGCAAATGAAATGAGAGGTTGTGTCTCTCATTTTCCTCTTGTTGAAAATGTCTTTGTTACTCCATTTTTGCCTTTCTTGAGAAACACTCAGGATCACCTTTTAAAGAGTTACATAACATTATTTTCCTTACCTTGCTTTCTGGAAAAAAAGTGCCAAAGCCATTTCCTGGGCCTAGACTGGGAGATGAGACCCCCTTTAGATGGGAAAAAGCAGAGCAAGAGGGTCCAGAGACTGGCGCTTTCTCCCGGAGGTCAGCAAGGTTGCTGAAGTTCCTTGTTGGAGTGAAAGCTCAGCATGGAGAGATGGCTGGAGATGGAGGTGCTGGCTGTGGGCTGGGAATTGTGAGGCTTCAGCTGGAGTCTCTGATGCTGGGACCAGATCTCCCTGCTTCTTACAAGCTATGTATAGAAAGGGGGAAAATATGAGCCAGCTAGTACAGGTTGTTCATTTGATGTCTCTGCTTATACCTCACATTAATATTGCCCCAGCCAGAAATAATATACCTGCAGCTGTGTTTCTGTAGGACAACGGGGATATCTAATAATATATCGGGCTAATCTAAGCTGCCTTTTCTCCAGCGGTGCCCCAAGGGGGAGATATATACTCTACCTTTATGTTATCCAGTGGTACTAATCAGAAACTATTGCTGTGGAAGCGGCTTGTCCTGTTCGGTCCTCTTCTAATAGGAAATCATAAATTAAAACAGAGTTTGATAGATTCTGCTTAATGCCAAAATGAAATCCTCACATATTTTGTTGGCTGTTACATAATCAGTGGACTTCTCAAAGGAGTTCTAATTATGCCTATGGAATAAGCTCAAGATAATGAAATGCATTCACCTCTCTGGCAAGCCGTCTGTCTCTTAGTACTGAGCTCTGAGTCAGTCCTCTGGGGTTCTCCTTCTAGCTCGACCAACGAAGCTTTATTTACAGCCACAGAACTTGGAAGTGAAATACAAACTTTTTATTTTATTTTATTTTTTTATTTTTTATTTTTGGCTGTGTTGGGTCTTGGTTTCTGTGCGAGGGCTTTCTCTAGTTGTGGCAAGCAGGGGCCACTCTTCATCGCGGTGCGCGGGCCTCTCACTATCGCGGCTTCTCTTGTTGCGGAGCACAGGCTCCAGACGCGCAGGCTCAGTAGTTGTGGCTCACGGGCTTAGTTGCTCCGCGGCATGTGGGATCTTCCCAGACCAGGGCTCGAACCCGTGTCTACTGCATTAGCAGGCAGATTCTCAACCACTGCGCCACCAGGGAAGCCCCAAACTTATTTTATATGTACTTCTTTTCTATTCCCTCTAAGAAAATCAGTTTTCCTTAGCTTCATATACTGCGTAAAGAACCGTGTGTAAAGTAGCTGTACTAATCCCAGAACATTAAGATTCTCCCCCCCAACCCCGCCCCAATGCCTTACTAAGGCTCATAATCTCACAAAACTGCCAGAGATAGGAAGAGAATAATGACAAGGCCAAAGGGAATAAGTTCTTTGACTCTGAATTTCATTATTTGTAACATTAATACTTAGTAAAAGAGTTGGAGAGATGGATGGATAGATGGGTGTGTGGGTGAGTGGATGGTTGGATGAGAGGGCAGACATGTATTTGAACAGATGCATGAATTTTTAATCAGAAAGGGATATAGATGGAAAAGAACTAACTCAGAAAAGTCTACCTTTGGATATATTATTGTGGATTTGATTGTTAGAGAAAATTATGAGGAAAAAGAGGGAATTTATTATTAATAATAAATTAGGTCTAATTAAAAAATAAAGTGGGTCAGTCAAACATAGAGTACCTTGAATTCCTATGCTTTTTTCATGCTGTGTCATTAGCATGTTACTGAGAGGGAAAAGACCCTAGTCTTTATTCTTCCTTCACAGAACAATATTAATAATAATAGTTAATCAAGCGTGAACAGCCTGCAGAGTCCAGGAGGCTGGGATCTACCAGCAGGAGTGCTTCTCGGGTGATTGGTCCAACACTGGGGATGGAGAACCATGAAGTCAGAGTGTGGATATGGCTCCGCCATTGTTCAAGGAGGCATCCTTGGCCTTTTGCTGTGTTTAATTACAGTGACAAAATCTCAGTCACTGTTTACACAGGCTTGTTCCTCAGGTGTAGAAATGTACTCTGAGCTCACTCCTGGCATTTGCTTTGCAGCAAGGGGAATTCTTTGTCTTTTAGATTAAAAACAAAATCATTCTGTTTCTTCTGATGTTACAAAAGTAAATATCTTCCCCAAAGCTTCACAGATTGCTGTGGTGGTAAAGCAGTTTGCCACTTAAGCAACTTGACACAGGTGACGAGGACCCTGGAAGGGAACCCATACCATTGATAAGGAACCACTCAATTGTGTGCTTGCTCTTAGCGTTCCTTCAAGACCGCCACCCTCACGTGGCCTGCAAGGCCCTGCAGGGTTCTGGCATTTAATCTCTCCCAGGCTTCACTGCAAACCTGGCCTTTTTCTGTGCCAAGATACCTCTCTCCCTCCCCCAGAGGGCATTTGCAGATGCTGCTCCACGCCTGGAGATCCTCCTGTTCATTACTCAAAAAAACACACACTTTTCAGATTTTAACTCTTGTCCCCCGTGCCCCGCCTAGATCATATTCTTTTGTCCTGCTTTCACGTGGGGCAGTATTCCTTTCCTTCTGAGCACTGATGTCTATTTCTTACATTCTCATCAGTGGAATTGTCTTACTGTTTGACTCCTTCATTAAACCGTATGCTCCACACAGTAGAGCAGGACCATCTTTATGGGCTTGCTACTGGCAGTTGCTCAGGGCTCCTCATTCAGAAGGGCTCTGTGCTTGGCTTTAATGCTCTGCTGTTGCCATCTTGAAATCCTTTATACTTTTTTGAACAATGGCCCTCACAATTTAATTTTGCAAATCATATGGTAGGTCCTGGGTTGGAGCCATGTGTTTCTATCAGATTTCCAGCATGTGGTATATGCTCAAGACATATTTTGTAAAGGAATGTTTCAGTGACAAAAGATGGTCTCCTCTCATTAGTGCCTGCAGTATAAAATGCTTAATACCTCATATCAAGTCAGGATGCTATATATTTCCTTGGCAGCTCACTACTTAATCTTATTCTTTTCATAAGTTTGGCAAATGCAACCAAAATTGAATTTAAAAGACATGCATATTTTGCTCTAAGAAAAAAATAATTGATTGTATAAAAGGAAGTATAAAAATGGGCTGGCCTGTTAATTTTTTGTTCTATATTTAGAACTGAAAGGGTAATGTTTAGAGAGCCAAAATGCTAATGGTCTTGCAAAGAGTGCTGTAATAAGCTGGGGTAAACACTGCATTGGAGAAAATATCTTTCAAATGGTAGAGGAAGTTGAAACAGTGACTGGGGCTCCTCTGAAGTAAATATAACGCTTTCCCCTGTGCAAGCCCAAGGAAATCCTGAAATAACAAAATGTCCAGTTTGATCTTTGCATCACGTAGTTGGGGAAACCTTGCTCTCTCATACAGCAAGCTTAGCCAAATATCTGCTGAGGAGTTCATGGAGAAATGGCAGGTGTCACCGTTTTATACAGTGTGCCCATAAGTTTTCTGTCACTTGTCTGAGTTGGACACGTTTTCCCCATTCTCCCTTGCCCACCCCAAAGGTGACTGCTGCCGATTGCGGAGTTGGCAGGATTTTCCAGGCTGTGCTGGCACAAGCTGTTAATAAATTAGGGGCACAGAAGTGTGATGGCAAGGCATTTCCTCCTGGAGTTCATAGGCCTTCCAGAACATTTATGTCTCATTACAGCCCGTACAGTAGTTTATGCCCTAATAAATCAGAGAGGCTTTGCAGAGATGGGCTGGACCGTAATGAATCTTTCTGTTGGCATTTTCCCTTTACAGAAGTAAATAATGGAGCAAAACCGCCCCATCTGGCCACTCTGTTAAGAGAGAACTCATAGCAGGAGCTGTTTGCTCAAGCATGACAAAGGTCACTGCAGGTAGCAAGAGCAAGGGGTGGCAGCTAGGGCTGTGAGTGACAAGGTGGAATGAAGCCATTTATGAGCCTTTATCACTGTGATTATAGGCATTAGCTGGACTGCCAGGGTCCTGTTCTCCCTTCCTATGATGGGCCTTGGGTCTTCACCGATTTTTCACATTTAGTTTCCAGACCTGTTGGATGTTTTGCAAGCAGTACAAGTAGACGCACACCTGCAGCATGGCGTGTGGGCCCATTCACTTTGATTTACATTCTATTATCTTAATAAGGTACGCTTTCAGCTAACTGGAAATTGTTGCCAAGCAGAGGAAGGGGAGATCACCTTCTCTCTGCTTTCCTTCACCAGTGCAAAGAGATGTGTGACGAAAGCCAAATAAATATGGAAATTATTATTAATTATGTGGTGATGGACAGAAATGCATTATTCTGGCTAGGAAGTCAACTTGTCTCTAGTAGAGGTTTACCAGATGTATTTAAAAAAAAAAAAAAGGGTATGAGTCACATTAAAAACAGTGCCTAGAAATAAGTGATGAATTTGTTTTTGATGTTTGTGCATTTTTACAAGGGAACCCATCCTCCATTTTGGAAGTTAACAAATATTGATCATTTCCTTTGTTTCTAGTAACTGGAATCTGTTTTCATTGGAGGAAAATTTACATCTAGCTAAGTCAAAGACTTAACTTGTTTTTCCCTGCTTTTTTCCACCCTAGTTGGTCTGAGTTCCTGCCCTTTGCAGGGCGGTGGAGAAACTTTGGATGTGCCTGGGCTGCTTATTTGTGTTTACAGAGAGGTTTCTGGGAGCCCTTGGAGGGGAGAGTATATCCAGCTATTTCTATTCCATAAAGACTTGCCTGGTGCCTCTTCAGTTACCACTTTGCTACTGGGAAGGCAGAGGAGAAGCAAGTGAGGGAGCACGCAATTTATCAAAAGTGACAAGGGGAACGGAGCTCCTCCGTCAGCCTCAGCTCTCCTCATATGTACATAACACCTTCCTTCCAGTGTTTTCCCCAGCAGATGGCCAGGTGAGGTTCACGGACTCTGCACAGAAATACAGCTGCAAGGGGCAGGCACAGGGAATATTTTGGGCTCTCTCCCAGCAGAATTACGCAGCAGTCCATGGAGGGAAGGAGGAGGAGGCAAGGAGGCAAGGTCACTCCCTAGCTAATGAAGTTCTGGAAATGTAGACTCAATGCCAAGTGCGGCTTGCAAATTGGGAGGTTGCCAAGGCCCAGCACCCCAAGACTCGGGGAGGAAGTCAAATCCTTGAGGAGTCAGTAATTGACCATGAGTGGGTCTGCCCATCTGCTCTGCTGCAATGACAAAGTTAGTGAGAATTGATGGGGTCACAGAAGGACATTAATGCATTGACTGAGATGACTGGGCTCTGCCAAGGGCTAAAAGAGTCTACCCTTCAAAGGGAGCCTCCAGGTAAGCTGGAAGTTCTCTCATCGTCCTGCTTTATCAAGATCCCAGAAGCAAATGAGGCACCTGCTCTGTCTTTGACTTGGCTCTGGGGCTGCTTAGTCTGTATCAGGAGACCACATTTGGTACAGGATGTTGAACACACACAACTGTTTTTTTTTTAAGGTTTCCGTTTGAAACCGCCTGAGCCATAGCAGGTAATTAGCACCTTTGCTGTTGGAACAAGTGGCACTTTTATTGGTTGGTTTCTTAATCAGGTTGACCAGTTGGTAGTTCTCGGTAAGAGAGTCTACAGAGAGAGAAGGGGATGCTGTGCTTCCCTGGGGATGAAGTCAGGCTGAGAAAACACCCTGAGGGTCTCAGTTCAGTGCCCCACCCTTACTGCCATGTTCTAACTCTACCATGCAAGTTCTAACCCTGCAAAGGGCTTTTTCTTCCCCTGAGATCCTGGGCAGATCCCAAAACTTGATCATAGATCACATTTCTAGTCTCTAAAATGCACTGATGTGGACTCTGGCCTCATCTTAGAATAAAAATGAAAGATAAAAAGGGTTTGTTGGGAATAGTCTGTGCTATCCCAGACATGAATATGTTGGTTTTGTAACTCAGCATCACATTTATGGCTCGGACATGACTGTGGAGGTGTCCTGGAGGTGACAGCTTAACATAGCCAAGATGCCAGCTAAGCCACTTTCAAACTGGGTGACCTTGTGCAAATGCGTAAGGCATTTGCACCTGGTCTCTTGTGTGTGAATAAGGCTGTTTGTGTTAACTCTCCCAGGGTTATTGTGAGGGTTAAAGCAGATGATGCATGTAAAGCCATAGCACGGTGGCCTGCATGAAGTAACTACTCAATAGATGATAACTGTGATGATGAGGAAAATGATGACAACATTGTTACTTTGGAAACCCAGAGGCCAAAGAACTGGATGCTAGTTTACAGGTGACAAATAGATTTAGTTTCAGATGCCATCTTCTGTGGTGTTGAGCAAGATTCCGAGACTGCCTATGGGCTCAGTGAGAGAACACTGAAATCAGTTAGGGATATCTGCCTAATGAGAGAGAGAATCAAGGGTGGTGGTGCTATCTCTGATGTTTCACTGCTGCCTTAAATAGCTGTGTAATTTGGGAATAAATTCACCTCTTTTGAATCTATTTTTTTAAATAACCTATAACATAGGAAGGTTAGGCCAGATCAGTTTTCTTGGAAGTGTTCAGCTGAATGTTAGAAGATGTTGGGGGTAAAGGTAGAAAATATTGTTAGGGTAGGTTTTGGAAATGCTGTGTATAATTTAACAAATTGAGGCAGGTTTCTTTATTGCAGGACTTCTCAGAACCCTTAATCTGCTTGAAAACTCCAAAAAGGGACGTTCTTCCCAAACTTGCTGATCATGAATACATTTATTTTCATAGCCTCAGCAACTTGTGAGACTAGTGTTGCACAGAAGGGACTTTGAGAAATTAGATCATTCCCAAGGTCCATTCTTTCTCTCCAAAGTCTCAAAATCTGTCTCAAAAGCTCAGATAATTTAATGACTCCCTTTCCCCACAATGAACTTTTCACCTCTCATTGAAATGCAACTTTTTCTATAGAGCCACATTTAAATGATGTGGCTTCACACATCATTTAAATGTATGGAACACATTGGTTGGAACAACTTTGAAAAATACCAAAGGTAATGTTTGGTAAAACATTAATCCTTAACGTTTATAAACTCTTCATTCGGAATCTCAGCTTCAGTTGCAAATCATTCTGATGGATTTGGCTCACTCTGGCTAAAACACTTCTTTCTCAATGTTTAACCTTCCTGTTTGGACTGGTGTGCTCTGAGGACCTGTCCGCTGAGAGACATTGCACTCTCTCCTCTCCACCTTATATTCCATTTGCCTCCTCAACCTGTCTAGCCTGCCTAAGAGGCAAAGGAAGGCCCCAGTCTGTCTTTACACTTGACAGGCCAGCATCTATGTCTTCCATGGTTGGTGAGAAATAACAACAGAAGTGGCCAGGCTGACACTGGAAATCTAAAGGTTTGTGTTGATTTCTCATTAATAAATAACTTTCACTTTTGTGTCATCCCCAAAGGTTGTTGAAACAATTTTTTGGTAGCAATAATGCCATGCGGTGACTTTGGGTAATTGGTCTCTTTTAGGAAGCAAAAGCTTAGAATGTGCTTGGAACATAGATATGGCCCCTGGTGTTCCTTTATTCTGCTGCATTATTTCCCCAAAGGGGTCTCACAGAGAACAGGGCCCTTTCATTCATTCATTCCTTTGTTCACAAGTAAAAGAGGAGAAGGGAATGTTGGAGGTTAGGAGTCAGAAAGTTAGGGGGATGGAATTTTGATGAAAGAAATAAGGGAGCTCTTGTCTCTGGAAAGTTGGGCAAAGAACTGACCAGGAGAAAAGTAGGATATCCATCAATGGGGAGGACCCACTTGAGATTTTTAATGATCAATTTAAAGTGGAACTGATCAACACAGTTATGTGTTTTTCTCCAGATGTGTTTAGCTGCTTGCTTAGCAACACAGAGGAGGTAGAAATTTGGATTTAGTCAGGGTCAGGGTACAAGTTGGATGGAAGGAGAGTTAATGGAACTGAGAGTGGATTCAAAGGGAATGAGCCTTGGAATCTCAGGTGGGTAAGGAAGGAAGTGAGGGTAACAGGCAGGTGTTAGACAATGGAGGATCAGCTATTTTGAGGTCCCAGTGGAGGGAGGTGAGCTGGTGGTCTGACAATTGAGTACAGAAAATTGAGATTTTGGAGGTAACTTGGTATTGACAATAATAAAGTATGGACAGTGACAATGATTTTTCATCAGACTAGATAGACCATTCATGTGCCCTCTTGTTGATGCCATCTCCTGACCTCCTGATCACTCATCAATACTTTAGCATTGGGCTCACTGCCTCTTTCTCCACCATCTTGTTGTCATTCTTTGACATAACATTGACACAGGTGGATCATCTGCCTTCTAAATTCCTGAACACCATCCCTCCCAAAGGTAGTCTCCTCTACCCACTTCAAACACCTACTCCCTTGTTTATATCTTAGACTTTGAATCATTTTTTTCTTTCTTCCATAGAACCCATTTAAAGGAACTGTGTTCCTTACACATAACAGGGCTGATTGAAGGAAAAGTAAATGGGGGTTTGGAATGGATGCATTGGTTTCATTGCCAACTTGTGCCTGAGTCTTGGCAGGACCTTGATAGATACTGACTCTATACCTAGGCACTGTTGGGTTGCTCTGTACCTCCTGCAGCAGGGTGTATGTTGTAGGGTGGTGAACAGGGGTGTGTGCTGGTCCCTACATGCTGGACTGTTCGCAGAACAGAGGAGTTCAGATAAATGAGCCAGATGGACGGAATCTGGGAAAATGACTTGCTGCTTCATCTTGGTATCTAGGTCATTGGGATGGCCCTTCCCATGGGCTGGAAGGAGTTCCAGCAAGCATAGACCCAACCTTCTTTCTCCAAGGAGAACTCCTGACATTCTGTTAGCCAAAGAAGGTCAGAGGAGCGCTGCCAGCTGCCTGCCAAAGAGAGGGCAGAGTGGACTAACTGAAACCAAAAATAAACCTTGACTGGAATTGCTCTTGTAGGTGGAGGGAAGATAGACTGGCCAGAGCTAAGAATTTTGAGGCCATCTCTGTTGCATTTAACTTTGATCCCTAAAATGACTGAGGTAGAGGAATTGTTTTTGGCATCAGGTAGGTAGTCTGATGTCCATACTGGGTTAGTGCTGGTTCAGCACATTTAGGGAGCTGGTACTTATGGAATTTTTTTTTCTTTTTTAAACTCAAATGATGTGTGGTATTTGAGAGTCAGAAAGGAGTTGATATATGCATATATCATATATATATATATATATATATATATATATATGCCCTTGAGCACAGCCCCCTGGTTAAATAAATAGATGTGGTCCCAAGAACATAACTTACCCAATTTACTTTAGAAGCTTGTGTTTTCTTTTCTGTACCCCAAATTGTATAACTTTACATGCTAAACTTAAAACTGTTGAAATTTTGGATGCTCTTGAATGGAAAGTAGTAACAGTACTTGTTATCATGACCCTTACGGCCATTTGCTAGAAGGTAAACTCAGCTGGCTTATTTTATACAAGGAAGCCTAAGTTTGGTAGTTCTACAAGAGGGAAAAATACAAAGGAAAGGCAGACCTGAGCATATGTGATATCTTCCAAGTTTTCTCTTTTCCATGGCCAAGGGCTGTAAATGGCAAGATTAATTTGACATTTGAACTAAGAAAAAAAATTAGCTCTCATTACCTGAGCTTACAAATGGTTATCTTCAATAAAAAGTATTGGCCTCTATTTCAAGACAAATGAAAATTGACAAATATAAATTCTCTTCAAATAAGCATCAGAGTTTAACATAACTTCAAAAGTGATGTGTTCATTATGGATTGTGTAGTATGACTAGATAAAAATTCAATTAATGGTTGAAACAATTATAGTAATGGTATTTGAAGAATTGTCTTTTGTAGCCAAAGTACTTTCTTTTATACTCTTCTGTCCCAGAAATATGTTGTAAATGATGTTTTATTTTATGAAATACTATAGTTTTTATCCCAGTCGATTCATTATTTGGGTGGGAAAAAAGTCAAATCTCCGAACCAAAGAGAATATTGGAATTGTGTTGTAATGTCCATATGGGTAGAGCTTGATTGATTAAGCCTTGGAGGAGGGGAGAGAAAAGAGAGGAATTTTAGTCTTAAAAATATATGTTCAAAAAAAATGAAGGCCAAGGTTCAACTCCTCCACAGTTTTAGCAACTTAGGAAGTTTTGTTTTATCTGTATCAATTTAAATCACTTGATTTTATAACTCAAATTCTTAGACTGGAAAGTTGTATGCTTTGATTTTTTTTTTTTTTTTTTTTTTTGTGGTATGCGGGCCTGTCACTGTTGTGGCCTCTCCTGTTGTGGAGCACAGGCTCTGGACGCGCAGGCTCAGTGGCCATGGCTCACGGGCCCAGCCGCTCCGTGGTGTGTGGGATCTTCCTGGACCGGGGCACGAACCCGTGTCCCCTGCATTGACAGGCAGACTCTCAACCACTGCGCCACCAGGGAAGCCCGCTTTGATATTTTTATTTCAACTAACAGTAAGGGTCTTTTAAAGCAACATTTTCATGGTTAATCAAAATGACTCTGTTAACTTTGGAGTTACAACTAAAGAGTGGTGAGAAAGAGATAAGAGCTAGGAAAGGGAGCAACAGCAACTTTAAAAATTTTTCACATACACAAAAAAATAAAAGTTTGTCATAACAACAAAACAAATACATGTTCATCAGAGACAGAAAGAGCAGTGGACCACAGTATTTAGAAGTGAAAGTTGAGTTACCTTTAGAATCTTCACTGATAAATTTGTGATGAGAGAAAGAAATGAAGCAAGAGGTGAAAATTTCACAGAATTTTTCAGAAAAATGATGATTTAAGAAAAAGAAGGAGTCGATGCAGGTGGCTATAGATAGGCCTTATTTTTTTTTATTTTTATTTTTTGGTACGCAGGCCTCTCACTGCTGTGGCCTCTCCCGTTGCGGAGCACGGGCTCCAGACGCGCAGGCTCAGAGGCCATGGCTCACGGGCCCAGCCGCTCCGCGGCATGTGGGATCTTCCCAGACCGGGGCACGAACCCGTGTCCCCTGCATCGGCAGGCGGACTCTCAACCACTGCGCCACCAGGGAATCCCCGATAGGCCTTATTTTTGAAGACTTTTACTGAATATGATAATCTGAATCTGAGGGATCTGAAAAAGGGTCTAGGGACTTAGATCAGTGGGGAGGGAGGGGCCTAGGACAGTAGGTTTTCTCCCATTTTAGACGAGCCCTTCTAATTTGGCTAGAGGTTTCTAAGAGTGAAGTGGTCTGGCCATGGCAGAAGTTAAAGTGCCTTCTCTAAGATTCAGTGACTGTGTGATTTCAAGTTTGCTGTTTGTGTAGAATAAGGAGGCAAGAAGGGAGACTGCCAGTTGAAGAATTCAAGAAGAAGAGATTTTAATAAGACAGGAGGGACATAGAGGAAATCCCAGAACTCCAATGGAGGGAAAAGAACAAAATTAAAAGTAGATGAACAAGTTAATTAACTGCATAGACATTTCTGCATTTGGGAAAATTTGCTTTTTCTTCACATTTAAAATTATAAATGATGATGTTTTCCCGCAGTCTACAGAGAATTGAAGGCAAAGACACTGACATTATGATCAGATGGGGAAAACATACAGTGGCAGCTCATGTAAGGGGCTGGATTGGAATCCTGAGGAAACTGGTTCCTAAACATAGGTATTCAAAATTCAAGTATAAGTCTCTTCTTAGTGGAGAGTGGCACAAGTCAGGATAAAAGATGCTTACATTTGGCCAGCCAGAAACACCAAGAGTTGAGAAGATGGGTAAAAAGGCTCAAGACTTACCTGCCAGTCATTCTCTGTAGAGAACCTCCTCAAGCTCTGTAGGGAAATCCCTTTGTCTGTGGGGTCCCCTCCACTTGAGCCCCATAGGTCCTTTTCTTAGCCTCCTTAATGCTCCCTTAAACCCCAAAATGGAAGTGGAGGGGCTTTGAGGCCCTTTGAATCCTCAAATATAAAAACTGCAAAATAATCAGACCTGCAAGGCTGCCAGAACTGGCCTGCTCTCAGCATATTCCTGGATATTGTTACATTCAGAGAGGCTTGTCTCTGCCTAGATCTTCTTAAAGTGCACTCCTCTTATCCTGCCTCAGATGCCAGGGAGAGAGGCTGAGGGAATAGGAAGTTCAGGGACTGTCGAGGCAGAGACTGAGGACTCCAAATCTGGAATGAGGAGCCTCTTTACATGCATCAATCCCAAGAGAGTTGGAGCAGCAAAGAGTCCAAGCCATGGTCAAGTCCCCTGTGGTTTCTCAAAACGTGTACCTCCAAATATTTGTTTAATGCCATACCCTCTGCCTAGGATGACCCCTAATCTCTCTCTCAAATACCTACTCATCCTACAAGTCCGCACTTAGAAAACTCTTGTTGTTGGCAGTTTGCTGACTTAAGAAATAGATTCAGGAGTCCATGTAATCCATTCCTTGAAAGTGTGCTTCGTGGTGGGTTCAAGGTCAACAAAATGGGAGACATGCTCAGCACTGAGAAGGTAAGTTGGACTCAAAGGAGAAACCGTTTTTCATTTTTAAATAAAATGGCAAATCTAATCTAACTACTTCCTGTAGTGAATAAAATAACCTTTTTGGCAATTGCCAAATTTGCAAGTTATTAGTTTTTATAATGCCCTGGGGAAATAATTGCTTGTCAGTTTGACCCAATTAAATTCTGGCCCCTTTATATGGATAGTCTTAATTTAAATTTTGAAACTTTAAAAATGCAGAATCAAATCTTTTATTGCCCGTCTGACCCTGAATCAGTGTGATAGATATGAGTGAAATTTTTTGTTGCTGTTAATTTAAATTCTAAAACCTATACCTTATGAATGCTTATAAAGGTAGGAAGAGATATTTTAGTTCTTCATCTTTCATGTAGGAACAAAAGATAGTTTTATCATGCAAATCACTTTTGTAAGGGTGGGTTGTAGGGCATGATTGGGGGAGGCTGGAATTGTAATATAGCCTCCTAATTCACTTAGAGGCTAAAAAATTGTTTACCAGGAAAAAAAGATCACCAGCTATATCCCTGGATCAAATGTGTAGATATCTTTCACAAAGGTATGCCTTCACACAATTGTGGAAAAGGAGAAGCTGATAATCTTGCCCAGCTCAACGAAGTTTCTCTTCATGTTAAGGTTTTGTTCTGTTGGCTACACAGATGTTATTAATTTTTCAGGTGTGTTTATATGTTTGCAAGTTTCTGAGGCTGTGCTGATGAATGGAGTTTTTATTGAATTTATATGTAGCTTTCAGATAGTAAAAATGAGCTTAGGCTTCTTCAACTTGCCCCCTACCCCCAATCTGGGTCTTATCTGAGGAAACTTATTCTACTGTCCTAGTATCCTTAACATTTCCCTGATCTGTGCCTCTATATGCTACTATAATTAAAACATTTGAAAAGGCAAAAATGACATTTGTGAGTTTAGTGGCAGGACCACGAGATGCTGGATTCACTCTTCACGGTTTTCCTCTTGGTTGGCAAAAACTGACCCAACAGAGTGGTCCTCAATGTGCATCTCATTATGCCATCTTCTACAGAAAATAACATTTACTTCAAAATTGCAGTAAGGACCTTTGAATGCTTTGGATATTTGGGGGCGTTATAGCCATTTTGTTAAATCTTGAAAGTGGAATTATAATCAACAGGAGGTAGAGGTGAGAGAGCCCTTCCTCTGGGTCAATTACTCCCTCAGTGTGTAGTGAGCACTCCCTCCCTGTGTGCCAAAAGCTGTGGTGGCCACGAGGGCATAGGGCAACAGCCTAGGGGAGGTATAGGTGCCTCCAAGGGGGAGAGCTCTGCTGTCAAGAGAGAGAACATATCTTTTTTGTTTGCTTGTTTGATTATTATCTAATGGCTTCCCTCCCCCCCCAAACCTTATAGCTATATGAAGTTCTTATTTGTGAAATTTACCCTTTGTGTTCTAGTTTATAAGACTATAGGGTCCTAGAAACTAAGTGACTTGTCCAGGGTTACAGCACTAATATATGGGGACTCAGAATTGAATCCACGTTGGCATGATTGCAAAGTGTTATGTTTCTACTGTGTTGTGCTGCTTCCTTTTTGTCTTGTTTATACAAAACAACAACAACAACAAAACACACACACACACACACACACACACACACACACACACACACACCCATCCCAAAACCCTAATCATATAATAAGGACAAAGAAACATATTTCAATATAAGATGAGAAGACAGTGGAGAAGCATAATTATATGTGTGGACCAAGAGTTCTTCTATGTTTTATGTTGTTAGAACTCTGAGAATGAAATCAATAAGGAATAAAATTAAAGAATTTTAAGTTCAAAAAACAAATGTTGTTAATGCACTCAGAATGGCCTTTAAATATGCCCTTTTTCATAAACATGTCTGGAAACCTGAAAAAGTAGATTTTTCTTCTTCTCACAAGGCTGTCAGTAGCAATTCTGAAGCAGCAGGATTAGGGAGGAGCCAGAGGTGACCAGCTGAGTTGTACACTGCTTGGGGAGACCAAGTTGAGAATAAATGTGTACTTACCGCCCCAAGACCTGCACAGCTTGGGGTCAACCCTGGTGACATCTTTGAAGCTGAGCTATTAATTTTAGCTTCCAAGTTGATTAAATTTATGACAAAACAGTGCATTGAAAATATGAAAAGCGAAAATTGAATCCTGGTTACCTTGCAAAGGCAACTAGATAAAGGTTCTTACAAACAAACCAATATAGATTGTATCCTCTTCATTCGCACTCTTTCTGGAAAGTTTCTCTCTGACATGAATAAAAAGGAAAAAGAGAGAATTGGCAGTTCATTTCTGAAATGGAACACTCAGCATCAGATTTCTCAATGAGTTTCCTAGATGCCACCCACCCTCTCCTGCCTAAAGTTGCTGGATGATAACTTGTGTGAGAGGGGGGCTCCCCACAAGGTGGAGTTCTGAACCCTCTGTTCCCTTGGGTAAGGGCTCTTGGAAAGAGCTTCTCTGTGTCGACCAGCTTGCTAGGTCCCAAAATAAAAAACATAGAAACAGACACACAAACCAAAACCCTCCAGGTGGACATGGACAGCAGTATGAAGTACTGGTTATGAGCTTGGATTCAGAGTCCAGTGACCAGCATTCGAACCCAGACCTTGCTACTCACTAACCCTGAGACCGTAGACAAGTTCTCCAGGAGGAATTTCTTCAACTGGAATGTGGAAATAACCAATACTTATCTCAACAGTGATGAGGATTAAAATAACGCACACAATGCACCTAGCATGGTGTTTGGGACGTGGAAAGCTCTCCCTCAATGATGTCTGACATTCTTCCTCTTCTCCCAATTTTATGACTACCACTACCATCAACATTTATTAGTTTCCTAGGCTGCTGTAACAAAATACCACAAACTAGGTGGCCTTAGACAACAGGAATTTATTCTCTCCGTTCTGGGGGCTAGAGGTCCCAAATCAAGGTATCAGCAAGACCATGCTGTCTCCAAAGGCTCTAGAGAAGACTCTGTTCCATACCTCCCTCTTAGCTTCTGGAAACTGCCAGCAATGCTTGGTGTTCTTGGGCTTGTGACAGCATAACTCCAATCTCCACCTCTGTCTTTACACGGCTGTCTTTCTTGTGTATGTCTGTGTCCAAATTTCCCTTTTCATTCACCTGTCATTGGACTAGGGGCCACCTTACTCCAGTGTGAATGCATCTTAACTTGATTACATCTGCAAAGACCCTGTTTCCAGCAAAGGCCAGGACTACAGGTACCAGGGTTTAGGACTTTAACATACCTTTTTGGGATATATAATTCAAAATACAATAAAGCATCTTTATCTTAGGCTTCATCCTGGATCTGGCACATCCTCAAAAGTCACCTGCTTTGAGAGCTGCTGTACCTTCTTCTCTTTGCCCATGAGTGGACCTTGCTGACGGTGTTAACATTTGCTTAGCAATTGCTTCATGAGACTTGTTCTGTCTTGTTTTTCCTTGATGCATTTTGTGGTTTGAGTAGATATTGTAGATATCTGATAAAACAGCAAGAGATACTATTACCTTCCTCATTTCCTGTGAGGCCCAGAAGACATCATGGAAAATTAAATACTGTTATTAAATGTTTGTCATGTTCAAAAAAATTTCCTCTGTGTTGAGAAGCTCTCAGCTGATCACAGAAATGGTGAGAGCAGTCCAGTGAGTCCAGTCTGATAAGGGTGAGCATTATCTAGATGGAGTGAATCTCAGCCAGATAAGAGGAGGGTCTGCAAAGTCACTTCATCCTTCAATCCCTTCTGTTTGCTGGCTGTGATGCATGCTCCCCATCTGCTTGGAGCACAGGAATCTGCAGCGATATCTATTCACCTTCAAATTCAGCAAGACAGGAAAGCCCTGATTTTGATTAAATGTCACCTTACGATTTATCAGCTCCTGCATGTGAGTCTGGGCAGCTGGGCCAAATGTGGAAAATGACAGTGTTCTGGAGCACAGAGGCATGTGGACTGCTCAGCAGCTGGCAGTGCAGAGGGATGGACTCTGGGAGGCTGAGAGGTCATGGACTGGCTCCAAAAAATGAGAAGAACTAAAACAACCAAATTGAACAAGCAAGCAAGCAAACAAACAAAATCCTTCAACTGAATGAATGAATCAGAGGTCCTCAAAGTTTTTCTGCAAAATGCCAGATAGTAAATGTTTTATGCTTTCCCGCCCATTACAGTCTGTGCTGCAGCTACTGAGCTCTGCTGTTTTATTCAATAGCATGAAAGCAGCATAGATAATATATAAAGAAAAGGGTGTGGGTGTGGTGGTGTTCCAAGGAAACTTTATTTGCAAAAACAGGCAGTGGACCAGATTTGGCTTAAGGGCCATAGTTTGCCAACCCCTGGAATGAGTCAGTCAATTTGATTATTTTCCTTCTGATTTCTAGAAGCTATTTTCTGTATTTTCTTCTGTTGCCTAGAAACTTATTTCCTTCCTTTTTCTAGAAGCTATACAGCGATTAAGAGCTGAATTCTAGAGAAAGAACACCAGAGTTCAAATCCCACTGTTGCTGTTAACTAGAAAAGTAATTGTAAGCTCTGTTTTCTCCTCTGGTAAAATAATATAATACATATAAAATGCTTAGCATGGTGGCTGACTTGTAACAACTACCTAATAATTGTTGGCAGTTAACTATGACTACAAACAATCGCAGAATGACTTCTTGTTTGTCAAGGCCACCCCTTTGGATTATTTTGTGTTTTGTGGGGTTGTTTCGGTTGCTGTCACCTGATTATTTCCTCCAGCCCCGCAGGTGAAAATCACCACACTCTCTTCTGTGCTTTCATGCTATAATTATCAACTTGCCTGGGCATGCTTGTAGTCTGTGGGATGCTGGAGGTCAGGGTGAGCCCTCGTGTCTCTGTGTCCCACTGCAGCACCTGCCCCAAGTAGTGATCAGCAGGTACTTGCTGAATGACCTGTCTGTTACAGCAACACTTCTTACTAAGGTGTTGTGAATTGTTTCTATTTCTCATAGCAGGACTATATGAATTCAAATCAGGAAATAGAGCAATCTCCCTATCTAGCTAGACAGGGTTTGCCAAAATACAACCTATGGGCCAAATCTGGCCTGCCACCTGTTCTTGTGAATAAAAATTTTATTAGATACAGCCATTCTCATTCATTTACACATTGTCTATGGTTGCTTTTTCACAAAGCAGCTTAGTTAAGTAGTTGGGACAGAGACTGTATGGCCCAACAGGCCTGAAATATTTACAGAGAAAGTTTGTTGACTTCAGGCTAACCCTTCCTTAGTACCCTAACACTTGCCATTAAACTGTAGGTGGTTCAGACGTAGTACTTCAGACTCTGTGCACAGAGATATAAAGTTGTCTGCCTATCTCAAGATTCATGGTCAAGTGTTAAAGTAATAGACCGAATCTACAGACCAACAGGGGATAGAAGAAAGATTTAATTACTGGGTTTGGGTTTAAATGTCTTCCCAATTTACATTGTATTGGGTTTTGGACACACTAAAATTTAAGCTTAATATTTGGCTGCCATTCCCAAATTGTATGCCAGGGCACCCGAGGGCATGGCAGCAAAGTCCCAGGAGCTCTGCAGGTTATTTTAAATTTCCAAGGGAAGCACAGTAACATTCAACACTGACATTGCATGAATTACTAGCTTCAGTGGATCACACTACTTTCCTTTCAGTGATGTGACATCTTTGTGAGGATGGGTTTTTGGCAGTTGCTGTGGCTGAAAAAGCAAGTACCACGTGAAAATCAATGTGGAAAAGGAAATGAGGGTGTTAATACCCAGTCTGATTTCAAGACTTGCAAATTTGTGCCTGGTCCATCAGGTGTAAATATATAGTTGTTGAAGAATGATATAAAATATTATTATTTTTTCAAATGTCTATTAAGTTGTTAGGACATAGCCCTGAGACCTCACTTAATAAATGAAAATATTAGAATTTTTTTCTGGCGTAGGCTTATGGTGAATTGAGAAAGTTTTGGAACCTCTGATCTATGGTCTTTATAGATGCCAGGAAGAAGCACTCAATATATTCTGATATTCAAGTGGGACTTTTCTTTTTCTTGGGAAAACAACTTCCAAGTTTTTTCCTTTAGGGAAATGGAAACTCTGGTAGATAGAAGGGAAAACAGGAAAGAGATCATCTTAAAACTAGCTGGTAACTATATCCAAAAATTTTGGAAAGAATTATTTAAACCAAAAGGAATCACTTTGATTCAGCTTCTTCAATAAATAATAATTTAATGCTTACTATGCGTTGGAGACATGACACTGAGCAGAAAGATGTGTGCTTACTGGAGTCACTGTAGGAATCATTTTCACAAAGCAACTTGGCTTCCTAAACGCTGTGAGTCTCTCCCATACCCCATACCTGGCTGAATTTGATTTTCAAGGAGGTATTTGGAGGAGTGCTTTGCAATCTTCTCCTCTGTAGAAATCATACTGGTGTTAGATACACACAATCACTAGAAAAACTTCATTACTGAGAATGATTCTTCTGTCTACAGGCACCCTTTGTCTCTACACCTTGTCCAACAGCTATTTTTTTAACCCATGAGAAAAACTCTGTGAATTCTTTGTCTTTGCATTGCCATTAACTAGAATGTTCTCACTTAATGATATGCGTGGATTTCCCTCCTAGTTTTATTATCTTCCATGTTGTATAAGCAAATTCTGATGTTTCATATTTTCTTATTATTTATAAGAATCACCCTGGCCTTTATGAACAGAAGACAAGGGCTAGCGGATAAATCCTTGTTAATGGCAGATATGGCTCTTTGTCCCCAAGCACAGAGTTCTTACTCCTTGCTTTCTATTAATTGGTCAGATATTCATTATAAATATCCTACGTCTTCCAAATTGCCTGCTGAGGTTAAGCCCAAATAGAAGCCATTTGTAACCGTAAAGAGCCCTTAATTTATTTCCTTCTTTCTTCCCTCTTTTACATACTCATTTTTTATTTGTTACCTATTTCACTTTCTCCTTTCCTTCTTCCCTTTTGCTTCTTTCCTGTGGATGTTGAGGAAAGACAGGAAGGAGAGAGGGAGGAGATATGGGAAGAAGGAAAGAGGAAGAAAGAAGGCAGCTTGCACAGCTGTTAAGAGCACCAAGTTTGGATTCAGTGAGGTTTATATTTGTATCTATTTTCTCCCACTTGGCTGCATACACTGTACTTCTCTAGACCTCAGTTTTCAGCCTGCATTATATTGACAGTAGAATGGGCTCTAAGGATTGTTGTAAAGACTGAATGAGGTAATAGACATAAAGCACGTGACATGGCTCCTGACACAGAGAAGGCACTCAGAAGTTATAGCTGCTCTTACTCATACTAATAATTGTAGTGATAGTTGCTAAACCATGCAGTCAATTTGCTGTCTTTCTCTTGCTTCTCTTAGCAGCAGCATTTGACACAGTTGCTCTCTCCCCCTCCTTGAGGTATTTTCTTTATTTGGCTGCCAGGACACTCAGGTCTCTCGGTTTTCCTCCTCTCCTCAGCCTCTCCTTCTCAGTCCCCTTTTCTGGTGCATTATTTATCAGGGCATGATGGAACAATTTTGTGTCATTTGGCTCTTTTGTTTTGCTTTTTCATTTACACTGTGTCTAGAATAGAATCCCTGGAAGGATTTTGGCTAGTCTTCTGGAGAAAGCTACCTTTTAGGAGTAATATAGCAAAGCCCAATTCATTTGAGGACCTGTCCTTCTTTCTCACCCTGTGATTGATTCTATTTCATGGTATTGTGTTGCCTACAAATGACAAGAGAGTATAAAGTTTGTGAATTAAGCTTTTCCCTATTTTTGTGATGTGTTTAAAGATGACTTTACAAGTACTATAACCCTCTACCCTAATGGGTTGGGCTCTGCCAGTTCTTAGGAAGAGAGACTGGATTCCAACCATGCAAAGCCGTCTGCAGCCCTGTGATGGCTTCCCCCGAAGGAAAGAAAATGAAGCCACATCACGGAGCGTTACAAGGCTTTGAAATACTCATGAATAAACGTCAGGCCACAGATATGGCCTCCCTCTCAGCTAAAAGTGTGGTCCCACCTTGGGCTGACTCTTCTGCCCTCCTCCCTGGGGTATCCTGTCGAGATTTCAGAGCTGCTGGGTGACTTTCCGAGGGCTCTAAGATGCCACACAAGTAGTGCGATGGTATAATCAGCAAAAGAGCATATTTGGGGGGTTCACTAATTAGCTTCCAGTCACACACGACAAGATTGTTCAGTTCAGTGAGAAGGGGAAGAAAGAGGGGCATGTGATGGAGACCTGGCCGTGTTCCACCTGCCCGGCCAGGAAGAGGTTATCAGAACCCCAAAGGAAGGTGCTGAAAGTACATTCCCAGCAGAGGGCTTAGAAAGAAAAGTAATTTTACTAATCTCTAGCTCAAAGTCCTTAGTTTATTAACATGAAAGTGAGCGAATGGTGAATTCCTTCAGACCCCTGTGGCATGGAGAAGGGGCAGCTCTAGGGTGTGTGGGAGTGGGGGTGGGGTGTTGCTGCCTTTGTGTGTAGGACAGTTTTAAATTTATTCACTGTGTGCTTTTTAGTAAAATGGTCACGTAGGCAGGAGTTTCTTTTAAGTCTCAAGAGCTGATTCTTGGGTGAGACTTCAGTAGAGGTCTCTATCGATCTTTCTGTATCTTTTAATTTTGACTCTGTGTAGCCAGCCCACAAGCTGCCACCATGCCGTTCATCACAAGCAGCTGATAACTGGTTAAATTAGTAACACTAAGTTCTGCCCATCCTGTGGTCAGATGTGTTTACCTTCTCTGCCTTTAAGAATTCCTTTTAAGCCAGGTCCGTCTGGTGAGAGCGTTTCGGGAGAGGACACCTCACTTGTCTGCTCTTCCTTGTCCTGCTGCACCTGCACTGCCAGCACCACCTGCAGACGGAGCAGGGGGCACGAACAGCTGTGCCAGTGGCAGGCCCGGGTGCGGCGCTGCAAGCTCATAAGCTCCCTGCTTTCTTTCTACCTTGGTCAGGGTCACATGACTCTCCGGATAGTAGTTAGAACTGAGCTTGCATTTCAGCTGTGCCTACTACCGGAATTTCTTAGAAACTCCCAGGTCTCAGCTCTCTGAATACAATGCATCAACAAGCAAGATGGAGTTCAGCTCAGTTACCTGTTCCAGATCACCAACAAGCAGGGTGGACTACAGCCCAATTACCAGGTCCTTTCATTCTGCAGGCAGATTTGCATGTCTCTAGCAGCCCTTTTGGAAAGAGTTACTCTTATTCCACAGATGTCTCTGCTTGGCCAAACCTGTTCAACGCTAAGGCAGTTATCTGTCATCCTCTGCTGAGACTTTACCCAGCAAGGGCCTGAAGGACAAAGCCTTTGAAGTTTTGCTCCCACAAATGAAATTGCCAACTCTTTTTAATTAAGGCTTATAGGTTGGACCGTTGTCTACTAGATACCTGGATTTCATAGACCAGTAAAATGTAAAGAGAAAGATTGGCAGTGTTTTATTTTGCTTGGTCAGAATGTTAAGAAAAACAAAACAGAACAACCATTGTCTATTATCTATCATCTCATAGAAGAATGGACGCTTTAGTACTAAAATGTAAGCAGGACATTGTCTCAGAATAAAAGACAGTTCTTTGAATGAAATACATTCAACCTTATGGAAAACTCTGTACGCTCTTGCTATTTTCTTCCCTTCCCTTGGAATGGTGAAGATGTCTTCTCGTAGACTGGCTGCCCTGTCTGTTGCCTTTTGGTGGCTGTAGGACCAGTTAGGAGAGGATTCTGTTGGCCTACTGCTCAGATCTTATGACGAGGCTGCTGGGGGATGCTTTACACTCAAAGTGCCAAAACTCACAGGCTCAAAGGGCTACTTTAAGAAAGAATCCAAGGTTCTCCTGGCTGGGATGGGTACCTTCCCTCTGAGAGTATCCATTCTGCCCACCTGCTCCTCTGCTTGCTCCCTTATTAATTAGCCAAAATCCTGATGTAGTTTTCCCAGCCTTTTTTCTATGCACATCTTCCTATTATCCACTAGTTGCTCCTAGAGATGAAACCTCAGCTTTGAAAAAACCTTAACTGTTGGATTTGTCTGTTACCTTGATCACAGGGATAATATCATGGCTGTTTGCATATGTCCAGGCTCATCAAATTTTACATATTAAATATATACAGTTCTTTGTATATCAGTCTCAATAAAGCTGTTAAAATAAACTAAATAAAATCCTTTAGCCAATTCAATTGCAGAATAAGTGGATCCTCCTCTTAATTTGCAATTCTTTTATTACTAATATGTTTTCATACAGTCATATGTGTTCCCTTCTCTGTGAATGACTTATCAAGCACTTTGCTTCCTTTTGTTTTAAATCAAGGAATTAAACCAGGAAATTCATCTTTCTCCTTATCAGTTTGTAAGAGACCTTTTTTATATAACAATATTAACCTTTGTCATCAGCCACAAGTATTTTTCTCGCTTTTTTGTTTGCCTTGTGATTTTTATGGTGGCTTTTGCCACGTCAAAATTTAAAAATTTTGTGGAGTCAGATAATCAATTATTTCCTTTATGGCTTCTGCTTTGGCTAAAGTTCCTGAAAAGGACTTTGCTTTCTTATTTCCTCTTCTTTCTGCCTCTCGTTCTCTTTTCTCTCCTCACTTCTGGGGAGAGAGGAGGAAGGCATGGCCAAGTCCAGGAGCAGGTGCATTTCCTGTTTGTCATTTTTCTCTCTGGTTTGACTCCTCCACTGCTTTGAGATTTGCTCCTTTTCAAATCTCTGTGCTTCTGGCTTCTAGTGACTCCATCATTATAAACAGATAAAAATCTTCTTAGAAGCTTCAATGATAGCTGTTGACAGCTGTAACTTTACAGATAATTACTAGTGTTATCTGTGCTTTGGGCCAGTGCCTCCACAAGTCAGCAGACTCTGGGGACTCCTGTAGCCTTCATGTTTCATCTTGAGATGGTTGGTGAGAACGTCCCCATTCTGAGACCAGTAATGTTCTTCATGGCAGAGGAGGAGGCTACTTCCTGCTGCACTGACATTCAGAAACTATTTCCAAGTGCCTATGAGGCTTGATGCTATCTGCAGAGCATAGAAATGCATTTGCCATCCTTCATCAGCTCATTTTATAATTCACGTTGTTTGCTTTTCCTTGTCATAGGATGTTCCCTTCAGAGATGGTTTTGTTTCTCTGGTTGAATTTATCCAGGCTGTACCTATCATCACCACATCACTTGTATACCCAATCTCTCTGTGGTTCCACTTCATGAAAGACCCTGGTTCTCTGCCCCAGGACTAAACTCTCCAGGCAACATTGTAAGGATGTTAAAATGAGTGTGGTCTCTTAAATTAGCTAACAAGATTATGTTAAAAAATCATCCTTTCTTCCTTTCCATTGTCTCTTGGACTGTCTCTTACCCACAAGTTCAAAGGTGACCAAAGAGTTCTTCTGCTTGGGAAACGCACTGGTGAGAAGCAGTGTTTCTGAACCTGTGATTTGAAGCCTCCTGACTTTGGAGTCTCCTGGAGCTCTCTTAAAAAATCAGATGCTCAGAAATGCAAATCAAAACCACAATGAGGTATTACCTCACACAGTCAGAATGGCCATCATCAAAAAACCTACTACAAACAATAAGTGCTGGAGAGGGTGTGGAGAAAAGGGAACCCTCTTGCATTGTTGATGGGAATGTAAATTGATACAGCCACTATGGAGAACAGTATGGAGGTTCCTTAAAAAACTAAAAATAGAACTACCATATGACCCAGCAATCCCACTACTGGGCATATACCCTGAGAAAACCATAATTCAAAAAGAGTCATGTACCACAATGTTTATTGTAGCACTATTTACAATAGCCAGGACATGGAAGCAACCTAAGTGTCCATCAAGAGATGAATGGATAAAGAAGATGTGGCACATATATACAATGGAATATTACTCAGCCATAAAAAGAAATGAAAGTGAGTTATTTGTAGTGAAGTGGATGGACCTAGAGTCTGTCATACAGAGTGAAGTAAGTCAGAAAGAGAAAAACAAATACTGTATGCTAACACATACATATGGAACCTAAAAAAAAAAAAAAAAAAAAAGTTTCTGATGAACCTAGGGGCAGGACAGGAATAAAGACGCAGACATAGAGAATGGACTTGAGGACACAGGGAGGGGGAAGGGTAAGCTGGGACCAAGTGAGAGAGTAGCATTGACATATATGCACTACCAAATGTAAAATAAATAGCTAGTGGGAAGCAGCCACATAGCACAGGGAGATCAGCTCAGTGCTTTGTGACCACCTAGAGGGGTGGGAGGGAGGGAGGCACAAGAGGGAAGGAATATGGGGATATATGTATACATATAGCTGATTTACTTTGTTATACAGCAGAAACTAACACAACATTGTAAAGCAATTATACTCCAATAAAGATGTTTAAAAAAAAAAATCAGATTCCAAGCCCCAGCCTCCAAGTTTCTAACTCTGTGTCTGGGGTCAGTCCCAGCTATCTGCATTTTAACAGGCACCCAAGGTGATAATTATCCAGAATAAAGGGTGAGACCCACTGCTTTAGAGAAGCCCCTTCATTTGCATACAGAGCCAGCCAGCCCCTCCCTCCCCAGCCTACCACTGCAGGGTTAGCTGTGCCAACTCCAGGGGATGGTTTTCCTCACTGTCATTTCCTCTTGAGGATTATGTGGGTAAGAACAGGACCACACCCCCCTCCGGGGTCACCCCACCAGCCCCTTCAGACTCAGGTCCATCCTACTGTGAAGCTGGTGTGTGGCCCTACTGCTTTTCCCTTAACAAAGCCCTCCTGGGGAAGATGTATGGGTGATGAGGGTTTGGGGCACTTTTGAGGTCATGTGGCTCTTTTCTCATACCTCCTTTTCAGTGTTTACAGGTATGTGGAACCATAAAAGAAGTCGAGGGACCAATTCTTGGGCATGGTGCCCACGTGGATAAGCTTAATTGGTCAGTGCAGTTCCTTTTTCATGTACTCCACCTGGACTGGACTTAGGACATTGAACTTGGGGCCTCACAGGAGAGAGAAGCTCCAGTTTTAACAAGTGATGGAGACACCTCCTGTGGGGAGCCTGACCCCTGGCATCTTCTATGAAATCCCCCCATGAGACTCAAAGAGTCTTTGTGCTTCCAGGGAGGATCTTAACAACCTTAGTTGAATCTCCTCCAAGCAGGTTTGGGAAAAACAGCCTTCTCTTCCAAGGTGGACTCGTGGTAGCAGTAGCATCAGCTCTTCCTAATCCCACCAGTTTCAAGGGACAAGTAAAGATTCTGAGTTTGTGGGGAAAAATCCCCCTCTGACCATTTGTATGGAGACCTTGCTCTCAGTTACACATGTCCATTACGCTTTCTTGGACTCTTCTCCTCTTTCCTGTTCCTTCCCTCTACCTGGCTACAAGGTGCCCCACTCTCCCATGTCCTGGAAGGGAATGGAGCAGTTCTCACCCTTAACTTATTTTTCATGCATTCCAGAGAGAGGGAGTTGCAGCAAGAGTGCTGTAGGCAAGATACTTCTAGGCCATTCCTAACTAACTACCTTCCATGAATTCAAATCATCCATTTTAATGGATGCCAAAGCCGCTGCTGAGAAGGGAGTGAGGGAGGGACGAAGGAAGGATATTTGCTAAATATCTTTAAGCTGGAGCAGTTAATTCATTTAGCCTTTTTCCCTTAGCCAGACTTATTTTTTTTTTTCTTCCAGAGTCTCATTTTGCTGGTAGGCATGGTGATCTGCATTGTTGGCCTGTCATTCATTCTTATTTTTTAAATTATGCACAATCAGTATGTTATCTTAGCAACACTTTCCACAAACAGAAAATCATGTGTGCCCTTTTTGACTCTATACTGTCATGTTTGCTGCTCTCTCCTTACCTTCATTTAAAACAATCAACTGCAAACAATCCAAATAATATTTTCAAGCTATTGTCAGATCATGGTGACAATTGATTACTCACGGTGCTTCCCAGGAAACTGCCTTGTGGATATAGAATTAAATAGCAACAATAGGAGGTTTGTAACCAAGGAGCAGTTTCAGGAATGTGAATAGCAAATTGGGGGCTAAGTTTGGACATCAGGAGCTGGAGGGACGTTTAACTTACTGACATACCAGGATGGTGCTGTTTGTTTGGAAGATGAGTCACAATTCTGTTTTCCTTTGAACTCTTTCAAAAGAGCTGGCTTCCAGACAAAGGGAAATAGAATACAGCGAGAGTTGTCCGTTTTCATAAACTTTCAACTTGCTTTGTTGCCAGTCCTGTTTTTAAAAGTTGTCTTAGAAAAACATAAGACATGTTTAATATTCTACTCTGAACTATCTGATATTCATTTTGATATGTTTTCGGTCCCTATTGATTTTTAAAATGCTGAACACAAATACTTGACATTCGGGAGGGCAAGCAAAAGATTAAAACAGAACCTCTGCCTCATGCTTGCCATCGTCTTTGAAGAGATGAAAACCTTCAAGTAAGCAGAATTCTTATAGTCAGAATAAAACATGATTAGAACATTTGGGGAAGGAGATGCGATGTGACTAGGAAAAATGTTAACAGCATAGAAATAATAAAAACATTTGCCTAACACTTTCCATCTCTTATGATGCATTTTATAAATTGATACATGGGCAGTGGCCATCATATATTCTTCTCCCAGCCTGTGTTTTTTCCACAAAATGTAACCATTTATACAAGTATGAGGATGTGTGGGAGAGAGAGAGTAAAAACTTATACAAATCACCAAAAACCACGTAAATGCAGGCAGTTCAGCAAGACTGGAATGGAAGATTATTGAGACCATAGGAAGGCATTTAGGGTATAATTACTGTTATCATTTAACATTACTGAATGGGACAGTGTGTTTCATTAGAAACATAAAAGATGCCAAACTTGCCCAAAAGACTTAAGATGAATATAAGACAGAGGCATCTGGAAAATGACAAAATCAAAGGGTGTAAAAAAAGTAGCTCAAGTCATAGGTAGCTGGTGGTTCCTAGTTACCAGTTTTACAGTTTTGCTTTTTCCTTTTGACCCCATGACGGCCAGTCTCTGATACAGCAAGACAGTGATAGGATGCTTGGGAGAAGCAGCAGGCAGGAGAGGACCAGAAGGAGAGGGAAGACTGGGCACGATGCTGGAGTGAGGGAGAATGGGGCTGACACGGGGTTTTTTTGTTGTTTTTTTAATTTATTTTTGCTATGTTGAGTCTTCGTTTCTGTGCGAGGGTTTCTCTAGTTGTGGCAAGCGGGGGCCACTCTTTATCGTGGTGCGCCGGCCTCTCACTATCGTGGCCCCTCTTGTTGCGGAGCACAGGCTCCAGACATGCAGGCTCAGTAGTTGCGGCGCACGGGCCTAGTCGCTCCGCGGCATGTGGGATCCTCCCAGACCAGGGCTCGAACCCGTGCCCCCTGCATTAGCAGGCAGATTCTCAACCACTGCGCCACCAGGGAAGCCCCCTGACACGGGTTTAATAGGCTAGAGAGTATCCCATTCTTGTCGTTATGAACCACAGCCATTCCCTCCTTTGGAAAACAACCTGCTTGCTCACTTGGCCACTGGTTCCATATCCACATTGCCCAGAAGCCAACATTTCCTTGTGGCCTCTTTTCCTCTCCCCTGTGTCTTGTGTTTGTCTTACCCTTACTAGACTAGCAGCATTTTATTATATGGGCATACTCCATTTATTGTTGTACTTCTCAGCAGTGGTTCTTTTGAACTGAAACTTTATCAAACTGGATTTGAGTCCCTGCTCTGCTGTGTGCCTTTGGATAAGCTGTTTAACTGCTCCATACCTCAGTTTGTTGTCTACGTAAAGTGAACTTTACAGCATTGACTTCATCCTGGGTATGTACTTAGCATGTGCTAAGTAATGTTTGTTGAACTTTCCCTCTATCTCTGTAGGTCCCACCCCCCAGTAAGGGTGCTTATTAGACAGTTTAGACTCTTGGTAAATGAATGACCAAAAATATGCAAACCATCCTATTAAGCATGATGTTACATTGTATGTTTGCATGGGTGCATGTGTGTTTATAACCTGTGTGTAACACAGGCACACACAAGGTTGTCACTGATTGGTTTCCCAATGTAGCAAAACCCATTTCTAGCCTTTATTTTCTACCCCCAACACCTAATCACAGCCGGGGGCCACCAAGGCTCAGAGAAGCTGACAGATCTGACCAGGCTCATACAAGTTATACGTGGTGGAACCAGAATTTGAACTCCCAGCTCACCCTCACCTGCCCAAACCCATGCGATCCCTCAAGTGTTTGCTGGGTAAGTGCTAAGTAATCATTCTCATCCAGATGTGGCTTTTCCCACTGATAGGTATTTCTTTGTCTATTTATGTTCTTCAGCCTATTTTCTCTTACTCCAGGGATGAGTGTGCTATCCAATATGGTGGCCATAAGCCACACATGACTATTAAATTCACATTTAAGTTAATTAAAATGAAATAAAATTCAAAATATAGTTTCTGGATCACACTAGCCACATTTCAAGGTTTCAATAGTTACATTTAGCTCATGGCAACCATATTGGCACAGATGTATAATATTTTCATCGTGGTAGAAAATTCTATTGGACCATGCTGCTCCATGGTCTACCTTCAATAAATAACAGTCAAGGTGCTGAGTTGTTTGTTTTTTTTTTCCTGACATACATGGTAATAGCCTTATAGTTTTTATAATTTATGAGACATTGGATAAGCAGTTGGTAGAAGAATAGTAGTTACACTATAAAAAGATTAAAGTTTGATTTAATTGACTTTATACTACGTGTTGGGCTGCATTAAAAGTGTTTTCTAGGAGTTGTCTCATGTAATTCTCATAGCAGCCCATTGAGATAGAAGTTATCACTTGTCCCTTTTTATAGGGTTGGAACATCACCTGCTCTTAGTCCAGTGGAGAAACATGGACCTACCTAACACCAGTCCGTTGCACTGCCTCCCTCAAAAGTCATAGCAAGTTTTCAAAAAGTATGAGTTGTCAGTAATTATTCTGAAGGCAGAGCCTGCAGAATTCTCTGTTCTAAATTTAAATGGAACTGAGCCATAGTGGATGAAAGAAGTCAGGTTCTTTTCATAGTGCCTGAGTGCCTCTGGTTCTTAAAAGAAACCAGCTTGGCAACTGAGCTGAAATTTTTTCTAGGTTTTAAAAATCATCTCTGGTCCTATCACTACCAATGAAAATGTGGACAGCCCACCAAAAAAGATCATCTGATGTTCAAAAGCAGATCAGAAACAAATTATAGGAAAAACTGCTTGTATCATCAAGGTTTTTAAAACTACTGATCTTAATGAAAATAAAATGAGCCCTACTTTGTGCAAGAAGCCTAACAACTGTTTGCAAAAATATTGCAGGTATTTTGCTGGGTTTCCCTCCCCATTCTCTCCATACCCCAGTGTACCTAGCTTAAGGATGGGCTTAAAGGATGGGATTATATATCGTAAACATTTATTCCCTGTAAAAGTCATTTAAAAGTTTTAGCTTGGACAAGGTGCCATGAAGTCTGCATTATTCTTACTAACCTACACAAGATTCATGTCAGCCATTTGGGGCTAGAATTTACCTTTAAGAATTTTACAGGCTTAATCCTAATCCAACAAAATAAATATAAAACAATAAATAAAATAAAATAAATATAAAAATAGTTCCTAGATTCTTAGGTGGTGTTAAATTTTCTTCAGAATAACTAGTGTCCATACAATTGGAATGGTGACCAGTTACTCAGGTGTTTTGTTTTAGACAAAAATATTCCTGAAAGTGTGCAGCTCAGTGCTGGGCATATAGCAGGGATTTAATAAACATTTGTTATCCTCTGACCAGGTTTTGATT
Organism: Mesoplodon mirus; assembly: GCF_964341445.2. Taxonomy (NCBI): domain Eukaryota; kingdom Metazoa; phylum Chordata; class Mammalia; order Artiodactyla; family Ziphiidae; genus Mesoplodon; species Mesoplodon mirus. Next base: position 34,465,847 of record NC_138988.1, on the reverse strand, counting down.
GGAATTACCTAGGACTCCTATATGAATTTCCCATCACTGCAAGGGTCTCTTTTTCCTGTCAATATTTAGGAAGAAGGTGCCACATGAAAAGCAGTAGAGTTTACACATTGTTCACATCTCTGAAGTTTTGTCCTGAGTGTCACTCACACTCCAAGTCGGAAAATGTTCAATTCAGAGAGCTCAGGATGGACCCCAAAGGAAAGCAATGGTTTGATAAGGAAACACGGGCTTTGGGATGTAGACAGAGATATTAATCAAAAGTCACATTTGTTTGCAGCACTTTTAACTACTCAAGGAATCTTGAAATGACTTAATTCCTGGTTCAAACCCCTGCCTCAACCCCCAGGTAATCACAAGAGTGATGAAAAATACGACATGCTCCCTTTCTTTTCCTAAGCTCACTTTAATCTTGATCTTTGAAAAGCAAGTGGTTTTCTTGTGCAAACAGCTTCATAGCAATGTCAAATCTGGCACCCACCGTCTCTGCTGAAGGGGGAGACTTGGTACAAAAGGCTCAGTGCTCAGGGCCTGGGCTTTGAAATGACTCCAGCTGTATTGCCAATGCAAATGCAGGAGGAGAAAAAATTACTGGAACAAATTGAAAGGTTATTCAGACTGGAATTTAGAATCTCAATAAAAAAGGCTTTTATAAGCCAAAGCCCTCAAAGTAACCAGATCATTTAAAAATACATCTTTTCTGCATTAAGTGTAGTGTGACAGCTGCATTAGAAATGCTGCAGTCCAAGTGTGTTTCTTAAATATTTTTAACTGACTTGAAAGGACAGCTAAAATCTTCTATTGGGGGGATGCTGGATCCCCAGTCCATAAATAGTTTCCATTTCTTTATTTTTTCCTACTTTTTGATACCTGGTAAATGGGTTTTTGCCCTTCCCCTCTATCTGTTGCTTGCTGCGGGCTCAGTGATGTCCATGGGCTATGTGTCTTGATAAAAAATTTTTAAGCGAGTTTTTTTTTGTTTTTTTGTTTTGACTTGGTAGAGGACAGTCTTCTGATCACCCACTTGTTGTTGATCAGAAATATCACACAGCTGTACTGAGGTTGAATCCCTTTAACAAGAGGTGTTTAGGCCAGAAGACACAAAAAAACCTCACCCAGTGTAGGGCAGTGACCCAACCGTGAGACTCCCTTCCCATTGTTTAAAATCTCTTATTACATTATCTTGAGAAAGAAATGACCCAAGTCTGGTTGTTACTGATGTGAATGGCAGTCCCCTCCAAACCCCACACCAGAAAGTTCTATTTTCTTGAGCCAAGTGGAAGATTTTTTTTCAAGGGAAACATCCCTGAGAGAGTGGAGTGTGAATTGAAGTCAAGGCAACATGCATTTCCTATGGGCTTCCAGTGTTCTTCGTACTCTGCTAGGCACAGGGCTGCCATGGACCCTGGCACAGCCCCTGCGCTGTCACCTGTACAGTGTACAGGTCTTCCTACCTGTTTCTTTCTAAATATGGATCAGTCTACAAAAGACTGAGTCACTGTTTTTAATTTGTGAAATATTTCAAAGGTACTGAATACCCACTACCTGGAATTAGCAAATAATCACATTTTGCCTTATTTATTGCAACTCTTTGGCCTTATTTTAAGTCCTCACTTCCTTTCTCCTTCTCCAGGGGTCATGTTATTTCCTTTCCCAGGCAAAGTTAGCTCTTAGTGCTGCCAAATTTTATTGTTGGTATCAGTGTCTCAGGAATCATATTATTGAAATAGAGTTATAAGGTAACCCTTTCCAGATTCCACACTCCTTGAGAACAAAAATTTGACCTTTTTCAGCTTATTGTCTCCCCACCCCCTGGTGACATGGCTAGCACTGTAGTTGGTCATTGTGAGTTTTTTGTTGTTATTGTTTGTTTGTTGTTTTGAATGAGTGAATGACTCCATAGTTGAAAAATCAGTGAACTTATGAGCTTCAGAGAACACGCAGGCAGTCTCTCTTCTCATTGATGGCCAATACTTTTAATGAGTGTTTTAGCACAGGATCATAGATTTATTTAATTCAACAGTCTGAGCCTCCCAAGTAATGTTTCTATAACTAAAACCTTTGAATTAACCCTGTTTGGATTATCTAATATAATTATAAAATAATCGGACATCTTCCTGGGTACAAGTATATAAGTTGCTTCAAGTAATGTGCTGATCCTAACTTAATGAGTTTGCTATTTGGTATGAGGATTTGTGTCTAACAACTATGGTCTTGCTCAAACCTGACAATGACATTGTCCTAACCAAGCACTTAAGTGATAATAAAGCTCACCCTTAATAAAGTGATGATGAGATGATGACCACAGCCCCTTTTCTCATCATCTAGTTCTCATGCCTCTTTCAAGACAGCATTGCTAGCTCATTCATTTGTTTTAAGCACTATCCTGTTCACACACTATAAAGCCAAATCAACTAGAACCTCATTTGCACATTTAAGTCCAGTTCTTCCATGGATCCAGTGTTCCTTTGACTAGTAGCATTCCCTTCAAGACCCAGGACTAAATAAATCAGCTTAGCATTTAAGTACCAAATTCCATCTACCTCGCTCGTTTTATTCACATTTCTCTGCATCTCTTGATAAGGTCACTGGTCCCCTATCTTCCAGACTCTTCCTCCACACATCTACTTATACACTCTGTTCCTCTGACAGGAAGGCCCTTTTTAGTCAAGAGATATTTCATTTCTGTATCAAAGAGACCCCAAAAGCACCATGACTCAGTAAAGCTAGACATTTATTTCTCTTTTACACAATAGTCTAGAGGTAGTAGGTAGTCCGTGGTGGATAGGCTGCCCTGCCCCATGAGATTGTCCAGGGACTACAATTCTTCCTCTCTTTTTACTTTAACATCTCCTAGGATGTTTTCCTTAAATGCCTGGTAGAAGATGGGCTGAGAAGGGAGAAAGAGACAGGGCTGTTGAGAATGTATGTTGAATCATTTTAGATGCAAGATCCCCAGATTGTACATATCATTCCCATTCCCATCCTATTGGCAAGGACTGTGTCACATGGCCATAACTCACTGGCAGGGAGGCTGGGAAATGTAGCCTCTAGGCTGGGAGCCATGTGCCCTGTTAAAACCTGCAGGTACGTGGGATGGCAGAACGGGTTCTATTACTAAAAGAAAGAAGGGGAGTCGGGAGCCTGGATTCAATTATTAGTCTCTGTATTATCTTTCTACCGTTTTTGTCTCTAGAAACCCCCATTTACTTTACAAAGCTAAACTCAAATATCACTTTCTTCTAGCCAGTCTTCTCTGATCTTATCACATCTGCTTGTTCCATAGTCCTCCGAATGGAATATCAACTCTCCCTTCTCTGAAATTTCAAAGTTCTTGTACCTATTATGGAGTTTGGCACATTTTAGCTATATACATATTAAAGATAGTTTGTCAGGAAATATAATGTGGCCAAAAAGGAAAAGATAGATGTATGCTATTGATTAATCTTCCTTCATTGTTTTATTTCATATACAAAGATTGTAGAAGACACAGTCTTTATTCTGTATTTCTAGAAGTGGTGTATGCAGAAGACAGTATTCAATAATGCTGGTAATGATAGCATGGCTTTATTCAATTCACTGATAAATTATAATTTAAGGAATTACTTAGAAACAAAATTATTGTAAAAGATTTTCAAGTAAACAAAGTTTATGTCCTAAGTTTCTACTGAAAAACCTTTAATAATGATGTTTAAACAAAACAAAACAAAACAAAAAAAGACCCAGGACTGCATTATTTCATTGTATCCAAGTTAAGCTGTGTTTTAACACACAGAGATCACTCCCCCCATTTTCTTCAGCTAACGTGGAGGTTGAGTAAAACCGTGCACTTGCTCCGTTTCTGGGACTGACATTTCAGCAGAAGGTTTGCATAGGGTGCTTCGCCTCCGCCATCTTCAACCATGAAATAAGTAACGCATGACGTTGCCATATTTGACAGGTGCCAATGCTTGCCTAAAGTTATATATCAGTCACCTCTTTTCCTTCCAGAACACCCTTTGGAATGCAAGTGGGTGGGCTGACATTATTAGTAGTATGATTAAAATCTGTCTATTAAAATGTTATCTATTCACAAACTTTGGTGCTTGGACTTCTGTTAGTTTCTAATCACCCATGACCCTTGGCAGGTTGCCATTGACACCAGCTTCCCTTGAGTGACAATACCTCTGGGGACTGACCCTTTTCCTGAAGTGCTGTGTGTTTGGTTCTCTTAGAAAGTGTTCTGGTAACTGATTTTCAGGGGCACGGTGGGAACTGACGCTCTCCAGTTTTAGACCCTTACTCTCAGGGTGAGGAGCAGTAGGAGGCTTTGATAACTTTTAAAGCTCACAGAGGGAAACATTTTGCACTGACTATGCCAGAATCCCATGCTCTGTGGGCAACATGATGGGTTTCATTCAGAGCCCTGCACAGGCCATCTGTCATGATATGGTTGGGAAGCTTTCCATCAGCTACTGTGAGTTCCATCACTCTGTTTTCTACCTCTGTTTTTGGCTTCTCCATTCTTGGTAACATTTTATGAAGCAGCCAACCATCCAGATAGGGATTTCATGCTCTGCTGCACTATTGCACGAGTTATTTCTCTCACAAAGGCCTCCTTTACAAAGTTCTTAATCTAAGTAATACACAGAAGGTATATTATGGGGTAACAAGTGAAAGGAGGCAAAAGCCAGCAACTTCCTGAAAATTGATGTCATTAGAGCATTTCCATGAAGACCCAATGATTCATTAGGGTGAGTCCAGGCAAAAGCCCCATTCCCAAAACATGTGTAATGAATTCAGACCTAATTGGCCATGGTCCAGTCCAGTTCTAAGGGGGACATTCTTGGCATTTTGGAGGTCATAGGAGAGATTTTATTTGAAGCTTGTCATGTGTGTTTCCCACATGTTCTATTTAAGTTTGTTTATTACATTCACTGGATGTGCCCATTGACTTTTTTTTTTTTAATAAATTTATTTATTTTTGGCTGTGTTGGGTCTTCGTTGCTGCACGCAGGCTTTTTCTAGTTGTGGTGAGCAGGGGCTACTCTTCGTTGTGGTGTGTGGCTTCTCATTGCGCTGGCTCTCTTGTTGTGGAGCACGGGCTCTAGGCACGCAGACTTCAGTACTTGTGGTTCGCGGGCTCTAGAGCACAGGCTCAGTAGCTGTGGCACACAGGCTTAGTTGCTCCACAGCATGTGGGATCTTCCCAGACCAGGGCTCGAACTCATGTCCCTTGCATTGGCAGGCGTAATCTTTTTTTTTTTTTAAATAGGTACATATAAAATTCAGTATTATTTTATTATTGGCTTGTAACTTTTCTTTTTTTTAACATCTTTATTGGATTATAATTGCTTTACAATAGTGTCTTAGTTTCTGCTTTATAACAAAGTGAATCAGCTATACATATACATATATCCCCTTATCTCCTCCCTCTTGCGTCTCCCTCTCACCCTCCCTATCCCACCCCTCTAGGTGGACACAAAGCACCGAGCTGATCTACCTGTGTTATGCGGTTGCTTCCCACTAGCTATCTGTTTTACATTTGGTAGTGTATATATGTCCATGCCACTCTTTCACTTGGTCCCAGCTTACCCTTCCCCCTCCCCATGTCCTCAAGTCCATTCTCTATGTCTGCGTCTTTATTCCTGTCCTGCCTGTTCAGAACCATTTTTCCTTTTAGACAACATATATGTGTGTTAGCATATGGTATTTGTTTTTCTCTTTCTGACTTCACTCTGTATGACAGTCTCTAGGTCCATCCACCTCACTACAAATGACTCACTTTCATTTCTTTTTATGGCTGAGTAATATTCCATTGTATATATGTGCCACATCTTTATCCATTCATCTCTTGATGGACACTTAGGTTGCTTCCATGTCCTGGCTATTGTAAATAGAGCTGCAATGAACATTGTGGTACATGACTCTTTTTGAATTATGGTTTTCTCAGGGTATATGCCCAGTAGTGGGATTGCTGGGTCATATGGTAGTTCTATTTTTAGTTTTTTAAGGAACCTCCATATTGTTCTCCATAGTGGCTGTATCAATTTACATTCCCACCAACAGTGCAAGAGGGTTCCCTTTTCTCCACACCCTCTCCAGCATTTATTGTCTGTAGATTTTTTGATGATGGTCATTCTGACTGGTGTGAGGTGATACCTCATTGTAGTTTTGATTTGCATTTCTCTAATGATTAGTGATGCTGATCATCCTTTCATGTGTTTGTTGGCAATCTGTATATCCTCTTTGGGGAAATATCTATTTAGATCTTTTGCCCATTTTTGGATTGGGTCGATTGTGTTTTTGATATTGAGCTGCGTGAGCTGCTTGTAAATTTTGGAGATTAGTCCTTTGTCAGTTGCTTCGTTTGCAAATATTTTCTCCCATTCTGAGGGCTGTCTTCATCTTGTTTATGTTTTCCTTTGCTGTGCAAAAGCTTTTTAGTTTCATTGGGTCCCATTAGTTTATTTTTGTTTTTATTTCCATTTCTCTGGGAGGTGGCTCAAAAGGATCTTGCTGTGATTTATGTCATAGAGTGTTCTGCCTGTGTGTTCCTCTAAGAGTTTTATAGTGTCTGGCCTTACAGTTAGGTCCTTAATCCATTTTGAGTTTATTATTGTGTATGGTGTTAGGGAGTGTTCTAATTCATTCTTTTACATGTAGCTGTCCAGTTTTCCCAGAACCACTTATTGAAGAGGCTGTATTTTCTCCATTGTGTATTCTTGCCTGCTTTATCAAGGATAAGGTGACCATATGTGCATGGGTTATCTCTGGACTTTCTATCCTGTTCCATTGATCTATATTTCTGCTTTTGTGACAGTACCATACTGTCTTGATTACTGTAGCTTTGTAATGTAGTCTGAAGTCAGGGAGCCTGATTCCTCCAGCTCTGTTTTTCTTTCTCAAGATTGCTTTGACTCTTCGGGGTCTTTTGTGTTTCCATGCAAATTGTGAAATTTTTTGTTCTAGTTCTGTGAAAAACGCCAGTGGTAGTTTGAGAAGGACTGCATTGAATCTGTAGATTGCTTTGGGTAATATAGTCATTTTCACAATGTTGATTCTTCCACTCCAAGTACATGGTATATCTGTCCATCTCTTTGTATCATCTTTAATTTCTTTCATCAGTGTCTTATAGTTTTCTGCATACAGGTCTTTTGTCTTCTTAGGTAGGTTTATTCCTAGGTATTTTATTCTTTTTGCTGCAGTGGTAAATGGGAGTGTTTCCTTCATTTCTCTTTCAGATTTTTCATCATTAGTGTATAGGAATGCAAGAGATTTCTGTGCATTAATTTTGTATCCTGCTACTTTTCCAAATTCATTGATTAGCTCTAGTAGCTTTCTGGTAGCATCTTTAGAATTCTCTCTGTATAGTATCGTGTCATCTGCAAACAGTGACAGTAGTACTTCTTCTTTTCTGATTTGGATTCCTTTTATTTCTTTTTCTTCTCTGATTGCTGTGGCTAAAGCATCCAAAACTATGTTGAATAATAGTGGTGAGAGTGGGCAACCTTGTCTTGTTCCTGGTCTTAGTGGAAATGATTTCAGTTTTTCACCATTGGGAATGATGTTGGCTGTGGGTTTGTCATATATGGCCTTTATTATGTTGAGGTAAGTTCCTTCTGTGCCTGTTTTCTGGAGGGTTTTTATCATAAATGGGTATTGAATTTTGTCAAAAGCTTTTCTGTATCTATTGAGATGATCATATGGTTTTTCTTCTTCAATTTGTTAATATGGTGTATCACATTGATTGATTTACATATATTGAAGAATCCTTGCATTCCTGGGATAAACCCCACTTGATCATGGTGTATGATCCTTTTAATGTGCTGCTGGATTCTGTGTGCTACTGTTTTTTTTAGAATTTTTGCATCTATGTTCATCAGTGATGTTGGCCCGTAGTTTTCTTTTTTTGTGACATTTTTGTGTGGGTTTGGTATCATGGTGATGGTGGCCTTGTAGAATGAGTTTGGGAGTGTTCCTCCGTCTGCTATATTTTGGAAGAGTTTGAGAAGGATAGGTGTTAGCTCTTCTGTAAATGTTTGATAGAATTTGCCTGTGAAGCCACCTGGTCCTGAGCTTTTGTTTGTTGGAAGATTTTTAATCACAGTTTCAATTTCAGTGCTTGTGAATGGTGTGTTTATATTTTCTATTTCTTCCTGGTTCAGTTTCAGAAGGTTGAGCTTTTCTAAGAATTTGTCCATTTCTTCCAGGTTGTCCATTTCATTGGCATATAGTTGCTTTTAGTAATCTCTCATGATCCTTTGTATTTCTGCAGTGTCATTGTTACTTCTCCTTTTTCATTTCTAATTCTATTAATTTGGGTCTTCTCCCTTTTTTTCTTGAGTCTGGCTAATGGTTTATCAATTTTGTTTATCTTCTCAAAGAACCAGCTTTTAGTTTTATTGATCTTTTCTATTGTTTTCTTCATTTCTTTTTCATTTATTTCTGATCTGATCTCTATGATTTCTTTCCTTCTGCCAACTTTGTGGTTTTTTGTTCTTATTTCTCTAATTGCTTTAGGTGTAAGTTTAGGTTGTTTATGTGAGATGTTTCTTGTTTCTTGAGGTAGGATTGTATTGCTCTAAACTTCCCTCTTAGAACTGCTTTTGCTGCATCCCATAGGTTTTGGGTCGTTGTGTTTTCATTGTCATTTGTTTCTAGGTATTTTTTGATTTCCTCTTTGATTTCTTCAGTGATCTCTTGGTTATTTAGTAGTGTATTGTTTAGCCTCCATGTGTTTGTGTTTCTTACATTTTTTTTCCTGTAATTGATATCTAGTCTCACAGCATTGTGGTTGGAAAAGATACTTGATACAATTTCAATTTTCTTAAATTTACCAAGGCTTGATTTGGCAGGTGGATTCTTAACCACTGTACCACCAGGGAAGTCCCCCCATTGCTTTTCTAATTTCTGGATGAAGGTCAGATAAAGTAGTCAACTCAGGCTCATTATACCATCAATCCAGTGCCTCAGTGCAAAAAACATGTACACCCTCGTCCCTATATATGAAAAGGATTCACAGAGCAGCCTAGGATTTGAATGGCAAGGAGACCCTGGTTAAGATTGGCACTGTTTTTTTTGCCAGAGAAGAACCCTGACTCAGTCTTTCAATTGGAGAATTTTCTTTGCAGTCCTAGTATCAGGGTGTGGCTAATATTTCCAAAGCTTACATGGAAGCTGTATTATAAAAAAGCCTTTGAGTGAAGGCATTTCTCCATAGGATTCTTGCAGACGTATTGAATTTCCATGGTCCACTCATCTCAGAATTTCACCATGTGGGGTAGCTGGAGTGAGTGGGAAATTCAGGGGCACACTGCTACCTGAATTTTAATATGCTTTTTTGACTTTAGCAGGGAAGTGAGAAACAGTGAGTAGCATGTTCTATTTGTCTATCAGAGGAACCATTCATCTGATGGAAAGGCTCTTCCAAATCCTGTTTTCATTTCCTTTTTTCTGTTGAAGTCAGATCCCAGCTATAGTAATCAAGGCTTTGGTGTGTGACTTCAAGTCCACCTGTATCCACAGAGAGGCTATAGATATACATTGTTTAAAGCTTTGAAGTATTGTTCATGTTGAACAATGAACAAGGGTTATGTTCTGAAAAGCTAATTGTTTATTTGAAGACAAAAGTCAGAGATGTGGGAGACATAACTTAAGGAGCTCAGGGGCCTTATCTTCTTTGCCTCAATTCCACTGAAGAACATATAAAACAATCAAGTGAAACTTCTCTGGGTTTGCAACGGGATAATTCATTCCAATTCACTGATCTGTAATCTCTGAGTATAAGAAGTAATTGTATGATATCACGTTATACATGCAAAGGTCCTATCTAATTTGATGGCAGGCCACCACTGTTTTGCCTATGTGTTCTAGTAAAAAATGGAAATTTCAATTCAGTGAGATAAGTTTTAAGGTTTAGATTAGTAACAGTCTGTAGAGCTACCAAAGACAAAGTGACAGAAAAATAACCCAAATAAACACTTCTTCGAAAGGATGGAATTGAATAGGATCCTTTTGATTGGAAACCTTGGGATTACTGCCAAAGTGTACTTTGGGTTGTTTATAATAGGTATGTGTTGATTGAGCAGAGACACATGAAAGCTGAATACCCCCAGCCTTGTCCCAAGTATGTGGGAGGTAGAGGGCTGGGGCTAAAAAGACAGATAACTAAGGTTTTTTTTTTTTTTTTTTTTTAGAGAGAAAAATGCTTTCAAATGCACATTTATAAGTTAAGCCATAAATTAAATGCCCACATCCCGGGAGACCCTAGAATTTCCTCTAACACCTGAGCTCATGGAGGAGGAGTAAGGTCTTAACAAGCTTACACAGGCTTTTAGTTACTCATTTAATTTCCACCAGCCCAGTCTGGTTTTGACTTAAATCTTGGGTCTTAAGTTTCCCTCCTTTTTTGGTAACTCCATCAGTTAAAAAGACATGTTGTTATTTGAAATACCAAATGTATCTCTTTACTTAGGTATATTTCTATATTTTATGGATGTTATATTTAAAATTCCCAAAGAAAATGTGGTTTAGAAGAGTTCATTTCTACAATAAACAAAGTAGAATAAATGCTTGTAAATTAATTTTTTTAGATGCCACAAAGATTTAAAAGTGAAGAATAAAATATCTTAAAAATAAAAAGACATGTTTTAGTTTTCCACTAATCCTGCTATAATAAGATGAGACTAATTTTAAATAACTGTTGTTTACATCTATTTAAATTAGCTAGGACATCCAAAACTGTGTTGAATAAAAGTTGCAAGAGTGGACATCCTTGTCTTGAAATGCTTTCAGATTTTCACAATTGAGTATGATGTCAGCTGTAGGTTTGTCATATATGGCCTTTATTATGTTGAGGTATGTTCCCTCTATGCCCACTTTCTGGAGAATTTTTATCATAAATCAGTGTTGAATTTTGTCAAAAGCTTTTTCTGCATCTATTTAGATAATCATTTGGTTTTTATTCTTCAGTTTGTTGGTGTGGTATCACAGTGATTGATTCGCAAATATTGAAAATTCCTTGCATCCCTGGGATAAATTCCACTTGATCATGGTGTGTGATACTTTTAATGTATTGTTGGATTCGGATTGCTATTCTTTTGTTGAGGATTTTTGAGTCTATGTTCATCAGTGATATTGGCTAGTAAGTTTCTTTTTTTGTGGTATCCTTGTCTGGTTTGGTATCAGGGTGATGGTGGCCTCATAGAAAGAGTTTGGGAGTGTTCCTTCCTCTGCAATTTTTGGGAACAGTTTCAGAAGGATAGGTGTTAACTCTTCTCTAAATGTTTGATAGAATTTGCCTGGGAAACCATCTGGTCCTGGACTTTTGTTTGTTGGGAGTATTAAAATCACAGTTTCAATTTCAGTGCTTGTGATTGGTCTGTTTATATTCTCTGTTTCTTCCCAGTTCAGTCTCAGGAGATTGTACCTTTCTAAGAACTTGTCCAATTCTTCCAAGTTGTCCATTTTATTGGCATACAGTTGCTTGTAGTAATCTCTTATGATCCTTTGTATATCTGTGGTGTCAACTGTAACTTCTTTTTCATTTCTGATTTTATTGATCTGAGTCCTCTCCCTTTTTTCTTGATGAGTCTGGCTAAAGGTTTATCAATTTTGTTTATATTTTCAAAGAACCAGTTTTTAGTTTCATTGATCTTCGCTATTGTTTTCTTCATCTCTATTGCATTTATTTCTGCTCTGATCTTTATGATTTCTTTCCTTCTACTATCATTAGTTTTTGTTTGTTCTTCTTTCTCTAGTTGCTTTAGCTGTGAGGTTAGGTTATGTATTTGAGATTTTTCTTGTTTCCTGAGGTAAGATTATATTGCTATAAACTTCCCTCTTCAAACTACTTTTGCTGCATCCCATAGGTTTTGGATCATTGTGCTTTCGTTTTCATTTGTCTCTAGGTAGTTTTTGATTTTCCTCTTTGATTTCTTTAGTGATCCATTGGTTGTTTAGTAGCATATTGTTTAGCCTCCATGTGTTTGTATTTTTTACAGGTTTTTTTTCTTTTAGTATATTTCTAATCTCATAAAGTTGTGGTCAGAAAAGATGCTTGATGTGATTTCAATTTTCTTAAATTTATCGAGGCACACTTTTTGGCTTAACATGTGGTCAATCCTGGAGATTGTTTCATGTGCCCATGAGAAGAATGTGTGTTCTGCTGCTTTTGGAGGGAATGCTTTGTAAATATCAATTAAGTCCTTCTGGACTAATGTGTCATTTAAGGCCTGTATTTCCATATTGATTTTCTGTCTGGAGGATCTGTCCATTGATGAAAATGCAGTGTTAAAATCCCTCACTATTATTGTGTTAGTGTCAACTTCTTCCTTTATGGCTGTTAGTATTTGCCTTATATATTGAGGTGCTCCTATATTGGGTGCATATATATTTATAATTGTTTTATCTTCTTCTTGGATTGATCACTTGATCATTATGTATGCCCTTCGTTCTCTCTTATAACAGTCTTTATTTTAAAGTCTCTTTGTCTGAAATGAGTACTGCTACTGCAGCTTTCTTTTGATTTCCATTTGCATGTATACCTTCTTCCATGCCCTCACTTTCAGTCTGTATGTGTCCCTAGGTCTGAAGTGGGTCTCTTGTAGACAGCATTTGTATGGGTCTTATTTTTGTATCCATTCAGCCAGTCTGTGTCTTTTGGTTGGAGCATTTAATCCATTTACATTTAAGGTAATTATCCATATGTATGTTCCTATTGCCATTTTCTTAATTGTTTTTAGTTTGTTTTTGTAGGTCTTTTTTCCTCTCTTCCTCTTTTGTTTTCTTCTCTTGTGGTTTGATGACCATCTTTAGCGTTGTATTTGGGTTGCTTTTTCTTTTGTGTGTGTGTATCTATTGTAGTTTTGGGGTTTGCTGTTCCCATGAGGTTTTGATATAGCAGTCTATATATGTGCAAGGTTATTTTATGTTGCTGGTCTCTTTCCTGCCTAGAGAAGTTCCGTTAGCATTTGTTGGAAAGCTGGTCTGGTGGTGCTGAATTCTCTTAGCTTTTGATTTCACCATCAAATCTGAATGAGAACCTTACTGGTTAGCATATTCTTGGTTGTAGATTCTTCGCTTTCATCACTTTAAATGTATCATGCCACTCCCTTCTGGCCTGCAGAGTTTTTGCTGAGAAATCATCTGGTAACCTTATGGGAGTTCCCTTGTATGTTATTTGTCATTTTTACCTTGTTGCTTTTAATATTTTTTCTGTGTCTTTAATTTTTGTCAGTTTGATTACTGTGTGTCTCAGCATGTTCCTCCTTGGGTCTATCCTGCCTAGGACTCTGTGCTTCCTGGACTTGGGTGACTATTTCCTTTCCCATGTTAGGGAAGTTTTCAGCTATTATCTCTTGAAATATTTTCTCAGATCCTTTCTCTCTCTCTTCTCCTTCTGGGATTCCTATAATGCAAGTGTTGGTGTGTTTAATGTTGTCCCAGAGGTCACTTAGACAACACAGTCCTTCTGAGTGCCCAGAGAAAGGAAATGTGACTGGTGAGCACCTTGCTTTAAGTGGAATACATCATTTAGACTAAAGGTTCCAGGAGAATCTCTCTATAGGAGTGATTTTAAACTAGTAATTAGAATATTCAGTATAGCCACGTTAGCAGAACATACATTCTTCTCAAATGCATGTGGAACATTCTCCAGGGGATCACATGCTAGGTCTCAAGACAAGTCTTAACAAATTTAAGAAGATTGAAATCATACTAAGTATCTTTTCCAACCAGATTGCAATGGAACTAGAAATAAATAGCAGAAGGAAAACTGAAAAATTTACAAATATGTGAAAACTAAACAACACACTTTTGAACAATGAGTGGGTTCAAATAAAAAAAATCAACAAGAAAATTAGAAAAAAAACTAGAGTAAGGGGCTTCCCCGGTCACTCAGTGGTTAAGAATCTGCCTGCCAATGCGGGGGACACAGGTTCGAGCCCTGGTCCGGGAAGATCCCACATGCTGCAGAGCAACTAAGCCTGTGCACTACAACTACTGAGCCTGCGCTCTACAGCCTATGAGCCACAACTACTGAGCCTGCATGCCACAACTACTGAAGCCCCAACACAGCCATAAATAAATAAATAAATATTTTAGAAAAAGAAAATATCTAGAGTCAAACAAAAATACAACATGCCAAAACTTATGGGATGCAGCAAAAGCAGAACTAAGAGGGAAGTTGATAGTGCTAAATGCCTATATTAATAAAGAAGAAAGATGTCAAATAAATAATTTAACTTTACACCTCAAGGAACTAGAGAAAAAAGAAAAGAAGCTAAGCTGAAAGTTAGCAGAAGAAAGAGCAGAAATAAAAGAACTATAGAATAGAAAAAAAATCAATAAAGCTGTTTTTTGGAAACTGTTTTTAAGAGCTGTTTTTTTCAAAAAGATAAACAGAATGGACTTTTAGCTGGATTAGGAAAAGAAGAGAGAAGACTTAAGTAAAAGCAGAAATGAAAGAGGACACCTTACAACTGATGCCTCAGAAATAAAAAGGATCATAAGAGACTACTATGAACAGTGCCATCAAACTGAATAACCTAGAAGAAATGAATAAAGCCCTGGAAACATACAACCTACAGGACTGAATCATGAATAAAAAGTCTGAACAGACCAAAAACTAGTAACGAGATTGAATCAGTAATCAAAAACTTCCCAACAAAGAAAGACCAGGATTAGGTAGGTTCACTAGTGAATTCTACCAAATATTTAAAGAGGAATTAATGTCAGTCCTTCTCAAACTCCTCCCCAAAAATGAAGAGGAATGTACACTTCCAAATTAATTTTATGAGGCCAGCATTACCCTGATTCCAAAACCAAACAAAGATTCCACAAGGAAAGAAAACAGCAGGCCAATATTCCTAATGAACATTGATTTAAAATCCTCAACAAGGGGATTCCCTGGTGGCACAGTGGTTGAGAATACGCCTGCCAATGCAGGCGACACAGGTTCGAGCCCTGGTCTGGGAAGATCCCGCATGCCACGGAGCAACTAGGCCCGTGAGCCACAACTACTGAGCCTGCGCGTCTGGAGCTTGTGCTCCGCAACAAGAGAGGCCACGACAGTGAGAGGCCCGCGCACCGCAATGAAGAGTGGCCCCAGCTCGCCCCAACTAGAGAAAGCCCTCGCACAGAAACGAAGACCCAACACAGCCAAAATAAATAAATAAATAAATAAATAGAGAAGCTTTCATTAAAAAAAAAAAAAATCCTCAACAAAATACTAGCAAACCAAATTCAACAGAACAGTAAGAGAATTATATATCATGATTAGGTAAAAATTTAGCCCTGGAATGAAAGGATGAGTCAACTTATTCAAATCAATTAATGTGATATGCCACATTAACAGAATGAAGGATAAAAATCACCTGATCATCTCAATAAATATAGAAAAGGCATTTGTCAAAATTTAACTCCCTTTCATGATAAAAAATTGTCAACAAATTAGGTATAGAACATAAGTCAACATAATGACATCCTTATATGACAAACCCAAAGCTAACATCATACTCAATGGTGAATAAATGAACGCTTCTCTTCTAAGATCAGGAAACAGGTTAGGATGCACATTCTCACCAATTCTGTTCAACATGGCTCTATCAATAGATGTCCTAGCCAGAGTAATTAGGCAAGGAAAAGAAATAAAAGGCACTGAAATCAGAAAGGAAGAAATATAATTATCTCTGTTTGCAGATGACATGATCTCATATGAAGAAAACCCTAAAGACTTCAAAAAAAAAGAAAACTATTAGAAGCAACAAACAAATTCAATAAAGTTGCAGGATATAGAATCAATACACAAAAATCAGTTGCATTTCTGTACACTAACCATGTGCCAACAATCTGAAAAGGAAATTAGGAAAACGATCCTTAGCAATAAATTTAACTAAGGAGGTGAAAGACTTAGATTATTTCTCTCTCCTCCTTTCCCTTTCAGATGCTACATAAGGAATTGTAAACTTGTTAAACAGAGCCTCTGTTTTAATGAAAGAAATAATAGGGAAAATTTTGATAGTAAGAGGAGCTGCCTTGGAGGGAAGCCATAGTATAAAAAGAGTGAGGGTTCTGGACAGTTTGGCTCAGATCCTGACTCTGTTACTTACTAGTTGGTTGCCCACAGGCAAGATTCTAAAACTCTCAGTGCCTGTTTCTTCATCTGTAAAATAGAGATCATCATCATAATAAAATCTACCTTTATTAGGTGGGGTTTTTTTTTCCTGTTGTAACAAATTACCGTTACTGCAAATGTAGTGACTTAAAACATCTCAAATTTATTAATTTACAGTTCAAGGTCAAAAATCTGACATGGGTCTCACTGGGCTAAATTCAGTGTCACCAGGGCTGTATTCCTTTCTGGAGACTCTAAGAGATAATTTGTTTTCTTGCCTTTTCCAGTTTCTAGAGACTTCTCCATTTCTTGGCTCATGGCCCCTTTTCATCTGCAAAGCCTGCAACGGCCAAATGAGTCTTTTTCAGATCACAGCAGTGTGACTCTGACACCCTCTTCCGCTTTCAAGACCCTTGTGATTACATTGGCCCAGGGGGATAATACAGGATAGTCTCTCTATTTTGAAATCAGCAGACTAGCAATCTTAGTTCTATCTGCAACTTTAAGTCCCCTGTGTCCTGTAACAACATAATCACAAATTCCAGGGATTAGAATGTAGACATGATGTGGGGGTGGGCCAGCAGCATTATTCTGCCTCCCACACTATCCCATAGGAATGTTGCAGTGATTAAATGAGATGACTCTTATAGTGGCTTAGAACAGTGCCAGTCACATAAGCAAATGCTCAGTAAATGTCAGACCTGACCCCATTATGTCAGACTGTTTAATGAATTCATTTTGCAGAGGGGCAGACTGTCTTGAGGAAGAATCTGATGCTACCTTGTTCACTGCTGGAAGGGATGATAAAAGAATGTAGATAAGAATAAGAGCCAGTTCCTCCTTGAGTCCTGCACTTTGCTTTCCAAAGCCAAAGCTAAGGTCTGAAATCCCTTTGGGATTACTTGACTCTACAGAAAGCATGTGGTTTGTACAAAGCCAATTTTATGAGTCACAAGAATGAAACAAACTGGGCAAGATCCAAATAGATAGTGTTATTCTCACAGCAGAGTGGCCAATAGAAAGGTGAAGAGCTACTCTGCCTGGAATCACATTTTATGAGCCTGTGAAGGAGCTGGAGTCCAGGGTGTAGTTAAGATAATGGACACTGGAGTTGGAATTTTTTCTCTTCTCTTCTCACTAGTTGGGAGACCTCAAGCCTTTGTTTCCCCATTTGGCAGATGTGGAGAAAAGTAGTGCCTACCTTAATATGAGATGAACTAACACAGCTGAAATGCTTGGCACAGGGAAGGCCTGGCAGTAAATGCTAGATGTGAATAGCTCTGGGATGTTTTATATGCACTAAGGACCTCATTGAAAATAATTAGAGTTGAGACAGCCATTCTCTCGCTAATCTGGGGCCAAACTAGAGGAATTCTGAGCGTTATCTTAAAAATCCTATTCTCATGTAGTTAAACCTTAGAGTGAATATTTATTCCATTAAATATCCCTCCCCAGATTGCATGATATGTAATTAGGAGATGAAAACATTGTCTGGAGAATGAACATAGCCACTGCTCACGTTTTACACATGCGTTGATGGTTTTTGAATCTTCCTTGTGGGGTGGAGGCTGGATTTGTTGCTTGAAGTGTATTATGACAATTTGGCCAAGGGACAGACAGCAGAAAGCCATGATTTCTTGGTTGGAAAGAGATATGTTGCAGGACCTGGATGCAGCAAAAGTAATCCCTTGTCTTGGGCTGTTTTCATCCCACAGTGGGAATAACTGAAGATAGAGACAAAGATGATGGAAGACAAGGTGATATTTTAATGTCTCCAGGCCTAGATACAGGAGTGCTATTGTTTGCAGACAGCCTTTGTTCATACATGTGAGATTAGCAGTGGCATTGATTTATTCAAGATTACAGTTCAGAAGGAAAGTCTTCAAAGCTGAAGCTCTTTCATTCATGGAGCATGTTGTACCGACTTTGGGACGGAGGTGGAATGGTGCTGTGCTCTGTGAACAAGGCATCTCTCTGAGCGAGCTGTCTTAACAGGATGGCTTAGAGAACAAGCCTTAGAGTCCACTTTTTTTCTGCTTCTTAGCTACACTCAGGATTCCTTCATAGGCTTGGTGCACCCCAAGATTCTTTAGATTTCTAATGGTGAGAGCAGTGGCCATGCTTGGAAGGTGGAAATTGGACAGGTTAGTAGGTTTCACCTAGAGCTACTGTGATTCAGTCCCACTCTTCCAGGTACCCAGATATGTTCACACTTTTAGCAAAAATATTTGCAACCATAGCTTCTTTCCTCACTAGGCCAGCTTTTTACCTGTGGATCATTTATACTTGTTGTCATGAGGATGATGGTAGCACTGGGTTATCACAAATACTGTTAACTTTAAAAATAAAAAGCAAAAAAACCTTTATTTTGAAATAATTTTGGATTCACAAAAATGCAAAAATAGTGTTGAGTGTTCCCCATGTACATTTTCCCAACTTCCCCTAGTGATACAATCTTACATAGGCATAGTCAGCTAACTTTTTAAAGACCTTATCTGTTGAAGGTTTCAAAATATTTGTGATAAGGTACAGAAGATTTGTGTTCAGTTCTGTGATTTTTTTTTGCCAAGTGACCACTCCCATGTGAGTGGAAGAGAGAGAGATCAAGTAGATCAAGTAGAACCTACCAGCACCTTGAGAGCCTCCCTTGTCATGCCTCCTTCCAGTCACTGTGTCCCCCAAACATAATTGCTTTTCTGATTCTATCACCATGGATTAGTTTTACCTATTATTGAACTTTATATTAATGGAACCATCTGGTATATACTCTTTCATGTTTGGCTTCTTTTGCTCGATGTTATGTCTGTGAGATTCAATGGGAGTTGTAGTTCCTGTGTGTCAACACTTGATATTCTCAATGTTTTTAATTTTAGCCATTCTGGGGTGTGTGTGTGTGTGTGTGTGTCATTTTAATTTGCATTTACCTGATGACTAATATTGATTGGCTCTTCATACGTTTATTATCTATTTGGATATCCTCTTTTGTGAAGTGCCTAATATTTTTTGCCCATTTAAAAATTAGTCATTTTTAATTGATTTTTAACAGTTGTTTATACATTCTAGATGCTGGTCTTTTATTGGATATATATATACACTGCAAATATCTTCTCCCACTATGTGGCTTCCTTTATCTCTCTTATGATGCTGTCTTTTGATAAAGTTTACTGTATCAATCTCTTCCTCTATGGATAGTACTTTTTAATGAACAGTTTAAGACCTATTTTCCTATGACAAAGGTGGATGATATTCTCCATGTTATCTTCTAGAAGCTTTATTATTAAGCTTCATTATTAAACTTTGTTAGAAGTTTAATTAAGGTTTATTTTTCCCCACGTAGATAGTCAGTTGTTCCAGCAACATTTATGAAATAAGCCTTTCCTCATTGTATTGTAATAGCACTTTTTTAAAAGTAGGGTTTTTTTCTAGATATGCTGATTTTATGCTCTTGGTCTATTTGTTTAAGCTTGTACCAATCCACTCTATTTTAATTACTTGAGCTTTATAAGTCTTGATGTTTGGTAGTGTAAGTCCTCTAGTATTATTTTGGTTCTTGAAAATTGTCTTTTCTCTTGTTGGTTGTTTACATTTCCATAAAACTTTTAGAATCAATCTGTTGATTTCTATAAAATAACTTGCTGGTACTTTGATTGGGCTTGAGTTGAGTGTAAAAATCAACCAAAGGAGAATTGACACATCTTTACAATATTGAGTCTTCCAATCCATGAACTGGGTCCTTCCCTTCACTTATTTTCTTTCCTTAATAGTTTTCAGTTTTTTGTGCCAGAAGTCCTACACATATCTTTTTAGAATTATTAACAGGTATTTGAGGGCTTTGCTGCAGTTATAAATGATACAGTTTATGATATAGCTTTTAATTTTTGTTTGCTAACATATGAAAACAAAATTGTTTTATATTGACCTTGTGTCCAGTGACTTCACTTAAGTTCACTTATTAACTCTAATTGTTAATAATCTATATATCCTTTTTGATTTTCTGTGTGCAAAATCATTTTTTTTGTTTGAATAATGACTTGTTTTATTTCCTTCTTTCTAATCTGTATGGCTTTTACTTCTTTTATCTTATTGCCTGGCTAGGACCACCAGTACAATTGCAAGGATAGGATTAGCAGATATGCTTATCTATGATCTCAGGATAAACACTTTTAATGTTTTTACCATTAAGTATTATGTTGCTGGTGGTTTTTATACATATTCTCTTTAAGGTTAAGGAAGTGATATTCTGTTTGTAGCTTGGTAAGAATTTAGCTGAATGGGTGTTGAATTTTATCAAGTGCTTATTTTGCATCTATTGAGATCATCATATTTTTTCTTCTTTAGTTTTTTTTTGATGCTGTGAATTACATTGTTCAATTTTCAAATGTTAAACTAACCTTACATTCATGGCATAAAAACAACTTTGTCATAATATGCTAAGTATTCACGTTTCACTGAATTTGATTTGCTGTGATTTTAATATCTCTTGAGTCTTTGTTCAAGAAAGATACTTCTTTTTTTGTAATGCCTTTTTCCTTTTTTGTAATGCCTTTCTCAGCTTTATGATCAGTAAGCTGGCCTCAAATTGAGTTGGGCAGTATTTTTTCTTTTTGTGTTCTCTGGAAGAATTTGTCTAAGATTGCTATCTCTTCCTTAATTGTATGTAAGAATTCAATGTTGAAGCCACAAGGAAGTGTAGTTTACTTTGAGGGGAGATTTTTCATTATAGATTCAATGACTTTACTATATGTAAGGCTATTCCTATTTTAAAATTTCTTTTTAGATCAGCTTTGGTAAGTTGTGCTTTTCAAGGAATGTATCCATATTGCTCAAATTCTCATATTTTTTGGCTTAAAGTTGTTTATAAAATCCCTTCATTTAAAAAATATATAATAAATCTTTAGGCCTTTCCATTGTCTATTTCTAATATGGTAAACTGGTAATTTTCCCTCATTTCTCCTTAATCCATCTTTTTAAGGATTTATCAATCTTATTGGATTTTCAGGAAGCAACTTTTGGCATGGTATATCTGTTTTCTGTGTCATTGATTTCTATTCTTATTTTATAGTTCCTTCCTTCCACTTTCTTTGGCTTATATTTGACATTTTTATAGCTTGTTAAAGTGGAACCTTAGATAACTGATTTTTTAGCTATCCTTTTTTATTATATGCATTTAGAGTTATCAATTTCCCTTCAGTTGCTTTAGTGATATCCTGCATGCTTTTAAATATCATATTTTCATTATTATTGAATGAAAACTATTTTCTAATTTTTATTGTAACTCTTCTTTGTCCCATGGATTATTTAAAGTATATTATTTAATTTTGAAGTAATTTGGATTCCAAATTTCCTAGTTAATATTTTATTATTTTTGGCCTATTCCACTGAGATAAGCTTCTGTATGATTTCCATTCTTTCAAATACATTTAGACTGACTTTATAGACAAGTATATGATGTATTTTTGTTAATGATCCTTGAGCACTTGTAAACAAAACGCATTCTGCAGTTGATGGATACACTGTTCTACATATGTCAGTTAGGTCAAACTGACTAATTGTAATATTCAGATGTCCTTTGTCTCTACTTCTTGCTTTGTTTGCTTATTCTATCAGTTACAGGGAGATGTGTTAAAAATACCCCACTGTGATGTTGTATTCCTGTTTCTCCTTTTAGTTCAGTCAGTTTTTGTTTTATATATTGTTATGTCTTTGTTATCATCAGTATACATATTTAGGGTTGGCATTTTTTCCTGTTAAATCAGCCTTTTTATTATTACATCTATTAAAGACAAATAATGTTATTTATAATTACATTGTACTTACAAAGCTTGAAAGTAAAAAGATAGGGCAAAATGTACTAAAAAATAGTCAGTATTCAATGTAATTATTAATATATTTGAGCTTACCTACTATCTTGCTATTTGCCCCATCTATTCTTTGTTTTTTTTTCTTTAGTTGATTAATCTGAAAAAAAGAGAAAAATGTTTTATTACCCAATTTTCTCCTCTATTAGCTTGCTAGTAATAAATTATTGTATTATTTATTGGAGTTGTTACCCTAGAAATTATATTTCCTTAGTTTATTAGAATCTACCTTAAATTATTACTTGTCACTTTCCAGATAATGCACATACCTTGAAACAGTTTAGCTCTGTTTAACCTCTTGCATCCTTCATGCTGTTTTAACCCCCAAACCATGATTATTGTAATGTTAAACAGATAATATTTACTTAGATTTACTCGTACAGTTTTTCTTTTTCTGTGTTATAATTCCTCCCTGCATTATCATGCTTCCTATTGGGATAATTGTCCTTCTGCTTGGAGTATTTCTTTGAATTCTGCTGATAACAAATTTTCTGAAAGTGTTTTGATTTTGTTGTCATTTTGGAAGATACTTTTTCTCAACATAAAATTCCAGTTTGAGACTTAGGTTCTTTCAGCCTTTTAAAGATGTGTGCGTCTGCCTTTTATTTCTATTGAAAAGGCAGTTGTAAGTTTTATTATCGTTCTTAGAGAGTAGTGTCTTCTTCTTTTTCTCTAGCTGACGTAAAGATATTTATCTTTAGTTTTTACAATTTTCACTATGATATGTCTAAATATGTTTTTATTTTGTATTCATTCCACTTGGAAAGCATTTATCTTCTTGAATCTATGACTAGATTTGTATCATCAGTTTTGTAAAATGTTTGTCTTAGTTTCTTTTCAAATATTGTCATTGTCCCATTCCTTCTCAATTTCTTTGGCATTCCAATTGCATGTCAGACCTTTTGACCAGATTGCATATTTATTCTTTACCTTTTAAAAATTTTTCTATGATCTTCTTCTCTGTAGTTCAATCTGGTTGTTTTCTACTGATTTATTTTCCAGTTCATTAATCTTCTCTTGTACAGTGTCTAATCTTCTATTAAACCATATGTTGAATTCTTAATTTTAGTCACTGTTTTCAGTTCTAGGAATTCCATTTGATTCTTTTTTTAATGCTTCATCTTTTCATTTATTTTCTTTAACATTTTAGTCATTGTTATTTTAGAGTCCATGCCTGATAACTATAATGTCTGGATCACCTGTAATTCTATTTTTTTCATTTTTAGTTATTTGACTCTGTTTCTTGGCATGCTTAGCAATTCTTGATTGCTTGCCTGATGGTGTATATGAAAAATTGTTGAGACTTTGGAGACTCTTCCTCTTGAGAGGAATAAATTCTTTGGCAGGCAGAGAAAATGCAGGCAGAGTATCTTGAACCAATTACAACTTATTTATGATTTGTCCTTACTTTGGGGGCATAGCCCTTTCAGAGGTTTCAACTGAAAGCCTGCTCTCTATCTGTACCCGGTCCTCCTTGGTGAACCCTTAACTTCAATTTTTGTTTTCCTAGCATTTTGCAACTGTGAAATTCTCTACTTAATGTTTCAATCTCTTATCAGCTGCTCTTTGCTTAGTTTCATGGAGTCTTATCTAACACGTGCACAACTTAGAGATTAGCAAATGCCTTAAATTAAGGAGAAATTTCCTGCTGAATATGGAATTACTTCTCTAGGGTCCCGTTTTCTTTGGGATATTTTTCCCTTGTGTTATGGCTTTCTCTGTAGACCTGAACCCAATTTTGCCTCCTTATCTTAGTGAGGCTGCCCCTAACTCTACATTTCTGTTTTATGTTTGGCTTACATGCCCTGCTCCATGAATCGGCAAATGCCATGATGAGGCAAATGGTGGTGAATATAGAGCTTTTTTCCATGGAATTCTCTTCACTCTAGGATCTAGTACATTCAAGTCCTGGTTTCCACAGTTGTCCTCTGATACCTCCAAATAGCTGCTTGTTTGTAATTTATCCAATCTTAATAGATGTTCTCAGGGTCAGGATTCATCTGACAGTAGCTAGTTTATCATAGCTAGAAGTAGAATTTCTCCAGTTAACACTTTCTTTTTAATTTAGTTGTAAAAGTTCTTGCATTCAGGGAGCTGGACTCAATCTGCTGTTGCTATTTGACTGTGTACAGAGTCACCAGGTAGTGGTGGGCATCCAGATGCAGCTTTCTTGATGAAATGCTTAGCACAGAAACGCCAGCTCCTTCCCTTCATACGTTATGGGTAGGAGTATTGCCTTTATGTCAATACAGTCATGAAGTACTTCTTCCTAAAATATGAATCTCTATGAATGCTAATTTTAAAGGTGCTCTACGTTTTCAAAATTAGTGTTCATAGAGGCTTTTTTCTTTCAGAACAGCTTTAAAGGCCCCAGTTTTGACTTGGAAAAAAATACACTCCATAGTATTAGCATATTAAAGGTATAGACCAGCATCTTTCACACTTATGTGTTCAACTTTTCTGTTCTAGATGTTGAGAATATAGTAAGGAACAAGACAGAAAACAGCCTTTGGGGGGATTGAAATTTCCTGTGGAATCCACAATAGGAGCACCATCACCATCACAGAACACATGTTTCTGAAACACTGTGTTAGACCCATCTCTATGGACATCCATTGGGCCTTATTTCTGCTTCCAGTGGTTACTGACTATTTTCAAACGCTAGCTAGTGCATGTAGATATGAAAGAGTATCTAATGGACATGGTCATTTTGAAGTGTTTTGCTTCCTCTAGGGAATATATCAGATTGAAACAGAATATTTAACTTACCACAGTGAGTCTGACTCTTAGCAGTGCATTGTCACATTTTTCAACAAGCATTGCTGCATTACTGAAATAAAATTAATTTAAATTCTCTTTAAACACATCTTTTGGTTTGATTTTCTAAATTGAAACTGTCAAGAGATCAAGTAACAGTGTCATTACATCAAAAGATAGGGAACTATGTTTTAAACAGTATCAGCCCATTTGATCTACCATACAGAACTAGGTTGGCAATTATCCTAAAAGAGTCCACTCAGCAAAAAATAAAAGAATCTGAAGAGTCAGTTAGTTATTGCATGTAAGTCTGTCTAGTGGTTTTATGTGGTTATACATATAAATGACTGCCTATATAGACATACGTACACCTGTGTATGCATACTCTTTTCCACATTCCTAGACTGACTGTTAGATAATTAGGAAAGGTATACTTTTATGCAGTCATACTGCTTTTTGAAATGGACACTTAGAACATCTGACACTTAATATTATCCATGACTCTCTTCCTGTTATCAGTGTGGATAATTGACACTTTATTCCATCTTTCTAATTTAACAGGTTTGCCTGACCCCATATATCAGAGCTATTTATTAAGACTCTGTGTAACACCCAAAGTTGTTGAGGATCACTTTTGTGTTTACACTGTAAGGTGTCAAAGGCAAGATAAAATGTAAACATGCTTTTCCAAGTCACGGTCATTTACATCTTCTGCTCTTTCTTCAGGGTCACACCTTGTGTGCTGATTTTTCATGTCATCCAGAACTTGTCCAGAGCTCACAGTGGCCCTAGAAGAGTCAGAAGTGTCATGATGAGAATGACAGTGAAGAATTTGAGAGAATTTTGTCTTTTGAGGGGGAGTGTGACTGCCATCCTAGGGAAATAACTGCAAAGCCCACATCTCCAAAATTTTTGGTTTTCAGCAGGATCCAGAACTCTGTGACTGTGTAAAAATATCTGAGTTCTCAGATTCTAGATGAGACAGAACTATTCGAAGGCAGGTAATGTCTTCTGTGGAGACACTCATGTATATAGGGGAACACTTTTTTTTTTTTTTTTTTTACAGGGAAACACTTTGGTATAAGTAAAAGTATGTATGGCAATGGCATGGATCAAAACATTGCTGTGTAATTGCAGCTGACTTTGTATTGGGTTCGTTCAGTGTCAAGGCTCGTTCTTTTTCTTTCTGAGAACAACATTTTCCTCCTTATCTTCACTTAGGTCTGTGTTTGCTTAATCATCTTCAAATGTTTTTCAAATGTCCCCACTCTGTTTTTTAAATCTCATTTGTTGCCATTTTTCTCTTATAGAGAGAGGAAGTATTCTGTTTAGGTTATGTGTTTAAGGGTGAAAAGTGTTTATAGAATCTTCATCTGTTTCCTCTGAGCCTGATCTAATTGATGACATCATTCTATAATTTTACATGATTTGGACAATGCAGAGTGCACAGGGCAGAATGTTCAGGACGATAAACAGAACATGTTTTTGTCATTAGCCAGAGAACCCAGGCTATAACTTGTAACCCACTTACAAATTCAACCAGAGAAGATGGTCCTAGCTGATAACTTTTTGGAGGGGTGTTTGGTTGCTTGAATGCTGTGTATAGTTGAGACATGGGTCTGCATAGGGGTTCAGCCTTTGAACTCTGTGTTAACAATTTTGATCTGGACTAGGTCATTGCTAATATCAATGATCAGGGATTTTGGAGACATTTGAATAAAATCCCTTATTAGTGACTGGAATTTTGAGACAGTAATAGATGGTCATATTAATTTCATATTAATAAATGATGAATATTTACTTGGTTCATTTCCCCTCATGCTTTGTTCTTGTTTTTTATTGTTCTCCCATGGTGTCACATTCTGTGTGAATTGGTTATTCAGGGGCCTCCTTAAGAACTCCCCCGAATGGCTGAGTACTTCAATTTAAGATACTGTTCATTGCTGTAGTTGGGGCATCATTTCCTAAAACCCACATGTCTTGGTCATCTGAACTTGATTGAACCCTTTAAACAATAAAGAGATCAGAGCAGAGAAGAGAGAATCTTACTGAGGACTTATGAAACGTCATAATTTAACAAATATATGATCTGTTTAATTTTAGTAAGAATAAAAGTTTGGATTAGCTTGTATGAAGACATCAAAGGAAGTAAAACTGATTAGAACTTCCAAAAGCAGGGACTCACTGGTTCTCCCACTGTAATGCTTAGGGATCCATCCTGGGGGAAAAATGTAATCTGGTAAAAACTTCCTATTTCTGCCCTACTAGGTGGCACACTGCACCTTGAGGGTCCTGGACCAATAAAAGAGTTAACCCAAGTGCTGAACACTGTTTAGCTGCCTTGGGACATTTGTCCTCTGTTCATGGATTTAGTAATTTTAATGTAAATAGGAACCCCAGCAGCTGTGTCCCCTTAAGCATATTTTATTTAGCAGCTGAGTTATCCACGTCACTTGGCAGCTATAGATTTTCAACTTTTCCTTGTGCCAAGAGGGCAGCTGGAATTATTTGAGTACTCATTAATTTGGGAAAAATATGAGCTGTGTATGGCAGACAACATGAGTCTTCTGTATGGTGTTGTACCAGGATAAGCAGATCAGAGTAGAAGCAATTTGCCCTATTCCAAAGGGGCCCTAGGATTTTAATAAGCTGGTTATGAAAATTCTATTTCTTTGTAAGTTGAAGCATCTAATTAGAGCCTGTAATTTCTCTCCTATAACGAGAGTGGATGAAGGTTAACGTTAGGCCTCCCAGGCCCTTTCACATTCATTTACAGAGAGAAATCAGGTAACAGTTGTAGCTAATTAGAACAGGGTATTAAATATTTAGTCCATCTTGATTTAACTTGGAGAATACATGCATGTTGTTGGGGTATGGAAAATGATAAAGGGAAGTTTAATTTAATTTTTAATCAAAGCTAAACTTAAAGGCAGTATAATAATTTTAACACTGACAATCCTAACCCGACAGCCAGAGCGGCAATTGCCTCTAGCCATCTGAACTGCCAAGATAAAGGAAGATGATGTCGATTTAATTTCATCGCTGAATATGCTTCCCAAGTTCAAACAGCTAAGATTTATGCAATCTGCAGAAAGTACAAAGAATTCAATGATTTTTATCATAGCAGTGACATAACAAAACCACCTTTTGGATGTTTCAGAATTTGGATTTCAAGTTTGGATAACATGAGTGTGTTTTTGGGAACCATCCTAAGGAGATATGTCATTCATAGGCATTTCTTTTAAGAAAGGACTGCTGTCTAATGAAACCGCTCCCTGAAAGGTAATCTTCTTCCATGAGGCAGGGCCCCTATGATAATGGGGTAGGGTTGTGCAGAATAAAGTCTGACTTTGCCATAAACTGATACTTAAACTCCTGCGTGCTGAGGACAATACGTCATTCTTCTCTTGTCATAACCCAATCCAAATTATCTTCCTAAAGTGAGATTCAATTAAGTCAGGACATACAGATCAAAAAGAAATCCCTCAGATCCAGTCCCATGACTGACCTCTTCTCCAGGGTCTGACACAAGGGCAAAGTATCTTCAGAGTGCAATCAGTTCATAAGATAGCTCCCAGGACTCCTGTAACTTACCCGGAAGCAGGCTGTTAGGATGCCAGAATATTGTGAAAGGGCAAAGATGAGGGGAAATGGTGAAAAGTCAGAAAAATAGAAAGGTGCCAAAGAGTAACTCTAAGGCATACATTTCTCTAACTTTTCTGAGGAGGTGATTTATCGTGGCTGGTGAATCCCATCACAACTGCAGTTATTTCATTTGGGAGATGCTTGAAACGTCTTTACAGATCTGTACAACTCTCAGACTGCCTTACTTTGCTACATTGGCTTCCAGTTGCCAGTTATTACAGAATGGTTTCTGACGGCAATAATCCTTTGAAAATCGCCTGTTATTGGGGATAATAACTGATTGTCAGAGCATTAACCACCCTCGACTTCACTTTGGGTTATTACATAACAAAAGAATGAACTGGTGGTGAGTCTGCCAGGTGTATTAAATTATATTATGCATTATAGAAGTTCTGTGATGAGGATTAGCATCCAGAAAAGGCCATCAGAAATTGCCAAACTCATTATCTGCTGAGGCAGGAGGCTGGCCTCAGGCCTGGGGATGCAAGGCTTGGGTTGTAACTATTAAGCCACTATGTCCAGTCCTTCTCTGCCTTAGCAGGGAGATGGACAAGCAGCCTACCAGCATTTCTCCTCTATTTTCCACCTCTAAAGAAAATCGAAGTATACTGCATTAACCTATGGTCAGCTACAAAGCTGTATTGACTTACTTATTCATTTGTCTGGTTTCTTAATGGCAGGCCTACCTCTTGGGCAGTCTTCAATAGTCGTAGAATTCGGTGGACTTTCCCAACACCTCTTGGCAGACTAGATTTTTTTTTTTAACTTTTTATTTTATATTGGAGTAGAGTTGATTAACAACGTTGTGACAGTTTTAGGTGTACAGTGAAATGATTCAGTTATACAATACATTTTCCCATTTAGGTTGTTACACAATATTGAGCAGAGTTCCCTGTGCTGTACAGTAGGTCCTTGTTGGTTATCCATTTTAAATATAACAGTGTGTACATGTCAATCCCAAACGCCCTAACTATCCCTTCCCCCCACCCTTCCACCTTGGTAACAGTAAGTTCATTTTCTAAGTCTGTGAGTCTGCTTCTATTTTGTAAATAAGTTCATTTGTATCATTTCTTTTTAGATTCAAGAAATGTAGAGGGTGCACCTTCAGAGGGCATGATCTCTGGGAGGCTCTGCTGTAGTGTCTCAAGCACTTACAGTATCCAAAAGGGAGAAACATAAAATGAAATGATGGTTGAATACCCATGGAAATAAGCTTTGGACTGCAAATATACAGATGAATCAGGGCTTGCCTTTTCTCAACAGCTCTGGGTGATCCTTCGTGTAGCTATTGGCCCAGACCATTTCTGATGACCTGTAGAATGGTGCTGCTTCCAATTTTCAGTGGAACATACTTATGAGACCTATTTAATAGCATATCATCTCTAACACATAAGCCCTAAACTGTGCATTTTCCTAGTTGAGTGTCATCTGTATGGAGTCAGGTCTTGTGACAACATTGAAACCCCCTAGTGCCTTGCACAAAGCCTGACACATAGTAGATGCTCGGTAAATATCCACTGAATGGAAATGAATGGAAATTTCTGACTGTCTTTTTCTGAAAAGTATTTTCCTTATAACGAAAGTATTACATGTTCACAGTAGAAAATTTGTAAAAAAGCACTGCCAGAGATTATGGTATTAGATACTTTTCACATATATCTTCCCATTATTTTTTCTATATATGTGTATTTTTAATTTTTTATAGGTTAGATAAGACTGTCCATGGCATTTGGGAACCTATTTTGTTCGGTTAGTGATGTCTTTCCAACTCATTAAGCCATCAACTTTACCATTATTTGTAATGGCTTCATTAAAGGCCATTGAACGAATGTATTATAATCTCCTTCTGTGGGCACATTTAGATTGTAATTTTTCTCTAATACGAACAGTACTGCAACATACATCCTTTGTGTTAAGTCTTTGCTTCACTCTCTGATGGTGTCCTTGGGCAACATGGAGAGACAAAGAAAGAAAATATCGAGCAAGACTTCTGAAAAGACAAATTAATTTGGTGGGTAGAAAGGAAGGCAAATCAGGCTTTCACAGAATATAAGGCATCTGAACTTTTTCTAAAATAGGAAGGACACCATCATCTTATGGAAATCATCATTGGCTAAGTGTTTAAAAGCCATAGAATGTGGACCGTTACATTAATTCTATTTGTACATTTTAGCAAAGTAAAAAATTTGAACTTGGTGGTAAAAAAAGAAATTCCTAGAAGTGATTTCTGAGAAATGGAATTGCCATGTCAAAGGTTATATGCATTTTACATTTTTGAAACATATGGCCAAGTTATTTTCAGAAAGCTACAGTTTATATTCCCATCAGTAGAAAGACTATTTCCTAATTTTTTATTGTCATTAACAAATCATTTTCAATTTAATAGCAAAAACAAACCAGAATAACACCTCAAAACTCTTATTTTTATTTTAATTTATATTTGTATTTATGCTTAAAAGTGGGTTTAAACACTTTGGGTTTTTGTTTGTTTTGTTGCCATGAGTGTTTCTTCTTCTTTGACCTGGCAGTTCATGTCCGTTGCTCTATTACTGTGTTCTCATATCACAGTGTTGCAATTAAGAAAATGAGCTTTGGAGTCCCATGTGCCTTAAAAGGGTTCAGTAGCTGTCACTTATCTGCTCTGTGACCTGGGACAGTTTCCTACCCTTTCTAGGTCTCAGTTTCCTCATCTGCTAAATGAGAATAATGATAGTGCCCTCCCATTGCAATCCTACCATGTATGGTATCTGGCAAAGGGCCAGTGCTCAACATCCTCAGTTTTTATACATCAGTACTCATTTAATCCCTCTATTTCTCTTGGCACATTCCTACTCCATATGTCATGATAGATTATCCCCATTTAACCTGTGTTTATACCTTTTAATTGCCTGCAATAACCACATTACTTCATTTATCTGACAAATATTTGGGGGTATCTGCTATGGGTCAGGTGCTGGATTAAGAGTTCAACAATGGTGAACAAAACATACTGTATTTCCATCATGAAGCCTATACTCTTCTCTCTGTGTGTGTGTGTGTGTGTGTGTGTGTGTTTGTGTGCGTGCGCAGGGAACAGAACATAGCTAAGTGACAGTCAAATAAATGTAATTGTACTGAGTTCTATGCAGAAAACCGATAGGAGCTGAGACAGAATAAAAGGGGGACTTACTTTAGATAACATTAAGAGGGAGAGACTTTCAGGGGTAGAAAGTTTTATGGTAAGACATCTGTTAGAATGGTTATTATCAAAAAGACAAGAGATAACAAGTGTTGGCAAGGGTATGGATAAGAGGAACCCTTGTGCACTATTGGCAGGAATGTAAATTAGTGCAGCCACAATGGAAAACAGTATGGAGATTCCTCAAAAAATTAAAAGTACACTACCATGTGATCCAGCAATCTGGCAATATGTACCCACTTCTGTAGGAAGGAATTTTTCTGAAGGAAATGAAATCGCTATCTCGAAGAGATATCTGCACCGCCATATTCATTGCAGCATCATTCACAATAGCCAAGACATAGTAACAGCGTAAGTGTCCATCTATAGATGAATGGATAAATGTGATATATATATAAAATGCAGTCATAAAAAAAGGAAATCCTGCCATTTGTGGCAACATGGATGGACCTTGAGGGTATTATGATAAGTGAAATAAGTTGGACAGAGAAAGGCAAATATCAGTACTACATGATCTCACTTATATGTGGAATCTAAAAAAAACTAAAACAAATAACAAAACTGATCTAAACAGAGAGTAGAATGGTGTTGCCAGGGGCTGTGGAGAGAGGAGTGAGGGGAATGGGGAAGATGCTGGTCAAAGGCTGCAAACTTCCAGTTACAATATAAATAAGTTCTGGGGATCTAATATACAGCATGGTGAGTATAGTTAACAATACTGTATCATATACTTGAAAGTTGCAGAGAGTAAATCATAACTGTTCTTACTAGAAAAATAAAAGTAGTAATTGTGTGAGGTGATGAATGTGTCAACTAACCTTATGGCCATCATTTTGCAATATATCCACTTATCAAATCATCATATTATAGACCTTAAACTTATACAATGTTATACATCAATTATATCCCAATGAAGCAGGGGGAAAACAATTAAATTTTAAAAAAATGCTTAGTTTATCAATTTAAATAATAAATGTACATTTCTTTGTGCAATGCATAAAGTAATAAACTACAGGTAAAAGACTGAAGAAACCCCACAAGTTCCTCCTTATCTACTGGCATTTGGGCTACAGGGCTCAAGATGGCCTGTATCCTATTCAGGAAACTAAGCTGTTTAGGGGGATAAGTGCAGAAGTGATGCAGTTCTGAAAGAAGATGATGCTTTTTAGGGCTCTACCATGGTCCCCCTAACCAGAGAGAAAAACAAACCCATGTCCTCAGTGTTGCTCACAAAGTTAGGATAGAGATAGTGTAAAAAATTGAGGAGGGTCTTCAACCAGCAACTTTTGAGAAGTCGGCAGTAGTGAGTAACAGAACAGCAGGCCCATCTCCTCTCTCTATATATATTTTTCTTTATATCTCTTTGCCTTCCTCTTTCTATAAAATGTATTTTCAAAACTTACAACTTCAGCGAGGGTGGAGACCATGTGGTTTTTTCCTCCCCACAGTGTCTCCAGCATTGAGCAGAGGGTTTAGTACTATGATGGGTACCCCATTAATACCTGATGGATGGAAGAGTAGATAGGAGGGTGGGTAGATAGGAAACAGAAAACAGAAAAGGTAATACAAATTAGAGTTCAGTAGGACAGAAAAAGGGACACCAAAGTCAGGGGTATAAAAGTAGAGCCCAAAACAACTTATCTCAGAGGGGTTGTAGCCCTCTGCTTGAGGCAGCCAGTGCAGAGCAGGAACCCAGGACAGCTGTAAGACTCAGTCTGTAAGAATAAAACATAACAGTTGCTTAGGATAAAATACAACTTTTACTGATGGAAGACAATAAATTTTCCCCAGGAGCTTCTCAAAAAGAAGACAATGGCTCCCCAATCCCTATGGAACTTTCATTTACTTTCCTGTCCTGTCCACTTGAGGCCTTTACTCATTTATGTTAATTTAGTGGCTCTCTAGAGTAGGATCTTCAAAGAACTTGGGGGCTTGCTCTCACAATGGAAGTTCTAGGTTTGGGGTACACCAGAATCCCTGGAGGGGGCAGAGGTTGGTGTATAGATAATGAACATGTATAGATGGCCAAAACCCCAGAGGTGATTCTGATACACAC
This sequence comes from Mesoplodon mirus, assembly GCF_964341445.2. Lineage (NCBI taxonomy): Eukaryota > Metazoa > Chordata > Mammalia > Artiodactyla > Ziphiidae > Mesoplodon > Mesoplodon mirus. The sequence continues at coordinate 34,432,260 of NC_138988.1, read as the reverse complement.
ACACACCCTAGCTCTCCCCAGGAGCCATGTCCCTACCTGTCTACCTCTTGGAGAATCACAGGTAAAATGGAATGAACACTGTCCTCAACAATATCCTTGCAGTTTTCTGACAAGCCCTTGACTTTTCTTACTGACAGTAAGCCCCAGAAGGCAGTAGGTGAGATGACAGCAGAAGCTGCTATTTTGTACTAATTTTTAGTGACAGGATGGATTGGTTGGGGAAATAGAAGTGACAAGAACCTTGGGAGAAAGCAACAGTGCTAGCTTAGAATTCACAACAGCTGTTGGTTTTAATGGGTTTGAGAATGATTTGGGCAGAATTCCAAACTCCTACATCCTTGACCTATAACCTGCCGCTGTACTGAGTCACCAGGATGGTTCGTGGAGGGGGTGCTCTATCCAAATCATGCTGCTGCTTCTGTGGGTTTTGGCTACAAATCCCAGTGAGAACACACAAGGACCACACTTGTGCCCAAGGCCAAGTGGGCCTTGGTCCTGTACCCTGATCTGGGCCCTTGGAGTCTCCCCAGTCCAGAGGTAGAGGAAGGCAAAGAGAGACAAACTTGTGGGGAGGAACATTAAGGAAAAAGGAGCTTTGCTCTAAGGTCTGGAGAGGCAGGCCCAAGTCAAGTCTTCAATCTTTGCACTCCTAGGCTTTTCCCCAGTCGATATTCTCTTTAGGGTCCAGGCAAGAAGGACCATTGGAGGTCTCCTTTTAGAAAGAATCCCCCGCCACACACACTCTTTTGCACCCCAACCCCTACCATTTTACTTTGTTTCATTTAACAGCAATCCTGCCATGTGGGTCCTATTATGTTAACCATAGTATCTTACAAGTAAGGAAAGGAGGCTTAGACGGTCTTCAGCTCCTTCAGAGAAGACCTAGATTCTAAGACTAGGTGTGTCCAATTCCTAATTCTTAACCCTGTCGTGTATCCACTGCATTCTGCTAACCTGCCCACCCAGTCATCTCTGTTTTCCATGAAATGATGCCATCTGTCCAAATTGTCACAAACTATGGGGGAAAAGGAGAGAATTCCACTGAAAGTTGCTTGGAATAGGAAGGGTCACATCACTATTTTAAGATGTAGTCTTTTCCCTGCTAGGTAATCTCTGAAGCAGGCAGTAATTTAAAATACAGTTGGCTTCAATCTTTGCATGGTTTTCATCTAGAATCAAGGGGAAGAACCTAGGAAGAAACATTATAAACCTGATCATCCACCCATGGACGGCCTTAAATAAGACACCATTTTATGGCCCCTAAAGCTGAGACTGTAATAACAAAGACCAGAGCTTTTTCATTTCTCCATTTCTTCCTGTTTTATCACTGAGCTTCAGTGTAAAAAGAAACCAAGGGAACTGAGCAGAGGGAAAGTAAAAACTTCAGCTGATTGATAGCAGACCAGTCTGGAAAAATAGGAAAGTATTTAAAATGGAGTTAGTAATGAAGGAAAGGGCTCTAACTCTGATAAATTCTAGTATATCCCATGCTGACTTCTTTTGACTTCCAAAATTTGTGAAAAGAAATGAAGAGAAAGTGGGTGACTGATATAGATTGAGAATCTACCATATGCTGGATGCTTAGTTGGGCACAGTTGCCTCATTCTGCCCTCATAACATCTATATTTCTGTTTGGAGGGAGAAATAGATGTAAATCAAATAAACAAACAAATCATAAAGATAACTGCAAAATGTACTAAGCGCCATGGAGGAGACAAATGGAGTGATCCAAAGGAGGGGAACTGGGGTCAGAGGGAGTTAGCCATGCAAAATGGGAGGAGAAGAGTATTCCAGGCAATGGGAAAGGTGGAGGCAAAGACTCTAAAGCTAGAACGGTTTTGTCATATTTCCACATCCTCCAGCGCATCTAGCTGTGGTAAGGAGTTTGCAATATATCCTAAGTGCAATGGGAAGACATCAGAGGGTTTTAACCCAGGGAGTCACACGATCCCATGATGTTTCATGAGCAAAAATACTGCCATCCCAATTTGTGGAACAATTAGCTTCTCTTTCCATAAGTGGATTTTCTGATCTGTTTTGCTTAATTTAACAGCTTTACATACATGAGTTTCTTTTTGTTTATTGTATTGAATCTGTAAGGCTTCTTGGAAGATGGGGCATACTTGTTAACAAATAACTGATCTCTCCAGGTCTAAGAGGGCAAGAGAGGCAGAGAGGGACCTCCCAGCTGACCTCACCTCACCCATGGGAGGTGAGTTTTTTTTTCAAGAGTCTTCCTATCAGTAGAAGGGGACTTTTATGGCATCGCCAATCAACAAGTGTTTGAGTGCTGGCTCTTTGCCAAGTATTGTGCTGGATTCTATGGATTCAAAAATGAATGAGACAGGAATCAAGTCTGTCTGTCCATTCCATCCCTGCTCCTTTAAATGTGCTCCTTCAGAGGTTCCATGACTTGATGTCATCATACAAACTCAGGGTTTACAGTGATGCCCATTCTGTCTCAGGGCTCTTGACATCTTATTCCTCCATGTTGAGGACTTATTCCTCATGCAACTTTTCTGGATCTGACCATGGATATCCAATATCTAGTACTCACTGAATCATCAAAGAATAAGCACGCAAATGAGTGAATGAACTTCTCTCTCAATTTGGCAAGCACTTAAGATGAAAGTGCCCATCTTGTTTGTCCAAAGAACACAATCTGTTTTTGAGAAATTTATAGTGCAGAATACAAGAATTATATAAGACAGCAGTTTTTAACCTGGAATCCAGAGGGTTCTTAGAGAATCCCAGTTTGGACTTTGGTGGAGGAGATACCTCAAACCTCATGAATCTTATCTGAAATTGTGAATGTACATCCTTCAGCCTTTTTTGTGGGGAGAAAGTCCATAGCCCTTGTCAAATTCATGGTGGATCTCATGACTTCGCAAAGGTTAATAGAAGGTTTCATGTTATACCTCTGATGTTATTCTGATTGTGTTAGGAACTCTCAATCTCATTATCCTTAGCTTGTCAAAACCCTTCTCTTAGAAAAATCCTCTTCTTTACTCACAAAAGTCAGTTTCCTCTTCAATCAAACCTCTGGGTACGGTTAGGGAGGCATCCATGAATAAGAGATTTGGCTTTCCTGGGCTCACCTTGTTTGGTTTTACTGCAACAAACTGTCTGAAACACAAGTGGAATGCAACCCTAGCTGACTGGAACTCATTGCTTCCAACCTGTCTTTTCATTTATTATCTCATTTACCATTGATCACAGTAAATGGATGAATGAATGATCCATGTGTAGGTGGAGAAAGCAGTTCAGAGGGTTTCACTAACTTAGTCAAGATTGCCAAGACAGTAAGTATGGATTTGGACTCACCTGGAACCCAATTCTCCTGATTCCCAACTGTTTTAAGCGTACTCAGTATTCGTTTTAATCAAATATAGTAAGGCATGGAAATGACTGTCATAAAGGAAGAAGTTTATTATGCTCATAGACCCCTGGAAGCAAGAGGCATGTCATACTATGCAGGGCCACACGGGGAAGCACCAATACAAGATGAGTGACGGTGGAGAGGGGAACTGATGGGCTGAAGCCTTCATTGTGTTTTTTGTGGGAAGAAAGAGGCAAAGCAGGATAAGCAGGCTTAGAATTGAATAATTTCAGTGGGCTCAGGGATGTAGGGACTGTCCCTAGCTCTCTGGTACCTATCTGGCCCTGGAGTGATTAGGGCAGGTGGATAATGGCCCTGGGTGTGCACACCTGATAAAAGGAGATAGTTGGGGGCATGGGGTCTGGATTGGTTGGTTTACATATCAAAGGTGCACTTGAAGGCAAATTGTTTACTATCTCCAAAATTGGCTAACCAATTGGGATGGGCAGTTTCTCCAGGACAGTAAGTCCCCAGATATCAGAGCATCAAAAATACCCACTGAATGCAGTTAATGGAGCTGGATAGTCTAATGAATTGTATCACCCACCTTTGAGGAAATTGATATCTTGACTTCTTACTGCTTCTTGAAGTGGTGTGTAATCTCTATTCCACAGTGCTAACCTAAGTGTTAACAGTCTCTGGGTGAGCCAGAGACAGCCATCTCCTTCACTTGGAAAAATACATGGCCATAAAACTGGACTTCCATCCCTGGCCAGAAGATTACAAGTGGCAATTTTTTCTGAATTAGGATATTTTCAGTACCACACATGAGATATCAGGCACTGTGCTTGAGAGGAAGGAGATTATACAGACTCTTAGAGCATCCCCAGAATGACAGTCGATTTTTCATAATGGTCTATGACATTCATTTGTTGAAATTTTATTACTTTTGTAATTTAATTCAATTTATCCCATTTTATTGCTGCTCAGGGCACTGTTACCTTATTTGCCTCTCTTGTCCTTCTGGATAAAGATGTTTCTTCTTTTATTATGAGCATGATGGCTTCTAGATTAAAGCAGCGTGCTCAATAAAACTGTTTTCATTGGCATCCACCTTCTCTGAGCCCACCTCTACTCTTGCAGAATTTTCATGAAGACAAATATTGGCAGTGATTTATGAAGCATTTTTGTGGTTAATCAAGTTCCAGCTCTCATTTTCTGCTTAGAGATTAAAGATTTTATTCAGAAATGCTTCCCTGCATCGGAAATCATAGAAATGAGCAAATAACAATAGAAGTTGGTTAGGAATATTTTTTGTGAAGATACAGGTTAAGAACTTAGTAACAATTGACTTTAAAACACAAAGACATCAGAAGACTTCTTTCTAAAGCTGAAGTTGTGTACCATTTTTGAGAAATCCTGGGTATATTTTAGGGAATAATTGAGTTGGACAGTGAGTCAAAAGGGACAAAAGTCGGTGAGAAGATGTGAAGGTGAGTCTACGTGCTTGTTTGCAGAGGCTGCTAGCTGAATTGAAATATGGAACACATGGGTGTGGGCAACCATATGTAACTGGATGATTCAGCAAATTTTATTTATACTTATAACCCATAAATTGCATGTTTTTAAAGGTAGAAATACTGAATTTATAGTTAAATGTTATTTTAAAGTAAAAGATTGCCTTCGTTTTTAAAAACAAAAGTAAAGACTGTATATTTGGAGGCTCCTCAGTGCCCTGTCCCCAGCCCTTTCCTCTGTATCGGGACCCAATAGTGGGGCTATTGTAATTTCAAGAAGCAATGCTTTGGGTGTGAACACCCAGCTCAGCAGCTACAGACATCTGGGTACAGATCTGTCCTTTCTTGGAGAAAGAAGAAAGTGCAGTTGGCTGATCCTGCTTACCCAGTCTAGCTGGTGTCTGATATTCCTGCTTTGCTGGATTGACACAGGCTTCTTTAAAAATGTCCTCTTGATCCAGCTCCTCTGTTTCTTTTTTTAACCACCCAGTGGATTGTAAACTCCTTGAAGTTTAGCCTCAATCTTTTGCAATCTATAGAATCACTTTATTGGAAATGGCCTCAAATATTTCTTAATTCCCAATGCCACTTCTTTTTGTTCAGGCCTTATCTTTTTGGTGATATGTTTTTAAAGTGTTGGACTCCAGCCACCTGTTTCAGACCCATCATGGGTGCTTCTAAAAAATGTAGATCCCTGGGCCTACTTAATCTGAATCTCTGGAGGATGGGTGCTGGGGGGACTGGTTATTCCGATGCCCAGTGAAGTCTGAGACCTCTCACCCACATGGCTAGAGCCACTGTCATCTCTCACCTGCAGTGTTTCAGTGGCCTCCTACTTAGTGTCTGTGCTTCTATTCTTATCTCCCTATGGCTGTGGTCCTTAAACTTGGATGCAAATTGGACTCTCCATGGGGAGAATAAAAGTTGGGCCCTGCCCAAATCAGAGGTTCTGATTTGATTGTCTCAGTTGGGCCCCAGGCATTCAAAACTGTAAGAACATCACAGGAAAGCTGAATGGGCAGCCAGGATGAGCACAAATCTCTAAGGCCTGTTCTCCACACTGCAGACAGAATGATCCTTTCACAGGATATGTGTCAATCCACATCAGGCTTCTACTCAGTTCCTCCTATGGCTTCTGTTCTTGCTACAGAAAAAGCCCGGGCTCTAACAGAGACTGCAAGGCCCACATGATTAGGCACCTGTTGTCTGTCCAAGTTCATCCTGTACAATCTCTCCTACCTGACTCCACGTCATCCATACTGGTCTTGTCAATATCCCTTGAGTATCCCTATCTCAAGGCTTTGTACCTTCTGCTCCCTTCACCTGGAACATTCTTCCCCAGTAGCCATATGTCTTGCTCCCAAGCTCCACCCATGTCTTGTCCAGATCCCTGCTCAAGCAGCACCTTATTGGGGAGGCCTTCCCTTCCTCCCTTTCTAAAATAACAGCCCCCATCATTCTCCATTGCATAACCCTGCTTTATTTTCTTTATAAGCTTTTAATCCAACAAATACATAATCATTTTATGAATCTGCCATTTATCATCTGTTTTACTCTCATGAAAATGTAGGCTCCCTGAGGACAGAGTTTGTTCTCTTTACCCATCGTATCCCCAACACTAAGAATGGTCCTTGGCACATACTTGGTGCTCAGAAGTTACTTGTGACAGATGATGAATGCTACCCTTGGACTGTCTCAAAAGCATGGGCATTGGTTATTTCTCCTTCAACACTGAAGGGAGTTGTGAAGGCAGCAGCAGCCTGTTTCCTGGCTGTACAGTTGCCCCATTATAGTTCTGCTGGCAGCCACTCTCCTTCCCCGGTTTAATGGCTGTAGAAAGGAGAGAATTTGATTGATTATTTTTGCAAACTCAAACTACCCTATGTGCACTAAAGGTTGAGAGGAATAGTACTCCTCTAAGTTTCTGGAGGGAATTGTATCTAAATGAGTAAGAAGCATAATCTGTGTTTTGGAAAAACTGGATTGAGTTCTTTGTGTCATCTGGGAAGTTTTATACTAAGTTAAATTAAGTGACTTTGAGCTTTGAAATGTCTATATCCTAACATTTTATTAAGCTTAATTGGGTTTGTAGAATATTTAAAGACCATCCAAACTCAAATGGGAGATCAAAATGAACTAATAGGTTGATGTAGACTTCCCCCTGCCTCCTGCCTTTGTGCTGCAGTCATGAAAGTGATGCATTCATACCTGTGGATGATGAGCACAAAAGCCTGGCTTTCTGGGGAGTTTTGGTGTGTCCTGATGACTGCCCTGGTCTGAACTGTGCCATGGCCCCTTCCCATGATCATCTGTGCTATGAACCTGGCTTTCAGAACCATACCCATCTGTCTCTGCTAAGGAGGCTTGCCATATAGTAAAAGTAGTTGGGCTCTAGGCAGACTTGTCAAAGTTTGTTTGGTGGAGCTTCTAGGGGAAGAAATCTCCAATTATTGGACATAAAATCCAAAAGGTTACAGAATCTGTTAGAGATGGAAATGAGGAGCAGTTTGACTCTATTACTCATAGAGGTTTTGCACTCCTTTCATTGAGCAGTGGAGTAAGGCAGCCCACCCTACAAGATGCAAGGCCAGAACTTAATTTCCACAGGTCATCTCTTCTCCAATTTGATTTTCACTGATACATTTACTTTTCCTATGTCCTTGGAGAATGGTTCAGGAAGTAGCAGTGTCATTACTTTCTTTTCATTTAAAATGATCTTTAATTATTAAAGCAATATTTGTTCATTTGTAAAAACATTCAAAGGATATAGAAGTTTACAGAGTAAAAAGTGTAAGTCCCCTTTTAAAAAAAATAGGATTCTATGCTACACAATATCCCACAACTTGCTTTCCCCCTTGCCAAGTTATAATGGATGTCTTTCTCATGAGTACATAGCTGCATGGTATTCCACTACATGAATGTCCCATGAGTTTTTTAGCCAATCAGCTATCAAGAGAAACTTGGAATTTAACAGGTTTTAACCATTACAAATAATAAAGGTGAAGGTCCTTGTTTTTTACATATTAGTGTATTTGTGAAAATGTCTAAAACCGAATTATAGGGCTTTAAGAAGATATGCACTCTACAATTCTCCATACATCTGTGACTTTTGTGTCATCTCTGTTAGACCTGCTTGGCCCCCATAGGCATTTTATTTGTTATCCTGGCTATAGATAAATGCCTAAAGCTAGAATTACTGAGTCTGAAAAATTACAAATATAAAATGCTGTTGTTAAATGGATCTCCAGAATATTTATTTTGGAGTAAAGTCCCTTCATTTTGTTGCCAGTTGAAAGGCATTATTGTGAGAAATCCAGGGCATGAACCCAGTATTGTTTGCTTATGTTTATTTTATACGCAGAGAGGCAACGAGTCATTTCCACGCCATTTCTACTCAAATAAGGGGGCCAATTCACTGGGAGCCAAGGGCTGCACATAAATGGAAATATTTAACGTGATTCTGATTTTCTTTCATAAGCAATAAAATAAAATACAAACCAACAAAATGAGTATAATGCTATAACTGTCTTTGCACATACCTGACCCAGGGGATGGTGCTGACTGGAGAAGCCACAGTAGTGTTGGCAGTAGGGGCAGCAGTGCTAGTGGAGGGGGTCGTGGTGCTGGTTTTCATGATTGTGTAATCACGTCTGGTCTGAAGTTTGGTGCAATCCTACTGGTTTTCCAAATGGGTTGCCATCTTTTAAAATCAGAAACTGTGTAAGTTTTCCTGAATGGTTCACAGCACTGTTCTGGGGTTTTAACTATGCCTCCAAGAGAGAACTCAGTTTGTCCTCGGGTGCTTCATCTGGATGGCAGAGGAGGTTTGGCACCTGCAGGTACCTTTGCTCAGAACAAATAGGCTGCTTTGCGTCAGGTCTTTTCCTCTTTGCCTGCAAAGATAGACTCACAGCTTCACTTCCTAAGAGCTATCTTTTATGCTTTCTGCTTCGTTAAGAACTTGCTTTGTGCAGGTTTTTATTAGTCTGATGTTTTCCTTTTAAATAAATTGAATTTGAAATGAAAGGTAAAGATCTTTGAAGAAAAAAGCCTGAGGCTGGTCTGGCTCCCGTGAGTACTAGCTCAAGGCCTTGTAGCTGGCTGGGTTGACAGAACCGGCATCTCCAGGAAACTGAGGGGAGACCCCAGTGTTGTCCTGAGGTCATGGAAGACCTGTCTCATTAGATAAGTACTTGATGAAACTAAGCAAATCACTTTACTTAACCGAGCCTCAGTTTTCCCTAAATCAGACATTTTCAGCTAAAAGCCAACAGTGGCCAGGCAGGAAAAGTGAACAGGGGACAGCTCTATGTAGGAAGGTCAGTGGTGACCACTTTGGGCCTATGAGGTTGCATCTTCTATTTTTTTTCCCCAAGAGAGTCAGAATCTCCCAATTAAAAAAAAAAAAAATCCCTCCTCCCAATGTGATTCCAGTGGGAATAGTGTGGAAAAGAACTGGGGGAATGGAAGAGGCAAAGCAAAGGCCTCTCTGTCTGCTCATCTGCCCCGGAAGCCCCCTTGCAGGAGCTGTTGATGGATGAAATAACTGCCTTACTGAACACAAATGAGGACAGACTAAGGCTACACAATGATAATGTATATTTAAACATCTCTTTAAGTTGGAAATAAACCATCACGTAAGAACTAGTCTTCCAGTTATATGTGTCAGTTAAGAGGATACTCGTAACTAAAGCAAAATCTTAATTTTCAGTCAGCTATGTGCATTTACATTTTTATCCATTCACTTATTGAGTTGTAATGTTCCAAGCACTGTGCCGCATCAAAGCACAGCCATCCTTTCCCTTGTCAGGTGGAGGTCTAGTGGAGATCAACCTCACAGGTATAACCACACAAGATACTAGTTAACAACAGTCGCAATAATGGCTCTGAAGGAACCGTAGGGGTGCTTGACCCAGTCTGGCTGAGTGGAGGAGACATCAGCTGGAAAGACTTTGGGACCACATGTTGAATGTAATTCATCTAATACCATGTCTGCATTTAACTCAGTCATAAATTGGTGGCCGAAGGACTGAATTCACCTGCCAGAAGAATTTTGTTGGGACTGTGTGGTATTGACCCACATGCCATTTAAAATGTGAACCAAAGAATTTTAACCCTTTTAATTTCTTGTTTTTCTTCCATCTAACCCTCAAGTATAACTCTGGGAGGTGGGTTGTACTTTATTTCAAAGAATTCTGGCCTCATAATAGAGATTTGAGAAGGCAATAGAAAGTGAGAGAAATAGAAAGTGTGTTCTCTGCTCTTTAGGAGCCAAAGTTTAGGAAGGCTAGAGAGGGTTCCCTTTGGTCTCCTGGCTATAGGCTGTGTCTCTCATCCCAATTAATTACCACCACAGACAGTAAGAGAGTGTCTGCAGCCTGTTCTCACCATTGGGTGGGTGGGGGGCATGCTGAAGTTCTTTCGGTGGTGTTTTTATTCCCAAGAAGAGCACACTCTGTACTTCCTGTGCGGATGAGGAAAGTGGTTGCCAGTTTGGTCCAGACCTGGATGATCTTTGTCCATATATGTGTAGCAAACCCAGGCCCACGATGCTGCCAGTCTTCCGTTTCAAGTTATTCTCCTCTGTCGCAAGTTGCACACCGAAAAACAATCACCACCAGTGCCATATGGGTTAAAAGATCAAAGGCCCGAGTTTTGAATATATTTCTAGCTGACTTTACTTCAAATGTCTTAAATATGTTTCTAAAGATGGGAAGCATGGAGCATTAAAGAGGTAAACCACATGCGTGTGAGCCATACTTGTGGTCTGGGCAGGAGGGTGAAAAGTGAAAACCACTGATCCGTGTGTTCCTCTTCCTCTCAGGTTCGCATCTTCACGTACCTCATTGGAAGAGAGGCTGCTTTTGCAGACAATCTCAAGTGGATGGCCTGTGCCAATAAAGGTATGTCCCCCGATGGGTTCAGTTCTGAATAACTTCTCCGTGGATGTGTAGAAACAGAGACAGTCACGAGAAAGTGGAGAGTTCTATCAGAAGGCTATGAATTCTAAGATAAGGTCTGGATGTTTCTAAATGATTATGACTGACTTGTAACAACTTCTCCCAAAATGTGTTTATAAACTTTGAGGACATAGTCAAGTGGAGTGGTTAAGCCTCTCCACTCTATGCTTAGTAGCTGAGTGACCTTGGAAGAATTACTATGGCAGAGCCATTTATCATGCCCCAAATATCCATGTGCTTACTCACCATTCCCAGCCCCCTTTTACTGGTTCTGGCCAACAGGCTTTAAGCAAAACCAACCTGGGTCATTTATGGGCTAAAGCATTTAAGAGCTGGTTTGGTGGTATCTATATTCTTTTCTGCTCCTGTGAACTCTGAAGCTACATGATGGAATAGATGAAATAACCTGGATTCCTGAGTGGCCGCATGGAGCAGATGCCTTTCCGCTCACCCTGTCTTCTGCCATCTGCCAGCCCATGATGGATATATAGTCTGTGTGATAAACCTTTGTGTTAAGCCACTGAGATTTCCAGTTTGATATGTTCCCATAGCATAACTTATCCTACATAACTAATTAACTTAGTTAACTGTAATCTGCTTCAGTTTTCTAATCTTCAAAGTGGAGAGGGTGATAATAGCTTTTCTTTTTGATTTTTATTGAATATAGGGTTAAAAAATGAAATGGTACAGATTATGTGCCTAGTTCAGTGCTGAGACCTAGTAAGTGCTCAATAATTGTTGGGTTTTCTACATTCACAGGTTAATTTTCTACATTCACAGCCCCTGATGTGTGTTGGAAACAATGCTTTAGGGAAGGCACAGGGAGGGAAGGAACAGGGCCTCCAGTCTTATGAAGGGCTTCTTTTCAGTCTACACACAACCAAGAAGGCAAAGCATAGGAGGCAAATAGGTGGTATATTCTAGATTCCTTGAGTCTTAACCCAAACTCCTTGAGTTCAAATCCAACCTCTACCAAACACCACTCACGGTGGTGGATGTTACCATACCTACCTGGGTCTGAGTTATATCACCTACAGAACAGAGATAGTGATGATACCTGCCCCAGACAGATGCTGTGAGCATGAATGAGGCCGTGCAGGTAAAGCTGGCAGCTCAGTGCCTGGCACAGAAATGCCCCATATGATTTCCTAGTGTTACATTGATCTGTGGTTATGTCTTATCTCTGCTCTGAGGCCATACAGTCCCTGAGAGCAGCCTGTCACTCTGATTTCCTCTTGAGCACTCAGCCCAACCTCCTGCTCTATGTGGAGTGGCTGCTTCTTTAAGGTTTGAAAAATGAGCAAATTGACTATAAATACTAATAAAGGAAGATATGTCCTGTTGCACAATAAATTGGTATTGGTGGATGTAGGTGGTCTATTTCTACATTGCCTGTTATGCCGTCCTTTATTAAAGTTCCAATGTATGTATGTTAGTGGACGAAAGAGGACTCAGGGAAGGGTTGGCAGATCTCAGCTTTAGTTTTGGTGACTTAAGACAAAGTTATTTTAGTTGCAAGCAACCAAAGTTGCTCCCTGAAATTAAAAAGAAGAGTGTTTTGGAGAGAGAGGAGAGTGAGTCAGAACCCAGAGTGGGAAGGGAAGCTTATGTCTCATGAGGGACCAGGGGCTGTGTTTTTGTTTTTCGTTTCCTTCTTGGTTTCTTTCTACATTCCATGGCATTCTTCTTCTCTGTAGTTAGACCTTCTCTGCTAGGGCATGTGCATGTCAAAAATGGCTGCCCCACGTTGTGCATACCCATCTATCCACACAACACCTATTGTGGAGAAAGGAGAGTTTATATCTTCTCCAAAAAATGATTCTGACACCCAGCTTGGGACAGGTCTTCCCCTGCCGAATTGTATGTAGGCAGAGGTAAGCCCACAAAGAAAAATATATGTACTCTGCAGGTGGATGGACACAGGAAGTTCTCAGGGAATAGGTGCCTAGCCAAGCAAGTAAACCTCTGCCTCACTTTCCCTTCGCTTGGCATTGTGTTTTATTATCTGCTTCTACTTGGAGAAATCTTTGAAGCAAGTCTCAATTTCCTCATCTAAAAATGGAGAACTGCATGAAAGGTTTGAACATTTCCTTGAAGCTCTAAAATAACATGTTCCGCAATTATTTTAGTTTATTGGCTGGCTCACCTCACTCAAAGGTATCAGTAATTCTGATTGTCTCAGAGTAATGCATTTGGCTTCATTTGAAGGGAAATATACAAGGGAAGTAGGCATGAGGAGATGGAGGCTGAATGGACCCTAGGTTGCCTCTGAGAAAACAGACCATTGAGATAATTTTTGGAACTTCACTGACATTTGAGTGAGCTACACTTTCTCAGTTTTTTCCTTGATTCTGTGGCCTTGAAAGAAAGAGTTCCTTTCCATTTTTTAATTTTTAAAAGTTTTCATGTTATTCCTGCCACATCAGACTGCAATTCTTCCCATCAGCGAGTATGCATTTAGTCATGGGTTATTGTTTTTACCACTGTCTGTGTCTAGCTGATGAAAATTACTCAAATTGAAGTCTTGTCTTAATCAACTAATATTACACCATAATTTAGTTTTAGTCATTGTTTATAAGAATCTTTGAAGAATCCTTTTGAAGACAATTTAGTCAACTCAGAGTATTTCGGGGCCTGGCCATAGAATATAGCCCTTTAGATTTATAAGTTCTGAGCGCAGCAACTTGGAAAATCCAAGGAGGTAATAGTAGCTGCTTAGCTGGCCCAGCCGCTGGATTCCGCAGTGATTCTCCTTCTCTTCCTGTCCAAATCCAGTTGTTTCCTTCCCTGCCAGACTCAGTCCCTCACAATAGTTTCACCTTCCTCCTCTGCTTCTCTTCTAAAGGGCCTTGGGAATAAAATGTCATTGTTTGCCACTCTTCAAAGTAGCAGTTGCCATCAAAATGTCAGGTTCCAGTCATCTGTGCCCATATAAACATTGGCTTCATGTTGCGTCAGTTATGGGGTTTAGACCAACGTAACGTCGGTGAGCAAGTATTCTTCTATGGTCATTAATTAAATCATTGTTTATACTCTCAGATTGTTATAGTATGGAGGCAGCATAACATTTTTCATCTCAAGTGACATGAGGTCCAGGGAGGGCCCGCCCCCCTCCTTACATATTTTTGCCCTGACTCAGCCAAGTTCTTCAGTGAAATGAAGCATTAGCATTCGGGGACCAGAGCAGACCCAGGGAAGCCCAGGGAGAAGCCTGTTGGCTGACTGACCAGAGTGACCCTAGGGAGGAGCAGGAGTTGTCAGGACCAGCTCATTGTCCCTGGGTCAGTGGTCAAGGACCTGCTATGGGTGCGAAACTTCTTGTTTGGAAGTCTGGTAGCCATGGAGACAGTTCTCAGTCAGTGGACCTCTGACACTGCCCCCTGGAAATGGATGTCTGGGCATATTCATAGCCCTCACAGGAGTTCTCTGCCTCCTCCAATCCACTAGCAAAATCCAGAGAGGCTTGGAGCTCATTGGTTTGTCTCATTTTATGCATAACTAGGTCCTATCTTGAGGCAACCAGCCCTAATGAGGCAAAGCAGCAAACCATTTTAAATACATTAAAACAATTATTGCCACTGTAGAATGGCTTATGGAACTTAAAATTCTGCATTCACACTATTGGTTAAACAAGTGAACTGGGAAAACTGAAAAGAGGGGCCAACTAGCCCAGGTACTCCATAAAGCCTTGATGACCTTCTGTAATGTTCAGTATGCCAAGATTTTAAATAAGCACTGCCTGATTCTCCTTCAAAAAGCATGGTGAATGGAGTGTTTTCCAGCTGTGCAAATAAAGAAGGGTCTCTGTGTTTGGTTCTCAACTTATCTGTCATCATTAGATCGAATGGAAACGCCACATGAGTCTCTCTTGGTTATCAGCTCAACCTGTCCCTCTTTGATAGGCTAATGGTCATTCTCTCCTTGTTTGAAAGAGAACTGGCGGCCTGAGCCCTCCTTGGAAGTTCAGACCCATAGCCTTTTCCCACTAGAAGTCTCTTAACCTCACTATACCTTTCCAAGTGTCAAACTTATGAGGCCAGAATGGTTGTTTGGAGTAGGGAAAAACTGGCAATTAAAATTTTTTGCTGTTTCAGAAAAGGTGGAAGAAGGCAAAAATGACAGTTATTCAGATACCTTTGTATAATTCTTTTTTTGTACTCTTCAACCAATAGCTCTCCAATTCCCCAACCGCCAGCCCCTGGTAATCCCCTTTAGACTCTGTTGCTATGATTTTCACTTTTCTAGATTCTACATACCAGTGATATCATACAGTATTTGTCTTTCTCTGTCTGACTTATCTTATTTAGCAAGATGTACTCAAGGTCCATACATGTTTTTGCAAATGGCAGGATTTCCTTGTTTCTCATGCTGAATAATATTTCTGTGTGTGTGTGTGTGTGTGTACACTGTATCTTTTTAATCCATTTATCCATTAATGGAGACTTAGGTTGTATACATTCTTTGTGTAGATTCCATAGAACTTGAGAATTTGAGTGGAAAGGGTAATAGTTGTGAAGATGAAGATGGTGCTACTGTTGTTAATAGCAACTAAGGATGACAAACTTCTTACTAAGTGCCAGGTAAAGTGCAAAGTACTTTTATGTATTATCTCTTTTGACCCTCATTAAAGCTGTATGAAGTGCCTGAGAAGGAAACTGAGACTCAGAGAGACTAGCAGCTCGCCCCAGGTTACCAGCTAGCAGGTGGCAGAGCCAGGATTCAGGCCCAGTTGATCCAAAGTCTGAGCCTAACTCTTCACCAGGGTGTGAGGTTGCTTCTCTTTGGGGAGAAGAAAGTCATGGTTCATAGAGGAATATTTCCCATTATTTGAGAGAATCTAGGAAAAGGAATCTAGGTGTTGAGAAAGGACTTTAATGGTCTATAGCTAATAAAGACTGGAGCTGGGATTTATACCCAGCCTATGTGTTCCAGAAATTGTCCTGCTTCAGCTTGTGTAGGCATGTGGACCAGTTTCTGACATTTTACAAATGGAGATATTAAGGCTCTCCGAGGAGACGAGGCAGGGTGGAATGGGGCGCAGCGATAGAGCTGCTGGCAAGCCAGCATTCCTAGCCCCACAGTGTGATCCTTTAAATTAGAGGTCCCCAGCCTTTTTGGCACCAGGGACCAGTTTCATGGAAGACAATTTTTCCACGGACTGGGTGGGGGAGGATGGTTCAGGCGGTAACGCGAGCGATGGGGAAATGGTTCAGGCGGTGAAGAGAGCAATGGGGAGCGATAAGGAGCGGCAGATGAAGCTTCACTAGCTTGCCCGCTGCTCACCTCCTGCTGTTCGGCCTGGTTCCTAACAGGCCGAGGACTGGTAGCTGCGGTCCCCAGGAATTGGGGACCCCCGCTTTAAATTATTTTTTCTAGCATGAAGTTTGAAATTAAAAATATAATATTATAGACTTGAGGACACAGGGAGGGGGAAGGGTGGGCTGGGACAAAGTGAGAGGGTGACATGGACCTATATATACTACCAGGTGTAGGGTAGATAGCTGGTGGGAAGCAGCCACGTGGCACAGGGAGATCAGCTCGGTGCTTTGTGACCACCTGGAGGGGTGGGATGGGGAGGGTGGGAAGGAGATGTGCTAGGGAGGAGATATGGGGATGTATGTATGTGTGTGGCTGATTCACTTTGTTATGAAGCAGAGACTAACACACCATTGTAAAGCAATTATACTCTAATAAAGATGTTTAAAAATGAAAAATGTAATATTATTCACACACAAAAAGACTTGCTCCTAAGTCAGAGGTTCTGGCAGATTCTGATAGCTTCACACTTGGGAGCCCCCTTCTCCAGGTGGCACATGCCCACTGAGGCCCCTGGGCTCCCTGCCCTAGTGGTCATTCTCTCCTTGGTCTTCTCTTTCCAACTCATCAGACATGTGCCCTTCAGCTCTCAGGGCCCAAAAGACCTCTTACTCGTTCTTTGTAATGGTCCAAAGAGATGTGGAGGTAGAAAGTTGTTTATCAATGGTGCATTTTTCTATAGAAAAAAAGTGATTTTCAGTAGTGTGTGATGTTGATGGGGAGGACGAAGATGGGACAGAATATTGTGAGGGTCTTCCAAGAACACTGTTGTTCCATAAGGGGAGGCACACCAGGTCACACCAGCAACATCACTGCCTACCTTATTGCCTTGAGAAGACTGGGACCTGATCACTGGCTTTCTTGTCTTCAGCCTGCCTTATGTCAGAGGGGAAAAGAGTCTTTGAAAAGACTCAAGGGAGCAGTGCCCATCACACCAAAAGTAGAATGAGGACCTTACCCAGACCTTACCAGTGAGCTAGACAGCCATGGTCTCCCACTGAGGAGCAGACTCCGGGGTCCCTCAGATCTGGTGTCATTGCAAAGTGGAGTGTTGAACGATGTACTGATGGAGCATCTCATGCAGAGGCACCTCTTAGACAAGGGACTCTTAAGAAATCTCTAAGTAAGGGTAGTAAAATATCAGAAATACAAAGCACCAGGCTGCATGTGGTTTATCACACTGAGTAGTTGTAACTCAGAGTTCACAGGAGGCTCTGTAAGGGAATAGGTAAATAAACTGATGTTATGGAGAAAAATGAGGAGATCATTTATAATAGGTGGCTAATTTCAGCATTAATTACTCCTTGATAATTACCAAAAGATTGCTGATTCTGTTTTCTTACATGATATATGAAGTCCAAAAAGGCACATTAAAGAAGAGAATAAACATTCAAGAGCTAGAATTTAAAAGAAATAAAGAGGTGAGGGAAGGCGAGGGCAAAGTGGCCAGTTCAAAGGATGCAGAGGGAGAAGGAGGGAAGCATCTATGGTTATAGCCAAAGAGTCTAGCCCTCAGCGACTTCCTGTTATCCATCAAAAGGTACATTTATTAACTAAAACTTATATGAAAAACATTTAAAAACAAAAAGATACTCTTTCAGGTAAGTTTTACGGTTTAATGGGTTGGGGTTAGATGATCTGATTTGCATGATTTGCATTAAGCTTTGCAGTGTACATTATTAATATTATCTTTGTAATTCTAGCTTTCTTACCTTTTATACATCTGCATTTATGGTCTATATATTGAAACATAAGTTAGAACTGTGGTATGGGTTTTGAGTAGACCTTTGGTGCTAACTACTGTGCATTTGCCAGGAACCTCATAGCGCAACCACATGTTTCCCCACCCCAGCCTCAAACTTTCCCAGCCACAGAGATTCAAACAGCCCATTAGGGGTGTCCTTACAGAGGAGGACCATGCTGTCCATGCTCTGAGCAGCTGCCATGCTGTCTGTCCTTTCCCATTACATGAAGAGGCAGTGTCTTCAGTGGTTAAGAGCAAAGGTTTTGGAATCAAATGAATCTGTATTCAAATTGATCCAGGACAAATTACTGAACTCTGCTGTTTCTGTTTCCTCCCTATACAACGAGCACACACACATGTTGAGCTGTTGTGTTACCCAAGTGTAGAGCGACAGTGTGAATCACAGTAAGATTTTGGTGAATGTCCTTGCTTCAGTAATGGCTCTCACAGAGCCATGTGCTGGTTCTGGGAATATCACTCTGGACAAGACAGGCACCAGCTTTTTGTGACATTTCATGGAGCCGATATTCCATTGACAAAGAACAAAGTAAACAAGTAAATCAGAATTCAGCATTGATGAATCTTCAGAAGAAAGTGAAAGCAAGGTGAAGCAAGAGGAAATGAGTTCAGACAGCTAACCCCTGAATGATCCAAAGGAACCATCCATAGAAAACTGGATAAATCGTGTGCCAGGCAGAGGGTACAGTAGGTGCAAGCGCCTGAGGAGGGTCAGGTGTATGAGATTGGTGGGAGGATGGAAGGGGATGAGTTCATCCAGGTAGGTGGGGGCCTAGTGAGGGAGAGTCTTAGAGGTCAGGTAAGAAATTTGGGTTTTATTCTAATTCTAAATAGAAGCTGTTTTAGGATTTTAGACAGGGAGATGATGGTCTGCTTTATACTTTCCTTTGACTGCTGTCAGGAGTCTAGATAACAAGGAGGGGGATTTGTGGGGCAGGGGTGGTTGTTGCTGTACCCTGGGGGAGAGACAGTGGAGTCTGGAGTAGGGTGGGAGCGGTGGAAATGCGGGATTGGCCTTGAGACATATTTTAGAGATAGGGCCAGAAGAACATGCTGGTGGATTAGCTATGGGGTGGGGTGAGGAAATGATGGCTATCAAGGATAATTCTTAAGTGTTTGGCCCAGTTGGGCAGTGACGTCATTTGCTGAGATGGGAAAGACCCAGTGCGGGAGGAATAGGTTTGGCCAGGGAAATCAGGAGTTGGCTTTGGACGGGTTCAGTCTGAGAATCCTGTTAGTCATCCTTATGGAGGTGTCAGGTATACTGCTGGCTATGGGTCTGTAGCCAGCTTTTTGTAACTTTTCAGAACTTTGATTATGATAGCAAGGCCAAGTGAGGATGATCCCTCAGCTCCATCCCCTTCCAAATGTGTGATTGTTTTTCCTTCCCACTCTCCCTCAATGCTGAGAATCTGTCTCTCCCATCCCCCTCCTTCTATTTATTCCCTCCCTTCTCTTAGCCCTATTTTGGAAAACTCAAATCAGGGATTTTTACTGTTGGCTTTGAGGATTAGAATGAAAACACAGACAACCAAGAAAAACTCCTCCCAGGAGAGGCTGTGTTTACTGCACATTTGGTACAGGAACCCACAATAGGAATAGTGCTATACTGTGAATTGCTCACCCAGGTATCCTCACGGTCCAGGACCATGGAGTTCTCTCCTCCTCTTATCAACATGGCAACACCTCTCTTGGTTTGTCCTCTGTGTCATGTTTGTCTCTCTAAGACCCTTCATGCAGAGCCAAAGGTTTACCTACTAGAGAAGAGCTGAAATGTTTTCTTTCTTATTCAAACACTGATTGCAGTCGTGGTTTGTGGAGGGATTATAACTGTGATGCTTGCTGTCATCCAGCAATCTTCTTTAAAACTTGTCTTTCCCACTGTGCCTCTAAGAGGGGCCACCTGGAAGCCTTGCGTGAGCAGTGACCCAGATGGGCATCCCTAACTGTAGTGCCTGACCTCTGAGGGAGTGTGCCAAGGTACACATGGGCCCTGCTCCAGAGCCCTGAGCTAGAGCAGGGTCTCACAGGCCTTTGGGGCTCAGTTTCTACTGGGATGGGCGAGGCTCTGGCCCTGGCCAGGAGGGTGGAGTGGACAGGAGTGACAGTGCGTGTTAATTAGCACTGTGCAGAGCTGTCACCAGGAAGCCAGAAGCCACATGGTCCCAACCTGGTTTGGGGTTGGTACAACAAATTCAAACCAGCTGGCTTTTGTTTGGAAATGCCCCGGGAGGGTCCTGGTCCTTTCTGGACAACAAAAGGGCTGGCGTTTCCTTACCCTGAGCCCTGTATTAAACACCAAGAGGTTCTATAAACACTACAGCACGTGCTGTGACAGATCTGGCTTCAGAGGCACACATATCCTCTCTCATTTGTTGGCAAGTAGGAGCTGGCATCAACTTAGTTATAAAAGTCCTTATTTAGAGGCATGGGGAGGAAACATGAATCTGTGTCCATCCAGTGTCCCCCTGCTTAAAATGCTTCCATGACTACTTGCCTGGAGGATAAAGTCTAAACTCCTTCCCAAGATCTTATGTGATAGTCCCTGTGCTAACTCCTCTGATCTTATAGCACCCTACTTCTACTCGCTCTCCCCCAGCTTTTTACTCCAGCCATTCTGAGTTTTTTTCAGTTCCTAGAATGGGTCTAACTCTGACCTTGGGCCTTTACTTACATTCCTTGCTTTGCCAGACATAGTCTTTAACCCCCCTTCCTCTAGCTAACTGGTCCTCATCCTTCAGGGTTCAGCTGTACTGACCCTTCTTCAAGGTAGCCAAGTGATTGGCTGTCCATGCTGTGTGTTTCTCTATAATGTTGACTGTGCTATTTTGTAGTTGTCAGCTTACTCAGACCTCCCAGGCCTCCAGAAAGCAAGGGTCATGCTCATCTAGTTAACTCCTGCTCCTCCAGTGGTAGGCACCAAGAAAGCCTTCCATAAATGTTTGAATGAAGGGCCCCCTCCTGGGGATCCAGACCTGTGCTCAGTTCAGCCCTTCTCTTCTAACATCTCCTAACTCCCAGCAAAGCCAACAGGACCCCAAGCTGAAGAGGAGCATAGCAGTACCTGAACTCGAGATCAAAATGACCTCTCCACCCACAAGATGATAGCATGTTTAGAACTTTTTATGTTACTGAGAAACCATGTCTACTCAGCATATTCAAAAGGCAGGTCTGGTAACTGCATGAGGGTTTGAGCTGGAATTTCAGCCTTAAACACACAAAGAGCAAAATTCTGTAGAAGCAAAAGGCATAGATTAAGATACTCAAGCCTGGTTTCACCTTCTGTATTTGCCACTTGATACCATGAGAACACGGCCGAAACACATATGCTTGGTCTGCCTCAGTCATCTTATCTGTAAAGTGGGCAAGTTATGCCCACTTCATCATGTTGTCAGGAATAAATGAGGCAAAGCTTATCAGGTATTTAGCAAATTTTGTTCCCCTTATTAAGCACTCAAAATTAATTATAGGGGGGAGGGATAAATTGGGAGATTGGGGTTGACATATACACACAACTATATATAAAATAGCACAGGGAACTCTACTCAATATTCTGTAATGACCTATATGGGAAAATAATCTAAAAAAGAGTGGATATATGTATATGTATAACTGATTGACTTTGCTGTACACCTGAAACTAGCACAACATTGTAAATCAACTATACACCAATAAAAATTTTTTAAAAAAGAAAAAATTATTATAACTATTGTAGTTATAAAAATAGGACAGCCTTTAAATTTTTTGCTGTTTAGTTCTCCCATTGGAAATAAATACACTAAAATGAAAAAAAGGGGGGGTTACAAAATGGCATGTAGAGAGGACTCCCATATCTACCAGAGAAGGTCTATATGTATATGTATAGAAAACATCTGGGGAGGCATTCTCCAAAGGATTAACAGGGGCTTCTTCTGGGAGGTGGGTTTGTGGTTGATCTTCATTTTATTCTTTTTGCTTGACTCTGTTTTCTAACATGAACACATTGCTCATTAAGTGTGTGATGGTAGAGAGGAGACATAATGTTTAAAAAGGAAAAGGGAAGAAAGAAATTAGCTAGAGGCTAAGAAGGCATAGCGTAGGTCTGCTCCCCATTTGTAATTGTTCCTGTCTTTACTTAATGCAGTTCTCCCTTGGCAGGATTTTTCACCCAGATCTCCACCTTGGCTGATGTGCAGGAAAATGTCATGGAATACCTCCATGTACTCAGCCGGCCCAAAGTCATCGACCAGGAGCACGACGTGGTGTGGACTGAAGCGTACATCGACAGCACTGTGAGTCCCCAGGGCCCCAGGGGAGAGCCTGAGGGTTCCTCCTACCATGGGAGAGTTTCCCTGGGTTTATTCCAGAAGATGGGGGTTGTAGCATTCCTTCTCAGTAACGGGGTTCACTGACATCTTCCATATTTGTATGGTTTGCGTTGGTCTCTTAGCAAGCAAGGTTGGCGACAGCTCCTAATATCAGAGAATGTAACAGGTTCTTCTGGAAGGTGTCTCGTCAGCACAGAAAACTCACTTTTGGTTTCTGTCTTCTCTACCTTTTTTTCCTTCTCACAAGTGTACAAATTCTGTCGGTGTGGCAATGATGACAGGTGTGTTAGATTCGGTCCTTGCCATCATCGGAGAGGCCCAGTCCTGGGGATGAATCTTGGGGCTCAACTTGGGAAGGTGGGACCACCTTCAGTTCTGACAGTGAATTGGAGCCACTGTAGAGGCCACAGCTGCCTTTTCTTCCTTTGAACAAGTGAGAAAATGCTCCAGTGGCGGTTATATAGGCACTGATTGTTGTTGCAGCTCTGGCCAGGGGCTCATTCTAAAGCCAAATTCCAAGGAAAAAAGATCCTGGTGCCGAATTAGCTTAAAAGGAGGAGTGTTGCCAATCGTCAAATAATGGCTCAATGGCCAGGTTTCTTGTGTAATTGCTGGGTGATTTTTCATAATGATAATGAATCTGATGGGAGTGGCATTTTTCATTTATTGATTGTAAATGTTCTCAGAGGGCCCCTCTCCCATCATTTGTGTCGGGATTAACATCACATTAATCGCTGTAACCCAGACCAACCGTCCTCCAGAGTGATCTCAATGGCTGCCATGGGCCAACTTTTCTCTCCATGAGCTCTCTCATTCCTGCTGCTCTTCTGGCAGCTGCAGGCAGATACAGGGCAGGAGCAGCATGTGGGAACCCATCTTGGGGGACAGCAAAGCAGCCTGCACCCCCCACACACAGCCTTAAAGTACACAGTGGGACCATGGAAATACAAACTGGTCAGGAAGGGGTAGCTCGTCCCCAGGAGAAATCACCCTGAGTGGAGATGGGTGTTAAGCTGAAGAACCATCTCTGGTTGCCAGGGAGACGTTGGGCTTTTATCATGTTCAGAGTCTGACCCAGTTTGGTTTAGAATCATGGAAGTGAAATAACTAAGCCACCCCATTTGTGTCGGCACCATACTAACTGTAATAACAGAGCAACAAAAGTGATGGTTTCATCTCTTCCTCATATGTGTGGTTGAGTAAGGCCGGGGAAGAGGAGAGGAGGAGGGCAGCCGGCCAGGAACGGACTGATCCAGACACCCAGTGGTTCTGTGTACAAACCCTGAACAGCCAGTTGGGTCTGTCATCTTATTTGTTTCATCAGTGTAAAAAATATAAAACAGCGTCTCTATGGGACTAGCACCTGGATAAACAGACAGATCAGTAGAGTAGAAGGTCTAAAAAAAAAGACCCACCTACATATGGAAATTTAGTTTGTGATAAAGGTGGCATCTCAAATCAGTAGGGCTAGGATGGGCTTTGTAATAAATGCTTTTGGGAAAACTAGATAGCTATTTAGAAAAAGATAAAATTAGTTATTTTCTTCACATCACACTGGAGAAAAATATCCAAGGGGATCAGAGACCTAAACTGTAAAAAATGAAACCATATAAGCACTAGAACAAAATCTAGTGAATTCCTCTATAACCTGAGTCCAGAGAATGGCTTTCTAACAATGACTCCAAAATCCAGATGCAATATAAATAAAAATAGGTTTGACTACTTGAAATATAAACAAAACAAAACCCAACTTTTATAAGTAAAAAAATCAAGCACAGTCAAAAAGAAGCAAACTCAAAAAGCAAATGGTAAAATAGGAGAAAATATGCAACATATAGCACACATAAAGAACTAATAATCCTAATATATAAATAACTTTCAAAAATTAAGGGGGAAAGCCCAAAATTCCTATAGAAAAAAATGAGCAAAAGACATGAGCAGACAATTCACACAAAAATAATAAAAATGGCTTTTAAACATTTGAAATATGTACAACTTCACACATTGTAAGAAAAATGCAAATTAAAGTATGGTTTGAGATACCATTTCTCTCACCTATTAGAGCGGCAGAAATGAAAAGCTTAACTTTGTTGGTGAGGCTGTGGGAAAGGGACACTTGTACATGCTTGTGGGAAGACAGAATGGGATATAGGAAGGGGAAATGTGCATTCACCCTTTGACCCAGAAATTCTACTTCTAGGAATTAACCCTGAAGATAAACCTCCAAAAATCCAAAAATACATACGCACAAGTTTGTTCACTGCAGAATTGCTTGTCATTTCAAAATATTGAAAGTTACCTAAATCCCCAACCATAAGAGATCAATTGGATAAACTGTGGTACATGGATGTAATGGAGTCTTAATGTTAAAAACAAACAAACAAACAAAAAGCCTGGAATATTTTGTGCCAGACAGTAACGAAGCACTCAAAACCACAAGGTCACGTCAAAAGGCCCAAGAATCAACGTGAAGGGGCTCTCACTGATCAACTCTGGGACAATTTGAGCCTCAAAATTAAATAGAAGAGTAATGGACTATAACTTGAATAAAACAAATCAATGTGTTCTAAATAAGTAAACAAATCTCAAACAGATGGACTAAATAGATGATGAAATGGATGGGAAGGAGTGCAGTGTGCAGCAGGCAATGGGATGCTGCCTCGTGGGTGTGGAGGGAGGGAGTCATGAGATGGAAAATCACCAGTGGGCAACCATTTTAGTAAAGATTGATTAGGGTGAAGGTCATCCATAGATGCTAAATCTAGGGGGGAATTTTGATGATGAACAGGATATTTTCATGGTCTCAAAGTGCTTCCCTAGAGATTTTTGACTAGTTAGGAGGAAAAAATTTAAAAAACAGTATATATCCAGTGGGAGAATCCAAAAAAATCTTGAGCGGGCCTTCAAAATTAGTGTCACTAATGAGAAGAAGACGGACATTGTGTGCCTTTGGTGAAGGACACATCATACGTTTAGAGTGTCCTGGCTGGGGTTACATAACCTGAAAATCATGGGGAAGAAGAGAATAAAGCTTTGTATCAATGTAACATCTTGCTTTAGATAATGCTAATCATTTAAATAAATGGTTCTAGATTTGCTAACCACATACATACATATTTACACACACATATATGCATTTATATATGGGTGGCAGTTACAAGAGAGGGAAAGCCCATTGCTACTGCAGCTTTTCCACTAAAGAACTGACAGCAATAGTGAAGAAAATGGTCTGAAAGCAGCTCTGGGCAAATGGTGCAGAGAAATTGTCTTTGAAGTGTAGTGCTTCATCTTAAACATTTACATGAAATTTTCATTCTGTGCCATAATCATCTTTACTTACTTTAAAATAAAATAACGCTTTAAGTGGCTCATTATTAATTAAAATGGTAGATCAAGATGACAGAGCTAATTTATTCTACCTCTTCAAGAACCTTTTGATGCACATAAAACTAAACCCCCAGAATATGTTTGTCCCTGAAATGATAGCTCAGCACTGCCTCTGTGTTGTATCTTTGCAAATAGCCCTGATAAATAAATCCCCTAGTAGAATGTTCTGAGGGTTCTTTCTCATCTTGGTGGTGCTGAGAAACCTGTTGGGTTAGGAAGGACATTGGGGATTCCATCTTCCTCTTTCATAGGCCTGTTAGGTGAGGAGAAGGCAGCTACTGCTCCAACAGGTGCCTCACTGTCCAGGAAGCAGCACCCCTTCAAACTCGTCATCTGGGCCTGTATCTACCAGGGCAAGGGCAAAAGCCCCCTGTTATTTATATGGAAACAAAATTGGAATCATTTGCTAAACTCATCTGCAGAGTCTAAATTCTAAGATGAGGCCACCAACTTTAGAACCACCCAGAAGATGAAGAAGGTATGGGAATCAGCAATTGCAAGTTCATGACCATCCTGACACATCCAGGACAGTCCAAACCCAGGATTGCCCTAATGTGTCCCACCTTGCAATAATTAAAGAGACCAAACTCAGGAACACTTGGCACTGGGAATGGTGACCCCATTTTAATAATATCCTGGTAGGGTTGGCAGCTGTAGAACTTTTTTGATATTTGAACATATTTATAATCTACCTTAGCAACTTCTTTAGAGTCTTTCCAAGGCATTTATTTACATAGTTGCAGAAGTAACAACTTCCTTTTTATATTCATAATTTACAGATTTAAATAATGTTTAATTAACTTATACCATTATGGTAAAATTACAACTGCTGTTCATCATAACATTTCTGCTGACCAGTGATTTCTCCAGGAGCCTGGTTCTCCTTGTGACATTGTAGTCTGAATGTGCCTTTGATTCCTTTAGGACTTGTGACCCTACTGATTTATATCATTTCTACCAAATACTATGGAAGTAGGTACTAGTTGATTATCTAGTAAATTTGGACACTCGATCCCACAAGTTTGCTTAATATGTTCCTAAAAGTCTTTTTCCTTAGTTATCTGGTGGTAAATGCAAAAGGAATTCCTATTTGCTTGACTCATCAGTTATTGTGGTTGAAAACCCAGCAGCAACAAATATAATAATATAATTGATTTAATACTTAAGTGAATAGCTTGTAATGACCTAAGAGTATAGTACATTCCCTCTTTATTAATTATACATTAATTCATACAGTTCTGGGTCTGGACAAGATCAAGATAAAAGTTTGTGAACAGAAGCTGAATTAGGATTTTTGCACGTGAGAGTCCAGGGTTGTGTTTAATCCAGCCTGATCTAGAATCAAGACAGACATCCTCCCTGACTATTACTTTCAGGGTCTATCCTCCCTGACTATTACTACCAGTCTGATTAAATATTCTGTTTCCTGCCTGGCTGTTCTATTCAATTTGCTCTCCTGGTGAATCCCAAATAAATGAATTAATGTTAACAGCATTAATTATGTTTAATCTAATAAGATTTTATGTATTAATTGACCAAACAGTGAACACCAGAATTCTGAAATTCATGGGCTTCTCATCTGAATACAAGTTGTGCTGCACAGTCATTATCTCTTAGGTGCAGAGCAAAAAATCATTAACAATGGAATTTGTTCTATTTTGTAAGCAAATGACTTATGTTTTCCAGTTGGGTCCTAATCATCTTGGGAATGCTACCCAACTTGGTATGCAGAATAGAGCATGCATCAGACTGTGGAAGCATCAGCATCCCTGATCAACCCCTCCAGGGGAGTTTGCACAGACCACAGTGACACATAGAAGGGAAGCAAAGAAATCTTTTAGAAACAGTGGGAATGTGACCATTTAAAATAATGAGAATTCATTACCAAGCTCCCCTGCCCCTCCCCTCTGCTGGTAATACAATTCAATACGAAATTTGTAGGAACTTTCAAACCAATTTAGTTGCATTTGCAAATTGGACGTGTATCCTTCTTCCTCACCCCCCACTAAGTCCAACTCGGAGAAAATGCTTTGCATATGATAAATAGCACATTTGTTTTGGTTTCCCATCTCAGAATGGCACCTAGGCCATTTAGGAGTCATTTGGGTGATTGCTTTAGGCTACAACATCTTACTGCCTAGAAGCAATTACTCAGGGGGTTGAAGCCATCATAAGGAAGCTGTTGGGGCTTGGAAGCTGAATTTACAATATTTTCCCCAAGACACCACTGCATATCAAAGAAGTTCAAATCGTCAAAACAAAAAGACACTCTTAAAGAGAAACATAAACCATCCTGCTGGGTTGTGGAACAGAGAATGCCATCTGCATTACATGGCATGGAGGAAACTGATTATGTTGGGACCTCTATTTCATAGCAGATGGGTTCATTAAATTTAATAGCCTCCAGAGCCTTTAGAAACCGTGTTAAGAACATGCGGAGCATGCTGTGACACTTCACTTCTGGCCCTGCAGTCATTATAACTCTGGCATAGACCATAAATATTACAGTACTTTATTTCCATCGAAACAGATTACTATTATAATTATTTTTTTGCCAGGAGATGGTGATGTTAAAAATTGCTGCATTCTTGATTTCAGGTGCTATTTCTATTCATCCAAATATTTTCCTCTTCCATTTGATTCTAGATTTCAGTATTAAATAGGATTTTTTCTTTTTAGCTCAACCATTTTTTTTTCTACTTTGAGTTGGTGTTACAAAACTATGAATCAAAGGTATAAAATTATTTTCTTTAGGAGAGTTGAGATGTTCTAACATCCTGTATCGATGACTGTCACTAGTAGAAAAGTTTAGGGCTGAAAATGAAAAAAATTTTTTTAGATTTCAGGTGGGTTTTTTTTTAGATTTTTAGATTTATTGTTTCTGCTATTATGGTATAGTAATTTTCAACTATCTATAATAAAAGGACAGCTTCTAGAAATAGATAAGCCCTTAACAAATAAAATCACTAAACCTGAATAATAATTTAGCATGATAGATTGTTCAGCAGTCTTTGTTTACAAGTGACAGTATCCAACTCAAAGTAGCAAAGGTCAGAAAGGGAATTTGTTGACCTGCAAGCAAGATATCTGTGTAGTTCTCTCTTGAGGCATGACTAGATTTAGGGATCAATCCCATTTATTTTGACTTGTTCCTTGATTCTTATATGCTTATTCCCAGCAGACTGTCTCTACTGAGTGGCAAAGATGGTCTCTACCATCCACTAACTTTCATTATCTTTATAGCCCTTTCCCTTCCAGCATCTGTGTCAAGTCTATGATAGGCTGTTTGAGTCACAGTCCCATACTGAGAGGTGAGATGGAGCTGCTAACTGATGGTCTGAATCTCACAGAGTGGGGAAGAAACCAGTCCCAAAGGGAACTGATACTGGAAGGACTGAGAAGTAACAGAGTCCTGCATACAACTTGTTTGTAGAAGTCAAAACTAATCCATGCCCAAGATCGTGTTTCCCCTCGGTATGGTATTCATTATGGTACCATGCTTTTAGGCACTGGAGCTTTTTATCTAGTCAAATGTTTCCATGGACCGTTGATGAAACAAACATATAGAAGCAGAGTACTCTTGTAGACATTGGGGGATGGAGGCATGGAACCCTGGTTGCTTGGCCACCTCCTGAATGCCTAGGGAAGCTCAGAAGCACTTTTTTGCTCCTCCCTGACCCTGCAAAGCCTAAGTAGTATACGGAGTAATTGTTGAGTCAATGTCTGAGAATGGCAAAATGGGATTCTCTGCTGTGGATTATGTACTGTGCCTTTACAACAAGATACTGGGTTGGGTTCGGTTAGGAAAGATTGGGAGGTTGTGTCTGTGGTTGTATTAGAAAACCAAATTGTCTGTGCTTTTTCTCCTCAAATGCCTGCTGTATTTTTCATATTTTCTGGAGACCAGTTCTCCTGTCAATCCTCATTCGTGGGTGAAACATGGTCTCCTCCAAGTCCTACTTTACATACGTCCCAGTTCAAACCCAACAGAGAACAACTCAGTGTTGTGTATCTGAGTTCGTTTCTGAGCAAAGTACATAACTTTCTAGTCCATGGTTCCTCTGAGGTCAGATGTCTACCTGTTATCCAATCAGCCAGGGCTGGGGAAAGGGCATGTGATAGAAACAGGTCAGCCAAGGCTGTGAATAGCAGATTCTGTAAGAAAGAGGTGTGGGTAGGAGGAAATGACTGGAGTCTCAAGGAGTTGGCATTTCTAGATTACTGTCTTTCCATCTAAGGCGTCTGTAAGTTGCATCCCCAGCTGGGCTCTAATACTAACTCTTGGGAGCATGTCTTCTTTCCTCTTTTATCCCTAGGCTCATGGCTTCCTTTTAGCCCAAGTTGCCCAAACAAGTGTCCTCCAGTCCTCTCCTTGCCTCCCAAATCTTTGACCCTGCCCTTCCTCCACCCACCATCTTGCTATGTGGGTGGTAGGAAGCCCTCTCCCTTGTGCCTTCTGAGAGCTAAGAGAGGTACTTTGGCCACCACAACCCAATCTGTACTGCTTTTTTCCCCCTTCATGGCCCAGATATTTAGGCAACTTAGATTCTCAGAGCTGATTCTCATGCTTTGACATGGTTTAAACTAAAATGAACACATTCCTCTTATTACCAGCATGAAGAACAATTAAAATAATCCCAGAGAATCAGCCTGTGGTTTGATACCAGCTGCCAGTTTCTCCTGCTGTGCACAGGATTTTCCCCCTGTAAAAGATTTAATTCTTTCACTCTTAAAACTTAAGGTTTGTTGTGCCAAATATAAATGTACTGTCTATGAGGCCATGCCTCAAAGATACTGTAGATAAGGGGATCTCAACGGACTTGGGCTCTTAAACTGCTGCTATTGAACAGTGGCAGACAACCACTCTTTTGCTTCCTCTTGCCATTAAAAATTATTCCTTCATGGCCTTTCAAACCTGCTTGTGAGTGATATGGCAACTGGGGGCTCCTTCAATCTTATTCTGCTGATGATACGCACTCCCGTTAGATGTCCAGACCAAGCATGAGGCTCTGTGCCAGTTCCTCAGGGGAAATTCTCTCTTGTTCTGAACAAAGAAAGGAAAAGCAAAGACAATAGTTTATTCAGGCAAAAGGAACATGTTTTCAAATCAATTTCTAATATGTTTAATCAAAAAATCTGGAACATCACCATCTTTGCTGGTGGATGGAAACAACTGTGAAGCACTCTTATAATTGATTTCTCTTCTGAAGTGATCAAATTAAAGGTGGCCTGAGATGAAGCAAAGCTGAGTACTCATCCCACAGTCTCTTTCTCTCCCACGGTTAAGGAGCATATGTTTCCATGGGAAGGATCCTTCCTTTGAGAAGGACAGGATTCAAATGCCCTGCTTGTTCATCAGTTGACCTCTCGTGGTGTTCCAATGGGAGAGATCAGTGGGCAGGACTGTCCTCACACCTTACCCACTATTAAAATACAAAGGAACTTTTAAAAAAGGTTTGGGCACTGTCAGAATTATATTTGGCTATGGGTATATAATGAATATTCAGGAAGTCCTTAAAAATAATCCCTTATACTTGTTTTTCATTTACTGGCTTTCAATGTGCTTTCCTGTATGTTGCCTCCAAGTGTCTTATCAACAGAGCCCCGCCATCGCCGACCTCTCTCCCTCCCTCTCAAAACATCAGCCATGCTCATAGCCTTTTTGTTGCTTGAACACCCCCAAACTTTCTCCCTCCTCTGGGCTTTTGAACAATCTTCTTCTGAACTGGAAAGACTGCCCTCCCATTCTGCTCCTTTACGGGGGGGAGAATTATTCCCATTTGCTATGTCTCAGCTAAAATGTCACCCCTCACATGCCTATTGACTTTCTATTTCAGATCCCTATTTCCTTCATAGAAAGTATGATCATTTATAATTATTATAATTATTTCAATTAAGTACTTAGATATTTTTTCCCTCTTTAAAAATCTTTTTTTTTCCGGGGGGGGTGGGGTTTGTCCCAATGATAATGTAAGGAACAGGGCAAAGTCTGTCTTGTATCCCTACAATCTAGCACTCTGCCTGGCACACAGTACCACACACTCAATATTAGCTCAGGGAAGCTAAATGGTTTGTTTTTAGTCATATCACCAATCTTTTTTTACTACTCACTGGAGTTTGTTTCTCCCATTCTGCACTACATGTCTCCTTAAAAAGTACAATGAGATGCCAAGAATTAGGGAAGAAATAATAAAGAATATTGACTGCAAAGTAGATGGTGGTACCAAGGTAGAGTTTAAAATATTGTTCCCGAAATGCAACTGTCATATTTGTCTTTCCTTTTGAATACCTAGCTGAATGATCAAGTTTAGGTCTGAAGCAACTGGTTTTTCTGAATGCCAATTTCAACTACTCAGTGGCAGTCACTGATTTCAGATGGAAGAACAGGGAACTTCAGGGAGTGAACCAGATTTCTGCAGTGCTCCCTTTTTATGCATGTTGTTAAAAGCGATATGTTGGGGAAAGGGCTGATTGTTTGAGGCATATTGTTTATACTACATTACTTAGGTCTGATGGAAAAGTTCCTAATGGTGGTTTTCTTGCTAAAGATATGGTTTATGGATGAAAGTGGAATGTGATTTTTTTGGTAGGGCATCATAATAATTTAGGTGGACTCCAAGGAAACTTGATATTGGGAGAGGTCGGGAAAAATATTCACGTCCATGGAAATTCTTTAGCATTAGCACTCAATTCTCCATCAAAATATAAATGCTGTCTGCTTTAAATTACTGTCCTGATTCAGGCCAAGTTAATTACTCTGGCCCAGACTGGAAAGGAAAATTCCCAGAAAGTCTGATATGATAGAATGGTAGTGTGTTTTCTGAAGATGCTGAGAAATGCTTAATGAATTAGTGTTTCAATATAACTTTTGCAACAGAATACTAAGGGAATGAGAGGGGAAGAAAAATCAAAGATTTTTGGCAGCTGTTCACCATCATAGCACTTGACAATCTGCTTCTTATTTAGTTTTCTGTTACGTGAAAGCATGGAATTCTCAAGTTAAGAAATATTGATCACTGCATGACAATACGTATGTAAAAAACGGTATTGTGTTGAAAAAGCTCTCCTTTTAAAGTGAGATTACTGATTCTATTTTGTTATTAAAATGTGTGGGTCATTTTACTTCGAAAATAATGTTGTTTTCTTAAACATAAGTTATTTAAAGGTTAAAATAATCTTAATTTTAATTATTAATATTATTAAGAACAGATTTTTCAACCAAGTATAACCGAATGCAAGCAAGAACAAACTTGGAAAAGAAAATTGGTGGCTGGGAATGCAGAAATGTGTTGAGGGTTGTATCTTGGCCACAATATATAGGTCCACAGCGGCCCTTTGCTGTATTGGCAGAACCATTCGTTTTTGAAGGTCTGTTGATTTCCCCAGACTTTATGGAATCTAGACCAAGTTTGTCAATTCCCCATTTTTCTTGCCATGATAAGCCAACCTAGGGGCTGTATTAGGAGCACTCAGAGTGTATGGACTTTATGGACCTTGTTGGGGAGGGATAAATTTTCCTTATTTAGGTTCTTCTGGCTGGTCTAAGAATTAAATTGACATGAGACAGATTAACAGGAGAAAATCAAACAAAAGTTTAATAACAGGGATACATAGGAGAGGAAAACTGAATAACTTACCAAAATGGCCGAAATCCTCACCTTAAATATCATCTTCAGCTAAAGACAAAAGAGGATGTTGGGGGTAGTGGTTTGGGATTTCAAAGGGGAGGAAAGCAAGTGACATGGAGATGGAAAAACAAACAAATGTTAAGTGTTAGCTGGGCCACGCAGAGACAATGGGACACAGAATAGACTGATCTCTTAAGAGTTTCCCTTTCCACACCTAGTCCATATCTTTTTGCAAGTATCTCCAATGATAGCTCTCTTCTGGGAACAGGTCC
Organism: Mesoplodon mirus; assembly: GCF_964341445.2. Lineage (NCBI taxonomy): Eukaryota > Metazoa > Chordata > Mammalia > Artiodactyla > Ziphiidae > Mesoplodon > Mesoplodon mirus. The sequence goes on along the minus strand of NC_138988.1, from coordinate 34,398,792 downwards.
TCTATCTAAATTCTTTTAGGCAGTTAGGGCAAAAGTCAAAGTTTCTTTCTGAGTCATTTGGGGCTTGAGGTTTTTCAGCTCAAAATAATCCACATGCCAAAGAGACATTTTAGCATGGCAAGCTTTGCTCCCCTACACCCTCTTATTCAGCTGTATTGCTCCTTCTCTGTAGTTGTCAGCAAATAGGATAATCTACTCTGACCATATTTGTTCTAGGGATACCTGTGGAACCAGATGTTTGGTTACCTAGTTCATTGACTAGACACCTACTAAGCTGAGGGTCAGTCCCTATACTGGGCACTAGGGTGTCACAGCTTTCATTTTTAGGAAATATGGTTTAAGTCCCTTCAGCAAACAATCCAAGCCAATTAGGTAATTTAAAATTATTAGATTATTTTTGGTAGTGATTGGCAGCCTCCAACATTTAGGGGCAAGGTCTGTCAGTCCTTTAACTCACAATCTACCAGGCTATGGTGAAAACAAGTCTCAGACAAATTCTGCCATCCATGGGAACATTTATTGGAAGCATGCACAAAAGACAACCAACTTCTGAAAGTTCAAGCCCCAGCTCTCTATCCTTTTAGGTGGTCTGATGGCATCTTGCATCAGAACAAATGCATTATTTGCTGGAGTCAGTTTAACATTCTATTTGGAGTCAGGTGACCAAGAAGCAGGAGTCAGCAATTGGAGGCAAGACTGTTTAACAATCAGGCCTGGGGCACTATTCCTAAAGACAGAGGCCGCTGAGCTTGCAAAGCCTTTATGTGGGTTCATGCAGAGAAAGGTGGGGCCTCTGCAGTCTGTGGAACCAATCCACAAAGAATGGATACCTCCAATTTACCAGTGAAAATCATTTCTAATGCCCATTATGGTAATTGACAAAACCTCTGGTGTTAGAGAGAAATAACTGTAGCATATGTTGCCTTTTGCTTAAATACTAGCTGGAATATGTATTCCTGATTAGGGCAGTTGACTACCTCTGAGATATAGATTGCAATGAGCATACACGTTTATATCACACCATCTATGATGAAGTATTCTACAGTAAGTTATACACCACATAACAATTGTATATTATATACAATCAGCGTTTCTTCTTGTGAAATGGGAATAATAATGGTGCTGATCTCATAGAGTGAAGATTAAAAATGATAAGACTGCTTAGTACCATGTCAGGCACATAGCAAGTATTCCATAAATGCTCATCATTATTATCTAGAAATTCCAAATAACATTATTTATTGTTCCATACATAGAGTCTTATGGAATGAACTCTGCCTTAGTTTTATTTTAGACTTGCCAAATTCTGGCATTCTCCAAAAGAAAGGGGGACACAGTTAGTCATGCATTTATTTCCCTTCCCAGCAGAAGGGCATCCCTGAGTTGGCTTTGCTCTTTGCAGCCACATGCCTACTCTAAGTGGTGTGTCCAGCTTGTCCTGCCTGGAAGCTCCATTCCATGCTTGGGAATGAGAGAGAAAAAAAAAATAAAGTGGTCTACATGCCATTGCCCCTCATTGTCTCAGAAGTCTTTATGACTGTGTCATTTAGAAACAACTAGAGTAAGAAGTAATTACAGTGCCAGAATCTCATGCTATGGCCGGCAGGTATGAATCAAGAAGCTTAGGAGGAAAAGCTGAGCTGAGAAAACTAATGGTGATCTTCAGAAGCATCCTTCCCAACAGTGCAGTTAGCTAGGCCTCATTTGAGCAGCACAGTAAGAATAACCGGAATGCTAGAGTCATGGGTTTAGGGCAGTTAAAATGCATCCCAGACCCTGTACTAAGTGCTTTTGCATCCCTGTCAGGTGGGCCTTATCTCCATTCTCCAAATGAGGAAGCCTAGGCTTAGGGAGATTGAGGAATGTGCCCAAGGAGATGGGATAATTAGTGGAACAAATATGATTCAACCCTAGGTCGCCTGCTTGGGTGTGAGGCCTGTTCTCTCCCATGGGGCGTGGGAGGGTGTCTTACATTTATGTATGTGCTGTCATGAGGAGCTAGCCCCGCTGGCTACATTACAGATGCCAAAGTCTTTAAAATGCCTAATGTGAGATTAGAAATGTCCTTCCCATTCCCACAAGCCTGAGTTACATTGCTTCTACTGAATTTTGAAAAACTCACAGAACTGCTTTGGGATATGAAGACAGGGAGCCTGACTTATCCTGAATTAGGTTCCGCATAGCATTGGCAACCCAAGATAGGAAACTTTAAATTTTGTAACATGCATCTCTCACATGGAGAGTTCTCTGTGCTGTATTAAATGACAGAAGGAAAACTCAGCTCATCACACTTGTAAAAGAAACCGCAGCATTCCTGGGTTTAAATCTGGAGTCATAACAGTTCTATCTGATGGGCTTTTAAATATCCTGGAATTTGCATTTTGAATGTGTTATACATCACAAAAGGATTTTGATGGTGTTATCACAGCAAACACTGGAATCACATCCTGTAATTTATGTAATGCCAACTGCTGTCACCATGTAAAAAATCATGATATGCTATTCTCTCCTGAAGGAAATTGAGGGTCCTGAATCAGACTCCTTAGAGGCATTATTAATGACTTTGAATGGAAAGTCTGGCCACCTTGATGGGTAGTCAGGCAAGCCAAGCAGTGAGTTAATAAGTAGATCAAAACTTCAGATACAAAATTGAACTAGACAAGGTGTCCTGAAGGCAGGCCATAACAGGGTGTTTGAACCTTGGGATTTAGGAAGCTGAGCAATCTAGGAGACCCTACATTGCCCAGAGCAACAGGATCTGTGGTTCATGCTGGAGGCCTTCCAGGAGGCTGTCTAATTAACCTTGGGGCTAAGAGTTTGTCTCTCTCAGACCTTGCCTCTGGTCTGAATCTTTGCTCACAGACTGCTTTGGATGGGGCCAGGAGGTGAAGCAGTGACCTCATCAGGCATTTCTTTTCTGAACTCTGCTTTTTCTAACTCCCTCAAATCAACTTTAAGTTCTTTTTCTTTTTTAAGACAAGATGACCACATTTAACCTCTTCCCTCCATGCCCATCACTGCCAAATGTTCCCCTCCAAATCAGAACTCCTCAGGAAAGATTTGGGACCATTAGGAAATGAAAGAGAGGCCCCAGGGCAGAGCCTGGGACGAAAGAGTGCGGAACAAAATTGTTCTGTATAAGAAAATGGGACAAATGAAAAAGCAGACGTGCTTCCTGAGAGAAGAGGGAGGACAGCAGCCTTAGCAAGAGGGTAGGGGCCTGACCTCAGAAGTGCAAAGGAATTTAAGGTCTTTTCAAGGGCAGGGATAACTCGTATTTAATTTTATGTTATTTTCTCTACTGCAGTGTAACGGCCCATGTTTTACCAAAAGTCCATTACATGTTCTCAGGCCTCAGAGAAATTTTGAAGGGAAACTGTGGGAATTTTTCAGTTTTCTACATCTGTATACTTCCAGGAGGGGAATGAAGGGTTGTGCACGTAGGATGGTGAGGTAGTCCACAAATAGAACGAATCCAGCAGGAGCAGGAGCCTGGGTGGCTGGAATCCAGAAGCACTATCTTTCCCTAGGACTCCAGCAGCACCAAGCAGCTTCCCTCAATATGAGATGGTTCTGGGTCAGGTGTATCTAAGTCCCACTGTTAGAGTATCTTGGCTGAAATGTATGTTTCTACCAGAAGTTCAGTAGGTTACAAAATGTAGAGAAAGGGTCAGGAGATATTACCTTCAGTTTTCTATCTCGTACCATGTTATATAACATCTGCTCCTCAGTTTCTCCAACTGAGAAATGGGGAGATTGTTTGAAATCAGGACATCTCAAAATCTGACATCCAGCCATGTGTGAATTTCAAGCAGTCTGAGATCCCTCCCACCAAAACCTGTCCATAAACATGTATGATTTCTCCATCATTTCCCCACAGTGTTAAGAACCACTGGACTAGATCTCTAAGGCTTATTAGTTTAGCTATATAGGCCTGTTTTTGTCTTGTTTTGTTGTAAATTGTTTCACGTTATCTACTTAAATGGCAAGTAAAACACATTAATCATTTGCTGTAGGAATGTGCAGAAGCCAGCAAGCCCAAATGCAGATCCTGCATTGCATGTCTTATTATACAGTGATGTCATTGACAGGAGATAGGCCCACTGAAGACAGCCCTGGTTGATACCAAAGAACAGTGGCCCAGAATATCCAGTGAACCCTGTGATTCCTTATTCTTGGCAAGTGAGGCAAACACCTGTGTCACTGGGTTTGAGATACAAGTCCTTTTGATTCTGCTCCCAAAGTATATCTCAAATCTTCTCCCTTCTCGCCATTTGTAATGTGCCATCCACCCCTACCCTGACTAGACCATGCCTGTAGACTCCTAATTGGTCTTCTGGTTTCACTCGTATACTTCTGGGTTTCTCCCTGTCTTTCTTTCAGTTCCTTGGAGGTGAACACCCAGCCAACATCTGCCATTGGGGCCCTCGCTTGTTTCCTGGCTGACTCTTATTTAATCTTTGGGTCTTAAATTACAAACCCCTTCCATGACTTCCCAAATAGAAAGGGACCACCCACTACTCTCTCGTAGAATCGGTTCTTGTGCTAGATAGCACTTAGCCAGCTTATTGTTGCATATCGCTTGGGCTAATTTTAAGATTATGTCTCTCTGGCTTACTCTAACTTATACATGGTAGTGACTTTTATTTATTTTATTTTTTTGCCATTATATTCACCATATCCAACACAGTACCAGACAAATAGTAGGATGGGTAAATTAATGGTATATTGGAAAGGAAACTTATTCCTCTGCCCTCTTAAGTTTAATGATATAGGCCCTGTAAATTAAACTGACAAAAAATGAACTAACAGGAAAAAAGGTTTATTATGTGTGCATATGAAGGTCTTCATAGAAAAGAAGTAAAGAATCAAAGAGGCAGTTAGATCTGGGTATGGGAGAATCAGATGGGATTTGTATATACCATTTTAACAAAGAGAGATAAATTTGTGGAGAAGTGACAAGACAAAGGAAAATGTGTTTGGGCTTCTAGGGGTGGTAAAGTATGGGAAGGTAGAAATACAGGGGAAAACTAATGGAATGGAAGGGTTACTTTAGTAAGGTTTACTTTGCAGACTCAATCTCATGAAGTCTCTGAAGTGATAAGAGCATTTACCATGATTAAGAGTTGTTTTCCTATTCCTGGTATGGGAGAGGGAATGGGGGGACACGTCCACAAAAGGAAATTTATACCCTGCCTTTAGACAGAAAGAGGGAAGGTACAGAGCTTTTCCTGAATCTCATCTGCTGTTTCTTAATTGCCTTCAGCTCAAGATAATCCATATGCCAAAGCGTCATATTCCAGGGTGGTATACTCTGATCCCCTTGATAAAATAGGTAAAATAGTCTCCACTTGAAGGAATGTGATTTGATTCTTGTTGTAGTTAAATCGATTTGCCTAATACTTATTCATTCTTAAAGTCTCTTTTTAAGTACTGCCTCCTCTGGGGACTCGTTCCTGCTCTGAGTTCATGGCCTAGTTATACAGTATGGTTATCTTTAGTTTATTCCTATGTCTCCCCAATTTGTAGCATCCCAGCACAGAGTAATAATTAAATCTCTTATGTCTACCACTCTTCCCTGGCCTAAGGGCTGATGCTTAATAGATATTTAGTAGGTAAATAAAAAGCAAAGAACTACATTCTTTGTTCTGATAGGTTTAAAAGTAAAAAAATTATAATGATTTTATCACTTAATTATAACCCAGTGGATAAACAGTTTGCAATTTCACATCCATCTGATCTATGCATGGTTAAAAAAAAGCGCAACTGATTGATTTTATATACGGGATATTGAAACTGGGGACAATGTGGTGATACGTCAATGAGCCTGTATATTCTTTATCTTTGCATGTGACCTGCATACCTAGTACTCATGAATGTTCATTGTGTGATTGAGTTCATAAATATATGACTTAAACTTGCTTTTATGATATAGATTTTCAAATTTTCTAATATGGAGCTGTAGAAGCCATTGTTATTTGAAAGGACTCTACGGGTTTTATTCCTTGCCTGCTTATTCAGGAAGGTCCCATCTCCACTCAAGTACTCAGTGTCTAAGTATGGGGGAACATCTGTCAGGGGGCCCAGATACCTCACTGCCCTCAAGACTCCTGATGTCTCTGTAGTGGCTGCCTTACTCTTAGTATCCATTGGGGAGTCAGGTGTGTCTCAAAAACAAAGCACTTGAGATTCCCCAAATGAGAAGGAATGGGAAACCTGGGGTTCCCGAGGAACTGACCTTTGTCCTTCTCAACACTGTGCTGTCAGTAACCACTCCAAAGAATTCCTGAGGCTCTTGACAACTGAATGGAAATTGGGGGAAAAAATCACTGAATTTTGAGTTTGAAGACTGAGGGTTAAGTTTTTGCTCTGCTCTTCGTTGGCCACGTGCCCTTATGTAAATCACTTCCCTTTTCTGAGCTTCAGTTTCCTATAACCATATATGGTGACTGATATTAACCAGATTTATTGTGGTGATCATTTCACAATGTATACAAATATCAAAGCACAGATTGCACAGGTTGCTGGGACCTATCACCAAAATTTCTGATTCAGTAGATGTGAGGTGGGGCTCAGAATTTGCATTTGCATTTTGCTAACACACCTAATATTTCTCACAGGTGATGCTGCTAGTGCTGATCTGGGGACCACAGTTTGAAAACCACTGTTAGATTAAAAAGACCTATGAAGTGCCATGAAAAATGACCCAAGCTGATATACTGTGATGTTTTAGTATATCAGGGATAACAGAGAAAGTCCTAAAAGTAAGGGTGGTGGGAAGTGAATTCAAAATGTTGGGAATCAAAATAGCATGAGACTTCTCAACTCCAAAATCAGAATCAGGCATTCTTTCTCAGGAAGCTACTGGAGGATGTTCTTCATCCAAACAAGGAAGTAAACCGAGGAAGAGGAAGACATTGGGTCCTTCCCTGTCCATTTTGCAGAGATTCTAGCCCCTCGTCCTTGGTGACTCCCGGCCAGTGTCTTCCAATGGGAGAAGTGTGAGGACCCTGCCTGGGTGCAGGGAGGCCTGGAGGTAAGAAGCATGAGTGCTCAGCATGGGCCAGGCACACAGTAGGCACTGGAGGGTAAAAGTCCTCCTGCATCACTCCCAGAATGAAGCTAGCCTCCACGAGGTCTGGGGAGAAGACACCAGAATCTGCTTCACTGGAAAGCCTCTAGGTTGCCAGCCTGGGTCAGGGGCATCCTGCTGCCCCACCCCCATCACACCATGTGAGATACTTGTTTTAAAAAATAACAACATCTGTCCTTCAGTAGAATATAATATTTTAAAATAAAACCAGTGACTTATTTGATGGGTAAGAGACTTGCCTTGTGCCTGAACCCCCTTGGGTTGTTCTCTATGTAAGCATTGAGTGGTGTGATGGAATTCCTTTATGATAACCAAGTGGAGATTTCTGACGCTGTAAAGTTATCATCATACGCTTGATTCTGAATAAAGTTTGTGAGTATACCTAAGGCCTGAGTTCTCCTGGATCTGGGTGCACTGCTGTATTCAGGAAATAGGCTGGGAAAATCCATGTGGCTATGGCCAAAATCAAACTGTTTTGCCAAGCATGCTTTCTCCCCTCTTAATTGAGAAACCTATTGTTATTTGGATGAAAATTTAATCTGTGCCTCTGATTCATTTACTCATTGCTCATTAACTTGCTATTTAGTTCTAGCTACATGAGCTGTTAGAGCTTTCTCTAAAGCTCCTCTAAACCAAAAGTGGGTTATGGCCACCTTCAGTGAGGCCAATTTGAGTCAGAACTAAAGTGAGCCCTAGCTGGGGCTTGAGGGTTCCATTAGGCTGAGAAAGTGAAGGCACAAAGACTGTGTCAGGCACCATGGCCTGTTGCTCTGCATTTTGAGATCTACCCGCTTTGTTCTCCCAAATCATTGCAAAATGGAGTTTTTGGAGAAAGAATCAAAGTTCTTGTATGCAGTTGGCCCTCATCTTTGAACTCTGCATCCATGGACTCAACCAACCTCGAATTGAAAATATTGGAAAAAAATTTTTTCCAGAAAGTTTCAAAAAGCAAAACTTGAATTTACTGTGCCAGCACCTCTTTATATAGCATTTACATGTGTATGAAGTATTATCAGCAATCTAGAGATGTTTCACTGTGTAGGGAAGGATGTATGTAGGTTATACACAAATACTATGCCATTTTACATCAGGGACTTGAGCATCCTCGGAGTTTGTTATTGGGGGTCCAGGGGCTGGAACCAATTCCCCACAGATACTGAGGATGACTGTAATGAGGAATGTCTTCTTTTTCTTTCCTAATAAACTGCATATGTCACTTATGGAGGTGGCAGGGGTGTGCCATGCTGGTTGAAGACACAGTGGTGGAGTGAGGGGCTGCTTCAAATCCTCTCTGCCACTTAGCAGATGTGTCATCTGGGACTGTTTACTTAACCCTTTTGTGCCTCCAGTTTTATCATATGTAACAGAAGGATAATGATAGACTCTACCCCATTGCGATGTTGTAGGGATAACTGATATAGTGTCCTCTCCAGGGGCCTGCCTACTCCCCTCTCATGGGTGGTTTTGTGGCAGCTGAGGCAGGGTTGTCCACTGCTACTGCAAGCCAACACTTTTAACGTCCATGTGCTGTTGATCATCCACGCCAGGAGATGCAACCATAACTGTTCTCAGGAGCCAGGCTGGTGAACTAAGTGCGTAGAGAACTCTGGGTAGAAGAAAATGGTGGTTGGGACGGGGGGAGTGTGGTGACCTAGAGCATGTACGCACCACCTAAATGTATTCCTTTCAAAACTTTGAAAACAGCCAATGGTCAAATGAAGCTCTACGGGCATAATCTGCTAGGAGCTGGAAATTCCTTTTGCCTGACTATGTCATTCACAACTTTTGCTTTGCCCCCCTTCACCTCCTGCCTTCCAGAATCTGCTTCTATCTTCCTCAAATTATTGAAGAGAATTATTGAAGGCACCTCCCTTCCTGTATACAAGACCACTGGCAGTGACGATAGTGGCAGAACACAGCTTAGTCTTTGCACTTAGAGCTCACCCTTCATGTCCCTCAGTGCTCACACCTCTGGTGCCTGTTCTTGTGTGCCACTGTGCTCCCTTTGCCAGGTTGAGGTGGCACTGCTCTGTGTGTCCTGTGGTCCTGTAGCAACAGCCTATTGTCTAGAAGGACCTTCTCTTACTTGGCTTGCTCAGGGGTGCCTCTGTTGCTAGGCAATGGCAGACAAGGTGAAAGGGACTGTGGAATCTCAGATTGTCTGACCTGAAAACCCCCACTCAGTGCTCAGAATCCTGGCTTCTATGGTGTCTCCCACTGTGCACTGTTAACCAGCCACTGCCTCCGGGAGCTTGAAGATTTTACTGTCTAGTCTTTATCCTTGTATTTTTATTTCACTTGCTCTTATGGATAGTCTATGAAGTTAATTCCTCTGAGGTCTGCTCACTCAGCAGAATGCCTGCACAAGATAGATGCTTAGGAAACATGTTCTGATCAATTGATTCTGTCTTCCCTTCATTATCAAGAATTTGCTACTGTTCACATGCACATGGCATTATTTGGGGCATGACCCAAAGCTGTTCACACCCATTTCTTGGTCTCACTCAATGTTCAATAGGAATATAAAGAATTAGCAGAGGGCGTAGGAACCACCATAGACCATGGGCAGGGCAGCGTGAGGGCAGGCATTGTTTGTGTTCAGAGCAGGTACAAAGACAGAAACATGGAGGAGAGGTAGCAAGGAAGAGAAATGCAAGCTCCGTTCACATGTGATTAGACAGTTTCCATTTTTAGCCTTCTGGGTTAAATTTGCATAATTATTTTAAAAAGAAAAATTAATTAATTATGACTGTAGCTTTTAACCAAACTGTGCATTTAAAGTAATCACTCTGGGTAATTTAAATAAAATCTTTTCTGTAAACAGTTTATGCACATTAGAATGAAAAAACTGTTGGTTTATTCAATTAAAAGGACATTATTGTTTGGATTCTCTCTCTCTCTCTCTCTCTCTCTCTCTCTCTTTTTTTTTCCAATTCAAAATAGAGGGCAGCCACATTGAGACAGATGGGAATTAATTGACTTGTCTCAAAAGTGACCAGATTTTGCTTTTTGTTTTTAATTTTAAAGAAGATAGATTCCAAAAGCCTTTTCAAAAACCAAACCACTATTTCAGAATACTGAAAAGAAATTCTACCCTTTACTCTGACAGGCAGTGGGTACAGAAATAAATTTGTTCCCTGGCAAACATGTGGGACTTCCTCACCAGCCCAGCACAAGTCAAAGAAGGTGGTTCTAAACAAAGCTCTCCAATACTGTGATCTTTAAAAATACCAGTTTGTACAAAAATACCAAACATTGTACATGCTTGGTGCTTTTCTAGGTGACACCATTCACTGTGGTTAAAGAGGCTCTTTCAATGAAGCCTACCATGATTTCAGGATGTTATTGTCCTTTACTCACTGGTTAGTTCCCTGAATGTCTATGGTCCCATTATACACTCTGGGAGGGGTGACACCTGGACTGTTTGCTCAGAGCATGGCACGGATTCAGCTCTGTCCTTAATGTGTACAGGTACCGAGTGCCGAAGTCTATGTTGGACCCTCCCATGTGTTGGGGTGAAGTGCCTGGGAGCCATAGATCTGCTTCCATCCCAGAAGCAAGACCCAAAACTGATGTGAGCAGTACTGGCAGCATTTGGGGATAATGGGTTGTGTGCTGGGTGGATTGGTACAGACCAGGCCTATTCCTGTCACAAACTTGCTTTTCTGGACCTCTAAAATAAGGTGGTTGAACTGAATAGCTATCTTTTTTTTCTTCCTAATTAGCAAAGCTATTTTATTCAAATAAAATCATATGTAAAATAAGAGCAGCTTGATTAAATTGGGGTCAGGGCCTCTGGTTCACAGAATTTGGGGGTTCCACAAAGCAGAGTTCATGAACCACTGGTATAGATAGTTGATAATATGTTGTCTTAGTGAATCAGGTCTCTTTGGCTATGACAGAAATGCAGCTCAGTCAGACTTGTGTGATTAAGGAGAAACTGAAATGTCAAAGTGTAGATCTCTTCAGGCATGGCTGGATCTACATGCCCAAATGCAGTCAGGAATCTGCCTCTTGCCATCTCTTGGCTCTGCTTTCCTCTGTATATCTTTATTCTCAGGTGAGACTCTCCTCCCCTTGTGGTGTCATGACTGCCATCAGCAGCTCTAGGTTTACACCCTACTAGTGGAGCCCCTTGCCCCCAGAAGAAAGAAATCTCTTTCCCTATGGTTTTAGCTAAGACCCTGGTGCTGACTCTCATGGCTTCAGCCATGTGTTATCTCTTTCTGAACCAATGGCAGTGGTCAATAGGATGGAGAGTTCTGATTCACCATGCATGAGTCACATGTCTACCCTCGGATTTGGAGGAGGGTGGAGTCAGCCCCAGTCTTACGACAAGACCTGAGTATAGGGGACGGATTTTGTCTCACAGGCAAATAAAGTGCTATTACCAAAAGAAGGGACAAATTCTGTTCAGGCAAAAAGCTGTTCTGTCCATCTCCCTTCCAGATCTAACGACCTATGAATCTAAGCAAATCCTACTACTTTTCTTCTGCATCTGTGAAGATTGTGTTCAGGTCTGGTGATAGGACTTATACCTCCACAGAGAATAAACTGGTGTTGTATAAAGGGAAAAAGGACTGGTGAGAGTCTAGGGGGAACAGAGGACAAGATGACAACAGCAAATAGAAAATGCCAACCCATCTCAACCATCCTGAGTTCAGTCATCTTTCTAGGAGGGAAATGAATCAATTATTTTTGTCCTGTTATCGTAAATACTTGTTGGTTCAACCCCTGATATCTCCTGTGCTGCACCAAAGGGGGAGCCAAGACTCTAATAGGTCTCAGTCCTTTACTTCCTGTGCTCTTTGCAGCTGTTTGACTAGAGTCTTTTTAAGCTCATGTTTCAAGCAACTCTTGTATAAATGCCCAGAATTCATGGCTGATTGAGCTACTTGAGCTTTGTAAATGTAGACATTGGGTATATATCTTTGCTAAAGGTTTAATAGTGAGATGGTTTTGGCTGTGTAACCCATGCATACCAAACCGTGACCTCAAGTGTCTTCCTGAGAGAAGCAGAGTTAACCGGGGCCAGATCATTATTTTGGTGATGAAGGGGCCAAAGCCTCTTACAGCCCTGAGCCTAGAACCCTGGTGAATGAGGTGGTATCACACTTGGGACTTCTTCTGTCTAGATCAGCGTGTGCAGTGACTTTGCAGAGAAAGATGGGTTGATACCCCAGCTCTGCCACTGCCACCCACCCTAATCTGTTTGTCACTCTCATGAGGTAGTTTTCTCCTTTGTAAAACAGGGATCATGATATTTACCATCTGTTACTATTGTTGCTTACTGAACACCCCCAAACATAGTGATGTGAAACAGTAATTTTCATATGCTCACAAATGCTGTGGCAGGAATCTGGACAGGAAATATCAAAGCTGGTTTACCTCTACTCCAGGACATCTAGTGTCCTAGCTGTAAAGAGTCAAATTCAAGTGACTCAATGGCTGGGGTATGAATCACCTGGAGGCATCTTTATTCACCTGTCAGGTTCTTAGTACTGGCTGTTGACTAGGACGTCAGGTGAGCTATTGGCAGGATACCTACACTGGCAGCATCTACATTATCTTTCCATGTGGTCTCTATGCATAGGGTGGTTTGAGCTTCTTCACAGCATGGTGGCCGGGTTTCCAGAGCAAGGCAGAACTGCATGACATGTTTATAATCTGTCCCTGGAAGTCACATGGTGCCATTTTCCCCATACTCTCTAGATTGAGGTAATCACAAAGGTTTTCCTAGTTTCAAAGTGAGGGACTCCGACTCTTCATAGGAAGAATGTCAACATCGCATTGTAGACTCTGACTCTTCATAGGAAGAATGTCAACATTGCATTGTAAATAGAGCATGGCATGGGAGATATTGTTATGCCCACTTTGGAAAATATTCCATATGTGGCAAATTGTACTGATTGATATCAATTATAAGAATATCATAATAACTTAGCATTGTTGTGATAAACACATTTTGCTCATAATTTATTATATATATTGCTGGATTTAGCTTGCTAACATTTTATTAAAGATCTTTGTTTTTATGTTCACCAGGGATATCAGTCTGTAGTTTTTCTTCTTGTAATTTAAGTTATGATAATGTCCATCTAAAATAATGAGTTCAGAAGAATTTCCTTATTTATCTTCTGAAAAAGTTGGTGTAAGATTGCTGTATTTTCCATGAATATTGTTAGACTTCACTAATGAAATCATTTGGGCCTGGAGATTTTTTGGTGGTGGCGGGGGGAGTTTTTAATTCCAAATTAGTTTTCTTTATAGAGGTAGGGCTTTAAAGATTTTTATATTTCTATATGAATTTTGCTCATTTGTCTTTTTAGGAATTTGTCCACTTAATCTAAGTTGTTGAATTTATTGGCATAAATATGTTCATAATATTCTCTTATCCTTTTAATATATTTAGGATCCTTGGTGATAGCTCCTCTTTCATTCCTGATATTGGCAATTTGTTATCAATCTAGCTATGTGTTTTAAATTTTTTTTGATATATTCAAAGAACTAGCCTTTGCTTTCTACCAATTTTACTCTTCTGTCTGTTTTTGGTTGCATTGCTTTTTGCTCTTGTTTTTTAGTTTTTAAACTTTCCTCTCATTATATTGTATTTAATTTGGTCTTTTTTTCTAGCTCCTTTCTAGGTGAAGCTTTGACCATTCAACTGTTCTCCTTTTCTACTATAAGCTTTTAAAGCTGTATGTTTCTTTCTAAGGACTACTTTAGCCACATGTCACAACTTTTGATATGTTGTTTTCATTTTAATTCAGTTCAGAATATTTTCTAATGCCACTTGTGATTTAGGGATCTAGTGACTTCTGGGTTATAGTAGTGTGTTATTTTCAAATAACTCCAGATTTTACTAGGTACATTATCGTTATAAATTCTAATTCTAATTTAATTATTGTTATGAATTCTCTTGTGTTCAGAGAATATAATTTCAATAATTTTGTTTCTTGACACTTGTTTTATAGCCCAGCACATGGACTTTCTTGGTGAATATTTCATATATACTTGAAAAGAATGTGTGTTCTGCCGTTATTGTGCATATTGTTCAGGAACAATCAGTTGGATGAAATTGGTTGAAATAGTGTTGGTCAAGTGTTCTATATATTTACTTATTTTCTGTACACCTAGAAAGCAGCTACTTTATGAATTACTGAGAAAGGAGTATTGAAATCACCAATGAAAATTCTAAATTTATGTTTAATTTTTTGATTCTGCTAATTTTTGTGTTACATATTTTGAAGCTTTAATATTAGGAATATACACAATGTCTTCTCAATGAATTGACCATTTTGTTATTGTGAAATATTTTTGTTTATCTCCCATATTTCTTGTTCTGAAGTCTATTTTGTTTGATATTAATATAGCTACACCAACTTTCTTATAATTATTGTTTTGTGGTATGTATTTTCTATTCTTTTACCTTTAACATGCATATCTTTTTATTGAAAGTGTACTTTTTGTACACAAATTATAGTTGGATTTTTTTCCCTTTTTATCCAGCCTGACCATCTCTACTTTTTAATTGGTGCATTTAATCATTTACATTTAATGTAATTATCTGTATTTTTTGGTTTAAATATACCATATTTTTGTAAATATCTATCTACTCTGTTGTTTTATTTTTCTTCTTTATTTAACTCTACCATACTGTTATAAACAAATATACTATATTTATGTATACTATGCTATACATTCTTATATTTTTCTTCTTTTTTGGGTCTCCTTTTGAATGAATTTAGTGTTTCAAATGCCATTTTATCTCTACTATTGGCCTATTAGCTATACCTCTTAGTTGTGTCTTTTAAGTGGTTGCTCTAGTGTAACAATTTCCATCTTCAACGTCTCAGAGTCTAACTTCCCTATAATGGAAGCAACTTACAACAGTATACTGCCATGCACCCCTTCCATTCTGTGTGCTATTATTAGCATACTGTTTACTCCCACATATATTATAAACCCCACACAATACATTATTTTTATTTTGCTTAAATTAAAAAGTGAGGAAAAAAATCTCATATTTACCCACATATTTTTCATTTCTGATGCTACTTATTTTTTGTATAGATTCAGACTTCCATCTAGAATCATTTTACTTCACCTGAACTTCCTTTAATCTTTTCTAAAGTGCAACTCTGCTGGCAATGAATTCTCTTAAAATTTTTTTGTTGTTACTTGAAAACATTTTATTTCACTGTCTTTTGGAGAGGTATTTTCACTGGATAAAGAATTCTAAGTTTACCTTTTTTTTTTTCTTACAGTACTTTGAAGCAGCTGTTCCATTATCATCTGGCTTGTATTGTTTCTGATGAGAAGTCAGTGATAAACCTTACCTTTGATGCCCTTTACCTATGTGCTTTTATTTTGTTGGTTGCTTTTATGATTTTGTTGTTATAACTGCAATTTTATTATAATGTGCTCTGGTATTTTCTGTGTATATGTGTGTGTTTATCTTGCTTCAGGTTCATTGAGCTTTCTTGGGTTGGTGTGTTTATAAATTTTATCAAATTTGAGATATTTAGCCATTTTTAATGGTTCTTGGCATTGTTTTTAGTTTTATTTCTCCCTTCATAATGTTTAAGTTTCCTTTAAATTCTTGATTATATTTGTAGTAGCTAATTTAAAGTTTATATTTTCCAATTATATGATTTCTGAGAATATTTCCTTTCTTTATAAATCATTTTCTTCTGGGTATGATTGATTGTTTTTCCTCTTATAAGTCACATTTTCTTTGGTTTCTATATTAGTAAATTTTTATTAGGCATTAAGCATAATGACACATGATAGTGGGCATTATGTTGTTGAGTGTCTGGATTCTGTTGTCTTCCTTTAAGGAGTGTTGAGTTATGTCCTGACAGTTAATTTACTTATGTATCAGCTTAGCCCTTTAAACACTTGTTTTAAAACTTTGGTTGGCAGGTATGATGTACCTTTCACTCTAGGTCTAGTTTAGTTCGAATGCTAGGCACAGTCTTTCTGGGATTCCTACTGAATGTCCCAGGTGTTTAACAAGGTGTTCTATTCTGACTGGTTGGAACTTGTAAATACCCAGCCTTGTTTCAGGCCCAATAGATTTTTTTAGTTTACAACTTCATTGTAGTCCCCCTCTCCTACCCCCTGTAATTGTGATTTTCTCAGCCTCATGGAGTCTTCCCCTAGCTCATTTTAGTATTAAATCAAAGACCTAAGAGGCCCTCTCTGTAGATTTCTGGAGCTCTTTCTCTGTATAGCTTTCTCTCTCCAGTGCTCTACCTTGCAAATTCCAGCCACCTCAGCATCTATAAACTTTGATTCATTCCTTGTCAATTCAGTGCAACTTCCAGGTTCTACTTGGCATTACCTTCCCTGCTCTGGGGTCTCATAAATGCCTCCAGGTAGAGTATTAGAGTGATCATGAGTCTCACTTTATTGTTTTACCTTCTTTCAGGAAGCAAAGTCAGTGCTGATTATTGACCAACATCAAAGGACATTTGTTTCCTTTTTGTACTATATCCAGTTATCTAGTTGTTTGTGTCAGGGGGGATAATGCAGTACTAGTTATTCCATTGTGACCACAGTAGAAATAGAAATAAAAGATGACATGAGGGGCCTCCCTGGTGGCGCAGTGGTTGAGAGTCCGCCTGCCGATGCAGGGGATACGGGTTCGTGCCCCGGTCTGGGAGGATCCCATATGCCGCGGAGCGGCTGGGCCCGTGAGCCATGGCCGCTGGGCCTGTGCGTCCGGAGCCTGTGCTCCGCAATGGGAGAGGCCACAACAGTGAGAGGCCCACGTACAGAAAAAAAAAAAAAAAAAAAAAAAAAAAAAAAAAAAAGATGACATGAATATTAGTTTGTTGTATCTTCAAGATTATTTACTTAAATTGTTCTATTTGTTTATTCATATTCAAGATTTAAAACATGTTAGCTTTAGATTAGTTTTACCAAAAGGTAATACATATCTTGTAAACGTTAAAAGGCAATGACAATTTATTGGATATGACATTGAGATAATTTTTATTTAAATATGATACTATACTAAGTCAATTTAATTGTGAGATAGCCCTTTTTTATGCTTCTCTTTTAATTTCTTGATCATCTTACCTAACTCATGTATTCAGTATGAATGGCAGAATTTTATAGTTCAGCTTTTGGCATTTGGATTCCTCTAGTGGTTGTTTTGGTTTTTTAAAAAATAAATTTATTTAATTAATTAGTTTATTTATTTTGGCTACGTTGGGTCTTCATTGCTGCATGTGGTCTTTCTCTAGTTGCAGCGAGCAGGGGCTACTCTTCATTGCGGTGCGCAGGCTTCTCATTGCGGTGGATTCTCTTTGTTGCAGAGCACAGGCTCTAGGCACGTGGGCTTCAGTAGTTGTGGTACGTGGGCTCAGTAGTTGTGGCTCGTGGGCTCTAGAGCACAGGCTCAGTAGTTGTGGCACACGGGCTTCGTTGCTCCGTGGCACGTGGGATCTTCCCAGACCAGGGCTCAAACCCGTATCCCCTGCATTGGCAGGCAGATTCTTAACCACTGCGCCACTGGGGAAGTCCCCCCTCTGGTTTTTAAAGGTGAACTTTAGAAGGACATTGGCCTCTTTGAGACTTGAACTGAAGTGGCACTGATAGCACTTGACTTTCTTAACTAAGACAAAAAAACAAACAAACTGTAAAACTGTCATTCTGTAAGGTGAGAAGAAGAAAAGGCCCTAGGAAATACACATGGACTTCAATATTATAGGAACATGTGTTTGGCAAAATGTGGAAAAACATGTGTTTGTCAAAGAAAACCCAAACGTGTTTGGCAAAAAAGTCTGGGGTTTGGCAAAAAAAGATAGCCAAATCCCAGGTTTTGGGGGGTGGGGAGCAAGTGTATTATGAGAGATTAGCAGTCCCAGCATATTAATAGATCTCTTTTCTAGACATGAGAAAAATAAGCCTGAAGTAGTATGGTGCTCAGTGTGTCAGCAGGCTTGAGTGGAGCACAAAGCTCTCTTCTATCCTATTGGCAAGCAGACTGTTTCATTTTTATTTTTACTTCATATTCCCTTAATTATGCACTAATAGATTATTCTAAATTTTTAGAGAAAGACTAATTGGATTATTTGACTTATTAATCCTATTGGGTCAAAAAACAGCGTTTGGGGTCAGACTCAGTTTTCCTGTCCTTAGAATGTAAATGATTGTATTTGGCCCCTACAGTTGTCTTGAGAATTTTTCATGAGGACACATTCAGAGCCCTTAGCTTCTGGCCTGGTTTAGCATGAGCACTCGGCATGTGCAAGCTCTCATCATTAGTAAATAGGATCCAGTCTTGACTTGAGAAGTGCTTAGATGCAAAAAGAGAACCAATGTCATTCAACACATGGCTTTGGCCATTCTTTCTCTGTTCAGGTGAAAAATATATGCACTGATGGGCCAAGGTGAAAACAATATGTAAGAGAAGGAAATTTTCATGGATTTTTCGTAGAAATGAACTTCTCCTAGACTAGAATCACAGAGCTGGGGGTTTCCTGAAGGATCCCCTAATTGAGAATGTCATCAGAGATCATCTGTCACCCACAGCTCATACCTTTACCCTTGACTGTCTATTTAATTTGTCTACTTCTGTGAGATACAGGCTTGATGGAAGAAAGAACTGTATAGTCTCTTGGTGTTACTTAACAGCTTATTAAGCTTTTCATAGGTGACAGGAAATGGACAGACCAAGATGAACCTTTGAGATAGAGATAGAAATAAAGATAGTAATAAATCTGTCAATGAAATGTGTAACTTACCAGGTTGGCCACTAAAAATATAGCATTGACATGGCCCATCCTTTGTGAGTATGCAGACCACTCATTTACCTTTATTTCTGGCTCCATCGATTTCTTTTTTTATGTCAAACAGTGTCTATGTACTCTTTCCACTGCAGACATGGAGGGTGACTGCACATCATTCATTTTGCAATTAATAAAGGATGTGTGTTGAGGGGAAGTTGTCTTTCTTGGGGGCCCAATATTTCTAGTTAAGTTGCCACACACATTTCTTTGTGGTTCACCAGTTTGGCAGATCCCTGCAAATTCTCTTGAAGACATCTGTTGAGTGAAGTGACAGTTTCATTGCAGACTCTTGAGTTTTCATTAATTTTCCTCTGAGGGTTTTTTGTTTTGTTTTGTTTTGTTTTTTGTCTCCTTCTGTGGGGAGGGTAGGAACACATTCATATATTTTGGAGGCTTTCAAGTTCTTAGGCTAACCATTTCCCCTGGTAAGACCTTTCTCGGAGGGCCATTATGGTCATTTCTGACCCTTCTGGTTCTCTGAGTCTATGACCTGCCAAATGGCTCCCTGCTTTTAGATATCACAGCCCATGTCTCTCCCAGGTGGCTGCAGATCCAAGTGGTGGGAGGCTGAAACAAAGTATCAGGACCTTCCTCTGTTGAGCCTGTTGGTACTTCTCTTCCTACATCCCTTTCCTCCCCCATCCTTCTCAGTATAGTGTCTCCTTATATGGCCCTGAGTTGGCTCCAAGTTCATCTCAGAGGAATTACATGACATGCATAAATTATGAAACATTTTTGCAAATTAAGTTTTAATTAAAACCAGCAGCTTAGAGTATCCAACTGGAAGCAGTCACAATGTTGAAAAGTGACACTGGTAGGGTGGGAGTTCAGGAGAAGGTCTGAGTGGGTTTGCATCCTGTTCAGATATTTCCAAAATGAATCCTGCAGAAAAGAGCTTCCTTCCCTATCAGATCCTCCTTAATCTACACTGATCCCTGGCCTGCCATGTGGAACAATGTGGTTTCCAAGCGGAAATACATACACATCATGGTGGTGGTTTTATCTGAGCTTTGCCAAATTTCTTTTTGATTCTACCAACTCCATGTTCTCACAGGGAACCATCAGGACCTTGGGCTCTCCCACATTTCCAGAACTCCAGATAATTTTTCAGCAAGATGACCACCCAAAATAAGGCTGAAGAATGACAATTTTAATTGGAAATGTATTTTTTCTGATACAGTGCAGAGTTCATGCCTGATGAGAAATGACTTCTTGTTGTGAGAATTTTCAGAACTTTATAATGAGCAAATATGTCTGGGGCTTTCCCCCAGCCGATAGTCCTCAGCTATATGTAATGTGAGAATTGTTCTGGTCTGCCCATTAATAATCCACATTTTCCATGTCCCCCCAAAATGTCTGCCATCAAGTGAATAATTTATGCGGGCTTGCCTTTCATCTAGGCAGGGCTCTATTGCTGCAAAAAAAGACACTGGATTTTTTCATTCAGAGTTCAGTTTGAAAAACCTGACCCTTAGTTATCAGTCTACATCTTTTCTACTAAATAACCTGAGGATGCTAGTCTGCAGTGGCCCGGACAGTGTTCTCTGGAGACCTGAAACAGAGCGAGCCCTTTCCCTTTAGGCATTTTGAAGTTTAATATTTTCTCTGCTTTAAACTCATTTGGAACATGGAAAAGACCCATCCATATAATCTGTATTTTTAAATTCCTGGGAGATTTTTTAAGATGATAATACTTAGTGTTGGTTTGGAGTGTTGAAACTGACATTGGAAAGAGAGAATCCTGGTCAGAGTGTAAATCAGGACAACTTTCCTTGAGAATACTTGGACTGAAATAGGCAATGCCCTTTGATCAATTATTCAACTTCTTGAAAAGTTGATAGTGTATGCAAAAATTTCACTACAAGGATGTTTACTACAGTGTCATCCATTTAGTGACAAGGTGAATACAGCCTAGATAGCTAATAATAAGGAATTCAATAAGTAATATTTTTATATTCAAATAATTAAATAATTGGCATTAACTGAAATCAGCAATGGATGTTAGCATTATCAGTGGCTTTAAATTTCTTCTTTTGCTTATCTTTGATATCTAATTTTCTATAAGAAACATGCATTGCTTGTGTGATTTTTTTTAAAAAGAAACATTTAAACAACATGTGTATTACAAAGATGGGTCTTTCTGTCTATATTTTTCTTGACTTTAAATATGCTGTTGGAAAAAGAAGTTAAAGTTCCATTTGTATCCCAAACTAGATGTTGAGAAATCGCTATTAAATTATATATGGTTAGGCAAGATAATACCCAAACCAATAAAAGTAAGACAATTTGGAATACATACATACCATTCTTTTCATGATCTTTCTGACAAGGTTTGAAAAACTTACAGGATATGAAGGGAAAATTGGAATGGGTACTTAAATTACTTCAAAGTAGAAAAGTCAGTTATATTTATCTTCTTTTATTGACCCTGTTTTTGTTCTTGTCTTCCACTCTGCAGGGTTATCTATCTCTACCTCTACTCCTACTCTTTCCCCCTCATCCTTCTTCAACACCGCCATGACAAGGGACTAGATAAAGCCACGGGACTAGGGATTGTAGAGGGAGCAGCCTGGCGTCCACATTTAAGGAACTAGAGAAAGAATATGGGACAGTGGGAGTAAATTGACACTCATGATAAAGCCCAGGGAGGAGGAGATTTTAAGAAGGAAAATGACACAGAGAGATACCCATTTATCTCCTGACTTACCTAATATTCTCAGAGAGGCCAAAATAGCTTCTGTTTTTTGGAGAAATATGATGCCCTGTGTGTTTGTAAGGAAATTTCACACACACCCTTGGAAATATTTTGAGGAAATTACTGCTGAGTATTTTTGAAGCTGAGCAAATGGTACAGAAATATTTTAATAAGACTCTTTTTTTTTTTTTTTTGCGGTACGCGGGCCTATTACCGTTGTGGCCTCTCCCGTTGCAGAGCACAGGCTCCGGACGCGAAGGCTCAGCAGCCATGGCACATGGGCCCAGCTGCTCCACGGCATGTGGGATCCTCCCAGATGGGGGCACGAACCCGTGTCCCCTGCATCAGCAGGTGGACTCTCAACCCCTGCGCCACCAGGGAAGCCCTGATAAGACTCTTGATCTGTATGAGTAAAATGTAGCTCTGAGTAGCCATGGTCTGTACCTAGAGATGGCCAGCTACAAGTATCTGTGGAAATAATGAGAAAAACTCGGTTCACTCAGGATGTCCCCATGCCTCGTACTGAGCTGGAAGCCTCTAGAAGCTAAGTCTCATGGATGGACATGGGCTCCAGTGACACCACTGGTGCTGAGTTCTATCTGTCTCACTGCCCTGCTTTCCATGGTGCTGGCTTCACTCTAAGGTCCCAGTTGATGATCTGTCCCCGGCAGCACGTCCTCTCAGACTCTAGTGGAGAGAGGAAAGGTAAGCGGAGAGAAAGGAGGATGGGGGATTGATATTTGGTTACTTCTGTAAAAGTCCTGAGTAGACTAGGTGAGGTCACATGTCCACCCTGAGCCAATTGTTGGGGCCAGTGATGAATTGATTGGCTGAGGTCTGGGCACTGCCCACATCATGGGGCTTGGAGTAGAGCCTTACCCTACTACAGGGGTCCCCAACCCCTGTGTCGCAGACTGATACGAGTCTGCAGCCTGTTAGGAACCAGGCCAAGTAGCAGGAGGTGAGCGGTGGGCGAGCAAGTGAAGCTTCATCTGCCGCTCCCCCTCCCTTGCATTACCGCCTGAGCCATCCCTGCCCCCCCATCGCTCACATTACCACCTGAACCATACCCCCCACCGCCCCCATCCATGGAAAAATTGTCTTCCACATAACCGGTCCCTGGTGCCAAAAAGGTTGGTGACCGCTGCCCTACTACTAGGGCCACTACTAGGAAAGAAGGGAGTTGATGGTGAGAGCAAAGAAACACATGTCCACTGTAAAGAGTAAGCACGTTATTCAGGCCTTATCACTTCTTCACATAACCCACTGTGAAGAAGTGATGGCCCATTGAGAATGTTTGTGATCTTAGGTCTGTGGGTTTATCTGTGGACCATGAGGCCCTTGCTTATTAGTATACTTCTCACACAACACCAGGTTGGGGCACCCGTGAAAACTCTAGAGGTTACAAGGTCATGGGGTAAAAACAGCAGCCATTATGGGCCAGTGGCTTTCACAGGGGCTTAACATGTATTTATCTCATTTAATCCTTACATTAATTCCATGAAATAGTATTATTACTATAATATTACAGATGAGAAATCCAGAGCTCAGAGATGATATATTGTTGCCTAAGTCCTTACAGCTCATAAGAGATAGAGGTGGGATTGGACACCTGGTCTACTAAACTCCAAGGCACTCCTTCCTCCCTCTCTTTCTCCCTCCCTCCCTCCCTTCCTTCCTTCCTTTCTCTTTCCTTGTTCCCTCCCTCTCTTCCTCCAACAAATACTCCTTCGTGAATTCTTACCAAGGGCCAGGTACAGTACAGGTCTAGTTCCTGGTGATACAGCAATGAATAAATTGTTCATTCATGTGGCCCCTAGATGGATCTTGAGTTCTTATGTGGAGAAGTAGTAAAAAAAAATAAACAAGAAGATTACAGAATGCAGTAAATGTTAAGACAGGAATAAACAAGATGATGTCATAGAAAGATACTTGGGGTTGAGATAGGAACTGCTGTCAGAGGAGGTGCCTTCAGAGCTGACATCTGACATATGGGTAAGAATCAGTGAGGCAGGGGTTGTGGGGGGTGTCAGGGAATTGACATGGTGGGAGAGCATCAGCCAGTCAGAAGAAATAGCCACATGAAGGCTTTGAGGCAAGTGAGGCTTGGACAACAGGGCCAGCAAAGCACCAGGCTTATACTTTTAGATTGTTCTGGATGCAGTATAGAGGAAGGACCAGGGGGAGGAGTGAAACTGAGGAGATGGATGAGCAGCAGTGGTGGCTTGGTGTGGGGTAGCAGAAGTGGATGGATGTGGACAGAACCTCCACCACTGGATCCTAGCTCATCAGAGGCCTTCTCCTCCTGGTGTAGGTTTTGGAGTTTGAACCAATGAACAAAACGTCCTCTGATACATATAGGAGTAGGAATCTTTATCCACATGACTTAATGAAGAAGAATGGAAGATTATAAATGTAAACACGCACAGGAAAAAAGAAAAAGAAAAAAAAAAAAACGAACACAGGGAACCTTTGCAGCAAACAGGGATTTATCACTCATTCATAAGGCCCAAGGCAAAGGGCCAGTTTTACAAATGGAATAAACATATGTAGACCCGGCTTTCTTGGTTTTGTTTTGTTTTATACAGTTGGCAGGAAAATACTTTATGTCCCATTTGGTCTTTACATATTTCATAGTGAATGTGTTGTTTTGATCAATAGATTTTTAATTGAGTTTTATTTTTGAAAAAGAGTCCACTCAACTCCAGAAGTTCGTTGAGCTGGAGTGATGGATGTCCCCTCACTTGCCCCTGTGGCTCTCTGTGGGACTCTGAGATAGAAATGAAGTAAACGAGGAAAGTTAAAACAAAAACATTCCCTTCCCTTTGGTGCAGAAAATGTCTTGCTTTTTGAAACACCTTTACTTACCATCAGGGACTCAAAGCACACTCGGATCTCTTCCGCCTCCCCTGTGGCTTCTCACAGCTCTTTTCCCTGGCCCACCTTAGCACACAGGCCTCTAACTGGTGCCCCACAATTACCCCATGATTCAGTCCCTGTACTCACTCCCTGGGTGACCTTGTCTGCGTGCTTACGGTGACCAAGTTGCCTACCCTACACCTCTGCCTGCAAGTCTAGGGGACATGCTCAAATTGTCCATTTTAGACAAAACTGAACTCTGTGGGGGTTTTTTTTCCTCAAAAATGCTTCTCCCGGACTTCCCTGGTGGCGCAGTGGTTGAGAGTCCGCCTGCCGATGCAGGGGACACGGGTTCGTGCCCCGGTCTGGGAAGATCCCACATGCCGCGGAGCGGCCGGGCCCGTGAGCCATGGCCGCTGAGCCTGCGCGCCCGGAGCCTGTGCTCCGCAACGGGAGAGGCCACAACAGTGAGATGCCTGCGTATCGCAAAAAAAAAAAAATGCTTCTCCCATAGTCTTCTTCTCAGTAAACAGAGGCTCCATTTTTGCATTTACCTGGGCCAAAAGCCTTAGACACAGACTTGATGTGTGTCCTTCTCTCATATTATCTATCATCCAGTCCATCATCTCTTCTCTCAAGTAGATCTAGGGTCAGACCACTGCCTGCCACCTCCACTACCAGCACTATATCTTTCATCTCTTACTCAGTTTATTCAGTAGTCTTCTAACTGGTCTCCCTTCTCAAACACTATCTTTGCTGCTCTCTGGGTATGTGACCTTGTAGTTTCATGGAAAATTGAGGTAATAATAGAACTTACCTAATAAAGTTTCTGTGAGTTTTCAATAAATTAATATAGATAAGGCACTTAGAATGGTGGATAGTATGTCATAGCTATTATAACTGCTCATCATTACTGCTGTCGTCAACATCGCAGCATGTGGTTTCTATCTAAGACAACCTCATAGTCCAGAATGACTGCTAAAGCACCAGCCATCACATCTACCTTCCTGGCAGCAGGATGGAAGGAGTCCTTTCAAGGGTACTATCTGGAAAAACCACATCCATGGATATCTCATTGACCACAACTGAATAACTTAGCCACACCAAGTTCTAATAGGGTAATTTAGCTGAGCCTGGCTAAAAGGTGGG
The DNA here is from genome assembly GCF_964341445.2 of Mesoplodon mirus. Classification (NCBI taxonomy): domain Eukaryota; kingdom Metazoa; phylum Chordata; class Mammalia; order Artiodactyla; family Ziphiidae; genus Mesoplodon; species Mesoplodon mirus. The sequence goes on along the minus strand of NC_138988.1, from coordinate 34,373,195 downwards.
TTTCTGTTACCAAAAAGGGGCAGAATGGCAGTTACTGCAACTAGCAGTAACTATGCTATGAATAGGCAATAGGTGATATTATGAGGGCATGCAATGAGGACATTTGATATGAGAGGTCAGACAGGACTTTGTTAAGACAGTGACAACTGACCAGTGAGGTGGACAAGGGGGGAGGGTAGGAGGGAGCATTCCAAGATGAGGGAAGAACAAGTTTGTCTGTGACAGGAGAAGAGATGGTAACTATTTGTGCTACATCATACATGATACACTACAGGCTGAGAAGTGTGGTAGGCTAGATTCTCCATCCAGACTCTTCTGTAAGGGGTGGTGCCAGTATTTCTCATTCCCCCTTCCTCATACGGGGGACTCGTGGATGGAATAGCCTGAGAGGCCTCCAAAACCTTGGATTGGTGCTAGCGCCCTTGGTCTGCATGAGAAGCAGCACCTTGAGCCTGACAGTTAAAGCAGAGGTGAGGGCTGCAGAGAGACTTGACTCTGACTTGACTTTCAGCTCCAGCATTTCCTGACTGGGTGACCTTGGCGAGGTTCTTAGCCATTTTAAATAGACTCTATTTCCTCATCCATAAACTGAGGATGATACTAATATATAACCCAGAGGTCTGCTCTGAGGACCAAAATTGCTCAAGATGGTAAAGCACTTAATCAAGTTCCTGGTCTGTTGAGAGCAGTCACTCAAGAGTGGCTGCTTCTGTTACTACTGTGCCCTTCATCTCTGTCACTCTCTTGGATGACATATTCTCAGTCTTTCCAGGTTTGAATGTGAAATGTCCCATGAATGTATTCTACACCGTTGGTATTTTCCCTAGGAATGTACAAGCCCATCACATACTACAATTTCTTTCTTTCTTTATCCTTCCTTTTAAAAAGTGACTAGAGGATGTGAATAGTTGGATATAGAGTCATACGATCAGGGGGCATTTGGCCTGAAGGAATCTGAAGCTGCCTGTGTAGACCCTGATGTAGTAATTAAGGAAACAGACCCATAGAGGTGGAGCCCAGTTGACAATGCCTGATGGGGTGGCTTTGAAGAAGAAGAGGTCTTTGAGGAAGAGAAGTTGCCTTGCCTCAGGCTGAGTGATGATGGGAAGTTCCCAGGCTGGTTTTATGCACATCCATGGGTCAGTGAGACAATCTGCACATCTGCAGAAGTCTGTACCAAGCATATTGAAATCTGAGTTTCATATCCATCCTTCTGGCAGAGATATTTCTTTTTCTCTTGAAAACCATTATCTTGGGTTATCAACATGGTCTTTGTATTTGGGGGGGTGTAGACTGCAGTCAGTTACCCCAGTTGTCTCTCCCTAGCATCCACCCTAGGTGTACCCTAGTAATAAGTTACCTTCTTTAACCAGGTGAGCACCATATCACAGTCACAAATAGAGAACTTAATAGAGACTTTCATACAGAGCAGGTACCCTCATGTCCTCATGGAGCTTGTGACCTAGCAGGGGAGAGACATTAAACTAACTTACATACAAATTATAGATGTGCTCAGAACTATAAAGAAAAAGTACACTGAGACCTTTAGAGATCATCGTGTCCAGAAATACATTTTGCCACTCCTTATTCTGAGCCCACAGCAGACATTGCTAATTGGTTATAATATTCTTTACAACAAAACTCAGATATAACTTCAGAATCCTTCTCAACACAACCCTATAGAAATCTATTACCAATCAGTTAGACTTGGCTCTTGAGGCTAACCTTTCTTGCCATACAAGGACTGGCCCATTCCCAGCCCTCCCTCCCTCATCTTTTTTTAAGGATAAGCACTCTGGCTAAAGGCTGGACGGCACGTGCCTCAAGACTCTAGCCAGAGGCCAGGGTGGATCTAATGTCCAGCTGATCTGGCTCCCAGTTCAGGACTCTACACACTGTGAATATTCGGTGACCGTGTGTCATCAGAAGAGCCTACTCCTGAGCGGCAGAGTCTGTGGCTGCCAGTGAGCCCATCTTAATTTGTCATGTTCTATTCTGAGGCTCCTTCTCTGAGGTGCAACCTGTATAGGGCATTGCAAGCTGTAATTTATGTTATTTAAAAGCTCTGGTAGGAAAGTTGCTCTTTGTTCTCATGAGTTATTTCTTGAGGAAAATATATGTTTTGTGGAGAACTTGAGGGCAGTCTTAAACTGAAGACATTACCACAAAGGCCTGGTCTCTCATTTTCCTTCCCAGGATTTCTTCTCATGTGCTTAAATGGGTGAGTCAAAAAGAGGTGTTTCCTGCTCCACCAAGATAAAACTGAGAGAGAAAGAGAGAGACAGAGAGACAGAGAGAGAGAGAGCAGTCCTCCTTTTTAAGAGGCCTGTCAAGTCCCACAATTTGTGCAGGACTTAACTTTGGTATTTATTTTAATTCATCAAACAATTGTAATTCTCATGGCTCCCCAGTGCATTTCATATGACACAAGCTGTGATTCAACACAAATGCTTTCCTAAGGAAACATACATTTATCATTCTATTAATGTTCACATCTCCAAGGTTTCTTTTCCGTTGTGTGAAAAGATGTTTAATATTTAAGAGACGCTTCTTTAAGTGATGCTTCATTTTAGGCTCAATTTCTCACCTCTTGATACATTTCTGCACTCTTGAGAAGTGCTAGAGAAACATGTGAGCTTCCTTTTTAATAGTGGCAGCTTTAAATAGGAGCAAAGAATCAGAAAAACATGCTTGCATTCCTGTCTTCTTAAATTGGGAGACCTTTCGGCATAAAAGAGCTTGGAAATGTATTGTTGGGAGGTTGGGGTCTGCCCTTTGTGGACATTCTCTGTACCATTCTGGAGAAGTCTCTGAGATCCAATACACTTTATTGGTTTGTGTTTATCCCTTCTACCCTTTGTTGGGCTCCATCCACAGGGCAGGGCCTTACCATAGGTTCAAGAAAGCCCTGGTCTTCGTGTCTGTGAAGAGAGAGCATTGTTCACAGGGAGAAAAGAATGGAAAAGGCAGAAGATTCAAATGAAGACCATAGTATATCTCGTTTAGTTAATTTGCATCTTCTGGCACTTGCAGGGTTATAAACTCTAGAGAGACAGAGAGAGTTTGTCATCACAATTCCCAACTGTTTGTGGCCTTTATTAACGTGTGAGTTGAACTGAATTTGTACGTTTTAAAGTCAGGAAACCCCACTCTCTAATTTATTATCTATGGAACATCATGTAATTACATAACCTCTAAATGCCATTTTATTTCTCATCTATAAAATGGGGATAATAAGAGTACCTAGTATTGGGTTGTTGTGATTTAGTGGGGTGATGCAAATAAAGGGCTTAACAAAGTGCCTAGTGACAAGGTCACGCTCAATAAATGTTAGTCTCTATGAAAAGTAAGTCTTGAAAATGATGTAATTCTTAGATTTGGTATTTAATATATGGATAATGTTATTTCCATTCCAGATTAGAAAATGCTTTTTGAAACACTGCACGCTGTAATGGCAGTCACAAACACCGTGACATTAAACCACAGCCTAATAGACTCAATGTAGAAAAATAGATAAATATATCTCATAAATATTCAATCTTTTTCCACATACCTATAATTTCAATTCCTTGCCTGTGCCATTGGGAAAGCTATTATATCTTACTTTATGGATTGACTGACTGCCTTTCTGTTGTTCTTAGAATATCAGCCTTACTTCAGATGCATAAATCCTTGTTCATGCTTCCTTAACCACCAATAAAGGGAACAGTTACTGTGCTACAAAGCAAGAAAAATTGACTTTAAAAACAACATTCTTCTAATGGTCTTAGCTTTATGTACAGTACAGTTTCTCAACTTCGGCACAGTTGACAGATGGGCAGGATAATTCTTGGTAGTGGGGGCTGTCCTGTGCATTGTAAGATGTTTAGCAGCTTCCCTGGCCTCCACCTGCTAGAGGCCAATAGCTTTTGCTCCTTCCACTGCCCCCAGTTTTGGCAGCCCCACATGTCTCCAGACAGTCCTCCGCAGTGGGGAACTGTTGGCATACAGGAAGAAGGAACTCGGCCTTCATAGTGTGTGCTTTGGGCCACTGGACAGAAGAACCTCAGGTCCAGCTTTGCAGGTCCAGAACTACCCAAAACACACACTGTCAAACTCACAAATTATCTGCTGGCTCTACAGATTCAGCAGATTCAGATAGCAGGTGGAATAATCAGCACCATAACTTTTTTTTTTAAGATTTATTTATTATTTATTTATTTATTTTTGGCTGTGTTGTTTCTTAGTTGTGGCACACGGGATCTTCGTTTAGGCATGTGGGATCTTTTGTTGCTGTGCACAGGCTCTTCGTTGTGGTGCACGGGCTTCTCATTAGTTGTGGTGTTTGGGTTTTCTCTTCTCTAGTTGTGGTGTGCAGGCTCCAGGGCACGTGGGCTCTGTAGCTGTGGTGCACAGATTCCAGAGCACATGGGCTCTGTAGTTTGCAGCACGCGGGCTCTAGGTGAGGTGCGCAAGCTCAGTAGTTGTGTAGCACAGGCTTAGTTGCCCCTTGGCATGTGGAATCTTAGTTCCCTGACCAGGGATCAAACCTGAGTTCCTTGCATTGTAAAGCAGATTCTTTACCACTGGACTACCAGGGAAGTCCCAGCACCATAGCTTTATATGGGGAAGTGACTTGGCTTTAGTTTCTATTTTCCTCTCTTTCTCCCCCTTTTGGTCTTGCCATTTGCCAATGACAGCCAAATGAAGTTTTACACTTAATCTTAACTTCTTATATAATGATTGTTTTTTCTTCTTTTTTCCCCCTTATTTTTCAGCTCCCTCAGGCACAAAAGGTAAACTCTTTTCCATCACATTCCAGTCATCCCCAGAACTCACGAATTGTGCATGCCTCCATGGTCTTGTACATTCGGCACTGTTCATGACCAGTGAAATGGTTTTCCTCTTAGGACTTCAGGAGCCTGAAGTTGGGCAGGAACAGAAAGGCCAACAGACTTAGCTGTCCACTAGCCCCTTGCCAACTTAGTCCCACCAGAGAGCCGTATGGTGGCCAGTGGTTTGGGGATGAATCTGTGCCCAATCATTTTGCTAAGACTTCTCAAATAATAGGTCAAGAGTAAGTTTGGCACATTCCTTCAAACATAGTATTCCAGATCTTCCCTAGGATACTTTCCTAGGGAGACAGGTAATATGAATAATTAATTAAGCCCAGTAACCATGTTTAGATTCTGGGCTCTTAATCCAAATCCCTGAAACTCACCTTGGGTTTCATTAATTTCAAAATCAACAGCTGCTTTGCTTGTCTCAACACCCATACCACCCAGAGAGCATTAAAGCAGAGTTCTTGCCAATGGTCAGACCCTTTCACTGGTCCTCATTATCTGTCTGAGATGATCTGGTGCCACCATCTAGAACGTTCTCTGTCCAGAAAGATTCCATGTGGTTGCAGTGCTGGCTTTGCTGTATCATTCCCGTGGCATGTCACTGCATCCTAAGGACAGTTATGGCAGAAAACATGTCACGTGATGCCTGCTGCATTGTTCTTGTGTATTTTACAAACACAAGCAAGATTTTCAGAAGACAGAGTAATTTCTGGGGCCCAGATGTGAGTTGGTTTCATTTCAAGAGTTGAGGTAGGGCACCACCCTGAAATTGAAGCAGTACCTCCTAAGCTCTCCAAATCAGAGATGATTTGGTTTTTTCTCACTAAGAGAGATATCACAACTGCTCTACAAAAGACAGTCTGTTCAGACCATATGGACAACCAGAGGCCCAGAAATCATTACACAATTACTCAAATATATTTGAGGTATTTAAACAAGGCAAGACATGCTAGTGTGTGACTTGGCTTGTGGTAATGTTTGATTACACTTCAGTGCCATCACAAAAGGACTGAACACTTCATTAAAAGTTGAAGTATTTGAGTAGAGCAACAGCTTCCAGGGTAAATATATGTTCAGAATTCCACATTATCTGGAAGGCTCGGCATCTTTGATAGGTCATGCTTGCTTAATTGCCCACATTTGAAATTTCTTTGTAAAGCGACTTAAACTCAGTGCCTAAAAATGGACTGGCCTCAACTTACTAGTATTTATTCATCAAATTTCCACTGATCCGTAGACAAAAGCATTCACTTGTAAAAGATTCCTCATGAATTTGAGGTGCCATCAGCCATGGAGTTTAAAACAAAGTTCAAAACAAACCAACACAGAATATGATAAGAACAAATGTTTCTGGGCCATATGATTCTTCAATAGCACTTAGCTCATCACACTCTTTTCTTCTATCATCATATCTTATCTTGACTCACATCACATGCCCTGAAAAGTGAAGCTTATTATTATGATTATTGAAAGTTCAGAAGTGAGGAAGGTGCTCCAGGGGCTTTTCCTGTGTCCCAAAGATATTTGACTGCCCAGCAGATTTGTTCTGCAACCCTAGATGACAAAGAACAACCCTGCCTCCCATCCCTCACTATGGCTACAAATGGTCTTCTGTTATAATAGAGAAAGGTATTTACCTTAAACAAAAACTTAAGAGCCGTGTGTGAAATGATTTCAGAATTCTTTAGATAGTTTCTGGGAAATTCAGCTCTTTGGAGAAGGAGTTTGACTATAAACCTTGGGTATCCAGGCTGGAAGATGAGGAGGGTTGAGGAGAGACACATTGCTGATTGAAGGCATTCTCCCTCAGGACCACTAGTCTCAATTGTTGGTGTATGAGCATCCCTACCCCTCATGTTCCTTCCCTTCCCCTCCCCAATGTTACCAAAGGCTTTTGCTAGAAGGTTAAGGTTCTTACAATCATCAATTCCCCTCAAATATATTGTCTTGCTGCTTGACCAGCAAAAGAAGATGGTGGGTTCCATTCTAGCCTTTATCTGTTTGTGACCATGAGCAAGTCACTTAATGTCTCTAAGTCACTTAACCTCTCGTTATTCAACAAGAACAAGAGACTAACTTTGTAGTTTTGTCATGAGAGTTATTTCTCTTACTTGCACCTACCACAGAGCCTGACATATGCTGGAACTCACAAAATTTAGAGTTCCTATTACCATTTGCTCAGCTTGGCCCCCAGTGCTTTAGAGCAGATGAAGAGTGCAGTCAGACATGATGTGGTGGTCTGGGACCTCCATAGTGTTTTGTGGTCCTGACTCAAGCCTAATGAATAATCAGGAGATGTCAAAAGAGCCTAGGAGGAATGTGATGCTTCTCTTGTTTCATTAAAAACTCTGTGTATCACCTGCCTGTACCTCCTACATGGAGTCAGAAAGAAATGGAGACTAGACTTGAAATCCCAACAAAGCAAAGGCTTTCAGAAACAATTGTTTTGAGAGATTTCTTCCCAAAGCCTTTGACATTACCCATAGATTTCACCCATCCATGGCCATGATTATAATGAGTCCCTTCCAAACCCAAGAGTTTGTTGTTCTGGGGGTAAAAGGGAGGTAGCTCCAGCTGCTCTGTCTTTGGCCAGCTTTTCACATGAGGTCATGAGTGCATACATTGCACCATATGGTGTCTGCATTTGTGCTATGTTTTTGTTGGAATCTCTCTTTGTATCATCTGCAACTGTTTTCTCTATAAATATTTTAAATAGTTATGTCTCTGTAAACATGCTTATTTTAATCTCTTGGCTGATCTACAACTAAAAATGTCCCATTTGGGTATCCCTCTTATGTGTAGCAGTCATTAATGATTGTTGTCTGTAAATTATCATTTTCGTGATGCTAATAATTTGAGGGTTTTCCAAAACTTCTCTTCTAGCCCTTTTGGTTATTTTCTAGAACAATGGTTTGCAACAAAAAAAAAAAAAAAAAAAAAAAAAGTTTTGTTTTTCCTGTGATTCTTAAGTACCTCTGAGATAATTTCTAGATTCTATAAATTTCAACCCTTATTACAAAATAGGGGTAGTACTAACTGGTTATACACTTGACCAATAAATATTTTCACCAAATGCATAGGCAGTGTCCTGAATCTTGGTTAAAAAAAACATGTAGCAATACAGACCTGATGCCTTCAGGCCATCACAAAACTGTTCTTTTTAGTGAAAATTGAACCACTTTCTCCATTGGATTGATTGTTCTTGAGTTCAACAATGAAGAGAGGTCCATATGTAAGAAAGGTTTGCCTTTTTTCCCTTACGTGGTACTTGACTTCTACAAAAATGGCTGGGAGATTCCATTTTATAATAATAACAGAATTACCCAGAGCCTTTGCAAATATATGTTCAGTAGTCACAAAAATAGTCCAGTTTTCATACTACATATTCATCCATGTAGGTTCTGTCTATAGGAACTAAACATCAGTTGTTCACTGTGTGATTAATCACTATAGCATGGAGCCTTGAATACTTAAAGGAAAAAATACTCTTTGGGGTATTCCAAATTTGACTGTTCACATGGTTAACTTTTCCACACACAGGTTTTCCCCTCCCCTTCATTTTGTGCTGTCTTCAAACAGCTTTGGAATTTGTCAAAGACAGTGTCTTGAAAGTTTTGAAGGTACTCCGTGTCTTGCCTGGCACTATATTAGTTAATATCAGCCTGAAAATTCTGAGCAGGCATAAGCATTTTTCTCAAAACCATAGTTAAAGAAAACCACATCTCTAATCCTGTTTGGAACAGCAATTGATGGATTCAGGGCTGCACAGTATGGCAAAACGATCCCTGTTTAATAGCCAGACCGTGTGTTTTGTTTCCTGTTAGGAATAGCTTAACTTGCCTTCTTGAACAAACACAGCAGGGCTTGAGATCTGTTGTTCTATGCCTGCTGTGATATTCTGTGCTGCTTAACTTGTATGAGGACTCAGGAGTGCATAAATTAGCTTCTTAAAAGACTGTCGATTTTTGTTTTTTCTTTCAGGATGGAACTGTTTTATTAATTTCTCCCCCTAAGTGTAAATGGGATCCTGAATCCATTTGCATTTTCTTTCTTTCCTTGTTTATATTATATTTAGGAGGAATAAATGGAAGCAGTCATTTATCTAAAGACTTTTCTTTTCTTTTTCTTTTTCTTTTTCTTTTTCTTTTTCTTTTTCTTTTTCTTTTTCTTTAGGTATAGACTCATGCAAGCAGAATCTGGCCAGCTCTTATCTCACTGTAATCAGATTTCAGCAATTGTGGGGCATCATTTATCATTCCTTGTCTCTCTTAACTTCTGCACTTTGAAATGTTGACTTGTCGTTGAAAACAGAAATTTGAAAGTTTGCAAAGCTGCTGATTTCAGAGAACTGTAGGTCTAGTGATTTTAGTGTTTCATTACAGTTATATAACCAGCTAAATCGATGCAAATGAAGTGCAAAATGGAGAGGTGATAACTATTTACGTTTGGATCTGGTTTATGACTCATTTGCTTTTACCTTGACTGGCTTTCTGTGTAAATTATTATATTTTGTTTTGATACTCCTGTTTTCTTCCTCATCATTTACTGTTTTATAGGAACACATACAGACATCTTTTATATGCGTTCCCAAGCTGGGGCTGTTAAGATTGACTATCCTCAGAGTCTGAAAGATGATAACTACATCTTAAATTAGTAGGTTTATTTTGTGAATAAGGCAAGGGAAATAGAAAGCGGAGCAAGTCCAGTCACTTTAGCTCCCCCCATGGTCAGTGTGATGGATTCTGTGGAAATCTGAGTTACAACATATTGTTCCACCATAATGATGATCACAGAACCAAACATTTTATTCTTTGCAATAGTTCCATATGAGTGTACCTGTGGCATTCCAGACAAGCTGCCCTGCTGCTGAGAAAGGAGGTGAACTTTGCAAGGTTCACAGCCGTGTGAATCTTGGCCAGTCCCTTTCCCACTGGCCCTGTTCAACTGTGTGTTTGAGACCATAAATAAATGAATGCAAGACCCTCAGATTCAAAGTGTATGGCTTCCTGATATCGGGATGACCAACAGAAAGAACAGTGCACAGGGGCTCTGGCTGAAGCCCCATATGGGCTGATGGGGGACCAGGGAGCTCCATTTTGGAAGCAGGATGCTATTTGCATTTCTTATTTAAGAGAAAAAATTTGTTAATTTTAAACAACCTCTTAATGTGTGTCTACTTGTGTATCTGGAAAAAAATGTTCAATTTGTACCCATTTTCATATATATTTGAACTTTTGTAGCATTATGTACTATTTTATAATAAGGAAAAGAGCAACGTGGCAACCGAGAAGTTCATGAGCAGCACTTGCCAAGGCCCACCCACAATGAATGCTTAACTCAACGAAGTAGTACTGATAATGCTAGTCCATCGTACCTTAAAAGAGACACATTTGATACAAATAAAGGAGAAATGGCTTTGAAACACTGGTATAATGTGTTCTTTAAAAAAAATGGCTAGACATTGTAAAGTCAAAAACTAAGAACTGATTTAAAAATCCCTAATATATCAATGCTTTCTAGTCCCAGACTTACTTTTTAGTGTATTAGAAATTTAAAGTCTTCTTTCAGAAAATTCTCATTTAGTTAAGATATGTGAATGTCTTCTACTATTTATTTAAATTAAGCACAACTATAAAATATGACTCTCTTGAGGTGTTAAAACAATACAAACTCTACTCATAACATTGCTAAAATGAAATTGCCTTTTCTTTTGAAAGTCAAAAAAAATCTAAATGAAAACAGTGGAATTTTAAAACTTAAATTGTTCTTACATCTCCCCACCCCCCACCCTCACCAAAGAAATTTATATACTTTTCTTCCTTCCGTATAGAAGGGAAGGCAGAGGATTGAGAAAAGTTCTTTCAAAAAGCCCAATGAATGGGGATATTGTGGCATTAATGTCAGCATAACCCATATTAAGCCTGGGACAGTCTTGGAGAGGGTATTACAGGACACCCGATGTTCTGATTTCCTTGCTTCTAGATGCAGTTCTGTAGGTCATTCTTATTGATCCTCAGGCAATATTGAACTCAAAGGACTGGATTGCTATTTTGAGGTCCCCTCTGTATTTACTGATAGATTTAGAACACCTGTATCCATCACTTGACATAACTAGATGTGTTTCCTGAAAAAGTAGTATATGAATCTACAATTTATTGGTCAAGACCCTGGAAAAGAGTACCGTTTAAAGGACAGCTGCATGGAGTAGCTTAATGAAGTAAAGAATTAAGCAACCTAGAATGTGTGAACTTGAGCCAGAAATACAATTTTTTCTGACTGTGTTATTATGTTTCCACTAGCTCAAAGGAGAGAGGGAGAGAGAATACACAATGAACAACATTTCAACACAGGACTAAGCAAAATCAATATAATTCAGTGACTAATTTGAAAACTAAATCTCTGTCAAAATATAAGTCAAATCTATATCAAATCAATGGCAAATAACGGTCAGTGATTTTAATCTGACTATATCGGTCCTCACAGGAGGGAATTTCCTGAGTGGCAGATGTAGTGGGTAATTCTCATGAATTACTTAAGAGAAAACACACTTGCACTATATACTCATAGTCATTGCCTTTCCTTTCTTCACTTTTTTTGGCATAATTTTTTTGATACAAATAATTCTAATTTTCATCAACAGAATTTGTCTACTTTTATTGTTTCTGCACATTAAAATTGGAAAATTGGTTTGCCTTTTCAGTTTTTTATACTAAAGTCATGTATCTGTTGATCTGGTCATAGCTCAACTGCCTGATCTTTTCTTCAGTCACATTATTCCCAGGTCAGACCCCCAATTAATGGATATATATTGATTACAAATCCAGATGTAGCCCAGTTCCATGAGAACTGGAGGGATGGCTCTGTGCAAGCTTCCAGGCATCACATGCCAGAGGATTCAACTGAAATGACCCTCTGGGGCAAACTGGAGCAGTTGTGCAATCGTGTACAGCAACACTACTGAGAAGTCCAAAAGCAGAAAGTTAGATGTTTATCCCTTCAAATTAACTGGAAGGGTTTTGGAAAACCTAGCCTAGTTTCATGAGGTAGAAAAATGTCAGGCAAAGGACTAATGCCATGGTATGGACTTTCTTTTTCCAGAAATGACTCATGGAATTGAACCACTTGCTGAATCATGAGCCCTGTGTGCTTGGATTGGACCCATCCATGTTTGCCCAGGCCTGGGACACATTAGATGATTTGGCTGGGTGCTTCTGAAGCATCTGTCCTTTCTTTTCTGACCCCCTTCCTCTCCAACAATTTCCTTCCCAATGTGCATCCTTCCCAACCTTCTTTAATATTTGCAATTACCACCACCCCTAACTGCTTTCTAAAGCATATTGTCTATATCATGGAATAAAGGAGAAGTATTTTTTTTATTTCGTATATGTAATTTGAATGCAGAGATGGATGAAGTTCAAATTTGGTAGAGCAGTGGATGGATTTCAGAGAAGCTTAGCCTAGAATGGTCTTTATGAGAACAGCTGCACTTGTTGGATGTGTCAGGCACTGTATTAGATGCTTTGCATCTACAATTCTATTTAATACTCCCCAGAACTCTTGGAGATATTCCTATTTTAGGGATGCTTTGCTTGGTTGCCTCTTTTACTTCATTCCAAGATCCTTAAGGCAAAACATGACATTTGTCTTTGTACCCCTAAAACAGGAGGCTGAGGGCAGAATGATTTGAACAGGAGCTCTAGTGTCAGGTGGGCCAAGGCTCAAAGCCGCACCCTGCTGCCCTCTGTGACCTACAGCAAGGTACTTTGCTCCTTTATCTTTAATTGATCATCTGTAAGATGGGTATAGACATTTTACAGGGTTAAATTTAAAGCTATATAGATGTTAAATGTTTAAAGCAATGTTTGGTAATAGAAAAACATGTTTGGAAATAGAATATGGCTGAGTGGATGGGTAGATGGATAGACGGAAGAATGAATGAATGGAAGGATGGATAAATACAAATGATTCAAGAAGTGTGAGTAACCTGTTCAGGAATAATTCAGGTCTCTTTGCTTCTGTAGCTCATTTCTCCTCTCTGTTCTGCTTTCCAAGGAAATCGTAGTGTTCAACTAAGCAGTTTCTTTTTTAAGTCCTTTTCCTTTATGTCTGTGACATCATAAACCTTTTGCCCCTATCAGCAGCAACTGTACATAGGTACCAGCCTCCCAGTCTAAGTTTGACCTCACTGGCACAGGCAAGATACACAAAGAAAGATACTAAGAGAAGGAGCCAAGAGCAAGTAGAGGATGCACAACATAAAATGGACAGTGGTGGCCCTGGAGTCTTGTCCAGATTCTGGTACCAATTCACTGTGACTCCTCTTCCTCTCTGAGCCTCATTTATAAAGTAAATAAAAGGACAGGATTAGAATAAATTCATTCAAGGAACATTTGCTGAGTGCTTCTTATGTACCAGGCTCTGTGCTAAATGTTATGGATAAAAGGAGGAACCATTCCCACTTCTGCCCTTGGAGTTCACAGGCTCTACAGAATCCCCAGGTTTTCTTCCAACCACAGTGTTCAGTGACTTAGCTGTATTAACAGTTTGCACAAATTTGGTCCTAGATTGTATCGTAGGTTGTAGAGTAAATATGATTATCTTTGTAGTGAAGTTCGAGAACATCTGGTTCCCATTTCCAGTTTGTTAGGGAAGGTTTTATGGAGGAAGCAGCATTTCAGGGGGTCTTTAAACAAGGGAAAGGTTTTGTCCCAGGGCCCCGAAGCCCTGACTGTTGGCAGTGTTTTCAGGCATCTATTTGGGAGGCGTCTAAACCATAGTTTGTGAAAATATAAATCTTTGGCCACAATGGGGGGTCAGTTATGTGTCATAGCTTATCATGAATATTGGCCAAAATCCAGTGCCCCATAATAATTCCTATTGTCCTTATTTTGGGGCATTCCTGAAGTAAGCATGTTGTACACTAATAAAGCAGTTCCCTAAGACAACTTTCAGATATGTTAATCTGTAATATTCTCTCGTCCATAGGTTTGCTTATATATGTGTCCCTGGTCAAAGACAGCATCCTCCCTCTGTCTAGATATTTACCCATAAAATGTATTCCCTGCTTAATGATTTAGATCTTTGAAACACTGGGAGAAAAAAAAAACAACATAAAAATTTTCCTGAATAATAACAACTTTATTAGAAGAAAGTTATTTTGAGATTCTCATCCAGATGATCTAACATTATCTAGCATTATCATTCACGGAGTTGTCTTTAGGTTGCTAAAAAGAGAGAGAACAAACAAATACAACAATTTAGTTCATACAAGATGCAGTTAAAGTTCAAAGAGGGAAATCTGGTTACTTTTATATTTAGACAACCTAAAATACAGTGAATCTCATAAGAATTCAGGATTTCCAAATCTCAGATGCAAGTAATAATGTTCAATAAAAAGAAGAAAAGTTTTGGCTAAAAGCAAAGTGTCGGGCTTCCCTGGTGGCGCAGTGGTTGAGAGTCCGCCTGCCGATGCAGGGGACACGGGTTCGTGCCCCGATCCCGGAGGATCCCGCGTGCCGCGGAGCGGCTGGGCCCGCGAGCCATGGCCGCGGAGCCTGTGTGTCCGGAGCCTGTGCTCCGCGACGGGAGAGGCCACAGCAGTGAGAGGCCCGCGTACAGCAAAAAAAAAAAAAAAAAAAAAAAGCAAAGTGTCATTTATGTAGCATTCTCAAGGACTGAGTGATGACACTTTACCAAGACAGTCAAATGCAAAGCAAGGGAGAAATGTTACTTGGAAGGTTTACTTCTTCTTTATTATTCTTATTCTCTACTGCTACTTTCTTTTTTTTATAAATTTATTTTACTTATTTATTTTTGGCTATGTTGGGTCTTTGTTGGTGTGCACGGGCTTTCTCTAGTTGGGGCGAGCCAGGGCTACTCTTCGTTGAGGTGCGCGGGCTTCTCACTGCGGTGGCTTCTCTTGTTGCGGAGCATGGGCTCTAGGCGCGCGGGCTTCAGTAGTTGTGGCACTCAGGCTCAGTAGTTGTGGCTCGTGGGCTCTAGAGTGCAGGCTCAGTAGTTGTGGCACACGGGCTTAGTTGCTCCGTGGTATGTGGGATCTTCCTGGACCTGTGTCCCCTGCATTGGCAGTGGATTCTTAACCACTGCACCACCAGGGAAGTCCCTCCACTGCTACTTTCTTAATGCCTTAGATTATTCAGGGTTCAGGCATCTTGCAAAAATATTGAAAAATGCCAGTACAAAATGGGAATCTAAACAATGGTTGGTGTTCTTAATTTGTCTAGATTTTAAAAAGGAAAGCAGTTCATCTGAGTAGTGTCATAAAAGACAGGTAATTCATATTGCTTACATTGAAAGAATCAACTCCTCAATTAAAAATAATAATGCCTGATTTTTCTAAATATCTTGTTTGAAGAATATCCAAAATACTGATAATCAAATATAATATGTTTAACCCAGAATATAAAAACTTAATTCTGATAGCATTTCCATGTCAAAGTGTTACCATGGTTTGTTTGAAGGACTTTTTGATCTTTATGCAAAAAGGGATTTTAAAAATAGGATTACTGTTATATATTGTTTGTTTATATTTATTTATTTTTAAGGCATTAATATTCATTGCTAGCATATGTTACTGGATGGTTTTATTTATAAAATGTTTTCTGTAAGTGAGAATTTATGGGATGTTCTTATTATTAAAATTTTCAATCATACAGAAAAGAGACAAATTTTTTAAAAAACACTTAATCAAAGACACACACACACACAGAGCCAATAGTGATTTAGGAATCTTTTGGTTTTATCACCGAAGCAAGCTATTCTTGCTTTCCCTTCTCATTTCAAAATGACTTCTTAGATTATTGAGAAAATGAATTTTTAAATGTGCCTGTGTATGTAAATCCTCTCATTTACAACTAGCCACTATTGAAACAGCCAGCAAATTTCATGATCATCACTAATAGCTGTGGCAGTCTAAGTAATGTGAGAGTAAAATTCACAGCCAGAGTCAGATAATGTTAACATTAGCCAAGCAGACAATGTTAATACTGTGCTCCCTCTTCAGGCATAAAATGCACCAATAGGATTTAGTTTCCATGTCTCAATGGGTCTCACCTGTGTTCTACCTCTGAGGTGTGTCTATATGTGTCTCCAGAGAAAAGGTCCTTCTGCATATACCCAGTACAAAAAGTTAAAACAGATCATTGAGTATGGTTCTTACTATATTCTTGCCCTGATACTTCTGTCCAGTACTGAGGATAAGGGATGTTGTAATGGTAGAAGGAGAGGGAGATTTGGGGGAGGGGAAGTAGGCAGGCATTGAAAAGGAGTAGATACAGAGCACTTTTTTTGATCTGGGAATAGGTGGGAAGCTCCAGGGATCTTTTCTGTGTCTTTTCTGTGTGTGTGACCAGGAGGTTGGGGTGGGGGGTGTGGTGGTGATCTCTACATAGCCACATACTCTGCACATGCCCTCTTTTCTTTTTTTTTTTTTTTTTTTTTTTTTTTCTTTTTGCGGTATGCGGGCCTCTCACTGTTGTGGCCTCTCCCGTTGCGGAGCACAGGCTCCGGACGCGCAGGCCCAGCGGCCATGGCTCACGGGCCCAGCCGCTCCGCGGCATATGGGATCCTCCCAGACCGGGGCACGAACCCGTATCCCCTGCATCGGCAGGCGGACTCTCAACCACTGCGCCACCAGGGAGGCCCTGCCCTCTTTTCTTGATCTGTGTTTCCCTACTATTCTCCTTAGTGCTATCTCACCAACTAATTTGTACAGAGTGTTATTCTGATGACTTTCTACTCTCCCCTCACCATGGAGTGTGAAAACTGGAGAACATGGGTGCCATCTGTCCCACCCACATTACCCCTCATCATGTGTTAGCCAGAGAATGGCCCCTGGGGGATTCCAAGGTCATTTGTAAACTTGAGCTCATGTAGAAAGGAGAGAATGCCAAGGAGTTGGCTTCTCTTCTGTTAAATCTGCGTTTGAGAAAGTAGGTGTGAAGGAACCCCCCTTTTCCTGCATGCCCTCATCACATTCTCAGATCCTGAACACTTTAAAGAAACAGTGGTTCTCCTTTCAAAATGTTTCATCTGATACTTAAAGATGTACACAGCTGCATCTTTCCACCAAAGGTTATTGACAGAAGGAATAGTTGATAATCGCCTATCTGTGTTTCAGTTCAGTGGGGAACTAAATGACATTGGTTACAGTTTAAGTACATTTTTATTGGTAAGGCCCGTACTCTGGAAATGGCTTATCACCCAGAACCTTGTGCCTGCAATTCACCCTGACTGCCTCTAGATGGTGGTAGTGTCTTTTCCTGGAGTGCAATTTAGTGTTCATACCAGGTGTTGGAAGGAAGACACAGAAGAAATGCAACTGTGTACTCACAAATTACGTAAACATATATAAAATATTTATGTATTATGTAATATATTTATATGATATACTCTATTAATGTAGTCAATATGCTGATCAACTTTAATAAGAAAAGAAAAACATACAAACATAGGAGGAGCAAAGTATAGAAGAAATATGATATTTGCAGAGAGTTAGTGAGTTGGCCTTTGTTCTTGGCTTAGAGCCATTCTCTTTCTAAGCTGAGTTCCCCATTTGTGCACAACCTTCTCATTGAGTCTCAGCCTCCAGGGCTGAGCACATCTGGCAGGAGGCTCTGCTGAAAACCACCTGGCAGCCCTCAAACGGGCTTCCAAGCCTGCTGCCCTTAACTCGCTCAGATGCCTCCTCAGGGCCAGGAGTCCTGCTTGCCTCCTTTCTCTGGGGCTTGGCACTCACCACCAGGGGCCTCCAGCTGTAGAATAAACAGAGCATTCTGCCACTGGCCCTGGCAAACTTCCTCTGATTGGAGATGTGAAAGAAGGCAACATAGCAGATATCCTCCAAAAGTCACAAATCCAATCCATGTTCATTTGGGCAAAGAGAAAAAACTTATTGCCTCAACTAACCCAATAGAAGAAAGCATGGATGGAGTTGATCTTAGGGATGAAGGCATTCAGGACTGGTACCTTCCCTCCCTCTCCCCGTTCCTCCCTCCTTCTCCTTCTGCTTTTCCCTCATCACACACACACTCTCTCTCTCTCTCACACACTCTCTCATCTCTCCTCATCTCTCTGGGTTGACTTTATTTTCGCAATTGCATCTCTGTGAGGAGGGGATATAGCTGTCAGGCTTACATTCCTAAAACCACACACAAAAGAGTGTAGAGAGTTTTTCCTATTCGCTCCAGATGGAAAAAAGGAAAAATCCCCAAATAGCCCATTTTGAATCATGTGTCTAATTAAAAA
This sequence comes from Mesoplodon mirus, assembly GCF_964341445.2. Lineage (NCBI taxonomy): Eukaryota > Metazoa > Chordata > Mammalia > Artiodactyla > Ziphiidae > Mesoplodon > Mesoplodon mirus. The sequence goes on along the minus strand of NC_138988.1, from coordinate 34,355,106 downwards.
ACCAATTACTGTGGCCTGGGCAGAGTTTGTGTGTATTTTTGTGTGTATGTATATGTGTGTGTGTGTGTGTGTGTGTGTGTGTGTGTGTGTGTGTGTGTAGTGCTGTGGTTGGCACAGCCTGGGTTGGATACCCAGCCACACGTGCAGGATGGGAGAGGTTAACTGTCAAGAAAACCTTGCGAATGGAAGGGGTGAAGAAGATTTCCCTAAAGGAAGGGGTTGATATTTGCAAAAGAAGGAAAAGAAAAGTGCCAGGCAATTTTTTTAAAAGGTCTCCCCTGCATTGTTCCACTTGTAAATATTTTAAAGTATAAAGTAAGTGATGAAATTGCTGTGTGGCAGGGAACTTGTTCCTAGTGTTGTTAAACTGGTTTTCAGAAAGCTTCTGAATTTGTCCTATAAGCCCTGAAAGATATCAGTAAATGCTGGACATTTTTATTTTAGTTAAGGCTGGTCATAAAGAAGACAGCCTTCTGCTCACGTGTAGAGAGCCAGTGTACCCGCCCCAGCCAGCTCTTCCCCATTTGCCTCATTAGCTTTCCTGTCCCCACTAAGACCTATGTCTTATTCCTGGTTGTCTTCCCAGCACATGGCATGGAACTTGGCACATAGCTGATGCTCAAAGGAATGTTTATCAAGTGAATCAATGAATAATAATGACTAGACCTGTAACAAAATTGATAGACCACAAATCTGGTTCTGTTATCCTATCTGGGGCCACACCCTAGAGCTGCCTGCATTGAGCTAGTGCCACTGGTGGGAAACTAATCAGGCATTAGGAGGAGAGGCCTGGCATCACTGCATGTACCTCACAAATGCATATTCATATGAGCCCACATGCATGATTAACTTGGGAAGCTGACAGGAAGCAGTCAATCTGTTGAGCAAGTTTGTGTTTTATAAACCAGATGTTTGGTATTATTATTCATCATTTCCTTTGATACCAGAATGGTCTCCATTATGTAGCATAGGAAATGAAGGATATGGAATAATATACACTTATTATACAACAGAACACCACAACCAAGCATTTCAGAGGCCTGTTCAAAGCCTGGGCAAGTATAATTGAATGGCAGTTCATTTTAGGATTCCCACTTGGACTTAAGTTAATGGGATTTTGCCCAGATGGACCATCGTGACCCCCCCTCTCCCACTCCTACCCTTGGAAAATGAATGTTGACTCTGTGTCTGCATTTTTCTTGGAAGCCATGTCTATGAATCATAAGCAGTGCTCTTGCCTCAGTGGCTACTACAGGTTCGGGACCCACAGGAAAGCAGGGACTCCCTAGTGTAGTGTGGGGACAGAGGGTGTCTGGCTGTGGTTTGCTGCATAACTCCTGCTTGGTGGTCTTAAAAAAAAAAAAAAACCTTTTGCCACCAGCTGCTATTTCCTATGGCAGGAGTACAGAATGCCTTTCAATCGTAAAGTGCTTACTGTGCAAATTAACTTTCAATTTGATGTTCACTCTCCACAAAATGTTTAAGATTCACAGAACCCAGACCCACTGGAAAGTGGGAAAGATGGAGCTGGTGGGTGCAGAAGAGCATCTTCATGTTGTGCAAGTAATATTTCCAGAGTGCTGCCAGCCCTCATGGCCATACTGATGAGCTGGTATAACATCAGAAAGGCTACAGGTTAGGGTTCTGGCCAAGCCAGTACAAATCTGGGCCAGAATTGTCCCTGAAAGAGGAACATGTGAGCTCATAGCAGTGGCTAGACTGAGATCACTGCATTTCCCTTGTTTACCTGGTGCTGGTTTAAAATGAGTGGTTTCTGTACAAATGTAATATTATGGGTTTTTTGAATATTTTAAGCAACGATGCAGTAATTATATTTGGAATTAGCCCCTGAGTGAAGTTGTTACTATATTCTGGCCTTAATATTTGGAAGTTAGTTTCCCGTGATCTTGTATTTATGCCAGGACAAGTACCAGTGATTTATAACTGATTTTTACTGTTTGCAGGAAAAAAGCTTCATTTCTCATTATTGTCAATGGTATGTTTTGATTTTATCCGTGATACATGTTGGCATTGCTTGAAATTTTGATTTGAGTTGCAAAGTGGAAGTTGCCCAGGGTTACGGATCAGCTCAACTCAGTTTTCTTTGTAGCGTTAAGGATTAATCAAAGAGTCAGAATATGGGAAGATTTCTGATTCTGAGGGAGATGTTTATTGTGGGTTGGTTCTGCCTTTGAAAATGGCCTTGCATGCCCGCATTGATGGCCATAGTATACTTTAAGTATTTTTAGCAAGATGTTGGAACCATGGTTCCACAAACTGTTATATACCAGTTGGTTTGGTTCCTGGCAACAGTAACTGTTAGCATCATCTCATAGTTAATATTATTTGGTTCTTAATATGATACATCAAGTTTGTTTATTTATACTAACACCAAAATTAGGCTGTCCCAAATAATAGATTACATGATTACAATGTGTATTACTCAGGATTCTCCAGAGAAAGAGAACCATATGAGATATATATGTATTTTTTTTCTTAAATGTAAGGTAAGTATACACACACCCACACACATACACACACACAGAGGGAAGGAGGGAGAGAGGGAGGGAGGGAGGGAGAGAGAGAGAGAGATTTATTTTAAGCAATTGCCTCACATGAATGTGGGGGGCTGACGCATCTGAAAAACTGTAAGGCAGGTTGGTAGGCTGGAAATTCCAGCAGGATGGGATTTTACAGTCTTGGGTCTGAAGGCAGTCTGGAAGCAGAATTTCTTCTTCCTTGGGGAACCTTTTTTTCTCTTAAGGCCTTGAACTGATTGGATAAAACACAGCCAGATTATGTAGGATAATCTGCTTTATCAAAGTCTACTTATTTTTTATTGAAGTATAGTTGACATGTAACATTATCTTAGTTTCAGATGTGCTACGTAGTGATTTGCAAACATTATGAAATGATCATCACTATGTCTAGTAACCATCTGTCCCTGTACAAATTATTATGTTACTGACCATATTCCTTATATTGTGTATTATAGCCCTGTGGCTTATTTATTTTATAGCTGGAGGTTTGTATCTCTTCAGCCCCTTCACCTATTTCGCTCCCACCCGTCCCCTGTTCTGACAACCATCTGTTTGTTCTGTTTCTGTGAGTCTGTTTTTATCTTATTTTGTTTATTTGTTTTGTTTTTTAGATTCTACATATAAGTGAGATCATACAGTATTTGTCTTTCTCTGGCTTATTTCACTTAATATAATACTCTCTAGATCCATCCATGTTGTCACAAATGGCAAGATTTTTTTATGGCTGACTAATATTCCATTGTGTGTATATATCACATCTTCTTTATCCATTCATCTCTCAACGGACAATTAGTTTGCTTCCATATCTTGGCTATTGTAAATAACATTGCAATGAACATTGGTGTGCATATCTCTTTTCGAATTAGTATTTTTATTTTCTTCAGGTAATTACCCAGAAGTGAAATTGCTGGATCATATGGCAGTTCTATTTTTATTTATTTATTTATTTATTGGCTGTGCTACGTGGCTTGTGGTATCTTAGTTCCCAGATCAGGGACTGTACCTGAGCCCTCAGCAGTGAAAGCACGGAGTCCTAATCACTGGACCGCTAGGGAATTCCCGGCAGTTCAATTTTTAATTTTTTGATGAGCCTTCATACTGTTTTTCACAGTGGCTGCACCAACTTACAATCCCAACAGTGCACAAGGGTTTCCTTTTCTTCACATCCTCACCAACACTTGTTATTTGTTATCTTTTTGATAATAACCATTCACTAACAGGGATGAGGTGATATATCATTGTGGTTTTGATTTACATTTCTGTAATAGTGATGCTGAGCATCTTTTCATGTGCCTGTTATCCATCTGTTTGTCTAATTTGGGAAAACGTCTGTTCAGGTCCTGTGCCCATTCTTCAGTCTGGTTGTTTGTTTATTTGATGTTGAGTGTACGTGTTATTTGTATATTTTGGAAATTAACGCCTTATCGGATATATAATTTGCAAGTATCTCCTCCCATTCAGTAGGCTGCCTTTTCTTTTTTGCTGATAGCTTTTTTTGCTCTGTAAAAGCTTTTTAGTTTGATGAGTCCCATTTGTTTATTTTTGCTTTTGTTTTTCTTGCCTGAGGAAACACATCCAAAAAAATTGCTAAGACCAATGTCAAAAACCATACTGCCTGTTTTTTTTCTAGGAATTTTATGATTTCAGGTCCTACATTTAAGTCTTTAACTCATTTTTAGTCTACTTTTGTATATGATGTGAGACTGTCCAGTTTGATTCTTTTGCATGTAGCTCTCCAGTTTCCCTAATACCATTTATTGAAAAGGCTGTCTTTTCCCCATTGTATATTCTTGCTTCCTTTGTCGTAGATTAATTGCCCATATAATTATTCATATAATGAACCCATATAAGTGTGGGTTCATTTCTGGGCTCTCTATTCTGTTCCATTGATCTATGTGTCTTTTTTTGTGTGCCAGTACCATAACGTTTGCATGACTGTACCTTTTGTAGTATAGTTTGAAATGAGGGAGCATGATCCCTCCAGCTCTATCCCTGCATGTGGGTCTCTGCACAGCCCCAAGGTGCTCAGGGTGGTACCAGCCCACTGTTGGGTGGGGCTGGGTCCCTGTTGCTCTAGGCTAGAGGGAGGATTCCAAAGTGGGGCTTGCCAGTGCCAGTGTTGTTGTGGAACAAGCTCCTGAAAGTGGTTGCTGCCAGCATCTCTATCTGCAGGGGGAGTCCCAATTGCCTCCTGCCTCTCCAGGAAGCTCTCCAAGGTCAGCAAATGGATCTGACCTAGGCTTCTTTTAAACTACTGCCTCTGTGCTGGGACTTGGAAAGTGTGAGATTTTGCGAGCACTCTTTAAGAGCAGAGCCTCTGTCACTCTATGGCTCCCCTAAACATAAGCCCTGCTGGTTTTCAAAACCAGACGTTCTGGAGTCTTGTCTTCCCAGTGTAGGATCCCTGGGATGAGGAGCCTGATGTGGAGCTCAGACCACTCGCTCCTTGGGGAGGACCTCTACGATTGTGATATTCCTCCTGTTTGTAGGTTGCTGACCTGGAGGTATGGGTCTTGACTTTACCACGTCTCCGCCCTTCCTGTCCATCTCGTTGTGGTTCCTTCTTTATGTCTTTCGTTGTGGAAAATCTTTTCTGCTATCTTCAGTTTGTTCTCATAGATAGTTGCTCTGTAAGTAGTTGTAATTTTGGTGTGTCCTTTGGAGGAGGTGAGCTCTGGGTCTTCCTACTCCACCATTTTGGCCATCTCTAAAACCAACTGATTTAAATGTTAATCGCATCTAAAAAATACATTCACAACAACATCTAGACTAGTGTTTGATCAAACAACTGGCACCGTTGCCTAACCAAGTTGCCACATAAAATTAACCATCACATCATGAATTTCCAGTCCTTGAGGGATCTTGAGATTCTTGCGTTGTTTTGCTTGTCATGGAGGAATATAGGCCCATCTTGATATAGAGGTAAAACTAATAAAAACTTGGCCTCCTCTATCCCTGTTAGGAGTTTTCCCAATGCATATAAGTTGTTTCTCTTTAACTATCATGGTTATTGATGGTGGAAAGCATTGCCTTTTAACAGTGCTTCTTGTATTTTAATATGCATACTAACTATTGAAATGAAGATTCAGATTCAGAGAATCTAGAGAGGGCTTGGGATTATGCATTTCTAGGGCACTCAGGTGCCAGAGGTACTGCCATTCTGTGTACCACATTACAAGTAATGAGGTCCTATTGCTCAAATAACCTATTGGAAGACCAAGACTGGTAGAAGATTGACTGAGTTTAATGACCTTTTCTCAGGAGGCTAGTCAGTCCGTGAGGACCTCAGTCCATGGGGACCTCTAAATTTTAGGATCTTCTCTTTATAATGCCTTTTCCCAAGAAGACTGAGGGAGCAACACCTGCTTTTTCTATGGAATTAAAGTGACAGAGAAGTGCCCAAACATCAGAAAACACTCTAGACTGATGATAGTGGATTCTTATTCACAGATTGCTTCATTTGAAGCTTGACTGCGCTGTGAAAACAGGAAGTAAACCTCTCCCACCAGACTTGCCAATTTTGGTCTCTATCTGCAGTGCCACATGCCTTGATCTTACTGGAGACTCTGCTACTTGCTAGCCATGTGACCTTGAAGGCAGGGAAAGGAAACTAGCATCTTTTGAGCACCTGCAGATGCCAGGTACCTTGCTGGGCAGTTTCACATTTTATCTTCATGGCAACACTGTTGGGGAATAGTTGGCATTATTTCATATGAGGACATGAAGGCTTAGATAATGCAGTTAATAAAGATTCAAAGCTGAGAATTAGAATGAGGTTTGTCTTGGACCAAAGCCTACTGTGGTCCAGGACTCAGCTTCCCCATTTGTTAATGGGACAGAGTAGGGATTCCTGCCTTTCTCCTAACACTGTTGTGAAGGACGGATGTGATGGTGGTCTCAATGCATTTGTATGCAATTCAGTGAGTTACAGAAGTGTATTATGTGCCAAATTTCCAGAGTTGTTCTTCCAGGAGGGATGTTCAGCTTCTTACCAGTGATTTAAAGATGAGCTGATCAAATTATTTTTTTATTTTGTTTTTATTTTGTTTGTTTTCCATCTGGGACTGGCATACAGAGATATGCAGAAGTTCAAAAAGGCCATGACTCAGCTACCTTGGGGAGAATAAATGCTTCCAGATTCCATTGTTTCCAGCAGGGGTGACTCATAAAACCCCTTATGCTCATGCTTTCTGATCCTCAATTTCCAGATTAAGGAGAAGCATTAATATTGCACATATTGAACATAAAAGTCTGCAAAGTAAAACAGTAAAATCAGTCTGTAGTAATAAAGTAAAATGAATCACTGAGATCCAAACAGGGCTTTATTTGAACTCAAATAGCTGAATGCAGTAAACAGATCAGCTGGAGTGACTGATGGTAACTGACGTTGTTTCCCCTGCTGGGGAGGAGGGCCTGGGATCTTCACCTACACGTCAGGGTGGAGGAATGTTGCACTCCCACCTATGCTATAAAGGCTCAAGTGGACCCTGGTCCATTCCCAACAGCCCCTGGTCAGGAAAGGATGAGCTAGTCAAAGGGTATGGCCTCCAGCACTGTTTATCCCAGATCATTCTCAGGTAACTGGCTTTTCTGTCTCCATCCAGCTTGCCAATGATCAGGGCCCCGTCCTGATGACCACGGTCGCCATGCCTGTGTTTAGTAAGCAGAACGAAACTGTGAGTACAGTGACTGGATTCCCTACTTGATGCTAGGGTGGTTGTTATCTGAGACCCCCTCTGACTCAAGCTTTGGTGCCCTTTATTTACTCATTTAATTTAAGGGTGGAGGATGTATAATTTTTCCTCACTTTTAATCCTGCTGGTAGCATCATGAAATCAAGAATAGATGAGAGATGAGACTTCCCTGGTGGTCCAGTGGTTAGGACTCCGTGCTCCCAATGCAGGGGCCCCAGGTTTGATCCCTGATCAAGGAACTAGATCCTGCATGCCGCAACTAAGAGCTGGCACAGCCAAAAAAAAAAGAATAGATGAGAGGAATTCAAGCAGGCATCATTTTACAGTTTGTAGCACTTTTCCAAAATTTAAGTGTTTAAATGACCAGAGGAAGGAAACCCCCAGAAAGAATCCTTGATTGTACTGGTACCAGCCTTGAATTAGATTCCCAGGGCTGTGGCAGCAAAGTGCCCCAAACAGGATGGCTTACAACAATAGAAATGTATTCTCACAATTCCAGAGGCTAGAAGTCCAAAATCAAGGAGTCAGTTCTAGGGAAGACTCTTTCCTTTCCTCTTCCAGTGGCCCCAGAAGTTCCTTGGTTTGTGGCAGCATAATTCCAATCTCCGCTTTTGTCTTCACATGGCCTTCTTCTCTCCTTATCTCTCTGTCCTCTCTTCTTCTTATAATGACACAAATCATTGGATATAAGCCCCATCCTACATCCAGGATAATTTTGCCTTGAGATCCTTAATTAATAACATCTACAAAGACCCTATTTCCAAATAAGAACACAGCCTGAGGTTCTGGGGACACTTGAATTGGGGGGAAACAACAGACAACAGTGATGTGTATTTTCTTCTAGAAGGCCCTTTCTGACATTAGAAAGTTTGGTACACCACATTGAGCTTGGGACCTGGGACCCTGGAGGCCTATTCCTTCCCCTTAGTCCTCGATTCCAACTTGCTGCTAAAAATGTGTTAGGGTTATTGCATCTTTCTCTGGCTATTTAGTCTCTCTCTTGTGGGCACCAGATGGCAGTGTAAATTGAGAAAGTAGTTAACATGTTAAGTGTTTCCTATAAAACGTTTCCATAAGAGAAACTGATTAATGATCATAAGTCCTTAGCTTCTTCAGATTCTTGATTTTTCAGGAGAGAGAAGAAAATGGTTTTTAGGGTGTCTTGGCATGGGCGTGTGTTGAGGGATATATAGTAGGTAATGTTTGGCCTGAGAAGCTACCATTCTTGCCTAGGAATATTTTGGGTAGCGGATGGGGAATAGAAGAGGTTCCCTCATAGAGATCCAGGTTAATCTTCAATCTCTCTCAGTTTGAAGAAGGCACCAGACAGTGATCTATGGTGTGTGGCTTTTCAGGAGGTTCTATTTCTTCTACCAAGTTAACATACTATTGTTGGTATTGTTTAATGTTTCTTTTCAACAGAGATCGAAAGGCATTCTTCTGGGCGTGGTCGGCACAGATGTCCCAGTGAAAGAACTTCTGAAGACCATCCCCAAATACAAGGTAATGCATCACGTAATTAATAGTCATGGGCCAAATGCACAAGATAATTTCACAACCTGCCATAGTGACAAGGAAAACACGAAGGAAAGAGGCCCTTCTGCTCTCTTTCTAGAGGGCTCTGTTTTGTTTTGTTTTGTTTTGTTAGAATAATAATAGTCCAGGCAGGTCTGATTAGGTCTGCACGTGCCTATCCAGGTTTGTATGTGTCTGTGGAAATCTACACAAGTCTGTGTAGTTCTCCACAGGTCTTACACCTTTGATGGTTTTCTAAGCCAATCTTGATTCACCCCAATCTGAGGACCCTCTAAAATCTGTTACTTCTTAACAGGAACCCAATGAGGCACAAAGAAAAGTGGTCTCTGACTCTCAACTATGTATTCCCTTTATCCTGGAAGGTGATGGGGTACAAATTAATATTCCTTTCCTAATGCTGCATTAAACCTATGGCACTAAGGGAATTGTAAGTTTGTTTTAAATTCTGGGGATAGTTGAGAGGGTGGAGTAGGTAATTTTGGAACAAAGAGATTAGGGCAGGCCTTGGTAGGCCACTGCTTTGGGGGTTTAGAACAACATGGAAAAGAAACACTAGATGGAAAGGGCTCAGAAAAGGGTGGGGCAGGGGGGTGGATATGCTAGAACCAGCTCTGCGTGTGAGGCCGGCCCTGCCTCGGGAGAGAGGGTCATGCTTTCCCCCTTACCTGGCTGTATTCCCAGCACTCTGTTCCTAGAACTACTCTTTGGTTTATTTAGTTCTTCCACATTTGGGGACAGAGGGGCTCTAATGGGTCATCCCAGTGCCACCTGCAGCCCAATCTCTTTCCATGAGAACAAGCATCCCAAGCTCCACGTGATTTCCCAGAGGTCCACAGATTGCATCTGCCCTCTCTGGGGCAGGCAGGCACACACAGTGACAGACTGCACTGCCACCTAGGCTGGGTGCAGGAGGTGGCAAGTTGCTATGAAGGGGACATGGTGGCAGTAACCATTCTGTGGTCCATAGGGATGATATTACTTGGTATTTATGTTCTTTGGCTGCTATGGTTAAATAAGCACTTCAACAAAATCAGAGCAACGGACAGGCCAGGAGCCTGGTTTCCATCCAAGTCAGGTTCACACTCTACTACCTTTAGAGCAGTGTTGTCCCAGCTTCAACCTTTTGCTTCCCACCATCATAACACATTGTCTTTTCTTTGTACCACCTGCAGAATTACTGAACAGATCTTTTTAAATTTCATTTGACTGGCACTTTTTCTTAATTATCTCTTCTAACCTCAGCCTGAACAGCCACATGTGAAGTCGTAAATTGAGATATGGTCATTATATTTTTCTGATACATAGGTTAGCCAGGGGAGTAACATGACCAGGTTTTCCTTTTTAAAAGATGGCCCAGAGAGTCCTTGAACCCCATGCAGAAAACTCTCACCTGTTCCCTAGTGGAGGCTCCCCAGAAAAGCAAATCAAGGGGTGAGAAGAGGAAGGTCCCCTTAAGCCCTATCCCAGTGCTATGGAACTGCCCAAGAGCCGTCTCTGTGTATGCTTGCATGGGAGTGCAGGGGGGCAGAAAGCAGCCCCTGCTCCTTGTCCTAGCAGGAGTTCATGGACTGACATGGTTCCCCTGGCTGCACAAGGGCTGAGACCATACCATCCCCTCTTCTCCCAGCATGAAGCAGACCAGCTCTCCCATCTCCATCTCTGGCCCACTCACAGACTGATGAGGGTTCTTTTCGTTCCCATCTGGAGGGAAGCAAGCTCCTTTGGGCTGGGAATCTGAGATTCTTGGCTAATTGGCAGGGCCCCCTCCCTTACCACCTCATTCCCTGATGTGCTGAGCCTGCCTCACTACCATTGTGAGAGGCCCTTCTTCCTGGACCTTGGCAGGAAGAAGCAGTGGTTAGTGCTCTGGAAGCAGATACATTTGGAGTTCAGCTCTATCACTGAGGAGCTGGGTATGGACAACTCTCTCAAATCCTTAGTTCCTGTCTGTCCAATGGTGATAACAATGGAACCTGCTTGTAGACTTGTGTGAAGCATTGACCACTGTCATGAGTCAGGAGCAATGGTAACACACTGGTCAAGAAGACAGGTTTGACCCCCAGCCCCTGGTACCTGCAGCCCTCTTCCACAGGGGGTACTGCTTGCGGAGAGCTATTGACACCTTTCCTACCCCAGATTCTGACACCTGTGGCTTCACCTCCACTGATCCTTTGCTAACCCAGAATGCCCAGCAGAACGATGGGTTAACTGAACAATGGAATAGGCAACCACATGCTGGGATCCTCAGCCACCTTTGAAAATGGGGCTTTCCAAGAATTTTGAAAGACACGGGGAAAGGCTTATGATACAAGGTCATGTGTGTTAGGCAAGATTCTTAAGTTTGATGACAAGGATAGGTCCACCTTTTTGACAGAGAGCCAGGATAAGAGCAAGAGAACAGATTACCATGCATCACAGCGAACCCTTATCCAAGCAAGTCAGCTAAATGGATGACTGCAGCCAAAATGATCAGGTCACCCCTCAGAGGGTTGGATGCAAAGTGACAGGTGCAGAAAACACCTATTTTAAAAAGCACTATTTTGTGGTACAAAATGGGATGTCTCAAGGTATAATATTAGCAGATAACATTTGCCCAGTACTCCGTGCTGTGCAAAGAACATTACCCCCATCACGTTGTGAAACCTTCCTCAGGTAAGTGCAGTGCTGTTGTATCCATTCTACTCTTAAGGAAACTCAGGTTCGCAGGGCTTATGTTCACAGAGCTCAGGGCTACATAAGTAGGAAGTGGTGAGTGTGATATGAACCTAGACCCACATTCTTAGAGCAGATCTAAGCCATTCACATACTACTTCATAGACTCTCTGTACCATTATTTACTTAATACTTCACTTGTAAATCAGCCTGAAACTTTCTTCACTTAACTAAATTTTGATAGGAAACACATCATTTCTAAAAAGAAAAGCCAGTGTCAATTTGCATTATAGAAGATAATTGTAAAAAATATATATAAAAACAAAATAATAGTATTAAATAATTGATTCCAAGGTTCTGAACTTGAAGTCTGTTCTCTCTTTTTCTTTTAAGTTAGTATTAAAGGCAAATGTTAAAGATATACTAATGGAAAGTTTCTTTTTGATATAATTGGAAGAATGGAAGAAATTTTTAAAAGGGCTGCCTCTTACTAGTGCTTCTGGCTATGAAGTTTAACACAGGCCCTATATTGCCACCTAAAATCATCTCGCTCTACACTGTTTTTCCTAAGAAAGCAAAATAGGCCATGGGAAGATGATGGAGGGCTGAGGAGTGAGGACCATAGGGGATTGTTCAGACTTGGGGTATGTATCCCTGCCTCCTAGGGCTCCCCTTAGCCCTGGACATCAGCGCCATCACCACCCTCCATAAGCCCATGCTGCACCCTCACCTGTTGGCCCAGGCTTCTCAGAGAACCCAGAAGGTTAAGTTCTTCCCAGTGCTTCCTAGCTGGTCCTTAGCACATGCTCCACTCCTAGAAGAGGAAACTTCTTTAAACAAGCAAGGCATATCTCTTCCAATATGCTAATTCCATTTAGGTGATCAAATTAGAAAGCCACCTTCATGATAAGAGGAAATGAACTCTAATCTAAAATCAGGTGTCCAAGCTCACAAAAGGTGGCCTCCTTAACAAAAGAACTTTCCTGATTGGGTTTACTGAGATGACAAAAATCTTTCTTCCTACTGTCACCCTGGAGCCCTGACAACCAGGTTCATTCAACAACAAGGCTTTTACAGTTGAAGTTAAGTTTCTGGAGCATGATAGGACATCTGGTTGATCCAAAGTCACATAAGCACATGTTGGAAACTGTATAGCTCCCCGGAGATGGAAACTCAGGGGATTAGGGAGGTATTTGAGGCCCCTAAAGATAGTGGACTTTACTTTTATTGAAATCCCCAGACTTAGGTGCCCAGAATTGCTGGCTTACTGTTTAAGGAAAGGCATCCCACCTTCCTTACCACTCTTAATCCTCTTGCACCATATAAGAAGATGTAGAAGCCCATATATAAGGCCACTATTTAATATATGCCCAGTAAATCAAGAAAGTGTGAACATATAGGAACTGATAACAATTACCCTGTGAGTCTGTTTCTCAAAGCTTCCTCTACTAGGCAATGTACTAAGCTCTTTATAGCATTATCTCACTTAATAATAGGTAGGCACTGCTATTACCCTTGGCTAAAGAAACAGAGGCTCAGAAAGTTTAAATATCTCGCCAAGTCTCACAACTAGCAATCCAGGCTTTTAGCCTTTATTACCCTAGAGCCATTAGGAACAATAAAGGACAATAATAGTAATAGTTTAAATAATAGTTAAAATATTAAAAATAATAATAATGGCTAAAATAATACAATAAAACATTCATTGAACTTTTTACTGTGTGTTTGGTATGGTAAAATTGCTTTATATCCACTATTCCCACTGAATCCTTATTACACTCCCATGAAGTGGGTACCACTTGACCCCGTTTTTAGATGAGGATATGTGAAATAACTTTCTCAGTATAACTCAGCTAGTAAAAGATAAATGAAACAAAGTATAATAAGGGGATAGAGGAAGATCAGCTACAGAAAATTAACCAGCAGTGTCTGAAATACAGGCACTTCTGTTTTAGGCTTTTCCTAAGGTCTGGGAACGAGAGACCCAGGTATGACATACCTTAATCTAAGTTATCCTTCCTCTGGTTCCCACAAGAGCCTTGGGAAAAAGATGTGCATGGCAGGCAGAGTGAGCCATGGTTGAACATGGCTCTCTCATCTAGGAGAGGAGAGCTCCAGGGAGCAGAGTGCAAATTATACCTTTTTCTCTTGATTAACACCTTGTAAAGATGAGTCTACTCTTGGCGTTTTCCCAGAAGATAGAATTCTCTTTTTTCCCTTAGCTTCATAGATTTTCCCACAAGCAATCAGACTTCCTGTACTTTTTATTAAGAATTCCAGACACCCCAGCAATAATTTCCGGACACCACAGCCTCTGTTAATGTAATGAGCCATTTTATAATTGGGTTCACTTCATTAGCCCAAAGTCTCTGCACTTGGAAGGGAAGCACCTCCTTCCCCAGGCTGTTGGATATTGAGCCTCCTGGCCTCCAGAAGAGTATGATTCAGGATGAGGGCCCCTTTGGCAGCCCCAAGTGCTGGAAGGCCTTGTGTCCCATCTGTTCTCTTATTACTCCATGGGACTGCACATTAGAATGGACAGGAAGACTGGTTCTATTTCAGATGAAACAAAAATTAGAGATTTCATCTGTATATTGATTTGGGGCCCAAAACAAATGTTGGACATTGCCATACACAAGTTTAAGGTTTCTGAGAGACTCATCCACAGAATGTGTTTTGAGATTTGTTCAGTTTCTGTTCTTACATCTACATTAGGTTATATCCATAGGCCATCAACCAACAACAAAACATTCTGATGTTATTTTCTCCGACTGTTCTCCTGGGAGGGATGTTAACCAGATAGTTTCTGAATGTCAGAAGTCTTTCTCAGGTACAGGCTTGAGGAGGACTGACTATGTACCTCCGATAGCAAATCAGCTTCTACTTTTCAGCTCATGTTCAATATTTACTTTAGCTCAAACTTTAAAGATGAACTAGGTAATATTTGGGTAAAGTAGTGAATGTCTTAAACACATGCAAACCTCAACTGGAGCACCTGTCATGTGTTAGACATTATGCTAGAGACTGGAGAAGTCAGAAATAATGAGATGATTCCTTCCCCACAAAGAGCCCATTCTTATGGGGGAGGCACTGCCTTATCTAGAACAAGGCAGAGAAAAGAAAGACAACCAGCTAGGGTTGAGAAGCAGGCAGAAAAGTAAGTGTAGCATTTTCATGTATTAGGGTGAAGGTAATAATGGAAAAAATTCTCAGGGTTTTATGGAGACATGGTATGGAAAGGATGGTGCAACAGGAGAGACCTTTTATAGGGGAAGATCCTGAGGCTGAGCTCATAACATGGGTGAGAATCAGCTTGGGGAGATGGGAAGGAGCAGTGCTCTGGGCAGCTCACACTGTGTGAGTAAAAGTCTAAGTGGGAGAAAACAACTGCAGGGGTGGTGTTGTCGGTGTCGTGTGCCCTTGAGAGGCAATAAGTGAAAGAAGGCAGTGCTGGGTAACTAGGTAGGGGCCAGACCCCAGGGAGACTTGATGGCTGGGCCCATGGATTTTATCTTATACATGAAAGAGGTCTTTAGTGCATTTTACAAAGGGGAGCAACAGAGTCAGAGTTACCTTTGACTTTGATTAATCTGAAGGATGACTTAGTTGGGGCCAAGCTTTGAGGCAGGAAGAGCAGATATGACCATTATGGCAATCTGTTATATTAAATCTACATGAATGGTAAGGTGGGGAAGCAGAGTTGAATCTGAGTGATTTCTGGAGGAAAAATTAGTAGTTACTTAGGTCAAGAAGTTGGGGATGAAAGAGAAAGAAGAGTTTGCAGCTGAGGAGTCTGGGTGGTTGGTGGTGCCGCTGACTGAGAGAGAAGAGCAGGAAGAGCAGCGCTAAGGGAAAGAGCCACCATGCTGGACTGCGTGAGTCTGGGGCGCCTATGGGATGTCCAGGCAGAGATGACCGACACACACTTGGATACTGGGATCTGCCACTGAGGGGAGAGGCCAAGGCTGGAGCACAGACCTGGAGATCGATAGCATCCAGGTGGTTAATGAATCGTGTTGGGGGAGAGAGAGCTAAAGTAGACAAGGGACACTGGGGACAGAAACTTAGGGAAAACTAGTGCTTCCAGGCTGGGTGGAGGATGAGGGTCCTATGAAAGGGAGGAAACCCGGGAGTGTGGGTCCTGGCAGCTGAGGGACTAGAGAGTGTCAAGGAGGAGGGGGCAGTCGGCTAATACAACCAGGGAGAGAGAGAGCTTTCTATAGGGTTTGGCAGTTAGGAGTCCACTGGCAACTGTAAAGAAAGGAGTTCTGGTGGCATCTTGATAGGCAAGGGGTCACAGCAGAGGCAGACTCTAGTAGGGTCGGGCACGAGTGAGCAACAAGGAAGTAGAGATGGCAGTTGAACAGTGAGTAGAGGACATTGTGTGGGAAGGTCAGCTCAGTCTCTGCATCCCAGGGAGGAAGCAGAGAGTTTAGGATAACTTTGTAGGATCTGCACTCAATTCAGTTTCTTTTGTTTCCCTCCTTCCTCCTTTTCTGCTTTCTCCTTTCTCTACCCTTCTTCCCTCCATCCCAGCCACCCCTCCATAACCACATGGTATGACCTTGGCTGTCACAGAACTTATATTCTGGCAGGGAGACAGGCATTAAATAATTAAAGGCCTTGACTGATGCCTTGATTACTTATAGTCAACCTCACAAATAATTGATGATTATCATTTTGACACAAGAAAAGTAGAGGGCATTAAGGGGGGCATATGCATGGAGTTTTACCTTCTTTTGAGTATTACTTCCTACAAGCAAACCAAGAAGTGAAGGAATGTAAATTAGAAGGCACTGAATATATTAGTTGAATATAAAATATTATTTGTTTGGTCTCATTGTGAGTTTGAATTTCCAACCAAATACCACTTTTGCCTTTAATGGAAAAAGTCAAACTCTCTGAGTCTTTTTTGACCCCTGCAGTCCATATTAAATTGGGACATAAATAAAGGTAATTAATGCAGTGTTGACTGTGTCTGACATTTTTTCCAAGAGACAAGATGAAAGATACAATATACATCTCAGAGGATAGCTGGTTTATCTTTCACAGCATAATAAAATACACTTTTATCATTAGAATCAAGTAGAATCTTATTAAGACTTGCTTTGCAAGGTAACTCCAGAAGAAAATGCCTGTTGCCCTTGACTACCACGTGCATATTTACTTTATGTAATGCAAAGAAAACTTTTAATTTCTGGTGTTAAATTCCCTGAAGTTAATTTCACATCACCTTGACGTTAAGCCAACAAGCAGACAGGGTCATTCTTGTTTGTAAACTCTGTTGTCTGGATCATTTAATAGTATCATATTCAAGAATGTGAGCAGCAGAGAATTTCCAAGAAAAGTATCAGTGAGGGCTCAGAACTATGAAATAACTCATTGGAAAAAAACAGAGGATTTCTTTTTCTTCTCCCCTTTCACTGCTCTGGCAAAAGTGGGTTACATTTTCTTTCTTCAGAGAGAGAGATCAGTATGGGTTCTATGCCAGAGGCCATTTTAATACATGAATGATTTGTAGGTAAATTTATTGTAGCCAATGGGTGCAGTCAACTGTGTAATAGAAATATTGTCAAAAAGCTGAGATTATTATTTAAATAAGTGCAGTGTTAAATTTGATTACATACTTTTTAAAGCTAGTAAAACATTTCATTGCTCTCAAACTATTTCCCATAGTCCCATTTAGTCAGAAAACATAAATTAAGTGAGGCTCTGCATAGAAAATTACCCAGGCTTTGTGTCGATGGAAGCATGCATGGAAAAGCTTGGCAGCCTCACAATTTAAAGACGAAAGGATATAAAAAGGGTTGGCAGGCTCCTATATAGGCTGGTGGGGACACTTTTATCCTTGAAGAGTTATGGAAAATGACTGCCTAGGAGAGTGCATGCTTGCAATGGCCCCTAGGGGTGTGGAATTGTAGGGAGCCTAGATGTGCCTCAGAGGGAGGCCCCTCTTGCCTTATCTCAGGTAGAGAGAAGACACCCAGGTTGACAAAATTCTGTTCACTTGGACATAAGGTCTCCAGAAACATTAGCCACTTGCCTTTTAAAAAATATAATTGTTTTTGTTTTAAATAAATCAAAGTAAGGGCTTTGGATGCCAACGTGGGTCTGTGACATTTTAAATTGTGCTATTTGCTGAGCTTATCCTGTGACAGGTCTTCATTTCCACCAAATGTCAAGGATCAGCGCCTTGCATTCATTTTAATGAAATATTGTGCTGATAAGGGTTATGAATGCCAAGTTTAAGCTGCAAATTACTAAATGTCGGGCTGCTTTCTGCTTTGTGAATTCACCAGGGAGCAAGCTAATGAAGGCTTCTTTCTCGCTTCTTCTTACAGTTAGGGATTCACGGCTATGCCTTTGCAATCACAAATAATGGATATATCCTGACACATCCAGAACTCAGACCACTGGTAAGAGACATACTTATTTCTGTGTTTCTCCCTTTATGATTTTAAAAGATTTTCTTCAGTTCTACAGTAATTACACTTTGCAGTTTTCACTTGAAACGCTCAATTCATAATACTGTCTCTAAAAGGTTGTTTTAATAGTTTATAACTAGCATTTTGACATAAAATATGTAAATAATGTAGGGTAAATATATTTACTATCATGGTTTTATATATAAATCCATATATATCTATATGTACTTATATATTTATTTCACATCTGCCAATATATGGAAAAATTTTAAACTCTGGACAGCTTGAAACCCATCATAATAGATACCTTTATGTAACAAATGGTCTCTAACACTTCAGTCTGAGACCAACTTATTGAAAGTTACATTTGATACAACAGATTAGATCCAAGATCCCTGGAAATTCATTCTGACGGGATTTGCCCCCAAAATACATTACCCAAGCCCAGTGCCTGCTGCCTTGAAGGTATTCAACAGTACCTTTTGTGTTTAATTGAAACAGTTGAGATTTTCTCCTTGTCCTGCCTAAGCTGTATCCAGTAGCATTGTTTGGTGAGCTGACCAAAGTAAACCATTTTCTTTCAGCATCGTTTTCACTCTCTCAGAAGTGAGTGGGGTTAGGTCAAACCCAGGACAGCCCAGAATATCACGGTCCATTCTGATCCCTGGGGAGAGGCTGTCTGGATCACTGTGTTGAGGAGCATTCTGAAGGGCAGCCAGGCTTGTCAGATAGGAGGCCCTGGTCCACTGCGGACTCTGGAGGTGCACAGGCAGTGAGTGCACCACATGTTTGCCATCCCTGGACTAGTTGTAATGTGTTGAAAAAAGGACATCCCTTTCGGTCTGTGGTTAGCTAATTTTAAAGAAGATATAAAAGTATAAAGAGTAATATAGTAAACTCTGCTTTTGAATGTTAAGAAAGTGTAGTTCAGGGCTTCCCTGGTGGCGCAGTCGTTGGGAGTCTGCCTGCCGATGCAGGGGACATGGGTTCGTGCCCCGGTCCGGGAAGATCCCGCATGCCGCAGAGCAGCTGGGCCTGTGAGCCATGGCCGCTGAGCCTGCGCGTCCGGAGCCTGTGCTCCGCAATGGGAGAGGCCACAACAGTGAGAGGCCCGGGTACCGCAAAAACAAAACAAAACAAAGAAAGTGTAGTTCATTTCCTATAGCTGTACACACACACACACATGCACGCACGCACGCACATCCACCCCACATGTCTTTTTCCCTTTCATCAAAATTAGAAAATAGCAGCAATGCCTGCTATGCAAATGTTTATTGGTGAAACATCGTGGGGACCAGTTTGCTTCTCGCTTGAATCATTGTTTAGAAAAAGTCCGTGTTTTAGCTCCATCATCATCCAACTTTGCTCTAATTGCCCTGGTATTAATGGAGTCATGGCCACATCATGTGGATCCCATATGCATGCTTCAGGATGGGATTTAAGGTAATACTTGACTTCAACAATCTTTTTATCAAAAAAGGGTTGAGTTAACTGGTTAGCTAATTCCACACATAACTCAGAATCATTGAAAAGTCTGATTGAAAAAGCTCCTAACTTTTTAAGGATATTTAAGTCTAAAAACATATTTAAGTTTAAAAAGCTTAGCACATTACCCGTTTCTAAGCCTTCCAGTGGGGGCTGCCTGTTGGTGGGTGGTAGGAGTTATGTACTTGGTGTGGCTGAGTATGGGCTCCTAGTGCTTATTTATTCCAAGTTGGAGTGTATCAGAGTAAATGAAACAATCAAACCTGGATCTTCCGCTAGTGAATGAATTAACTTTCTCTGTATCAGCTTTTAAAGAAGGAACAAAATGGAACCAGATGTCAGAAGTCACCAAGGTACCTTTCCTTTCTCTATAGCAATGGAAATGAGTAGCTGCCATCTGCACAGTCAACTCACGAAGTCTTTCTGGTCTTTTATATCTCCTGGTCATGCAGCAAATGGTCTGTTTGCAAATAATCCATCTCATGCACTTTCCAGAGCTGTGGCCACTGAGAGGGCAGCCAAAAGGCTCTTATAAAAACAGGCCAACCAGTCAACACTGATCGTCTCCTGACAGTGCAAATACTCACAAATACAAGTCATTTTTGTTCTTCTCACTGTTGAAACATTGCACTGAATGATTTCACTGGAAATGGTAGCTAGGGTCAAATTCCCATAAATGGGGTGACCCAAGCAAATGCTGCACATCTCACTTGTGAGAACCCAAGCCCAAACCAGATGAAATATTTTGCAATTGATCCATGATAAGAACATAAGAAGTGGCCAGGTCAGTGAGCCATCTATCCCATTTATCAGTCTGTGGCCCTGAGGCCCTGACATATTTAGAAGAGGTTTGGCATGATGCCCACCATTGAGGATTACATGAACTAACCCATATGAATGTGAGCAGTAGTGAGTGTTGACCCTGCCTTGAGTTTTGCATTTTCCTACTGGGAAAAAGACAGCGGTAAAGTGGAAGGAATTCCACTTTAGCAGTACACAAGTTGTCCTTGATTCCTGGTCCTGCCATATCCCAGCTGTGTGACTTTGGACAAGTCACACAGCCTCTCTGAGCATCATTTTCTCTTGTAATCTTGCCATAACCAAAGTGTATAATATTACTGGTTGTCAGTGTAAATGGGATAATGCAAGTAAAGAGCCTTGTGTGACAAAGCAGGCCCCAGGACATTTTGCGGACAGTGGTGGTTACACAGGCACCCTGTTTGTGTTTTATTGATTTTATTGAACTATGCCTGGCTGCTATAAGGGTTGGGAGGACATGGTGGTGGTGGATGCTTGGGGGTGGGGGTGGATTTAAAGAACACTTTTTATTATTCAGTTGGTTCAGATTATTATGATAAACATTGGTGAGGGATTGTATACACACAAAAACAAGTGAATAGATACAGAGTCCTTGGAATCATGCAGTCTGCATGCAGTTCTACTTTGAACCTGGTATCGACTTAGTCTGCGCAACCTCAGCTAGCCTGTTTATGCCTGCTGTCTCTCCCCCTCCCTCTGTCTCTCTGTATCTGTCTGTCTCTGTCTGTCTGTCTGTCTCTCTCTCTCTCTCTCTCTCTCTCTCTCTCACACACACACACACACACACACACCCTCAATTTTCTGGGCCAACTCTGAGCTAGAAGACAAGCAGACAGTAGCTACACTGGGATGTTCTGTGTGAGCCCTACTACGTGAGGAAACCGAAGTGTTTTGTTGTTGTTGCTACTGTCTGTTTGTTTTCAGAGTAGCAATAAGGATATACTAGCAGCTGCAGTAACTGAAGAATGACAGTTAAGAATCAATCCACATGGGGGGAATGACCCCAGCTCTGGCACATACAAGTGGTTTGTTTCTCTCTGTCTTTTTCACATGAGCAACAAAAGCAGAAAGCTTCATGCCTCCTTCTCCCTCACCACCAGCCTCTCAGCACAGAGGAGGAACTCAGGAGGGGAATGGATGAAGGGATCCTCCAAAGCCACTGTTCGGTTTTCTCTTACTTTGGGTCCTTTAGGATAATGTAATTGGTGTGCTTCCCCCAGAAACCTGGTGTCTGCACCAGATGTAAATGCACCAGGTCAGACCCTCACGCACGGCTGGGGAGAGCCAGCTGCCAGCAGCTTCCTTGGCCAGCTCGGGCGGGATATCCTCACTCCAACCTGATTGGCCTTCTCCAAGCCCAGCCATATAATCGAATCCTTGTTACAAATGGATGTTCCCCTCGGTTCTGGCCAAGGCTGCTAGCTTAGCACGGTGGGTGCGAGTGGCAGGTTGTGGCCAGCGCAGAGGATGGAGCAGGCTCACTTAAAATAACTCCTATTCCCTCTCCATCTGCCACTGAGATTGTTTCTGCCCCTGCAGGCAGAGGAAAGAAGTGGGTTTCCTGAAGCACAATACCAATATTTTTCTTATTTTTCTAATAAAATTTCCCCCCCAAACTTAATATTTGACTTGATTTTATCCAGTATTTTCTTTCATCTTGTATGATTTGGGTGTGAATCATGAAGTGTCTCCAAAAACAGCACAGATGTAGGAGCCTTACTCAGCAGACTGGCTTTGGCTTAATTGGCAAAGCTGCCCAAGTAAGACTTTTCTGTTGATAAGTGGGCTCTCTGTAGTCTTTGTCCAAGTGTTTCTCAGCCACTCTGTCCTTGCCACCTGCTTGTGACTTCTGGTAGACTAACCGATGTTGATTCAACAAACATTTATCCGGTTCCTGGTGTGCTGGGTCCCGTGTGTTAGACTGGGGGCTGATGGAGCTATCTTAACATGGGCTGCGGGCCATATCACGGGTGGGGAATAGGACAATAGCACAGCAAGAAGGATTCAAGTCAGACCTTGAGGAATGCTTTTTGAGTAGTTATTAAACATCTGGAAGTTTTTCTTGTTCTCTGCCCCTCTTTAACATTCAGGTTAGAACTATTTCAAAGCATAGTTACTTTTAAATGGAGTTACTGTTTAAATGGATTCTTCTTGCACTTTATTCTTCCCATGTCTCTGAGAGCTTTATGAATTTTTCTTAAAATGTGGAGCCCCTAACATCTCTTTTTCTTTTGCCCTACAGAGCATTGAGGGCGATAAGACTAGGAAGGGACCACCTTTGCCATGATCTTATTTTCTTTGAAATTTTGGTAATCCATGTGCCCCTCGGTTTTAGAAGAAAGGAACATCTGAGTTGATTGCCTTTCCCAAGAAGGCCTGGAATGTGGGCCTAGTCAAACCACCAAGAGAACACAAAGAAGGCTCCCTTCCAGCAGCCACAACACAGGCAAGCCTCCACAGAGGAGCCTGGGGCAGGCAAAATCTAGGACTCACTTCCATGAAACCCACGTTGACATTTGCCAAAAGCTGTTTGCACTGTATCTTCAAGCCCAGAAGATGAGGAAGGATGCTGAAGGGTTTCTATTCTGGATGAAAATTAGCCAGTCACATGGGCCACTGTGTGTAGTGGTGGATGAGATGGAAGTTGGGAACGATGGAGAGAAATCTTCATTCCTTCCCTCAATGTTTGTTAGATGGCCACCATGTTCTAGGGCTGAGCAAGCTGCTCAGAGTGGTTGCAGAGAAGTGCCCCATTTCAGAGAACTCAAAATCAAATAGAATGGATGCGATTTTATATGTAGGGTGTAAAAGTAACCATAGACACAACTAGGGAAGATGTATTTTGTATTTGTTATTGTTGTTGTTGGTCTTAGTCATATTTTTCACATTCGTTGATTCCTTTTTGTGTGGCAGACACTGTTCAAAGTGTTTTAAGTTGTTAAGGTTTTTAATCATTAACTAATTTAATAGCAAGCCTAGGATGCTGGAGTAGTAGAAAGGCCCAGAGCCTCAAGGGAAGGGTGTGCATGACGGCAGGCCTGGGTGGAAGGTGGGTCTAGAAGGCAGCCTGGAGTCAGATTGTAGACAACTGGGGGTGCCAGGCTGAGGAGCTGGGGTTCTCCATGAGGCAGTGCATATCCCCATGTTACAAACAGGAAAGTGAGACACCAAGTGATATGGTGGTAAAATGACTAGAAAGAGCCAGAACCCGGAGCCCCCAGATCAGTTTGGATGTGCTAAATTCACTGTGCTACGTTGGTTGGTTCTTCAGGAAATGGGAGGCAGAGTGGCTGGAGGATGGGAGTGACCGAGAAGCCTGGTCTTTGCAGCCACATGGATGAATAACAGGGTCATCATCAGGCAATTATAGTGAGAATCTGTCTAGACTAGCGCTGTCCAGGAAGAATGTAACGCAAGCCACAAACATGAGCTGCCTGTGTAAGTTAACATTTTCTAGTAGCTACATCTAAAAAGCAAATAGGTGAAATTAAGTTTAAGACTATATTTTATTTGACCCAGTATATCCCAAATCACATTATTTCAACATACAATCAATATAAAAATTATTAATGAAATATTGGCCATTTTTTATACTAATCTTTGAAAGCTGATGTATATTTTACACCCACAGCACATCTCAATTCCGACATTTGAGGAGCTCAAGAGCCACATGTGGCTTGAGGCTGCCCCATGGAACAAAACAAGTCTAGAGTGTAGCCAGACGTTTTGAACCAGATGTTTTAAACCCAGTCTAGAGTGTAAACAGATGGTAGCACCTCCTCTTTCCTGAAAGTGGATTAGAACAAGCTCCACCACTACCACCAGTCTTTCATCCTGGGAGTCTGTGCAAACAGTCGGGGGCTATGTAGTCTCCTCCATTGTGGCCTCGGCATCTCCCTCCCAGGCTGTCGGGAGTTGTCTGGAATTCAAGGTCATCGAGTGGATAGTCAGGACAGATTGGCTCTGCCTGTTTCAGCCCCACGGTTTCCCACCTAACCCATGTAGATGTCCTAAACCAAACTGTGCTGCCCAGGCCAGGGGGTGGGAAGACTGAGCTGTCAGGTTATCTACATCAGAATACTCAGACACCAAACCGTTTCTGTTGTTCTGTCAAACTCAGCTTAACTCTTCAACGATCCCAAGTTCTGCAGATAACAGTGTCATCTTCCCATCACTGAATTGCCCCACTCCCTCTGGAAGTTAATGTTGTTGCTTTTCCCACAGCCTGAGTTCTGCCTGATGTCACCAGCAAGTCCCTGTGTTACTCCTTGACTGTCCCCACCCCACTCCAAATGTTGATTCTGTTTCTTTGTTCTCGTGGACGCCCAGGCAGTTCATTTTTCTGTGCCCTTTTGCTATTGCACATGGGTTATAGATGGACCCTGGCAGAAGGTCATTGATAACACAGATTGACATGTGAACATGCTAATAAATGTAAATATTCTTATGCCAAAGTCCTCTCATAAGGAATGAAATGGACATTCCTGTGGACACATGTAAATATGTTAAATGCTAAGCAGACAGCGCATATCAAACACTAGTTTAAATGGAAGCTTGAAAGGAAGGACCGCTATCAGAATCCTTGTTGAAGTCCACTTACGTAGTTCAGGCAATGGACCATGTGAGGAGGTTCTGTATCATTCCCAAAAAGTTCAATGTGAAGTTTAAATGTAATTTTTATATCATGATGCAGATCCTCAATCATGCAAGGACTAGCTTCTATCCCACACATCTAATCGTTTTCTTTTTTGTATAAGTTTTGGACCAGGAATGCCTCAACTAATCTTCCTTCATTTCTTCTTCCCATCCACACCCACTCATTGCAAATGCTAAGGGCTCTTTTTAGTTCAACAGGTGTGGGTGTGGCCTCCAGCACTGACTTTTTCTGGATCCCTCCCCATGCCATCCACCCTCATGTCCTATTGGTTCCAAAATGCACCCCAAGTCCACTCCCCTCTGTCACTCTTGACAGGGCCTCTGTCCTCTCTTTCCTGGATGACTTCAGTTCCCTTTGAGATCTGCTCTGGACACCTATTTTTGTACCCCCCTCACCCCATCCCCCACCCCCACCCCAGCATTATTTACTCAGCAGTCAGCAGGGGCTTTCACAGGCATCACTCAGATGGTCTGGCTTCCCTTGGCATTTACAGTAAAACCCAAACTCCAGGCCATGATCCCGGCACCCTGCCAGATCTGGCTTCACCTCTCTGACCTGCCAGAGTTCTGTGGCTACCCACCGTGCTCCAGGTACACTCTAGTCCTTTTGTCCATTCCTCAGAAACACCAAGCTCCTTTCTGTTCCAAATTCTTGTGCCTGCTCTTCCCTTTACCTGGAATCTTGTCCCGGATACACCTGTGACTGCCTTGTTCTCAGCTTCCATGTCTCATCTCAGATGTCACCCCCACAGAGAGGCATCCTTGCTCTCTGACCA
The DNA here is from genome assembly GCF_964341445.2 of Mesoplodon mirus. Lineage (NCBI taxonomy): Eukaryota > Metazoa > Chordata > Mammalia > Artiodactyla > Ziphiidae > Mesoplodon > Mesoplodon mirus. The sequence continues at coordinate 34,329,523 of NC_138988.1, read as the reverse complement.
AAGGAGCCACACATCTCCTCCATCACTCCCCATCACATCCCCTATTTTAGTTTCCTCAGGATCACTTATCACTCTTGGGAAAGGTCTGTATGTTCAGCCTCTCCTGCCCGATCCCTTGTGATTTCCTGTGACTTTGCTGCTGTATCGAGGGTGTGGTTGGTAAATATTTATTGAGTGATTTTGATGATGTTTGAAGGGTGCTGGTGACTAAATATCTGGGTACCAATTTCCTACAATAAATGAGAAGTGCAGGTGTCACATGTTTACTCATCAAACATTTACTGAGTCCTTGCTACATTGGACACAAAACTTGAAGCTCATGTGATTGGTCAAGCCCTCCTTTCTTTCTGCCCCTGCCCCTGCCCTCCTGCTGGCCTGCAAACATTCATCAGATGTTCCTCAAGTCAGGCACTGTGCTAGCTGATGGAGACATAGAAGCAGGTAGAAGAATGTCTCTGCCCACAAGGAACTCATTGAGCAAAGCAAGAGTTCTTGATAGCGAGAGAGGCCAAGAAGAGCTCTGTGCTTGCAGGGGAAGCATCTGATTTTCTTGAGAAAGGGTGCCCTGAGATGCTGGAGGGCTTCCCAGAGGAGGTGATATGCACACCAACTGCATCCACAGTCCACTTTGGAGGACGTTTCTTCCTACTCAGTGCGGGGGTCCCACACACTTCCCGGGATCTCTGTCCTCAGGCTGGACCAGGCACGACTTTTCTCTCTGGTCTCAGAACCATGCATCATGCTGGCCCCAGCCTGTCGTGGTGTAGGGGGTAGGGACCTAGCCTCATTTATAGTCCTTTCTATGGCTCCCAAAGTCTGGAATCCCATCTCAGCCCACTCTCTGTTCAGACTGCTGTGAACTGAACGAGACCGGCCAGTAGGTGGCGCGCGGGCACCGCAATGTGCCTGGTCCCTGAGCACATTCTCAAAACACAGCCCAGGAGACTCCTCTTAACGCCAGGTCTGAATCCATCCCATTTACTTTAAAAGAAAGAATGAACAGATGCTTAGTAAGTGTGTCTGCTCAGAGGAGTGTGTGCTCAGAGAAAAAATAAACAAGACTGCGTGACCCCCACGTAGCGAGCCTGTTCTTTTTGAAATACATCATTTGGCAAAAGAGAAAACAGCCTTGCGTGCTTTCCACTTGATGAAATTGTTGAGGGCAACAGTTGGAACTGCCTGGGTCTGGACACTTGATTGGAAGCATTGCAGCCCTGAGCAGGGAATGCTTACACCTCGTGAGCTTCAGAATTAAGCAGATTAGAGGGCTGCCTGGCTTTCTGTTCTGCAAACCTCAAGAACTCAACAGCCTCTTGGTCCCCAAGTTCTGTGGCTGGGTGTGTACATGGACACGTAGGGCATAGATGGGGTTTAGCAGAGAGGGGACTAACAGTGACAATGCAGTTGTTACTTAAGAGTGTCAAGAACCAGGCTCTGTGCCTACCACCTTTGTGTGTTTTGCCTCTTTTAAGTCCTCACAGCATCCTGTGCATTAGTGCTTATTTCAGAGAGATTAGCTGATGCCTAGGCCAAGGACTCTGTCAGTCAGAAAGCAAATTTGGCTCAATCTCCAGAGGAAAAAAAAAGACAACTATGAACAGTGTCATTTTTCATAAAGTTAAACCTATTCAATTGAACAAACTTCCTTAATTTGAAGTAGTGTTATAAGGTTCTTTTATAAAATGAGAGTTGGGCTAGAGGGCTTCCCTTGGCTCCTGTGGACAGTTTTCCTTTTTGCCTCTGCTCTCTGCCCCTGCACACCACCTGCATGGCACTCAGGGTGGCTCCGTTGCTCTCAGCTATGGATGGAGTTTAGCTAGTGGGGGACACACACTCAGAAGAAATGGAGAGAGGAGGGTGGGGTGGGATTGTATATTCAACCCTGTGTCCTCTGGGACTGGCTGCATCCAGTCTAAAGCCACATTAGCCTCCTTTTCTCTGTGGGCTCCTGTGACTGCTCCTTCCTCTGTCCCTTCATGCAGAGTGGAAAAGAAGGTCCTCACTGCTTCTGCTTCAGCGTACTGCACCATTTCTTATAGTTTCCTACACCCTACCCCACTGTTCCAATAGCCTCTTTATTAAACCATCCTTAATTAGCCAGCTTGACTATGCCATGTGCTTCCTGCTGGGCCCCTGACTGATACAAAGGTAAGAATACATGGAAGGTTTGTTTTTCTTAAGTCCTTAGTATGCCAATAAAGAAAGAAAAAAGAAGAAAGGGAAGAGGAAGAATTAAAAGAAAAGGAAAGAGAGAGGAAGGAAGGAAATGAAGGAAGGAAGGAAATAAGGAAGGAAAAGAAAAGACAAGAGCAAGAGGCCCTCTATCAGGTCCTTTATTTATTTATTCATTCATATTAATTAATTCATTAATCTCTCATTGTGGTAGGAACAGAGAGCTTCCATATACACTTCCAGTAAATTCCTCTTTTGCTCAAGTGATAAAGAATTGGTATCTGTTGCTTACAACCAGAGCAGCCTGGTTGATACAGTTGTGAAATCCCCAAGTCTGGGAACCATTGCTGGTGTGGCTCTGACCCCTCTACTGCCTCCCTGTCTCCCACTCCCACCCCCCAAAACTTTCCTCTCCACACCACCCTACCCCTTCATCCCCCCAGGCTTCTTGCACAGGTCTTTGAGTTTAAGCTCCACACTACATTATAGAAATCCCTTGACACATCTGTCCCCTCACTGCACTGCAAGCAACCTGAAGTCACTAATCAGATAGCATTTTATTCACCCTTGCATATCCAGGGCCTGGAGAGATACCTAGCAGATGAAGCGGAATAATAAATAAACGGGAGAGAAGACCCATGTATAGGAAATTGATTACACAATGACACAGTGTATTATTAAGTACCAGGGTGGGAATACTGACAAGAAGGAGCATTTATAAAAAGGACTTGGTGTCTAGCTGTGGAAGGGGTGGCTAGAGAAGTCTGTAGGGAGTTAGTTTGCATCCTGTAAGCTTCAGTTCACAATTGGTGATCCAGTCCAGCATATTAGGGAGCAACGAAAGGCTCTTCAGACACCTAGATGTGCTCCTTCTTGTGTTGCTGTAGCCCACCTTCCCTCCCACCGTTCCTTCCCTCATCTGGCATGTATTTATTGAACACCTCTCCTATGCCAGGCACTCTTTTAGATGCTGGGGGTTAAGTGATAAGACAGACATAGTTCTTCCTTCATTTGGTCATGGAGAAGATATGTCTTTTTTAAGCTCATAAGTAAGCAAATAAAAAGTATTACACATTTTGGATAACCTCTCCAAAGGAAACAAGGACCTAAGAAAAAAAAAGTAGGGACATGCCCTACCTTTAGTTGGATGGTCAAGGAGAACCCTTGTTAGGGATGACATTTTAAGCTGAGCCCTGTAGCCCTGAGGGGGAGAAGAAATTGCTATGCCAAGAGAGTGGAGACTAATTCAGGCTGAGGAAACCGAGTATGCAAAGACCCTGAGGCATGGGGAGATTTAAGATGTTGTGTCTGCAATCTGGGTAGATTTAGGACAGACTTCCAAAGGACAAGGGAAAGTGCCTGGAGGTTTTATTGATAAATTCCTATTGGAGAACATGCTTAGTGGAGTAGTTCTGTGGATGTCCTACCCATGTCCCCTCGGCCCTCACCTCCATGGGGGCCAGCCTAGCTTGCGGCTGCCAAAACCCTAGTGAAGACTTTCTCTGACTTCTGGAATTCACTCCTCTCCTGCACGCAGCGTACGAGATGTGCCAGGGAATTAGCATCCTTCTACCAAAGACTGGTGAGCACTCCCACTTCCCAGGTGGGCTCCACACCTGTACCACAATCCTACTCCACCCTGGCTCCTAGACCTCTGCAGTCGGATTCAGCTTGGGGTGCCCACAGCGCTAATATACTCGATGATGCAACTTGTGTTGGCTGCCTGCCTGTCATCTCTGTCTCTGAGTCACTTTGCCATGTCCCTATAGGCATTTCCTGGGAACCCATCCCAAGTAAAAACCTTGCCCTTGAATCCTGGTCTTAGGGTCTGCTTCAGAGGGGACTCAAACCAAGACACCAGTGGACTGATATGTCTCTGCAAAAATTGATTGCTCTAGACTAGAGCTTCAAATACAGTTCTGTGTGCGTACATACCTTAGCTTTAAAGTGGTGTCAGGCACATTTCTGTTTCAGGGCGCTGCATGTGTATTCACCTCACATTGGCCTGCTTGCACTGGGAAGCACCAGAGTGTTAGTTTTATGCTGTTAATAATGGAGAAGGCACTTTAAGGAAATATGGTTTAGAGATAGGATTCTCTGCTGCTTTATTGTTTGGCAAAAGGATTTGATGAGGACAAAGCTTTTCTTTTCACTGGACACACTCTGACCTTTGTTTTACTAGATTAATTTCATATCTAGAGTGCCCCATCTTGGATGATGAATTAGCAATAAAAGCCTCATCAAAATGTAATTACAGGCAATGTGTTGAATAATGATCTGTTAAAATTTCCTATAGATTTGTCTGCACCTCCTTCCCCTTATGGGGGAAATGAGCCTCAGCTGCTAGCTACTAGCCTGGGCTCAGGAATGCAAAGCCTAGCCACATTGTGAGACTGAGATGTGAGAGCTGGCTTCCATCATTGTCCAATGTCATCTAATTGATCAATTGCTTTTCTCCATGTGATGCACATCTTTATATAATTTAAAGGACCATCTCAACGGGGGTAGGAATACACAGGAAGTGGAAGCTCAAGGCAAAGTGAAACCCTCACCTCCTCCATCTGCAGCAGCCTGTTGTAGGGAGAGTTATTAATTAAAATGTTAACTGCCCAGACAATAGCAGGCAGACCAGCGTGAAGAATTCTGGGAAGCAAGCATTAAAGCTTTCATAACTATGAATTCCAGGAAAATTTGTTCCTCCTTAAAATAGGAAAACAGAGCCATCTTCATCTAAGAAGAGGCCAGACTGGGCTGTGAGACTGAGGTTAGGTTTCCTCGAGGAGGAGCTGGACTTGTTTCTCTCCGGAGAGTTGGGAGAAATCTAGCCTTACCCTCAGTGTATTGAGGACCCCTGTAAAACCTACAGCTGGGGCTGACAGCAGAATATTCATATGATTCAACAGTGTAAACGCCCACCCTCATTTGAATAACTGAAGAATTCAATCATTTGAATGCCAATGATGATTCCTCTGTGAGTTTACATTTTAGAAAGACAGTGCATCTGAATCCCCATGAGAGCATTAAATTGCTATCTAATTAGCAGTCCCAAATTATATATATTTAAGAGATAATTAAAGGTTTGAAGGCTGTTGGAATAACTGGTTATACATTTAAATGAATCACTAGAAATTTGTTAGTAATGTGTGGAGTTTTCTTTTATTTTTTGCTTCCCTCTTTGAAGTTCAATAGACCCAACCTCGAGGGGTTAAGTCTGGTAGCGGTAAGATAAAGGCAGATGTTTTTAATTATTGCAACTCAAACCTCCAAATAATTATAAGCAGCTGTCATTTTTACATAATCCTAAATGATAAGACGCAAAGAATGCAAATAAAAAGGTTGAGAACATGGGCTTTGGGGCACAATCTTTTAATCCCCACCACACCCCTGAACTGACCGTTGCCCTTAATTAAGGAGGTGCCCAAACCATTATGCTCTTCAGTCAACTTTTGTAATCAGGTGACAGGCCACATGTATTTCTGAACACCTCTCAGGTGCCATTTCCACATTCTCCATGGATATTTTCATAGCAAAGGGAATCACGAATGAATTTGGGATATTGAGGCCAGAAAGCAGTTTGGCTAAGCCAGGCAGGGCTTTTGCTGAAAGCTTTTCTCAGCCTCACTTGCCCCTTTCTCTTTGGGACAGGACCCGGGTGACACCACCCCCCCCCCCCCCCCGCCACCACCAAGTAGCTGGCATTTCTTTGGTTTGTGGCTGGGGATTTCATAGGATGGAGTGCTTTTGTGCCCCAGCTGGCCAGGGCCAGAAATCCTAAATGACAGGCTGGCCTGCCAGCCTCACCCCAGGGATCTCTGGATTCAAGTCTGAAATTCGATGCTTTGTATGCCTGTCTCTCCCTGGAAGGACTGAGACCACCTGAGGAGCAAGTCAAGGGACATTTATCATTGTCACAATGGTCTCTTTTTGGACCCAGTGACTACAAAACCAAAGTCCCACAGATAAATGCACGCAATTCACCCCATGCAGAGTGGTGGCCAGACTCTGCAGGAAACAAATCTAGAGCATCATCTAAAAGGAACACACATACACACATACAGACACTCCAAATTAAATCAAAAGCCCAAGAACCCTTCTGCTAAGGAATGCTCAAGACAGATTTAAATAGACAAGGACCCTGCTTGGCAGAAATGTGCCCAAGCAGAAAGACGTTCCCAGTGAGCTAAGCTTAATTTCTTGGGATTGGGAAGGATAAACAGAGGAAAGAGGAGAAAAAATCCTGTGGAGGGTTTATCTGGGACATTCAGAAGCTGACAGGCATCACGGGGTGCTGTTACCTCTCCCCAGTGAAGAAACGTAAGGATTTCAGAAATGTATCCTGGGCATTAGAATCAGTTAAAATTTTCTAATTCTCCCAGATGCCTGCTTCTCCCCCCACTCTCCCCCAAAAAGCCTCCTCTGGAGTTTCTAAGTTTCTAGCTACACTCCAGGAAGAGGGTTTGGGTGTGACTGGGACAGGTAAAGACATTTGTCTGATTCCCAGTACTGCAGCAGGTTTGAGAGTTCTGTGGGTTGGATGCCCTTAACTGATGCCTATTTCATCCAGGTTCAAATATAAGTATAAATAGTACATTCATATATACTTCATGGAAAGATTCCTTTGAGAGTTAATAATTTGAAACTCAGCTCTGCTCAAGGTGGAATTCCAGGCAGCTGGTTGATGATGACTACAGGTCACTTTGCTATGATCCCCTTGCTGTGTCCTCAAAGGACACATCTTAGGCAGGCACCAGGCAGCAAACTTAGGTCCACCTATGGGAAGTTCACCAGTACATGTTTCTCCATGCAGCAGAACAGTCTCTGAGGCCACAAGTCTAGGGTCACCCTCAGCTCTGCTACTATCAGCTGTGTGACCTTGGACAAGTTACTCAACCTCCTTCTAGTCAGTCTCCTCCACTGAAAAATGAGGACAAAAACAGTGCCTACTGCGTGGGATTGTTATGAGGATTAAGTGGGTTCATGTACACGAAATGCCTAGAATAGGCCAGGCATGTGATTGGTGTTCTAACGTGTACTTATTAAGTAAGGACCCATCCTAATTTGTTCATTCACTCTGTTTACTCATTCATCAAATATTCATGAAGAAGCTACTCTTTGCCAGGCACTCTCCTGGCAATGTAGGTTCAATGCTGAACAAGAAATAGCCTCTTTCCCAAAGATGCTTGGGACATAGTGGAGGAGATGGGCAAGGAAGCAATGACTTTGCAGTACCGTGTGTTAGTCATGGAGATAGAACTACCACGGGATGCTGAAGAGGATACAGGAAGGACCTGAACTAACTGGGGACAGGCCAGTGCAGACTTCCCAGAGAAGCTGATGTCTTGGCTGAGTGCTGAGTGGCCGCTTGACTCTGAGTTGTGTTGAAGGGTGTTGGGAGCAGATGGAGTGGCATGTGCAGAGACCTGATGGCAAGAAAGACAGTGACCCTTCTAGCAGTCAGCACAGTCTAGCTGGGGAGTATGGGGTGAGAGGTGGGAAGTGGTGAGAGGCCAGAGCAGCAAGCAGAGGCAGGGTGATGGGGATTTGTGGCATTCGGGAACATTGGACATCAGCCTATGAGAAGTAACAGGGATTTCAGACTGAGTGGTGATGTGTAATCCGATTAGGGTTGCAGAAGAATCCCCTTGGCAGGACTTGGGAAAATGGATTGGAGGGTGGAGTCCAGGCATGGGTGCTTAGGAGACATGCACCCTCATCAACACCAGTATCATGGTGGCCAACACTAAGCTGATGGCAACAGGGATGGAGAGATGCAATTCAATTCTAGGAGACACTTAGTAGAAGCAACGAATGTGGTAGTTTGATGAGCCTGGCTACTTTGCCTGGCCCACTGGCCTCTTTCTTTATTATACTCACCTGTTCCAGCCTTTGCCCATGTCTCCAATGTCACAGGCAAATATAAGAGAACTCAGTCAGCCTTGCAGGGGACCTTTGGTTTTCCTATAAGTTATGAATGATATCAGAAGTCTCTTGGGCTTATTCAGACCAGCATGCATTCAGAAACACTTTTTAAAAGCTATATCAGTAGAATTGAGAATCATATATAAAAAAAATCAAAACTGAACATTTTGCCCAGTCACCAATCCAGAGGGCTGGATGGACCAATGGTTGATGAGACCATTGTGTTTGGTGGTCAGGACATGGCTAGAGCAGAGATCAGGTCAGTGGAAAAAATAGCCACATGCATGTTTATGCTGCAAAGCCCTGTGTCCTCAGGGAAGTGGAGAACAAGGGCTACCTTGAGTAAGAAGGGAAAGAGACTCTAGCTGGGAGGATCAGAGAAACTTTCATGGAAGAGGTGGCCACAAAGATGGATCTCTACATGTCTTTTCCTCCTTCACAAGTATCTTTAAAAATTTTATCAGGAGAAAAGCAAAACAAAATAAAGCTATCCTGCCAAGCAACTCCCAAAATTGCGCACATACACTCACGCATGCATGGGTGACGAAGGCTCAGCAATGTGATGCAGGATGATACCATTACTGGCATAAGGCATACACCTGAGTCCAGGGTTATGGCAGCTGGCTTGGAAGGAATGGCTCCTTTCCTTCTTTTCTGCGTCCCTCTATTCACTTCACTTGCAAAATCATTGTCAGCTTCCTGCCCTTCATGTCAGTAAGCACAAGGACCTTGAAGTTGAGAGATCTCTCTGTTCAACTGCCATTCCTCCAACGAGGAATGAGACTAGAGTCCTTTTCCCAGTGATTGAGCTGGGCGGAGGCACTGGGAATGTTACTGAGGGCAGGAGAAAAGCCAGCACCACAGAGAACTCACCCTACAGTGAATAGTTAGCTGCAGCATCATTTGAAGGCTGACACATTACTGTGTTACAGTGCTGGTTGATACTAATTTGTGATTTTACTTGAGTGAATAAGGAAATTCATTGTCTTTGCCATTTCAAAAATGGAATCAATTTGTGGTGCCTAATTGTACCCCGTGTTCAAAATGGTCTAACAGGTTCCACATACCCAAGAGTCTTTTGATATATAATTAACTTCTCAAAGGAATAATACCAGATAAAGTTCTGTAAATGCAAAAAAAAAAAAAAAGTGGCTTGTCAAAAGCCACAGACATACTCTCAAATTATAAAGGTCCTCTTTTTACCCTAGATATTATCTCCTAATGACTCAAGTGGTCTCTGAAATCTTTCTATCAAATCGGCTTTGGAACATGGCACATTTCCATTCTAAAGAATTTGATGCAACTTTTTGAAACTTTGAAATTCATTCTGAATGCTGTCTTGCATCTAACCCTTGCCCAGGAAGCTTTGAAGAGCATTCTGTCTCAAAAGTGTTCTAACCTATTAGAGTAGCTGTCTCCCAGGCGCCCGCATGCATTTTTATTTTGTATGTAGCCTTCATGTACACTCTTCTTTCTTCTCTGTGGAGAGGCGGTCTTTTCTTAGCATCACTCTTGCACCTGAGTCAGCAGGTCTGAAGGTGCCTCTCTCCTGTCCCATCAGAGTCCCCGTCCCCTGTCCCTTTGCTAGCGCAGCAAGTTCTTCCCACCCCAGCCACTCAGCGTGATGTTCATGTTTATGACTAGCTTGCTATTACAAGACAGACTGGCTTTTTGAGGAGGAGAATTTAAATCCAACCTCTGTGTAGTAAGCCACATTTGACCTGCAAAAACGATGGTGGTGGGGCTGGCCACCTCCTCCCCACTCACAGTGTGTGTGACTCACTCCAGCGACTCAGAGGACACTGTTTAAGATCAAGGTCATTCGGATTTTCAAAGTGGCCAGTTAATTGTTGTTTTTTAAAAAAAACACCAGAGCTGTTATACTTTCACAGCAATCAAAAGGATTTTGTAATCACACTAGAAGAGCATGTATAACTTTTCATCTTCGAGACACTTAAAGGCATTCATTAATAGGAGCACAGTACCTTTTAGAAAAAGGGAAAAGCTTGTTGTCTCGGCATGCCCTTGTTGCCTCTCTCCCACCTTCTGACTGCCTTTATACATACCCTCATGGCCCTGTTTCCCTCTGGTGTATCTGGGCGTCTCATCTTCCCAAGAACGCAAAGGATTTCAGCTCTGAATACAGATTCATCAGAATTTCTCTCTTGCCATAGTGCCTATGACATCCAACCATGTGTCTTATCTGAGCTGTGGTGGGGTCACACAACCAGAGGGTCACACTTTTGCTGGAAATCCTTTATCAGTGATACCATCAGGTACTACCAGGCTTCTCTGAGGCCTCGAGTTGGATATTGGTTATTGGGCATCGTGTAAATACGATATTGTATGTTAGACATGTGGCATGATCCTTACTTACCGTACTCACACAATATTGTACTTGTTCTTAACCTAAAGCTGATTCTTGCACCCCTGGCCATCAAGGTTAGTTTCAAGGCAGCCCCAGTGAGTTGGCTGTTAACAGAGACATGAATGGCTGGTGGGATTTGGCCAAGGCGGTTCTGCCACCATTAACATGCTGGCTACTTGAAGTGCTATCAGTGATTGCCCTGAGTTAGTGAGTTATGAGAAGGGACCAGCTAAGGGAGGCAGTGCAGAGGGTGGTAAAGACTGGAGGCTCAGAAAGCAGGCAGAGTTGGGAAGGAATCAGACTCCAGTGCCTGCTAGCCATGCCACTGTGTGACCGACATCCCTGGGCTCTGCGTCTTTCCCGTCTGTGAAGAATTACTCCTCTCTTGGAGTTGTGAGAATTGCAGGAGATACACGCACAGCGCTTAGCATCGTGCCTGGCACAAGAAATGCCCTCTTCAAGAAGAATGATAGGGAGTTGAGGGGGAAGCTAGCCAGCAGAAAAAAAGAAATTTGCTTTTTTTTTTTAAAGCAGTCACTTGGAAAGCAGAACAGATTGGTTGCTACATTTTATAAATTCCTTGCTGGAGAAACAATGAGCTTAGAAAACTGAAAACAGTAACCGCTTCAAAATACATGCCCTTTGGGAAAGATAGCAGAATGTCGGGTGGCGATCCCTGGGTTGTGGTAGCGAGGGCAATCTTTTTTCCATTTCTTGCACTTTTCATTATTTTTCAAATTTTCTAAAATGAGCAGTTGTTACATGTATAACCGGGGTGGGGGGGATCTTAAAAAACTGTAAACACTTAAACCATTTAGACCATAGCCAGTAGAGCAGGGGCTGATACCACTGAGACTCCCTTTCCCTATGGCCATCTCCTCTGGGGCAGGACGTGCTGTGACAGTCAGAGACCTTGATTTGCAAATTCTAGGGGAAGAGACCATCAGCCTGTCATCTGGCCACCTGGCCTTGGGACCACGTCCTTGTTTGAGACCCTTCCCTTTGACTTTGAGAAGAATGGGCCCCTGAGCCAAGCTGAACTGCCTCTTTAAAGGACTAGAAGTATTAATAAACAGCTGTACTGTTAAGGACCGTTTTACCCCATGAACGTCATCTCTAGGGATGAGCATGCTGACATGCATTGCCCTATTTCATCAGTCGGGGCAACGTCAGCACTTACTGGTGCTGTCTGGGTGGCAGGTTGCCCCAGCCCTGTTTGTCAGGACGTCTGCTGTGCTCAACCATTTCTGTGCCCATTTGTTCCTCGTGGCAGCCCTGTGAGCTGAGTGCTCTTACCTCCATCCTACAGAGGAGCAAGGCAGGCTCAGAGAAGCGCAGGTTAGCCCTGGGCACACAGCTTGTAGGTGTAGGCCAGATTTGAACCAGAGTTTCCCTCTGGGGCCCTGGCTTTTCCCTGCTCTCCTTACTGGTCTGGTGAACCGTGATCTACAATTGGAGGGCGGAAGATGATCCTTCTCAAACAGCTTCTCCATGCTTTCCCAAGGCTCACCTGGGCCTTGCTCAAGGCCTGATAAATAATCGGTGTCCAGCAGTATTTTTGGGTATGCGTATGGACAAGTGATTGAATGAAAGAGTGAAGGAATGAAGAGCCCAGTGGCCATTAGGTCCTCCTCTTTTGTACATGGAGGAAAGAAGATGTGCCTCCCTTCCTTCTCCTGAAATGGCCACTTCAGCCTCTGAGACAAGAGGAGACTCAGGGCCTCAGAGGAGGTGGTGAAGGTATTCACCAGCTGAGGACCGTGACTGCCTCCCAAGAGAAACATCTGCCCAGACAAAGGCTGGCTCCCAGCCCCTGGCCACACCCCTTCTCCAGATGGCATTGGCTTTGGGCAAGGCCTCTTCCTCTCCAGTTGTGGGCCTCCCACCCCCAACTCCTTCCTTCCTGTTGGCAGCATAGAACAGCACGTACTGTTTATCAATTATTAGCACACATAATATTTGTTTCACAGAGGCTGCATGGATGTGTGTAGCTGACTTCCTTTAGTCCTTCCCAAAGGAACACAGAGAAAGCAAAGGCATTTTTGTATTGTTCAAACCCACATGAACATGGCCATCACCTCAGCCCATCGCATTCTGCTTCCCCAATCAGTCTGTAGGTAACACAAAGGGGCACTCACATCCAGACAATTAAACACTGCCAGAAAGGTTTTGGCACTTAAGGCAGACCCCCGATGGTTCTGCTGGCTCCTCAGATAGGTGCCCTTCTTGCCCCATCCTCCTAGGCCACAGGCTGGTTTGTGTGTTCACCACATCTGGCCTTTATTTGAAACTCCACCTCAAAGTATTTCATAGCACAGAATATCTTTCCTTATTAAATTCTCCCCCACATATTTTTTTCATAAAACAGGCACCAAAAACTACAAACCTACCCGTGGCTCTCAAAGTATCTGTTTATAAACCTTTGGAAACCGTTTGCAATTCGTTAATCATATTTTCAAAGGAAGTTACAGTTTATAGATACACTAACAAATGCCATATCCGATGCCTCAGCCCCAGTAACGAGATCCTCACGAAGGGAAAGAGGGAGTGGGGCTGGGGGACCTGGGATTCGTCCCAGGCCAGATCCCAGGGGAGAGGGGCGATCTGGCCTGGGAGTCAGAGGTTTGAGGGTTTAGTTCTTTTTCTGTCACTCTCTGACACTGTGGCCACACTTATGTCCTCCCGGGGGAAAGCAGGTACAGAGGATAAGCCATGCTCAAACACAGTGGACTATCTTGATTAGTAGTGAGGTATTTTGCAAATCACGTGTTTCTAAATAATCATTAAAGTACCAGAGTTTGTGAATACTTCACTTAAAATGTACTTTAAAAATGGTTCATTTAAAAAGAAAAAAGTAAAGATACTAAATATATACAAGTTGGAACTCTGATGAATACTTACACTTGAAACCCAAGCCAGCTTAAAAAAAATCTTTAAATAAAGGGAAGGTGGGTAATGTGGAGAGAATGTGTTGGTACGTGCAACACCCAAGGGTATAAAGATTTCAGGCACAGCTTGATCCAGGCACACACACCGTGCTTTCAGGACTCTCTTCATGTACTTTCTCTGCCTCCTCTGCACTGGTTTCATTCTCAGGAAGGCTCTCTCCAAGTAGTGGCAGAGATGGCCACAAGGAGCTCAAGTTCACATCCTACTGCCTTAGTGATGCTAGTAGATGGAGAGCTACTTTTTCTGGATAAATCCAGGAAAGCATACCAGACTGAGTCTCATTTGGGTTGGTATGAGTTACATCCCCAATCCTGAACGAATCACTGTGTCCTGGAGAGTTGTGGGTGTCCCTCACGTACTCAGGTCACTGGCTTCCTTCTGAACCAGGATGGTCTTGCCTTCGCTATAACTATATTTACTGAGTGTGGGGTCCAAAGGGATTCCCTGTAGGAAAGCCAAGGTGATTACCCTGGAAAATGTGGGGGTTGGGTGGTGGTGGTCCACAGCCCAGGTGTCTTCCGAGTGGAGGTCTAGTCTCTAGCCATCTAGTAAGTTTTCTTTTTCTTTTTTTTTTTTTTGTGGTACGCGGGCCTCTCACTGTTGTGGCCTCTCCCGTTGCGGAGCACAGGCTCCGGACGCGCAGGCCCAGTGGTCATGGCTCACGGGCCCAGCCGCTCCACGAACCCGCGTCCCCTGCATCAGCAGGTGGACTCTCAACCACTGCGCCACCAGGGAAGCCTAGTAAGTTTTCTTAATGGGAGAAAAGATTAGGTGGATTTAGGGTCATCATGCTGGAGTTTACTCATTGTCCTTGACCTGTTTTATCTGTGCAACAGCCTACTGAGTTTTTCTTTTCTTACTCAGAGTAGTCACTCTGGGACACTACTGTTTATATTTTAAAGGAGCTCACTCATTAATAAAGACCCAAATAGAAAGTATTTCATACCTATTTCACTGGTTAAGCAGACATCGTAGAGGGGCATTCCTAAAGTAGAGTTCCAGATGGGGTATCCCCAGTCCCGTCTGTTTCTTTCAATGCAGTTAAAGTAGAGACTTACTGGAATATGGTGATTTACAGACTGGTATGCTGGGAAATCTTCCTTCCCCTCACTCTCTAATCTCTGCCAGTTTCTTGAATACCAATAGTGCAGTGCACTGAATTTCTTGAGTGGTTATTACCAACAATGAAGGAAGATATCTAGGAATGGTCAAAAGTCAAGGGATCTATGTCTGTGGATTCCACTTTTGCCACGTGTCATCTAAAAGGACTTGGGTTCTTTAGCACAGTTCTGAAGTTTTCTGCCAGGAGAGTCTTGAGTCCCAACCTGATGTTTACTACACAAGTATCTTACATACCAAGAGGAGGCATATGAGTGTGACGGTCTGGCACCATCATCTTCAGCAAACATCTTCTGCCTCCCTATGGCTTGCACAATAGTAACCCAGCAAATTATTGAATGGTCTCCTTCATGTCAAGGAAATGACATAGTAGCCAATTGTATACAATGAGCCTGTGTCTTCATCAAGAAGGTTATGACTTTTTCAGGACTCACATTAGCTACATGCATATTAAGGGTTTATTCCATGCTGTGCCAGGGATGTGCTTGCCATTTTACATACAGTACCTAGTTAATTGTCTCAACCTACCTTGGCTGTGGAGGTATTTCTCAATTTTGCAGTTGAGAAAAAGGAAACTTGGAGCAGCTGGGTGCCTTGCTCAGTGTCACATGCCCAGTAAATGGCAGAACCACCGTGCTCTCCTCTTTTAACAAAGACAGGGGAACACCTTCTCTGAGGATGAAGGACCTTGGGGGTCTTTTTGAATTTCTTTAGCAGCGGTTGAAATGACATGAGGCTTAGCCATGAAAATTTGGTCAGGGGCTGTGGGTAGGTAAGGGTGTCCTCCTCCATACTGGCTCTGTGATCTTATTTAACTTGCTATTTAATTTGATATTTAACTTGCTACAGGCATCATGGGCAATAAATTGACTGTAGATAGGCAGAATTAAGAGTGATAAACCACAATCAAGTCCTTGGGAAAGAATGAAGCACTGTTTAATTGACTTATCTCTTTAGGACCTTGTGCTTGCTAGGTGTCCAATAAATGTATGTTGAATAAGTGAATAAAGGAGGATTTTGAAGTGACCAATGGAAGAACTTCCTCCAAAAGACAGTATATACCTAGCACTAGGCTACCCAAGAAACTGTGAAAGTTCTGCCTTTAATGGTCAGAAGCTGGGCTGTAGGAACTTCTGGGATGCCTAGTGGCTCCCAGGAATGGTTCTTACCAATATAGAACTTGAGGGCCATTAGCACAGATAACAGAGGTCCAAGAATGTCCAACTCTAGCTCCTCGGGGGACAAGTGGGCTTCTCAGCATCGTGTGCCCCTCCCCCCTCCCCCCTCCTCACCTTGAGAAGAGGGTGACAACCCTGCTGACCTCTTTCCTGTCCCACAGGCTCAGCCCCAGGCTGACTCTCTTGAGGACCACAGCTTCTATGCACAGTGAACTTTCCACAACAGGATCCAACTGTGAATCCGCTATCGTTTACAGCGGCTTCTGAGGGAACCATTTTGCTTCCCCTTCATCTGGAGTGGATCTGATGTCATAAAACTGACCGTGACTGTCTGTTAATTGGAAACCTGAGAGAAGGGAGTGGAAGGGCAGTGGACCAAGGTTGTCAGAGCCCACTGCCCCTTCGAGGCAAGGCAGCCTTCCTGGGTGGTGAGGGTGGGTGCTCTCCAAGGACATCTCAGAGTTCCTGAAATGCAGCCCTGAGGGAAGACAAGATGGCAGGAAAACGACTGGGCCCTGTTTGGCCTCACAGTGACGGGAGACCTACCCTGTCTGGCCACTCTCCCCTAGATTCCACTGGGGGCCGGTTTGGACCTGTTTGGTTCAATACACCAGCAGTGATTTTCTCTTCCACACCATGTGCCTTCAGCACCTGTCTCCATGGTAGCCGAGCAGTGTCCAAAATGGTAACCTGTGGTTTGGGGTTCTTAAAACACCTATAGTGATGCTGTGTCTCATTTAGAATCCTACGAATTAAATCAGAAGATGACTAATTTAGAAATAAAAGGAAAAAAGAAAAAAACTATACATACATATGTATTTTTTCCAATATGCCATCAGCCATATCCTATGAACTGGCAAAGGGGTTGCTTATCCTGAGCCTGCAGCAGAGGGCAGACTTTCCTACATTATAAACGCAGCATTAAAGGCCCTAGATACAGGAACATCCAGACGCAGGATTGTCCAGTTGATAAAATGTAGGCTTGCCAGGTGACTAACACCAGTGATTTAGGGGGAAGAAAACTCAAACCACTTTCTCTGTTATTAATGCACTCATCAGCTTTTCCAGAGAAATGCCCTAATGGCCATTAAATCTGGTAGTGATTCCCAATACCCACATGTACTCCAGGTAAAGTAGCTGTGCTTAGCTCAGCACTGCTGTGGTCAGTGTGATAGCAAGTAGAAGGCTGTGTGTCTGCGAAATGTTACCAGGATGTTGAGCCCAAATGTGGAGATCAGTACTTTTGTTTCCTGGCCAAGGAGTATGAGGTAGGTATGAGGCAGGAGGTAGGGATGGGAGCAGTATAAAACACAGAGGGATATAACTAGATTTTTTGTAAACTATTTAAGATGCCCTTTCCTGTGTCTTGAAGGGGTGGGCTTTAAAAGTGTTGGAATTGAGGAGGAAGGTTGCATTCCACACATAGGATGTCCAAGGAGGGGAAAAGCTTTGCTTTGCATCTGGCATGTTTAGAGGTAAGGAGTCCGCTAGGTAAGTTCATAGGGAGAAAAGAATTGGCTTGTATACTCCCCCTAGCTGGGAGCAAATGTTTACAGGTGACTGGGCTTGGTTTTCCTGCCACAGAAACCCCAGGACCGCCCCTGCTGCTGGGCTTCTCACTAGTACCCTCCACTCACAGTCCTCAGGCATGAACCAGGACTTCGGATGATGAAGGTTGTCCTGGCCAGTGATCTCATGGAAATGTTTTCTTTGTTTGTCATTTGTTTTCTTTTCTTCCCCTCCTGCCAGTATGAAGAAGGGAAAAAGCGGAGGAAACCTAACTACAGTAGTGTTGACCTTTCTGAGGTGGAGTGGGAGGACCGCGATGATGTGGTAAGTGATTTGTTTTCAAGCCTGGTGAGAAGGGAGCTCCACTGTACCCTCCTCTGTACCTGGAGGCTGCCTGGGAGCCAGCCGAGAGTCCCACCAGAGGGACACCTGGCCACCAGAGGGTTGCGGAGACCACGGGCCCTTGTACCTGTTTGGAGTTTTGTAATGCTCCCACCCGTAGGTCCACTTGCAAACGGGCCAGCCACCCTGCCTGCTTTGTGCAATCTGCTAAAACCAGCCCTTTCTAGGCTCTAGTCTCTTCTGCACCCGATTAATCCAGACTCCTCCTCAGTGCCATTAATGGGATCTGTCTCCCTCAGGGGAGCCTGGCCAGAGCCTCGCCGGGCAGCTGCACAGTCAGGGCCAGAACTCACCTGTGAGGGTGTCAGCCCAGGGCTTGGCAGAGCCGCTCTCCTCCTGCTTGGTTGGCCACCCTGTTTCCAGGGCTGCCCCAGCCTTTCCCCTTTCCAGGCCACACTGCAGTAACACATGCTTGTTTCCTACACAGATTCAGCCTGTGGGACTGTATCAAAGGCTTTCCTTATGCCCACGACTAGGCCCCGTCAGTCTTCTTGTTCCTTCCTCAATAAATCAGATTTGTTAGACATGCCACCTTTTGTGAATGCAGGCAGACTGTCCTTAATTAAATCCTAACTTCCCAGGTGTTCCTATCTGGACACTTGCTCTTCCCTTTCTCTATGGATTCTTCGTGCCCAGGCTATGTTTCTCTGCCTGCAGCTCTCTGATTTGTCTGGAGTCCTTTCTTGAGCTTCATCATTGAGTCAGCAGTGTTTCTATCCCTCCCTCTGTCTTGCTTTCCAAAGGGATGTTGAGGGGAACCATTTGAAACCTGCAGGCTGGGTTCTCGTGCTAGAAATATGTCTGGCATCACAGTCCTCTTACTGCTTGCTTTTCCTCTCTTCACATCCTCTGCAACCTGGATGTCTCAGCTAGCATAAATCTCTGAGTTTTTTCTTTGCCTATAAAATGCAAGAGTCATATCTGTTTTAGAAATTTAACCGATTTCCTTCTTCATCTGGACTCAGTCTTTTTTAAACCCCATTCAGATAGAGTAACTTTGCTGTTTGATACAAAGTTATTTCCTCATCCATTCTCTTTTCCCAGGTGCCGGTGACCTGACATTGTGTCAGCTCAGTGACCTGGTAGAGTTTTATATCTTCTTGTTCTCTAAACATTGTCATCAGGATTCACGTCTGGGTCTTTTAATTGTACTGCACCTAATGTACATGTCCTACCCTTTCAACCTGCTTCTACCAAGAAGCAAGCTAGCACAGTCCTGAGGAATGCAGTTCAGGTATTAGCCTGCCTGGGTTCAGACCCCACCTCTGCTATTTGCTGGCTGTTGGTCTCAGACAAGCAATTATCTTCTCTACATCTCAATTTTGGTTTATGTCCTTTTTTTCTCTCAGTAAAATGAGTATGATGGCAATAGTACCTACCTCACAGAGCTGTTGTGAATACTAAATGTGTTACTGTAGTGAAAAGTGTCAACATCAACGTGGTTGCATGGACACAGTGAGCATTCTGAGTGGTAACTGTTATTAGTATTATTCTCAGCATCATCAACCCTCATTCTCATTAATGAACGTCGGTTGCTAAACTGTATCATGAAACTTTAAAGGGTGCATTCCATTGTTTTCCTTTCTCTTTCCTCTTCACTTTATCAGCTGCTTTATTTTGACTTCACAGGATCCTTTTGTTTTCTTTCCCAGAAGGTTTGAACCCTGTCATCAACATACTTCCCATCCTTTCATCTTTTACATTTTAACTGATATGGGAGGCAAGCTTGATGCTCATTCATACTTGGGAGTCCCTGCATCCAGGAAGCAGGCCCTCTGCTAGTTAACACTAGGCTGACACTCGCACTTCTCCTTTGCAAGTTACTTGAAAAGATGTATTACTTGGCTCATCTGTACCCCAGTTGTCTAGTCATTATCACCTGTGCCCAAGTTAATTTCCCATGAGCTGATATCTCCTTTTACTAACAACGATTTGACAAATGCTTTCTGTTTCCTTGCTCTTTTCTTCCTTTGTCATCGGATTCCCAGCCTGTGCCATGTTCTTTACCTTCATCTGATTCCCAGGACTGAGTTCTGAGTGTCTACCTTCAGAGTTCCCACACCTCCAGAAAGTTCATTGCTCTTGTTCTTCACCAGTTGGCCTTTGGTTGTCTCTTTTGTTTGGGTCTCTTGTCTCCTTGGAAATAAGGTACATTTGAGACATGAATTCCTTCACTACCAACGTGCTTGATTGGGAAAATCCAAGTCACCATTTCTCTCCTAGGAATTTGCACTCCCTTGATTAGAGAATTCTGGAACCTATACAAAGCATCTCTGTGAAGGCTACACAAGATCCCACATGCCCATGTGTCCACCAGTGGGGTTTGTATGTAAGTAGCAGAGGGCAGACTATAGGTCAAGATCTGGGAAAGACCAGACAAGCAGAGCCCGCTGAGGAAGAAGCAGCATGAGTCTGCCCAGCTGCAGAGAAGTTCTTGGAAGGAGCATCCTACTTCTCTTGGCAGCTAGGATCTTGTTGAATTTAATGACCACATTTATAACATAGACGCTGTGTACTTCCAAAAAAGTTATGAGGTCATATCTGTGTCAAACAAACTGGAGTTTGAATCCTAATATTTTGAGCTATTGAAAGGGGTCTGACATTAAAGAAAAGGGAGAAGGATGATAATGAAGATGATGATGATGCTGGTGAGGATGATGGTACAGGACAGGTAACATCTATTGAATGCTCAGGGAATACCAGGCACTCTTCTACACATTAGCTCATCTAGCTCCCACTACAACTTTGTGAGACAGTCTGTGCTGTCATTAGTTCCATTTTGCAGGAAGAGAATCTGAGGCACAGAGAGGGTAAGTGATTTGGTCAAGATCATAAACCTCTGGCCCCAGTGTCCATTTCTGAACTCCAGGGCTATCCTGTCTCAATGTTCAATAAGTGTAATCTATTTCCATTATAACTGAAGAAAAGGGAAAGACTAGACTAATCATCTAAGTATCTGCCTCCAGAAAGCATTAGTGACCCTGGCCTCGGACCCTCCCAGGTCCTGACGCTGATTGTTCTGTGCTACTGGGAGTTGGGGGTGGGGTGGCACTGAGGCATGGAGAAGCTTACCTAATCTCTGACTTGCCTGGGGAATGTGAGAGGGGAAGGTCCCAAATGGCTTTAGGCAGGCACCAGAAAGAGGAAAAATGAAAACCATGTCAAAGATAAATCGAGCCGTTCTTAAGAGTTAGAAAGTAGACTTAATTAGGACCAGCTCTCCCCATCCAAAACCACAAAAGTTAAAATGGGAAAATATTTCCAGAAATGCCCATTATGTGTTGTTAAAAAATATCTAGAGTAAAATATATGTTTTATTTTATACATGCCTCCAGCTAAAAATTATGCTTTTACTCTCTCTCACAGAAGATGAGAATATGAACCCAAATCTAGACAGCCCCACATCAAATTTAGGTTGCTTGCAAGCACTGTAGTTCTCTATCAGCCAGATCTTATTCAAGCTCCTCAAAGGAGAAAAAGAGGGGAAAAAATTTAAAAATAAAAATAAGAAAATAAAAACAAGCCGTGGGGCTGGGAAAGAGCCTTTCCTGACAGGCTGTGGCATGTCAGCATTTGCTCCTATTTCATTAAATGGCTTTCCCGTCGTCTCCTATTGGTGCCCATGACGGCACATCTTTCATCACTGTGTCTGCTGTCCTTCTCTGAACTCACGGAAGGGCCACAAGTAATTAGCAGAGATCAGCCAGAGGTGGGGGAAGGGAGGGAGGCTCACCATTCCCAGATGGGACCTCCAAAAATCAGATACAGAGTTGCCCTGTTCACTGCCCATCAGCCTCAACCAGGCCTTTCACTGGCCCAGATTTCTCAGAGTGTTTGAAGATGATTCATGCTGTGAAAAACTTAATCTCTGTCTTCCAAATGGTTGGCTTTTAAAAAACAAAAACAAAAACAAAAAAACTACTGTGTAGGAAAATACCTTTAACTTGATTATGTTTTGAAAAATGATTTCTACATGACAGACCAATACCCTTTTTGAAAAAGTAACTCGTCCCCCTTGCTTCTTTTTTTTCCCCTTTGCTTCTTGAGTATTTTAGCATTTGCTGGGGGTCCGTTCTCTGACTCTCAGGATTTGTCAACATTGCAGAGGCTTTTTTAGTCATTGTTGCCCAGAGGTTTACACGAGCACCCCAAATTGAAGTTGATGGTCATTTATTTATTGTTGTTAACCTCTCTTCCCCTGGACAAGAGCAGTTGGGTGTTTATTCTTCTGAAGCCCCATTTCAGAGGTCTGAGTGTAGTATGCAGACTTACTGCAAAAGTACCCCAAGAGTCAATGGGGAAACAGCCCAGCTCTGTCATACACAAGCCACCAAATGTGCTCCCAAGCTGGAGGGTGGAAGGTGTCCCAGACAGTATGGTAACCCTGGGAAGAACTAACTCCAATTTTCTTTTATCATTTTAGTTAAGAAATGCCATGGTGAATAGAAAGACCGGGAAGTTTTCCATGGAGGTGAAGAAGACAGTGGACAAAGGGGTACATTTTTCTCAAACATTCTTGCTGCTTAGTTTAAAACAAACCACTGTGAAAAATTAGCTTTGAAAGCTCTATCTGGAGTAAATATCTTTCGCTGAGATCATTTTTCTCTTGTCTTTACTTATCTCAGACAAGATTCATGTAGTACTGTTAACCTGATCATAGTGTGTCCATTTATTTTTATTTATTTCTGAAAACTTCACCTAGCAGACTAACCATGTTTTCTTTTCTCTACGACTTTTTTTTTTTCAATCTAGAAACGGGTTTTGGTGATGACAAATGACTACTATTATACAGACATCAAGGGTACTCCTTTCAGGTAGAGCTGACCATAATACATGGACATTCCATCAGACCCATCAGTTGTGTTTGTACAAAACCTGCTGACGCTTTCAGAGCTCATCATCTGAAGATAACCAAACACCCTGCCGAAAGGCCGGAAAGAGTGAGGAAGGGGCTTTTCCCAGGCTGCTTTTGCTTTTGTTTTCCAGAAGGGGAAAGATGGTTCAGGCTCACCTAGGAGAACTCACTCAATTTGTCATGGCTTTGCATCTCATTATCAAGCAAATAAGCTTCTGGGGTTCTAACTAAGGGTAGATAGATAAATTCAGAGGGTTACCGGGGTCCTTAACCATCTAACTTGCTGCCTTTTATTTCCATGATCCTTCACACTTGGAGGTAGCATATTCATCCCTACATGTTGTGCTTCCGTTTTAATTTCTCTGAACTGTTCTGTGCTTGTCTGCCTTTGAATCCTGTTATTTCTCTTTATAACAATCCTAAAAAATGCATTTGCCCCCTTGCCTGCTTTCAGAAGTGTATGTGGCATTCTAAAGTTTCCTGCTATTAACTTATGTGATAACACTTTTTGTAAAAAGTTATTTTGGTAGGGCTTCTTTGTGTTCCTGAACTGGTGCCTTGCAGAGCTAAGGAGAGAAAGAATTTACTAACTACAGATTAATCTTTAAAAAAAAAAAAAAAGTGGCATTGTTGTCATATACGGCCAGGGATCATGGGTGGATTCCATTTGGAGCCAGAACAGTTGATGGAACACATGACTGCTAAGTGGGTTTACCAAATGAAGAGACTGTGTTATCAAAACATACTCTCTGGGGCCTCCCTGGTGGCGCAGTGGTTGAGAGTCCGCCTGCCGATGCAGGGGATACGGGTTCGTGCCCCGGTCTGGGAGGATCCCATATGCCGCGGAGCGGCTGGGCCCGTGAGCCATGGCCGCTGAGCCTGTGCGTCTGGAGCCTGTGCTCCGCAACGGGAGAGGCCACAACAGTGAGAGGCCCGCGTACAGCAAAAAAAAAAAAAAAAACAAAAAAAACCATACTCTCTGACTTTAGGCAATGAAGGAAGGAGCTTAAATCAAGACTTTTGAGAGTGTGAGAGTGTGAAAAATCTATCAGACAAGGGAGAAGATTGGGCAGAGAAGCCCACTTTACAGTCATATGGCTACATTCAAGTGGCAGTGGAAGTGTTCATTTTTGCCATTGAGAAGGGGTTAATTTTCCCTCGTCCCAAACTCTACAGTCTGGAAAGAGCCATGTGTGGCTGAATGTAGGGCAGGGGTGCATAAGGTGGTAGTGAAGAGCAGGACACATAGCTCTTGCAAGAGCATCCAAAAGAAGGGCTAGCTAGAAGGGCTTGTAGGAGTTGCCACACCTCTTTAAACACACGCGGGAGCCGCCCATTGCTGTTGCACTTCCAATCAGATATTACACTGAAGCAGCTGATTGAATCTAAGAAACACCAACACCAACTATAATCAGTGGGGTTTTGAAAGTAAACTTGAAAAAAATTGTTTACAGAACATGAAATGGAAATGTGAAAACAGAAAATAAAGTTCACCTGCAAGTCTATTCCAGTCAGTGTCATGGGTTTCAAGGTCTGCTTTGTTTCTCTGCACAGTTTAGGTGTGGCGCTCTCTAGAGGCCATGGGAAATATTTCTTCCGAGGGAATGTAACCATTGAGGAAGGTAAGATGCTGCCTTCATCCATCTTATCCTTTTGTGTGGGAAGAAAGCCCTGAAGCCAGCTATTGGGTTAGCTGAAGAATTTGCTCATCTATCCAACCCTTATTCCAATCCCTGGACATGTGACTCAACCATTTACCCACCTGATGTTACCTTGCTCTCCTAGACTGATTCAGAATGGTGGGACTCCCAACTAGCGATGGCCTTCCTAATGATTTCATTTATTTGTGTTCTGCTTTCATCCACAAAGTTGTTGAGGCAACTCATGGGAATCATCCATCCACCAACTGTAGTCTTCTCATACATAAAAATTAGTACCAAGAAAAATACGAATTAGTGTAAAAACTCAAGCCCAGGAAAAGAAAAAGAAAAGAGTGGTGTGCGAGCCTTCGTCTTCTACACAGTTGAGCCACAAATTTCACTTGTGTTTCAAGGCAGCCTGGGTCCAAGGGAAATGTGATCATTCAAATGATTTAGTAAGTCAGAAACCCGCACCCCCTGCAGTGGAAGTGTGGAGTCTTAACCACTGGACTGCCAGGGAAGTCCCTCTTCTTGTCTTCATAAAGCACCAGTGCACTGGAAACTCCCAGTTAATGGTAGCAGTTGTTACAGCCCTTTAAACGTTAAAACTGCTCTCACCCCCATACTGTCCTTTTCATTTCCCAACAACCTAGTAGCTCAGAGAAGTTATCTTTCCCAGTATCACCAGCTCACAGGGAGGAGTGGGTCTGGCCTCTGAAAGGCTTCACTCCCAGAGTGGCCTTGAGTAAGTCACTTGCCCAACCTAGGTGTTCTGTTTTGCATCTTGACAGAGAAGGAGTTGGACCAGACCAGTGCTCTTTGTGGGTATCCTCAGGGAGTGTGGCCAAGAGTGGGAAGGTCAGTTACAAGCTGGGTTTTAATGGGTTAGAGCTGGTTACAAGTGAGTTTGGTGAACTTCCAGAAGCTAGACAGCCTTGTGGCTCACTCCAATGATGCAGTGGAGAATGAAGAAGGAGATTGGAAGTCCCTGAGATGCCAGGTTTCATAGATGGCCTTTCTGGTCAACTCCTGAGTGTGCCTGCATTGTTTCATGGGTTTTGGGTTTTGTCTCCCAACTGATTGTGAGATCTTAAGGAACAGGAAGGAGAGTGAAGAGGTTATCTTGACTGGGGCAGAACCCAGAGTATGCCCACTGCAGAGATAATCAATCATGTGCTCCCTCTTCCTAGAGACAGGCAAGAAAAAACAGGCAACTTTGTGATTTGGGAAAGATACTCAACAGGATGTATTCTCAGGGATCTTTTTTTTTTTAACTTCTTTAATTTTCTGGCTCCGTGAACCATGTATGGCTCTGTGGATGTCACTGCTCGTGAAGACAGAAAATTCACATCTAAGCCATCTGAGGTCAAGATGAGGAAATAGCTCATGGTCAGAACAGTAAAAGGAGAGATTGTTAATGGATTATTTGCCTCTCTTGTGTTCATTCCCTTAGTCAATGGACCTGACCCTCCATCTTCTCTCTCTCCCTCACACACACACACACACACACACACACACAGTTGTTTTGCATTGTTTTTTGGATCATTTCTTCATTTCTTTAGTCACTATCATCTGCTGTCAGGCTAAGAGCTCACACAGAGAGAATTTCAGAGCCAACTGCAACCATCCTGCAAGAAATTAGTTTGAATCCTAGGCAAGGGGAAGAGTGTCTTGTTTTCCACACAAATGAGGTCAGATCTTCCTCTCTCTGTTGGTCCTCTGTAAATAAGAGGGCTTCCAATCATGCCAGCCTTGCTGAGTGACAGAGCCTGAGAAAGCTGCTTCCCCTGGGCTAACTAGTAGAGGGACTTGTCATCCATAAAGGCCACAGCTTGATTACCATTCTGCTCTGTTCTTAAAGAAGGCAGGAGTTTCTTGGGGATGGTGACCGCTTCTGAAGGTTATCCCGTAAAGAATGCTCTCCCATAGAATGTAGGAATTTTCAACCTGCTTTGACAATGGTAGGTATGACAAAGGTGGCGAACAGGCTGATTTTGCTCAAAATGTAAGGAGTTGCTACTGAGGTTGAAGGTATGGGCTGTAGTTCTACCTGCTGAAATCATTTCTCTTCTGAATCTCCTTAACACTTTATCTTTATATATATGTAGTACACAGTACTTGTTCAATAAATTAGAGCTTATGTCATTATTGTCAGCATTATCAATCAAACAGTAGGTGTGATTTTGTCAGGAGGATCAAAATCGGAGGTGAGAGAGTTAGAGAACAATCATATTTCCTTGGTGGCCTAGGAACTCAGAGAGGAAGCAATCAAAAAGATCTTCCCTTCAGGGTCTAGTTGATAGGTCCTATGAAATATAGGCAGAGAGGGCTTTGCAGATGAAGGTTGATGAGAACAGAAACTAGAAATATATTATATATAGAATTGATATCATTAACCCAGTATTCCAGGAAGGTGAGATCCCAGCTCAGGGCCTCTGCACCTGTGGTTTCTTCTGCTACAAGCACCTCAGTTACTATGTGGTTCTCTCCTCACCTCCTCCAGGTCTTTGCTTAAAGTCACTGTCTCAGTGAAGCATCCTGACTCCCACTGTTAACAATGAAACTCTTTCCCTCATCCCTCCCCATCTCTTGGTACCCCCTCTCCTTGCTTCATTCTCTCTCTTAACTTCATAGCCCTCACTACTGATAGGCTATGTATTTTAACTTTATTTACTTATCTCTTTTCTGCCGCTAGAAAGTAAATACCGTGAGAGCAGCAGTGATTTTTGTATTGGTCACTGCTATGTTCTCAGGACCTAGAATAGTACCTGGCACATACTGGATGCTCAGTAAATATATGGAAGGAAGAATGGGAGGGAGGGAGGGAGGAGTGGAGGGAGCAAGAAAAGGAAGAAAGGATGGATGGATGCATAGATTGTCCTAGGGACTAATCACTATTCCATTCAACCCTCTCATGCAGTCTGTGAGTTAGGTGTTATTACCGACATCTTCTGACTGGTATAAGTCAAAGAGTTGAAGCGACATTCCCAACATCATTCAACCAGAAGGTGTTGGAGCCAGGATATGGCCACTTGGGTCATATAGTATGATATTCTATATAATTCATTGCCTACTTCCTATAAAATCAAACAGGAGTGTGTGATGATAGTTCTAGTATTTTGCTATTTATTTTGTACATTTGTATTTGAGGAGGAAACTGGAATCCTGAGTGCAGTAAGATACTGTTGGTCACTTGGGAAACTGACATTCTCAAAAATTGGAGTTCCTGAGGTTGTCACTCAGAAGCGTTTGTCTGCTGATGACCCATCAAAATGAAGTCACATGAAGATACAAGGAAAAAGAGTGATTTCACAGAGTTAGGGTGTCTCGGGTATTCTATATATAGAAACTCCCCAATTCCCTGCAGGCCTCAGTTCTCCTAGCTACCTCTCCAGACTGAGGATTCATTTTAACTTAGCATCCTGTACCAACTAGCAATTTTTGCTGGTCAAAAACAGTTGAGTATTGGCAATCTCATATCATTCAACCTATAATTTCACCCTCACAACCACCTGTCAGTTAGGGACTATTATTATTACTGTTTTGCACGTGAAGAAAGAGTAAATCAACCTGCTAACATCACACAGGAGTTTAGTGGCCCACCCAATTTCCCAACTCTGTACTGTATGGGCCTCCAAAGTTGGTGTCTCCACCATCTTGCTAAGCTACTCTCCCAGGACTCACTGGTGCATCACTTATCTTCAGGAAGTTAAAGCTTTCCTGGGAGACTGCCAGGGAAAGTTGCAGTGGTGGCTGAGTGAGGTGGACGTGGGGGGAAGGTTCTGCCTGGGAAGAGAACTTGTTTCCTATGTGCAAAGTCCCTTTTCTCAGGCAGATATCTTTGGGGTTGATGTCTACCCTTAACCCCCACCCCCCATGGCCTTGCCCTAGAACATTTGAAGCACAGGAGGGCATGAGGGGGGTGGTCAGTGCCCCACACAGGTAGTACTTACTCATGATGCCCTTCTCCTTGACCTCCAGGCCTGCATGACTTAGAACACCCTGATGTGTCCTTGGCAGACGAATGGTAAGAATGGAATGATTCTTCCTCAGCATTTATGTTTATCACCCTCTTTGATTTCAAATTGTCTGTATTCCCTTGCCCAGTTCTCCTGGTTCAAAGGCAAAGGAAAGTGATGCCATAAATATATATACATGTTCTTGTTTTGGGCCATGTCACATTCCTAGGTCCTACTGCAACACTGACCTACACCCAGAGCACCGTCATCTATCTCAACTAGAAGCTATTAAGCTCTACCTCAAAGGCAAAGAACCTCTGCTCCAATGTGAGTGTGCTTCCAAATGCATGTGTGTGTGCCTATGGTGGTTGGACGGTGGTGGGAGGTGTGTGCGTGAACCCAAGACCATATTTCCCCTCAGTTTTCATGGGAAGCGTTGCTTTGGCAGAGATGATCAGTCACATTAAATCCAGCCAACTGTCTGCTTTCTGTAGGAACAGGAAAAGGAATGTGGGTTACCAAGAGTCACGCAGGATCACCAATCTCAGTTTAACCCTTCACATTGGATTTTTCCCCTTACCAAACCATTTAGTCAAGTGCCTGAGTAACTTGAAAATGTTTCAACTGGGAGGGGACTGTCAATATCTGCTTTTTTATTTTACAAAGAGGGCTGGAAATAGGACTTGTCTCATCCAAGGCCATAATCTAGGCCTCCTGGTTCTGTCCGGTGTGGGATTGCCACTGTGACATGTTGCTTTTTGCACTGTGTACTCTGCTGCCCCTCCTCCCACAGAGTGCCCTCTGAGGGAGCTCAGGGAGTCAGAACTGGCCAGTAGCTGGTGAGGGGGGCAGGGAAAGGGGGGCAGAGAGAGAGCAGCAGCAGCAGGCCTGCTGCTCACCAAGTGCAAGAACAGTCCCTGAACAAGCATAAATTAGTTCCAGTAGCTAATATATGGATATATGTATATATATCCATATATAGTATGTGCCATTATTTTCATTGCTTTGTATATTAAGATTTATATATATATAATTATATATTATTCATTTTATATTTATATATTAACTCAATTTATTCATTGTCTTTTTGATGGTGAGTTGTTTGGAGTTTTTGCTTTTACAACAAAGCTGCACTGTCTTCTTGGCCACCAGCTAAGGTGATGACTGGCCTGCTGTAGGTGATAAAGCTGTAGGGCTTTAGGACGCCTCTGCTAGATTCATGATATCCTCCTGATTCCTTGGCCTCTTCCACAGAGCTCTATCAAGAATTCATTTGGATAAGGACAGATGTCCTACTTGAAAATGAAAAAAAAAAATCTTAGATGGAAGGAATGACAAAATAAGAGTCCCAGAAGTTCTTAAGCTATCATAACCCTTTCCCTTACAACCAAGATCGGGGCCCTAAAGAATTGCAAATTTTGATAGAGGACAGAAATGGCGATGAAAAGAGCAAACTGAGGAGTGCTGCCTTCTGATCTCCGAATCCCAGAGTTGGCGTGCTGGTCTATGGCATGAACTAATAGATGGGGAGGGAAAGTAGAAAACTGAAGCGTGAGACATCCAAGACTCTCAATTTACTATCATCTCATCCAAATGCTTTGGGGGCCCTTGTGTTGCGGCATATCAGGTGTCAACTGTTTCATATTTTCAGCTGGTGGTAGGTTAACACAGGAACACACCATAGGAGAAAGTAGCCTGTAGATACTGTAAAATGAGCCCAGTGAACACTTCTCATGCTACAATTTGGGCTCTAGCCAAAGCCATCTTCTCAAGTCTATCCCTCCCAACAGGTGATAAAGAATTGATACAAGAAGTCCTTTTTGATGCTGTGGTGAGTGCTCCCATCGAAGCCTATTGGACCAGCCTTGCCCTCAA
This sequence comes from Mesoplodon mirus, assembly GCF_964341445.2. NCBI lineage: Eukaryota > Metazoa > Chordata > Mammalia > Artiodactyla > Ziphiidae > Mesoplodon > Mesoplodon mirus. The sequence goes on along the minus strand of NC_138988.1, from coordinate 34,299,578 downwards.
CAAATCTGAGTAAGTGGTTGCACGTGTCCCCCTTTCATGGCCATTTCCCTACAAGCCATCCGAAATATGGTTATGGTTTAAAGAACTAAACTGTTTTAGGAGGCTGGTGTTAAAGTTCTTTAATTTTCCCCAAAGCTCCAAACCACAAGAGCTAGAGCAGATTAGCGGCTCTGGCTTGGATGGCAAGCTCCTGGGTTTGACATATAATTTGTTTGAGTTTTAACATTACATGAAATTTGGTATGCTGAGGTAGGGTGACACTTCCGAGAGAGAGGGAGGCGGAAGGAGCATTTTGCTTCCTGCCCTGCCATGGCTCCCTCACTTTCACCGTCGAGAGGGAACTTGGGATCTGGGCCAGGCTAGGTTGCGAGGAGGACAGGGAAGTGAGAGCTCTATTTCATTAGGGTGTCAGATATAACCCCACAGTTCTATTTCTGAAGTGGAGGATGTAGGGGGAGGAGGGCAGGCAATGGTAGTTGTTGTCAAAGACTAGGGTGAGAACTGCTTCAGCAGCTTATTTTTAATATTAATACTAGTTTTTACTATTTTAAGTAGGCTGTTAACAATTAAAAATAAGAAAAATAATTATTCCTTTTTCCTTATACCTTCATGTCATACATTATTCAATTCTCTCTCCTTTTTTATTCTTTATTAGCTCCTTTCCTTTTTTTATCTTCCGTTTTGTATATTTTCCTATATGAGGTCTATTATTCATTCTGTTCTTGTTTTCATTCAATCATTCATCAAATATTCACTGCACTTCTGTTATGTTCCAGGCACTGGGCTAGGTATTGGTGAAATCGAGGTAACTCAGTCAGACACAGTCCTCACCATCATGGTACCTGTGATATATAGTGTGCTATATGATTAAGAATTGTGATAACTATAAAGGAAAATTAGACATGTAGACAGGAACAAGACCTAGAGTGGAGATAGAAGACAGGAAAGGCTTTTCTGAGGAGGAACTAGTTCAAGGGTTCCCTGGGAGCATTCCAGGGAATTGGAACCATATGTGCAAAGGCCCTGAGGTGAGAGAGTATTTGACATGGTTGAGGAATTTAAAGAAGGCCAACAGAACTGAAATGTAGAGGATAGGCTGGAAGATGTCAGGAGACAAGGGTACAGTAGGGCCTGGTGGTTCAGGACCTTGGGAATCAGATTAAGGATTTTGGATTTTATACTCAGAATATTGGAAAATCATTGAAGAATTTTAAGAACGACATTTTAAGATTTTAAGAAGGAGATGATCAGATTTGCATTTTTTAAAAAGACCCTTCTACTGCTATGTGGATAATAGAATGTAATGGGGGTAAGAAAAATAGTAAAGGCTCCTACAGCAGTTCAAGGGATTTGCCACTTGGACCACTTGGGCAGTGGCAGTGGGCACAGAGAGAAGGGATGTACTTGTGGCATGCTTTGGAAGTAAGACCCCCAGGACTTGGTGATGGGTTCATGGTGTGAGGGGAGGGAGGCTGAGCTGTCAAGGTTCATTCTCAGGTTAATGACATCAATACCTGGGGAGATAGTGGTGCCATTTCCTAGGACAGGAGACAATGAAGGAAGACCAGGTTTGGGACTGGACATGGCCAGAATTCTTTTCTAGACATTTTATAGTTAAAATGACTCCTAAGCATAGATGTAAGGTAGGTAGTTTAATACGTGAGTCTGGACTCCAAAAGATATAACCACTCTCATTATATTTGGGGGTATCCTTGGACTGCTTACCTGCATGGATCTTATTCCCTGGGAGGTTTGGAAAGAGTCAAAGCCTTTCCTGTGATTGCATTCTCTAGTGGAAATGTTTCTTTTAGGTTCTCATGAAACTCAAAATCCTGTGGAAAGATCGCTGATTCACCCCTAACAGATGATAAAGATTTCCAAAATGGTAGCTTGCTTTGTAGTCCACATCTGTAACTGATTGGGCAGCCCGACTTTCCAATTTGGTGTAGGCTACACGCAGAAACAAATGCATAATGTTTGTTTTTATTCATCCCTTAAATACTTAAAGGTAGTATTGACCACTTTGACAACCATCAGAGATCAAGTAACTAAATTATCTTATACTGAAGATGACATGGATAAAGCTTTGAATCAAATTGCTACTAGCATCTAGGGCAGGGAAGCAAACTCAGGAATCAGTATTCTCTTCATATTTTTTTGTAGAATAAAATTATATATTTGTGGAGAAAGACCATTTGCTGTTTTTTTGAAGAAGTATCCACTGAGAAAACCCTGAAGAACATGTTCAAACATATAAAATTTGCCTTGAATGTTGAAAAAAAATCTTTGGTGAATTTTCAAATGAGTTTTCTTTGCTAAGGCTGTCCTTAGAGTTCCTATGTGTGGCATCCTGTAGGGCTATTTACAGAAGTCATTTCTTTACTCATCCCTCTGGGGTTGGTGGTGAGGATAAGGCCTATTCTTTAGTAGAAGTTACCAGTTGGTGCCCCCAAAATGGTGTAGAATTCAAGTCCTAAACATTTCCAGGCTGTGGGATACTACAGACTTGAGTCAGTGACTCAGTTACTTCTTTTCGCTAATGGCAGATTCCACTAATGGTCTCAGAACCAAGAATAGGCTTGGTAGCATCAGCTGAAACAGCTAGCTCTAAGGCTTTTTTCCCTCTCCTTAAAGTTGGCCTGCTCCTTCTGAACTCGCACCCAGAACCTTGAGATAAAGGTGTGTTTATTTAGCATTCAGGATGCATTTATTTCCTCATGCTGCTTTTTTGGTCATGGACTTCTTACTTTTTCTGGCAAGAATTACCATGAAAACTTTTGTAAGGAATAAGAGTTTGCATCCTGTGTGTGCATGTGTGCATATGTTTCTATAATTTCTTCCAAAATTTCAGGCTTCAAGACTGTTATTTCATAAAACATTCCATGAGTCTTAAAATGCAGAAGCCATTATCTGCTTACTGTCTGGCAGAATCCCCCTGATTCCTTCTGCTGTGTTTCAGGAATTCTGACAAGGGTGTGGAGGTGGCCTTCCTCGGCACTCGCACGGGCCTCTCGAGAATCAACCTGTTTGTTGGGGCCGAGCAGCTCACAAATCAGTAAGTAGGGAGCTCCTGAAGTGGGACAGTGAAAGGGAAGGTTATACCATTTATTGATTCCACCAGCAGTAGAAACAAAATTCAGGCCACCCCAGGCCTGTTGACATTTTTCCTCTCTGATCTACCTCGGGGGCTGCAGTGTATGTGTTCACCTGCCCATTATTAATTTATTAATTAATTTTATTTTTGGCTGCATTGGGTCTTTGTTGCTGCATGCGGGCTTTTCTCTAGTTGCGGCGAGCGGGGGCTACTCTTCATTACAGTGTGCGGGCTTATTGCAGTGGCTTCTCTAGTTGCGGAGCACGGGCTCTAGGTGCATGGGCCTCAGTAATTGTGGCACACGGGCTCAGTAGTTGTGGCTCGCGGGCTCTAGAGCACAGGCTCAGTAGTTGTGGCGCATGGGCTTAGTTGCTCCATGACATGTGGGATCCTCCCAGACCAGGGCTTGAGCCCATGTCCCCTGCATTGGCAGGTGGACTCTTAACCACCGCACCACCAGGGAAGCCCTCAGATGCCCTTTTAAACCACTGCTCGGCCCCTGTGTCTGTCTTCAGAGAGCCACAGGGTCTTAATTCTTCAAATTGGTGTTTGACCAGAGCTGGTGTAAGCCTGGGAAGTCTTTCCTGAGCCCATTAATATGTTTTCTCAATTTCTTTTCTCTGAAGTAAGAGACATTATTAGGCCAGAGATGAATGGAGCCTGAGATTCAGAGAGCTTGCAAAGTGTGTGTTTGTGATTCCAGAGGTTACCATGGAACTTCACAAATCCTGACCTTCAGGGTCCCTGAGTGGGGGGAGGTGGGGATAACCAAGGCACAGGGTGGCCACCAATTTGAGAGGGGTTGGCCCATCAGGAGCCTAATGAGGAAACACTCCTGTCCCATTAAGCCCAGCTTAGCTGTGCTCTTGTGCCTCTTAGATGAGGCCTGGACACCCACCATATGATCTTTTAAGACCAGGTCTGGTAAGTGGCAGATCCATAGATTTTTGGATGTTTTGTGAACTGGCTTTTAATGCCCATCTGAGGACTCTATCTTCCTCAACTTCTCAAATTTGTCATTTATGAAGTTGACTATAGTTGTGACTTGATTCTTTTCAAGTCCTCTTTACCCCTGTACCCCCAAACAATTACTTTAACAGAAGGCAAGTTCTTAGGAAGGACTAGAAGTGTCGGGATACACATCACCTTCTCCTTTTAGGACCCAGAGTGTCAAAGGGAGACACAGGAATAGACTTTCTAATGCTCAGAGAGAAAAACTGTTGTATGTTTTGAGATTAAGACAATCAAACAAGAAAAGTACTAACAGCAACAAAACATGGCACCTTGCTAGTCTGATATACAGGTGATGGTGATGGATTTGAAATATGACAGGACCACACTCAGGACTGCTGGGATGTGTACCTGGTTTACCTCACCTGTTACATCTGAAAAATGGGTTAATGATCTCCCTGGTTTACTGTGAGGATCAGAAAACCTTCGGATGTGAAACTGCTTTGGGAAGCTAAAAATATCTACAACTATGAATTCTATTCCTTGTGACATTATTGTGACTCAAAGTGAATACTCATTGGTTATCTGGTTGGATGAAACAGTTCTTGTCTTCAGGAAAATCCTATCATTGATTCATGTAGAGGCACCTTGACTTCCATTGTCTTAGGGTCTTATACCTGCCTACCCACTCCAATCAAATGATATTTGTTGATACCCAACTATTTGGATGCACTCTATTAGCCAGGGCTAGAAAGGTTTTAGAATTTCTATGTTTTGTTTTTTTTTTAAAGAGAGCATACAAGGAAGAGTTCAAAGTATTGGTGATAGGTCTGGATAATATAAAGTTCCCATCCTAGAGCTATACTATCATCAGGCTCCTACACTGAGGTTCTATCTCCTGTCCCCACCACCTGCTTTTGGAATTAGATCCATTATAGTTCATGGCCTCTGTAACCTGCCACCATCCCCAGTATTAATATATCCTGTGCTTTCAGTGTGGCCTTTTAGAGCACGTGTAGTAGCACACATACAGCAACCAGTGATGTCAGCCTCCACCGTATGGTTACAGCTCTCCTCCTAAGTCCTAAGTCAGTCCTAAGACAGTCCTAAGTCTAAGAAATTACCACTTCACAGCTTCCATTTAAAGCATAGAGAATGAAAAAAACTCTTGGGCTTTAAGAATCCCATATATTTGTGTGAGCCACTTTCAGTTTACTTAGCTCCTTCACACATGGTGTTATGTTATTCTGATAGCATCGTGGTAAGTGTAATATTATTATTCCCACTTTGTGGATGAACAAATGGGGCTCAGAGACTCAGTAACTAACCCAGGTAACTCACCCAAGATCATTCAGCTCTGCCTAAAACCTAGACCTGTCTCCCCCAACACCACAACAGCCCCTAGTATCCAGAAGTAAGAACAGTCCTGTTTGGCTGGAGGGTAGGGAGGGAAGGAAAGAAGCAAAGATCCCCATGTGGACCCATTTTACCTCCTTTACCCTTTTTATAAGAAGAGAGAGATCTACCTAAGATGTTGATCCTCTCAAGGATATGTATCTATGTGTTGGATTTTAAGGCAAGACAAAGCTTTCTGACTACCTTTGGTCTTCTGGTGTGATTTCTGGAGGCTTTGTTTGCTTGCTTCAGATGCTAAGACTATTAGTTCACTAGATATACTAGGAAAAATCATTTCACCCACTGGAGTCTGACTGCCAGGACTCTACAAGATATTTCTGAGTAATCTGGGGTACACAATGTTACACAGGTCCTCTCTGTACTGAGAAAAGCAGGTTGGGGTTCTAAAAGCCAACACTATTTTTACCCAACAAAAGCTGCTGGCATGCACTCGTGTCTGGCTTTTCCTTGCTGAGTGGTGCCATGCTCTTCTTATTCTTTTCTATTTCAAGGGATTTCCTGAAAGCTGGAGACAAGGAGAACATCTTTAATGCAGACCATTTCCCTCTCTGGTACCGAAGAGCCGCTGAGCAGATTCCAGGGAGCTTTGTCTATTCGATCCCATTCAGCACAGGTGGGTGCCCTTGTTGGAGGCTGGCTCTGTGCCTTTGGTCCTGCTGGCCAGGGCATTGCGTGCAGAGTGTGAGGGAGCAGCCTGGATGCTAAGGGAGCCAATTTCAGTCTTGAGAGCCAGTGTTGAATATTGGCCTAGCTCTGAACCAGTGACCAGTTCCATAAGTGTTGCTGCTCCAAATAAAAGGAAGCTTTAACTTAACCAGATTGTGTAAAAAGCATGTCAGGAAGCAGGACTCTTATTTTGTACCATGTGGAATTTGAATACAAACTTCTTAATAGATTTTTTTTAATCTAAAATGTGATCATGGCCCTACTTAGGGAAAATTCATACAGCCATAACATCCATTGCCAGAAACTTCAGCAAGTCAGATCACTCTGGAGGCCCACAATTCCCCATCAGAACTGATTTAAATCAACACGCAAGAGTAAGAACTAAGATTTTGTATAGGCTCGTGCTCTCCTGACAGGGAGCTGCAGTGATCAATGAGAGGCATGTAGCCAATGATTCTTCCAGTCTTAAGGTTTTACGATATTATAAAAAAAACTAAGATCATCTCCCTCCAAAAAAGAACTGAACATTACCTTATTTCAACCAGTTTTAGAAGCAAGACAAACTGGAAAATCCTTTCAATTGTCCTTGGCTTTTTCTTGTTTCATACATCTGATATTTTTGGTGCTCATTCTGTGTAAGGCTCTGTACCGTGCCTTGTAGAAACTTCAGAGATGAATAAGACGTAGTTCTATAAAGTTGGATTGCTCTGGACAGTTCAATATATACTTATGTTTTATATTAGGGCCTTTTGTATTAATCTCTTGCAAGCATTCCCAAGTCAACCCTAATGGAGACTCTCTAACGCTTAGTGTCAAAGCCCCTCCCTGGGTTTTGGCACTTGCTCATTTCCGTGAATGAAAACATCTTTAGAAATAAGGCTTTCAAAATTTGTGGAAGAGATGTTGACAAGAGTTGTCTAATAATTATTTAAATGGACTCATTAGGAAGAGGGTCCCCATTAATGAAGATATTCAAGGAAAGGCCAAGTGTTATTGTAGAAATTCCCTCCCTAGGTGGGGTTTTAGAGGGGATTATCAATTAGGTTCCTTTAAGGACCAAGATTCTTGGAGTCTGTGCTCCTGTGGTGACAGGCCTATGTTTACCCACGGCCATGCACATACATGTGTTCTCAAATATAAATTTCCAGGTACTAAGGCTCTTTCTTTATATGTTTATCTGTATCACATTTCATTGCTGAAAATATCAACTAAGAGACAGTGGACTTTCTAATTCTACTGCAAACCTATCAATAATAATGTCTTCTTTTATCGTGCAGTCTCATGATACTTTCTTTTTCATAGTCTTCTAAAGAAAAAAATAGAACTTAGCTTGCTAGATCTGGACAGGAGCCATCAGGTTATCCAGAAGGTCTTTTTCCCAATACTGGACAGAGAGGAGGAGCTATGGGTAATGAGAGCATCTCCCAGAAGTGCTGTGTGTGTGTGTGTGTGTGTGTGTGTGTGTGAGTGTGAGAGATGGCTCCTCGTGTCAGTTTGCTTTGTTATTATTCACCATTTTTCCTGCAAAGAATTATGTCTGGAAAAAAATTCTGATTAATTAAGGCTGGCTGTTGTCTAATTGGTTTTTGGCAGGTGGGGTTTTCACTGAACTTTCAAAGAAATCGCATAATAAAAAAGGAATTTACCTTGTTCATGGTAAAGTTATGGATGACATAATATCTTAGGAGATTTCGTGGCCCCTTTAGATTTGGAGAAAATGTTAAAAATCACCGCATGCAGGTGTTGTGGTGGAGCTCTCCCTCGTTTTTTTCTCCTGTGTGTTGAATACCTGTACACACTGGAAAAGAAGCTGGTTTTTATTACAACTTAGACTCGGGCCAGAAAATTCTTAATTGCTTTGGTCATAAGTGTATTCACATTCAGGTCTGCCTTCTCCCTGATTCTAAATTCAATTGGATTCCATTCAGCTTACATTCATTGAACCTTTTAAAAGGCAGGCACTGGACTAACAATTATTAACTACGGGCATTAGGAATTTGTGCTCAGCGTCTTTTAATTCATGAGTATTAGAAACATTGTTAGTAATTAAAAATCTCTTTATACTAATACCATATTGTTATCACATTAATAAGAGTTTGGGGCAAGGATTGCATTCCAGCTCTATCCCTGTTTAGAATGGTTTGGTTCAGAAAAACCTGGCTTGAAATTAGAATTTTATAGATCAGTAAAGTTTTAACCAACAAATCAGAGCTAGAGTTCTCAACTCACTGTAAAATAATTTCAAAACTTTATCTCAAGCAGCTCTCCATGGCTATAGTTAGAAAAGCAATATAAATATGAAAACTGACACAAGTAAACACTGATATTAGTAACCACAAATTTTTAAAAATGTGGTCCCTCCATGGTGGTTAATAATTTTGATGTGAAGTGGCTGGATATTCCCCTTTAGGGGTGGTCATAGCTCGGTGCAGTGATTCCTTCAGCTGAGAGGACCGCCCACCCAGCACCTATCGCCTAACAGGACTGACCAGCTCCGAATTCTGGGAAGCAAGCCCCAGCACAGTCTGCAGAACTGGTGACTGCAAACCAATACCATCACTCTCTTAACATAAGCTCTATGACTGTCTTCATTTTTGTCATTGTGTTTTGTTTTGTTTCTTCTTACAGGAACAGTCAACAAAAGCAATGTGGTGACAGCAAGTACCTCCATCCAGCTCCTGGATGAACGGAAGTCTCCCGTGGTGGCAGGTAAATGATGGATTTCAATCAATGAATATAAAGTAAGCATGGTGTCCATTCATCATTTGTCAACTACTTCCACATATCAGAAACTTGGCTTTGAAAGGTAAAAAACATTAAAAACTACTTCCTCTTCATCTTAGCATCATCTCCTCCAATCCAGGGCTCTGACAGCTGGTTGAATTTGATGTGAAAGCAGAAATATTTCCCAGGATTTTATTCTTAAACTCTGAGCCAGTAAGAAATTGTTGGTACATGCAGAAGATCATTTCTTGACAGTAGGTGCCATGAACACTTAAAGTAAGCTCCAGATCTTCCACCTCTATGCCATTAGGATAACAGGGGCCGTACAAGGAAATTGTGGGTTTGTTTTAGGCAAATACAAGCTGAAATGTGCACCTCTCTGGAGAGCATGAGATTTTCATCACCCTAATCCCCCTGAGTGATTAGAGTTAGATGTATCTACAGGTGCTGGGTTTGGGACCAGGAGAAAGCCAAGATATTTTATGATTGAATTTTATGTCTTGAATTGTCAAAGAAACCCTGTCTCTGGCTTTTCCCATCTCTCTCACTCTCAGGAGTGTCAGTAGATTTTTGTGGCTGGCTGGCGGCTTTCATTGGTGGTATTTGGCCTAAAGGACCAGAAACTGCCACAAGCCCTCTTTTGAGGACAGCTGCTGAGAAAATGGAGCCTAAGAGTATGTCTGGCACATTGTCTATTTCTGATAAATAATTTTTGGAGCCTTTGGTTGACGGATGGGTGAGACACTCCAAGTATCATCCTGATATTGGCTAGATTTACCAAAGGGAGCCATTTTGTTTTCAGTAGCCTCTCTCAGTAAGCTGTACCGTAGGGTGATTTTGAACATCAGCTTCTGTGGTGGCTCCACACACTGAATATTTGTGGGAAGGAATTCAAGTGGATCAGACATGTTTGAAGTGGTTGTTCTTTGGCTAGGAAATATTCCTTTTTTTCCCCCCACTTTATTTCTGATATAGCCTATATATCATAATTGTATTCTCATAGATTAGCAGGGATTGAAAGATTTGGGGACAGTTGTGCCCTGGTTATTCCTGGGGTTTTGGGTATAGCAAGGAAGACAGTCTTATGTATCTGACCTGTAAGCTCATCTTGAACTATGCAGTCCTATAACTAATCAGCCAGGAGATAAGACTGTGAAAATTCAGGGCTGTTGTTCTTACTGTCTCATGTTCCTTGAGGAAAATAGAAGACAGGATTATTTAACTCAGCAAGATTTATTTTTGCTTAAAGGTCAGCCTTACTCGCCTCCAGGCTGACCCAGCCAACTGGTTCTGGAGGCATGTTATCTCCCTGGAGTTGGGGCCACATGTAACAGCTGATAACGACATGGTCTGAACCAAACTATCTGTCTGTCTGTTTGAAATTTCTTTCTAAAATCTTTTCCTTGAATTTCTCATTAAGTCATCACGAAGAATGCTCTGTTTTGGCCCTAAGATCACTGTGCCCATCCCAGCCACATCTGTCCAAGTTTACAAACTGTGTGCTCAAATGTTTCCAAATGGCTTATATTTCATAAATGTCTGTTTGGCTGAGTATGGGCAAAACATGGACTCAGCCTGGGCACTGTGTATCCAGTGTGGAGAACACCATGACTTTTCCAAATGGCGTGCTTGTCTACTATTGAGTTATGCAGTTGGCCAGAGACCACAGGCAAGTCATGAGACATGGTTGGCCCACCCTGAGTGGGTGGAAGAGACATATTCCTGTTTACGACAACTCAGTATGTGTCAACTGGTGCCCATTTTCAGAAGATAATTACAGAGCAAGACAAAGAAACAAGGTTATCCAAGGAACTATATTTAGTCCTTACCTTCTAAATCTGGTGATTATTAATCTTCTTTTTTAAAGTGGGTCTTATAAGATAAAACAGAATTGCTCAGTTTTGATCTTGAAGGCTGACATGGATGCAGCACCGTGAAGGCAATGACTTCAAAAGGACCTTTATGTCTCCAAAAGCAGAGAGTCCTCTTCAGCACTTACCCCAGATTTCATTGACTCTGACTCACGTATCATGTCACTGGGTAATTGGGTTTAGTCACTTTCTTCTGTGTATTCTCCGCAAATTAAGTAGACATTGTTTACTACTCTAAAATTTAAAAGCCCATTTTAATTGGGGAAGAAACCTTGTTTTGGCAGGTGAAGATGAATAGGTGAGCAGGCTTTTCCCCCACCAGTGTATTTCCAACAGCAGGTGGGATACAGCCAACTGACAGTAATTTGGGGTTTCAATGAAATCCTTGTGTTAAATTGAAATTTATCTGAAAGGAAAGGTATACAATTTTGCAGTTTATTATCAAGGACTACTTTGAAAAGCCTGCAGTGCTCCCAGATCTGATCTGGTGTTCTCATGTTCATTGGCTACATATGTCTGTTTGGGATAGAAAGTTTCTTGTTTTGGTTTTGTGTGTGTATCTCTGTGTGTGTGTGTGTGTGTGTGTGTGTGTGTGTTATTCTCTTCTTTCTCTCTTTTTTTCTTGTTTTTTTTTCCCAAACAAAAACATTTAGATAGTCATCTGTCGATGACATCTTTGAAGAAAGGGCAGTCAGTCAGACTGGGCCGGATTCCATTTATACGTCAGCCTCTGTGCATAAATGGGCCCCATACATCTTCTTGGCCTATGACATTGCTTACAGTCCTTCTCTTGAGGAACTTGCCAACTCTCCAGCTGCCACTAGCATGCTAAATTTGCTTAATTGCTTTCCCACTGCAAAGGAAGAAGTGGTATGACTTTCTCTTTGGCCCACCAAGTCTCTCCAGAGCCCTGGAACCTGCTGTGTGTGTCAGGCCCCTAATCCATTTTTCTGTTGTTATTGGAGATGCAAGCCTGGGACTGTAAGGTCCACGTAGGTTTGTCACTTACTCTATAACTTGCTAAATGTGTGGTCTTGGGTCCCTGAAGTTCTATCTAAAATAGGGTTGGGATTATTATCTCCCTCACCTTACTCTGGGTTGATTTGGGGATAAAATGAGAAAACAAACAAGAAAATATCTGGATATGCGGAAGTATAAAATTGCTAGGATTTGAGGCGGCCCATTTTTATCTTCAAGTTGGCAGTATACCTATGCATTCATTCACTCATTTATTCAATAAATATTTCCTGACCTCGTGCTTTTGCCAGCACTCTAGATACAAATGAATAATAACCGGGCCCTGTAATTGACAGTTCCTCCCACAGCCCCCTTTCCCTCCCCACCAGAGAACTTTAAAATAACAGCTATTTTTAAAGCTATGTCTACACAGGACAAGTGAATTGAAAAGCTGAACAGTCATCTAGAAGCTCCTAGAGGTCAAAGACTTCGTAGTTTTCATCTTCTGTCCTTCACAGCATAACCCGATGGAGTCCCTGGAGCATAGTGGACCCTCAGTGAGGATTCTATAAATTGAATTGAACTTGAAGAAACCTATTTGCTCTTACTTAGTCGTTATTGACTTGAGTTCCATAAATTACCTAGATCATGGTGTTAATTCTCCACTCCACTCTCAATGGAGAGACCAGGCCCAATAGAACAAGAGTCATAGACACTGTTTCCATCATGCTAGGGTGGAAATGACCTGGAGAAGAAAAGAAATGCATTGAGGGGAGGAATTGAGCCAAGTTGGAAGGTATAACCATGCAGGGAATTTCTTCCCCTCCTTGGGATGTTTGTCTGACCTTCTGTATTCTCCTTCTAGACTCTCGCTCTGACAAATACAAAATACTTAATCTCAATTTTTGATAAGAAGTTCATATTTCTGAATTTTTTAAGTACTAGGTAATAAATTCTGAATTGTTTACATTTGCTTTAAAATGTAAATTTTAGCATATCAAAATCTAAAATCTCTTCTAAGATGTTCTAGTTTCATTTCTTGAATAAATTGTAAACTCTCCAGAGGCAAGGACCATCCCAATTACCTTTTTATTCCTAGTGCCAAGTGTGAGGGCTGATGTGGTAAATATGTCAAAATACTGACTAAGTGACTTGAGAAAGATGGGTTTCATATTTACTTGCTCTCTGTAGGTACATACACTTGCACAGTTTACTGACCAAACAATAGGAACACAGTACTTGACCAAAACTCTAAGAGAGTCACTCAGCAGCTAAAACTGCAATCCACACCATAGTAAAATGATACAGACCAATATGGATATTTTAAGGAATAGAAAAACTGTTTAGTGTCCATTCCTAATGGCAACTGTGTTAGCCCAGTAGTTGTCCCTGCATCAGCAGATGTCTTTTCTGAGGTCCAAGCATCTAACCTGATGCTTAGAATAGCTAATCTGATCAGCAACAGAGATTATAGGTATTAGAGGCATTGGTTATAGAAATTAATATTTTTAACAGATTTATTGAGATATGATTTACATACCAAAAATTCACCTGTTTTAAGTATAAAATTTAATAATTACTAGTAAATTTGGGGGGGGCTCTGATCTGACGATCTGATTCTTTGCAGGGAACACACACCACATTAGATCCATTCACTGGGGGAAATTGGAAAATGTGGGTTAAATGGTCTCATTTGCATAATTCTGGGCAGTGTAATGAAGGGGGATGCTTGATATTAGGACAAAGGATCTCATTTTAACCAGATGATTAAGAAAGAGATTGCTTAACATCAATGACCATTAGCTTTTGTCAGGTACATGCTGTTTAAACTGAGTGTACTATTTAATATACAGCTTTCCTTAGAATTGGGTAAATAATGTTGCCAAAATGTTATAGGCAAATATTCAGCTTATCAACATTCCTTTGGTGGGATTTCATATATTTGGTGTATATGAGTTAACTAGTATTTAGGAATTATGTGTCAAGTCTACATGGATAAACTTCTAGTTTGTAGACCTGAGCAAAGGGAATGTTTTATCATAGCAGAAATTAATACTTACTGATTAGATTAGTTGTTCTCAACAAGGAGCAGTTTTGACCCCCAGGAGACATTTGACGACATCTGGAAACATTTTTGATTGTCATGACTGGTTAGGAGGGGAGCTACTGGCATCCAGTGGGTAGAGGCCAGGGATGCTGCCAAACATCCTACAAGGCACAGGACAGCCCCCCAACAACAAAGGATTGTCTAGTCCAAAATGTCAGTAGAGGTGAGACTGAGAAATGCTGGATTAAACTGACAGACAAACTTCAATTCTTGGTGCTTTCAAATTCAGTGTTTTCCCTTATAGGCTCATTTACAAAAAGATGTTTCATTTCTTCATTTTCTAATTAAATAATTCAATGAATGTATATATATATATATATATATATATATATATATATATATCTAGCATCGACTATGTACCTAATGCTGAGGATACAACTGAGAACAAGCACCCCAGAGGGCATTTTGGAGTGAGTCAGGGGATGATGATTCATACAGTGAGAGGGCACTGTTGGCACCCCTGCCCTGAGGCTGGGTGGCAGCTGCCCAGTGAAGGCCCATTCTGACTAAGTTGCTGCCAGTGGAGGGGAGCCTCCACTTGTGTGGGAGGTACAGACAACAGACAAGTGTAGCACGAATGGGAGGAAGAAAGGCAGGAGGGATGGAGGGAGGGAGGGAGGGGGAATTTCCGGTAGTGGCTAATGCTCTGTAGAAAATGAAGTGTGGTTGGGAGTAGCAAAGGCAGGGAAGAACACTCACGTTCATACTTGCATATGACAGAGGCAATGCTTCTCCAGATTGGGGGAGGATGGGGGCTCAGAGAAGGCCTCCCCGAGAAGGTGACATGAGCAGAGACCAGAATGATGAGGTACAGCCATTATGCAAATATCTGTGGGAAGAGCATTCCAGGCAGAGGGAACAAGATTCCAGGAATCTTGAATGAGATCCCCCATATATGTTGTATCTAGATGGGTTCTGTGAGACACAAATGAGTTTCTCAGGTTTGGGTGGTATTTACTAGGATCTAAACGCACAGCTGATGGGCAGATGGGCAGATGCCCCAGGGGGAGGTGAGTAACCTAAGGCAAGTCTTTGCTCTAAATGTCAGCTATGAGGTGGGGCTTTTTATATATTTGACATTTGCTTTTTTAAGTTGACTGGTGGGTGCCGTGAAGGGACAAAAGGAGGTCAAGGCCGGTAGGAATGACAACAGCAAACTTCATAGAAATGGATTAGTGATGTAGCTACCACTTATGCTGTATTTCAAGTCTGCAACAGAATCTGAGTTAGAGTTGGCCACGTAGAACAGCTGCTCTGCATACTGTGGTAGCCAGTGACAGGGCACGCTGAGGATCATTGCTCCATAAATAAAAATAGCCCAGAGTTTTGAGAAACTGGATCCTCTGTGCTAACTCTCCAGGACACTCACTCCCATGAGCCACTGTCCTTTTATAAACCTTATCAAAAGCCCCAACACATTCTCCACCCTAAAATCAACCACAGAATTTTGGAGTTACAGGTCCTTATACCTGGTTTTCGAGTTCTGTATCGGCAAGACTCCTCTTTCTGAGGTCATAGTAGGATTTGGACATTAACCCTAATGTAAGCCAAGGATTTAGGAGTGAGTACAGGGCCATTTCTCCCCTCTTGCTCTGGGATTGAGTTTTCACATTTGGAAAACAAGGTTGATTGGTGCTTTGGTTGGATTTCTAACAGCCTAGTTTTTAAAGATGGAGATTTGTTTCATCACCACAGAAAAGGAGAAGAATTAACCAATAATGGAGTATGTCTTGCACCCAGATTCAGTCTGGCTTTGGGGGGACCCCTCTGGTTCCTTTTGAGAGAAATGAATGAATTCATATAAATAAAGTGCTTGGTGAATGCTTATAGTTGAGTGCTCAGTGATCGTTAGCTGCTAAATTATTATTGCTGCTGTTACCATTGGTAAGAATGATGTATGTTACACCCACCACCTCTCATTAGTCAATGCTTATTGCCATGTGCCATCCCCTGTGAAAAACTTGCATAGGGAATGTCATTATAGTATCTTGAAATGTTTCATAGTAAAACTTTGAAGCTCACACTTTCATGTACCTATTCCTTAGAACAGAGGTTGACAAACTGTAGCCCATAGGAGCAAATCTAGGATGCTACCTGTGTCCTTCTTTTAGAGTTTTATTGAGATATATTTCACACACTATTAAATTCACCATTTTAAGTGTACAGTTTATTGGGTTTTGGTATTTTGCAGGTTGTGCAACAATCTCTACAATGTAATTTTAGAACAATTTCACATCCCCCCCAAAACCCCCCATACACTCACACAGGCGTGCGCGTGCACACACACCCCTTCATTCTTGATATCCCACTCCCCTCTCCAGCCCCAGGAAACCCACTAATCTACTTTCTGTCTCTGTGGATTTGCCTATTCTGGACATTGCAGATAAATGGAATCATACAACATGTGGCCTTTTGTGATTCACTTCTTTCACCGAGCTTAATGTTTTCAAGATTCATCCATGTTGTAGTAAGGATCAGTCCTCTGGCTTTTTTTTTTTTTTTTTCTATTTTATTTATTTATTTATTTGGCCATGAGGGCAGCATGTGCGATCTCTGACCAGGGATCGAACCCGCACCCCCTGCATTGGAAGGGAGATCTTAACCACTGGACCACGAGGGAAGTCACTACTCTGGCTTTTTAAACTGCCAAATGATATCCCATTGTATGTATGTATAGCATCCTATTTATCCATTTATCAGTTAATGGACATTTGGGTTGTTCCCACTTTTTAACTATTATTAATAATGCTGATATGAACATTCATGTACAAGTTTTGGGGCAGATATATGTCTTAATTTCTCCTGGGTAGAAATTGGAATAGAATTGTTGGGTCATATGGTAACTCTAGGTTTGATATTTTGTAGAACAGACAAGCTGTTTTCCAAAGTGGCAGCACCTTTTTACAATCCCACCAGCAACATACGAGGCTTCCAATTTTTCCACATCCTTACCAATGCTTACTATTGTCTATCTTTTTTATTTTAGCCATCCTAGTAGGCGTGAAGTGATTTGTATTTCCCTAATAACTAACTACACTGAGCATCTTCTCATGTGCTTCTCAGCTACTTGCATATCTTCATTGGGGAAATGTCTATTCAGATCTTTTGCCTATAATTAGGTTATTTGTCTTTTTATTGTTGAGATATAAGTTCTTTATATAAGCTGGATACAAGTGCCTTGTCAGATATCTACCAGCTGTTTTTGTAAATAATGTTGGATAGAGAGCACATGGACTAAAAAGCCAAAAATATTTACTGCCTGACTCTTTACAGAAAACGTTTGCCAACTCCTGCTTTAGATAAAAATATGTCACAGTCCATTTTTAAAAAAAAACACCTAAAATGCTAATTTGTTCACTCACTTATTTCACCATCTTTTTATCTTATGAAAATGAAGGGAATATTTAAATCAGAGGCTGTGTAAGTAGATATAAAAGACAGAGCTTCCTGTATCAGAAGGTATCCATCATTGTGCCTAATGTTTTTATATATGTGGTTACAGAGACATTCCAATCAAAGATCCTGAGCTTTCTAAAATATATGCTCTCCCTGTCAGTCAAGAGAGTGATTTACTTAATCTTTGCTCTAGTTTATAAACCTCTGAACAGTGTAATCAGCATAATGCTTGTTAGAACACTGGAAATGCCCTCACATGCTTTGGTGGAAAACAGTTTCTGGGATACTTTTTTCCCCCAACATGGCTCATGAGAGATTTGAGGATTTATTTAGCCACCCTTATCCAGGCAAATCTCCTAGTGACCTCAGTGGGATTTTGATCTCGGTGAAGATTAGAATATATATGACTCAGGCTAAGTGAAGGGCCAGAGAGGATAAATGAGCTGATGTACATTTTCCCTCCCTGGGAAGAGGGGGCATGACCAGAGGCTGCAGCATAAATGCTTTGACAGTCAGTGGACTCTTGCTCATGGAAAATGCTTTTGCCAGTCTGTGGTGGGAAAGGGACAGTGCTGATCAAAGGCTCTTTATTCCAATGGCCTCCCACAGTTTGCACTCACCAAGAGCTCCCACGTTCTATTCTGGGTGAAAAGATCTGCACAAGGTCAAGATCAGTGTCCGAATGTCATTCCTACTTCAAGGCCAAATTATATGTGACCAGGCTCAGGCAGACTGGAGTGTACATTTGTCTTAAAACATAAAAAGGAAGTTCAGAGTGAAAACACAGTGTATGGGCATTTTATATGCTTTTACTTCACTAGCCTTCATCTGTTAACTTCCAGATTTTTGCTGATATAGTCAGGTTTTTTAAGACAAAATTATTTTTGTTATCAAATCATTTTATTTGTGTTATTTCTCATTTTTTATGCTCTTCTCACTTCCTCTCTTTCATGCTTTCTGGAACCCACTCCAACCAGGTTTCATCCACAGTGAATCATTTCTCATCAAGGTTACCTGTAGCTCCTACATTACCAAATCCAAAATTGAACTTCAGATGTTCATTTTTCTTGGTCTGTGAGCAGCACTTGACCAAGCTGATCATGTTCTCCTTGCAAACCTCTTTACTTGATTCTTTGCCTACCTCACTGCCCACCCTCCTAGGCCTCCTTTGCTGACTTTGTTCATCTCCCGATTGTACATGTCAGAGGGCCCCAGGGTTCCTGTCCACTCTCAAGGCTTTAAACACCATTCGTGAGCTGGTGATTCCCAAGCCAGACCTCTCTCCCTTGACTACTCAGTGTCCCTGCCTCTCAAATAGGCCCATCAAATGCAATCGATTCCACACTTAAGTCATTCTAGTTATCTGGTTATTCAGTCTAAAAACTTTGGAGTCATTCTTTTTTTTAAAACATTTATTATGGATAATATTGAATATACGAAAAAGTAGATAGAAGCATAAGAAGAAACCCATGTATCCTTCATTCAAATTCCTACTCCACTAATTAATGATATGACCTTGAACAAGCGACCCAAACCCAAGATTATGTATCTTCATCTGTCATGTGGCAGTAAAATACTCACATTTTTGGTTAATTTGAGTCTTAGAGGAAAATGAAAATACTACACTGAAAACAACCGGCACAAAACTGGGTGTTCAATAAATGGTGGTGGTGGTACTATAATTGTTCTTTTCCAAATAATTAATAAAATAATTCCATAGTCTTCATATTGTGGTTCACCAGAATAAATGAAGAGTGGCAGGGGTTGGGTTGTATTATACATTCTAAGCCCATGCTCCTGCAAACTGCATTTATCAGGTGTGCAATTAATTATCTGTGCGACTTTGGGATAATTCCTTTCCTTTTCCATGCTTCCAGTTGCTATTTGTAAAATAAGAATATGGTAGCAAATAGGTTTAGTCTCATAAGTCAACTCCAGTTGATCAGGAGTAGGTACCTAGAAAACAGATTAAAAAGGATTCTGAGGCCAGCTACCTCAGTAGATAAGTTTGCCATGATCTATTAGCAATGTCTGAAACAGGTAGGGAGGCTGGTCACAGCTATTCTGAAATTTGCCAGACCTAGACTAAATGCTCTCCAAGGACCTTCCCAACTCCCAGTCCTCTTTTTCTTTTTCTGGCTCTTCTTGATGAGTCTTTGAAACTGGGTCACATCCTATCCATCCAAATGAATACTCAGTGTCATTGGAGTGAAAAGTAGGTGTGGATACTCCAGTCAAGAATCTGAAAAGAAAGTGAGGGATTAGAAAGCTGCTTCTCCCGATGGGAGGGAGGTTTCTTTGAGTTTTTATTGCGTTTTGAGCATAAAAAAATAAATAAATAAAACATTTTCATCACAAGGGAAAGCAGGATAGTTCCCTGAAGTTGTGCATATAAACCACACCCCAGTGATGCCGTGTGAGGTTGGAATATCATTTGCTGGTAGGTTTCTGTCTAATAGCATTTAGCAATGGATACACTGTGGGTTTGACCCAAGTGAAAACAGTTATTTCCTGATCTGTGATAGAAAGTTATAGGTTTCTAACAGTTGTATAATTATGATAATGGGTGCTATGGATAGATCATTTTAGAAATTGAGCCACTTCCTTTGATATTTTGGATCTATCACTAGTGTGATATTTCTGGGGTAACTTGGTTAACTTGAGTAATGAGATTTGATTTTCATGAACCTTCAGGAGGAAATCCTGTGATTCACTTTTCAGTCTTTCATTTTTGTAAGAAAAAAATAAAATACACAGTTGTCTGTGGGCATATTATCATCTGAAGCACAAGATTGTTCCCACAGGGTCAAGGATTTTTGCCTTAATTTTAAAAGCTTTCCAGGTATAGATTTGACACTAGGTCTTCTTTCTCCACGATCTCTGTGGCAGAAATTCCTCCTACGCCTTCTTTATATGCCTCATGTCTGTTAGGTCCTGCTATTGTGAATTTGTGATCTCTGGCAAAGCAAAAGTAGTGATACTGTTTCACTAAATATAATGAAGAAACTATATTTTACATTATTTTCTCAGAAACAATCAACACTAAATGTGATATTTGTTCACAGTATTCCTTCAGTAAGGCTCTATGACTCTTTGAAGGAAGGGCATTTTTATAGGGGAATTTATAAATATGACAGCAGCAATAAACAGCTGAAAATAATCTATGAGGCGTTTGCAAATTACCCCTCATGAGCTGTAGTGGTTGTGAAAGATAATTTGTGGTTCTCACAGAATACCCTGCAAATTGGGTCTTTCATCTGTGATGTTTTTAACAGAGAAAACATTTCATTTCTTGTATTAACAAATGATAATGCTGAATTGTTAATCTAAACAATTTGATTTATATTTTTCTGTGCTGAGAGAATTGTTGACATTTTAGGGTAATTATTTTCATTGTTAACTGATCTTTGTGGCAAAAGATAGAAATCTGAATACATGAAGGCATCATTTTAGTCATTCTCCTTAAAGACTTCTCATAAAGCAGGCATCTGCCTGAGTTACCATCTATGCTTAGAAATCTAATAGGACGTGGGTGTTGAGGACTGAGGATTCTAGCCACTTTCAGGATTTTCAGCGGTGGATTGGAAGCTCTGTCATGTAATCACTGTGGCCAGGGGGACGGGATTGACCTGTACAGGCCAGGGGGACGGGATTGACCTGTACAGTCACCAGGCCTCCGGCAGAGCACAGTGTACTGCATGTCTTAAATCACAGCAACGAGAAAAGGCACTTGTGGTTGGCCTCAGTAGTTCCCAGCTTATGTAATATCTGTTCAAGTATCTCACAGCATGGTTGCCAAGATTACATGAATGTTCACGAGAACACCTCTCACCATGCCTGGTACGTAGTACGAACTCCAGAATCATTTGGTGAAATGAGGACGATGTATAAAAAGATCTCCTCGATTTCCTTTCTCATAGTGCTTTCTTGGCCAAGGACTCATGGTCCAGGGCAAGGGAAAGAAAGATTTTTTTTCCACCTCGAAAGTAATCCCTACAACCTTAGACCGGATGCTCAGTCTCGCCCACTGAAGTGGTGCACGAAGCAGAGCAGAAAGGAGGCACCAGGCTTGGGATGGAGCTGATGCAGCAGCTGACTTTCTCTGGAATCTCTTTTTGATCTTAAAATCCATGCTAATTTTTCAAACTACTCTTTAACGTACCCAGGTTTATTTTAATACTCAGAAAAAATTAACATCAAATTTATACTTTTTCCCCCAGAAGAATTATTTAGCAAAATTGCTGCTCCAAAGAGATGGCCCATCTTTAACTTGTGGGTGTGGGCAGCCCACACTAGTTGTGAAGCACTGTGAGCAGGTATAGATGGCCTCTGTGTCCTGCAGGGTAAGCTAGGGTAGGTTCATCCGTCTTTCCCTTGGCCTCTTTATACTGTTGGGCAAGGCTTTGGGCACATCAGACAGGGAAACAGTATTCCAGGCTGAATGGACTGTCCATTCACATGCCAGTTTATGGAATGGACTGCTGATTTAGGATCCAAGCAACTTTTACATGGCCTGAAAGAGTGAATATAGGGCCAGTACCCTGAATGACAAATATGTTTTATCCTTTGAACCAATTCCAGTTGATTAGTTCTGGTTGCCTTACAGTGCTGTCTCAAGAAGGCATCTGTGGTGCATCAGGGCTCAGGGAGGAGTGCTGGGATTGATTAATGATGTCTGTCAAGGCCTCTGGAGGGACAGCTTGCCCTGTATTTGCTATTCTTTGCTTTTGCCAAGTCCTTAACTCCTCTGTGTAAAATGATTTTAATACTAACAGGTGACTAAATATGAGATGGGACATCATGAGCGAGAGAGAGAGCAGGTAGATTCTACTTTAAGAAATCCTAGCATGAGAAAATGCAAATTTACAAAATACATAAATCTGGAGCCAATTATTGCCATTACAGAAAGATTCCATGAAAGGTTCCTTTAAATAGCAAGCTCCCCTACTGCATTAAAATGATGATTCAATTTACAAAAATTTCCTTTGCATGCAGCTCTTCAGGACCGTGTCTGTGGAGTCAAGCAAGCCACACCTGATTTTTTTAAACCTCAGCCTAAATAATGTTCAGGACGGCTGCTCCCACGTACCTCCAGCCTCTTGATAATTTCCACTCTCTTCAGACTTCCTCTGACTTCCTATCCCAGAGTGTTGAGTAGACAATCTGGGTGGTGGTCAACAGCTGCTGGCTTCCACCCTGCCGCGGCTGCATTTCATTAGTGGGTAAACTGATTGCTCTGAGTATGTTTATGTGTGGGTGTGGTTGAACAAGCCTATGCACTCTGCACACTATGTACGTAGATACAGATACACATAAGCCATTATCTCGCTCTCAGCCCACCCTAAATTCATTCCTGCTGTGAGAGTTATAAATGGAAGGTTCCAATCGCCTGGTGGATATGGCCTTTGGGTAATATGTGCCTCGAATTCCACCACCCCATCCTCTTTGTGTTTGTTTATATGTTATTTACCCTTGCATCAGAAAACTTCCCCAGACCCTGGGCCTGAGTCCTATTATCCAGTCATGGAGCCCTCTTCTTCTTCTGTGGCCTAGAAAGCCCCAAATAGTTTTCTGATTTAGAAAATTAAATATAATCTGACTCTTGTGGCAAGCTACAAAATTCCCAACCAACAGACGCTTTTGCTAAATATATAACACACCTAACATCTAAAAGTATCACTGGTCTATCATGAACTTGGACTATAGAAGCACTCAGTGCCCATTGGGTAAGATTGCCAACTTCTTCCCAGGCACTCAAAATTGGGCAGTTTTCCAGTGGACCACCAAGCTTCCAGGAATGCTGGCACACGTGTTTGTATTTCTGCTGCCCTGTAAAGGCAACTTAATGCAGGGAAGAGTACCTTGAAAGAGATGTATCTTCCCTTTCTCTGTGGACAGCCTTCCCCACATAGAATATTGTCATAACTTCTCAGGCACAGAGCACAAGTTATCATCTCTGTTTCAACTATGGTATTTTTTTAAAAATCTCAACATAAATTTCTTCCCAGGAATACTGTCTGTTTTTACAGACACATCTTTTTTTTTTTTTCCTTTTGGAAAAAGAAAATGAGACAGTAACAGTGAACCATCAGCCCTGCTCAGAAACTTTCTTCTGGCCTATAATGATTATTCCTATTTGAGATGAAAGCTCTTAGGCCGTTGAGCTGTCAAACAGCTCTTTTCCTTTTGTCTTCGCAGGCTCATTGATCTGAGCCAAGCGTCCCCCATGGTACTGGGCGGTAATAGCTGCATAGGTGCAGCCATAAATGGCAGCCGCCAACATCATGAGACACACAATCCCACACACCACCCCTGTGATGACGATGGTGGCCACGGCGTGGCGCAGGTTGGCTGGCCTCGGCTTGGGTTTGATCTCACACTCCCAGTGGTCTCGCTCCCCTGAGCTGTGGCTCTCAGGGTGCCTGGGGACAGCCCGGTGGGCAGCACCTAGCTGCTGCACCTGTGAGGACTCCAGGTCTGGAGAAGGAAAAGGGCAGGGCTGGTACAGCTCGTGAGGGATTTTAAGGAGGTCCTTTCCCTTCCAGGTGTCCGGTGAGGCACAGATGATGCTGTCTGTTATTCCCCCTTTGAGAAACAAAAGCAAAGAATGATAACAGAGCCTGATACAACCAAACTCCCAAATCCTCAACCTGTAAAAACTTAGGCAGATGGAATTTATAAAACACCTTTTTTTTTCCTGGAGTCAAAAAATTTAACAACCGTATTTTATGATTTTAGGGTTTCTAAATTGGCTAAATGCTAAAAATGCCACACACTAAATGGACAATTATGTGTGACCAAGCGTTCATTAGAAGCCAAGTCACCTTTACCTTATAAATGCCAAGGGAATAACAATGCAAAAGCTGACAGGAAGGGGCGCTGGAGGCCAGCCTGAGGGTACTGTTTTATGCCCTAATGAGCCCTGCCACACAAGAAATCTATTGTGCCAAATTCCCAATGGAGATCTAAAAAATAAATAAATAAAACAAATGTCTTTTGTTGTGATGTTATGTGTTAATTACAAAGACCCTCTGTCTCTACCAACACTCTTCAGTGATGCCAAACCGGGAGGTCAGTGGTCCTGTGAGTGAGTGCTTTGTGTATCTGAAGGTTTGACGGGAATATGAGTTACGTTCATGGGATTAAATACAATTAACGTGTCTCCTCAGACCTCGAAACATTTAGTACTTCAAGTACCAAACTTTCTCTTTTTTTTTTTTTTTTTTTTTTGGCCTTGCCATGTGGCATGAGGGATCATAGGTCCCTGACCAGGGATCGAACCTGAGCCCCCTGCATTGGGAACGTGGTGTCTCAACCACTGGACCACCAAGGAAGTCCCAAGTATCGAACTTTCTAATGGGTTATTGGACTCAATTTCCATTCTCTCTAAGGGGATTAATTTCCTCAGGTGTGTGGACTACTATTGTTCAGAGAGAATTTGAGTGCCTAGAAGTTCTTTTCTAGAAAGAACACTGGGCTAACAGATTCTATCCTGGCCAAATTTGACCACCAATTTACTATTTGACCTCAGGCAGATAAAGTTCTCTGACTAAATTTTTTGCCATGAAAACATCCTATTTGTATCTGACTTGATAGTTTATAAAGCACTGTTAGATAAGTCCTCACAACTCTGCTCTAATGGGTAATTCTTATCCAAGGTCATTCAGGTCATAAGTGGATAGATCAACACCGAAACCCAGCCCTCTCCTGTGATCCCAGTTTTCCCCGCTACACCTACCGCCTCTCTCTACTTCCTCCTCTCTGAAACATCCTGAGGTCAGTGGAGTTAACACATGACCCTCAGTAGAATCTCACCCCCATGAAGCCTGGTACCAATCTTAGCCAAGTTAGACTGGAGATTCTTTGTACACATCGTAGGTGAATTATGAAACTATACCAGAAGTTCCCATGTGGGAGCTTGTCACTTCAATGTTATTAGAACCTTCCTTTGTATAGCGCTTCAGAGTTTTGGGAATGCCTTCACATCCATTCTGTCTGAGCCTTATAAGCCGAGTCTTACCATGGCCGTATTAGTAGATGGGGCCATTTTGCAGTTCAAGGGTTATTGTGGCCCAGGTCACACTGGGGTTAGTGGCCATGACAAAATTCAACTCATACCTTTTTTGCTTTTACTGCTTGAACTGAGTCACCTATTGCCAGAGTCTCTTGGGCCCGTCCTGGCTTCTTCAGTGATCCCCCAAGGCAAGAGCCTCAACTCTAAAGCAAAAAGATAACAGGAATTTTCTCCTTTCCTGAGCTGAGGTGCAGGAGGCCAGAGGTGCGGGGTGCCTGTTCTGGATGAGCCCAAGGCGCCATCAGCCTGCACCGTGATTAAGGATCCCTGTCTCAGAGACCGTTTCAGTACTCTGCCTGGAAGCTCATTGTAAAGCAGAAGTCCAGAGAGCAGAAAAGAAGTGTGGGGGCTTGAGAAGAAGTAACCATATTTAACCCAGCCAAAGAGCACTGAGACTTTCATCAGGGGAAGAAAGGCCACCTGCCATGGGACCAGCAGTTCCACCAGCTGACCTAGACCTAGACTGGGGTGGTTCACCCAGTAACTTCAGGGGTAAGCTCTGTCTTTCTCCAGTTCCAGGCTTCCTGATGTTCAACATTAGGGTGGGAGGCATGGCCTCAGGACACAGAGCCAGGAGAATACACAGACTAGAGCCTGGGATATTGCTGGAAGGCAGGGTTTATGGCCACCAAGAGCTCCGTGGCCTCCTGTGTCCTTAGCCAGGACTCACTTCCCAGCCTTCCACCACCATCTCCTCAGCCATGACCCCAGGAAGCAAATCTGCAGATGATAGCTTGAGGGTCTCAGTCTCTTCTGGATTCAGAGAAGCTGACAGTGCAGGAAGCTCCAGCTTTCCAAGCACTCTCATTATTCATCATCTGTCCACTAGCAGCTCTTAACCCCTGTCTTGGGAAGAAATGGGATTCAAATCTTGAGTCTGACCATTACTTTGCTGTGCAACCCTAAGCAAGTTACTTGACCATTCTGTGCCTCTGCTTGCTCATCTGGAAAGTGGGAGACTGGGGTAATAATGAAATCTACCTCACAAGATTGCTTTGAGGACTCAGTTGGATAAAGTATGTCAAGTATTTAGCACAATTCCTAGCCTAGAATAAATGTTTAATACAGTTAGCTGTCAGCATAAAGATGATTTGTTTAGTTATGAATGGAAAGAAAAGAATGCTAATTACAAAACCTATGTGCATGTTCTTGTGGAGGAGACATTATTAGGTATTCATCAAAGCATGATTTTTGGCTGTCGGGTCCACAGGAAGATGAAATTTCCCCACCCTTTGTGGTCAGATTGGGGCCACGTGATTGAGTTCTGGCTAACAGAACCAATGCATGACACTTCCAGGCCACAAAATCCCCTGCTTCATCCTCCATATACTTTGTTCCCCCTTGGTGGGAACTAAGGTCTTGACCAATACCTATTCCCTTATTTTGCCTTTATTCAATGCATCAGTAGACAGATTGTCTCCTACATTCACTTGGGGATTGTATTTAGTTATTTTGGGACACCCAGGTCTTGTTATCCCAAATAAATTTTGCCTTCCTCCAGAGAAAGACTGTCATCTGGATGGGGCGGCTCTGCCATGAGGGAGCATTGAACTGCACTGTGGAATGTGAGGACCAGAACGGGCCTTAGGAACTCCCTGGCTTAACACTGTCAGTTTCCACCTGGTGACACTGAGGGCTAGTGAGGGGCATTAATTTGCCTGAAGATTACCAGTGAGTTTGTGGCTGAGTAGGGGGAGCTATATCACACCTTATGTTGCTTCTAATATCCTGGACCTGAGAAATATTTTTTGTCAAGAAATATTTTTAATTGATGAAAACCATCTTTCTCTGATGCTTTGGCTTATGCTTACCATTTAGTCTAGAACACAATAGCTGAAGCTACTTCACTGCTAGATGTAAACACTTTTATTTGCAATCTCCTATAAGAAAGGTTTTTGTCACATTATATGGCCTCTGT